>NC_062577.1:23562500-24767500 GCF_022837055.1 Prionailurus viverrinus
ATGTGTTTTGAATAATGTTTGTCAAAATATTCACAATGTGTGTGCAGGGAATGAAGGTTTATCAGAGTTGTTGCCTTGGTTGACAGTTCTGCATTTAGGCATGGGCTAGAAACGCAGGCTGACCCACTGCAGATTTTAAATACTGAGGGAAATGAATTAGGGAAATGACTCAGAATTTCTTTTGCCACAAAAGTATCTTTAATTTCAAGATCTTGCTGGGAGTAATGGCACAAGAGACAAATGATAATATCTCTATAAGATAGATCATTTGAAAGAGTGCCCAGTGCAATCTCCATCTTGTGTGTAGAGTATTTTCAGATTAAAGTTAAGCAAAGTAATGCACTTATGAGAGACATAGCCGTGCTCCATCTTGAGAGGACAAACACAGAGCTCCTAGTTCTGACCCAGGAAAGGGCCCATCCATTCCAAGAAGACTTCGATTCAAAGCACCACTGCAATTTTAAGTGACCAGTAAAGTGGTGGGAACTGTCAGACACAAACTATAAAATCTTGTCTTAGCCTGGTATAAATCCACCTGAATCTGGCACAAGGAATTCTCCTAGAAGTTAGAGTTACCTAATTCTGATAAAGAAATTAAAATGTTCCAGAAAAAGAGCAAAATTGCTGATTTATATATTCATCCATGCATTGAACAAACATGTGAGTGGGTAGTACAAGCTCCTAGGAAATAAACACAATCTCTGCCCTCAGGTGTGTATAATCTAGAAGGAGAATTACGAAATGCTTAGTGTAACTAAAAATCCCGTAAGGAACGTGCAAGGTACCATATGAAGAATCCAAAGGTATGTAGTCTTATGGTTATAGCATGTGAGAGTGAAATCACTTCCATCTGGGGGACAGAAAAAAAAAAAAAAAAAACTGCTTCCAGGAGGGGGTAATCTTTGAACCAGTCACAAAGGCTGAATTATCTGAGGAGATAAGGAACAGGTGGATAAAAGGGATAAAAGGTGGGAAACTGCCTGGAGTGGTTCATTTGCCTGGAGCATAGGGTCAGGACGGGAGGTATGAAATGGCTGCCTTACAAAAACGCTGAAAACAGCATTTTGGCCTGAAAAGGTGAGGCCTTAAAACATGATACAATAAATCTGAAGAAAGTTGAAAGTTTGTGCGAGGGGTAATTGGAATTCCCAGATCTTATAGTGTTGGTATTAAGGACTGCTCTTTAAAGACTGAAAAGGTAGCGTTCAAATTAAGAGGAAACATACAGTACATACTAGTGTGATTAGTACATTTTCTCAAGGGGCATCTGGGTGCTCAGTCAGTTAGGTGTCCGACTCTTGGTTTTGGCTCAGGTCATGATCTTGTAGTTAGTGAGTTCTAGCCTCACACTGGGCTCTGTGTTGAGAGTGAGGAGCCTGGTTGGGATTCTCTCTCTCCCTTTTTCTCTGTCCCTTCCCTGCTCACTTGCTTTCTCTCTCTCTCAAAATAAACTTAAAAAAAATTTACTTAATACATCGTGCTAGAAGATTTAGATTCAAGAGGAATTTAATTACCTTCTAGATAACAAGACTATGATGATTATTCAGAGAACTGAACAGTGTTTGAGGGGGACCAACCTCAGTCTCCATGTGTTTAGTGCCTTGGACAGAGTATGATTCTCCCCTAAAATGTCTCAGCCCTGGAGTGTAACTAGTTAAAAGCTTGGGTTTGGGTTACGGACAGATCCGGGTTCAAGTTCTTTTCTGTAGCATGCAAGATATGTGACTTGGGCAAAATTACTTTGTCTCTTTAAGTTCTAGATTCATCTGTAAATGGTAATAATGACGCCCACTCCACAGGATTTTTATCAGAACAGCCATATTAAAGAAGAAAATGCTTGACAAGTACTTAACAGGATCCCGGTGTTACCTGATTTAAATGTTGCCTGATTTAAATGGACCGTGGGCCCAATTTGGGGTGACGTTTCTTAAGGTCTGAATTTAGGGCTTCAAAGGAAAAAAACATGTCCCCGTTTGCCTTCATAAGGGACCTGTTGCATGTATGCGTGTTGCATGTAATATGCTCAGCAACACACCCCAGGGCTGTCCCTCTGTGTAGCACTGAGGGTTGTGGATCACATGTGAATTTGATTTTAGGTATCTCAAGTCTTCAACTATTGAGCTCCATTAACCACACAAGACTAATCCTGTCTTGTGTCCAGGGCTGGGCTGAGACTTTGAGGTTTCTGAGAACAAGAGTTAAATAAATTAGCTATGAGAGTGTCGGGGCTAGGCTAAAACAACATGGCCTGAGTGAATGTGATATTGAGCCAAGACTGAAATAACAGGGAGCTATGGCTGGCCTGGGCAAAGAGAGAAAGATGAAATTGTTTGTAGGGGAAAAACACCAAGGCACACAGCTCTTGAGAGTCCAGGAAAACAGGGGGGTGATGGGTCAGTAAGAGAGACAGCCAAGACTGGAGGCCACAATGAACCTATCTGGAAACACTGAATTCTGGAACCAAAAATTTACCCAGAGCTGGGCTGTGAGGAAAAGTTCTGAGTATCTCTAGAGAAATGTAGTGGACAGAGAGCAAAAAAGCTAACTACAGTGACTCAGTAGGGCTGGAGCCAGCTCTTTCCTCCCCTTATAAGAACTCTTTTGTCATGAGTTAGATAATGTCTGAGGAAATCTGTTGTAATGAAGCAATGGGACTCCCCAAGACAACATGACGGTGGGACCCTCCAGACTCTCCAGGGCCACTGTGAGCTCATTTCTCAGAACAGCATCCACCCTCCCGGATGAGTTTCCCTAGGAGGACCTCTGTCACCAGTCCCTGGAGAACACCTCCAGAGAGGCCTCCTTCCCTCCCCAGGTTCTTCCAGCAAAGAAGCTCCTTTCTCTTATTTTCCTCTAAAACCTAACAGGGTCCTTCTCAGAGGCTCCTCCCCCAGATTCCCCTGAGTTCACATATCTCAATTGTTTTGAAAAGAAACATTAACACTCAGGAACAGTCAAGACTTGAAAGAAATCAGATGGAGTCAAAGAATTGTGACCTTGGGTAGTGATAATAAGAACCACAGCTTTCAGGGTGCCAGGGTGGTTCAGTTGTTTAAGCATCTGACTTGATTTTGGCTCAGCTCATGATCTCATGGTCGTGAGGTTAAGCCCCACGTCAGACTCCACGCTGGGTGTGGAGCTTGCTTAGGGTTCCCTCTCCCCCTCCCCTGCTTGCTCATGCTCTCTCTCTCTCTCTCTCTCAAAAAAAAAAAATAATAAAATAAAATAAATAATAATCACAACTTTCAATCTTCCTAGAGGATTAGCCCTCAGGTCTCTGGAGCCCCTCACCAAGGCCATGGCACCAGTGAGGGTGAGAAGGGCTGATGACAGGTCTTTACATTCCTGTTGGCAGCCTGAGAGTGCATGGGAAGAAATACAAGCATTTCCTTGTTCTTGTATTTCTTTGCTGCATCCCTTACTGTTCTTCCACTCCCGCCTCTTGTCCCTGCCCATCTCCCTGCAACCAGCCCTCTGCCTTTGGAACTTTCTTCAACATCCAGAGAACTTCTGGAATGAAGTAGGAACGGGGTGGGTGGGGGGGGGGGGGGTGAGACATCATCATGAGATCTTCCCAGACCTGAGATGTCCTAGAAGTTTAATGAAATATTTAGGGTTTGGTGGAATTTGTTTTTCCTTTAAATATTTTCCTTTAAATACTTTCTTTTTGGCCACCAAAAAGAAAATTCAGACTCCTCTCTTCTTCTTTATCTTTCTTCCTGCTCCTCTGTACCAAACATTCAATCACTGATACTCTCTGAGCACCTCCTAGGTGCTAGGCACTGTTCTAGGTTCTAGTGAGATGGAGAGAAATCAAGTTCTCACCTCTGAGGAACTTACAGTCAACCTTCCAATTACAGTTATCATTTATTTACACGTGGCTCAGAGACCTGTGTACTAATTCAGTTTCCCCCCCACACGGTACATAGGCCAACCAAAGTGATTTTGCTTGTACACAAAAGGAGGCAGGACAGGCGGTGGCTGCAGTGGAAGGGGTAGGTTTGACCAGTGACTGGAAGAGGGGACAGGAGGGAGGGAGTGGAGAAGGGAGCAGTACTCCAGCAAAGGACAAGGCACTGTGGTTTCTTTTCAAGCTGTGGCTCCACTGGTGACTCCTGCACATACTGTTTCGAAAAGCTACATCCAAGGCTTCTTTGCTCACCAGCTCAATTTCTGGTAAGACTAGACCAGCAGAAACCTACAGGGGGCAGGACATCCCCCCCCCCCCACCCCCCCGTGCCCTGCTCTGGGGCCCAGGCTCTGTGAATTAGCTAAGGCTGAGCTATAGTCAGATTACGTCCCATAGATGTAGGGAAGTGCAGAGATGCGGGGCCAGCCTTGGGTGCTGGGCACTGGATAGCAGACTTGAATTCCAGTCTTGAACCCACAATAACCATGCAGTAGTAAATCACTTGACCTCTCTGAGCCTCAGTATCTCAACTATAAAATAGAGACAGAGTACCTAAGCTACTGGGTTATTATAAGAATTCGATAATGTGATAACATAATTTTGCAGAGCATGTAGTTAATACTCAGGAAGTAGTAGCTGGTATGAAAGAGTAGTATGCCAAGGACCCAGGAATGTCTCTCTCTTTTTTTTTAATGTTTATTTACTTATTTTTGAGAGACAGAGCGTGAGGCGGGGGACCGGAAGAATGTGAGTGAAGGAGGGGCAGAAAGAGAGGGAGACAGAATCCCGAGCAGGTTCCTCGCGGTCAGTGCAGAGCCCAACACAGGGCTCAAACTCAAGAACTGTGAGATCAGGACCTGAGCCAAAATCAGGAGTCCAACCCTTAACCGACTGAGCCACCACCACACCCCTCAAGAATGTGTCTTTTAAGCTTACCCAAACATTAAACTAATTTCAAATATCAGAAAATATTTTCATCATCTGAACCACATGGTTATGCACTCATCTGAATAACTAGCTCCTTGTTTTGAATATTGTGATCATTGGAAAATGAAATATCTTTGTAAGTATTTTTCTAGACTGGAATTCAGCAGGAAGTAGATGAAGAACGCAATTTTCCATCACTTTGCAAACATTGCCAGGGAACTCTACATGTTCCAAGACTAGATTTTGGATTGCTTCAGAGGCTTTATTCAAAGACAAGTTTGTTGGGCTAAAGTCACTTTCACCATTTTGGTCAGGATTTGACTCTTAGTAACCAATCTTACCAGGGAAAAGAGTTAAATAATTTTTTTTCAGTCTTTCAGACGCTCTACTCTAGTGAGCAGGAATTTTAAATCCATGAATCCTGCTAATACTGCGACTACTAATTATTATAGCTCACATTCAGCAAGAGCTTACTAAGAGCTGGGCGGGCCTGTCATAACTGTTTTGCATGTGTTAACTCATGCCTGGTCAGAAACAAGTCTGAGACTGGTGCTATTATTAGCCTTTTTTTGACAAACAAGGAACCAGCACACAGATGTGGAGAAACTGACCCTTGGCCTCCTAAGTGGGAAGCTCCTAAGTGGGAGCTGGGACTCATCCAAGCAGTCTGGCCACTGTGCCTAGATGTGCCACCTCAACGTCCTGGCAAACTGAGGACTGAGCCAAGTATATGTAAACCGTTTCATTCTTCCCACCTAGGAACTTCTTTTCATAAATTGATTACAATGACTATTATGTGCAGATATTAAAAATTCATAGCATTGTTTTGTTTCGTGGTTTTATGTCATTTCTCTATTTTTATACTTATTTTTAAAAAATGTTTATTTGGAGAGAGTGAGTGTGAGTGGGGGAGGTAGGGAGAGAGAGGGAGAGAGGGAGAGAGAGAGGGAGAATTCCAAGCAGGCTCCATGCTGTCAGTGCAGAGCCCCATTTGGGGCTTGATCCCATGACCTTGGGGTCATGACCTGAGCCAAAATCAGGAGTCGGATGCTCAACCAACTGAGCCACCTAGATGCCCCTCTACTTATCATTATTTTTTATGTACAGACATGATATTGATTTTGCACTGAAAGTGAAACTGTAAAGTTTTCCTCTGCAGAAAACTGGTTTCAGTAAGGAAATCATTCCGAGGGAGAGGGATGAAGCCTTCAGTAGTGTCTCTGGGGGGGCACATGGACATGGCGGGAATGGGGCGAGTGGGCCTCTGGCTTGCTGAGCACCACGCGAGCCCAGCAGCCATCTCTGGTCAGCGAGCTGGTGTTTCCCTGGACAAGGCCAAGTGGCACATGACACCAGGGTGAGGCTGGGGTACAGAGGCGAGCTCACCTCTCGCTGACCTCATGACCCTTTCGGAGGTCAGTCTCAAGCCTTCCGTTCTTAGTCACCTTGTTACCAGCTTTTGTGGAGACTGTGATGTGGCCAGAGAGGGTTCCGACCCCCTCTAGGGAGTAACATAGCTCATACTTTGTTAACTCTTCAATGTTTTTATTGAAAACATTTATTTCAATACTGCTGTGAAAGGGTGAGCATCGTTCGGGTATTGCCTGCCCCACAGCTGATTTCTTTTGTAATGCTGCCAAAAACAAGAAAGGGGAGAATGAGGCTGAAGAAGGGAACAGGTTCAATAGACTTTGTATTTAATTACTCTTCTAAACATTTAAACCTTGCCCTAACCATTGACATTTGTAGGGGCGCCTGGGTAGCTCAGCGGGTTGAGCATCTGACTTGATTTTGGCTCAGGTCATGACCTCCCGGTGAGTGAGTTTGAGTCCCA
This sequence comes from Prionailurus viverrinus, assembly GCF_022837055.1. Lineage (NCBI taxonomy): Eukaryota > Metazoa > Chordata > Mammalia > Carnivora > Felidae > Prionailurus > Prionailurus viverrinus. Next base: position 23,569,172 of record NC_062577.1, read on the forward strand.
TGTCCAGCTCTGAGCTGACAACATGAAGCCTGCTTGGGATTCTCTCTCTCTCTCTCTCTCTCTCTCTCTCTCAATAAATAAATAAATATTAAAAAAAGAAAGAAAATGCATTTTCTAAGACACTGAGAAAGGGAGCAGCAGTGTGGCCTGGAGAACCGGGTGTTTACTGCCTAGAAGAACCAGAAAGTCTTACAGGCCTGGTTGGCCTAAGAAGTGACAGCTCAGCACAGGGAAGGGGGGGAATAAACCTCCGGCAGCCACCACCCCCCACCCTCTCCAGGAAGGCGGCAGCAAGGCAAGAACAAAACATTTTAAGAGATCTGGCCAGAACTGGTCTGCACGAATTCCCCTCCCAGCCTTCCTTCTCCACTCTCCCCAGAGGAGCAATCTTGCCTCCCTGTGGCAAGCCAGCCTGGGACTCCTCCTAGCTCTCCTCTTCGCTGCACCCACCCAGAGGCAGACCACGTGGGAAGGGAGGGTGAGGCCGAGCAAGAGAAAGACAACTCAGCTGGCTGAAAACAAGCAGAGGCAGGGAGGGAGACATACTGTTCCCTGCAATCTGATCACCTCCGTGCAAGCAGAGGCCCGGAGGCGAAGCTGATTCGGCCAGGCTGGAGAAGGCAGCGTGGGGCAGATTAGAAACACATTGTTGCAGAAGTGGGGGGGGGGGGGGGGGCAGGAGGGCCCAGAGGGTGCGAAGGGGGGGCGGGCAGCCGGGCCCAGAGGGTGCACCGGCAGCGAGGCTGGATGCTGGGCATGGGGCCGGGGCCAGCGCCCCGGTGGGGCAGAAGAAGGACTGCATATAATGCTCTGTTTGTGAGCTGAGATTCCAGCTCCTGGGGTGGCCCCTGGCAGCTGCCTAAGCCTCACAGTGAGAAATCTGGAACAACAAAACCCCTGGGACAAAGGGTCTCTGGCCAGAGGGGCCGAGGGCTTTATAGGGCCAATAGCACTTCGGTTAGGAGGGACATAGATCAGCCCCCTATAAGGCTGGAGCCAAGTTGTCAAATGGGGCTCAGTGAGGAAAGAGAACTCACGTGTATTGGGCATCTACTGGGAACAGGGCACTATGCAAGCCTCTTTTCACATAGTCCATCGAGTTGGGGATCACAGTATGGAATTCTCACTGAATTGGAAACCCAGAAGCGAATGGCCTCCCCCCGCCCCCGCCCCCGCCCAGGTTATGACACCCAGAGTTGCCCAATTTCACATCAGTGTGGTTTTGTTTGAAATGGTAATTAGAGGTCAGCAGGGTATTTTGTCACTAGGAAACCGGTGGAACATGCACCCCTTTAGCTTTCAGCTCAGGCAAGAGTGTGAGGACCACACTAAGGTATATCTTCACGTCTCACCTCCGAACCACACCACCTATGGGACTGCTGACCCTCAGCCCCTCACATTGTCTGTTCCCCTGCCGGCCCGCGCCAGGCTGTTCCCTCACAGCCTCTACTCTAGCGCCACCTGATGGCCTCAGGGCGAATCCATGGCTGATTTGGCTGGAATTTGCTTTATAGCTGCTAAATCAGTATCACCCAGCCCATCTTTGTGAGGCCCACCTGTCCTTCCGTTCTGCTATTTATCTGGGCATTATTATCACTCTTCCTGCTTCCACCATCTTTGCCAGTTCTCTGCTGCCTCATCTCACTAACTGGCCTCCAGTGTTATTTTCATGCCCCCACCCCCAAACCAAATCAAGGAGATCTTGCTTCCTTTGTTAGAATTTTGCCAATACGGCAACTTTTCCATTTGAATCTTTTTCAGTTTTCTAGAGGATCCCTCTCTCCCTCTCCCCATAAGGGTGTGGGGCATAGGATATGTTTCTGAGAGTTTGGTTTTACTCTGTGAGAATGGCACAAAACTGTATCTCATTTGAATTTGTTCCTCTCACCAATATGCAGTCTTGTCCCCATCTGGGGACTGAGACTGGGGATAGCAGCTCTGTCCAGTCACAGGGTGAGTTCCCTGCCCACCTGGAAGCCCTCCTTGGGAATGTAGGTAAAGGACTTCACCCTGGTTTTGACCGGGAGCTCAGTCTTCTGGCGTCTGAATCTGAACCACAGAGCCTGACCAAGCACAATGGGAAAATCAGCCTTACCAGCAATGCATGTGGAGGCTAAACTTGAGTGAGAAGGGGTTTGTCCAGAGCAGAAGCCTCAGATGCACTTGGAAGAGTAAATGCCCGTTGCAAAACGGAAGGACGACCAAGGTCAGGACCAGACAGACAGGGTAAGTCCAAAGCCCTAGAGCAACGTCAGAACCAGAGAGAGGAGAGGGGACATGGGGCTGGGTTTGGGGAGGCTGTGTGACATCTAGGGGAGATTATGAAGCAGCACAAAGCCTGGATGTTGGGGCTCTTATCAGGGGCCTGTTACATGGCATGGGTTCGAGTGAGCAAGCTGAAATTTTGCAGAGCCAACTCAGATTCATGGAGCCACATGCACTCCCCTGATATCGGGTTCTTGTTTCTCTAAGGAGGCCTATCAAGACCTCCTGTAAATAGAGCCTCCTCAAGGGCACCCTCGTGACACAATGCCCACAGTGGATACAGAGCACAGGTATCTCTGGGGCCTTTGTCACACTGATATAGTAGATTGATCAATAGGGCCTTCAATATATAGGGCTTTATTTACAGGTTAATTTGTTTTGTAATCATTTATTCATTTTCACTCAACCAGCAATATTTAGTGTCTACTAATATGCTGGGTACAGTGTTGGTAACAGAGCAGCAAGACAAAGATAACCTCTGGACTATGGTAACTTACAGTTGTAGAGAGAGAACCACATATACTGTTCAACTAGGACATCATTATCTCTCAGTAGTTTTATAAAAACTCTTGTGTAGTACCCAGGGTAGACATCCCTATGATCACATAGCCAATGTGGCTGACTTTCTAGGACTCCGTTTTTTCTTCTGTGGAATGGTGCGTTGGGAGCATTAAAGCCAACACTGTCAGTAAAATGCTTAACATTGTGCCTGGCATATAGTCATTGTCCCATAAATGTTGGCTCTATGATGATTATGATCAAATTTATAGTTCAGAAAGGTAATATCATTGACCCATCTAGTAATGGAGAAAATGTGGGCTCAAAACCTGGATCTTCTGGGGGTGCCCGGGTGGTTCAGTCAGTTGAACTAAGTGTTGAACTCTTAGTTTCAGCTCAGGTCATGATCTCACAGTCTGTGAGTTTGAGCCCCACATTGGTCTCCACCCTGGCAGTGTGGAGCCTGCTTGAGATCCTCTCTCTCCCTCTCTCTACCCCTCCCCACTTGCATTCTCTCTCTCTCTCTCTCTCTCTCTCTCTCTCTCTCTCTCTCTCCTCTCTCTCTCTCTCCTTTCTCTCTCTCAAAATAAATAAATAAAAACTTTTAAAAAATAAAAACAACAACAACAACCCTGGGTCTTCAGATTCAGAATTCAGTATCCTTCCACTCACTCTTTACTGCCTCTTAAGGTACTACTGTCTTAGAGACAGACACAACAGCTGGGTAGTTAAGTGCTTTTAGTTGCTTTCCACTGTCAGGTTGATATGAAAAAACCATGGTTTAGGAGATAAGAGGCAAATGACTATTGTCTTACCAAACATCAGTTGCAGCTATGATTCTTCCTATGCACCAGAATTGCACCTGAATCAGAAATCACATAAAACATTTATAGGCATGAAAGGTAGCTGTGAATTCAATATACAGAAGGTGGATTCTCCTTAGTCCAGGCACTGAGGTGAGTGTCCATATGGAGGAGAAATACACCAGGTCAGTAGGGGCACAGCCCCCAAGAGATTCTTACTCAGTAAGTCCCTCTTGAGACACAGGAATCTGTGTTTTTCAGACTCTGATGATAAGCAGGTTTGAGAAGAACTGGGATAGATGTGTCCCAAGGGCCTCTGTGGTTCCATGGCCTGGCTTCTCCAGCAGAGGAGAGGTCGGGCAAACTCAAAACAGGGCTGGGAATGAGAGGCAACCTGACCACAGAGGACAGAAGTCAGCAAGAAGCTATGGATGCAGAGAAGTGACTTGAATTCCAGCCCCAGGGAAGGGCGTTGCCGGTCTGAGCCCTCCAGTGGCGCAGCCCTCCTTGGCCTGCTCGTGGCTGCTGGCGAAAGAGCAGTTCTCGTTAAAACAAGCAAAGAGTAGCGCGTGGATGGAGCTGATCTAGGTAAATCTCGTCAATAATTCGGCAAGATCAACTGTCTGAGGCAGCATGAACCAGCACATGGAGAGAGACAAGATGTCTTCATGGTCTGCTTGGCTAACGTCCAAAGTTCTGCTTCAGGCTCTTATTTACCTGCATTGTCTTTTCAGCCACATCTTTGGTCTGAGGGTGAGGCAGCACAAAGGTAACAGCACACACATTCCTCGAGCTCACACAGGTAAATGGTGAGGTCCAGGCCCAGCCCTGTGGTAACTTCACCCAGACCTAGGTCACAGGCTCCGGGTGAGTAGAAACGGGTAGGATTTCCACCTCAGAGAACTTCTCCAGGGTCTACCTCGTGACCTTGGCTATAAACCCTACTGCTTCTGTGCTGTTTTTCCCTGGATTTCTTCCCTGGATTCCCCTTGCCTAGGTCATCTGCTTTGATGATGACTCTCTAGAATGTTCTCCCTGGATTTAGTTCTGTTTTCTCCTCCCCTTCATCCCCTCTGTGCATTTCATCCCTCTGTGAGATTTCTGGAGCCCCAGCTCCACTGGCTGCTAAGACACAACATCCCAGCCTGTGTCCAGCTCCTAGGGATCTGTTTGTCTAGAGTGGAGAGCAAGGATTGGGTGCCACAGCCTAAGCAGGAATTGGATGTTTCTGCCCAAGGCAACATGGGACCTGAGAGCCAAGAAGGATAAGAACAAAGTAAAAGTTCGTTAGGAGCAGTCAAGGAAGGAACTGAGCCTTGGATTTTCAGTTTGCCTTCAAGGGCCAGTAGGCCTGAGTGTGTCAGACTGTCTTAAAGGGCCAGAAACAAGGAGAGTTGATGGTTCTCAGCTCTGGTTGCTCCTTAGAACCACCAGGAGTGCTCTTAAAATAAAACACCAATGTACAGATCCCATCACAGAGCAATTAAAGCAGTCTCCAGGGAGGGTCCCGACGTGTGTGTACGTATGTGTGTGTGTGTGGGGGGGGGGGGTGCGGTGTGTAAAACCTTCTCTGAGATTTTGATGTGTAGCCAGGGTTGGAAACCATTGAGATGATGACAGAATTAGACCCATTTGCCTGACCTCCAGTATTTCTTGCCTGGGTCTTTCCCAGTGGTGTGGGTCTAGCTCCTGCCAGAAGCAGCTTGATGAGACAGAGAGAGCCAAGTCTTTGGAGTCATACATGAGCTCAGATCTTGGCCATATCATCTACTAGTTGTAATCTGGGCAGGTCTTAATGTTTCTGAGATGTTTCGAGAAATAAATAAGATGGGATATTTAAGCACCCAACACTGGCAGTTTTTATGACATATGTCAGTTCCCTTCCCTGTCACCAGATGAAAAGGTCCCCTTGTAGACTCTTCCCTGGGTACTGAGACAATCCTAGAAGAAATGAAATCTGCATTGAAGACACTGCCCCATGTTCTTTAGGACATGAGTTCCCATGTGGTCCTAAAGTTTGTTGCTCTGTCAACCCTTGCTGGGACCTAATGTCCTAGGATACGAATACCTAGATTATTTTTAAGTTGCTTAAATTTTCTTCTTGTCACCCCCTACTCCACCCATTGTCCCAGTCCACATGCTTGGGATTTTTACCTGATCTCACTGTTGTTGGGTTCGTCCTAGTCCTTTTTCCCTTTAAAGAGACATAAAATGAGTGTCTAGCCCAGGACCAGGGCCTAGTCCTTACATCTCAGCCCCGGTTGGGTTTCTAGCCTATGTTGGCACATATTCTAACATCTTGGTATCATCTTCTGCCTACCTGGTACTCAGAGGCTCCCGGACTTTGAAGCTTTTCCATTCGTCTACCTGCTCAAGCAATGAGACAGAAATGGCTGTGCTTCCCACAACGCTACTCTGGGAGGAACCAGCCACCCTTCCACGACCAGCCTGACATCTTGGTGGGTCGTCCCTGCTGCTCCCTCTCTTTAACAGGGATCAGACCCCTGCTTGGTCTAAGTCAGACCTGTCCCCTCATGCCAGCCCTGAACTCCCCACTCCTTGCTCCTGGACTATCTCACGCCATCACACTATCTGTGTGTTGTAAGTACTTGGTGGCAAACTGTAGCTGTTGCAGGAGTTTGGACATAAAAGGTAAAGCAGTTGCATTGAAGTGAGGCTGTCCACCTAGAGGGGCTCTATAAAATCACTGTGGATACTTCTTACCACTTTGCGTGGAGTGACAAGGTGTGTTTAATGTGTTATAGGAGTTACACTCATCTTTTCCAAAATCCAAATCCACTCTGAGTCTTCAACAATGCTTCCAGCTCCTACACTAATTCAAGCAATTCAGCTATAGGGAACACGTAACATAAAGCCATAGCCTCTTTCTGGAATCTCTTCTGTAATTTTCTCACCAACGGCATTCTCGTGGATATCCTGAATTCCTTCTGTCCTTTTTCCATACCAACAAATTGACCAATATGCATCAGCTTGGGAGAGCATCTAGGGAAGGCTTCTCATGTGAAGACTCCAAGTAAAGGTGCTAGAGCAACCTACGGTGGCAGGTCAGCTTTTGACGTAGTTTAGGCTTATGGTGCTAAATCAGAATCTGAGACTGCATCTGAGATAACATCTCTACGGTGTAGGCCAGGGGCAGCAATCAGTCCTATCTCATGAGTCAATTCTGACCTATGTATAATGGCTTCCCAGAGCACTATGCTAAAAGTTAGGAGGCCCAGTCTGTGCTGAGTGAAAGAGAATGCAGCCATCGCTTAGTGATCTCTGCCATGGACAAGACAGCATAGTAGTTAACAGCACAGGTGTTGTAATCAGAGAGACAAAAGTTCAAGTTCCATCTCTACTACTTTTTAGCAGGGTGACTTTGGGCAAGTTATCTAATCACTTTCAGGCTTTATTTTCATCAGTAAAATGCAGATAGATTATAGCACCTACTTCACAAGGTTGTTATGAGGATTAGTTGAGATAATTTGTGCCAAGTGCTTAGCAATGTATCTGCACGCAGTACTCAATAAATATTAGCTATTATTGTCATAAATATTATGGGCCCAGGTGTGGGGTGAGGCAGCTGGGGCTTAGCCTATCTGCTACCCAGGTTCAGTCTTACATAAATCCTTGTAGAGAATTGCGATTAAGACACCTTGTAAAGGAACTTAGTAGAGGTCATTGGAACTTCTTTGTTCCTATGACATCAGCGATAAGTTTTCAGTTGAGGTTGGTATTGAGCTTTATTCTATAGATACATTTTTTCCTGCGTAAGTATTAAGTGGTACCTCAGGATCATCACAGACCCTCACTGTAGGTAATTGCGTCTCCTCTGGCCTACTAACTGGTTCCTAATTGTTTACAGGACAGAACAAAATTCTTTGTTGTCTTTGGTGTGGCTTAGAAAGATTTATTCCACCTAACTTCCCAGCCCCATTTTCTGCTTCTCTCCAATGAGTTCCCTGAGCTCCAACTGTGCTGAAACACTTATTTCCCAAATTCATTTTTCTTATCTACCTTTGTGTCTTTGCACATGCCGTTCCTGCCTAGGATGCCTTTTCCCACATTATCTGTCTACACATTATTCTCTGGAATAGTTTAGATATGCTTAGAATAATTTCTTCCTTGAATATTTGGTAGACCTTTCCAGGGAAGGAATCTGGGACTTGGGTTTTTTTGTATTTTTTTTTTCCATTAGAGACTTAATTTCTTTATTGGCTAACAATTGCTCAGGTTAGATATATCCTTAAACCAATTCTTATAAATTAAAGAATTTTTTTTGTTTTCTTTTTTAAATGAATCAACTTTGAATTCATTTAAATGAATCATCCACAATACCATCAAAATATTTGGGGGAAATTTTTCAAGAAAAATTGGAAAATTATGAGTGCAATAAAAATTTGTGTTTAACTTGGAAAGCCCGGGAAGAATGATTATTCTTTAGGTTTTTAAGTGGAAAATCATGAGCTTTCCATAATTAGGTGTTGACAAGTTCAGAAAAGCTTAAGGTCTGTAAAACTTCTCAGCCTACTAAGACTATGTAGTGTGGCAGATTGTTTATTTACCTGTTTCCTCACAATTAATAGAAATAGAATTTTAACTGGGCTATTTGGCCATTTAGCTAAAGACTACTTGACTTGCTCTTTAAAAAGTGAATTAAGTGTGTAGTTCCCCAGTATCTTTCCCTTTCATTGGCTAGGCTAGGTGACAGTGAGAAGTAGGTCGGCTCCTTTGGACCCAGTGAAGGAAGCCACTTGTCGGACATGACAGAGCTATCCCACTGATCCTGCACTACCAACTTCTGGACCATCACATGCAAAAGAAATTAACTTTATCTTGTTTAAGCCATTGCACTTAAAAAAAAAATTTAATGTTTATTCATTTTTGAGAGACACAGAGAGACAGAGCATGAATGGGGGAAGGGCAGAGAGAGAGAGGGAGATGCAGAATCCGAAGCAGGATCCAGCTAACAACTTAGCTAATACACCTAACAATGGGGGAACTGCAGACATTGGTTTAATGCCTCACAAATGCACTGTTTTCTGAGTCTTGTAACCATTATGATTTAGTCCTAACCCAATTAACCTAGGCCAATGGGCAATTATATCTGGCTGAAATACCTTGTCTATTCTACACAACTTAGTCTTCTCTTTTTCCCTTTAGAATGGAAGGTGTGTTTCGATCTTTCAATGGAATTAATGTAATGGCTCCATAATGAACATATTTTTTTAAGATAGTAAGCCAATGCATTTTTGTTTCAGAAAATGCTTAGTTCCTCATTTTCTATGGCTGTTCTGTACACTGAGACTGTGGTATATCATTCCCTCAGGAGGAGATTCAGATATAGACTAAAACAGTGCTTCATGAACTCTCTACATTAAAGGGTCATTTAAAAGAAAATCTAATCCACCATTTTGTAAAATACAATCAGAGCATGAATTCCTACAAAAATTAAATTAGGAACAAACATAAACATAGCGGGCACAAGATTTCTGAATTCAACAGACATAAAACTTCTGTCAAAATTCTATAAAAGTTTCTCTAACAGCTCAAATCCTGTACTTAATTGGTACAGACAGGTAAAAAACAAAACAGATTAAAGTCAAGCACCAACACCGCATAGAAATGGCCTAGGACTAGAGAGTCATTGCCCTGCTTTACATTTCAAGTTAGACCTTTTTGAATCCATGGAAAAGTATTCTTTTGGAAAGTCATGATTTGTTGGAGATAAAGGATTTTTTGGATTTCCAAACTTTGCTTTCACATATGGAATGCAGAGCTAGAACTTGGAGGTCTGACTTTAGGATTTTACTGTAACCCATTGTGTTAAGAGAAGCAAGATGTGACTGAATTCCCATCCAAAGGCAAGAGAAAACCTCTTCCAGTCACTGGAGAGTAGGGCACTGACAGGGTGCAAGGGTTTCAATATGACAATCCTTGCTCTGTCTTTCAGGTTGAATCCCCTTGGGTCTATAGAAGCTACCAAATGTTTTTGGGGGAAGCCAAGAACTGCTTCCTTGGGTCTAGCCTGGGGACACTGCAGGTCTGTCACAAATGTTCTCATTCAGCATAGCTCCATGACCATAAGAGCAAGAAGCAAGACCTCTCTATGGTGGAGGGAGGTGTCTAGACAGATCGTTCCAATAGCACAATCCTGGAATTTGTAGGTGGTGTCAGCAGATCTAGGGGTTCTGACTTGCCCCATTGGGGGGGCACACATGTATAGAAAGGCATGTTGGATGGGAAGGAGCTTGTGGTCAGAGGAGGGTCCTTGTGGTCATCATCAATGATGAGGTCCCCAGTCATTGGCAGAGGTCCCCAGTCATATGGCACCATAAAAGGCCGGAATGCATCATCTAAGATCCTCAAAACCACAGCACAGGCAGTATTGCCCTGTTGATTTCATTCTAGGAACGTAAATCTCTGTCTTTCATGTGTGGCTGCCACTGTGGCTAAGCAAATGGACTTCAAACTTTGAAATATTTGGCAAATATTAGAGTTACGTTCAGCCAGGATGGTGAAAGCCCTTCTAATTGAAAATTGGGAGACAGTGAAGACAAGGGCTTTGGGTCACATTGAGCTGGCTCTATCCCTCGCTCTGCCTTTCACTTACTCTGCAACCTTGGGGACATCATCTCTCTCATAAGTTAAACAGAGATGGAACATCGACCATGCAGCACTGGAGTGAGGATTAGGGAGTATGTATGCAAATCACCTTAACCCCAGGTATGTGCTCAGTGTATAGAAGATAAACTGGAGAAATGGAAGCTGTCCTTATCTTGAGTTGGGATTTGCAAGCTGCTGAGAACCTGGCACTCTTCTCTTTCAGTTCTATTTTCTTCTAGGAAAAAAATAGAAAGGTTCTCAATGTATGTAGGTATGTATGTATGTATCCTAGAAGAATGACTGACACAAAACCCTTCCTAGGCCCGAGGCGGCAGTTTTCAGCAAAGCCTATTCCAACTTCAGAGGGAGGCTGTGCTCAGTTTTCCTGTTAATCAGCATTATCTGTCAAGAGACTCATACTGCTTGTGAAAGTCTACTTTCACTTATTTCTTTTGAGTAGTTTTATTTCAGTAAAGGGAATCCGTTAGTTAATGAAGAAGGTATCTTATATCACAGAAATCATGCAAGGGTCATTCATTCATTGACAGGGCCTTCCTGAGGTCTAAGTGTTCTTCTAGGTCTTTGTCCAAGCCTGTTTTTACTATCCCCAAGTTGGCTATTGCAGGAACCCCTGGCCCACAGCAGCACTTCCCAAGAGCAAGCATTCACACCCCAGACTGGGATTTAATAACTTTGGGTCACTGAATTCGTGTCAGCAGTGGACTGGATATGCCTGAAATTAAGAGGCGTCTTCATGCCGAGTGTTCCCTTGAGGCATGTCAGGTAGATGACCTGAGTCTACAGGCTCACCCATATAGCTGGCCTGGTGGTGGCTTTCAAAGCAGCATTTATAACCTTGAGAGGCAGGCATGTCGTTCAAGACACTGTGAGCCAGAATGACCGTAGGGGCCGCTAAACGATGTCCCAAGTTTCATAAAACCACTGAATTAGAGTTCAGTCATTCAGCTGCTCCATTTTCTGACCATCTCCTCGTGGAATTTAAACTCCGTTTAAACGCTGTGGCTATGGCATTATAGTTGACGGAGATGTTCTGCAATGTTAGCTAGAGGAAAGAAGAGAGACTATGGCCCAAACTGGCAGGAGCTCACTGTGGAGGCAGGAGGCAGCGCCTAGGACAGAAAAATCCAGGTTCTGTTAAATAGAAGCCTCCAAGAATCTTAACTTGCTCAATGGTCAGCTAGGAATGAAAGTAGCAAAACAAATTTGGGTCCAACTTCAAGGTTAACTAAATGAAAGGAAATAAGCACATTGGTAAGAACATCTTACAAGCCAACTGGCAAGTTTTACAGACACTAGTTAGTAGTTTGGAAACATTATGGCAAGGTCAAGGGTGGGGCTAAACTCAGGCCTCCCCCTGGGTTACCCGGGAAGCTACTTTCCTAGCCAGATAGGAGACCAAGAGCTGAGGACAGAAGGTTGGCAGTACTCTAAATTAGACTGCATAGTTCAAATCACTTTCTAAAATAACCCCGTGTTTCCTTCTTCGTGTGAAATCATGCCCAGGCATGGCAACAAACACCAGGATTTTAGTGTTTGAGCAAACCTCAGAGGTCCCTGCTCTGACATGCTCTATTTCCAGTTGGGGTAAGTGATGCTTAGTTAAGGGATGTCACCAAAGCAATACAGCTATTGAGTGGCAAATCCAGGGTTGCTCAGACTGCCTGATCCCAGTCCAGTGCTTTTTCTAGCACACAGTCTGATTCCAAATGTCTGGTCTCTGGGAATTCTTGTTTCCTAATAGCACAGTGTCCCATGCATGCTTTTGTTAGAGATTCTATTTATAGCTAATAGCAGCAATTGTAGTAGCCCTTCTGGAGTTAAGATTGTCTCAGTAGTTTTTATTATTCAGGCTGAACACTGGCCATAAGAGAATAAAACAAATTTTCCACTTTCTTTTTTAGTAAAATGCCATTCCTAATGCAATCTTATTTCCTAAAGCTGCCTTGGAGAGTGATGGGTAACATTCAGGATATTTATTTATTCAATGTCAACAAGAAAATAGTTTTCTCATGCTCAAAGTCAAGGAGCTTACCACCTATTCCAGGAGCTAAAACTGGCCCACACAGAAAAGGAGTGATCCTATGAGGCAGAGCAAATCTATGAGCAAAAAAGGTAAGTTTTGTGATGTTCCTGAAGGAGGAGCTCAGTGAGGGTTGGAGGTGATGAGAGAAGATCTCATGTGGAAGAAAAGACACGTGTTAGTCTTTGGATAGAATGGGATAGATTTACGAATGGGGGATGCTGTGCCAAGGGAAGGTGACATGAAGACTGAGGGCAGAAATGAAGGAGTGAGTAAGGCATCTTCATGAATCACTGGCTGGCTGGGGATGGGAGAGGGTATAAAATGGCAAGGAACAAGACTTGATGATATAGCCCCAAAAAGAAGGTTATAAATGAGTCACCATGGGCAACAGGGAGGCACAGAAAGATTTTGAGCCAAGAAGTGACATGAACGTAGTTCCAAGGGATGACTGGCATGCAGGACAAATTGGAGGACACATAGACTAGAATCAGAGGAACTAGGCATTTCATCAGTATGGCAAGATATAGCATGACATGTCAAGTCCTGAAACCAGGGTATACCAGTACAAATGGAAAGGGCATGACAGATAGGATAGACATTTCAAAGGAAATATTGAACACATGCCACCTGCTCATGTTTCCCTAAGAAGTCTTTGTTCTTTCCTCCAAGTGGTGAAATACCAAACAGATGTACTTATGGAATATTGTGATAAATAAATGCCTATCAGTACGTATAGGTCTCTCATGATATACTTGATTTTTCAAATATTTATTTGCTTTAGATGAGGCTTAAAATATTGGATGCATTTTGTAGGGTGAAATTATCAGAATAATTTCTGATTTTCAGATGACCTCTCAAAATACTTCTGAAATCTTTTAAGATCTGAATGTCACAACATGGCATATTAGTTCAGCTCTTTCAGATTACGAGAAATAGAGAGCTAGATTATCTTAAGTGATGGAAGTTTTCTGCTGGAATTCACAGGGAAATAAGGGGGTGGGACAGGTGCTCTGTAGTTCCAATCATTTTGGGTCTCACATACTGATTCAGTGCCATCATAATGGGATGCACGATAGATATAGATTGGACTCAGGGGACCAGTAGAGCCATTGAATAGGATTCAAGTTATTGCAGTGGCTCCTGCGACCTGCTTTCTCTGTGAGCACTTCCCACGCTCTTCGAGAGAGGATGCGATTGCATTTTCTCTGACCAAAATGGTGGATGCCTGCTGGATAGAGTTTCTTCCCAAGGCACTATGCACGGGACTGTTCTGCATTGCAGTCATCCCACTCTTGATTGCCTTTGACTGGGGCTCCATTCCTGTTGTAATCAGCTAAGACAGGGTTGCTATCTCTCATAAGCAAATGATACAAACCATAGCCATTCAGGCAGAAAGAAAAGCCTGGGGTCAATTTCTCAGCAGGAGTCTAGGGCAGACACTCAAGGCTTCCTGTCTAGTTTGGATTAGGTAGACAATGACAGAGATCTGTGTATGGAAGCAGTGGGAGGGGTTATCTTTATCAGAGAAGCATATAATAGTTCCTGAGTTGCTAAATTTAGGAAGACAACTGGATCTTAAATGAGAAAGGTTTGTATATATTTTGGGCTTACTGCTAGCTTCTGCTTACATCAAAATGTTTTCTCCTCCTCTACTAATATGACAGGAAATATGGTCAGACACAGCATACCTGGGGAATATCATAGCTTTCTGTATTTTATCATGGTCTTTATTGGGGATTAAATATCAGAGATGGTCAGCTGCTCTTTCTTATTTATAGTTTTTTCTGGAGCCAAGAATTTGTCTGAACTAATTTTTCCTAAGATTATTATCAGCAATTAACCAATTAATATTGGGTGAGTAACTACTTTGACTATCTGCTCCAAGATAACATCTCACGATTTATAGCTCTGACCTATTAGAGTGGTTTATGGAATGTTTTAGGTTGGGAAGGATTCTAAGGTTTTGACAGTTCTCAGAAGGAAGGAAGGCTGATACTGATTAGTGACAGTTCCACGAGTCAGGGAGGGAGGGAAAGTAACGACCATGTGATTTTGGCCAACCTGATACCAACCTGACACTCCTCATGGTATTGTCGGGAACACTCTCCTCTTTACCCCTATCCCAGTTCCCTGTTTCTAAACCTTGGAAGCTTCAGTGGGGCCTGACTTCTTTTGCTTGTTTAGCTCCACTCAAATCTATGTTATCAACGAGAACTTTCTGAAACCTCTTTCTCCTTTTCTATTCCTCCAGACCTAACCTTGGTCCAGATCAGCCTTGCAGATGAGCAAAGCTGCTGTCTTTTAGGGGGAAGTGGCATATGGTCTAGGAGATGCCACTTATATATCCAGAAATTGTCCAACTTAGCAGACCCTCGGGCATCTTCCCACATTCAGCTTTAGTTCCTCTTTAGCCTTGCAGGCCTAAAACCCAATCATGTCAGTGCCGCAGATTGGACCCAGAAGGAAATGATTTATGCAAATCAAATTCATAGGGGGCTGATGTATACAGAATTATGGTTAAAAAAAATGTACTGGCTCTTACAGAAAATCGCAAAGTTCTCTGATTGCACGTTTATTGCTGGGGAGAAATCTCCATGCAGTCCAGGACGTGATCAGGAGGCTTGGTGAACATGAAGTTGAGGAAGGGAACTAAGTGTATGGTCTAAAGGGAATGAAGCCCCGGTTGCCCATCTCCACATAGCAATGTGTCACCGCCATTTCCCCTGGACTGCTCCGCATACACACGGTCCAGGCTCCACTCCACAGGCTTTCATGCTGGCGATGGGCCTTTGACGGCATGCTCTTTAACAACATGGATATCACCTTGGCTACTGTTAAGTTGCTCCATTCAGTTTGACCTGAACAACTTGTCTTTTAATATTGAGTGTTGATTTTATTAGTTGAACCCTGACAATTTCAGGGGGGTTCCCCACTTTCATGCCTACCTAGCCAATTCCCTAGCAGCTTACCAAGCTTCATTACCTCCAGATTCTAATAAATTCACTTGCCTAAAAAGATCTTTAATAATCTAACAATACCTCACATTTACCGACCCCCAGTTGACAGAGCCCTCCCATGGATAGTATGTCACAGAGTCCTTACGATGCGCTCGGGCAGCAGATCAAGCAGGGATTGCCATCGCCATTCCACACACTGGGGAGCTGAGATAGAACTCCCTCAAGTTCCTGCAGCTAACTAATCTGTCTCAGGGTTAGGCCTAGGGCCATGTTTTCTCTGCTATGCCCCTTTCCCTGTTCTTTTTCTACTAAAAATGCCGGTAAGATTTCCCAATCAATACTCAAAGCAGAGTGAAATTCCTAATATTGGGTTTTCAGGCTGCCCCCCCCCCCCGTCTGGTTTCCTGCTCCCTACCCCCCAGGTTTTCATTCTGCTCGGTCACCTGAGCCCCGCTCCCATTTCCAGCTGCCCCTGCACTTCACCCCCGGCTCCAGCAGCTGCTGAGCAGACAGAGAATGAGTTCAGAGGGTGCTTTCAGATCCCACTCGAGTGCCCTTCCTCAGGCTATACAGGCTATCACTTTGGCAGGTCACCTTCTGCTGGCACTGGGCTCAGGACCCTGAGATGGCCAGGGGCGAGGGAGGGACAACCTGGCTGAGAACTGAGTATTTTCAATGCATATTTGATTCTCATTTCCATTCAGGGTTCCTCATTAGGCCACAGATGCAGCATGGACCTTCATTTTGAGTTGGCAAGGCCCAAAGCCCCATTAGTGGTAACGCGCACCAGCAGGACTCCAGGGAGAGGAAGAAGGCTGAAAGGACTGGGGTTTCTGGTCCAACTTTTTAAAGAAAAGAAAAGAATGAAAGACCCATAAAACTCAGAAACACTCTCTTCCCTTGGCTCATTCACATGGAAATGCAAGTCTGATGATCATGGACAGGGAGGTGATGGCCCTAGGAGCAGGGGTCGGAGTGACCTCCAGCTCTTCCGCTCCAGGCCCATGTGCCAGCAGGACTCACCTCCTGAGCCACCAATGCCAAATGGAAAATTTTTAATGTCGTGTCTTTGGACACTTGGCAGGACGAACCATGAGTGTTCCAATTACTACACTAATAAGCACTCAAGACCCCAAACAGCCCTTTCTTTCTGGTGCACGTACTCCCAAGTGTAAGGTGCTGGGAAAACTGCACATCAAGTACAAGAAGACCCTATGATTGCCGTATTCATGATATGCAGCAGAAAAAGGGTGGCCATAATGGCCCTGGCAGTGGCTGTCAAACCTTCCTCCGAAGGCTGTATATGCTAGGTATGAGGCCCAAGCCTAGTGGGCGGGTGTCTGGGTTAATGCAGGGAAAGGAAACCATGGATCTGGTTCCTTGAGAAACCTAGAGAAACAAATACTGAAACAAGATCTATGTTTTGCAACCTGATCTCTTGATGACAGGTGTAGAGAGCAGCACCACATTTGTTATAATCACTCTGTTGTTACTTAACCTGTAAGCACGCCTACCCTGGGCATAACACTGCAGACAATGCATGGGGAAATGCCAACCTTGGTTTCAGTGGCACAACCTTCACCTTCCTTCAGTGGATTCTCAGTGCACAGTCACTCAAGGAGGCAGGCAGGGTGGTGTTAATCCTCCCAACTTACAAATGAGGAAACTGAGTCTCTGCATGTAAATAATTTGCCTGTGACTAACAGAGTTAAGACTCAAACCCTGGACTTCTGGTCAACTTTTGTACTTTTTCCAGGAAATCACTTTCTAGAAAGATGTCAAGCTAACTTACGTGGTTAGGATTGGGAAGGGCGTCAACTTTGGGACTATGAATAGCTCTCAGTTTGAAGACCAGTTTTGTGACAGGTGTATCCTAAAGACCCACAATTACCAGACTTTCTTTAAAAGACCTGAGTTGAGGCTCTCATCACAAGGAAGTGCATAATAATTAATATAAGCTAACCAGGTATATTGTGCCCTTTGGTTTACAAAGTTGACTTCTCATACGTGGTTTTATGTTCTGCTCTCCAGGTTTCACACGTCCCTTGTGGCTCACTGGCTCCTCCTTCCTTGATTGCTGACCTCTTTCTTTTCTTTCCTTGGGTTTATTGCCCTCTTCACCATGCTGTTTGTTGTTGGAGGCCAGAACATTCACATCCACTGGAGAAAAGAAAAGAGAGAAAGCCATTCAATGAAGCTGCAAGTACGTTGGTGTCCTATGAGCCCCAGAACTTCTTGTAATACCACATTTATGTACCTGGAGTACACTGATTCCTCAAGCCACGAAGGTGTTGTGCAGCCGCACCAGCCAGCATGTGGCCTCCATTTCCTGCAGGGCTGCAGAGGGAATAGAGGGGTTTGGAAGACAGAGATTGCTTCAGTTTACAAAAGAGAGGTGATATTCCCTAAGTTTCATGGCTCATCAATGGCAAAACAGGCTCATTTCTACTTCTATTATTCTCCTTTTGCCATAGTTTGTAAGACTGAAGGATTGAGAGGAATATCTGGCTCTTTTTAAATGGGAAAACAAGTCATACAAGCCTGCATTCCCTCCCCACAGAGTGTTGCTGAGGGCTACAAAGGTGAGCTGAAGGGGCCTTACTCAACGGTTCTTGAGGGGAAGAACTTAGAGAAAAAGTTCAATCTACTCTCTTCTCCTGGACTATCTTTCCAATTGTTCTTTTGGATCTTTCCAACAGTTCCTTTAAGGTATGAGTAGGAAGTGGGAACTGTGGGAAATGCCAACAATGAGAAAGCCAACAAGTTACACAGCACATAACTGGCACCGTCATGTTCCTTTAACTCCCTATGGTGCCCTTCCTGCATTTAGTTTTCCAGTCTGTTGACCTTTGCTAGAGAATAAAAGTTATAAAGAGGTTGGGAATTGCATATGATTTGTCCTGAGTTCCATGAACTGTGTCCTCCATTCTACTCCCCCATTCATCAGGACAGGCCCCACTGGGACATTAATAAACAGAGGGAGGAAAGCTGGTGAAGACCTGGGAGACATTTGAGCAGTGTCTGGAAGACAGGTGGGGACTGGCCTGGGTATGAGTCAGCAGGGGCACATTCCCTTTGTTGCTTGAGACTAGGTCAGCACTGCCGGCCTCTGCACCATTCATCAGTTGTCAAAATTATGAACATGATAGCTTCCTTAAGTGATGCACCTTCCCCCCCAAAACTGGAAAGCATCATCCTTCAGCATGTTTTGCAATGGTACTTTACTACTAATAATATAAGTCATCGATTGGCTCATTTTTAAAATATCCCCAAATTTCTTGTGCTAAGCATCTGCCCCAAATCAAACCAAAATCAAAAACAAGCTTATCGATTTTTTTCATCCCAATCTAAATGGATTCATTTATGAAAAATGGCCACTTGCACATTTGTTTCTTCATTCTACTTCGGAGCATTTTTGGCTTTCTACTACAATGTGGGTTTTTGTTTGTTTGTTTGCTTGTTTGTTTGTTTGTTTGTTTGTTTTGCTTTGCCACAAAGCACTTTGCTACATGGCTCTGTTTTCAATTCCTGATTTCAGCTGCTGGTAAGAACGAACCAAACAGGCAGCCAACCCGTCCATCTCTTCTACCTGCATGTCTGGACACTGGCCCTCCTCCCCTCGGCCTCCTCTGGTACCGAGTCTGCACTGTATTCCCAGCACAGAGACTGCCCCCAGAAGGGGACCTCCTTCCACAGCACTCTTTCCCACAGTCCTTAATGTCTGTGCTCGGAGATAAAACAAGCCTTATGCTCCCTCCCCTCTGCACATACCTGCTTATCACTAGGTAAGGCAAACATCATTAGAACGTTTCAAAGTACTGCTAACAAAATGCCAGTGCAACCCAAATCACGTGGTTAAGAGTTTTGAGCACTCATCAGCCCTGGCATTGACAAGCCCTTGAGGGAGGCCAACAGCTTCAATGCAAAAGCTTGTCGTTTTGCCTTGAACACCTTAAGTCAGGCTGGAGGTTGTAAACATCACAGGGCTGGGATTTGTGTTTGTTTTGTGCTCTAATGTATCCCCTGCCATACTGGGAACACAAACAGAACCAAAAGAGCGCCAGGGACATGGTTGGTACTCAAGAAATGTTTTTGTTTTGTTCTGTTTTTGTTTTAGCTGAGTTAAAGTTTCCTTACACTGAACAGTCTGTTCTTGAACTTCATTATACATGCAGTCACTTAGTATGCACTCTTTTGTATCTACCAGGCTTTCAAACTAAACATGTTCAGGAGATTAATCCAGGTTTTACCATGTATTATTAGTTTTTCCCCTTTTTATTGCTGTGTAGTATGCCATAAGTATTCCATAATTTGTTTATCCATTCTCTTACTGATGGATATTTGGTTGTTTTCAGTTTGGAGCTGCTATGAATAAAGCTTCCAAAAACATTCTTGTACAAGTTTTTTGTGGACATGTGTTTTTATTTCTCTTGGGTAAATAAATACTCAGGAGTAAAATGGTTGCATCAGAGGGTAAGGGTAACTTTGTAAGATTCTGCCAAGCCAACAATAAGTATTTACTGAGCCCTTTGAAATATATCTAGATAAGTTGTTCTATCAATTTGAAATATCCTTTCCCTTTCTCCATCAATTATAATAAAACTCATTTCTCAGGATTTTCCCACATACAGATTTCTCTGATTGTCACAATATGCATACAACAAGACGAATGTTTGACAGATACTCAATCCATATCTATTAGGTTTCTTCTACCTTCTTGTTCCTCTGAGGCTATAGAGATGGGAATCGGGCCTTGTCCCCAGGAAGCTCACAGTCTGGTAGAAAGAGCTCTGACGGAGAAAAGGGAGGTGTGTGTAGAATGCTCCAGGCCTGCAGAGAGGAAACGTAGGTACTGCAGCCTGAGAGGTCTTTCCAGGACTGGGCACTTCAGTTGACTCTAATCATTGGGGTGGCAAAAGCAGAGGACATTGTAGGCAAAGAAGACTGCTGATGCCAAGAGAGACAAAAAATCATGCTTCATTTGGGGACAAGAGTCCCAGAAGTTGGAGCACTGAGTGTGAATGTGGATCAGGGGAAGCACCAAGGAGAAGAAGAGGGCTGAGGGGATAGCCAGGACCTGGATCACAGAAAGTCTTGCCTGCCTTAGAAAGGCATCTGGATGACCTTCATGCTGAGAACAATGCAGAACCAGTGAATGGTCTTAAAACAGGGAGTGACACCAGAATGAACTACCCCTCCTGCTTTTGCACAGCGATTGACTTGACTCTTATCACACCACTCATTTGCGTCTTGCCACTGTGGTTTGCACATGTGCCTCTTCTTTAACTCGCCTACAAGGTAAGCCTTGTTGAATGTCTTATAGTGCCTGCCAGCAGGTGTGTATACAGTAGGCGCAAGTGCCTTGTGGGTGTTTAATACATAGGATTGATCCAGGAGTTCCCAGAGACTATTTTCACCCTGGGGACTCCCAGACTGAGAGTTAAGAAGGATGTTAATTTTCATTGGGGTATAGGTCCCGTTGAAACAGATCTTGGAGGAAAGATAAGAACATGGCAAAAAAAAAAAAAAATCACATGAAACTCAGAACTCAGTCTTTCCAGTCATGACCTTAACTTTCTCCCACCTAGAATCTCACTGAGGTATTTTGCAGCTGTTCTATAGCAAAAACCTGGTTGCTTTTCTGAAGCTTTCCACAATTCCCATTTAGTGAACAGATGGCATTGTTTTCATATGAAGAGCAAAAGAATTTCATGTACTCAAACACTGAAAGCTTGCAAAAATACACAGAGCAGGGGCAGTAATTACAATGGGGAAAGGACATGACATGTCAACAGAGAGCTAGGCTCTGTACAAAGCAAGAATCCTATTGAATCCTTGGCCAGGAATGTGAATTTTGCAGGGAAATGTCAAAGTTGAGGGTGTGTATGCGTTGATGTGCCATGAAAACAAGCACTGAGTCAGCCTAGGGTTCCTTTATAAGCATGACTCTACATATAAAGTTCTTATTGTGTACTTGACTGAGAATTCAGGATGAAAAGAGCCAGTCCCTGTCCTCAGGGGGCTATCAGCACAGTGATGGAGACCAACTCATAAAAGATCCACATAGAGAATGAGAACAGTGAGGAGAGTCCCCTATCCCCACCTAGGGAGATCCAAAGGAAGATGGTATCTGAGCTGTCTTAAGAGTTGACTGGGAGCTGGCCAGGAGAAGTGCTAAGGATGCAAAGGACATGATAAAGGGCATTCCAGACTGAGAGGACAGTGGGAGCAAAGGTCTGGAGGCCCCAGGAGTGAAGTGAGCGCAGAGACATTCTATAAGCACTTCAGCATGGCTGGATGGGGTAGGGAGTGGCAAAAATTGAGGTAGAGATGCAAGCTGGGGATTAGAAGATAACTGAATACAAAGGAAATATCTGAGGGCAACATTGCACAAATTCATGCAAATTACTTGCAAAACAAGGTGTTCCCTATCAGTAAAAGCTTCTCATAAGGTTGAGAGCATAGGCACTATTTGGTAACAGAATCACACTGCCAAGATCAACAGGCTACACAAGGAAAAATTAGTCATGCATTAATTTAATCTAAACGTGTATGGAGAACATGTGCTAGGTCCCAAGCACGGGGAGACCCATAGTGAATACTCTATTCCTAACAAAATGACTAGCACTTGGCGCTCTGCCCAAAATGAGCGCTCCAGAGACAGTTGCTGAAGGAATGAATGAACGATCAATTTGGGCCCCTGCTCCAGAAGCTCACAGTCTCCTGGGAGAAGCAGAGAGGCAAGTGATGAGTATAATATCAAACCATTACAGTTCAGATAAAGCAGGGAATTTATCCTAAAACATGCCTGCAAGAACCAGTAAAGTCAAATATGTCAATGAAGAGACCCCTGGATGCAAGACAATAGGGACCAGTGGGAACTACAGCCAGTGGACAGTATGTGCTCCTTCTAAAGGGGATAGTTGCTACCCAACTCCAGGCAAATAAGGACCAAAAGATGCTGGAAATTTGTGTTTTTATTAAGTGAAATGGCACTGTCCACATCGGTTTCTCCCATGTGCCCAGGATCCTAGCATGATCAGCCTGGTACATCCACAGTAGTGATGGCAAAGAGAGAGAGAGGGACAGAGAGAGCCCGCGAGAGAGAGAGAGAGGGAGGGAGAGAGGGAGGGAGAGAGAGATTGGTTAGCAAGGCATAGGACCTGAAAAACTGCCTTTCTGGATAGACGTGACATGGGACACAGTGACCTGCATAATCAGAGCAGGACACCGTCACCTGCACAGCCAAGAAGGCACACAATGTCAGGCACTACCAGCAACCAGGACCCCTGCCTCCTGGTAGCCCATGGGACTCATGTGCGCCCGGTGAGGGCCTGACCTGAGATGGATGTCCGGCCTTCTGAGGCCAGGACCAGGCTCCAGTGCAGCTCCTCTCCTGGGGAAGGCCTGTGTGGCAATTGCTAATTCCCTGGCCACGGGGATCTGTTTGGGGCTGTTTGCTCAGCAGAAGGAAACAGAAGATTGCAGTGTGTCCGAATCCTGCTCCTCCTCCCCCACCACATAAAAGCTGCTGAACAAACAGAGAAATCAAAGATGATTATACACTGCTGGAAACCCACGTGCTTCCGCCTGGCTGCAACCCGTGCCAGACTGTTATGTAAGCCACGGCTCCCCTCAGGCCTGGAACCAAACAGAGATGCCACTGACCGCCTGTCCGGGACCTGTACATTGCCCCCAGCTTTCCTCAGGTCCTGTCTCACCTGGAGCAGACCCGCCCCGGGGAGGGGAAGGCCCAGTCGCAAGCTGACAAGCTGCTTTTGCATTTATTTTGGGATTTCCCTCTCTCCCGTTCCAGCCAGTTCAGACGTATGGGTGGGTCAGCACTAGGAGTTTACTTTGGCCTGATTCCAAGTGACTAAGACATTTTATATTGGAAAACTCCATTTGACAATCTGGGGGAGGTGGGTGTTTTTCAGCCTCCAAAGTGAATAATTCACTTTGGCTACTTAGACACCAGAGCCGAACAAGCCTGAGGGGACCCTGTGGCCAGAAAGGGCCTGACCACACCGCTCTCATGACCAATACTTATTTCTATTTAAGGATTCGGGCAAGTCCCTCAGCCCTAACCCACCTAAATGGACTTGTAAGATCTTTTCCTTTGATGTGTCAGTGACTTGGGGAAATAACCTGAATTCTCAGGGCTCTACTTTTTTCTTTCTGTACCAGACGGTTAGGAACACTCGGTGGCAAGGGCACTAGAGCTTTTAAGTGTAAACTCTGACTTTTTAGCACAGTTATAATTATATCTTAAATGAGGTCCCAGCTGTGTAGTGTCAACAACGTTCAGGAGTTTATACCTTTCTATCTATTCACCGGGCTTCCCTTCTTGTCCCCTTCACAGCCTTAGCTGACCACACCCCAGCCAGGCTCAAATTTACAAGTAGAAGAAGCCTGAACTTTGGAGTCAGATAGAACTGTGTTGGAGATACAGCTTGGTCACACAGAGGCTGTGTGACCTTAAGCCATAGCCTAAACCTTGGTAAGTCCCTGGAATCTACTGGCTTCCCTTAATTTTCCTACATCATTTTAGGAAAGCACAAGACTTCCCAGGGGCTGATTCTGGCTTTGAAGAATGGCTGACCATGTCTACCTTTTGCTTGTTCTATCACAGAAAGGGTGAGGGAGTGGTTCCAGGATGCAGAACCCTTCATTGGTAGGTGAGATTGCCCTAGGAGTGAAAGGCTGAATTGGAATCTCGGGCTCAGTCCCCTCTCCTGGCCCTCAGTTCTTTCCCTGTTAATCCTGGAGGGAGCCCTTCACAAGCCAAGGGGTCTGGGTGGCTGTTGACTTTTTCTCACTCTTGATAGCCTTGGTGCCAGATTTTGTTCATAGATAGCTCCTTCCAGGAAGATGGAGAGCACATTTTTGCTACATATTTCTTGCATAGACATTCTGATAAAGCACAAACCAAAGAAGGAATTGGGTTTCTAGATCCCAATCCATAGAAGGACTCGTCAATAGGTCCCTGAATCCTGGTAAGAGAAGGAACTTATGAGGGTACCCTACAAGCACCATAGCAGTGGCGAGGAAAACTAAATACCCTGAGAACTACTTTTACTAAGTACTGCATGTAACCACACTGTGAAAGTAATAAGTTGCCCTCAAATTGAACCAACCTGAGGTCTTAATCCTTTTCTTCAGGGAAGCTTTTTGCTTCTCACTCTGCTTCAGGATGACCTTTGGCTAGGAAGTGACATGTGTGTCTGAAATCAGTAAAGCTTGGTTCCTTTCATATGGCCAAACCCTCCCAGTCTGGAGGGATAAATATCCCTGCTCCTGGAATCCAGTGGCCTCCGTGAAGGAGCTCATCTACCTCTGCTGGTTTTCTGGATAATAATTAAACTCATGTTGATGTGCCTTGTTACGTTGCTATCTAAAAAAAGAGAGTAGTGGTGTGGTTGGGATGGGGCCTTGGAAAGTGAGCCTTTTCAAGTATCTTTCTCCCTCTGCCCAGTTGTTGGCCTCCTCCTCCCTGGCCATACAACCTCAGACAAGAAGCGTCCTTCCTCGGATCCTTCTGATCTCCACCTGGAGAGTGGGGATGAGTATTGTGAAGTTGAATAATCTTGACCAAGGGAACTGGATTCTCCATAAAACATGCTTTCTGGTTACGGCAGGGCAGATAGCCCAGTGAAAGCTTGGAGTTTGCACCAATCATGCTCCCAAGTGGGATGTTTAGTACCAGAAAACACTTTCTTGAACCTACTAAGTAGTGGAGTAAAAAGACTAGCCAGCCTACTAACCTGTATTCATGAGGTTAGCCCTTTGGAAGCCTCCTCTTTAACCCCAGGCAGTATGACTGCAATTCAACAGCTTTTAAAGGATAGACAGAGGGGTCTGAGTCAGCAAAATGCAGTTCAATTCCCAAAGAAACAGATAAGAAAGTTAAAAAGTATGTGACACACATTTTTCATCAGTCATGCTTTGTCTATAAATTTTTTTTTAAAGCATTAGGAATCACTGGTACACATATTGCAAGATTTAGACATACACAAACACTCCAGTGTACAATTTTGGAATTTCTGCACTAAACTTTAGTCATTAATAATCACTGCTCAGTGTAATCCAGGCCATAATCTTAAGTAGAATATATCACTTACTCCTGAAAGCTTCTAAGAGTAAAAAGTCTTCTGGAATATGTATGTGGCTTTGTAGGACAAGCTGTTTTTGCTTTTTAAAAAATAAACTTTATTTTTTACAACAGTTTTAGATTTGCAGAAATATTACAGAGACAGTGCAGAGTTCTCACATATATCTCATCCAGTTTCCCCTATGGATAACATCTTACATGAATATGGTACATTTGTTATGATTAATGAAGCAATATCGACACACTTATTAACTAATGTCCATACTTTAGAGAATGGAGGTTTTACAGAAATTAGCATTAAAATTTCTCAATGGTATCTTATTATTTTTTTAGTTTATTTATTTATTTTGAGAGAGAGAGAAAGAGGGATGCCACACTGTTGAGCAAGGGGAAGGGCAGAGAGAG
The DNA here is from genome assembly GCF_022837055.1 of Prionailurus viverrinus. Lineage (NCBI taxonomy): Eukaryota > Metazoa > Chordata > Mammalia > Carnivora > Felidae > Prionailurus > Prionailurus viverrinus. The sequence goes on from NC_062577.1 coordinate 23,594,864, forward strand.
AGAGGGAGACAGAGGATCCAAAGCAGGGTCCGCCCTGTCAACACAGAGACCCACAAGGGGCTCAGTTTCACAAACTGTGAGATCATGATCTGAGCCGAGATCAAGAGTAGGGTGCTCAATTGACTGAGCCACCAAGGCGCCCCCCTGAGAGGTATATTGACTCAGGCTTTCACATGGTGGGGAGAAGAAGTTCTTTGCTGACCTCGGATCTCCCCCATCACTTCTTGGAACATTCACTGGATGTTCACTGCTTTGCTGCCTTCGTTCTGCAAAGAAAAAAATTGTTTCCTGGCCTAAGAAGATGGCCAGAATATGTGAAGCAACTCGCATCCACCTTGCTTTAGGTTGTTCTCAAAAGTATTTTTAACTAGTAGTGGAGAGAACTGGTGAGGGTTAGCAATTTTGGAATCAAACAGATGGGATCCCAGTTCTGCCATTTATAAGCTGTTACTTTATCAAGTCTCATTTTTCTCACCCATAAGAGAAATAATAGCACCATCTTCCTCATTGATTTGCTGTGAGGATTGAATAAAAACATTTCAAAAGCAGTCAGCACAGTGCCAGGCATATAGTAATAGTTCAACAATGGCAGCTAAGCTTAAAAGGTGAGGCCTTTTTGAAACGTACCTGTGGTCAATAGACTTGTCAATGAATAATCTAGATAAATTTGATGAAAAGTAGCTTTTTCAACAAATATCCATTTCAATGGTCACTAGGAAGAAGGTAAATAGTGACAGACCCATAAACTTAATTACCCGAAGAATTCTCTTCAAACTGGAAAGAAAAAGGTATTCATAGGAACTGCTGATGTGAAAACATCAGCTTTCTCTGCATTACCATTCTGTTTGAAGGATTAAAACATCAGTAAATGTTTGAGGCAGTAAAATCTCTATTGAAGGCATGGTTAAGGGAGAAATGACATCTTGGAGCTAATTAGGAATATTGTGCAGATCGGGCCCCTGTCTGCATCTCCGTTGGTACTCACCACATCCCATCTCGCCACCTCTACCAATGCCCCAGCCACGGGAGCGGCTGCAGTTCATCAAACGCACAGGCTCTCCTGCCTTCCACGCTCTGGCGTGCTCTACTCCTTCTGCCTGAGTGCACCCTACTCTTCACCTGCCTAACATTTTCCTCAAGATTCAGCTTAGATGTCCTCTCCTCTGGAAAGTCTTCTCTAGCCACTGCTGTTCCAGTTAGGCATGCTCCCCTAGGCTTCCAGGCTTGATTCTCAGAGAGGGAGCACCAAACCCACCTCATCCCTCCTGTCCCTCACTCTGTTGTGAGTACCATAGTAACTCAAATCTAGCACGGTACCTGGGACGGGATAAATGCTCAAAGAAACATTGGCTGCTACCTATTCTCTGATTATCTGCCTTCAATAGAGTGGCTAAGAATGGCCACGGAGAGGGAGTGTCCTATAGCCTGCCTTCTTAAACTCCCCCAGCATATCCACTCAGTCTTTCGGTGCCCTCTGTGATTAATTCAGTTGAGGAAACAAAAGTAAAGTAACTTCTTCGAGGTCACCTAGGTACCGAGTTTTGAAATCAGGCTCATCTGTCTGATTCCAGAGAATTTAACCACTGTTTTCCTCAGCTGACACCTGCTCACATTATAGGCTTGATTCCCAGAAGGATAGAGCCTCCCCATAACAGGCTGAGCTGACACACCCAGACCTATTTTACAGGCACACTTATCCCAGACTAGATCACATCAATGCCTTTTTATCTTTCAGGAAGTATTTACACCTCCTGATTCTCTTCTCTTTTTTATCTTTGGAATCCTCTACTACTGGGTATGAAGATGGCATTCCACGGTAGGTAATAAGGGATCTTCATACCTTACAGTATTAAAACCTAACCCACAGCAAGATCCACTCTGCATCCGAGGATTATTACAGAATTTCTGGTGGCAGGAATTGTGCCATGGGTCAAACTGTTCTACTATGGACTCCACTACTTCTTTAAATAGATAAGTTGGATAAGAGCTAAGCCAAGATAAGTAGGTCTTTGTTGGGGTTTGGGGGTTGTAAAATATATAAGATTATTCGTTGTAATACAGGTAGCTTCTCAGCACGAAATGTAGTCTTTATAAAATGATACAGGGCACTCATAACTATTTGGTTAAATTGCCAGCATTCATGATGTATAAATCAAGGCAGCAATATACATACAGTTGCAGTACAGATTCCCATGTGAAGAGCCCTGGACCGGCAGGTAAATATTTCCCAGGCGTGACTCCAGATGCAGACCTGGGGGCAATGGCCATTCTGTCCTCAAGCTAAAGAGCACCTACGAATGGGTGAGCTGGCGCCTATATAGAGGAACATGCACCCTGATTCTGCTTAACACCCTGCACTTTGAGAAGATCTTGTTATTTCTGTCTCAGAGTAATCATCTTGGCTGACAACATTCTTTCTCTTCAGATTGGCAAGCTAGTACAGAGGTGAAATATAAGCTGATTCAGAAATGAAAACCCATCAAGCAGTAAGGAAAACAGAAAGAAGTAGAAGGCAGAGCCATATGTACCTTCTGGCTTCTGCCGGTTAGGCTCACCCCAAGTTAGCCTTGCTGTTCCCTTGCTGGGAGATTATTCTGTGGTTTTGGCACAAGACAGTGATCTGAGAGAGAAAGCAAAGTCTATGGATATGGTTGCCTTTTCTCCTCTAAGCCAACTAGTGCCTTGTTTTCCTGTGAGCCTGCCACTGTGGGAAAATTGGGCAAGTGTAAAGTTCCCCTCTTTGTCTCCAGCACACTTCATTTACCAGTGAGCCAAGCTGGGAACAGAGCCGCCTCTCACACAGCTCATGAATGACTCCGTTTTCTCAGGGCAGCCTCTGCCTGCCCATTGTCTAACTGTCATGCCCTCTTGTATAGGTGTTCCCTGCAGTCCCGGCTGTTATGTAACGCCTGTGCAGGGAACATTGCGTGAGAGCGAGAGATCAGAGACAGAGAGGAAAAACCCAGAGGGTAACTAAGACCAAAATGTCTTCCTGGGGAAGGAAAAACAAAACGCTAGCCATTTGTCAGCTCTTTTCCTCTGGCTTGTTTGCCTGAGTGATAAACTTTGATGCTGGCATACAAAACCCCATGGCTGGCTCAAGTGAACGCTTCTGTTTATATCCACAAGACTGGACATGCTGTACCCTCCCACCCACGTTGGTACAGCTGCCATCTAGGTCTTCCCACAAGACTGACAAGAAATCCTGCTCCCTCTCTCTTATAGCCTAGAAGGAAGGGACTTTCCCCTCCCCAGTCACCATACCCTATGCCTCCCTCTCCTGCAACATCAGTGGTCCAGAGAGAACCTCAACCCTGCTGACCCCCTTGGGCTTGCCTACTGAAATTTCTGGGTGCCCCTGACTTCATCAGAGTTCAGCGTAGAGAGGCAACCATCCCTTGGTATCCACAAATGGAACCACTATCCCCTATAACTTGCATCACCTGGATGCCATGTTTAGTTCTTAAATGTTACCCACCCTCCCTCGGGGCACACTACCAATATTGTGGTGAAATGAAGGAAGGTGGAAGGGGTGCTTGTCATTCTTTCTCCACCTGCTCCTGCCTTGGCCCTGAGCTCGGGCTGCAGAATAGCACCCCCATGACCTCAAGGGACCTTATGACAAATAAAGGAGGATTCCATGGTCAGATATTTTGGGGGATCCTTGCATACTCTACCCACTCTCATAAAGTCACAAAACCTGTTATCATAAAAAAATCCTTGAAATGTTTGCAGTGAAGGACCCTATACCTTTTCAGTGTAATATTTCCCAAACTTACTTGGCCGTTCGTCTACAAGCTCTGAGAGACTTGGCCTGTGTTGTTCATGGTTGAATTTGTAGTTCACAGCCCTGTTGTGGGTGATCAATAAGTGCATTAAATTGAAGTGAATTTAATTGACCCTTATTTCTAAGACATATCTATATCCATCCTACAGAGCTCATGTACCGTGGAACACACTTTGGTGAATGCTGTCTATCCCATTCACTTGTTCTGTTCATTGCAGTGAAAAGAGAAGAACAAGAGCCACAGGTGGACCCAAGATGAAAACTTCCTAGTCCTCATGTAAGAATGGGCTATCAGAGGTTGCTCTGTCCATGGCCCTGTGAATGCATCCAGCCCACCCCGAACCATTGCACAGGAATGCACATTGCCTCTGCTCGCCCAGACCTTCTGACTTGCTCTCCACCCACTCTGTTTTGCTCACCCTGGTTCTTTGAACTCTGCTTTGGTGACTGCCTTACAGTGGGTTTCTGACTCTCTTTCTTATTATAAAACAACAACAACAACAACAACATTAAAACAAAAACAAAACCTCATCTCTGTCTTACTGGCTGGGGCTTTGGAGTCTGAAAAACCTAGATTTGAGTCCATATTCTGCCATTGACCAGCCATGAGAGTTTAAAAAATTTCTTGTGCCTACCAGAGCCTCATTCTTCTCTCTTTACAATGAAGATACTAGCAGCACCTGCCTTACAGTTGTTTTGAGAACTGAATGAGCATGTAAAGCACAATGCCTGGCATTTAGCCAGTATTGGGTACATGGCTGCTATTATGTAACTGTTCTCCCCCCTCAGCTCTTAGCTGTGTGTGCTGACCCGGTTTGTACACATGCACACCTCCAAGTAAGCCTTCCTTTTCCCTCTACTGGGTCAGCCCCATAAGACCCAGCTGCCAGGAACTCTGGTGTGGGCATCCTCTACCTCTGGGGATTTCTCTCTTCTCATCTGTTTCCTCATTTCCACAGACTTCAGTAGCTCTTAGATTCACCCCTTCATCATCTCTTTTTAAAAAGAAAAAAAATTTTTTAACGCTTATTCATTTTTGAGAGACAGAGCGTGAGCAAGGGAGGGACAGAGAGAGAGGGAGACACAGAATCCAAAGCAGGCTTCAGGCTCTGAGCTGTCAGCACAGAGCCCAACATGAGGCTCGAACCCACAAACTGTGAGATCATGACCTGAGCCAAAGTCGAACACTTAACCAACTGAGCCACCCCTCTTCACCATTTCTTATGGCTCCTTGGGGCCCCACCAAGAGAGGGCAACCTTTCACTAGTAGAGTGTTTATACTTTACAAAAATCTTTCTAATACATTGTTGCACTTAATCCTCACAATTCTCTGTATGTTATCTCTCTACAGATGAGAAAAAAGTGACTCCATGACTTGTTACATAGCAATCAAACATTGGAGGCTAGATTTGAACCCAGGTCTGGCATTAGATGCAGTGCTCTTCCTTACTACCTCACCACAGCTGCCACCTCAGTAACTGTGGAACATAATGGGAGGTAGAAGCCTATCCTCCTGCTCCCTCAGGACCTTGTCATTGACACTCTCCTTTTACCTCCACTTCCATCCCAGGACATGGTCTTGAACAGCAGTAAAAGGACATGGAAAGAGAGAATATGAGAGGAAAGGAAGATATGAGGGAGGAAAGAAGAAGGTAGACTAACTGACCCTCCAACTGTATGTCCTGGATCCTGGCCTTGTTCCCTAACCAAAGTGTTCCCAGCCTCCTCTTTACAAGACACATAGAATGCCTATGCCTACATCCAGTAACAGTGAACAAAAATATCCAATGGAATACCCAGGAGAAAATTCTGATAAGCATACTTGGGAGTCCAGTATAAGGAATGCTACATTGTCAGTGTGTGAAATGTCTCAAAACCCTCCAGGAGGGCTGTTTTAGTCTTTGCTCTTTTGAAAAGAATAAATACACATACAACAGACAGACACACACACACACATCTCTATAGTATTAAAATAAAGAAATGAATAAGTGGTGGTCTTCATTTTTGATTGTTTTTATATCCTACAACAAATATATGAAACCTAGTGACAAATCCTATGTCATCTAGGAACGTAGGATGCCTTTGTCATTTTGTCATTATAAATGGTGAATCCTTAGATTTGAGTTCCTGTGAACGTACAAAGCCTGTCAAGAACAAGAGACATTCAAAAAACACAGTAATCCTAGACCAGCACCATGGACAGTCACCCATACCTTTCTTCTGATTACTGAGACCTGATGCCCTAAAAGAAAAAGAAAGTGGCAAGTGAGAAAACAGGGACAGGTCTTCTTTCTCTATGGGAAGAATCATGCACTAGGAAAAGTAAAGCTCTCTGTTCTCCTGTACATCAGTGAACACTTTGTTGGAGAATTGGGACTGTGATAATACAACCAACACAGGAAAGGAATGGTAGTCTCTTGCTGTCTGTATGGAGGTATCAGGAATAGCTTGTCACATTTTTCTCTTCATTCTGGTTCACTTTAATTCTTCTTTCTTTCTCCAGCTTCCAAAGTGCTCTGACAAAGCATCTCCTGTGTTGTTCTCACACAGAGGCCTCAACACAAAGAGTTTAAAGCCTTCTGACTTGCCATTCCAACTGTGCCATTTGAGGGCACATCTAGAACCTCAAATTTTCATTTTCTCATAAAAATGCATCAAATCAAAGCTCTGTGTCTAAACTTTGGTGACTAGGGGCGTTTGGCATATATATTCTGGCATATATATTTGGAGGGGTATGACAAACCCCTCCAAAACCTAGTGGCTTAAAACAATAACATTTATTTTGCTCATTTGTCTGCAATTTGAGCAAGATTTAGAGGCAAACTTTTGATTCACCCGTGTCAGCTAGGACTGCTCAAAGGATGGAAATTGAATGTACTTAGGGCTCACTCACTCACTCACTCACTTACACGTCTGTTACTTGGGTGGAAAGACACAACACTGGGGACAGAAAGACCTGGGGTCCCTTTATCTCCATGTGATAGCTGCACACAGCCTTTCCAGTATACAGCTAAGCTTCTCACACATCAATTCAGAGGTTCAAGATTACGGGTTTCCTTCTATAACCTAACCTCAGAACTTAGTGTAACTTCTACCATGTCATCCTTATTGAGGTAGTCACATGACCTACCCAGGGTTAAGGGGAGAGAACACAGACTTTGCTTCTTAATGGGGGAAATTGAAAGGTGCTAAAATAGCATAGAGGGTAAGAAATATGGCTGGGGTAATTTTTGGAAAGTTCAATCTTCCACAAGGAGTAAACCAGTAGAGGGAACATCAATCTGCCGGGTTACTAGTTTCTGAACTGCCATACACTGGGCTAATGACCTTTTCTATTGTCTTTTGAGGGTTATGAGTTAAAAGAATATAAAGCAATGAAACCAAATAGAAGCAAAGAAATTTTAAATGTCATCTACTCCTTTTTTGTTCTTGTTACCTCTTCAAACCACTGGTGACAGGCACTGACATTATTGTCAGTCAGAAAGGCAAGAGACACTGGGATTTTTATACCAAGTCAAGAAGGTTGACAGTGATCCCCAGAACTGATGACAGGGAGAATAAGACTAACTGTTGCTTCAGCAACTGGAATATAATCAACAAGGGAATTTCTCCTTTCTGCTGCAAGAAGGGTTTTACTCTCAGGAATCAGAGGAATGGTTCCAGGACACAAATATAAGGAATTAGTTAAAATGTGGAATAAATGAAGACATAAAGCAATGTAGGTTCCAATGCCACTAATAAGAAAGGTAACACATTAATAAATGTAAGTCTCTTCCTATGGAGTAGGAGGATAGAAAAAACATCAAAATATGTGAGGGTTATTTTTTTTTTAACATTTATTTATTTTTGAGACAGAGAGAGACAGAGCATGAATGGGGGAGGGTCAGAGAGAGAGGGAGACACAGAATCTGAAACAGGCTCCAGGCTCTGAGCTGTCAGCGCAGAGCCCGACGCAGCGCTCAAACTCACGGACCGCGAGATCATGAAAATATGTGAGGGTTCTAAAAAGAGAAAATGAGAGCTCACTCTCCATATGCCCGTAGGGCTATATGAAAAATAAACTTTTCAAATAATAAAACAAGTTGAGATTAATGAAGTGGAAAATACAGCAGACATTTAAAATATAATATTGGGGCGCCTGGGTGGCGCAGTCGGTTAAGCGTCCGACTTCAGCCAGGTCACGATCTTGCTGTTACGTGGGTTCGAGCCCCGAGTCGGGCTCTGGGCTGATGGCTCAGAGCCTGGAACCTGCTTCCGATTCTGTGTCTCCCTCTCTCTCTGCCCCTCCCCCGTTCATGCTGTCTCTCTCTGTCCCAAAAATAAATAAAAAAAGTTGAAAAAAAATTTTTTTAAATATAATATTAATGTTTATTAATAGTATTAAACATTAAGAGACAAAATAAAACTCAAGAAACAATACAACAAACCACCTAGTGCAATAACCAAGACACTTAGACAATGTGCATTCTGATTTTGATTAATCTTAAAGACTATTATGCAAATAAATTCTTCAAGATGAAGAACTGAGGACCTATTAAGGTTATTAAGGACCTAGTAAGTACTGTCACTACCTGAAGCACTTTTAAGTTTCTCACAGGTAAGTGAAAGTGAGATAAAAACACCATTCTTTCGGTATAGTAGATTATGTTTTATGTTTGAACTCTACCATGAAAGCACACTGGAGGGTCATTTGGAATAGCTTAGGGAAGCTAGAGAAGCCAATTCTTAAAGAAAGAGCACAAATTAAACTGGTGAAAAAGTGAGGCAAGGAAGAGAAATTCCGAAGGAATAACAGAAATGCTCAGAAGCATAATATATTAGGTAATTTTAGACCATGAAATTCAAAAAAAGGAACAGTGGGAATGAGGCTTGAGAGGTAGGCAGGGGCCTGGTTATAAAAAATTTTACAAACTGTGGCAAGGAGCAGAGATTGCCTGTGGATGATAGGAAAACACAGAGAGTTTTAAGCAATGCAATGTCAATGTTAGATCATTCTATGGAGGATGGTCCAGAGAGAATGGAAGTGAGATCAATTAAGAGGCCAGTAAAGACCTCCAGGTGAACAGTCATGAGGGGCCACATTAAAGCAATTGGAGTGAAGATATCCAGGATAGGAACAAATATGAGCAATATTTAGGACCCAAATTCATCAAACTTGGTAATTTGGAGGTAGAATGGAATAAAGGATGAACACTAGGAATCTAGTACAGGCAGCTGTGAGGAAGCAGTGGTGCCAATTGGGGTAGTAAACAAAGAGAAAGAAAAGTAACTAGAAAGGGGACAAGAGACACTGAATTTAGTTCAGGGCATGTTGAAACTGGATTGCCTTGAGCGGGCCCATTTGGTAGCCTGCACCAGTCCATCGTCCAATAGTCCTCTACAGCCCAGGAAAGAAACTAGACCAGTGTTGAACCTGAGAATTTCTTGCACGACTTGGAGGGACTGAGAATGGAATCCTGAATTTGAAGACATTTTTCACTCATACCATTTAAAAACTATCTTGAAAAGGAAAATTAGAGAAGATACTCTACAATATACTTTTTAGGGGGGTTTTAGGCTGAGAAGCCTACTGGTCCATGTAGAAACTGTCCCTACTTCCATTGTATATGTTTTATCTCTTTACCTATTCTTTTTTTACTAAACAAATACTGTCTGAACACTTACTGTTCTAGGTTCTGAAGATACAAAGATGAACAAGATTTAGAGAACATCCTTTAGAGATTCATAGTTGAGTATTAAGAAAAAATATTTTGGCCTCTGTAGCTAACAATACAAAACTCTGGTTCAATTTCAAATACTCTGGTTTTTGTCATTGTTGCTTTGTTGTTATTTTTTCTCCTTCAGTTAGGGTAAAGGACAGTTTAGTGTAAAACAAAAGAGAAGAGTTTTTTGTAGCCAGCCTTATCTGAGCTATTCTAGATATATGACCTTAGTGAGTTAGTTGACCCAGACAAGTTTGAAAATGGCAAACTAGATAACCTAGAAAATTCAGACTAATTTTCCTATTGAAGATAACTGGGGAAGCTTACAAAAAAGAAAAAAAGAAAGAAAAGAGGGAAAGGAGGGAAGAGAAATAAAGGAAAGGAAAAATAAAAGGAAGAAGGAAAGAAGGGGAGAAGTAAAAGAGAGAGAGAGAGAGAGAGAGAGAGAGAGAGAGAGAGAGAGAAGAACTACTGGGCTATCTTGGAGGCCCGAGAAGTAAACTGGAAGACACAACGGCTTTACCTGGAAGTATTTGGTAACTTCTAAGAGGCTGGAGAGAAGCTAGGAGGCTGAACTAAGGGAATGGATTGCAGACTGGAACCTCCCAAGATGAAGAGGGTCAATGGTAAATCCTCTCACTGTTGATAGGCTAAAGAAAAAAGATGAATCAGAAGTAGATAAGCCAGCCATTTCAGCTTAGAATCATCCCAACTTCCTGGTGGAAGCAAATATAAATCCTCTCTCTAAAGTAAGAATACATTTATTATTTTTTTTAATGTTTATTTACTTTTGAAGGTGAGAGAGACAGAGCATGAGTCGGTGAGGGGCAGAGTGAGAGGGAGACACAGAATCTGAAGCTGTCAGCACACTCTGAGCTGTCAGCACAGAGCCTGACATGGGACTTGAACTCATGAGCCATAAGATCATGACCTGAGCAGAAGTCAGATGTTTAACCGGCTGAGCCACCCAGGTGCCCCAAGGAAGAATACATTTCTACAAAAAATTTGCACACATAATTATTGACACATAATAAAAAAGTCATGCTAAGCAAGAAAATATAAACAACAAAACTGCAAAAACAAAGGATAGTAGAAACAGATTCACCTTGAACCTAAATATTTGAATAATCACAAATTTTTAAAAAAGTCTGATATAGATATCTAGTATCAGTCAAGTTTCCAATCAGAAAAAAATGGCACAAATTATGATAATTTGGAAAAGAGTTCAATAAAGAAATAATTTGGGCACCTGGGTGGCTCAGTTTGTTGAGCTTCTGACTTCAGCCTAGGTCATGATTTCATCATTCCTGAGTTCAAGCCCCATGTTGGACTCTGTGCTGACAGCTCAGAGCCTGGAGACTGCTTCAAATTCTGCCTCTCTCTCTCTCTCTCTCTCTGCCCCTCCCCCACTCATACTCTGTCTCTCTGAAAAATAAATAAACATCAAAAAAATTTTTTTAAATAAATAATTTATAAAAGTGGGGGTGATGATAGAGATGATCCAGTACCCTAGGGCCATTAACAAGGAAGAGCCTTTACCACCTCTAGGCTTGAAGAGGTATTAGGAAAAAAGAGCCATCAGAACATTGGAGCTGAGCCTATGGTTAGGGGATGTGGACAGACAGCCCACAGTGACCCCACAGAGAGAGACCAGGTAAAATAATACCCAATCTTACTCTCCTTCTTCCCTCTGGTCTTCTGGTGTTTACCATTAGCCAAACACAGCTGGAAGACAGAGGACAAGAAAATCCATTAATATAACCCATGCAGATAAGGATTCTGGGGAGACAGCAGGCTTGAATAGAATGAAGATATAGCTGGAGAGGCAGACAGAAGATATATAACACATGCTGTTATTTTTTCAAGGAAATAAAAGAAATAATTGAGGATTTAGACAGAGACCTAGAAACAATATAAAAGAGACAAAAATAAATCCTAAAATAAAAATATATATAATGATCAAAATAAACATTTTAATTTTGAATTAGATTAACAAATGACTTTAGTAGCTAATAAGACCCAACTGAAAAGAGAATTTATGAGTTGGGAGATGGGTCAGAAGACAATATATAGAATGAATATGGAGAGGAAAGTGATGGAAAATATACAAAAGATAGTAAGAGATATAGAAGATTCATTGAGGAGATGTAAATTACTTGTAACTAGAGTGTCAAATGGAAAGTAAAAGGAATAGAGGATATAAACAGTGTCTGAGGAGATAATGGTTGCGCATTTTTCAAAACTGTTGAAAGATAACAGTAAGACTTATAGCTGACTTCTCAACAAAACAATGGAAGCCTAGAGGCAGTGGAATGACATCTTTAAGGCTGAAATTTGAAAATATCTGCCCATCTAGAAAGTTAGATCCAGAAAAAAAAATCTGTCAATAACAAATTTTCAAAAGTCTCATACAAACTGCATATAAGCAAAAACTAAGAGAATTGTCACCAGCAGGTTCACAGTTAAAGAAAATACTAGACTGTTCTTCAGACAAAAGGAATATAATTTCAGATGGAAAGCTGGAGATCAAAGAAAGAATGAAAAGCAATGAAAGAATAAATATGTGGTTAAATATAAATAAATATCAGCCATATAAAAGAACAATAACCAAGTATGGAAGGTATATAGAATACAGAGAATCAAAACATACAATAATAATGGTATATACTGTGGGAGAGATAATTAATGAAATTAACATGTATTGGAATTATTTTTTAATGTAATTTAAAGTAAATAAATGGGGAAAACAGAATGATATTCATCAATATAAAGGACACCAAAACAAGGAAAGAAAGAAGAAACAAAATATATGAGAGTTATAGGAAATGCTAAGTAAGATGGGAGATTTAAACCCAAACATATCATTAAATGTAAATGTGCTCCAGTTAAAAAAAAAAAAAAAAAAAAAAGATTGCTAGACAGAATTTAGAAAAAAATAGTAACTATATCCTGCTCATAAGAGATACACATCTGAAACATAATGCTACAGAAAGATTGAAAGCGAAAGAGTAGAAAAGGTATACCAGGCAAATAAATAATAAATAAAATAAAGCTGAGAGAGCTACATCAACTACACAAAGTAAAACTTAAGACAAAAGGTACTATTGGCGATCAAGAGAGACTCCCTTCATTATGATAAAGTTGAATTCACCAGGAAAATGTAATAATTCTAATTTTGTATGTACTACTAACATACAAAATACAAAAACATCCCCAAAATATCCAAAGAAAACCAAATTCACTATGATAACAGGAAGACTTTTAACATAATTCTCACAGAAAATGCTATGGTAAGCAGACAAAACCCTAATTGTAAAGATTTAAATAATGTGATCAATATACTTGACCTAATGAACAAGACTGCAGGTGATAGATTATAGATAGATAGAATTTTTTCCAAACACAAAGAAAACTCACAAAAATTGATCATATGCTAGATTGCAAAGCAAGTCTTAATAAATTTCAAACAATTTAAGTAATTCAAAATGTTTTTCTGGAAAAAAAATGACAAAGAGATAACTAGAAAGTACTTACATGTTTGAAAATTCAATCAAAGAAGAAATCATGATAGAAAATAGAAATAAAATTATAAAAATATCATTCCCTCCAAATTGACCTATAGATTTAAGCAATTTCCCCACATCCAAAAAAAAAAAAACCAAACCCAGCTTTTTTTTTTTTCTTTCTTTTGTGGATCTGACTCTAATATTTTACAAGGGCTAACCACAACCAAGACACTCCCGAAAAAGAAGAACAGGGGCACCTGGGTCGATCAGTCAGTTAAGCATCTGACTTCAGCCCAGGTCATGATCTCACGGTCCATGAGTTTGAGCCCCGTGTTGGGATCTGTGCTGACAGCTCAGAGCCTGGAACCTGCTTCAAATTTTGTGTCTCCCTCTTTCTCTGCCCCTTCCCCGCTCATACTCTCTATTTCAAAAATGAATAAATGTTAAAAAATTTTTTTAAAAGAACAAAGTCATGGGTTTGCTGTCTTAGATATAAAGACTCTAAAGTTACAGAAATTTAGATTGTAGAACTGGAAAAGGACAGCAACACAGACCAATTAAAATGAAGAAAAAGCCCATACATGAACACCTGATTTATTATGAAGATGACCCTGTGGAGCATTGAGGAAAGTCTGGTCTTTCCAACAAATGTGCTAAGACATTTTGCATGTCCACATGGACAACAACAACGAAAATTTAACCGTTGCCTAACACCATCATAAAAATTAATTTCTGGCATAAGTTAGATCTAGATATGAGTGGTAAAACAATAAACCCCCTAAAGACAATGTAGGAGAATATCCTTATGATGCTAGGATAAAGGAAAGACTTTTTAACCTGGACACAAATAAGTATCAAGGAAAGCATTGATAAATTAGACCACATTAAAATTAATAATGTCTGTTCATTGACAGACACCGTTAATAGGGTGAAAAGATAAGCCACACCGTCTAAGATGTTTGCAATACATATAACAGGCCATCTATTTGTATACGAATTAGGTGACACTCTATCACAAATCAGTAAGAAAGAACCTGATAGAAAAGTGGGATTTGAACAGTCACATCCTAAAAGAGAATATCCAAATGACAAATAAACATTGAGTGACCACTACACATCCACCAGAATAGCTAAAATTAAAGAGATGGAGAATATTAAGTGTTGATGAGGATGTGAAGAAATAGAAACCCATACAGTGCTGGTGGGTGCATGCTACTTAGGACCATTGTTAGGTATTATCTGCATAAAGTACCTTATGACCTAGAAGTTCTGCTCCTAAGTTTATACCCACAGAAGATATGCTCCAAAAGACAGGATGCTAATATTCATCAGCATTATTTACAACAAACCCAAACTGGAAACAATCCAGGAGTCCACCAATAATAGAATGGTGAATAAATTGGGTTCCATTGATACAATGAAGTACCATAAAAATGTGAACATGAAAAACTACAGTCACAAATAATATGAATAAAGCTTATGAACATAACATCGAGCCAAAGAAGTCAGGCACAAAAAGAACATTGTGTGAATCCATCCACATGAAGTTTAAAAAAAAGATTAAACTATAGTGTTTAGAGATTAATGCTAATCTCTATAAAACTATATTAAAAAACAAAAGGCAAGTGATCTCCATAAAAGTAATGATAGTTTTTTTCTTTGAAGAGAAGGAGGAGGAGGAAGAATCGAGAGGGTCACTCTTCTGGAGTTCTGGCAACTTCTATGTCTTGATTTTACATGGGTATTTGCTTTGTAAGAAATCATGGAGCTGAACACCTTTGTTTTGTGCACTCTTTGGTGGGACAGTTATAGTGCATATAAAAAAGGCTTTACACAAACTCATAGGCACACACACTTAACACAGTACATGTGTTAAGCTCCCAGCCTCACGCCTGGCACATAACAGATGTCCAAACGACATGTGATTACTTTTCTTCCCCCATTCCTTCTCTCTTTTCACTGACAGAAAAAGAAAAAAAAAAGGAAATGTGAATTTTCATAAACATCTCACTACCCAAGTACAAGCACCACCATTTTCTAGCTTTCTTACAACAATCTTAGTGCCATGGCAACTGCAATCATAGGTGGAGCCTGTGAAGAGGAGGGATGTGAACATGAGGGTCTGAACTTCATTACCTCCTCCCAACAAGAAAATCCTTGCTAATAACTGATATGCCGGAGCCCTAAGTTGAAAGTTCACATTAATAAATAATAGGACTGTCTGTTTTATATTTTATTTTCTTCTAGAAAACAAAGGAAAACCTTTGTTTAAAGGCTTACCTTCCTGCAGGTTGCAGTTAATCCTATAATCGCTGGGTGAATATTTATCGAGCCAGACATTCTTTTGTGCGTCAGAGAAGCAAGAGGCTGGCAGGAGAGGCATTGTCCTCTGCGCCATCACAATACCTGGGGAGGACAAGAACAGGGTTGGGTGGTGGGCACAAGTGGGGTTGTGGGCTGTAGGCAGCTGTCACTCCCTTGCTCCTGCCCCCACAGGCAGGCTTCAGCCTGCACCTGCTGAGAGGTGTGCATTCACCAGCCCACTTTCATTCCTCAGCTTTTTACCCATAGCTACTTGACTTGTTTAGAACTGGGGAAAGACTAATGACACTTGGGAAAAACACTTCAGCTCTATCAGGTGAGAAATCAAAGATGTCTGAAAATCAAGGAGGTGTCAGACACCATTTTTAAATTACCTTCCCTCAAGCCACATCCCCACCTCATACACCCCTACAACCAATTCACCTGAAAAATGCCAACCTTGGAAAGAGATGACAGAATGAGATTTTCAGGTCTAAAAATGATCCAAAGGACCAAACACTGAAATCATGAAGGACCACGGAAGTTTATTTTCAGCTGATGTTAAAATTCTTTCTTCTGACCTCAAGGGAATTGTGTCTGTAGCAGAGATTTGTTCTATAAGGGGGACTGGAAGGAGGTGGGGGACAGGGGAAGGGAGTCAGGAGAGGGCATCTATACCTCACTTCTTTGGACCTATGCAATTAGGCAAGAGGCATTCATTCTGCTGGTTTGGTAGAAATGGGAATCTCCGAGGACAAGATTATTTATTAGTTAAGTCAGCAAGTAGTTATGAGGGCCTAGAGTCTACCTGTGCTGAGTTAGGTGCAGGACTTAGAATTGCCAACCAGAGAGACTGTTGCCCTCATCCCGCGGATATAAGACAGGAGGGCTCAAAAGCAGGCTCCAAGTGGGTCAGAGATGCCTATTTAGACACAGGCATTATAAAGTGACAATTCTCAAAAAAGAGGAAAGATAGCCAGAGAATTTGCAGGCCACAAAACAATGAATTCCTCCATTTCAAGTCTGCAGAAGTCTAGCAAGAGTGACAAGATGTGAAGAGGAGGGGAAGAGAATGTCCTACATGATTGCATCCACTGGTACATGATCAAGATGGGCCACAGAAAAAGAGAACTCAGGGACATTATTGAGGAGATTGGTCATTTACATAAATATATAAATTGTGTCAGGAGCCAGGGATATTAACTCAAGGCCAGAACAATACCATCTTACAAAATAGCAAACAACGAAACAAAAAACCAATCAGAATAACATGTCAAATATGTTGTCTACCTTCTTCTAGGAGTCCAGAACTAGAAGGAAGAGCAAATAAAACATGATTGACTGACACTAGGTTGACCACCCAGAGGTCAGCCAAAAAAGGTACACACACTGCCAGTATGCTCGTGAGTGGAGAGGTAAAGGTCTGATGTTCCCATCTATCTGGGGCAGTAAGAGATCTGCCAAGGGATGAGGTATGCCTGCTGGTCTAGTCATGCCATGATTTTCAGAGTGGATTAGTGTGGAGGAAGCAGAGAGATCTGAAAGGGAAGGACTTTCTAGCTAGAGTCTGCTTTGCATTCCTCTGCATGACCCTTGGCAAGCTTCTTTCCTCAACGATTTCCTCATTTGCAAAACATCAAAAAACACTCATTATAGCAATTCCCATTACGTTACCTTCACCATGCTCACTGCCAAAATTAAATAGTGTAACACCAACATACTCTCTGTAATGTTCCCCTATGACACCATCTCAAATATTTATAAAGTGTTTCTCAGCCAAATTAGAGCAGGGAGAATTGGTCTTTAACATCCAGGGAGGGAGATGCAACTGTCTACTTCCATGAGATGAAGTCACAGTCCCTGTAGAGTTACTGTAGATGGCCCAAGGACACCGTGGGTAGAACTCTAGACAACTTGGAGAGATGAGCAAAGTGGACATCTCAGATCCAGGAGGAGTGTAATATACAGATGTGTCCTAGTCTTAGACTACTGTTCAGTGGGGTCACTCTCCAAGTATGTAAGTCTTTTTTTGACCACCAGACTGTAGGACAATTGAGGACAGAAACTTGCCATTCTTCTTTTTTATCCCTAAGTATCTAGAACCAGGGCACAGTGTTCTTTAAATTCTTATTGACAGAACAGTTTCAGCAGACATCTGCCAAATGTTTATTGAATGAATCCTGCATGACAGGACTATGCTCCCATAAGCACAGGTTGTTAAAGGCCCAAGTAACTTCCAGGTAAGTGCCTACTGTTACACATTGTTGTCAATTACTTGTCAAAAATAACCCATCAGATCAATATTTCTCCCTAAAATAGCTGCCATCTGGAAGTGAGAGGGTAGGAGTACACCATTCCCTGCCTTCATATGGGCCAGTGCCAGGCAAGTCCACAGCAGGGTTGGACCAGTCCTTGTCCAAGGGATCCAGGACCTGCTGTTGAAACAAGTTACTGCTACAAGTTTTAGGAGCCACTAGGGTCCCAAATTCCACTCAAAAGGCAAAGAAGGGAATTTAGCTTAAGAGTTTTCTGAGTTTGTTGTGAGCTGAATTGTTTTCTGAGACTCTGGTAATAGGATTAAGCAGAGAGGGTACAGTAGGAGAGAAGGGATGTAAAGAGAACAGGTAGGAGGGTCAAGCAAGGCCAGCGTTTTAGAGTGACCCCAAAACTGCATCAAGTATCTTCTCAGATGTTGTAAAGGTGGAAGTGGTTCTTACAAACTTTGTCCCTTTGATAAGATAAATGGAACAGAAAACTTGAGTTATCTTATCTTGCCTACTCTCAAGAAACAAATAAATGTTCTCTGGATGGCCTGTCTGGTTCTTGTTCTGCACATCCAGACATGTAGACACCTGAGAAGACCCAAGCAGGTTAAATGCAGATGAAAGTACATCTTCTGCAAGTACTTTCCAGGAAATCAGGCCTTCAGGGACAAGCTTCATATCCTCTGAACCTTTCTCAATGTCCTAAAAGCTGAGGCCAGAGAAGGTTCTTGCTATATGGTCCCACAGGTTTCCTGGAAAGCTGTTCTCTTGCCTACAGAAAGTTGGCAGAATGGTTCGGTGGGTATATCCTCTCTGGCCTCCCACTCCTTCCTCCCCCTGATATCCTGGGGTCAAAGTGACCTTGAATCTGATGGCCACAGGGACACCAGTTTTTGCCACGACTTTTCTCTGACCGCACTGACACCTACTGTGAGAATTGAGACCTGCTCTGAAGCAGAATGAATTGTGACATTCACACAAGGTTGAATTTCTACATCCCAAATGCAAGGAGACAGATTTCTTGTGGAGCAATGACTAGAGCTTGCTGGATCAGATTGGCTTTGGAGAGAGCCAGGGCCAAGAGCCTGCTGAGGCAGAGTGTGAAGACTGGCTCCCCCGACACCAACCCGGAGGGATTTCATGGACCAGGGAAGCCTTCTTCCCATTGACAAAGGGGAGATTAGAAACTGCCCCTCAAGGGCACCTGGGTGGCTCAGTTGGTTAAGCATCTGACTCTTGGTTTTGGCTCAGGTCATGATCTCACAGTTGGTGAGCTCGAGCCCCTCATCAGGCTCTGCATTATGAGCACAGAGCCGGCTTGAAATTCTCTCTCTCCATCTCTCTCTGCCTCTGTCACATTTCTCTCTCTCTCTCTCTCTCAAAATAAATAAACTTAAATAAGAAAAAAGATACTTCTGCAGAAGTTGTCTCAGAGGATGGATATCTTACTCACCATCATCAATAATCCATCTTTAGCAAAGGGGGCTACACTTCTTCCAAGATCTTCCCCAAGGCTACTTGGCATGGAAGCAAAATCATCAGTTAAGTAATACAGCAACTCTGCTGAATACCAGAGCTCAGAGTCACAAAGTCCCAGAGTTAGAAGAGGCCATAGAGGCTATCAATCCTTACCCCTCATGGATGTGAGTTACCACAACACCAAGCCAAAGAGCCATCTATTTTTTTTTCTTCTAATAAAAGAACCATATTTCCCTTTTCTCTGGGCTATACATTCTCAGTTGCCTTAGTCATTCCTTCTAAGATATGACACCAGATGCAGGTATTTGGCCGGCCACTGTCCTGGGCATACAAAGATGAGTAAGACAGAGTAACCAGGTAGGCACATAAGCATAGTGTCCTGCACGCTAAGTGCTGCAGGAAGTGGAGGGAAGGGAAAGGGCTGCAGAGCAGGAAGGGCTTTCAGAATGCCTGATGCCTGAGCTGGACGCTTTAGAGGATGAAGGGAATTTACCACATGGACAAATGGGAAGGGAGGGCATTCTAGGCAGAGGAACTGGAACTGATTCATTTATCCCTCCATTCATTTGTTTGTTTAACCAGTATTTATTGAGTACTTGTTTTGTGGCAAGATCTTCCCTAAGCAGAAAAATAAGAATGCAATAAGCAACACTGGCCTTGCCCTCAGGTAGCTTAGGTCTGTAGGTGGTAACCATGACGTAGTAGGGAAAGGCAAGAACAAACAGGGGTAGAATAGGTGCTGTGAGAACCCACGGGAAGGCATGAAATCTATGAGAAAAAGCACTAAGCAAGAGCCAGCCTGGTAAGCTCTGGGTACATGGTGGCCAGAATATCAAGCCCACTGGGAAAGTAGAGTGAAATGCTACTACAGAGACAGGGTTAGGATCTGGAAAGTCTTGGGTTTTATTTCGTAGGCAATGGGAGAAAGAGTACCGAAGGCTGTAACTAAGTGAATGATGTGACCCTATTTATTTTCTTTTATTTTTAAAGTTTGCTTATTCATTTATTTTCAAGAGACAGAGTGATCAGGGGAGGGGCAGAGAGAGAATCCCAAGCAGACTCCATGCTGTCAGCACAGAGCCCAATGGGGGCTCAAACTCAAGACAGTGAGATCATGAGCTGAGCCGAAATCAAGAGTCGGATGCTTAATTGACTGAGCCACCTAGGCACCCCATGATCCTATTTATTTTCAAAAGAAACCACCCTGAAAACAGTGTGGAGAACCTGTGAAGAAAGCAAGACATGAATGCAGGAAAACAGTAGATTTCGTGGGTCCTGCTTTTCTCCTCTGTATGCATCCTACTATGTCAATTACCTTCTTCAAGTATGATACCAGAATGTAATAAAATCCTACAGGTGTGGATTAGCCAGCACAGAATGCTAATTAATTATTATAGATACCACTATTCTGTTATTGTTGCCTGGAATGACAATAGTGTTTGGTAATCTATCAGTATGGTGCTTCATACAGAGCTTAATTATCAACAGAAATTGTGAGGTCATTTTCTTATTTACTATGGCTAAACACTGGTTCCCCCTCTGATATTTATATATTCATTTCTTGCTACCAAAGTGCAGGAGTTTCCATTCATTCTGATTAAATGTCATTTGTTCACTCTGCCCATTCATCTAGCTCTGGGAGACCTTTTGGGTTCTGTCAATAGATTTCTATCTTGCCAAGCTTTGCAACAGCTTCCAAGTTAGACCATCATTGCAATAATGCTTTTATTTGAGTCCTTGATAACACCTGAACAGGCCAAGGGGAGAGAGGGTAGAATATGCCATTCATAAATTTAAGGAATAAAACTGTGTTATAAGCCTCTATTTTGCCATCATGTCAAAAAATACATATATATTTTTTCCCATGTTGAAATCTGGGAAAACTATGGAACTGTCCAGGGACATTTTATAAAGAAAAGAATGTATTTCATCTGGCAAAACCAATCTTGAATCCTAATCAATACCATTTTCTTCTCCAAGGATTCGCTGATGATACTTTTAACCAACTGTTTCAGTGGTCATCCCTCAGTCCTTATCTTCCTTTGATTTTCAGCTTGAGTTAACACAGTCGATCCCTCCCTCTTCCTTGAAACCTTGTCATCACTGGCCACCAGGACCTTCTCCTGGTTGTCCTCCAACCTCGCTAGTTACTACCTTGTAGTCTTCCTGTGGTGCTTCCTCCTCGCCTTCTCTGTATCTCAACATTGAGGTGTTCTCCAGCTCAGTCCTTGGACTTCCTCTCTTTTCCAGTTAATTTAGTCCTTTGTTAATTTCAGTATTCGCAGGTAGGTACCTCTCCAACCATGGCCTCTTCTTTGATATCCAGACTCATGAATCCAACTAACTGCCATATGTCTCTTCTTGGATGCCTAATAAGCATCTCAATAGTAACATATCCCCAAACAAGTTCCTCATCAACCCCCTTCCCTAAGCCAGGTACTCCTGTAATTGTCCCGTTTCAGTTAATGCCACCCCATTATTCCAGCTGATCAGGCCAAAATCCTTGGAATTAAGGATTCTTTTTTTTTTTTCCTCTCAAGTGTACTCAATCTATTAGCAAAATCCAAGTGTTTCTATCCAGAATTTGACAACTTCTTAAACCATATCTCAACACCTTCTTGGGCTAAGCCATCACCACTGCAGTTTGTTACACAGCTTATTACAAGAACCTTGTAACAGGCCTCCCTGCCTCCATGGTAGCCTCCTTTCGGTCTCTTACACCATGAAGCAAACTTTTACAATGTAAATCAGAGAGTGTCACTCTTCTGGTCAATAGCTGCCATCTCTCTAATTCCTGGTCCTTATGAGGGTCTGCAAAGCCCTGCCCAGCCTGCTCTCCTGCTATCTTTCTGACCTCATCCTCTACCACTAGTTCCCCAGGTCCCCAACCCCCTTATGCAGCCATGCTCGACTCCACACTGTGTCAGGAACCCATCAGATGCGTTTCCCTGCTGGGTTCTTGGCACTTGCATTTCCGTCTCCAGAGAGCCACACGTCTTCAGGTTTTACTAAAAGGTCTTCTTGTGTCAAAGACCTTACCTGACTCCCCTCTTCCAAACTGAAATCTTCTCCCTCTACCATTGTGCATCTTCTTACCCTACTTCATTTTTCTCCATATCACCTGTCAGCAACCACTATGTATTTACTTATGTAAACTTACATATCTCCCCCTGATAGAGCTACTATCCTGAAGAAGGCATGGATTTCTGTTTATTTTGCCATCCTCTTCTCCCAGGGCCCAGCACAGAGCCTGGCACATGGTAGGTATGTAATATTTGCTCAATAGCTACATAGTTAGAGAGTTTGCCTCGCATGGACAGCATTGAGAAAATTCACTTCTTTGATTTTCTAAATTGGAATATATTTGTTGGAGCACCTGGGTGGCTCAGTAGGTTAAGCATCGAACTTCAGCTTAGGTCATGACCTCACAGTCCATGAGTTCGAGTCCCACATCAGGCTCTGTGCTGACAGCTCAGAGCCTGGAGCCTGCTTAGGATTCTGTCTCTCTCTCTCTCTTCTGCCCCTCCCCACTTTCATTCTGTCTCTCTCAAAAATAAACATTTAAAAAAAGGAATATATTTATCTTTGTCTTCTAGGCTTTTCTCTGATTACCACAGAGTTTTATAGACTACCAGATCAGCCATAAAATAGTAGTAGCCGCAGCAGCTAACAGTTATTGAACACTTGAAGGTACACGGTTGAGTGCTAAGAATAGACTGAATCTTACTGAAACTTTTAACAGCCCTGTGAAGTAGCTATTATTGTTTTACCCATTGAACAGGTGGAAAAACTAAGACATAGACTGGTTCAGGTAATTTCCCCAAGGTCACACAGCTAGCAAGTGACCGAACCAAGATTCAAACCCAGGTAGTGTAGCTCCAGGGCCTGTGTTAACTATTATTCTGCATCTTCAGTCAAAAGATTTTTCAGAATTTTTTCAGAATTCTGGAATAGAATTCCTTTGGGCCAGGATGTGTCAACTAACTCGATGGGTAAGTTTCCCTCTTGCACACTCTTCATTCATTGAGGATTTCAATGTCTTCTCTTTTTTTGGCCTTAAAATGATTCACTTTGACAAAGACATTGGACATAAAGTAGAAATTGATGGACTGTTTTTTTAAATTTTCTGTCATTCAGTAACACCCTGCCATCCATCCCTAGGGACAGACCTAAGTCTCCTTTGTCCACTCAAAGCTTAAAAAAACTTTGCCAACATTTTTCAGTTATCCTGGATCAACATTTCTGACATGACTCTGACAGCTCCCTACCAGTCTTTTATATTTTTATGTTGTTAGAGGTCAATAGCCACTCTTTCTGCCTTTTGTACATGCTCCTTTTTTTAAGGCTGAGCTCCACTGAGAGTTTCCTGGGTGGCCATTTTTGCCTATTTACTTACTCACCCACGTTTATTAAGGTGGCCTTTTTAGAGCCCTCCCACTCTCCTTCCATGCCTCAGGAGCAGCTGAGATCACAGTAGCAGAATTTCATTCTAGGATGCCTCCAGCTGGCATTCCCATTTGGTTGATTCTACCAGTCATTTTTCCAGTCCACAGTTTGGGGGGTGGGGTTGTCACTGGGAAGGGCTTTCCAGTGGAGGCTATGTTTCCCAGCCTCACTTAAGATGAGGAACCTTGTGGTGGAGTTCTGGTTAACAGCATGTGGTCAGAAGTGACGCATTCTGATTGCAGGCTAACCCTCACAAATCCCTCTTCCCGGCTCCCCACAGCCCCCCTTCCCCATCTGTGGGTTGCTGTCTCCACTCCAGCTACTGTTAGGAGCTGCCTGTTGAAGGGGAAGTGCCTCTGCCCGCCCAGGTGCCTGGGTGAGCCCTTGTGGGAGCAGGAAATAAACTTCTGCTGTGGTAAGCCGCTGAGGTCGGAGCATCTGTAAACAAGAGCTACGGAGCATCTTCACTAGAACCTCGCACACATATGCTTTTCCAGGAGCCTAGTGAAATCTGTCCACAGCCTGGGGAACGTGCTGAGCCCTAGCACCGTTTCTGTCCTCAGCCATCACCACTTTCACCGGGACATGGGTATGTTCTCCCAACAAATCTCACTGCCACCATCCCGCCAGCCATCTGCTCTGTCATGCCCACCTCGCATGCCCTCTGCCAACCAGTAGAGAAAACTCAGCAGAATGAAAGGTAGAGAGGCAGCTCTTTAAACAAGTGGTTCGGGTGAAGGCCCACCCAGTACCTACTAAGAAAGCTAATAAGAGTAGGAAGAAAAGTAAAGATTCAGGGAGGAGGCCAGTGTTCTCCCTGTTGGGGGGCGGGGGGAGGGGCAGGAACAAGCTCCAGGCCATGTAAGAAACTCTTATTCGGCCCTGAGGTGCAGGCCAAGAAGCAGGCCTTGTCCATCCTGCAAGCCAGGCAGCAAGTAGCTGCTGGCAGCCTGGGCCCCTGGGTGGTTTGGTGTGTTCTTTGTGCAGCCTTTATGCCGCAGTGACAGCCCAAGTGTTCCCAGGACAGATGGGTGTTTGAGAGCCTAGCCCGGCGGTAGGGAGAAGGCCAAACCAGAGAAACCCGTTCCTAGAAGGCCCAGTCCTGGTGCCCCAGGACCTCCCGGCAGAGGGCGCTCTGCGCAGGCGGTGTGGCCCCAGACCCCGAAGAGAGAGGAGCTACTGGTTGTTTGGCTTCAGATTTTTTTTTCCCTGCATAAAATAGGAATAAGTCAACAATATTGCCCTGTTTGGAAGTAATATTAAATATCAAACATAATTAGTATTAACGACTAAGACACTTATGAAGCATTTACTGAGTGCTAACCACTGTTTTAAGTGCTTTGCACAAATTAACTCAGTCCCCCGAACAAACCCTATGAGGTGGTGCTGTTCTAATCCCATTTTCTAGATGAGGGAACTGAGGTCCAGAGAAGTAAACTATATTGTCTGGTATCACACAGGCAGTGCCTGCCCGTGGCTGAGATTTAAACCCAGGAGTCTGGTGTGAGCCCAGGTTCTTAGCTACTGTGTCAGGCCTCCAGAAAAAACTGCTGGTTACTGTCCACAGCAAAGGAGGGCTTAGGGAGGAGACTATACCAAGTCGACAGACAGTGGACACCGACTACACCTTGCTCCCCATCGTCCTGCCTTGTTCCCATGCCTCTGCGGGACTGGGAAAGGGTAAATGGCCCCATTCAGTGTTTCAAGGAAGGAGGTGGCTTTTGTGTAGGGGCAAAACCCTGAATTAGTAATCAGGAGACCCAGGTCTACCACTTAGCATTGTGGTCTTGGGCAAGTTACTTAAGTAACCTGAGTTTTAATTTCTGCATTTATTTATTTATTTATTTATTTATTTATTTTTTCAACGTTTATTTATTTTTGGGACAGAGAGAGACAGAGCATGAACGGGGGAGGGGCAGAGAGAGAGGGAGACACAGAAATCGGAAACAGGCTCCAGGCTCTGAGCCATCAGCCCAGAGCCTGACGCGGGGCTTGAACCCACAGACCGCGAGATCGTGACCTGGCTGAAGTTGGACGCTTAACTGACTGCGCCACCCAGGCGCCCCTTAATTTCTGCATTTATAAGAGGAAATCATGCCCTGTGGGGGGCTGTTATGAGGCCTAACCATGAAAAGGCCTATTACTATTCCTAGCATCTAGTGGCACTTCTATCAGCTAGTTGACTACAAATCTGAGCCAGGATTCAACTCTGGGCAGATGGGATATTGTGGGACAGGTCCGGGGTGCCTTTTGAGCAGGAGGAACTGGACAGAAACCCTGTTGCTTGGAGGGCTGATGTCCACACCACTGCACTTAGGCTGCCATCTGCTCCAATCCTCAAGAACAAAATTCTCACCTTTCCCGGCAGTCTAGAAGGGCAAGTTCACAGCACAAGGCCAGGAGGATACAGCCAACCTGAGGGCAGAGCTGGCCTCACCAGCCCAGTGTTGAGGTGCAGAGCCAGCCTAGAAGCCCATTTCTCGGAGGGTAGTTGGGGGCACACGTGGGCTGCCTCAAACACACTGCCCTGGGTTAGTGAGTAATCGTGGCTGTAGGACCGATCCCTGCCTAGAGAGCTGTTCTTTCCCCACTGCCTCTGAGCACTCAGCACATTCAAACCCCCAAACTGATGCCGATGACGGTTTTGGTTTTGTGTGTTTGTGATTGTTGCCACGTCTGCCGCTTGCTACAGGGATAAGGGGTTGAACCATGAGCTTCTGGCCTAGACAGACAAGATGGGAATCTCGCCGGTCTTCGGGCCTCCACATGGGGTCTTCATGGATTCTGTGTTCACACGTCACTGGGGGTCTGATCCTATGGGTGATTTTGTCCCCACTCCTGCCGCCATCTGTTCAGTGACTATTACAGTTCTTAGGGTCCCCACTCTCTTGATGTGATTCATGATCAGCAGGCCCATGCAACCCCCTCCCCAAGCTAAGAAGTCCCATTAAGTGTATCTGCACTGGAGGGTGCTGTGTGTGCAGTGGAGAGCTCAGGGCTTAGAGGGGGCAGTGAGATTGGGTGTGACAGATGTCTGAGGTTCAGTCCTGTTAGCCAGGACTCATTTAAGCAAACACCTAGGACTTGATAGAGCAGAAAACCATGTATGTCTGCTCTGGCTGGCTTAGGACATTCCGTTTTTCCTCGCACAAGTCCGTTCCCATGTCAGGGGTGGTTCCTGCTGCTTCACATGGGCTCAGGGGATCAAGTGTAAGGTCCAGGTTCAGGATCTGGAATGTGTAGAACCAGTGTGCTTCCCTGAGGGGATCTGGGCTTCCAGCAGGGAGGAAAGATGTATTTTTCTCATGTATGCCCCAGGATGGGGCTGCTCCTTCTAGGTCCTTTGATGATCAAAAGGCATTGATCTGCATGATGGGTTCAACATTCTGTCTTATGTGGTGTAGGGAAGGAAATCGAGAGAAAGAAGGGGGAGGATACCACATTCCAAGCAGTTTGGGGCCAAATATGAGGAACAGCTCACATTTTTTTTTTCTGAGAGTTTCTCAAGCCTCTGTTAAATAGAATGGGTATCCCTTTTCTTTCATCCATCAGAGTATCCCACAAATATTGTCTCTGTGTGCTAAGGGCTTTCCAGGGCTGCAGGACCCTGGGGAAGCATATCTACACTCTGGGGCAGATGTCGGGGGAGGAAGAGGATCCCTCATTGGGGCTCCTATCCTGGGGTGTGTGGAAGGGGTGGGTCATTACACTGCACATATCGCTGCCTTACAGCAATGGCGGATGGGAACAGTGTACGGGCCCAGGTACGAAGGACGCACACACACTTCATCTAATGGGCATCTGCTGGGCACTTGGGATGAGCCAGGCTCTGTGCTGGAAGTCAAAACTAAATAAGCCCCAGACTTGCTGTTGAGGAGGCCAGTCCAGGGGAGAAAGTGGTATCAGGCAGATGCACAGCTATAAGCAGACTGGTTCATCCTCCCAGCAGGCAGGAGAACCCAAGGATGGGCCTGTTGTTCTTGTAAGCTGAGCAACTCTGAGGATGTGACCTTCTGGTCCAGTATCTCTCCTGTCACTTTTGGAGAAGTGCCCAAGGGGCGGCATGATCACCCAAATCAGCACCCCAAGTTCAGCAGCTGCTCTGTCATTAGAGTTACCTCTGGTACCACTGGGGTGCAGCATGGGCTGAGGGGTTTGTGCACCAACTCAAAAGGTGTCCACTGAGTGCTTACCAGGCACAAGCATTATAGTGGCTGTCCAAGACGGGTACCTAGGGCTCCCCATTGGGAGGACAGATCCATAAGTTACATGCTGTAGGACGAAGAGCCAAATCGGTGATGTGGATGCAGAGGAAGGAGAGTGTGTTTGGGATGAGCTAGGAGGGAAGTGTGGCTTATTTACAAAAAGGCATTAGTCAACATGAGGCGTTCAACACTGTCTTCCGTGGAATTCACCTGGCACCACCCTGATCTTATTACCTCTTCCCTTCCTGGTTCCTACCTTATGAAAGGGTATAAGAAGATGCTGACGTCAGAAATGGCAAGTCAGGGCACACGCCAAGTTTCAGGATGCTTCTCCCGCTGCCCCTCCCACCAGCTTGCCGCAGCCTCTTCCTGCTGCCCCAGGGACAGGCCTAACCTTGGAAGACTGCAAGCAATGCCCCAGCTGTACATTTCCCTGGTCTGGGACTGCCACCTGGGGCAACGAGGGTGTTGTTTTTCTCCCGTGGTTGCCCTTCTGGTTACCTGAGTGACTCATGGGAGGCGGCAGGCCAGCCTGGGGCAAAAGAGAAGGGCTGTGGCCCAAGGCCAGCTGGGGCTTAGTGCCAGGGATGTCCTGAGTGTCCAGACCTCATGAGATGCTACAAGGGAGGAGCTTGTTCCCACATGGGCATAATTGTTTTTTGGAAGTCAGCAATGTGGCTTGGTAAAGAATACAGTGAGGCTCTCAAGGAGGAAGAAAGGAAAGGTAGGGAGATACACATTTTTTGGCCAGAGTGCCATCAGATAGTAGAGAGCACATTCTCCTAGAAGGACGCAGGGCACACTCTGTCCTTGCGGTGCCTTTTCCCAATCAGCAGGGGCCAGTGTCCCAGGCAAGCCACGGTGGGTGTAGTGCTGGCGTGTCACCAACAGCTCTCCATCCTGTCCGTGACACCCACACCCACTCTCAGGACTGAGTGGGTGGCTGAGAGGGGTCTCCCTGGTGGAACCTTTCCTTGTCTTAGGCAGACTTAGAAGGAAGTGTGGTGAGTGTGGGTTATGCATCCAGAGCGGAGCTGAGAAGGCAGAGAACAAGGTTTCTACCCACATCGTGGACACCTCTGCTTTCTCCCTCTTACCTGTTGTCTCACCTTGGCTCTCATTAAGCAAAGACTCAAATTTTCACTTAAGAGGAGAAGCTGGTTAGAGGCCCAAAGTCTCACTGCATTTATGTTGGGGATAGAGGAGGAGAAGGTAGGGAGGTTCACGTGAGTGCAGAAGTCCTCAGGCTCCAGCCCACAAGGTGTACCTCTGAAGTACCGGAAGACATGGATTCCACCTCCCAGGCTATTCCCTCTTTGATTTTAGGATGTCACTTTGCTGGACTGGTCAGGCAATGGCTACATCACAACTCTGCTTCAAACACAAGGACTGTGTTTGGGAGCACTGTGCCCACTCTGACAGCATCTGCCTCTAGCCCTCTCTCTGGCTTTGTGCTTGCTATTCCTTTCTTGGTGTGAACTGCGTCCAGGAGACAAACCAATGCCTTACTGTCCATGCCCTCCTTACTCCCTAGTCATACCACACACTCCAGAAAGTTCGACTGGGACTGACCAAGAGTATCAACAAGATTGACTGTTGATCATGATTGGCCTGCCCCACCCATGAACCCCTTTCCACCCAGAATATCTCAGCATTGACTTGCCATTAAGAAGAAAGCTCTGAAAACATGCTGGTGACCTTTCACCTAATCATCTAAGCCATCCTTCAGGGCTCAGACCAATTTTTACTCCGTGACAAAGCCCTCCCTGTCAACTGCAACTTACCACCATCTTCTTCCTTCACCTTCTGGACTCACAATATTTAACAACCACACCTCTCTTGTGTCTTCCTTCATCACTTCCTGCATGCTCCCTTTTGGCATGCCTACGTATGACCTTGCACCAGGGGCCAGGGGGCAGGTGTAGCATGGCACCTCTATATCTATCTATATCTATATCCTCTATATCTGTATCTATATCTATATATCTATCTATATATTTAAAAAAAAATTTTTTTAACGTTTATTTATTTTTGAAAGAGACAGAGACAGAATGTGAGTGGATTAGGGGCAGAGAGAGAGAGGGAGACACAGAAACAGAAGCAGGCTCCAGGCTCTGAGCTGTCAGCACAGAGCCTGACACGGGGCTCGAACTCATGAGCTGTGAGATCATGACCTGAGCCGAAGTCGGATGCTCAACCGACTGAGCCACCCAGGTGCCCCTCTATCTATATATTTTATACATATACATGACCATCTCAGATCTCACAGGTGGCATCTGAAAAGTGATCTTTTGAAACATATAAGAGTTGGATGGAAAAGACTTTGTGGTAGACAAAGGCATCAAGACAGGAAATGGTGGGTGGATATGTGGGGAACCACCAGGATGGGTCCCAACCAGGCCAGGTCCTTCAAGTTGGCCCAGTCAGCACCTGGGCTTCACTCTTTCAGGCTTTACCCACTTTGGCAGCTTTCTGCCCAGGGCCATCGGCGGGCAGTGACTCAGAGATGCTGCAGGAGGGAGTAGAAACAACAATGTGGTCACCTACTGTAAAACCCAGTCCGCCACCCCAGCCCCGATTTTCCATGCATGGGTAACCCTGCTAACCCATGCCCCCGGTCAACACCAGGACGCCGTCCATGGGTCTCAGCTTCATGAGGTACTACTGAAAATACTGTCTGCCTGAGAGGTGAGAGAACTGGCCACTAAGCACCCCATGGCGGTCTTGTTTGCTTCTGCAGACTGGTCAACAAGCCCTGAAGTTGGGTTAAAGCTCAGTGGGTGGTGGGAGTGGGCTGTGCTGGGGAGCAGACCGGCCAAGGTTGAGAAAGAACAAAGAGAGAGGAGAGGGCCTAGGGGGAGCACGGAGCCTGTGCCTGGCAGCCACCTCCTGCTGGACCCCTGGAGGCACGCTGCTCAGCCCTCCCAGTTGAAGTGCTCTCTGGGGCAGAGGGGCGGGTGGTGGGCCCAGATGTACTGGGTTTTCCTAATGGATAAAGTCAATTTTGTGACTGAAAGGCTAACCATGGAATCTAATCACACAAATGAGAATTTGGCCTTCCCTCATCAAAACCACATGGGAATTCCCAGGAACTACCCAGGAGATTCTGATTCAGTGGCTCCAGTGAGGACTGTGAGTGAGTGAGTCAGTGATTGATTGATTGATTATTTATAACAAGAATGCAAGACCTCTAGAAGAAGGCCTGGAATTAGAAAAAATTAGATCCACAAATGGTTACAGATCTTTTCTGTGTGTAGAGCAGCTGGAATTCCGGCCTCATCAGGCCAAATCACTCAAGGCTCAAATCACTCTGAGGCTGGCCTACAAAAGGCCTCCCATGAAGTGCCCTGGAGAGCAAGAAAGAACCCTGAGCTCATCCTGTGGAAGGGAGTTCCTCATCCAAGGGGCAATGCTGCCACCTGCTGGCTAGTTCTAGAAACTTCTCCCATTTTCCAGGTGCCTGGTGTAAACAGGTGAGAAGCCAGGTGACATGGCCCTGCCCTCCCTCTTGTTCTGCCTTTGAAAATGTTCTATTTCTATTCTGAGAACTACAGCATCCCCAGATCTTGCACCTCTTCTGTCTCCTCTCATTTAAGCCCATGTTCCCTGGGAAGCCACTAGTCAAAGGCAGATCCTGTTAATCTGATACCTTGCCCTGAATTCCATTCACTTTAGCACACATTTGACATGAGCCAGGTGTGGGTTGGCCACACAGCGGAAAATAATGGAGGGCCTTTTGCAGAGGTGGTGATTCATGAAGATGGAGAATTCTTATCCAACGTGACGTCTGAGCTAAGTCCTAAGCATAAGCGAGAGTCAGCCAGGTGAAAAATAAAAAGGGAGATTCCAGGCAAAAACACTAGCACAATAGGATATTCTGGCCATTTGACTATAGAAACTCAATTGTTTTATTTTTAATCCACTTCTTTGCCCCAAAATGATGGAAGCACAAACATTGCCCCTCAATTTCTGGGCAGGTTTCGAGATTTAGAGAAAGGAAACAAGTTTTCCAGTTGCTAAAATTAGATTCTGGGTTTTAGAGGTCTCCAGGTCTGTTGTGACAGTACAAGAGGCAGGTCTAGGTTTGAGAGAAGAAGCCACATAACCAGGGAAGACAGCAGGCAGAGACACTTTCTCTCTACTAGAGAGTTCTCCTGGCCCGTGTGGGGAAGGGCTCTAAGTCACCACCCACAGCCTGGTCCTGCAGTGCCCCACAGGGGTATCCAGGCCCGGAGGGAAGTGGCCGCATACACTGCATTTTCAGCCTTGCAAAGAATCTCCAGGTTATGAGAATGGCAGCAAAGCATCCCTGAGCCAGCAGACCTATTAGCCCCACGCTGAAAGAGCCCCAGATGTCTCCGTGCTAACCCTTGTTGCTAAATGCCCAGCCACCAGGCACCCTCAGCCCATGAAGGACTTGGGGACCTCGACATAGGCTCAGAAACAGAGAAATACAAATTTAAACCACAATGAGAAAATAAAGGAACTCAATGTTCTTGCATGCCCGCTGTGCAGCAGATTCATACTGGTCATAGGCACAGGAAATACCAGGACGTGGCATCAGAATAAAACGGAGAAGGTGTACCTATTGTAAAGCTGGTTGATGAAACTCTCTGGTTGGTGGGTAGGAGGCCAAGAGTCTAGGACATTCTGTAGCTATGGTGGTTCCAGGATCCTAGCCAAATGTTCTCTCCCAAATGGCATGAGGCCTTATTTGTGCCCTAGAAGGTTGTGGTTGTCTGCCTCCCGAGTGCCACCTCTGCACTTATTCTGGGGCCAAACACAATGGAGGCCAAATTTGATCACATTCTACTTCCGCTCATAATCCTTCTGCAAAAGAAGTCTATACCTTCTAAAGTATATCCTTTTCAGTGCCCCCTCCCATACCCTCCAGGATCGAGCCCAAGCTCCTTAGCATGTTCTACAGACCCTGCTTGTCCCTCAGGCCCCCATTTGGCCATTTTCTGAATCCCCACTTCCACCAGAATGGCTGAGTTAAGGCCTCTGTCCTGTGCTCCCACATCTGGGTTGCTCCCATCATGGCCCTGAGTACACTCTCAAACTACCTGCTCACTTCTTCATTTGTCTCTCCACACTTTGGGGTACCTGAGGACAGAAACTGTGGCTCACTTCTTCATTTGTCTCGCCACACTTTGGGGTACCTGAGGACAGAAACTGTGTGTGGATCACAATCACTTCTACAGTGCCAGCACAGCACCCTCATTTCAAAGGGGGTATTCAGCAGGTTTTCTTAAAGGAGATCCTCTCAACATGAGACCTCAAGGATTGGGGTGCAATTTCAAGAAGAGAAAGCATGGCACCAAATGCAAAGGCCCTGGGGTTGGAAAGAATGTGGCATGTCTAAGAAACATGCTAAGGACACTGTGGCTGGGATGCAGAGAGGTAGGTGAGCAGGTGGCATGGAATTTGGTCTGTTAGGTTCTAAGCGATGTGGGAAGTCACTGAAATGTGTTAAGCTGGATAGAAACATTATCCTATACCCACCACTTCTCTTTTTGCTTTCACCTAACACAGGTTCTCTTCTGAGAACGGTTCCTGGCAGCCTTCTCCAGTGGTGCTTAGTTTTCTCCACCACATCCCTCCTACCACTGGGTGGGGCACCCGCCTTGCCTTCCTCACTCCTTCTTGCTGTTGCAAGCTATTCTTCCTCAAAAGTTCCCAGCTGTGAAGATCAAGTCGTCAGCCTGCAACGCCCACCACCCCTCAAACCCCAGATGACTACCCTTCATTCCTTCTATGGCACTTAGCACCGGGCTCACTGTCACCATCTGTCATCAGTCTTGGGATTATAACTCCATGGAACTGGCTTCTTAGTTCCCTGGGTGTTTCTCCCTCAGTGATGTCCTCCCAATGGCATCTCAAAGACTCAAGAGCCTGACATCGAGAGTAACTGCATCCCTGTCAGAATCTCAGCTAGGTGCGTCTTCCTCTCTGACCAGCACCTATCTCCTCCTGAAATCCCATCACTGGCAATCCTTTATCTCAGTGAATGGCTGCCTCTCTTACCTTTAACTCATGCCCCACTCCCCTCCTGTTCTCTCTCCCCACCTCACTTGGCTCAAATTCCATGGTTTATCACTTCAATTACTTCTTTCTTTCATATGCCCTCATCCCCAATACCCCTCTTTTGCTTCACTCTTTTGTTTGGCAAAACTCTGATCTAGTTAACTGCACCTCTGAGTCTACTCCATGCCTGTGCCCACAGAGTGGACCACAGCAGCAGGAAAGTGCACATCCTCACACTCTTCCTGACTGGCCATGACAGCTAACCTCAGATGGGCCTATAATGCTGCCCGACAATCATGAACCCATGCACTGTCCCACATTCCTAGACAAATACTTTATACCTTCTTTTTATGCAGGTCCCCCACACCTCCTGCCCCACCTGCCATCTTAGCCAATGGCCTCACTTCCTATTGCACAGAGAAAAAGCAGCCCTAGAAAGAGCATTCCCTCAAGTTCCCACCTCTACATCTCCCCACACACCTCTGTCTGTGTCTATGTCCTTTAACGTTCCCCCTGTTCTTGTGGATGAGCTGCCCACTCATCTCAGAGGCTGACCCTTGCTTGGTCCTGGACCCCACCTCCTCTCACTTTCTCAACGACCAGAAGTTCCCTCTGCTCCTGCCTCAGGCTGTTCCCATGCTCAGCTCTCTCTACAGTGAAGCTCCTTGAATGGCCTGTCTATACTCATTAGCTACAATTCCTCTCCCGTCTGCAATCTACTCCAATCAACTTTTGAGGCCCATATGGCTAAATCAAATGGTAAAGTCACAGTCTTCATTTAACTTCATTTAATGGGCTCTCAGCAGCATTTGACATAATGGTAATTTCCTTCTCTTTGAACCATTTCTTCCCTTGCTCTCCAGAACCTCACATCTTTCTGGTTTATCCTCAAGGCCCTGTGTTCTCTGCTTTTCATCTCTTTTGCTTCTCATCTCCCCACTTCTCAGACTCTGTCCTTGGACTTCTTCCCTTTACTACTACTACCCTCTCTTGGTGACTCATATAATCATGTGGCTTTAAATGCAACCTATATGTTGATAACTCTTTAAATGTTATGTTCTACTAAGATCTCTATCTTGAATCAGATGCCTATATCCAATCCAGTGCTGATATCAATGATCTCTTATCTATCAGTTATCAATTATCTTTAGGCATTGCTCAAGCCTAAGCTCCTTTGATCCTTTCTTGTAAAATCTACTCCGAAACGCCTTCCCCATCTCAGTTAACCACAGCATCACCCTTCCAGTTGGTTGGGCCCCAAATCATAGGGTGTCCCTGATACCTCTTTTTCTCCTGCTTCCACATTCAACCTATAGCCACATCATGTTAGCTTGAACTTCAAAATATTTCTGGAATTTGACCATTTCTCACCATTCTGATCTAAACCACTGGATTACTGCAATGTCTCCTAACTGACCTTCTTGAGTTTACTGTTGCTCCCATGTGGTTAACACATTACTCACAGCAAAAGCCAGACTCCTTAAAATGCCCTGCAAGATCCTACACAATCTGGCCATGACTTCATCTCCTCCTTCCCGCCCCCCCCCCCCCACCACGCTCACTCTATCCATCCACTCAGGCCTCCTTTCCCCCACAGTCTAGGCATGTTCCTGCCTCAGGGGCTTTGTACTGGTTTTTCCATCTCCTGCCTTCTCCCAGATGTCTGTACATCTTGCTCTCTCGCCTCCTTCAAGGTTTTGCACAAAAGTTATCTCTTTAGTGAGATCTAGCTCAGCCATGCAATTCAAATTGCAATCCCCACACCCTCACTTCCAAGCCCCTTAACACTATTCAATTATTCCCATAGCACTTATCAACATCTCACAGACCCTATCATCTGATTACTATGTTTATTTTGGGGGTTTGGGGTTTAAGATTAAAAAGCAAAGTTTATTTCTCTCTCGTGCTACATGTTCTCTGAGGATCCGCACAGAGGCTCTACCCACCGTAGCCATTCAGGGATCCAGGTTACTGGACGGTGGAGGTACCACCCTCTCAAATGTTGCTGGTTTGTCAAGAGAGAGAGAAGGGGGAGCTTGGAGTCTCATTGAGAAACACGCATGCCATGTCAGAAAGACACTCATACTTCATTGGCCAAAAGTAATCACGCGGTCCTGACTAACCACAAGGGGCCAGGGAATAAATCCTACAGTATGCTAAGATGGGGGAAACTGGAAATATTTGATGGACAACATCACATGATTACTAAGCAGTCAATATTTATTACATGAACAAATGAATCAATTTGAGGGAATGAGCTAGAAGCTTTTGCCCTTGATGAAGCCTTTATTGGAAATTGAGGAAAGGGGAGGAATACGATATAGGAGTCAGTGACTAATCAGATGTGTAGAGTGTGAGAAAGTCTAGTCTGACTCCTAGGTTTTCAGTCTGGGTGAGTGGAAGAATAGTAATTGTGACTTTATTTTACAAAAAAAAAAAAAAAAGGTAGAGAATATACAAATGTAGATGTGTTCCCATGTGTGTGCTAGGTAGGCTGTAAACGAGACACCTGCATCTTGCCGTCACTCGTTGCTAGATAAGATATGACATTTGGCACCAGGTCTTTTGCTTAGTAAAGTGTTTATTCTTTGTGGTCAGAGGACCTGGGGACCTGGCTGGGAATCATAGGTGCCCTGTGCTCTGAAAGCACTGCAACCTGTTATAGGGGCAGAGACCTGCAAAATGTGGGGAGCAAGGAGGGATTTAGGGAGATGCAAGGCACTTTGAATGTGTCGCCTCACAACGTGTCATCAGTGAAGTATTCTTATAGAATTTACCATTAAAGATACCCTACCCAGGATCATGCTCTTCCCAGAGCACCTGTACCTGGTGAGCCAGTGAGAAGGAGGTAGAAAGACCTGGCCTCTGGACATGGAATGTTACTTGTGTCCTGGTTTTTAAATACAAATTCAATTTCTTTAATCGACATAGGGCTATCACATTATCTATTTCTCCTTGACCAAACTTAGGTAGTACATTTCTTTCAAGGAATTTTTCTATTCTAACCCATCAAATGTGTTGTGATACAGCTGTTTATAATATTTCCTTATTATTAATCTTTTAATGTCTGTAGAATCTGTAGAGATGTCACGGCTCCCAACCCTGATATTAGTAGGTGGTGTTTTCTCTCTCTCTTTTTTTTTTTTTTAACATGATCAGTCTGACTAGAGGGTTATCAATTTTATTGATCTTCTCAAAGAGCCACCTTTTGGTTTCACTAGTTTTTTTTTCTATTGCATTTATTTTCTCTCTTAGTTATTTCTGCCCTTATCTTTATCATTCCCTTTATTCTACTTTAGGTTTACGTTGATCTTCTTTTTTCTAGTTTCTTGAGGGGGAAACTGAGGTAGTCATTTTAGACCTTTCTTCTTTTATAATAGAGACCTTTTGTGTAAGTGTAAGTTTCTAGTGGCTTGAATTTGTTTCTGTTTTGTTCACTGATAAAACTGTAATGTCAAAAACTGGAATTGGTACATAGTAGGTGCTAAATATTTGTCAAATTAATGAGTTAATGCCTCCTGTCTACCCAAAACCCTCTGAAGAGTTCCCATGTTATTCCAAAGAAAGCCAAGTCCTTACAGAATCCCTTCTCTGACCCCTGTTCTTGCTGTCCCCCCCCCCCCCCCCCCAAGCTACATCCCCTTCTTTGCTGTCCCTCAGACAAGCCTGGCAGTATCTGAGCTCAGGGCTTTTGCATTTCCTGTTTTTCTGCCTGGAATCCTCACCCCCACCCCATTTCTCCAGGTAACAAATGATGTTTATCTTTGTGCCAAGAGTTTCTGCCATCTCTCATCCTCCCTTCCCCTGTGGCTCCTCCTGGATGAAGAAACTTGGCCGAAGAGCTGAATCCGGATACTTTGGGTTCTCATTTCCACAGCAGCCCTGCCTAGAATCCTCACTAGAATCCTGTGCCCTGAGCACATGAGCCCCAACACCTTTGGGTGCCTCATCAAAATCAGGTTTGTTTCTGCAAGGCTGAGGACTGGAATTGGCCTAAGCACTTTCACCTCATGAGGCACAGCCACTAGGAGGTTGTTGATACAAGAGTTTAACTTTATTCATTTTACAAACAAGGACATAATTTGCCTCACTGTTTTCAAATATAATGGCATAAAACTGTGCAAAGTGTGTCTTTATATTTTTATAATCGCTTATAATTTTGTTTGTGTTTTTATCTCCATCCTCCACCCACACCCTCTGAGTAGGCTTGCCAGGGATTTTCGAGACCTTTCCACTGCTGGGGTATGGTGCAGGACCACTCCTCAGTTCGTTTTAGCCAGGAGACTCCACACGGAGGGAGTAATGTTGCATTCCAGGGGCCCTAAAAGGAATTTCTTTCCAGAATCTCGGCTGCACACCCAGGGCCAGAGCATGAAGAAGAGAGGTTCTGTCCAGTTACGCTCCGTGCTGCAGTTGAAAAAGGAAAGAGGAGGTGGTTTTTTTTTTTTTTCATGGAAACCTCAAACGCCTCTCCTGTGAATTACCTCTATGTTCAGGCAGCCGAGCTAGACAGCTGCGAGGAGAAGCATGTGTGTTTGGCGGGGGCCTTGGAAAGAAAAGGCCCCTTGTACCGTGGCCAGCGACTGGAGGTGGTGTGGCCAGGAGGACAGGGGAGTTGGGGAGCCCCGCAGCAGCTGCGCCAGAAGCCAGAATCCCAGTGGCAATGCTCAAGTGGGCCCGAGGGGGAGCCCGAGAGCCGAGACGCCCATCCCTGCGCAGAGGCGCGCAGGGAGGGCTGTGCCCCAGAACACAGGGCCCCAAGGAATATGGTGTGAAATTCCTGACAGTAGTGAGGCCCCTTCCCTCCCCTTCTTTTCTTGGCATACTCAAACTCATCCTTCAAGGCCCAACTCAAAAGACGTTTCGTTTGGAAAGACTTCCCCAAAGCCCAGGCAAAGCCAATTCCCCCTCCTCCTCCTTGCAACACGCAGCATTGGCGGCCCAAGGTGCTCCGGGTTCTCCAGCAGGCTTCGCAGGGCTTCGCAGGGCTTCGCAGGACCTGGCCTGGTTCCCCTGCACCAGCCGGGCTCAGCGCCTGGCTCAGAGCAGCGCTTCTCGGTGTACCTGGGACTCATGCTTCAGGATCCTGCATGGGCTGGTCGCAGTGCGGACTCCGGGATCCTCCTGGACCTGAGGAACCCCTGGGGAGTGTGCCCCGGAATCATCATATTTAACTAGATGCCCCAGTTATTCTTCTGCACAGCAAGACTGGCACAAAGTACAGTGTTTTTAACCAAGAATCAAAGCAAACCAGACTAAGAAACACAGTTGCCATCACAACTCCGCATATACATAAAACTAAAACTAAAAAAAAAAAAAAAAAAAATACTTGAAACTAAAGTTTTCCTTACGATGTGTCAGATATTCTGATATATTTTATATTCTACTCTGTTCTGTTTTACTCCATTCTATTCAAGCAAGCACGTTGGGTGTGACTCACTAAAGTGATTCCCTGGCCTGGTCACAAGTTTTGTCCCTCAGTTTGGAAAACATAGAGTGATGCTCACCAAATGTTTGATGAATGAATAAATGCAAGACGGAGCAACCAAGCAAATGCTTGTATCTCAGCAACTGTAAAGCAGAGGGGCTGCGTTAGATAATTTCTAAGATCTTTTCATTCAAAATTCTGAGACCCGATGCCTTTTCTTCAATTTCCAACAGCTTCATCATGCCCTAGGGCTGGTGATCTTTACTTACAGAGATTCCCACTGATAGAAGAGCGCAGTGGGTTCTATTTCTGTGTGTTCATTAAGTAAGGACATGCAGTGCCTTCCCTTCTAGCGTCCCCAGGCTTGTTGTCTCCCAGCCTGGAAGGACCAGCAAAGGCAGGAGGCAAACCTAATAGTATAGGAGATTCCTGGAAGTCCTGTCTGTGGTGTTCTCTCCTTGTCTTCCACATGGTCCCAAGGTTAAGGTGGAATAGAAGAAATCTCTGTGGCCTGGAAGGGTGTGTTATCCCCAGGGCAAAGAAAATGTGCTACTATATCAATAGAGAGAGTGAATGTTTGAGTGTTTGGCCAGTTGTGTTCAGAGGGCCGTGAACCTCAGAGATTCCCATCCTGCGGCTGATATAGCTCATCCTCCTACAGTGTGGGCCAGGGGCTTTGGTGTTCATCTGGGAAGGCCACCACAGCACAGGGTGGGTCTTGAGGAGCCAGAAGGGGGCTGGTCTTTGTGGAGAGTCACCAAAGAGGTTCTGGTTCAGTGGTACCTGGTTATAGCTCATCTATAGGGTAAGGCGTCAGGAGAGCTGGAGGAGAGTTCTTGTGGAGACCAGAGGTGGGGTTCTCGGCTGCTCGCTTTCTTTCTTTCTTTCTTTCTTTCAGATTATTTATTTTGAGAGTGCGGGGGAGGGGAAGAGAGAAAGGGAGAGAGAGAGAAGCCTAAGCAGGCTCCACAGTGTTGAGCTGAATGCAGGGCTCAGTCTCATGACCTGAGCCAAAACCAAGATTCAACACTTAGTCAACTGACCCATCCAGGCACCCCCTACTGCTTCCTGATGTTTGGATTATAGCAGAGGCTAGTTCCCATCTCCCAAAATTTTATTATGATTATCTAATATTGGTAGAGTCCTTGCACTCTGCAAGCCACATCATCTCATTTAATCCCCACAACTCTGTAAGGTAGGTAACTATTATTAGCCTTAATTTACAGATCAAGAGGCTGAGACACAGAAAGGGTAAGTAACCGGCCCACACTCATGCAGCAAGTGGTAGAGGCAGGATTAACTAACCCGCACAGCCTGACTCCAAAGCCTGCATGCTCGGTCACTACACTGTGCAGCCTTCACCAGAGGCAGGTGGAGTTGTCAGCCAAGGGTGGTGGTGTCCGCCTGGTGCTCTTCTGCAGGAGGTGCTGGCAAGCACTGGCATTCGGAGTCATCACCATGTCTTGTCATCCTGTCTGGAGCACGCACCTCTCACTGCATCATTGATTACATGTGTTGAGTGTAGCACATAATGAAGAGCCCAGGCTTATGCTCTTATGCCCAGGCTCACTGCTCTGGGGATGTCGTTGAAAGCCTGTTTGACTAGCCTGTCAGTGGGGATGCTTGGGACAAGGAGACCAAAGTGAGCCAGAAAGATGGTAGTTTTCTGGTGGCAGGTAAAGAAGGAAAAGCATTCTAGAGGAGCAGGGATGGTTAAAGACATCAAGCTCCCACCAGCTGTAGGATAAAAATAATAATACATCTTATTAAAAAACCACTCTATGGTTGACATTGGACTAAATTCTTTAGAAATATTGTTTTAGGGTATTTTCACAACAAGCCTGTCAATGAAGGTATTCTTATTCTCATTCTACAGAGAACCCAAGACTCAAAGAAGGTAAGGAAACTGATCAAGGTCATCTAACAAATAGAATTGGGATTCGAAGCCAGATGTGTCTAATCTAAGATCATGTACCCAGTTCCTATCCCACACACAATTCTGCTTCTCGCTTATATACTTTTACTCAACAAAGTTTCATGCCTGAGAGAAAAACAACACTACTGTGCTTGGGACACTTAAGTGGTTCCATTAATCTTCCTCAAGGATGATGCAGGGCTGGTGCAAGAAAGCAGATTGGTGACAGCTGGTGGCAGAGCATGGGGAAACCCGCAGGGGAGAGGGTCCAGGCTTCAGAGTCTCATCTGCAGAACTTGGGAAGACTCTTGGGTCCTCTCAGAATTACTGTCTGACCCAGTGTCCAGACTCAGCCATGGTTCACCAGCTCAGCAAGGTGCCAAGCACCCTCCAGGTAGAGGGTCAGTCTCGTCCATTTTCTACCCATGTCACTCAGTTCCCTTCAGCCATCCATGTAGTTCAGACACTGCTGGGCCCCTACACGGTGCCTAGTGGGCGTCAGGTGCCTTTCTTTCTCTTCCTGCCTTGTGCTTTTCTCTTCATCTCTGCTTTATTCCCTTCCCAGATAAGCAGGAAGGGGGGGCCCTTATTTTCACCACTGCCAGTCAGGGCAGCTCTGGGACAGTACCAGATTTTTAAGGTAGACTTTTTAATAACAAATAAGTAAAAATAATGTCTCCCTTGTTTCCACAACATAGGATTGAGCAGAATGATATAAATTCCAAAATTTCTTTAAAAGGTGGGGAAAAAACTGAGGGTTGATGGGGGGTGGGAGGGAGGAGAGGGTGGGTGATGGGTATTGAAGAGGGCACCTTTTGGGATGAGCACTGGGTGTTGTATGGAAACCAATTTGACAATAAATTTCATAAAAAAAAAAAAAGGTGGGGAAAGATGTGGTCCTAGGGGAAAGTCCTTTCACTCCAATGCCTGTGGTCCTTACAGAGACTGTTGGGAAGACTGGATGAGACAGTGAATATGCTTGTGCTATCAGAAGTGGAGGCATCCAGGAAACAAAAGGGATCTGAGCAGCAGGTTGACCAGTGGTCTAAGCAGGACCCAGAGTACAGTTCTGAGACCTGATCAGTGCCCTGTGCACAACTCATCAGGATGGCGAAGTCTCATATATAGAAAAAGTGTGCTCCAATTCAAAGCAGGATTTTTAAGATGGCTAAGGGGACATCTCAGGGTAGGTGATTCAGGGAGATATAAGGCACACATTATTTTTCTATGTAGGTAGCATCTGGGCCACTCCTTACCCCTTTCATTGCTAGGTGGCCTACATATTAGTGAGATGATAACACCAATGTGCCTTGAAAACCAAGGAGGAGACAAAGTGGGCAAGTTAACATGGAAGGAAGTCCCATGGTATATGGTAATTAATTATTTGTTACAGTTTCTAGAAATAAAGCATGATGAGAAACAGGCTGTTCAGGCTGGACACTAACAGGTAGGCATTCAATGGAACCATTGTCTCTTTAGGCAGCTGTACTGAGGGAAGAGATCTTCTGGGAGAGTGACTGCAGTGACCTCACATACACAGGTCACATGGCCTCGGGGTGGAGGGACTAAGTTTTCAGGAGGAAATGAGGGTGGAGCCAGGCAAAGGCCAACCATGCAGACTCTAAGGGGTCAGTGTGTGGGTCACTTGTCCTGTAGTGGTTAAGAATGTGACCCTAACAGCTCAGAATCGATCACTGCTCCACTGCGACCTTAGATAATGCACTAAGCTGTCTGTGCCTCAGTATCCTCAATCTGTAAATGGGAATACCATCGACAGGAGCCACTCCATCAAAATGTGGTGAAGATTAATGGAAACACCGCATGTGGTATGTTAGCATAGTGTTAGCACAAGGAAAGCTCAGTGAATGTACATCATCGCTGTGAAGCTGCCACGGGGAGGGACACATGCAGGCTGATCCCAGCCCCAGCTCTCACCACCACAGGCCCCTCCTGAGGAATTGAGCCATTTCCTTGTCAAAGGTGTCCAAAGCCCAACACTATACAATATGGCCACCTGAGAAATTTTGAGCAACAGTGTTGGGATGCAGGTTGGTGGTAACAGAATCTGCTAAGTTGCTGTGGGAGACATTTTACTTTAAGGGTCTGTTTTCCCCCATCCTACACCATCCCTGCCGACACCAATGGTTCTCAACCTTTTTGGGACCATGGCCCCTTTGAGAAATATGTGATTGCTAAGGATCTTCTTGCTCAAACAGTGCATATCCACATAGCTGTAGCATTCTTCAGTTTATTTCAGGGGTATGGATATGAAGGTTTGAATCCTGTTCTAGACTTTGAGACTCAAAGACCTCGAGGCATCTCTGCTGTCTGCCTACTCCCTCTGAAGCCACAACTATACAACTCCAAGGTGAAGATAGACCTGCTTTTCTGGATCATACTCTGAAAATTGCTGTTCAGAAAAATGGATGAGGTGTCAGTATTGCCGTCAGAGTTGCAGCCCTAACGAGGCCACTGGGATCAAAAGGAGCCCCTTGAGCC
Source organism: Prionailurus viverrinus (assembly GCF_022837055.1). NCBI lineage: Eukaryota > Metazoa > Chordata > Mammalia > Carnivora > Felidae > Prionailurus > Prionailurus viverrinus. Next base: position 23,638,423 of record NC_062577.1, read on the forward strand.
ATGTCTTCCCTAGAAACAACAGCATCAGTAGTAACAATGAAGGCAGCTGACTTTTCTGGGCACAGCTATGTGTGAGATACTGAGCTAACTCTTTACATGCATTAGCATATTTGATTCTCCAAGACCCCCATGATGAGGATGCCATTATCTGATGCCATCAAATGGGGATTCTCATTTTACAGATGAGAAGCTAAGGCACAGAGTGATTAAGTAACCCACCCAAAGTCACACAGCTAGTGAGTGGTAAGGTAGGCCAGTCCCACAACCCTGCTGTCAACCAGTATACTTTTTGGCTACTCAGGGACATCATAGGTACCATACTCCCATCTCCTGTTTTAATGTCCTGAGCTTTCACCCTAGTAAAGACACATTAGACGTGAGTGGGTGCAAGTTCTGGAAAGAGTGACTCTCATATCCTGGGCCAACCTTTTTCTTCAAAATGAACCTGCATGGGAGCCAATGCTGAAGGATGGAGAGAGGTCCCAGGTGGGCCTGGAATCCATGAGAATAAGGAGAGAAAACAATCTCCCTGCATCCCACCCCGTCGTGAAATTGTCATGGGCATGTTTGAGCCGATGAGTACTACAAAAAATTCTGGGAACACCCCTTTGTCAAACCACAGCTCTACAAAAGGCACGCACCAGAATAGGGGAGGTTGTGCACCCTGTCCTGCCTGCCAGGGAAGGAAAAAGTATGCTTTCCCCAGGAAGATCGCATGTGACAGTGGCCTATGGACATATCAGGGCAGGACTGAAGGATGGATTTCTTGCTCTGCTGGGGAGAAGGAATGGGAGTGAACAGGAAGGAAAGGCCACCTGCAGGAGGACTGAGCAACCTTTCTGAGGGAGGAGGGGAGAGGGAGGGAGGCTCTGGCAGGAGGGGAGGCGGGAGCAGAGGGAAGGCAGGACCTTTCAGGCAGTGAGAGAGGGCAGCCCCACTGTATTTCCCAGGCTGCTCTCTGGGATGCAGGCAGGAAGGTCGAGTGTATTACACTGGCCCCACCTCCTGAAGCTCTCTCTGCAGCTGCTGGACTGGACACAAAAGAGTGAGGGACGGAGACACCACCTCCGCTGATTTGTACCAAACTCTGGTTCCAGTGGCTGAGAGGCCACATGTGACAGAAGTCAGGGTGGGGGACCCACGCAGCTGTGTGCATTTCCCAGGTAAGCAACTATTTGTGTCAGAGCCAGAGGTAGAGAGCAAGGCCTGAAGGCAGAGGAGAAGGCGGGAGGTGGCTGCCCGGGGATGGACCTAGAACTATCGATAAGTTACCTTATTGATTAGTTAGGTAATCTTATAGATAGTAACTTATCTATAGAAGGCAAGTAGGAAGAGGGGCAGGGGCCAGCGCCAGAACAAGCCCTCAGGCCAGGCTTCTACAAGGTGTCCCTGTCTGAGGTAAGTAAGGCTTACATTTGGGCCACTTCTGGCCGGCAAGTGTGGTGGGAGTTCCAGGGCAGGGCTGTGCTCTGACAGCCTCTGGGGGTCAGCAGATCTGGAGAGCAGAGGCACCCGCCACACCATGGCATCAGTGTTCTTCCAGACCAGGAATGTTTGTGTAGGCTTTGCCAGAAAGCCCTCCCCTGGGCCCCTGCCTTCCTGTTGGTCTTCTTGGTGGTCAAGAGAGAAACTCTGGAAGCTACAGAAGGAAGAAAACAGGATATATTCCCTAGGGCTGTGGCTTCAGACAGGGGAGGGACTCCCCACCTGAAAAGACAATCTCCTGTCAGGCTTCTGAGAAGCTGTGAGCTGGTGGAGCGTGCCCTGAGGAGGCTCACCTGTGGCCCAGAAGAAGGGGAACGGGACACGTATGTAAAACAGGGTCTGTGTGCTGGAGGGGGGTTGGGGGCGGGCAAAGTAAGTGGTCTGCAAGCAATTCCGTATGAACGTGCACAGAGTGTTGTCCCAGAGAAAGAAAGAAGCTTAAGAAGTCTATCTCAATCAAATCCAGCATCCCTTTGCTGTCCCTGCTGGTGGACCACCGTCCCTGATCGGGCATGCTGGCCTGTGCTGTGACCCTTCTATTGACTAGACACACACCCACACACCCACACACACACACCCACTCTTCTAAGAACCAGTGTGCTGAAAATAGATCCAGCCTGGTTTCCTTTCGAGGGATATGCTAGCCATGACATGGTAATGCTCTGACTGGTAATGGGAATAGAGCAGAGAGGTCTGAGGGAGGGAGTGGTCCCTGGGCTTCAGGTCACAAAGGGACATTAGATGCTGAACCCCAGCCACCATTGCACCATGTGCTCCCTCCGTCTGTGGCTTCTGTTTCCAGGTACAAGGTGAGGGTTCCCCGGTTTGCTCCCCTCCTATAAGCGCGCGCGTGCACACACACACACACACACACACACACACACCTGGGATTATGATCAGGCAGGAGCTGGGGGAAGGACAGTTTGATGAGCTGGGGCTAGGACATGACTTTATTGTGTGAACCTTGACCACCAAACTATGACTGTCCATCTAGACACCTCCCAGAAGTCCCGCTTGGGTGCAGAGGAGCTCATGGTACAAGGGACAATGCGCTAGTCATTGAATGCCAGCTGCGTGCAGGAGCTTCCCACAGACTACACAGTAGGGGTATTACCTTCCATCTTTCAGAGGAAGAAAAACAAGGCTCTGAGACCCTAATTGATGCACAAGCATATGCTTTTGAGTTTGATACACATCTGCTGAATGAATGACTACTCTTTGCTGGGGTAATAGAATGCCTCCTGCCATACGGGGAGCACACTGGAGCCACACCAAGTGCACAGATCACTCCTCTTATCCCGCCCTAGACGTGGAAGGTGGAAGGTGGGAGGTGGGAGGTGGGAAGTGGGAGGTGGGCGGAGGAGGAAAGAAGGATCTTTCTGAAAGTAAATACTCAGTGACTAATACTCTTGACCACCCCAGGCAACAGTCTCCACAGCATGTGTCCTGGCCTCTCTCTGTGGAGGGCAATTTGGGTCAACACGAGCAGGGAGGAGCCCAGTGGTGGGGCCCCGGAGCCAAGGTTCCTTGGCCTGGAAAACACAAGGCGCTTTGATGCCTACAGAAAGCAGTGGCTCTCCCCCAGGACGCTGTGGCTGCTCTTGGGCAGGGCCCTGCCCCAGGGCAGGCCTCAGTCTGGAGGCCACATCTGGGAGGTAGGCCCTAAGGCTCAGGGTGTAACATGATGGCCTCAAGTTAAAGAGAAGCCTCAGGGCTGCTATGAGCAGTGTGGTCTTGGGCAGGTAGGAAACCTCATTAACCCTCACTTTCCTGGTCTGTAAAATGGAAAGATTAACAGTAACAGCATTCCTCTTAAAGGCTGCTGGAAAGAATAAATGAAATCATGCTTATGAGGTGCTCAGCATTCTGTCTGGCTCATAATGTCTGCCCAGAAAGTGGAACTGCTAGCATTATCCCCTCTGAGAGTCCCAGAAGGTTGCCTCCAGACAAAAGCAAACTCAGCCCTCTGGTCTGAAATTGCTCCTTGCCCCCGGGGCCTGCAGGAGCCCGCTTCTCACTCCAGCGGCTCCTGTAAAATGTGTCACTCACACAAACAATCCTTAGTAAGCCAACCCCAGCAGGCTTTCTCTGTGTCTTCAAGCTAAAATAAAATCACTCAGAAAACAAAACTCAATGGCTTCCTTGTCTCATGCCTTGCTCTCAAAACTTAAGTCTATGCTTCTCAAATCGGGGTACATGCATCCCTGGGGGCATATGGGGTTTGCCAGAAACACATGAGGCCATGGGATAAATAAATATTGCATGTTTAAGGGGGAAAAGTTAAACATTTAAACCAAAGGTAACTTAAAACACGATCTTTGGAAAAAAAAAAAAGACAGTATTTAGTGGAAAAGAAAAAGAAACACAGGGTAAATGTGTGTATAAATACATATATGCATGTGTATATGATTTACTTAAATTAGAAATACGTAAATATAACATTGTATGTCAATTACACTTCAATAAAACTATTTCCGTAAGAATACATAAAAATGAGATATGTTAAACAAAAAAATCAACATGACATAGAATGTAAATTCTCATGACTGTTTAAGATGAAGCAATGTATTTTTTTAAATATAATTTATCGTCAAGTTAGCTAACATACATTGTATACAGTGTGCTCTTGGTGTTGGGGGGTAGATTCCCGTGGTTCGTCGCTTACATACAACACTCAGGGCTAAGACATTTTAAGGATAGTTCAAGTTTCTACAAGCACCCCCCCTACCCAGGGTGCATATGTTCACTGCCTCCCCAGCAGCTAAGGGCTCTTTATTGCAAAGGCCTGAGAAGCTCTGTTTAAGCAGGGAGGAGCGGCTGGGTATCTTCTTGGGTACGTCCTGACCCACCTTCCTGACCCACCTGCATTCTCCCAGTGGCTGCTCCTTATCTTTGGAGGACATGGCCTCACAGCCCGGAGCCTGGGAGGTAGTCCGAGCTGATGCCACCGAGAGATGGCAGACTTGGACACGTGGCAGGGACATCAGGAGCCAGCCTGGTTTTCAGCTTCCCAGGTGGGCCAACAGTTTAAGAAGCCTGAGGAGGCCAAGACCTTGCTTCCTGCCCTGTCTTCTAGTCTTCCCCCATGCTCATAGAGAAGCCACCTGGCCAGCAGCTGGGGTTTGAGCCCCCTGGACAGGGCAGGGCCCAGCTGGCACTGGGCAAATATCCTGCCCTTGCCACCCCTGACAACATGCTCTCCTGCGACTTCTGGCAAGTGGACCATTAAAGTGATTAAGGATGGCCGTGTGGGTTTTTCGGGAGTGCCCAGCTCCCCCTTGCCAGTGAGGAGCAACAATGTGCCAAGCACAGCTACCAGCTGGAAAGAGACCTGTAGGGAGAACCTCAGTCCCCGTGGCCATGAAGGCGATGAAGTACATTCTTTGTGATTTCTCTTCATACCTCCCTTTTTTGCAGGTATCCTGAGCCAAGCAAAGGTTCTGTCTAGGAGGAGCAGGAAAAGAAGTGCCTGAACATCATGACACAGGTGGACCCCCAGGACAGGTGGGGCAAGGTGTCTCCTCTTTGCAGCGTGACCGGGGAGGCTCATGACCCCCGGATGCTGAACATGAGCTTAGAGAGTGAGGATGAGGACGGTGGGGAGGCAGGAGACAAAGGGAGCCCTAGGGGCCATGATCACCAGGCCTGTCCAAGAAGCAGCCCCCAAGTGACTCAAGACAATCCTGACTTGCCATGGGATCATCCATCCAGTGAGGAAGAGAGATTCTCTGGCTCCTTTAGTTCTGGGAGCCCGGGGAAGGAACCGATGGGGGTACCTCGGAAGAAGGCCAGCTGGGGGAGAGATGAGTCAAAGATCACCCAGACCCAGGACTCCTCTGGGGCAGGCGTAGCTCCGGGGACCGTCCCCAGTGACCCCTCACACAAGTTGTTAGGTCCAGCGCAACTGCTTAGGGACTCACTACCTTCAGGTGCTGATGGAGACTCCACGGAAAACCTGGACGCTGCCTTGGGTGTCCCATCCAGTTTCCCTGATACTGGAAGGTATTTCTGTGCACAGAGGGGTGTGGATACCCCAGACCACTCCTCCCTCGTGCGTTTCCCCAAGCCCAGTGGCAGCTGGGACCTCCCCACGCAGGAGACGCGCACACCAGCGCGGGGATCGGCCTCCCCAGCCGGCCTGGCAGCAGCGCTGAAGGCCAAAGCGCGGATGGGCAGGAAGGGCCAGAATCCCGAGGGCACGTGTGAGGGTGGGCAAAGGGAGGCGCACCCCTACAAGTGTCTGCGAGGAGGAAGGGCCTTCCAGAAGTCCGGCAGCCTGCTGAGCCCATCGCAGCCCCGAGGCACGAAGCCTTACGCCTGTGAGCTGTGCGGGAAGGCCTACTCCCACCGGGGCACGCTCCAGCAGCACAGGCGCCTGCACACGGGAGAGCGACCCTACCGGTGCCCCTTCTGCGACAAGGCCTACACCTGGTCCTCGGACCACCGCAAGCACATCCGCACCCACACAGGCGAGAAACCCTACCCCTGCCCGGACTGCGGGAAGGCCTTCGTGCGCTCCTCCGACCTGCGCAAACACCAGCGCAACATGCACAGCAACAACAAGCCCTTCCCGTGCGCGGAGTGCGGCCTGACCTTCAACAAGCCGCTGTCGCTGCTGCGCCACCAACGCACGCACCTGGGCGAGAAGCCCTTCCGCTGCCCGGCTTGCGACAGGGAGTTCGCGGTGGCCAGCCGAATGATGGAGCACCAGCGCGTGCATTCGGGCGAGCGGCCCTTCCCCTGCCCCACCTGCGGCAAGTGCTTCACCAAATCCTCCAACCTGATCGAGCACCAGACCCTGCACACCGGCCAGAGGCCCTTCAAGTGCGCGGATTGCGGCGTGGCCTTCGCGCAGCCTTCGCGCCTCGTGCGCCACCAGCGCATCCACACTGGGGAGAGGCCCTTTCCTTGCGCCCAGTGTGGCCAGGCCTTTGCCCGCTCCTCCACCCTGAAGCGGCACCAGCAGATTCACTCTGGGGAGAAGGGCTTCCTCTGCGCCGAGTGCGGCAGGGCCTTCCGCATTGCCTCCGAGCTGGCCCAGCACATTCGGGTGCACAACGGGGAGAGGCCCTATCAGTGTGAGGACTGCGGCCAGGCCTTCACCAGGTCCAATCATCTCCAGCGGCACCGAGCTAAGCACAGTGCCGGCAAGAAGGAGCCCATCCCCTCCTCCTCTGATGAGTGAGGGCTCTGTCAGCTAACTCTCAGGACGGTGAAGACACTGTCGACCTCATTACCTGGAACCCTCCTCCGTGGGCAAGCCCGTTCACATGGTATTGTCACCTCGCCCCACTGGTCAGCCATTTCTCCCAGCGGGTTGCCGGCCATGGGGCGATCCATTTGATTTGTATGTTTGGTCTCTTTGTGTAAAAACGAACAGGAGGGCTGGCATCCCTGTGTGTGGCTTCATGTCAGTCTTCTGAATCTCAGAGGTCATATTCCACTGGAAAAGGATAAGAAAAAGTGGCAAGAGCTGGTCAAGAGTTGAGTTCCTTGGCTGAGGGATCTCGATGGATTGGGAATTATAGAATTAAATCGTGGGCACTGTGCAAGGCTCCAGAGATAAGTAAAGAAAAAGACTGTCGTGTCCTGCCCTGGAAGCCATATGCAAATACTAAGAAGGCATGAGGGTCTGGGCCTCTTGGGGAGAAAGGTACTTTTCAGTTTTTACTTCAATAAAGGAATCCCCAGACGTGGTCTCTGTGAGCAACTCTTCTCAAGCAGCAAAGCCTCCCTGGGGCTAGCTCAGACCCAGCCAGACAGCACATTATTTCACTTTCCTCCCAAATTACTTTACCCTTGGGCAATGAGTCTTGGCTTTGAAGTAGAGAAGGTCTCTATCTTAAAGAGAGGGGAGCTTATGTTCTGTGTTTTGGAACCAGTTATTCTGGTTCCAGAACAACCTTAGCATCTGGAAAACGTCCATTCCTCTTTAGGGTCAAACTCAGTAACTGGATCCAACCTGAGTCTCACCCACAAAATTCCCATGTGCCTCCTGTCTGGCCACCTCTTTTCCTGTTCCCACCCTGGGACCTTACCTCCTATGTAATAGAGAGTAATATGCCCATTTACAGACAGATATATAAAATTTCTCCATATGGGCCTGACCATAATTCAAGAAACCTTTTAGATTCATTGAAATCTTTGAGTATCATTAGCTCCAATTTGAAGTAAAAAAATAAAATACCTCTTGCCCAAGTGCCAAGTGTCTGTGTTTCAAAGTCATTAAGACCAGGTTTGGAAACCAAGATGATTCACAATTACTCTGTAATGAGGTTATTTGCAATTTGGATTACCAACAGCCATTCTCCATAATGTATTGATTTTCTGTAGTTTATTTTTATTTTTAAAACATTTTAAAATGTATGATTTATTTTTGGGAGAGAGAGAGAGAGTGAGGGAGGGACAGAGGGAGGAGGAGACACAGAATCTGAAGCAGACTACAGGCTCTGAGCTGTCAGCACAGAGCCCGATGTGGCGCTCAAACCTGCAACCTGCAAGATCATGACCTGAGCTGAAGTCAGAGCCTTAACCAACTGAGCCACCCAGGTGCCCAATTTTCTACAGTTTAAGGTCAGTGATTCTTAGTTCTGGACCTCAACTGTGAAGAATCCATGACCTCACAGAGTTCCCTTGATGCCTAAGGGAAAAGAGCGCTTCTAATCTTACCAAAGTTAAATAAGCTATTCCATAAGAATGTATAGTATATTCCTTTTGTAGCTATCATTAGCACTTTTTTTTAATTGCCACCAAAGGGTGCCAAATCTGAATTTCTCTTGGATTCCATCTTGACACACGGGAGCCAAAGAGAAGGGGTACATGTTGTCATGCCTTGTTTGACAAAGGTAACCTTGGTATAAGAGTTCTGACTGCATGTCTGGAGGTTTTGTGTCTCAATTCCCTTAGATACATCTGCATGTTCAAACAACAGAGTTAGCCTGGTTCTGGGTCTGACATGACAGCCAGTGGTTGAGTTATTAGTCCATTCCCATTATTTACCAGTGATATGACCTTGGCTTCAACTTCTGTATCTGGCTAATTAGGAAGGACAATAGTGGGGTAATGAAAGTTGGAGTTATCCTGCCAGGAAAGGAAATTAGGTTGAAGTCACAGGTATTAAATTGGTAGATAAGTCATAAAAATCAACCATAACCTCGTGATTATGAACAAAGTAAAGGCTAGTATATTTTTCCTGGGTAATCAATGAAATCTTTGAAGATTGAAGTTATTGCTTTTCTTTGTATTTTTTTTAAAGATAATTGTCAGTACAGTTTTAATAGTTAAAAGTTTTTAGTTTGCTTCTATAAATTTTTAAGGCATTTTTCCCCAGACCAGTTCATAGAATGGCTGTATAGAAATCACCTGGGCTGTTTGTTAACCATAGAACTTCCTAAATCCTAGCTTGGAATATTGGAACAGGTCTGTAGCACATCTTGGATTCTAATCTTTTAAGCTTCCTGTGTGTCCTGATGCACAGCCAAGTTGGGACCACTGGTATAATTAATGTGTTGGTAATAATTAAGTTTTATCATCTAGTAAGCAGACAATATGAAAATAAACAGGCAATCAGGATGAGATCACAACAGAACGAAACTAAAAATAGGTTCCAACTGCTAGAACTCCTCCTGACTTGGATATGGAAAACTCAAATTAGCAAGCAGGTTTTGATATGGTCCCCTAATCTCATTTCTGCAGATGAGAGGCAGTATCTAGGTATAGGCTTCTGGATGGGCACATCTTTGGGGAGATGGTGAACATCCTTTTTTAATACGCAGAGAAAAGCTAGATTAGCTTGTGCTGGGTATCTTTAGAGCTACATCCTGTGTTTCTGGAATATAAGGGAATATAATATACTGAACAGACTGAAGAGAAGTTCACTAATCCTTCAGTGCTATCATATAATCAAGTCACAATTTAAGGAAAAGTCTCCCAACCAGTGTTTTCTCGCACCAGCTGCAAGGGTCATGCTGAATAGGTATTGAAGGGGAAAGCAGGCCAGATACTGTAGCCACAGGTCACTGGGCTGGGCAGTGGCACTCAAGTGGAAGGCAGCGATACAGGCAGTGGAGAAGCCAGTACAGAAGAGAGGCCAACCAGATGCAAAGTGGCTTGGCACAAATTCTTCCCACTAGAGTCTGTCCTTCCAAAGTGGAGGCAGTTGGAAGAAGGAAGACCTATGGTTTACTTAAGAATGGATTTGGGAGAACCTGGGTTGGCAGCTAGTAATCATTATTTCCTTAGAAAAGGTGTCAATAACCTGGCCAGGAGAAAGGAATTTGAGTTAAAGGAGTGATGGTTCCTGGAAGGCCCACCAATGTTTTACCTCACTGACTAACAAAACATTCTGTGTCTATGCCATTCACAGAAAAATACACCAACAATGAATCTTGACACAGCATTTACTCAAAATTTTATAACCTAAATGCATACACATCAAAAAGCTATATTATCTCTGATATGAAGCCAACAGATCACACGGGAGTTCCAGCTAGGCCTTGACAATTCTTGCAGGGAAGAAAATCATTGTTTAATTGATAGAATACTTGAGCAGATGTCACTGTTAAACCCAGAAATAGGCTGTGAACCACAAATTCAAGGATCCATGAAAATATTGCCAAAGATGGAACAGCAATGTTTCATCAAGCCAGAAAAATGGTATCTTTTTAAAGTTGAGAGGGAAGCTCATCTTTAACATAAGTTGCCCTCTCTCCATTTTGCATAAAATTTTGCCAGAACAGTTAAAAATTTTCCACCATGGTACAATAATAATTTCCTATGTTTTCTTCTTAGCCAATTCCCGCATCCTCAGTCAGAGTTGGCTCAGAGTTTCAATGTCTTAGGAGTGTCAGGCACTCAGTAGAATGGTTCAGTGAATAAATGGAGCCTCTGTAAAACCCAAGCTATAATTAAGATGTAAAGTAAAACATTTCTTCTGTAAAGGAAAGAGGATGTAGAGGAGGCTGAGGACAAGGAGGGAAGCAAGGATCTTCTGTGGTAGTTTAGGTGAAGTTAGGACAAGTGGGGGCTAGTAAATAAGATGAAGAGATGCCCAAGATTTCAGAGATGGAATCAATAAGGTTTGGTGACAGGAAAATAACAGCTACCATTCAGTGACACTTTTTAGAGGTCTGACACTACACCCATTATCCCAATTAGCCCTTACAACAATCTGTTATGTGAGAACCTTGAAAATATTCCCACATGAGGTAAATAACAGTGTTCTTTTCTAGGAAAGCCGGTAAGACTAATAGGTCTTGGCTATTGTCTATCAGTATGGTTAAGCAAGGGTCACTAAGGTTTATGTGCTCCTTCTCAGAAATAGGTTGCATATCTGCCACCAGGAGAATGTGCTGCAAATCCCCCATTTTTGGTTTAGAAACATGCTTGCTTACATTTTTATTTTCTACCATTGTGGTGGCTTAAAAAATATACCCACGTAAGTGTCCATCACAGAATGATTGGGTAAAGAAGATATGGTGGACACATACACACACACAATGGAAAACTATTTAGCCATGAGAAAGAAGGACGTCTCCCATTTGTGACAATACAGATAGACATGGACATTATATGTGCTAAGTGAGATAAGTCAGAGAGAAAGACAAATGCTATATGATAACACTTATATGTGGAATCTAAAAAAGTCAAACATATAGAAGCAGATAGAATAGTGGTTGCCAGAGGCTGGGGGTGGGGGAATTGAGGAGATGTTGGTCAAAGGGTACATGCTTTCAGCTATAAGATGAACGAGGTGTGAGGATCTAATGTAAAACATGGTGACTGTAGTTGATAACATTGTACCATATAACTGAAATATTTTAAGAGAGTAGAACTTAAGTATTTTCACCAAAAATAAGAAAAGATGAATATGTGACATGATGGATGTGTTAACTAGAAAGAGAGAACCCTTTCACAGTGTATATGTATATCAAATCACCACAAGGCATACTTTATCTTAGAGTTTTATATGTCAACATACCTCAATAAAGCTGAAATAAAAAACCCAAAGAATTAAAAAATTAAATAAAAATAAAAAATATACCCACAAATTCTTTGATACCCTTCCTTTTAAGAAGTGAGCTTAATCTCTCTTCTTTTTTGTGTGGGCTGAACTCAGTGACTTGGTTCTAATCAATGGAATAAGGTGGAAGTGTTGGTGCACAACTTCTGAGGATAGATCATAAAAAGCATTGTGGCTTCCATAGCTCTCTCTCTCTCTCTCTCTCCCCCCCCCCCTTGCCCTCCGCCCCCACTATTACTTGCTCCGAGGGAAGCCAGCTACCATGTCATGAGCAGCCTTATAAAGAGGGCTTGGTGGTAAAGAAATCTGGAGCAGCCACATTAGTGAGCCTAGAGGGGACCGTTTAGCCCCAGTCAAGAGTTCAGATAACTACAGACCTGGCTGACTACTTGACTGAGACCTCCTAAGAGACCTGAAGCCAGAACTATTTATCTAAGCGGCTCCCAAATTCCTGACACTTGGAAACACTGTGAAATAATAAGTGCTTGTTATTTTAAGCTGCTAAGTTTGGTTGGTAATTTGTTAATGCAGCAATAACTAACAAACCATAATACAGAGAATAATTCACTCCTAATGAGTAAGAGAGCAGTCACTAGATGTCATCATGAGCCCTGATTTCTGCCCTAGAAAAATTGACAGATGGGTTGGAATACTTTTCCACTTCCTGTCACCACATTCCCCATGCCCACCCCTAGTCGGTGGTTACTATTGAGGCTGGCAGAGGCCCAGCTGGTATTCAGGAAACCCCTGTGTCATCTGCCCCATTGCCAAATGAGCCATCCTAACTCTAGGACCCAGCAAAAGGGAAACTCTGGGAAACGGGCAGAAACACTGTGGGTAATATCTAGACACCAGCACCACATTTGATACGGAATAAGAATCAAACCCTTTTTTAAAAATTATTTCTTATTTTTTAAAATTTACATCCAAATTACTTAGCATATACTGCAACAATGATTTCAGGAGTAGATTCCTTAGTGCCCCTTATCCATTTAGCCCATGTCCCCTCTCACAACCCCTCCAGTAACCCTCAGTTTGTTCTCCATATTTATGAGTCTCTTCTGTTTTGTCCCCCTCCCTGTTTTTATATTATTTTTGTTTCCCTTCCCTTATGGTCATCTGTTTTGTTTCTTAAAGTCCTCATATGAGTGAAGTCATATGATTTTTGTCTTTCTCTGACTAATTTCACTTAGCATAATACCCTCCAGTTCCAACCACGTAATTGCAAATGGCAAGATTTCATTCTTTTGGATTTATGAGTAATACTCCATTATATATATATATATATATATATATATATATATATATACCACATCTTCTTTATCCATTCATCCATTGATGGACATTTGGGCTCTTTCCTTATTTTGGCTACTGTTGATAGTGCTGCTATAAACATGGGGGTGCATGTGTCCCTTTGAAACAGTACCCTTGTATCCCGTGGATAAATGCCTAGTAGTGCAATTGCTGGGTTGTAGGTGTTTTTAGTTCTATTTTTAGTTTCTTGAGGAACCTCCATACTGTTTCCCAGAGTGGCTACACTAGCTTGCATTCCTACCAACAATGCTTCTTTCTCCGCTTCCTCTTTCTCCACATCCTCGCCAACATCTGTTGTTGCCTGAGTAGTTGTTAATGTTAGCCACTCTGACAGGTGTAAGGTGGTATCTCATTGTGGTTTTGATTTGGATTTCCCTGATGATGAGTGATGTGGAGCATTTTTTCATGGTGTTGGTTGGCCATCTGGATATCTTCTTTGGAGAAGTGTCTATTCATGTCTTTTGCCCATGTCTTCACTGGATTATTTGTTTTTTGGGTGTTGAGTTTGATAAGTTCTTTATAGATTTTGGATACTAACCCTTTATCTGATATGTCATTTGCAAATATCTTCTTCCATTCTGTCGGTTGCCTTTTAGTTTTGCTGATTGTTTCCTTCACTGTGCAGAAGCTTTTTATTTTGATGAGATCCCAGTAGTTCATTTTTGCTTTTGTTTCCCTTGCCTCTGGAGACGTGTTGAGTAAGAAGTTGCTGTGGCCAAGATCAAAGAGGCTTTTGCCTGCTTTCTCCTCGAGAATTTTGATGGTTTCCTGTCTTACATTGAGGTCTTTCATCCATTTTGAGTTTATTTTTGTGTATGGTGTAAGAAAGTTGTCCAGGTTCATTCTTCTACATGTCGCTGTCCAGTTTCCCCAGCACCACTTGCTGAAGAGACTGTCTTTATTCCATTGGATATCTTTCCTGCTTTGTCAAAGATTAGTTGGCCATACATTTTTGGGTCCATTTCTGGGTTCTCTATTCTGTTGCATTGATCTGAGTGTCTGTTCTTGTGCCGGTACCATACTGTCTTGATGATTACAGCTTTGTAGTATAACTTGAAGTCTGGGATTGTGATGCCTCCTGCTTTGGTTTTCTTTTTCAAGATTGCTTTGGCTATTCAGGGTCTTTTCTGATTCCATACAAATTTTCAGATTATTGTTCCAGCTCTGTGAAGAACCCTGGTGTTATTTTGATAGGGATTGCATTGAATATGTAGATTGCTTTGGGTAGTATTGACATTTTAACAATATTTGTTCTTCCTATCCAGCAGCATGGAATGTTTTTCCATTTTTTTGTTTCTTCAATTTCTTTCATAAGCTTTCTATAGTTTTCAGCATATAGATTTTACCTTCTTTGGTTAGATTTATTCCTAGGTATTTTATGTTTTTTTGTGCAACTGTAAATGGGATCCATTCCTTGATTTCTCTTTCTGTTGCTTCATTGTTGGTGTATAGGAAGGCAACCGATTTCTGTGCGTTGATTTTATATCCTGCAACTTTGCTGAATTCATGAATCAATTCTAGAAGTTTTTTGGTGGAATCTTTTAGGTTTTCCATATAGAGTATCGTGTCATCTGTGAAGAGTGAACGTTTGACCTCCTCCTGGCTGATTTGGATGCCTTTTATTTTTTTGTGTTGTCTGATTGCAGAGGCTAAGACTTCCAATACTATGTTGAATAACAGTGGTGAGAGTGGACATCCCTGTCTTTTTCCTGACCCTAGGGGGAAAGCTCTCGGTTTTTCCCCGTTGAGGATGATATTAGTGTTGGGTTGTTCATATATGGCTTTTATGATCTCAAGGTATGCTCCTTCTATCCCTACTTTCTTGAGGGTTTTTATTAAGAAGGGATGCTGTATTTTGTCAAATGCTTTCTCTGCATCTATTGAGAGGATCATGTGGTTCTTGTCCTTTCTTTTATTGATGTGATGGATCATGTTAATTGTTTTGAGGATATTGAACCAGCTCCGCATCCCAGGTATAAATCCCACTTGGTCGTGGTGAATAATTTTTTTAATGTATTGTTGGAGCCAGTTGGCTAATATCTTGTTGAGGATTTTTGCATCCATGTTCATCAGGGAAATTGGTCTATAGTTCTCCTTTTAATGTGGTCTCTGTCTGGTTTTGGAATCAAGGTAATTCTGGCTTCATAGAAAGAGTTTGGAAGTTTTCCTTCCATTTCTAATTTTTGGGACAGCTTCAAGAGAATAGGTGTTAACTCTTCCTTAAATGTTTGGTAGAATTCCCCTGGAAATCCATCTAGCTCTGGACTCTTGTTTTTTTGGCAGATTTTTGATTACTAATTCGTTTTCCTTACTGGTTATCGGTCTGTTCAAACTTTCTATTCCTTCCTGTTTCAGTTTTGGTAGTGTATATGTTTCTAGGAATTTGTCCATTTCTTCCAGATTGCCCATCTTATTGGCATATAATTGCTAATTGCTCATAATAATCTCTTATTGTTGTTTTTATTTCTGCTGTGTTGGCTGTGATCTCTCCTCTGTCATTCTTGATTTTATTTAGGTGGGTCCTTTACTTTTTCTTTTTGATCAAACAGGCTAGTGGCTTATCAATTTTGTTAATTATTTCAAAAAACCAGCTTCTGGTTTCATTGATCTGTTCTACTTTTTTTTTGTTTTGATAGCATTAATTTCTGCTCTAATCTTTATTATTTCCTGTCTTCTGCTGGTTTGGGGTTTTATTTGCTGTTCTTTTTCCAGCTCCTTAAGGCATGAGGTTAGGTTGTGTAGCTGAGATTTTTCTTCATTAGGAAGGCCTGGATTGCTATATACTTTTCTCTTATGATCGCCTTTGCTGCGTCCCAGAGGTTTTGGGTTGTGGTGTTATCATTTTCACTGATTTCCATACACTTTTTAATTTCCTCTTTAACTGCTTGGTTATCCCATTCATTCCTTGGTAGGATGTTCTTCAGTCTCCAAGTGTTTGTTACCTTTCCAAATTTTTTCTTGGGGTTGATTTTGAGTTTCGTAGCATTGTGGTCTGAAAATATGCATGGTATGATCTCAATCCTTTTGTACTTATTTAGGGCTGATTTGTGTCCCAGTATATGATCTATTCTGGAGAACATTCCATGTGCACTGGAGAAGAATGTATATTCTGCTGCTTTAGGATAAAATGTTCTGAATATATCTGTTAAGTCCATCTGGTCCAGTGTGTCATTCAGAGCCATTGTTTCCTTGTTGATTTTTTGATTAGATGATCTGTCCATTGCTGTGAGTGGGGTGTTGAAGTTTCCTACTATTATGGTATTACTATCGATGAGTTTCTTTATGTTTGTGATTAATTGATTTATATATTTGGGTGCTGCTACATTTGGTGCATGAATGTTTACAATTGTTAGGTCTTCTTGGTGGATAGACCCCTTGATTATGATATAATTCCCTTCTGCATCTCTTGATACAGTCTTTATTTTAAAGTCTAAATTGTCTGATATAAGTATGGCTACTCCGGCTTTCTTTTGTTGACCATTAGCACGATAGATGGTTCCCCATCCTCTTATTTTCAATCTGAAGGTGTCTTTAGGTCTAAAGTGGGTCTCTTGTAAACAGCATATAGACGTATCTTGTTTTCTTATCCATTCAGTTACCCTATGTCTTTTGATTGGAGCATTGAATCCATTGACATTTAGAGTGAGTACTGAAAGATATGAATTTATTGCCATTATGATGCTTGTAGAGTTGGAGTTTCTGGTGGTGTTCTCTGGTCCTTTCTAATCTTTGTTGCTTTTGATATATATATCATTTATAATATATAACTTATATATATAATTTATATAATATATAATATATACATATATATTATATATATATATATATATATATATATATATATATATATATATATTTCTTCCATCTTTTCTCCCCTCAGAGAGTCCCCCTTAAAATTTCTTGCAGGGCTGGTTTAGTGGTCACAAACTCCTTTAATTTTGGTTTGTCTGGGAAGCTTTTTATTTCTCCTTCTATTTTGAATGACAGCCTTGCTGGATAAAGAATTCTTGGCTGCATGTTTTTCTGATTCAGCACACTGAATATATCCTGCCACTCCTTTCTGGCCTGCCAAGTTTCTGTGGATAGGACTGCTGAAAACCTGATCTGTCTTCCCTTGTAGGTTAGGGACTTTTTTTTCCCTTGCTGCTTTCATGATTCTCTCCTTGCCTGAGTATTTTGTGAATTTGACTATGATATGCCTTGTTGACGGTTGGTTTTTGTTGAATCAAATGGGGTCCTCTGTGCTTCTTGGATTTTGATGTCTGTGTCTTTCCCAGGTTAGGAAAGTTTTGTGCTATGATTTGCTCATATAACCCTTCTACCCCTATTTATCTCTCTTCCTCTTATGGGACTCCTATGATTCTGATGTTCTTCCTTTTTAATGAGTCAGATTTCTCTAATTCTTAAATTGTACTCTTTTGCCTTAATCTCCCTCTTTTTTTCCTGCTTCATTATTCTCTATAAGTTTGTCCTCTATAACACTGATTCTCTGTTCTGCCTCACCCATCCTTGCTGCTGCTGCATCCATCCGTGATTGCAGCTCAGTTATGGCATTTTTAATTTTATTCTATTTTTTACTTCTTTTATCTCTGCAGAAAGGGATTCTAATCTATTTTGACTCCAGCTAGTATTCTTATTATCGTGGTTCTAAATTCTGGTTCAGACATCTTGCTGTATCTGTGTCAGTTAAATCCCTGGCTGTCGTTTCTTCGTGCTCTTTCTTTTGGGGTGAATTCCTTCATTTTGTCATTTTGAAGGGAGAAAAGGAATTAATGAGGCAGAAAAATTAAAATTAAAAAAATAAAATTAAAAAATATTAAAATTAAAAAATTAAACACACACACACAAAAATCGAATAAATGATGCTAAATCCTAGGTGTGTTTTGGTCTGGGCATTGAAAGTGGTTTGACAGATTAGAGAAAAAAAGGGGGGGAAGAAAAGAAAAAAAAAAAGGAAATCATTTGAGAATTTGAAAAAATGAATACACTGAAGCAGACTAAAATGAGATGATGGGAGTAAAATAGAATTTGAAAAAATATACACAAAAGTAAAGAATATAGTAGAAAAAAATTAAAGAAAAATATCTTTAATAAAAATTAAAAATAAAAATGAATTTTTTCTCTTTATGTATTCAAGAAAAAAAAGAAATGAAAAAGAGAAAAAAGAAAAAGAAAAAAGAAAAAAAAGGAAATCGTTTGAAAATTTTAAAAAGTGAATACAGTGTAGTACACTAAAATAAAATGATGGAAGTAAAATAGAATTTGAAAAAATTTACATGAAAACAAAAAAAAACCTAAAAAAGTAAAGAAAAATGTTTTTAATAGTTGAAAGTAAAAGTGAAATTTTTCTTTCTACATTCAAGGAAAAGCAAAGAAACAAAAAAGAGAGAAAAAGAAAAAAAGGAAATCGTTTGAAAATTTGAAAAGGGGAATACACTGAAGTAGGCTAAAATAAAATGATGGAAGTAAAATAGAATTTTAAAAAATTTACACAAAAGTAAAGAATATAGTAATACAAATTAAAGAAAATATTTTTAATAAAAATTGAAAATAAAAATGAATTTTTTCTCCTTCTGTATTCAAGAAAAAGAAAAGAAGTGTAAAAGGAAAAAAAGAAATAAAATTGAATAGATGGACCTGCTAACAGATTGAAGTAGGACTGAAATTACTTCATTTTCCCCTAGAAGTCAGACTATGAAGCGCTTTTTGGTCCATAAACTAAGCAGGCGGTGAGACTTGTGTTTTTGAAGATCGAGGTTGGCCCAGTTGGGCGGGGCTCAGTGTAACAGCTCAACTCCCCACTAGATGGCACTACTAGCCTACTGGGGTGGATCGTTGTGGCACTCGTAAGTGCATATGCACCTGTGCAGGAGCGGTGAAAATGGCACCAGCCAGTTACCCAGGCTGTTCTCCCAAATCAGCAGTCACACACCCGTCCTCGGTCTTCAGCGCTCGTCCACCCCCCGCTTCTTCACTCTCCGTGACCAGGCCCCAGGCAGCACCTCTCTTCCGAGTTCTGTCTCAGATGCGGCTGTTTTCCTCGGCCCCTTACTTCTGAAGGACTGCGGCTTTGACCCCTTCCGCCCCTCTGCGGGAGGGTCTCACGGAGCAATGGCCAAATGCTGGCTGCACCCACGGATGCTTGCTGGACCCTGCTGCTGCTGCTGCCTCAAGACTGCGGCCGGGTGCCACCTGCCCCAGAAAACGTTCACAAGATAGTGTAGCAGCAGCGTTTCAGGGATTATGGAAAATCACAACACACATCTGTTATCAGAGTTCACTCTTAATGACCTTGTTCCAGCACCAGTGAATGTGGCCATTTTCTGGGGTCTGCTGGGACCAGATGGCTTCAACAGTCTCTACCAAATGTCCTTCCAGCAGTGGAACCGCTTTTCCCTGTGTGGCCTGAGAACCTCCCGGACCCCTCTCTGCTTCTGGGGATTCGCCCTTCCCACCAGAGCACCGCCAGGTATCGAGCTGCAGACTTTGTGCTCCCCTTGTTTACAGTCTTATTGGAATTTAAACCCTCTCCTTTCTTCTTTCTCCCTTTTTAGCTTAGTCCCTGCGGCTGTTTCCAATTTTCCACTTTCTCTCCAGTTGCTTTTGGGGAGGGGCGCTTTTCCCGTATTCTCCCCTGCCCCCAGTCTCTGTCCTCTCTCCGCTCACAAAAACACCTCCCTTCCTGCTCCTTTTCGTTCCCCAAGTTCACCTCTCCGCACCATTTACCTGCTGAATTCTGTGGTTCAGGTTGTGCAGATTGTTGTGTTAATCCTCCAATCAGTTTTCTAGGTGTGTAGGATGGTTTAGTGTTGGTCTGGCTGTATTTCATGGATGCAAGACACACAAAACAATGAAACCCTTTTGATTACCTTTTTTGGGGGAATACTGAAATTCCTAATCCATGGAGAAAAATGAACTAAAACATGGTCTTCCCTAGTAAGTGGAGAAATCTCTAATTCTGTAGCATCTACAACACAGTCCTAGGAAAGTAGTGTTGTTATCCCCACTTTTCAGATAAGAAAACAAAGTTGTGGAAAGCATAAGCAATGTATCCAAGATTCCCTAGCTAGTAAGCATAGAAGCAGAACATCTGTTCAGATCTGCCTAGCTGTACTGCCTCCACCTCAAAGTGGGGGCAGAGTGTGGAACTAAGGCCAAACCCAGCTTCCTCCCTTGGCTCACTGGGAAGTTAGGGCTCCTTCTGCTATAAATACTGTCTCTTCGCCTAAACCCTATTTGTTCCCACTGTCCTGCCCTCAGCCTTCTGCAGTTGGCAGTTCCCCATTTCTCCTTTTCACTCTCACCTTTGAATTCCTGTCTTTAAGGACCAAGGGGGCCAATGAGGGAGAGGAGTTGAATGAGAGGGTAATGTAGATGCATATGTGAGGCAACTGAAGCCCCTATTTGGTCCTCCTCAATTCACGTTCCTGAAAGGAAAGTGGTAGGAAATAAATACATAGATACCTAGTTTTTCCATTTTGAGACTGCAAAAGGTGTATCCTAAAAAAAGGGACTTTAGGCATCAATGGAGGGGGATAGTTGGGAGAGGCACCTCCCTGATACTTCTGCAATCATAAGACGTACATCTGGAAACATATGTTTAATAATTCTCCATCAGCCTGGGATTTGTATAACTCTAAACAGACAACACAGAAATGCAGTCGGTATGCATCTATCTTCCCCCATATAATTAGGTCCACAATCATAACGCCTGGATGTCTGCATATGTGTGTGTGAGCCACTTGTATTAGTTTCCTCTGGCTATGTAACAAAGTACCACAACCTAAGTATCTCACAACAACAGAAATTTATTTTCTCAGTGTTTTGGAAGCCAGAAGTCTGCAATCAGTATCACTGGGCTAAAATCAAGATGTGGGCATG
Organism: Prionailurus viverrinus; assembly: GCF_022837055.1. Lineage (NCBI taxonomy): Eukaryota > Metazoa > Chordata > Mammalia > Carnivora > Felidae > Prionailurus > Prionailurus viverrinus. Next base: position 23,659,124 of record NC_062577.1, read on the forward strand.
GCCAAGCTCCCTCCAGAAGCTCTAGGGGAGACTCGGTTCCTTCTCTCTTCCGGCTTCTGGTGGCTGCCAGCATCCCTTGTCTTGTGGCTGTATCATTCCAGTCTCTTGTCTCCATGTTCGTACTGTCTTCTTTTCTGTCTGTGTCAAATCTCTCTGTGTCTGTCTCCTGTAAGGACACTATGATGGCATTTAGAGTTCTCCTACACAATCCAGGAAATCTCTCCATCTCAAAATCCTTTATTGCATCTGCCAACCCCCCTCCCCCCTTTTTTAAGAGGTAACATTTACAGGTTCCAAGGATTAGCATTGGCAAGTACTGTCTCCAGACACTGCTGGTGGCTGTTGTTCAGTTTACCGTACTACTGTGAAACAAATAGTATCTGGACCCTCTTGCAACCATGAATATTAAATGATAATCACTTATGTCACTTCAGGTAGCTGAAAGCACAGTGGAAATAGAATTCATCCTGTCACTTAAGCAAAGAAAATTTGGAACTGCACTGGACCTTAGAAATCACTATTTTGCAAGCGAGGAAGCTGGAAATTGCACAGCCCCTAATGGCAGCCCAGAGCTCTTTCCATTCTACTAGATCTTCTTTTTCATTTTTATGTGATTTGATTTCTATCTGTTACACTTACTAAAGATCATCACTTTAATGGGATCTGTTAATTTCATAAATTATGGTAGACTTAATGCTTAGAACAGATATTACAATGGAAATGTTTATATTTTCTTTTTATCCTGATAAAATGGCTTTAAGAGTACATTTAAAATTCTCACCTCAGAGCCATTTCTGTCTTCTAAGCCATTCATAATTCCCCTTTCCATTTCAATGAAACTATTTACCTATGCTTTCAAGTTGTTCCATCACCATATTGCTTATTTTAGCTTGTTTTCTACCATCACCAGGTATTAACTGCGTAAAGATGTAAAGCAAAAACAAGTTTGCAATTTTAGCATGCAAGTTTCATCAAAATTTCAAAAAATCTTAAAACATACATCATGCAAAAGAAGTTAATGCCAATACAATCATAAATGTAAAAGAAGACATTCATTAGAGGTATATTAAAGATGGTGCTTTCGTAATGATACATCAGTTCTGAGAGAATTCATAAAGAACAAAAGACAACGATGAAATCAGAGTGAATGAGGCTGAAAGTCACTCCATAAATTTTGTAAAGTAGTTCTGAACCTTTTCTTGAATCACAGGCTCCTTGAGAATCCAATAAGATATGAATCCTATCAAAATAATCCACATCACTGATGTTTTCCTTTGGACTTCAGGAGACCATAGACTTTGTAAAGCCCAACAACTGGCTTGAATTTAAGAATCTGTATTAGACTGATTCCATTTCCAAATGTGTGTCCAGCACCCTAACCCAGGAGCTTAAGTCAGTTACAATAGGAAAGGACCATAACAGACTTACAAAGTAAGCTCAACCAAATATTCTCTTTTTGATGATTTTTAAAAAGGAAAAAAAAAACCAACAGAAGATGACTAAGACAACACATACTCCTAAGGGGTGAGTGGATTTCTTAAAATACATAAGTGAATCCACTACTTACTAATATGGGAAGTTCACTACTAATATGGGTCATATTCTCTCTCAAAAGGTAACATTACTCCTGGAATACATAAAATTTGTACCTGTAGTTTGAAGTTCATCCAAATAAATACTGTCAAAAATTTTAAGAAAATATTTTATTTTGGAAAAAAATGCAACAATTAATGGCAAAAATAAACCAAATTACCAAGATACTCAAGGAAAGAGACTACATTTGCATCCCAAACAGCATGCAAACAAGCAGAGAGATTACTATAATGGAAAACTCCAATAAAGACTAGTCCTGAAAGTACCAAGCAAGACACCAAATTATGAAAAGGGCCAGGCTTCTTGATAAGGAGTCTGCTAACTGTAAAAACTCAATTCTCAGTCATTAATAACAGTGTTCTCTGCACCTGAAAATACCTACTTTACTCCTGCTAGAAATGACCATAGCATTTCCAAGGGGAAAATAAACCACATTCTTAGATTTATTTTGAGCCATCCATGAAGGGACAGAGTCTGGGAAAAAAATCTGGCCTAAGTTAGCGACCATATTAGAAACCTTGATTTAGTTAATAGATTTTGATGGAGATAAAAACAAAAGGTGATAATAAACTTATCTGTCCCTGCCACCAGGATTCCTCCACCTTAGGAAGCTGTTCCTGCCTCCTCAGAGCACTGACTCAGTGAAAGAATGGCCACAACAAGCACAGGAATATGGTTTCTCTCCACTAGGAATCCGCTGATGGGGCCGAAGGTATGCCAGCCTCGTGAAGGTCCCTCCACACTCATCACAGTAGAGGGAGTGCTCTCCAGAGTGTGTTTGCTGGTGTCTTTTTTTTTTTTTTAATGTCTATTCATTGATTTTTGGAGAGAGAGAGAGAGAGAGGGAGAGAGAAAATCCCAAGCAGACTCCACACTGTTGGTGCAGAGTCTGACGTGGGGCTTGCTCTCAACTGTCAGATTATGACCTGAACCAAAATCAAGAGTTGGACACTTAACTGACTGAGCTGCCCAGGTCCTCCTGTTGGTGACTTTTTAACCTGACCAAATGAACAAAGGCCATTCTTGGCACTTGTATGGCCTGACCTGTCGATGGATCATGTTTGGATAGAGGGTTTAGATATGCTTACATAGAGGGTTTGGTTTGCAAAATCACTGCAACAAACAGGAAAAATGTATAATTTGGAGTCCTCTTTTCCTGTATTTCACCCATCTGAACTGTGATGGTTCTGATGCAGTGTAGCAGGACTTTTTCAAGACACCATTTCCCACGGCCATATTAGCACACGCCATGTTGTGTACATTACACCATTGCCTCCACACATCTGTGAAGATGAAACCTTTATCACATTCAGGGCACTTATAGGCTGGTCCCTAGAATGAATCAACTTGTGCAGGTGTAGGTTGGCAGCCCGCGAGGGTTCCTGGCTACAAGAGGGGGCAGCAATAGGAATGTTCCACTACATGATTCTTTATGTGCTCCCAAAGTCCTGAAAAGATTTCCTGCAGTTCTTATGTTGCTAAGAGCAATATTTTCTCGAGATTGGTTCTAGGTTTTCATCAGATGAATCAATATGGATAATATTTTCATCATCCTCTGCAGGATTTTCTGAAGTTCTTCCGAGTGCCCAGAGGATGGTGGTTCTAAATCCCATGCTATAAGTCAGACTGGGAACCAGAAGTGACAGAGGCTCCTACAGTGGTTTCCCTTTGTGAGTGGTAGTCAGTTTCATCAGTTTCCTGAGTTCCACCGGAAGCATTTGCCTACCTGAGGGATCCGCAGAGAGACAGCCAATCTTGGAAAGTGGCAAAGACTCTGCTTGAACTTCCAGATGGAGGCTGGATTTCTGGTGCATCTTCTGCTGGCTCAGGAGGTATTCCTCTGAATATGATTTCTCTGTGTCCTGGGCATCTCTTAACTGCCATGCTACCTCCATACCCATCCTGGGGCCACTGGGCAGCTATTCTTGGCTTTTTATTGAAGTTCTGGTCCTCTGGTCTTATGTACTTTCTGAACAGATTTGATACAGCTTCATTTTATCTTTTAAAAATTCTAAGGCAAAAAAGGATAACTTTTATTCACAGAAATAGTTAAAATTTACTCTTGGAACTATAAAATTATTTCTGTTTTTCTAAACAGTTAAAATAGTTTCTAATTCTACAAAGAATTAGAAAAATGTTTGCCTGACTTTCAGTCAAGATGGTTCTGTGAATTTACAGTTTAACCACCACTCCCAAAATACATGGCAACGCAATGATAAATAAAATATAAGAAAGGAAGAACAATTAAAATACAGCTGTGCTCAGAAGCTAGATTAAAATCCTCATGGACCATAACTGAATAGAAACAATGCAGTAATTGGGGCTAATAATGTACACCTGTTGGGTTCTGGGTCAGAGAATTGGCTGATGTGGCTGGGAGTCTAATTCTCAACTTATGTGTAAGTGAAGTAAATAGTGGAGCCGGGCTGGAAGAAAATGTGATCCCAACCTGTGAGATGGCTTATCTAAAGCTTCGTACCTAGAATAGCAGATAGAACCAGATACAGCCTCTCAACAAGGATGTAGTCAAGATAGAAATAAATAAATAATATAGAAAACAAACGACTAAAGGATCACAACCAGAAGCTAGTCCTTTGAATACACTAATCAAAAAGAGAAAACACTAGTAACTGATAAAGGGAAAAGGAGGGAGAACACAAAAATACTAGAAATTAAAAGGACAAAATTGTATTTACAGTAGAAAACTTGAAAACTAGAATAGAATAAACATTTCAATAAATTAAATTTGCCCACAAGTTTAAAAACTTAAATGAAATGGAAAACTTTCCATAAGACTATATATACATCATCAAAGTGGCATCAAAAAGCTAAAAATTTAAATAAGGCAATAACCAGTAAAAAAAAAAAATCTATTGTTGAAAATATTCTTTTCCTCTAAACCTAAAAAAACAAAAAACAAAAAACCACAAACCTTAGGCTTATGTGGTTTTAAACTAAATTCACTGATGGGCATTAAGGAGGGCACTTGTTGGGATGAGCACTGGGTGTTGTATGTAAGCGATGAATCATGGGAATCTACCCCCAAAACCAAGAGCACACTGTATACACTGTATGTTAGCCAGCTTGACAATAAATTATATTTAAAAAAATTTAAAAATAAACAAAATTCACTGAATCTTCAAAGAACACAATCCTTTTCTAATATAAGCCACCCTAGAGAAGAACAAAGAGAGAAGGGAACTTTATAACAAGACTGGATTAGGACAACGAAAAGAAAATTATGGCCATATCTCACTTATAAATGTAAATACAAAAATCCTTAGTAAATATTAGCATATCAAATCCAGCATGAAAAATGAAAATCCAAAAGTCAACAAATGAACAAACAAAACCAAATACATCATGCAAGTGGCATGACTTCATTATTTTTTATGGCTGAAAATATTTCATTATATATATCTATCTATATATATATCTTCTTTATCCATTCATCAGTTGATGGACACCTGAGATGCTTCTGTATCGTGGCTATTGTAAATAATGCTGCTATATACATAGGGGTCAACTTATCCCTTTGAATGAGTGTTTTTGTATTCTCTAGGTAAATGCCAAATAGTGCAATTGCTAGGTCACAGGGTAGTTCTATTTCTAGCTTTTTGAGGAATCTCCACACTGTTTTCCAGAATGACTGCACCAGTTTGCATTTCCACCAATAGTTCATGTAGTTTCCTTTTTCTCCACATCCTCGCCAACGCCTGTTGTTTCTTGTGTTTTTGATTTTAGCCATTCTGACAGGTATTAGATGGTATCTCATTGTAGTTTTGATTTGTATTTCCCTGATGGCAAGTGACGATGCACTTGTCGTGACCAGCTCAGAGTGTTGAATGGAAGTGTGACATCACTATATTGTGCACCCGAAACTAGTATAACACTGTATGTTAACTAACTGGAATTAAAATAAAACTTAAAAAAATACAACAAAATCACACACGCACACACACAGAAACCAAACCCAAAAAATAAAAAAACACATCATGACCGAGAAGGGCTTAACCCACCCCTCCCCCAAAAAAGATGTTTCAACATCAAGACATTTTATTGAAGTAATTAGCCACATTAACTGATTAAACTGAAAGAAATGTAGGATCATCTTAACAGATATGATGGAAAGCATATTCAATAAAATACACTAGAAATTCATGATAGAAGCTCTTAGAAACTATGAAGTAAAAAGATACTTTGAAATTCCTTGAAAATAGCTTAAGACAAGAACCAAAGTACTAAGTGCTTTATTTGGGAGATGACCCCAGGAAGCAGCGGTGAGGTTTCAGGCGAATGACACAAGCAAGGAAAGTAAGTCAATATAAGGGTGTGTTTTAAAGACTGCTGTTATAAGCAGCAAGGTCTCAATATTTATATCACTGAGGCCCCGAGGAGCATGAAAGGAGTGGTCCATCAGACAAAGGAAAGGCTGGGAGCTGGGGCATCTATCTATGAGCTGCCATTCACAATTGACTGAGGGGCGACCCCAGGAGCATTAACACTCCTAGCCCAGCACCAGTACAGCCCACAAGGACTGAGTGGGCTCCTGTGGTTTCTGGAAAGGCCCGCAGAGAGGCCATAAAGGGGAAAAAAGTCACCAGAGACACATGGCATACACTTGAAGTAAGATGCTTTTAGAATAAGTCAACTATGTTCATTATAGATGCAGCTAAAATTAGAGATGGAGGGGATGTGATACTAGACCAAAAATGTCTGCTACAGCTACCTAACAAAAACCTACAACTGACATCACAATGGTGAAACTCTCTAAAGTCAGGAACAAGACAAGGAGGCCTCTTCCTATGACTACTACTATTTAACACTGTACTTAGGACCTATCTGATCCTTTCAAAGACCCTATCTGATCATTTCAAAGGATCCTATCTGATCCTGTCAAAGAAAAAGAAAAAAAGAAGTGCAAAAATTTGAAAAGAAGGGACAAATTGTCTTTATTTGTAGATGATATATCTGTCTACAAAAAAAGTCTAAAAAATTGACAAACCATTGGAACTAAACACAAGATTAACCTATAAAAATTGATAATTTTTTTAAAAAATGCTTATTTATTTTAGAGACAGAGTGTGTGTGAATGAGTGGGGGAGGGGCAGAGAAAAAGGGAGACAGAAAATTCAAAATGGGATCTGCACTGAGAGCAGAGAGCCCAAAGGAGGGGTTTGAATTCATAAACTGTGAGATCATAACCTGAGCTGAATTTGGACACTTACCCAGTTGCACCACTCAGGTGCCTCCAAAATCAATAGATTTTTATACACCAGCAATAATCAATTTAAAATGTAACAAAAAATAGGTAACATTCACATTAGCAATAAAACCACTGTGATCTCTGGGAATAAAATCCAATAAAAGATTAGCAGGACTCATGGGGAAAATTATAAAATGTTATCAAGCAACATAATGTAGAACCTGACTGAAAACAAGATATATCAGATTCATGTTCATAGTTGGAAGAACTCAATATCATAAAGATTGCATTATCTATAACTTAATTCACAAAGTCAATGGGTTCCCAATATGAATGTTATGGACTTTAAAGGCCCACAAACAATCAAAATAATTTTGATTTTGGGGTGGACAAAAAACCAGAAAGGGCAGCCTAACTAGTTAGTAAGACATGTGATACAATAAGTAATTTTGGAGTAATAAAGTCATTATATATTTATTATATTATATTGTGTTATATTTAACATAAATGTTAATAAAATGTTAAAAACTATAAGAAGTAACCATAAGCAATCTTTACAGCATAGGAGAGAATTTATTTTAACAAGAACCAAAGGAATTGTAAAGGAAAACATGGTAGAATTAGACTACATTAAAATTTTAAAGATCTGCAAAGCAAAGCATAACTAAATATAAAAGACAAGTGACAGTTTGGAAGGACATCTATGACACATTACTCTCAAATAACATCTGAATCAAAGAAAAATAGACAAAAGATTATGAAAAACCAATTCTAAAAGAAGAAACTCAAATGGCCAGTAAACATAGGAAAAGATGCTCAGTGTCATGATCCATCAAGAAAATGCAAAATAAAATGCAATTCCATTTCATGTCCATTAGATTGGAAAACTTAAAAGAACTGACAATCTCCTGATGTGATTCACTGAGGACACAGTTTCACTTATGTCATATTCTCGCCAAAAATGTATAACCGAATCTCACATGCACAAACCATTAGGCAAATCTAAATTTAGAACAGGAAACAAAATAACTGGCCTATACTCTTCAAATTCGTCAATGTCATGAAAAAGAAAAAAAGTCTCAGAAGCTTTTTCAGATTAAAGGAGACTTAGACAAGACAACTAAATTCAACACGTGTCCTGGATCAGAAAAAATTGCTAGAAAGGATTTGATGGGAAAATTGGTGAAATTTTATAATTCTATACCAATGTTAAGTTTCCTGAATTTGATAATTGTACCATGGTTACAAAAGAAAATGCCTTTGTTTTGGGGAGTTACATATGGGAATACTTAAGACTGACAAGTCATAATATCTACAATATTCAAACGGTTCAGGAAAAAAATATGTAAATAAAATACAAATATATACGAAAGAAAAGAAAGGAAAGAGGAAAGCAGAGAAGGATGGAGAAAGAAAGCAAATGTAGCAAAAGTATTAATAGTTGGTGAATCTATGTAGAATTTACATAGGAGGTCGTTAAACCATTCTAGCAACTTATCTGCTGATTTGAAATCTTATCAAAATAAAATGTTTGAAACATATGTTTATATCAAGTGTTAGTAAGGATGTAGGAAAATGGAAATTTTCATATTCTGAAGAAATGCAAATTAGTATAGTTGTTTGGATACTACTACTACCAATAATAATGTGGCATTATATTGATATATGATAATATAATATGATGATAATATGATAGTAGTGTAAGTAAACTATACATATCTATATCCTAGAATCTAGCAATTCAAATGGAATGTGGGAAGAAAATAATAGAAGTTTGTATTTATTCATTTCATCTTGTAAGAAAAATTTTACATTTGATAATGGATGTTATATATTTGTGTAATAGAGCATTTATATAATTTATAAATAATATAGAAATACTGGGGTTAGGCAGTTAAATTCTTTTTTTTTTTTTTTTTTTTTTTTGGCAGTTAAATTCTTATTGGTAGGGCAGTCTGGTCAGCAAAGTAGGAGACCACTGCATTCAAGAAATTCTAACATAAATGAGGATATATATATACATATATATATACACACACACACATATATATATACATACATATGTATATATACACATGTATATATACACATATATGTGTGTGTATGTATATACATATATATGTGTATATGTATGAATATTGGGGCACCTGGGTGGCTCAGTTGGTTGAGTGTCTGGCTGTTGATTTCTGCTCAGGTCATGAGCCCAGGGTCATGGGATTCAGCCCCAGGTTGGGCTCTGCACTGAGCGTAGAGCCTGCTTTAGATTTTCTTTCTCTCTCTCTGCCCCTCTTCCCTGCTCTCACTCTCTCTAAAATAAAAACAAAACAACTATATTTTTTAAAAAGTAATATTAACTGCTACATGATTTGTAATAGCAAAAATATGGAAACATCCTAAATACCCATCAGTAAGAAAAAGATAGATGAATTGTGTTTAATAATATGATGGGATACTAAATAGCAGATAAAAATAAATGAAATAGAGTTTTAAATATTAACATGGATAAGTTTAGAAAATGTTGGGTGAAATAGCAAGTTGCAGAGCAATAAGGAAGTAACACTGTAAAACTATGTACTGTTCGTAGGTATTTAAATCTATCCTTGAAAAACAAAAGCACTGACCAGACAACAAATTCAGGGTAGCGCTTACCTCTGGGGAGGAATAAAGAATAGAGGACATCAGCATCAGAAAAGAGATTATATGGAGTTAAAATTTAATTTGTAAAGTTTTATTTCTTTATCTCCCACCCCCCACCCCCATAGAGATAAAGAAATCTAAAGAAAATATTACTGTTAATATTGGTTAATTCTGTGTGGCAGATACATAGGTGTTTGGTCTATTATTCTTTAAACTTTTCTGTATCTTTTGTTTTTTCAAAGAAGCAAAACAAACCTGAAGTTTTTAATTTTTCTGGTGGATTACAATTCCCATACATGAAGATTTTGACAGATGAGACTCATTTCTTCGACTCATGCCAAAGCAACTCTAAATTGGAGCCCCTTAAATGAAATACTTCTCAATGGAAAACTCATGTTTCCTATTTTCATAATATATGCTCTTAATTTTATGGAAATGTCAGTATGGTAAGGAGCATGTAGAACTACAAGTGATGTCTTCTTGAACCCAAATATTCTGCAGTGATAAGTCATCGGTTATTATCTTGATTTATGCAGAGATAAAACTGAAGATTCTCTCAAAGTTTAAAAAGTATTTTAACAACACAAAATTTGCATATTGCTGAGTTACATACATTAAAGTCCATTACAACTTCTACATAAAATTACTAAGTTCTTGCTAATGGCTCCCTTAGTTTAATATTTTAAGTTGTGTCTAGATAATAGAAGAGCTTTAATTATTCAGGAACTTACTGATTCAGATTTCTCTAACATTTGGCTTCCTAATGGCATTTTTGTTTTGCACTTTGTATGCTACTTCACCTTCACTAGAGAGAAAGATGATAAAGCTTAAAATTGGTCTTAAATTTTATTATTTGTCTGGGTCATTAGTTATATTTGAGTGAGAAAAAAACTGGCACTATTGATTTAAATTTTTTTATTTTTAAAATCTTTTTTAACGTTTATTTATTATTAAGAGACAGAGAGAGACAAAGCATGAGCATGGGAGGGGCAGAGAGAGGAGGAGACACAGAATCCGAAGCAGGGTCCAGGCTCTGAGCTGTCAGCACAGAGCCCGATGCAGGGCTCAAACCCACCAGCGAGATCATGACCCGAGCCAAAGTCAGATGCCTAACTGACTGAGCCACCCAGGCACCCCTAGCACTATTGATTTAAAAGGCACTTGAGGTTACCCCCCAAATTTAATTGTAGGAACTTCCTGTGGTGTTCATCTGCATTAATAACAAGGAGATAGCTACCATATTATTACTGCCAAAAAGTCTGTAGGATAAACGTGTCCAAGGTCTACCCAATGATCCACTTATTTTAAGCAGTAATTTTGGCAGTCTCTAAACGCTGGAGTGTAGAGAGAATAAGGTATTAAGAATTTCTGTCTGAAGGAGTTGCTTAGGTTCTCCTTTTACCATATTTTTAATGCATGCTGGATCTGTAGTGTTGTCTCTTTTTTCATTTCTTATACTGGACATTTGTTTTCTCTCTCTCTCTCTCTCTCTTTTTTTTTTTCCTTAAAAACTCTCACTAGTGTCTTCTCAGTTTTACTAGTCCTTAATTTTTTTTGTTTGGTTGATTTGTGTTTTCTCACTAGTTTCTGCTCTTATTTTTGTTATTTTATTTCTTCTACTTTTCTTGTATTTTCTAGTCCTTTTCTAATTTCTCTAGATGAATAGAATGCTTGCTCACTAATATTCAGTCTTTCTTTCTAGTCCTTTTCTAATTTCTCTAGATGAATGGAAGGAATGCTTTCTCATTTAATATTTGGTCTTTCTTCTTTTCTACTATATGCCCTTAAGGCTATAAATTGTAAGGATTTCTTTGGCTAAATTGTATAAATTTTGAAATTAACATTTTCATATGGTTCAACTCCAAATATTTTCTAATTCTGTTAGGATTTCTTCTTTGATTATGGGTTATGAGGATATATAGTAAATTTACAAATATATGAGAATTTTGTGGTTATCTTTTATTATTGATTTATAGCTTAACTATATTGGGGTCAATAATGTATTCTATCTAGTCTGTATAATTTCATTCATTTGAACTTTGATGAGAATTGCTTTGTTGGTCCAGCTTGTATTCAATTTTTGTAGATATTTTATGTGTGCTTGAAAAGAAGGTATATTAAGTGCTTGAGTAGAGTGTCCTATATTTATTCATTTGGTCAAATATCCTGAGTATACTTTTCTGGTATTATATCCTCATTAAGTTTTTGTTTGCTTATTCTATAAATTACTAAAAGAGGTATATATAAAAAGCTCTCACTACAATTATGAACTTGTCTACCTCTCTGTGGTTTTGACCATTTTTACTTTATATATTTTTAGACCACATTATCTTCTCCAGTTAAAATGTGGTGGGGGGATAAAAGAAGAAAAATTGGTGTAACGGTAACTCCAGTTCTTTTTCAACGTTTATTTATTTTTGGGACAGAGAGAGACAGAGCATGAACGGGGGAGGGTCAGAGAGAGAGGGAGACACAGAATCGGAAACAGGCTCCAGGCTCTGAGCCATCAGCCCAGAGCCCGACGCAGGGCTCGAACTCACGGACCGCGAGATCGTGACCTGGCTGAAGTTGGACGCTTAACCGACTGCGCCACCCAGGCGCCCCTCCAGTTCTTTTTAATAAATCAGAAATGTTGCTGGAAAAATAATTCACATTGTAGGACATTTTCCTTGATGACATTTATTATGGGTTGTGTTTTGTCTCCCCAAAAGAGATAATGTTGGATTCCTATCCCCTGTACTGCAGAATATAGACTTACTTGGAGATAGGGTCTTTACATAGTCAACCAAGTTAAAATGAAGTTATTAGGATGGGTCCTAATCCAATACTATTGCTGTCCTTATAAAAAGGGGAAATTTGGACACAAATTTGTCCTTATAATAAGGGGAAATCTGGACACAGAGTCATACATGTATAGGGAGAAGGTGGCCATCTACAAGCCACTGAGAGAGACCTGGAACAGATTCTCTTTCACGTTCCTCAGAAGGACGAACCTTGCAGATACTTTGATCATAGATTTCTAGCTTCCAGAACTTTAGGTAAATAAATTTCTGTTATTTAAGTCACTCAATTTGTGGTATTTTCTTATGGCAGCCCTAGCAAACTAATGGAACATTATAACTTATAAGGCGATTTTGTTATTTAAAATGAAAGGTATGATTTAAGCAGAGGATGAAAACCTTTCTTCCCTTAAAAAGGTAAAATGAAGAAACTAATATTTTATTTAATAGAATATCCTTTTGTAGCTTAGTATTAAAGTTAATTTTTTTACCTGATATCAAGAGAGATTTTGGTAGGTCAGTCTTATTGAGCCAAAGAAAACAATTCCCCTGTCCTCAGAATTGCATTTTATGATTTCCTAATTAAGGATGAGAAAGACAATTCTCAAGTTTCCTTCAGGGAATATCAGTGCAATAAATATAATTAACTCTAACAGGTTTAATAATAAGCCACCAAATCTCATGAGCGTAATAGATTCAACCAGGGAATTATTGTAATATAGACTCAGTGGAATAATCACAAATTCAACTTAGGAACATCACGAATTACAAATATAGTGCAGGTATATTAAACTTTCCTGAAATTCAAAGTTTAAAGTTTTAATTTTCTTAACAGAGATCTTAAGCCATGTTATTTTTGAAGTTATTTATTATTGGAAAGAGAGGGGTGTGATAATATATGCCCTTGGCTGTCCTAAGATAATATCAGCAAGGATAACAATGTCTTCCTACAAGCTCTTTATACTACCCTGCTAGAGAGAAAATATGAAACTGAATAAAGCATAGAATACGAATATGGCCCAAGAGAGAACTTCTTAAAGGCCACTTGTAGAATTTTGCCATCACATACACAAGTTTTCTTGTTAGCAATGTGGTGGTCTCTCTAATTGTCAAAAGTACCCTGCTCTGATTTGTGAGTATTTTGAGGCTCTTGTCTCATATGTTCAGATCAGTGCCTGGGATATACATTGATGGATATTCAACTGATAAATGAGATAAACAGTGTAATTTCATTCCATCATTATCTGATCTCATAAACCCAGAGCAAGCTTATTCACATTAAGAAATATACCTACCATCTGCAAACTCTTGATGATGACACCCAAGCTGATATAATAGATATGTAGATAATTGGCCAGATCAATGAAATATGATTTAAAGTACTTAGGCTTAAGTATTTTCAAGTCAAAATTTTAATGAAGGGTCATTCTACTGTTTTTTAGTTTATAGATTCTTAGAAATGAAAGAAAAAACTCTTGGAAGTCATCTTTAATCAACTTAATGAAGGAAACTCATATGCATGCTCACCTAACCTCTTCCTAGACATTTCAAATGGTTTGAGTGATAGAAATATCACATATTCATTAGACAGTCTATCCTACCATCTGATTGTTCTAGTTATTAGAAATGCTTTCCTCAGAGTGAGCCCCAAATTGGCCTATAGTTATGTCTACTCTTAATTTTGCCTCAAGGAGATATAAGAAATTCATCTTAGAAATGACAACTCTTCAGATATCTAAAGAGAACAATTATGTTTCCACTAAATCTATTTCTAATTATAAAACAAACATACTTCTATATTTCAATAAATGCCAGGGATACAGTTAATTTTCAGTGATGGGGTTGGAGATAAGTAGGGGCTGGAGAGAATAATTTTATTATAGTTATAACCTCCAGTAACTTGTGTCTAAGCTAAGCTTCACATGCCAAGGCCAAGGAATATTTCAGCAACAAGGCACACAGAGAGTCAGTTGGGATGAAAGGAAGCTTCAGAGAACATATAGTAAAAAGGTCTTAGATAATTTGTTTCTTTGTTTTCCCAGATTCTGTTTTTTTTATTCTTCTTCATATTATTTTCAAGATTTGTGAAATAGTTGACATATAACTTTGGGTAAGTTTACGGTGTACAATGTGATGATTTGATATATGTATATATTGCCAAATTATTGCCACAATAAGGTTAATTAACCCACCTATTACCTCAAATAGTTACCTTTTTTGGTGTGTGTGGTAAGAACTTTTAACATTTGTTCTCTTAGCAACTTTCAAGCATACAATACAGTATTAACTATATTCACTATGCTATACATTAAATCTCCATTAGATGATTTTATAAATTGTTCATGTTGCCTGTAATCTCGTTCATAATTCTTCTATTTCTGACCTTTTAAATTATAGGCAAGGAAGATCGTTATTAAGTAATTAAGAATAAAATGTGGTGAGATACCTTCATTCAGTCATGAAATCCTTCTCTCTGTGGTAAGCAGGATTTATACATTGCCTATCAATTCCATTCTACCCAAACTTGGTTTTATTAAGAATCCCCTGGATGGGGTGCCTGGGTGGCTCAGTCGGTTGAGCGTCCAATGTTGGCTCAGGTCATGATCTCACGCTCTGTGAGTTCAAGCCCCGCCTCGGGCTCTGTGCTAATGGCTCAGAGCCTGGAGCCTGCTTCAGATTCTGTGTCTCCCTCTCTCTCTGCCCTCCCCTGCTCATGCTCTGTCTCTCTCTGTTTCAAAAATAAATAAAAACATTAAGAAAAAAAATTATTTTAAAAGAATCCCCTGGATAAAAGGATGTATATTAGTTCAATTAATTAATAATTTCTATAAAATAATATTTCAGTATTTTAAATTTTGGTGCCTATTCCTGAAAGATAAATACCTTGACAATGATAACTGGAATGATATTTATATGTGAATTTACTAAGTAGAAATCATCTTTCACTGTTCTAATTTCCATTAATAGCAACCTCTCTTTGTATGCACACAGTATTAATCTCTCAAATCTCCAGATTTTAGGAATGAACATTTTACATCCATATTATATAATAAAGATATAAACAGACTACTTTTATTTTTGCATCATGGGCATATGTTATCTTAGGGTACTAAGGCCACATAAAGGATGGGGACAGGGAAACAGTAGAAGGAAATTAAGGCCACATTTCAGGTCACATAAAAATAACCCTATATTTGGGACGCCTGGGTGGCTCAGTCAGTTTAGGGACCCACTCTTGGTTTTGGCTCAGGTCATGATCCAGAGTCATGGGATAAAACTCCAAGTTGGGCTCCCTGCTGAGTGTGGAGCCTGCCTAAGATTTTTCTCTCTTGGGGTGCCTGGGTGGCTCAGGGGGTTAAGCATCTGACTTCAGCTCAGGTCATGATCTCATGGTTCATGAGTTTGAGCTCTGTGCTCCCTCTCTCTTAAAAATAAGTGAACATTAAAAAAAGAAAAAAGAAAGATTCTCTGGGATGCCTGGATGGCTCAGTTGGTTAAGCATCTGACTTCAGCTCGTGTCATGATCTCGCAGTCCATGAGTTCGAGCCCCAGGTCAGGCTCTGTGCTGACAGCTCGGGGCCTGGAGCCTGCTTCGGATTCTGTGTCTCCCTCTCTGCTCCTCACCTGCTCGTGCTCTATCTCTCTGTCTCTCAAAAATAAATAAGCATTAAAAACTTTTTTTAATAAAAAAAGGATTCTCTCTCTCCCTATGCTCCTCTCCCCCCCCAAGAATAATTTTTTTTAATAAAAAAAAATAACCCTATATTTTTTCTTATATTTCCCTTGTCTTTTGATGGTGGCTCAGCTTATCTACTGATGCTGTTTCTGCTCATTATTTTAGTCTGTCACATGTGTACAGCCACAAAGCATATAGTATAAACCATTATATTTCTCTCTTATTTGTGGTTATCCTTCTTTTACTAACCAGTCTCAGTCCCGGCCACCGTAAACCCACATAACTGTGTTGTGATTAGCATCAGAAAAATATATCCCAGCACCACCAATGTCTTTTGTAGAACATAGATTGCCAAAGTTTCAATTGTGTACAAATGATGATGATACTACTTGATGTGGTAGGGACATTCCCTCTGATGGATGATCATTACAAAAACAAAATTATCCAGAAAGCAAAGGCAGAGAAAGAATAATAAGGGCCCAGAAAAAAAATCCTCAAGTTATCAGATGCTTAAAGTTTTATGTTTCAGAACCCAGTTCCTTTTAAAGTATATCATTCCTAAGACCTAAAGAGGTATGTAAACATGACGTATCAGTTTGAGTTCTAGGAATATGTTTAAATCTCTCCTGAAATATATAAAGTTCATATACTTGAGAATAAAAATATGTGCAACATTCAAAAGCACATACACACACCAAATCTGTGGGCTAAAAATTAACAGTGAAACCTTTGTTGGGTGATGGCCATGCTCTATGTCTTGATTGATATTTGGATTGCATAGGAATATTTGTTTCACAAAAATCACCGAGTGATACACTTCAATTTATACATTACATATAAATTTTACTTCAAAAGAAAAAAATCTTAAGAAAATATAACCCCAGTTAGTGATATACATGCTGTAGTGTTTAGGGGTGAAGTGCACTGATGCCTGCAGCTTACTTTAAAATACTTTAAAAAGTCATGTGGATTGTTGGGTGAATACATGATTAAGATATATGAATAAATCAAGTATTGTAGGGGTGCCTGGGTGGCTCATAGGTTGAGTGTCCAACTTCAGCTCAGGTCATGATCTCACAGTCTGTAGGTTTGAGCCCTGTGTCAAGCTCTGTGCTGACAGTTCAGAGCCTGGAGCTACTTCAGATTCTGTGTATTCCTCTCTTTCTGCCTCTCCTTCCCCTTGCTCATGCTCTGTCTCTCTCTCTCTCTTTCTCAAAAATAAACATTTAAAAAAATTTTAAAAAGCAAGTATTGTAAAATGTTAAAACATATAGTACACATCAGTTTAAATCAAATAGTATTTTATTAACCACACAATACATATTAAGTTGTCAACTAGAAGTTTGGACACTTCTTTACTGTTTAGTGCACAAATGACGTTTATTTATAGACCCTATTTTGATTATCTCTAAACTTGTAAAATGTTGCCCATAATATGAAAGTTAGAAAAATAACTTTTAAGAGGTGCCTGGGTGGCTCAATTGGTTGAGCGTCCAACTTTGGCTCAGGTCATGATCTCGTTGTTCGTGGGTTCGAGCTCCACATTGGGCTCTGTGCTGACAGCTCAGAGCCTGGAGCCTGCTTCAGATTGTCTCCCTCTCCCTCTTCCCCTTCCCTGCTCACACTCTATCTCTCTGTCTCAAAAATAAAAAAAAACATTAAAAAAAGGAAAAATAACTTTTAAGTGTTTTTTAATCTAAAAAATGTGAAGAAACTATAATTAAGTGGTTCCTCCCTTGGTTCGGACTATGTGGCAATAATGATCTCAAAATCTTAGTGGCTTATAACAAAGGTTTGTTTTTCATCTATAGTGGGGTCAGGATTGATTCAATATCTTCTTCACTGTAGAACCCATGATGAAAAAGCAGCCCTCATTTGAAACATAATAGTCTCATGTCAGAAGGAAAAAGAAACTGGTGGTGACTGACTGTGGAATGGCTATTAAAGTTTCCATTCAGAAGCAGGACTATCATTTCCAGTTATATTTCAATGATCAAAGAAAGTCACATGACCATACCTGCTACAATGAGCAGAGACATTTCATCCTCCCATAGGCAGGGGCCCATGGAAGAGGCAATGAATATTTTGAGCAAAAATACAGTCTATTGCAAAGTAATATAAGTTTAAAGTTTCATCAGAAATTTATGGAACTTCTGTGTGCTAGTACTTCTATAATTAAGGAAACATGTTCAAAAAATGTTTGCTGAGGAATGAATTTTTCTGTATTGTGTCTTTCAAAATTTATGAAAGAATCACAAATTATTTTATAGGGTCCAGGAAAAAAATGTAAATGACTAAAATAGCAGGGCGTGGAGTACATGCTTTATTATTATTATCATCTTGCATTCTAGCATGGCACATTGGTTACAAGTGTTGAGCTAATATTGATACATTATTATTAACTGAGGTCCATAGTTACATTAGCATTCATTTCTTTGTGTTGTACAGTCTCATGGGTTTTAACAAATGCATAATGTCATAGTATATCCAGTGCTTTAGTATCATACAGAATAGTTTCATTGACTTGAAAATCTCAGGCTCAATATATTTATCCCTGACGCCTCCCCCTGAATCTCTGGCAACCACTAATATTTTTACTGTCTCTATAGTTTTGCCTTTTCTAGACATGATACAGTTGGAATCATACAGTATGTATGTAGCTTTTTCAAATTGGCTTCTTCCACTTAGCAATATGCATTTTTTTTTTATTTTTTAAAATGTTTATTTATTTTTGAGAGAGAGAAAGAGACAGAGCGCGAACTGGGGAGGGACAGAGAGAGACGGAGACACAGAATCCAAATCCGGCTCCAGGCTCTGAGCTGTGAGCACAGAGCCCAAGGCGGGGCTGGAACTCAGGAGCCTCGACATCATGACCTGAGCTGAAGTCGGACACTTAACTGACCTAGCCACCCAGGCGCCCCTAGCAGTATGTCTCTAAGGCTCCTCCATGTCTTTTCTTGGCTTGATAGCTCATTTCCTTTTATCACTGAATAATATTCCATTGTATTGATTACCAGAGTTTGTTAATCAATTAACTTACTGAAGGACATTTTGCTTGATGCTGGTTTGGGGGTAATTATGAATAAATCTGCTATTAACATTTCTGTAGACATGAGTTTTCAACTCATTTGGGTAAATACCTATGAGAATGATCGCTGGATCATATGGTAAGATTGTGTTTGAGTATTTATTTTCTTTTCTCATAAATCTGCAGGTTGGCTTGGGTTTAGTTAATCTTACATGTATGTGGCTGGGCCAAGCTGAACTCACCTGGGTCCAGTTAGGTTTGGGTCCAAGCTAGGATAGGATTGGTCCCCTCCAGATATCTCTTTCTGGGATTAACAGCTATCCAGAACATGTTATTATGGCAACAGCGGAAACATAAGAGGTCAAGGTAAGCCACACGGACTTAAGGTCTCTGCTCATGTCATGATCATTAACAATCCATTGGCTAACAAATACATGGCCAAGACCAAAGCCAGTATGTCAGAGATGAATACTGTACTGATTTTGCTGGGAGACACTGCAAAGTTACTTTGTAGTGGAAAATCAGAAGGGAGTAAAGAATTGTGAACATTAGTTCCATTTATTACACTAGCCCATGTGGCTATAAGACCTAATTTCTTTGAGTCTCAGTTTCTTCATCTATAAAATATGAACAATTTCAAGTAACCACACAGAGTTATTGATATGACATTGTACATACAAATATTTCTAAATTTTATAAAGCTCTATGCATGTCAGGCATTATTAGAGCAAAAGGGTTGTTGCTATTAAAATGATTGCTTTCAGGGATTAGAGGCACAGAAGTCAATTGGTTTAGTTAACAACAGCAACAACAAAAAAAGACTTTAGATATCTTTCAAAAATAATCACACTAATGTGGGTTTCCTTACTGGATATTCCAATTGACTGTTTAATAATATTTACACTAGAGATTAAAAAAGAAATGGAGATGAAAGGGGAAGGGAAATGTTAGAATTTTGCATTTTGAACACTAAGGATATTGAACTGGTATTATCTGCTCCTTACAATGTGGCATTTATTAACTTTAGTACATGTTTTATCAATATTTTTTCCAATAGAAAGAATGATTTCACTGAACCATTCTCAACTACCTCCCCTTTCCTTTTCATCAATCTACTTGAGCTGGTATCAAGATCCTTTCAGTCTTTCCCAACCAGAGCATCCATCAAGATTCAGTCTCTAAACCAGTTTACTCACCTATATATCTACTCACCTATATATCTCTTAGTACAAACATCAATCTATTCATTTGTTTATCTATCCCTTCACTCCCACATGTATGTCCATCCTTCTAGCTATCCCTTCACCTGTACACCCATCCATCATCTGTCCATCCATTCGTCCATCCAATATCTACACAATATCCACTGCTACTGAGCCAAACATAGGAATACCAAGATAGAGATACTGCCCTAGCAATCCGGTACAGAAACTGGTAAGAAAAATTACATCACAATGTGACAAGCACCATCAGAGATAAGTATCACAGAGCACTGTGGTGGTAGAGGAAACTCCTGTACTTGGAGAAAAGAGATACTGGAATTTTCTAGGTGAGCTGATATATTTGCTGAATTTTGAGGCAAAAATAGTGAAGGAGCAGTATAGGAAATAGAAGAAAATGAGATGAGTCTGGAGAAACTGTATAGTTTGGCCTGGCTAGAATGCAGAATGAATAAATCAGAGACGACTCTAACAAGGTGGACACAGATGAGATGGCAGATGGTCTTTCTTCAGTTCTGGTTTAAAATCTTACGAAGAAAGCTGCTGGATTTCTATCCACCCACATATTTTATTATCTTGGTTAGGTGTACTTTTTTTCAAAGGTACACTATTCTATTTTCCCCAATTTTCAACTGAGGATGTGGAGACCTCATCTCAGATATATTTTGACAATTTTAAAAGCATCTTAAACAGCAACCTAACTAATGCAAGAGGAGGCAGGTATCATTAGTTCTTTCAAAGAAAATAAAATGCTGGGTAATTGTTACTCATCTAATACTTCCTCTCCCACAACTTTTGCTTCTATATACTTTGCATTTATTAATAACAGTATTCGTGCATCTGCAAGGGTGAAAAAAATCACCCTAGTTCGAACTAATACTTGAAGAAATTATAATCAACTATACATATCTAACTGGTAGCATTAACATCCAAGCTGTGGTGTATCATTCTTTGGCATCAGTGGACTGCTTCTAAGTTGTTTAGGAGGTTTCCTGAATAAATCAAGGACTAGATGATGTGGCAGGGTGGGATGAGGGAACAGAGAAAGAAAAGTTAAGTGTAATAATGGGGTCCTGGCTTCTGAAAGGTTTCTTTCTCCCTGCTCATGAAGAATTATCTTCCCTCCTGTCCCTGCGTTGACTCCACGAATTCGGCTTCCCAATTAACAACTTATTCTGCACCTGCCACCTGAGCCACCCAAGGAGGATGTCACTTAGCTACACTCCAGGTGCAGCCCCTGCCCGCCCCCGCAGGCTGGGCCTCTCTCATTCCAGCTCACTGGCTCTCTCTGCCCAGCAAGGACAGTCATTTCTACTCCGCCCATCCCCACGGAGCCAATAAACAGTGTTCTTGGCCCCGCCCCTGGTCCTGACAGATAAGCCTCCCAGCCAACCAGGCTTCGAATCTTCTTCCTCTAAGGCACGCCCACTCTCTCGTTCCCCTTCTTTCCCCAGCACTGAGACCCACCTACAGTCTGCAACAGAGAAAAGTGAGCTAGTGGAAAGTTACCTGCCCTTTCATCCAAGGAACATTTATTGAGCGCCTGTTGATGCCAAGTCTGAGTGGGGAGGGGGCTGGGTGTGAGTTGGGTGTGGGGAGATGGGGTGAGGAGTAGAGGGAACATGTTTTTCCCAACTTCAGTACTTAGAGCAAGAGGAGAGAAGTAAACAAGGGAGTAGCTGTTACATAAGGAAAGTGCTGGAGGCTCTCAGTAAATATCAAGTACAATAGAACCCCCTTACTTTTGGTTTCAGTTACCTGCTCTCAACCACAGTCCAGAGGCAGATGATCCACTTTCTGACCTATCATCAGAAGGGCATAGTAGCTTAATGCTAGGTCACAATGCCTACCTCATTCACCTCACTTTGTGCATCACCACAGGAAGAAGGGTGAGTAGAGTGCAAAAAAATATTTTGAGAGTGAGAATAATATTCATATATTTTATTACGGTGTATTATTATAATTATTCTAATTTATTATGAGTTGTTAAATTCTTACTGTGACTAATTTATAAATTGAACTTTACAATAGGTATGCATGTATCGGGGGGAAAAAACAGTATATACAGGGTCCAGTACTACCTATGGCTTCAGGAATCCACCAGGAGTTTTGGAACGTATCCTGCAGAGATAAGGAGGGACTACTACAATCTTGCTAGACTAGTAAGTTAGGGAAGGTTCCTGTAGGAACCATCATTTGATGTGAGACCTGAAGAATGAAGGAGCTAGCTGGGCAAAAGGAGGTAAGGAACTGAGGAGAGAGAAGAGGGGACAGAGCTCCAGTAAGAGAAACAGTATGAGGGAATGCTTCTGTTGAGAGAGATCACAATAAGTTCCAAACACTCAAACACCAGTTTGGGAGGAACATGGGATAGTCCAGCAAAAAAAAAAAAAAAAAAAAAAAAAAAAAAAAAAAAAAATCGAGGTGGACAGGAAACCAGAAATCAGTTTCTGGAGAACTCTATAAGACACGGACTACACTTTATCCTAACAAAAAGCTATCAAAGTTTTTTGAAGTAGCAAGGTGTCATGATTAGATCTAAAATTTACGAAGATCACTCTGATGATGGTGTGGAGAATGTATTGAAAGTCAAGACTAAAGGAAGGAGATCAGTTAGTAGGTTGGTGTTGATCCAGTAATGTGAACTAGGATGGTAGCAGTGGGGATGAAGAGATACAGATGGATTTGAGAGATACTTTGGACATAGAATTAACAAAACTTGGATGGAGTGGCAGGTAATTGAAGATGAAGAGTCAAGGATGACTGATTTGTGGCATCAGCAACTAGATGGATAGTGATCATAAAAGTTATCTCTTTCTCTCTTCTCCATGCCTTCACCACTTTTAAAGCCACTATCTATAGGTATTATCTACTCCCTTTAGTGATTCTCATTTGTGTAGAGACTTGATTGCCTTCCCAGATTATAAATTCCTTGAAGATATGGACACCATCTTTTTCAGGTTTTCTTTTGCTTAGACTGCATCACAAAGGATCCATTTGAATGGTCAAATGAATGAATGAACTCAAGGTTTTGAGCCTCAAAACCAGAAAAATCAAAGTTGCGAGGGCCCAAACTATAGATGAACTTGAAGCTCTGAAAATTAATAGGCTTGTGGACCAAGAAGAGTATCAGCCAAGGCCTGAACTTTGAGAAATATACCATTTACATAAAGGATTAGATTACTAAATATTTTAGGCTTTGTGAGCCTAACTCTGTCACAGCTACTCAACTCTCTAAAGTAACACAAAAGTAGCCATTGACCATACATAAACAAATAGACATGGCTGTCTTTCAATAAAACTTTATTTACAAACACATGGGCTCAAATTTGGGGCCCATGGCTCATAGTTTGCTGACCCCTTTTCTAGATCATAATTTGTAGATTTGAGTGCTGCTTTGGGATAAGGAGTTGGCTTTGTAGTACAAACAACCTTAGAAAATCACAGAAGTGGCCTCAAGTCCCCTCCCCCTAAGTATCTTTGTGCCTGGTACAATGCCAAATATATAGTAAGTGTCTAGTAAATATTGAATCAAGGTCACCTGTGAATGCAATATTAAAGAATCACAGAACCTGGTAAGATCTCTCCACCAAAAGCTCTTGGCAAATAACAAGGAATCAAATGGTAACAACCAAAGTTATCATTTTGATATCTGGCTTTTATTCTTCTTTACTTTTCTCATATACTGTGTGTCAGATATTGTGCTAGGTTTTTTTAATATGTATATTCACACAGGATTCTCATAACAACCTTGAAAGGAGGTACTTTTATTCCCACCTAAAGAATGAAGATAATAAATGCTATGCTTTGCATTATGCTTCCTCCCCCCCCAATGATATGTTGAAGTCTTAACCCTTGTTACCTTAGAATATAATTTTATATTTGGAAATAGGGTTATTGCAGCTGTAATGATTTAGGTTAAGCTGAAGCCATACTGGAGTAGAGTGGGCTCCTAATGCAACATGACTGATGTCTTTATAAGAAGACAACTATGTGAAGACACAGAGATAAGGATAATGCCACATGAAGACAGACAATTGGAATGATGCTTCTACAAGCCAAGGGACACCTGGGGCTACTAGAAGTTAGAAGAAGACTTGGAACAGATCTTTCCTCGGGGTCTTCAGGAAAGCTTGACCCTGCTGAAATCTTAGTTTGAACTTCTAGCCTCCAGAATTATGAGACAATAAATTTCTGTTCTTTTTATGCCACCGAATTTTTGGTACGTTCTTATGGCCTAGGAAACTAATATACTGAGACTTTTAAGGAAGTTTTCACTTGTCCAAGATCACCCAGATAGTCTGAGACAGAGTGAATATTCAAACCCATGGTTGCCTTTTTCCCAAATCCATGTTCTTTTGCTTATACTGAGATGAATCAATCTTTGATCCTACTTTATAATGATAAAATGATATAACATAAAATGTTGATATACACCAGAAAAGTGGCTCTCTCTTCTCACTCTACACTATTTCCTATGGATGATATCTGTCTGTCTGTCATTATCTATCTATCTATCTATCTATCATCATCATCTATCTACTGATTGATTTCTCTACCAACACTATCTTTAAAAAGAATGTTTCTAATACTTTTATAATCACAAGCTATAAGTTCTACTTTTCACTCCCTTCTTGCCTCACCCTATTAATTTTTTGTACTATGTTTAAGTAAACCATCTTAATATATTTGTGCATTTAAAAATTTTATCTATGCATATGTCTTTTAAAAAAGCTTCTCCAGCACATACCTTAATGAAGATTTTTATTATATAGTTAATAAATATCTCTAGGTGATATTTCCGGGAAATGAGGAAATGGAAGGTGAGAAAAAGTAAATATTTTGCACCTTTTAAAATATATTATCTCCAATCCCCATTCCAATCCCAAGAGGCAAGCATTTTTAACTCTATTTTTGGAAGAAGAAATTCAGGCTCAGAGAAGGTTAAGAAACTAGTTTCAGATCAAAGCTAGTATGTGACAGAGCCAACATTCCTCCCAGGTCTGTCTGGCAGGCTGCAAAGACCACACTGTCCTCAGTTTAAGTTAGCCACATGTATTATTCTCCCCTCTTTCCCTCGCCATCTTCATGACATTATTTCCAAACTAACACTACCTTTCCCCATTTCCTTCACAAAGATTCATTTTCCATATTCACTTATATCACTAAACCCTTGTCTCTCCTTGCTTAAATTGGCCAGGACTAATATTGTGAAGTATGTAGAAATCCTCTCAGGGATCTCCTTATCTTTTGATTGTTTGGCAAACGTTAGCAAGGCCTTGTTCAGTATCTTGGAAGTTGACAAACACACCCAGCATTTTCTCTTCTCTTACATTCTTAGAGACTAAGGTGCTTTTCTCCTATATAAGAGGCCCACCCTCTGGTCCATTGGTCCCATCCCATTAGTCTCTTTAGGGATATTCCTGGGTCTCAGATCTGTATCTTAATCACCCCCTCCTCCCCTGCTGCTTTCTCTCTGCTTACTAATAGTCATTCTTAAAAAAAAAAAAAAGTCCTTCCTTTATTCTGTCCACTCCTCAAGTCACCACCAAATGGCTCTCTTTCAATCTATTTCTTCCAGCCCTTAAAAGGAATGTGTAGTCTACAGTTTCGACTCCATTTCTTCTTCAACTAGCCCACATTGGTCATATTTTGCCCCCATCTTCCACTGAAGGTGCTCTAAGACTACATGAAAGCCTCTTAAATATCAAAGCCAATGCATGCTTTGAGGCCATTATCCTACTCCATTTTTCTGCTGCATTTAAAGTTTTTACTATCTCATTCTGCTTAAAACTCTTCCCTCTTTTGGTTTATGGAAGATTGCATCCACCTATGCTCCTCTTGATTTTCTTCTTCCTCTGCCTTCTAACACGGCCCGCACTGTTTGTCTCTCATTTCATGCTTTCCTGAGAATCCTTCCACTCCGATAGCTTCAACCAACACCTTTACTCAGAGCTGTTCATCCGAATTATATAGCTGATCCTGTCCTCACCCGACCTCCCCTTCAATATTTTCAAAGGACTTTTTCTTAACATGAGTTTTGAAGAAAAAGTAAAAATTTGCTATCAGACTCACAAAGTAGAGAGAGAGAGTATTCTGAGCAGGCAGATGCAAATCATATGCAAAAATAAAAAGATATGAAAGATTAGTGCAGATTGAGAGGGATGTAATCAGTGTAGTTGAGCTACAGTGTGAAGTGCAAGTGGTGGGCCAAAGGCAGATAGTCAGGGGTCAGATGATATTAGATTTTAGCCTGTGTATGCATGGTGCACCACTGTGGAATTTGACATGGAAAGTGACTACCATGATGGCTCTGAATTCTAGAAAGTTCACTTCGTTAGGAGGGTGAAGAAAGGCTGAGACTAGAGGCAGGAGACCAATGAGGTTGTATCAATAATCCAGGTGACAGATGATGATGGAGTGAACTAGGACAATAGAAATGGCTTGGAGAGTGGGGACAACAGGATGAAGAGAATCAAGAGAATTTCGTGATTAATCAAGTAAAAGTGTACATAAGAAGATGGACTCTAGGATGATGGGGTTTCTAGTTTGGGTAACTGGGTAGATGAAAAGCTATTCAGCATAATGGATGATAGGAAGTGAAGTAGATTTACTGGTCAACATTCATTCATTCACTCACCAAACAGATATTTCCTGAATGATTTCTATTGGGCACAAGTTTGAGATGCCTTAAAATATTCAGGTTTGAGATGTTTAGCAAACTTGTAGAGAAAGTCACCTAAAACTCAGAAGAGGCACCTAAAAGATGCCTAAAACTCTGCATTGTGTTGGTGTTATTAACAACATTGTGATATATATTCTTGTGGGCAAATTTTTGCCCAGAGGCTCAATTAACTATATTGTGCAGAAGGTATTAGTGAAATGAGAATTAGTTCAAATGTCTAATAATCCAATACCATGTTACTGATATTACTTTCTTAAATAATATCCTTTAAATTTGTGTTCTTGTACAATTAGCATAATTTTTTTTCCAAAAAGAACAAATGTGCAACTACATAATTGAGTAGTATATGGCTGGTTTATGAAAAACTGACATAGAATAAAAGGTTAAAAAATCCTCTTCATAAGCATTTTTATTACCCCTGAAGGAACTGCTACCTTCACCATCTTTCGGAGTGTACTTTGAATTTACAACATTTTATATATGTATAATACTTATTCATTGTTGATAGCTTTATGAATACTTACATTCCTTTTTGGGAAATGGGAAAAATTTACAAAGAACTTAAATATATGTATACTTTTTGATCCAATAACCAACTTCTGGAAATTCAACTGTTCTAAATAATCCAAGCAATGAAAAAAGCTATATGCATGATGATGTTTATCGCAAGTTTATTTTTATTTTTTGAAGCAAAGGAAGCAATCTTGACATCCAAGTTCATCTATATGTATTCATTAAAATTATGGTTAGGAAAATTATAGAAAGATATGGAAAATGTGTATTATAGAATGATAAGAGAGAAAAAGCAGAAAAATTTTTAAGTAGATTGTAATTACAATTATATAGGAATATATATATATATGTATATATATATATAAATGAAAAATAATGGGAGTAAATGTGCCAAAATACCAACAATAGTTATATTTGAATGGGGAAATTAAGGATTATTATTTTTAGTTTTCAAATTATCTATGTATCAGAGATTGATCATTTTTGTTTTCCCAGAAACCACTGGCCCCTTTTCTGGTAAAAGTGCCCTGACTTTCCCTAGGGAATTGATAGTTCCTTCTCTGAGTTCAGGTGGTTTTAGTGAGGTTGATGCCACCCCTGCCAGGCTCATTAGAGGCAATTAGGTCATTAGAGGCAATTAGAGCCAATTCTAGGAAGTTTATTGGAACTTTTGGAAATGATGCAGGTTCTTTCCACTGTGACTTGCTAAGAAGATAGGATATAAGTCTGGAGCTTCAGGCAGCACTACTGTCATCATGGGGGTAGAATCCATCTGTGAAAAGAGCCAAGACAGAGCAAAGCAGAGATGACATGGAAGGAGACTGAAGCCTGGGAACATTGTTTGAGCCTCTGGAGGTAGTCATGTCTAATGTAAAACTACTCCTGGACTTTTCAATTACATGAGCTCACAATTTTTTTTTTTGTAAGCCAGATTTATTTTTTTGTCTTTTAGTTTACAACAGAAAGAGCCTTCAATCACTAATAATCAGATCATATTCATTTTATGTTTTTTTAATTAAATTTTTAAATGTTTATTTATTATTGAGAGAAAGACACAGAGTGTGAACAGAGGAGGGGTAGAGAGAGGGGGAGACACAGAATCTGAAGCAGGCTCCAGGCTCCGAGCTGTCAGCACAGAGTCCAACACGGGGCTCGAACTCACAGACCACGAGATCATGACCTGAGCCGAAGTTGGTCACCTAACCAACTGAGCCACCCAGGCGCCCCCTCCTTTTTTAATTGTGTTTAAAAAATGTGTTTTTTAAAAAATCATATGCATCAATACACATTCCTGAAGCATTCTAAATAAGCATTCTGAAGTTTGAATTCATTTATTGAGCTGTACTAGAAGCATGGATGAAATATTGATATTAATTTCAAGATTCCAGAAAAAGATCTTGACTTTGCCCAATCACATTGCCCTCCTAAAGTTACTAAAGTATTTAAACAGAGGGAAGAAATACAAATGGACTTATTAGAAATTGGGCTAGTGTTTGTAATTCCTGGCAATAGACATCTCTTTGTCTCTCTGGCACACTTCTCCTCCTAACAGCATCTCCTACTGTTTTTTTTGGAACTACTTCCCCTTCCAACTCTCCCAGGGGATCAGATTATCTAAATTAGACCATTGGGGCCCTTTTGGGATTTTTTTGAATACAAATTAAGGAAAGAGATTCTTTTTTTTTTTTCTCCAGAGGGAAAGCTGAAAGATGCAGGTGTTCAGAGTCTAGCTTACAGAAGATGCTGGTCTGAGAGAAAGAAGCCAATTTGCTGAGGAAAGCAGGGGCAAAAGACAGTCCAGAAGGCATATTTATCCAGTTATAGTCACCCCCAAGGATAAAATAGCTACATTCCTGCCCTTCCATAGTTTGATTGTATAAGGCAATAAATTCTTTTTCTTCCCCTAAGCTACTTTCCACTGGATTTACTCATTTGCATCAGAGAGTCCTGACTAAAATTATCTCCAGTGCCATGCCCTAATGACCTAGGTAGGGTCCTGTGGCCAAGCCTAAAGGCTGCTGTAGATCTGTCCTTTCCCTAAATCCAAATCTTGGGACTTGCCAACTTCTAGTCAATGGCATGTTGCTGGAGACAAAGCCACCAAGCCAAGGATATGCACTTAGGAA
Organism: Prionailurus viverrinus; assembly: GCF_022837055.1. NCBI lineage: Eukaryota > Metazoa > Chordata > Mammalia > Carnivora > Felidae > Prionailurus > Prionailurus viverrinus. The sequence continues at coordinate 23,688,588 of NC_062577.1, forward strand.
TATGTCTGTCTTAGTGTTTTGGGGCTGCTATAACAGAATACTCTAGACTGAATGACAGCAGAAACTTATTTCTCACAGTTTGGGAAGGTTGGAAGTTCTAATATCAAGGTGCCAGCAGATCTGATGTCTGGTGAAGACCTGCTTCCTGGATTATAGATGGCCTTTTTTCACTGTGTCCTCCCATGTCATGAGGGAGCTCTCTGTTGTCTCTAAGAACACTAATCCCATTCATGAGGGGTCCACCCTCATGATCTTTCCAATGGCCTCACTTCCAAATACCCTTACATTGGGGATTAGATTTCAACATATGTATTTGGGGAGGGAGCATGAACATTCAGTCTATATCAGTATGAACGACAAAGACAGAAGATAATGCAACATGACAGGACATATTTCCAATAGGGAAGCCCTCAGTCAATGTGCCCACTTAGTTGAATAGAAGGAGTGGGAGGGAGGGAGGGGGAGAGAGAGAGACAGAGAGAGAGGTTAAGACCAGTCAGCTGTGAAAAGGCAGATTCTTAGCTATAAAGAAGAAGAACTAGAGATACCAGAAGGCTGACTGTGGTTTAATTTACCCAACCATCTACATGGCACTAATAAATGGAAGAAACAACAACTAGGAAATATGGTTCAGTCAATGACTTGGAACCAGACTGGATTAACAATTCTTTCTCCTCTGGAAAAGGGAGAAAGGAAAAAAAAAGTGATAGAAGAGAGGAGACAAAGGTAGAGAATCTGATGGAGGTTGCCTTCCACTTAGTCATGTGGCTGTTAAGCACTTGAGATGTGGCTAATACAACTGAGGAATTGAAATTTTAAACTTGCTTAATTTTAATTTTAAAACTGCAGTAGTGTAAAATATTTCTCCATTAAGCACAGCTTTATTGTTTTGGTAGGATCATATTTCACTTTAACCACTGTGTTGTCTCAGATTTTATTACCATAGTATAGTGTGTGTGTTAGGCCTGTGTGTCATTTCTAGTATTACACATAAACACATCACTGATCTAATCAGTGTCAACCTACTGATTCCATTTGAATGATATTTTTTTCTAATTTTTTAAATGTTTTATTTATTTTTGAGAGAGAGAGAGAAAGAGAGAGAGAAAGCACAGGAGGGACAGAGAGAGAGAGAGAGGGAGACACAGAATCCAACGTTCCAGGCTCTGAGCTAGCTGTCAGCACAGAGCCCGACATGAGGCTGGAACCCACGAACTGCGAGATAGTGACCTGAGCCGAAGTCAGATGATTAACCGACGGAGCCACTCAGGCGCCCCTGAATGATATTTTTTCCAAGCACCAATGTAATGTAATGCATTTATCTGAATATTTTATGCAGGCAGTTTGGGTTATAGTGGTACCTATGTAAATTATAACTGGTAACTAAATTGAAACACATTATTGTAATTATAATACAATTCAATTATTTTTCCAGATTAAAAAAATAAGGATGGATGGATTTTTAAATTTAAAACAAGGGCGTAATACTGATGTAGAATCAAATGACAATGCAAACGCTAGTGCTATGCCCAGAAAAGTAAAGAAAAAAGATAGATCGAAAGAAGGAAAGCTGCAAATTTCACACTGAATTGCAATTTGCTGTTACAAAAACCAAAAAAACCAAAAAACTATTTGTCACATAAAAAGCATTTTAGGGGCGCCTGGGTGGCGCAGTCGGTTAAGCGTCCGACTTCAGCCAGGTCACGATCTCACGGTCCGTGAGTTCGAGCCCCGCGTCGGGCTCTGGGCTGATGGCTCAGAGCCTGGAGCCTGTTTCCGATTCTGTGTCTCCCTCTCTCTCTGCCCCTCCCCCGTTCATGCTCTGTCTCTCTCTGTGCCAAAAATAAATAAACGTTGAAAAAAAATTTAAAAAAAAAAAAAAAAAAAAAAAAAAAAAGCATTTTAAAGATAAGAAAATGGACATGGTCAACAAATAGTAAATTTGATCAATAGTCAAAAGAAGATCAATGAAGTTAATTGCCTGAAAACCATGATTAAATGACCAACAAAACATTCTTAAATGATTTTTAGCAAGATCTGAGTTTGTAACATTGTTCAGCTATAAAACAACTTGAATTCTTGTGTGCACCTGCACACATGAACATTTTTAGATGGAGAGATGGTATAAAAAGTTATGTGTTTTAGAAATCTTGTTAGAAAATTATGAAGAAAAGACTAAAACATGTATTTTACAAAAAGCGAAATATCTCTAGTTAAAGCCACCAAATAATTTGTCATAGCATACGAGAACTTTCTAACAACATCAAAGATCAACTGATTCAAATTTCAAAAATTGCTAATGAGAAACTCATTGTTTTGTTCCTTTTTAATATATATTGAAAATACTTGTGCCTAGTTTTCAGAAGCACAGTATGAAGTATCATGGATACAGTTAAAATTTTTCAGTATATATGTGCAAATGAACATGAATCATTATTGGTTTATGAAATGGTGAAAGAAGTAGGAGACAATAAATTTAATAACTTTGTGTTCTTTTCATTTTGGTTGAATAGAAGAGTTTTATAAAGATTTGTTGTGCGATTAACTAAATTTTTTGGAAACAGAAGTAATGCTTGCTAAATATTTAGTGATCAAAGATGAAAATGTCAGTGTGTTACTGACTTATGATTTCTCACTATCATGTTTCTCAAGGAACACCTAAATTTGAAGCTCTAAGGGGGGAGAAAAGTTATATGAGACCTATAAATCTGCAAGCATTTATGTTGAAATTGAACATTTTTGTGATATAAATCAATCCTAATAACTTGTATACTTTCTCTAATATGGACCAAAATGTATAAGGTTTTATTCATGATTGGCAGCATTACATAAATTAGCTGGATAAACTGCAAGAAAATTTTGAATAACAGTTTAATATTTATAAATTTAGAGTTACTTTCAATTTATATAAAATCCTTTGGAATTTGATACTAATCGTACAAGAGTTAGTGAGTTTATTTAACTTGGACAAACATGATTTTGAACCTGAAATATATTTGTTTTAAAGTCAAATAAATTATTCTATAAAAGATGAACCAGTTTTAGAAATGTGAATGGAGATATTAAAGGGATTGATATTTTGACAGTTGACTCAGTTATTGCAAAACTCTTCAACATGTCTGGATAGATCAACTTGGGTATATAAATCTGCTTTTTCCATTGTAAATTTTATGAAACTCAACCACAGATCAAGTTATTTCTAAGGAAAATTTTGCATCTGCATTGAGATGTGGTATACCTGCAGAATACACATCAGATTTCAAAAACTTAGTATGACAAAAGGAATGGAAAATACTCAATAATTTCATATTGATTGCATATTGAAATGATAACATTAGAAATATATTAGATAAATAAAGCATTATTGAAATTAATTTATACCTCTTTTTACTTTTTTGATCTGACTACTAGAAAATTTAAAGTTTCATATGTGGATTGCATTAAACTCCTACTGGAAGCACTGGTCTAGAATGTGAAGCGTGTGGATGGATGACTGTCCCTTCCATGGTTGGCCAGCTCTTGGAGGATGGAAACCACAGATTGCTGATCATTTGCTTCCTGTACATTACTTTGATGTAAAGGTATTACATGAAAGAATACTTTTTATGTAGTAAATAATCAATAAATGTGCTTGCTAAATTTAATTTAATTTGGAATGAGACACTACTTTCTGAGAAGCTACTTTCATCTTGTGGATGTTAGTATTTATTATTTTTTTATTTTAGAGAGAGACAGAGGAGAGCATGAGCAGGGGAGAGGGGCAGAGGGAGTAGAGAGAATCTTAAGCAGGCTCCCTGCTCAGTGTGGAGCCTAACACCAGGCTTGATCCCATGACCCTGGGATCATGACCTGAGCTGAAATCAAGAATCAGATACTCAACTGACTAAGTCTCCCAGTGCCCCTCATCTTGTGGAGTTTTAGAACATTACCAGCAATGACCACTCATCTTAGATTGTAGTTTTTCAACCACAGGGATGTAATATACTTCACATTTCTTACGTCTTCCATTAGGTGCCAGTTCTTTGAGGCATCTTTATTTGCTTCTGAGTTCACCACAGTGCCAAATACTTATAGGTACTGTAATTGTGCTCTTTCTGCACTGATTACTTCTGTTGGCACCAAGATAGAAATACAAAGGTAAAATATCAGGAAGAATTCTGAGGAAAAAGAGAAGAGAGAGTGGGGGACAAAGGAGATCTTAAGAAAGAAATGGCTGAAACTGTATTTCATGAAGCAAGCAATGGGGTGGAGAGCTGTCATAAATACCAAATACCACTAGGAGAGAGATCCCAACAGAGCAAGGTAAATACAAAGCCCAAGGGTCAGTCACTGCTGAAATAAATGAACAGGAAGTTAGGGCTTAGAAGCTAAGATGTAGAATGATCAATTCAATCAATGCCCAAGCACAGAAGTTATAGATACGTTTGAAGATCCGAGTCCAGAAGGCTTCTAGGAAGATGTTTTTGTTCACCCAGAATGAGCCTGGCATATAACAATTTTATCTATTCAAGCTCTTATTATTATTATTATTCTGCTTGATGGAAGGGGGGCCAGAGCTGGAATGTCTTATGTGATCGCCCATTACATTACTCAAGGAAGCACAGGGAACAGAAGAGACTTCCCAGGAATAGGCTCCTTCCCCTAACTGGTTCTTCTTCACTGACAGAAAATAAAGAATTAGGGTGGATCTCTGTGGCTGTTTCAAGGCTTGAGGAATGTGTGAAGTATGCTCAGGTGCAGTGTGGGATAGTGATTGTCAACACTTAGAAGGCTGCAGCACATACCCTAAGTATGCACGTGTCAGTTTATATGGGTCAGCCACAGATTCCAGCCTGAATTCAAGAGAATTGCCTGAGAATTCTCAGCCCTTGCGTTTCCTGACCTCTGGCACTCTTCACCAGGTCCAACCCCAACTTAATCACCTTGACCTCTATTTTATCTCTGTAGGCCTGTCTGTATATGTATCCTATCTTATAATTTGGTCCTAGCTTGAGTCTGAATTTCTAGTTCATCCCTTTGGCTCCCAGCTTCCCCCCTTGCCTCCCACAGGAAATGCCCACTCTAGGCTCAGTCTTGAGGAATCTCATCTGGCCACAGCCATTCAGTTGGCTATATTAACAGTCAGGAGCTGGGGTGAGAAAGCCAACATTTTGTCTAAAATCTATACCTATGAGGGACTCTCCCTGGTTCTATAGCAATATGAACTTAGCCATTCATATGTCCTACTTTCAGTTCACAGAAAATAGGATACTATGAAAAAACAGAATATTTCAGAAGCAACACCCCACACCATTGGTTCAATTACCAAAAGATATGAAGGAATGTTAACATTACCTATAAGCTTCATGGGCTTTTACTCACCATGCCACTTTCTCTCTGGGTGTACCAAATAAGTGTGCCACTTCTTAGGAAGTTGGTCTGGGCAATGGAAGACTTGCCACACAGACAAAAAAGAAAAAAAAGTATATTTCTAAAAAAAATATATATATATATATGTATATATATGGAAAAGCTACTTGACATGCAGAAAATACATATATTTATAAAATTTATTATATGTATTATACACTTACATATATTATATACATATATACATATGTATATTATATACCTACACATATATTATATATATACACACATAGCAAAGCTACATACGGAGTTTATGCCAAGAGCCTTTGTCCCTACCAGAGGACATACTTACTTTCTGAAGCTGTGGCTGTTGCCCTTCACAACTACAGCATGTGAGCTTCCAGAAGGTTTCTTGTACCCTCAACTTTCCCCTGGGAAAATTAAGTTGTCTTCCTCATGAGAGTTAGTGGGAACATACCTAAGTGACTTAGCCTCCCTAAGCCATAGATTCTTCATCAGTATAATGGAGATAAGAGTACCTACTTGAGAACTGTGAGAATTAAGTGACCTAATGGACGTACAAAGGTTAGGATGTAGCTGGCACATAATGAGCACTCAGTCTAGGTTAGCTGTTGTTGCCCTGCTCCTTCAGGGTAAACTGCACAGGCCCTTTTCCTGTCAATACTTCTCAAGAAAGTGGTGGATGGTGTCTGCTCCCACATCCCCATGAGATATCCTCTACTGAGGTTTTGGAGCATAGTACATTCAGATTTTCTATTGGTGGCTTTTCTGTAAAGAGGCACTGGTGTTTGGTGAAGGGATATGTGAAGTGAACCCAAAGTGGAACTCCTGCCTCAGCCTAGAAGGAAAGTAGATACTCGTCCACTGATCAGTGGGGAGACTTGCATGTTTCTAGGGAAGTGAGGTTGGCATGTTATTGTTATAAAATCTTCCGAGTGGATCGGGATGGTATCTTGTGGAGAACAGGACTCTTCTAGTTGGGTGTTAGACCTCATTCTGACCCTAAAATACTTTACCTTAGAAAACACACTGATAACTGGCTGCCTTTTCTTTTCTTTTCTTTTCTTTTTTAATCATTTGAAAATTGGGCATTAAAATAGATAAGCTCAAAGTCCCTTTCAGGTCTAACATTCTAGAATTATGTAATTTGTGAATCACAATGGTTTAGGAAAAACATAAGGAAATAGGTCTCTCCTCCTTGTGGGATGCACTCATAATTTCTGAACATCTTATTAAAGATTAGAGGGGAAAAAAACCTAACGGGCCCATCTGGCTATTTTAAGGGCCCATTAACATAACTTCATAAGACATTTTGTTACTGACTCTCATAATTCTGCAGCTCCAAGTTCAAGAAAGTTCTCATACTGTGCTGTGTTAACATTGAAAAGTGGGGGTGAAGGAGAAAAACGAGTATATGCCCACATCTTGGTACACTGTACCCAACTCTGCAGTCACCTTGCATGGTGTCTGGGCCAAAGATTGATGAGATGAATGTGACTCAGATGAATACCTTTCCAGCATGTATCCTGTGTAGCCCACTAGAGACTACCCAACTACCTATCAAGGATAGAGTAGATAAACAAATAGTGAACTATACATGATTAAATTCTATTAACGACAAAGAATGAACTACTGTGCATGTGACAATATGAATAAACATTACAAACATGGTATTGATCAGAAGTCATATACAAAAAGAATATATATAAAAGAATATATGCTGTATGATTCCATTCATAAAGTTTTGAAAAAGAAAAATGTTCATTTATGATATTAGATATTAGGATAGTAGTTACTTTTGAAGAAGAGGGTAGAGATTAGGAGGGGGAGGGAGGGAGGCTACTTAAGTATTTATAATATTCTATTTCTTTCTTTTTAAAGATCTTTTTTGTTGCTTATTTGTTTTGAGAGAGAGAGGAGGGGGGGTGGAGAGAGAGAGAGAGAGAGAGAGAGAGAGAGAGAGAATCCCAACCAGGCTCTGCACTTTCAGTGCAGAAGCTGATGTGGGGCTTGAATCCACAAACCATGAGCTCATGACATGAGCTGAAACACAGTGACACTTAACCAACTGAGCCACCCAGGTACTCCTAGAATACTCTATTTCTTGATTGGGGAAGTAGTTACATGGGTGTGTGTACTTCATGAAAATCCATCAAGTTGTATACTTAAAATAGATAGTTTGTAACATTAAGGAACATTTTTAAGTTGGAGTTCCACCCACAACAAATGATAAGATACACTGAAGGAATGGAATACACACAATTTCTGTAACTTCCTGAGATTTATTTTGCATAGAATTTGCACGCTCTCTGAGACTAAAGTGATGGATGAGATTTTGGCAAAATTGAGAGGGAGCAGGAGGAATAGAGACAGAAGCATGAGAAAAGCATAAAAGTGAGCAAATACACATCATGTTCAGTGACAAGTGAGAGGTGAAGTATCATGGGAAAGGTGGCTGAGAGGGACTTTGGGGCCATACTGTGGAAGGTTTTGAATAAAAGGCAGGGTTTGTTCTTCATCTCACAGGTCCTAGAAAGCCAGTGTGAGTTTTGAACAGGGAAGTAATATTCACTTACCCCAGTTCTTTATCATTTTAATAGGGTGAGGTGTGGGGAAGGTACCTGAACTTATTCAGAAATGTTTTTATCCTAGGCTGATGGGTACACATCCCCACCCCACCCCCACACACATGCACATACAATGTATTTATTTATAAAATGAATATTTCCCCCCACAACAATCTAAGGAAGGGGGTCATTCTTATCTCACAAATGAGGAAATTGATGCTTAGAAAAGCTAAGTAACTTGTGAGAGAGAGGACCACAGAAATGGCCTTCTGCCCACAGTGGGACAACTTTGTTTTTCTTGTTTTTTGTTTTGTTTTATTTTGTTTTTTGTTGTTGTTGTTGTTGTTTTTTGTTTTTGTTTTTGTTTTTGTTTTTTAGAGTGATCCCAGGGAACAGAGCATAGAGGGACTCAGCAAGTGATTTATTCATTGGAAGTGGGAGGTGTGAATAGGGAGAGGAAACAAAGAAAGCTTCAGAAGCATTCTGCAGAGGCCACTTTGCAGGGCAAGTGGCTGGCATGGTTTCCATGGTAACAGGTACCCACCCTGCCACAAAACCTCAATCTCCTCTTGGCCAGAGAAACTGATTTGATGATTTCACTCAAGCTGTGGAGTCAGCCACTCAATCCTGTGTCAGCTCGGGGCACTGCCTCTAGAAAAATACTTTTTATTTTAGCAGGTCATTATTAATGATTATTCTTTCTTGTCTCAGAAGTGTTCTTCTCAGTGATATGCTGGGTGAATGAGTGCTTTTTGAAATTTTCCGTCTCCTTCATAGCTTTCAGATTTGGCTCTTGTGAAAGAGTTGAGAAGGTGGAAAATTCCCTTTACTCATACTGAGGTCTGTATCACTGATTGTCTTTCTATATGTGAATCTATGATGTGCCATTTTCTCATTAACATCCAATAGTGGTTTTGAAGTCAGATGATGGTTTTGGTTCAGTTCTAGACCCACCCCTTCCTACTTCTATAATTTGAAGCAAGTTAATAAATCTCCCAGATTCTCAGTTTTCTTATCTTTCTTTATTATGGGATATGATACCAGTACTTGCTTCATAATGAGAAATTGGTTATAAAGTGCTTAACATACAGCCAGAAGCTAAATATATGATTATCAATCACATATCTAGACTGTTTTCTGGGGTTTCCATTACTTAACAGAGAATTTCTTCGTAATTTTTAACACCTATTATTCAAATGAGTTGGAAAATGGGGTGTTTCAAGCGATTGAATATTATGAGTAACTGAGTTGATGTACACACACACACACACACACACACACTCAACATACAAGACCTAGAATATTTAGGGAATAAGATTCACAATTGTATGCAAGAGGCAACAGTATTGCAAAGCACTTAAAATGCATAATTTGAATTCAATCGGCTAACTCCAGAGACCCTACTTTAAACTTCCAAAGATACGGACATAAATGGGTTCTGTGTGCACCCATTTTAGAAATACGTAAGCCGTGGCATTCCTTTTTATCTACAAGTTTATTACACCTGAAAACACAGACCCTCATTTTGTGGCCATGAGAAAATCACTTAACCTTTCAAGATGAATTCCTCCGAACTGTAAAATGGAGACAATCTTAATACCTCCTTTCTACAGTTATTCTGAAGTTTAAATGAGACTGTAAATGAAAAAGGACTTAGCATACCATATACACTCATTAAATATCAGCGTAATGTATTCTTTTAGTGCCCCACCTGGATCCTCTTTACAGGCAATGTGCCCACCCCCTAGCTGCCGCCTGTGTTGACTGATAATAATTCACAGCTGCCCCCACTCCTGAAAATAGCCCTCCTCAGCCAAACAGCAGTCTTCTTGCCCAGGAGGCAACACCCCCTACCGCCCAGGGCAGGTCTCAGCCAATGGCAACAGGCTTCATGGCATAAAAGGCTGGCCTCTTTGCCTCAAGTTGGGATTACTTTGTGGTGCAATTTCAGTCCCTCTGTAGAATTAAACTGAAACTAGTCTTCAGCAAACAAGAGGTACCAGTCTCTTGTTTAAGCTTTCTACCTCTGTCCTACTATGCTTTTACACCTCTTATCCTGAGAGCACTTTCCCAGTCACTTAAAAGAAACTTCATCTCAGTCCTGGCTACTCAGGAACCCAAATGAAGACAACTGACATCAGAAATGGTTTTAGGAAGCCAACCCCAGGAATGGAATTCTGGGGTTGGCTCCCTTGCTGGCTGGAGGGCAATGAGCACCCCACAGCTGAAGGTAGGTGAAGAATTGATCTTCCCTGTTATGCTACACAGTGTGATTGCTAAGATTTTCATCTGTAATGAGCTGGGATGGGACTCAGGTGGAAGGAGATGTGCTAATTGGTGCAATGTCTCTCCTCGAGAGGCATGAGAAAATAATGACCATAAGGTTTCTGGAACTGGATGGGTAGTGGAAGAAAGGAAATTACACACTCAGATTTATTGGTCAAAAATTTAAAGTAAAACATGAGTTAGAAGGCCTTAATTCCTGTAGTTGGGATGGAGTTGGGGCAAAAACAGCTGAAGATTGGGCACAGGACCTAATTGCAATAGTGCAAACTTTGAAAAGACTGAGTTTTCAGCCTCGGCAAGTGTTTTAAGCCAACAATGGGGACTTAATGGGGAGACAGTGTAATCCTGAGACTTGGGAGGGAGATGTCCTCGTAGATGCATTTTGAACTTTGATTCTTCTAAACACTTTGATTCTGCAGAAGCGGCCTATTTCTCATTATCAAAGATAGAGCCTCCTACCCCCACTTTGCTTGAAGACTACAAAGAGACTTCAAATAAGGCCTTATAAAATGGTGCAGGGTCCTTTTCAGGATATGCTCCCAATTACCCTCCTGGACATCAGACTCCTAACTAACATCAAATCTCAGCATAACTTGGTCAGAAAAGTGCTGGGCTAGCCAAGGGAGAGATGATATTATATACTGAAAGGGCCTCAGGACCTAATGAAAATTTATTGGCGGAAGCTGGGAGAGTGTGTCTGAGAGAGGACCCTGAGGATGCTTGACCGAGGGGGAACAGAATATAAAATTGCTTGAGGGAAAGTTTGTGGATATGGGAGCACTTCATCACAGCCATAAATCAATACCCTATCAAGAGCCTAGAAGGTGACTCCAAATTGTTGTGTTATCTTTCAGAAGATTGGAAAAAGAAATGACCTCCACAAAGGGTAGTAAAAATGTAAGAACTGCTGTAGCAAATGATGGAGGAAAAATTGGAAAGCTCAGAGAAGGTGGGTATGTTGATTTGGATCTGCTCTATAAGATCAGAAAACCCACTAGCTGCCCAAATTCTCAGGAGGGACCAGAGGTCACTCCATTTAGTGAGGCAATAAGGAATATACTGGTGAGGGGGACGTCAATAAATTTGAGAATCTCAGTAGTAGCTGTCCTTTGTAGGTTAGAACTGATGGTCACATATCTGGACTCCCTCATAGCAATGGGATCGGATTCTGGAAAAAGCAGAGGCCAGATGGCAGCCCTTAACTGTTGGAAGCCAGGGTGACTATAATAAGCATAAGGTCAGAATGGTAGCCAGAGACTATAAGAGACTCACTTCAGATTTAAGGACACAGGCAGGCTCAAAGTGAAGGGATGGAAAAATATATTCCATGCAGGTATAAACTAAGAGAAAGAAGGGGTGGCTGTACTTATTTCATAAAAAATAGAATTTAAGTAAAAAATGCTAATAAGCAAAGAAGGTCATTATATAATGATAAAGGGGTCAACTCATCAAGAAGATAAAACAATTGCACCTTCCAATTGTGCAATAGAGTGGTATTAACTATAGTCACCATGTTTTACATTAGATCCTTAGACTTTGTCTTATAGCTAAAATTTTGTGCCCTTTTACCAACCTTTCCCTATTTCCCCCCAGTTTCTAGCAACAACTTTTCTACTCTGTTTTAATGAGTTTGCTTTTTTTTTTTTTTTTTTTTGCTCCATACCTAACTGATACCACTGGACATTTTTTCTCTGCCTTATTTCACTTAGCATAATACCCTCAAGTTCTATTTATGTTGGAAACATAATTGTTTCAAGTGGCAGGATTTCCTTCTTTCTCATGGCTGAATAATATTCCATTGTGTATGTATGTTGTGTGTATATACACACACTGAATCTTCTTTATTAATTTATCTACCAATGGATGCTTGGGTTGTTTCCATACCTTGACTATTGTGAATAATGCTGAAATGAACATGGGTACAAATATCTTTCATATCCTGCTTTCATTTCTTTTGAATATATATCCAGAAGAGGGATTGGTGAATCAAGATAGTGTTTTATTTTTAATTTTTGAGGAAACTTTTGTTGTTTATCATAGTGGCCGCACCAGTATACATTCTTATCTGCTGTATACAAGGATTCTTTTTTCTCTACATCCTCAACATCACTTGTTATCTTCTGTCTTTTTGATGATAGCCATTCTAACAGATGGGAGGTGGTATCTCATTGTGATTTTGATTTGCTTTTCCCTGATGAATAGTGATGTTGAGCACCTTTCTATGTACCTGTTGGCCATTTATATGTCCTTATGAGAAAAATGTCTATTGAGATCCTCTGCCCATTTTTAAATTAAATATAATTTATTGTCAAATTGGTTTCCATACAACACCCATGCTCATCCCAACAGGTGCCCTCCTCAGTGCCCATCACCTACTTTCCCCTCTCCCCCACCCTCATCAACCCTCCGTTTATTCTCAGTATTTAAGAGTCTCTTATGGTTTGCCTCCCTCCCTCTGTGTAACTTCTTTTCCCCCCTTCCCCTCCCCCATGGTCTTCTGTTAAGTTTTTCAGGATCCACATATGAGTGAAAACATATTCTCTGTCCATTTTTTAAAATTGGATTGTTCAGTTTTGTTTTTTGCTTGTGCTATGAATTATATAAACTATTTATACATGTTTTTATATTAACCTCTTATATTTTATGTGATTTGCAAATATTTTCCCCAGTTCTGTAGGTTGCCTTTTCATTTTGCTGATGGCTTCCTTTGCAGTACAGAAGCTTTTGACTTTGTAGTCCCACTTGTCTATTTTTGCTTTTGTTGCATTTGCTTTGGGTGTCAAATCCAAAAAATCATCAGCAAGACTGAGGTCAAGGAACTTACTGCCTATGTTTTCTTCTGGGAGTTTTATGGTTCTAAATCTTACATTCAAGTCTTTGTTTTGAGTTAATTTTGTGTATAATGTTAGATGGTGGTGCATGTGGCTGTCCAGTTTTCTCATCACCTTTTATTGAAGAGTCTTTAATTACCCCTTTGTATATCCTTGGCTCCTTTGTTGTAAATTAACTGACCATAAAAGTGTGGGTTTATTTCTGGGTTCCTTATTCCATTGATCTGTGTCTGTTTTTATGCTAACAATACCATAGTGTTTTGATTACTGTAGTTTTGTAATATAGCTTGAAATCAGAAAGTATGATGCTTGCAGCTTTGTTTTATTTTCTCAAGATTTCTTTATCTATTTGGGGTCTTTTGGGGTTCAGTAGTAATTTTAGGATTGTTCTATTTCTAATTCCATTGGAATTTTGATAGAATAGATTTACATGTAAGAATTTGTGAACTATGAGACATTGGTGGACCATATGCAGACCACATTCTGTATAGTGGTGGTGTTGAGATGGGCTAACAATTGGTAGTGGTGCTGAGATGAATTAGCAACTAAACTGTTGGAGGGCAGGGATCTCTTCTATACATCCTGACCCTCCAGTGCTGCAACACAGGCACTAGTTAAATAAATATTGAACATATTTTATTATGGACTTACTAAAAATTAATCATCGTAAAACAACATGAAGTTAGGTGGTTATCAACTTTCTGTATCAAGATGTGCTTATGATTAATAAGGAAAAGATCAATAGATTTGATTGCATAAAGATTTTTTAAACTTTGATATATTAAAAAATAAACTAAAAGGCAAGTATCAAAGGGTTAATATAGCGAAGTCCTGCAAAGTATTAAGAACTAAGCATTAGATAAATAAGTGGTTTTTGGAGTGATAATTCACTAAAATGAAATCATTGTAAACAAATATATGGAAAGATATATACAAAGGCATTTACTTCCTCTAAGTTAGCAAAATAAAATTCCCATGGGAATCTGTAATGCTTGTGAACTATGGCTAGACAAGTATGGGCATGTATATCTGGGTGCATTATATAAATTGGTGTAATTGTGGAAGTCAGTTTTTGTAAAATCTAAGAGCCCTGAACATATAAATTAAGGTTTGGTCCCATTTTTACAGTTTTGGAAATAATTTTAAGGAAACATCCATCCTATGAAAATAATCCAAAATTTAAATTAAAATTTAGACATTAAGATATTCACAAGAGTCTTATAACAAGATTGGAAACAACATTAAAGTCGATAGTAAAAGAGTTAAGTAAGATATGGTATCCGTTCTGTAGAATATTTGTAACCATTCAGTGTAGTAGCTGTGAAGATAATCCAGTGTCATGGAAATAGAGTTATTGCATAATGAACCAAGCAGGCTCTGTGAGGTGCTTGCCAGTCATATTGTTCCTTTCTGTCAAACCAAATGCCAGCCATGCCTCCTTGGGCTTTTATTTTGCCCGCAAATTGTTGAATATTACAGCACTCCTGACCACAACTTTTTGCACAAAGGGTAAATGCCCATGTCAGTGGGCTCTTTTAATCTGGAGAATAACAGGTTTTAGTTTGTGGATGATTTCTGTTATTACTTCACAGAAAAATTCCATTGCTTTTCTTTGTACTTTTTAAGGCATTCGTAATAATTGGATGTATGTTGGATAATAATTGGATAAGTGTTTTTGACATTTTAAACTTTTTATCTATGTCTCTTATTATTTATGTATGTATGTATTTATTTATTTATTATATATAATTTATTGTCAAATTGGTTTCCATACAACACCCAACTTTCTCTAAATTCATCCCAACAGGTGCCCTCCTCAATGCCCATCACCCACTTTCCCCTCTCCCCCACCCCCATCAACCCTGTTCGTTCTCAGTATTTAAGCGTCTCTTATGGTTTGCCTCCTTCCCTGTCTGTAATTTTTTCCCCCTTCCCCTCCCCCAAGGTCTTCTGCTAAGTTTCTCAGGATCCACATATGAGTGAAAACATATGGTATCTGTCTTTCTCTGCCTGACTTATTTCACTTAGCATAATACTCTCCAGTTCCATCCATGTTGCTACAAATGCCCAGATTTCATTCTTTCTCATTGCCAAGTTGTATTCCATTGTATATATAAACCACATCTTCTTTATCCATTTGTCCGTTGATAGACATTTAGGCTCTTTCCATAATTTGGCTATTGTTGAAAGTGCTGCTTATCTAGGTCTTTAAAAAAATAATTTCATGACAGAGTTCCTCAACTTTATCCTCTAAATTATCTAGAACTTTTCATTTCAGCTACCCTATTCTGAAAAGCTCTTTCTTGATAGTTCCTGTTGCAGGGATATTAGGCTCAACAAATATTCCACGTGCTTCTCTTTCCCAGCTTCACTTAGACTTGAACTAGTGTTCTGGCTAATGGTGTGTGAGCAGAGTGTCATAGGTCATTCCCAGACTGAGGCAGTTAAAAGCTACTGTGCCTCAGTCCATCCCTCTCCTCCTGATGTGGTGTTCTTATAAGCTACATGCGATGATGGTGGTGCCATAAAATGAAGGGAGACTGGATCTCTGAGTTGCAGATAAAGAACAACAACTTCTAAGTGCTTTGGACATGGTATAATAAGTGAGTGATAAACTTGGTTGTCCTAAGTCCTTGAAAACTGAGCATGTGTTGCTACAGTAGAGCTTACTGCATTTTAACGAGTACAGTTCCCTTCCCACAGTACTCTCTCTTGTTTCATGAATGCAGGGGTGCTCTTGTTTTCTTCTCTCTCAGGATACTGTAAATAATTCTTCTGTTCTTTGTAGTGTTTTTTCCTTTTCTGACTCATTTTTCTCATTTGTTGTTCCTCTTTTTGATGTTAGAAGTTCTCTTAAATGCCTTATCATTTTTTGACCATTCAAATACAGGGGTGCTAGAGGGGTTACGGGAGGGGCGATGGGCTAAATGGGTAAGAGGCATTAAGGAATCTACTCCTGAAATCATTGTTGCCCTATATGCTAACTAACTTGGATGTAAATTTTAAAAACAAATTAATTAAAACAAGGTACTAAAAATTTGGTAAGAAGTTTTATATGCATGTATGGGTCTTATAGGCTGTTGGATTTCACCATGATAGAATTAGGAGCTAACTCTGCATTGAGAGAACCACATGTGTCCATATATGAAAATCTTTGGGGCTATTCAATATCCCAATGGAAGTATCTTCCAGTATTTTGTCTGGAAAGTGGGATGGTACACGTGTGTGTTCTATAAGCAAGACCAGGAAAGGAAATTGAGACTCCCGTTGTTCAAATGCAAACTTTCTCTAAATTTTCCTGTTTTCAGTGACTGGGGTTTCCATGTTTGGAATCCCTCCTATTCAGTTTTGCTAGAGCATCAACTTCTGATCTCTCTCAGAGGTTGGTTATCTGGCTATCTAGTTTTGGAAAGGGGACCTGGGAGGATCCAACTGCTCCTTCTATAGCTTCCAACCCAGCCCCTTATTTTCAGTCCTCTGCCTCACCTTCATCTTTAGTAATGCCTGGGTCTCCAAATGCTAAGCCTTTCTAGGAACCTACTAGGCAGGTTACCTTTTGCTCTGCAGGCATGTGGGCTGGCACTTACTCCACTCTGCAAAGTCTGTCGCTGCAACTCCATCTGGTATTTGGACTCAGGAGAAATGATCTCTTCCAAAACTGCCAAATCATATTATCTATAGTTTCCTTCTAAGTTCTCTTGTTCCTTGTGGATTTATATATTTTTATTCCTTCACTATGACTTTATTGTGTTAAGGGACAGAAGAGTTTTTGTTTAAGTAGATGGAGATATATTGCTTTTATAACAGAAGAATCTGAAATAATGAAAGGGAAATGCCAACACTCCCTCCCTCCCTCCAATATCTTCCAAGATCTCAGGGTATGTAGGTGCTTGTGCAGTTCTTGGAATGTTAAGGTTTCGTAATTCAATTTCACAAAAATTTATTGATAAAAAAACTACACTGAAACCTTTTTCCAGAAGTGTTTCTTGGAAATTGGCACAAATAGTACAAGCAGAAATTAATATTTTAGCTTTTTATTGCTTTATTCTTTGCTTATTTCTCTAAGCAAAACTGCAAACATGAAAAAATGGACTTTTTTTGGAGAAAGAAATGGATATAAAAGTTATTTGGATTGACTGTATAACCTCAGACATATTTCATAAGTGTTGCTCATGTTTTTATTGTATGTTTTGTTGGTTTTTTTAAAGTTCCTGTTTCATCAGGTTAGTTTTCCTCCTCGTTTCCAACAGTGAGCTATCAGCTGCTTATTTCCCTGATTCATCCTCCCTCCCTTCCCCCCTATAGTATATCACTGTAAAAATATAAAGTCTCTCTCCATCTTACACTTCTTGAGAATCCATCCTCAGGAAAAATCCAAAATTTAAGAATCATTAAGAGCTGCATGACAGTCTTATTTGTAACAACAAGAAAATGAAAATAGCCCCTGCCTCCACCCACAATACACCCACACCCACCCATGCACAGCTCCTCCCCCCACACCTTCCCCAGTCAGATACTCTTCAAGACACAAGGAAGAGGCCAGCTGTAGAGAAGAGCACAGAGAGTTCATCTTTCATAACAGGAAGAAGGCAGCATGTATGGGTACAGATGGTTGAAGGTGGGTAGATGAGGTAGTGTGAGTTTGTGGAAACTCTTCTAATTTGCTCCAAATTTTGTCAGGAAAGTAAGAAGCAAGGTCCTCTCTTGAGAGTGAGTATGGGGGCAGAGGTGTTGGACATGTGAGGAGAAAGGAGAAGGTATGAACTGAATCCTCTCATAGGGTGGGAGGGGGAACATATTGGGGGAATCCAGGGTGGCTGCTGGGAAGCCTGAAGGACCCCCTTGAGGTTAGGGGCACAAATCTAATGTAGATAAATCAACACCCTTGTGTGTGTGTTTCTAGCCACTTCCAGCTGCACTGAGTTCATAGGCCAGTGTGGCATTTCAAAATAATCAAATTTGAGTTTAGCCAAGTAAGTACAATGAGATGAGGGGTATAGGAAGTCACACACACACACACACACACACACACACACACACACACACACACAGAAATTACTAAGGATTGACTATAGAATGCTAGCTGGCTAAGGAGGAAACGGGGTGGGGACATGAAGGGACAAGGGCAGTTAAAAGATAGCAGAATCACGGATTACAGGTCCAGGTGGGATCAGAGGAGCTTTTGCATCTGGGGCTCTAGAGGGAGCTAGCTGAAGGAGAGGGTGGCATGGGGTTGGTATGGTGGAATTGTTGCAATGATTTGTTATGACAAGGCTATGTGACGGACATATAACATGGGAGTGAGATCTTGAGGGAGGGTGGAGGACAAGATGATCAAAATAGAAGCATTTAGTGAACTGAGTGGCCAGGATGCATGAAGTTTCATTTTCTTGCGTGTTAAACTCAGCAAAAATTAAGACCAAAGTAACGCTGTAGAAAATGACAAGGAGCCCAACGTCATTAAGTTATAGCTATCGTGAGGGGTAGTGGGTGATCTAGTCTGATGACATGTGATTCCACGCTGGAATATTTTGGGAGGAGAGAGGGAGAATGGTCTGAAAGTAGCAGTGAAGAACAAGGAGGACCTTATCCCGCATTCAAGTCCAGATGTCTGAGGGCTGTGGGAGGAAACACAGCCCCTCCTTTCCTGGACTTGTTTGTCCTTGTTGGGCGGGGTGGGGGGCGGGGAGCCAAGCTTTCTTTAGAGGAAGCATGTGACAGGACTGCTTAGAGAAGAGGATGGGGACATAGGGGTTTTTCGCTGATGATAGGCCATGAGTTTAAGAGTGCACAGCAGATAGTTTGGGGAATTTGGAAAGAGTGGGATCTGGGAAAAGAACTGGAGTTACAGAGTCATATAGGGATGAAAGATGGGAAATGAGAGGTGACCTGGGAGTCTGAGGCTTCTTGTGATGACTGACACCAGGGGGATTGAAGCCATAAGGAGACTGGTTTGGGTGGACCAAAAGCAGTTGTTTAATTTTTTTTAAAAACTTCAGTGAGATCTTTGACCTATTAAAAACTGTATATTTAAAATGTACATTTACCCCAGTTTTATTCAGATAGGATTGACCTGTAGTTTTGTAAGTGTAAGGGGAGCAATGTGTTGATTTGATGCACTTATATATTGCAAAATGATTACCACCATCGTGTTAGCTAACACCTCCATCACCTCCCATAATTGCCATTTCTTTTTGACAGTGAGGACATTTAAGATCTATTCTCTTAGCGACTTTCAAATTAACTATAGTCACCATGCTGTACATTCAATCCCCAGAACTTGTTTTATTATTGGAGGTTTGTACCGTTTGTCCAAGGTCTCCTCATTTCCCTCACCCATAATGTTTTGACATATATAAACCTTGTGAAAAGATCACCACGATCAAGGTAAGTAACTTACCCATCACTTCTTCATAGTTATCATTTTGTGTGTGCGTGTGTAGTCCAAAGACTTAATCTAAGATCTCTCAATAGATTTCAAGCACACAATTCAGTTTTGTTGACTATCTGCCCCACGCTGTGCAGTAGCTCTCCAGAACTCATTCAACTTGCATAACTGAAACTTTGTACTCTTTGACTGTCTCCTCATTTTCTCTCCTCCTCCCACCCCCACTCTCTGCCAACCAGTATTCTGCTCTCTGCTGCTATAATTTTAATTATTTTAGATTCCGTATATAAGTGAGATCATGCAGTATTTCTGGGCCTAGATTATTTCATTTAGTATAATGCCTGCGCGTTCCGTCCATGTTGTCACAAATGACGGGATCTCCTTTTTTTCTCGTGGCTGAATAATATTCCATTGTACATCTGTACTACATCTTTATTCATCTGTTGGTAGACATTTAGGTTGTTTCCATATCTGGCTATTGTGAATAATACTGCAATGAACACAGGGGTACATATATCTCTTTGAGATCTGGATTTCATTTCCTTTGGATATGTGCTGAGAAATGGGATTGCTGGATCATGTGGTACTTCTGTTTTTAATTTTGAGGAACCTCTACACTGTTTTTCCATCATGGCCATATCAATTTATTTTCCCACCAGTAGTACACAAGTTTCCCTTTCTTCACATTCTCACCAACCCTTTTTTTTTGGTAATAGACCTCCTGACGTGTGTGAGGTGATATCTCATTGTGGTTTTGATTTGCATTTCTCTGACCATTGGTGATGTTGAGCACCTTTTCATGTACTGTTGGCCATTGGTCTTCTTTTGAGAAATGTCTATTCAAATCCTTTGCCTATTTTTAAAAATCAGGTTATTTGGTTTTCTGCTATGAGTTGTGTGAGTTCCCTATATATTTTGGGTATGGATCTCTCAAGACAGATGTTGGTGACAGGTTGTGAATGTCAGTCTGTGAGCATTTGGGTATATGGAGGCACGAGTATCTGGGGCTCTATCTTGGTCCTCGTCTGTGGCCATTAGGACATCCAAAGTCCTAGTGCTAGTGCAGAGATAAATCTTATCCTTCTTAAGGAGAGATGGCCCTGCTTCAAAAGTGTGAGGTTTCCTCTCTTACCCTATTAATGGAGGGGGGAATATCTGGGGAAAGTGGGAATGAATTCAAGCATGCAATATCCCCTTGACATCCGAGGGAGGTGTGTTCCATTGCATTTTATATGCCTGGTGAAGATCCTGGCTTATAGTAAGTACTCTAAGAAATTCTTGCAGACCTGAGGAGGTAGGTGGCCAGAAAAAAATGGATGTAGTGCTTAGGAAAGTGCTTGCTCAGAAAAATAATTATTTTAAAGTCATCAGCATTTGGGTGGTGATTAATATATCCCAGGATGATAATATGGAATATGAATTTTTAAAGGGTGCAATGGAACTCTGGGTGGGAGAGGGGGACACAACCTTTTTTAAAAGGCCATAAAATAAAGACTCTGGAATAGTAGTGTAGCAGCTGGAGTTGGAAGTGATCCCTGTCTCCAAGAGAAGAGGGAGTGATCTTAGTGGCAAATGTCACTGAGAGAGTAAAAAGAGGCTGAACAGAGTTCTCTGGATCTGACCATTCTGAAGGTCCTTGGTGATCCAAGCAAGGGAACTTTCATGGAGGTCTGCGGCAGAGCCAGTGGGAAGGGACCTGGGGACTGGTTGGGCATTGAGGCAGTGGACGAAATTCAGATAATTATATCAAGACGTTTACCTTGGAAAAGAAAAAATAGAGCAGTAGGAAACACAAGTCCTATGAAAGTAAGTTTTAAACATATTTATTCAATGATAAGGAGAGAATAAGAAGAACCAAAAATGAGGATTGGTGAAACAGCCTCAGAGAAAATAAGGAAATGTGGTATTATTTTTATATGCACTGGGTCATGTAAACCCAGCAACCTTACAAGAGTTGTATTTATGCCTCGGTTTACAGATGAGGAAGTTGACCTTGGCTCAGAGAGGTTAAGCAACTTGTTCAAAGCCACACAGCCAATGAAATTAGAGTCAAAATTCAAAAACCAATCTGTCACCTAAATTCCTCATTTTTTTACCACATCACACCATCTCTACATCTTTGAGATGAATGAGATTGAGGTAAAACAGGTAGAGCCACAGATATGTTTGTAGACTGGAGGCAAACCTGAAGAAATTTACACTTGAAGCACCACCCCCTCCCCCTCCCCCCCTGTTTAATCTTGACATCCATTCACTGAGATCCTCTCTGCCCCTCTAAACTGAGATAAGATTGGCTTAATATCATTGCAAACTTTGTGAAGGTCTTAAAGTCTGTCACTGATTTCTACAGATTCTCAGGGACTGGAATTTTCACAGGCTCCTCTGAGCCTCTATCCTGGCTTTCTCTGAATTGGTTCAATTGAGATCCTCTTGTGTCCTGTGGACACGCTCCTGTCTATGCCTCAAATTCTACAAAACACTTGTATTTGTGGTAGACTTTATAGAGGCTTTTGATGGGGAGCAAAGGGGGAGGGGTATTTATCCTGGCAACGCAGACAACTTCCAGTTGAACACAGCTCACTCTTCTTAAAAGCCTTTTAGTTTTGCACACAGGGATTTTTCACTGGCTTCTTCACCCAAGGATGTCAGCCCACTTTAGCTACCTTGTTGCCTCCTTTCTTTTTCTTCCTCTTTTACCTTTCCTCTTCATTCCCATTCTCCTGCATTACCCTTGGGAATGCTTATTTTTTTTTTTTCTCATTCTGTTCTGCCAAGCAACTGTTCCAAGCTCCTACTCCCCTGTGCTGGTCTAAGCCTTCCTTTGTAAATCCAGGTTCAACAAGGTATGCATTCTGATTAACATGTGACAAAATCCAGCTGCCTGGTTTTAATTTTTATATGCCCTCTTTGCAGATGGAAGTAAGGCCATCTCCCAGAAGGGGGAGCTGGGTGGGGGAGAGTGTGAGTAAGAAAGGATTAGGAAGGGGGTGACAATGTCAGGTAGCCTCTGCAGGAAAAGAATGCCAGGGATACCCAAGGACTCAGCCCAAGCAGAGATCCTTGGCTTTTTCTCTAGTAATTGACCATCCAAGCAGAAAAAAGGTGACAAATGGCTGGAGGTCCTTGGGGTAGGAAGTTTGCAGAGTGATCACAGCATAAAGTCAAAGACAAAGTTGTGTAAAGTGCTGACAGACAGTCCCAGATGTGAGGGGCTGTGGGTCTGGGGGAGGGAGTTAGAAAGGGGGCTTTGGAGTTACAACTTAGCAGCTGGTTGTCCTTCCTGGCACTCTGGGACCTAGGACTTACACACCCAGTGTGTTGGTGCTACCTCTGGGCAGCGCCCGTCCAGTTCCCCATGGCATAAAGCAGCCCACCCCACCTGCCTCACAGAAATGGATGAGAAAGACTCAGTAGAAAATGGAATCCCCTGGGCAGGTGGATTTAGCAGGGCTCCCTGCCGCCCTTGACTTCAGGTGATTGTCCAGTCTTGGATGAAAAAAGATACCCAGTGACACAGTCACTGCTATTTCTCTCTCTCTCCTTCTCTACCCACCCACTCTTTGTAGAGAACAATGTTCTCTTGCCTGCTGCTACACATATGGGGGGAAGGGGTATGGGCATTTTGCTTCCCTCCCTTGCCTTGAAACTGACACATCGATACTCCTGAGATTCTCTCCAGTTTACATTTGCTCAGTTTTATCATCTGAGCCTATCGCTCATAAGTGATCCTCCTCACCTTCCTCCCCTCCCACAGTTTCCCCACATCTTTGTGTCCTTGTTTGCATTTTCAATAACTGCTCTTCCAACCAGATGTCATCTGGGTTAACACTGTATCAGAAGAAGCAGAAATGGTCTTAGTGCTCATTAAAGGGGAGCTGTTTGTTGTTCAAGAAATGTTCCACAAGCATAGGTGAGCCATCTGTCATCCATGTGTCCTGAAGCAGCAGCTTTTCTGCCAGCTTTTTTTCCCTTTGTAGCTTCTGCTCTAACCTGTATCACTAATAACGTGATTTCCAGCACTATTGTGCCTATAGTGCACGGTCAGGGGCCACCTTAAAGTTACCATAAATGTCCTTAGTCACGGGGCCATATGGAGACTAGGTGGGTGGTACCATTAGCTGTAAAGCTTGAGGCAGATTTAAAGTTGCCTTGCCCAGAAGAGAGAATCCCAAATCGGAGAAATGTTTTGATAAAATATACTGGAACAGATTTTAAGCTGTTCCACCATTAAACAAGAGTCTTCCTGTTCTCAATTCAAGTTTATTTCTCTCAGATGATTTCAGGCATGACTGTGATATGCAGCAGTTCCTAACAAGACCTGCATGACATTTGACAACACTTGACCATGGTTCTCCCCAGAACCAGGAGAGAGGTCCCTTAGCCCAGTGTTTAGGGGATTAGTTGGAAAAACAGTGGTAGTTTCCCGTCGATATTTCATTGTGAACTACATCTTTCTGAACTCACAAGTTAGAGCTTGCCTTAACTCCTTTGTTGTTTATCAGCCAATAAACTATAAATAATCCTTTGTTTGTGGGACATCCTGCTCAGCCTCCAAAGTGATGTCATCAGCTAATTAGGCAGCCTGTTTCTGTATCATATGGATTAAAATAAACCATGACTATAAGCAGATTGTAGACAGGACTCAGATCTCCTATTGCACCTAGCATATGTTTGGCAAGAAGTAGGCCCTCATGGCAGAGATGAACTGCATCTGGAACTGGAAGGAGCCTACAAGGTCACCCACAGAGTCCTGTAGTTCAGGATGCCTCCAGATGGGTTCCTTAGGGCTCAGTGAGATAGAGGTTAAAAGGGTTGAGGGAGGGGGAGAAGGAACATGAGAAGAGAGAGGTACTAGGGCTGTTCCAGGGTCAAAGTAGTTTGGAAAATAATATGATCAATAAAGTTCTGTTTTTAGTTTACTTATTAGAGAGAGTGCGCATGTGCACGTGTGAGCATGAGTGGGGGAGGGACAGGGAGAGAGAGAATTCCAAGCAGGCTCCATGCTGTCAGCGCAGAGCCCGATCTCATGAACTGGGAGATCATGACCTGAGATCAAGAGTTGGACATTTAACCGACTGAGCCACCCAGGTGCCCTAGTAAAGTTGTTTTTTTTATTACAGGACATGCTAAGTCTTTAAAGTGCTTCTGAGCCTTGTGAAAGACAAAAAGAAGGAATATAAGCAAGGTTGTGTATTCCTACTAGGGTGCTGTGTTATCAGTTTGGGAAAGGCTGAGCCGTCCCAACCCATTAATTGTGTAGATGAGAAAGACGAGGCCGAAGGAGGAAATGACATGCTTGGAAACATTTGCTTTATCATTTGTCACATGGGATTAGGACATAGACCTCTTTTTATTCTGGGTTTTTCACGGAGTGTGTGTGTGTGTGTGGGGGGGGGTCACCACATAGTCCCCTGTGTCTAGGCAGTAGGGGAAAAAAAAAACCGAAATAAATGAGACAATAGCATGAATCTGATGTCAAGTGCTTGTTTTCAGCTTGACATTTCGAAGATGGATGCGCTGTGACAGTCAAGACCCCAAACCTCCCCAGTTCCTGGGAGGAGGAACACATTTTTCCCTCATGAACTATGCAGTTCCCTAATTTCTGATCTGTGTAGAGAGATGTCATGCCTGGCTTTATATTTTATTCGTGTTAGTCCAACTGATTACTTCACTAAAGAAAAAAAAAAAGGCAAACTATCCTTATGGAAAGAACCTTTACAGACAAATGCAAGGCCCTTTGCTGAAACTGGATAAAAAATAAAATGCCAAGAAGAACAGCGGAACGTGCACAGAACACTAGACAGAGAGGTATGCATGTGATGCAGGGGGGTGTCATCTGAATCATTTCCCTAAATTTAGCAATGCAGTTTAAAAAAATAAGCCTTTAAGATCTGCTTCCCAGAAATCTTGTTATTTCTTTGCATATGTCTTACGTAAGTCTGTGCCACAGGCCTGCAGAATAATTAGATGGGAAGGGCACAGCCTTATTTCGAAAGAGCCACTAAGAGAAATCCAGCAGAGAATTTGAGAGCTAAGAAACTCCGGATAAATCCAACCTTTGCCTTTTCCGTGGGTGCAGCTGTGAGTGGTGCCATCTATTCAGAGTCTTGCCTGTTAAGTAGTTCCTACCTAGGTGTTGTGGGGTGATTCTAAGATTTATGAATTTCTCCCGCCTGAGTAAGGCTGTCATTGCTGCTGTTGTTTCTCAAAGCCTTTATCACGGTTCTTTAATTCCCGAGGGAGCATCTCTGCCACCCTCCCTCATTCTCTCCTGCCCTTTCACTCTCCCTTCCCATTTTTTTCTATCTCTAGCTTCACCTTATGAGTGGCTCCAGCAAGTCAGGCCTCCAGAACTTGTAGGAATCCATTGGTTTGGATTCCTCTTCCAGTTTACAGCTAGTAATTGCTTATGTGGTTTCTCTGAATTTCCTCTTAGCAAGTGGTACAGAGGGACAAGCGTCCTGATGGTTGAGGCAGGGTTGTGCTGTATGCTGCACAGGTAATGACATTAAAAGCAGGTCACAGGAAAGTTGGAACAAATGCCCTGATGTCCTCCAGCCCCCCTCTGCCTGCCTCTCTGAGTTCCCTGTTTGGGGTCAGCTTTGAGCATCAGGAGCATGAAAGTGATCATGATGGTAAATGCTCCAGGAGCCTGTCAGGTGTCCTCTACTTGCCTGCACCCTCTCTCAGACCATGCCTCCCACCTGAGCCTCTCTTCCTCACCTCCCCATAACAAAACCTCTTTACAAATCTGTAGTCCTGTTGAACCCTCTTTTGTTTCCCCACTGAGCTGCTGGAGATGGTCATGAATGCCTGATGGCTGGTGCTCTGAGAAGAAGCTGATAAACAAATTCACAACAGACTGTTGATAACTGATAATGACTTCACACATTACTCTCTTAGGGTGCTTCACATCTTAATGGGAGAGAGCTCATGAATTCATAAAGTTACTGAAATTCCCACCGTGTGCCAAGCCTTATTCTAGGGATGAGTTCAGGCAAGGTTTCTGCTTACACGCTAGTGGGAGAGAGAGACAAGAAGTAAACAATCCAGCAAGACCACTAGTGTAGTGTTAAGTTCTATGAAGAAAAGAAACTGAGGTGACATGAAAGTTCTTGGTGAGCTGCAGCAAGCAGGGAAGTCTTCACTGAAAAGAGGACATTTGAGTCTTCCCTTGAAGGAAGAGAAGCAGCCAGGTCTGGAGAAGGGTGCTCCAGCCAGTGTGGCTGCGGTGTGGTGACAAAGGAGAAGATAAATCTGGAGAAGTATGCTGGGGTCGGGACCTCTTTGTAGCCCATAATAAGTTTGGATTTTATGTAACGGCAGTTGGATACCTTTGGAGGGTTTTAAGAAGGAAATGGACATGATCTAATGTAAGTCTTAAAAGACCATGTCCTACTTTAATAGAACGACTGTACATGCAGAGAAACTTTCAAGCTCATGAAGAACTAAGACATGGTGAGTTGAGAACTAGATTTGGGAAGTCTGGACTGTGGTTCTGACTCTGCCCAGAACAGCTGATCAAGCTACTTCAGTTTATTACCTTCAGGTTTTTCACATAGAAAATGATGAGGTTGGACAAATTAGTCCTCCCACATCTTTTCACGTCATAACTCATATAGAACATGATAGCTGTGCAGCACACCTAGAAACAAATGGGGACCTGCAAGGCTGCCCTGAGAGCTGAAGCACCCTCATGACACAAGGGAGGGGAGTTTCTAGACTAGATGATCTTGAAGGTCCCTCAGTTATACTATTTTAAGATTTGATGACATTTCCTCATTATGCCCCTCCATCCATATCACAAAGGCAATGGTCTATTCTAACTAAATGCAAGGGCAGGACCAATCTAGGAGGTAATGATTAGTGTGGCCTATTATTTCACATTTGCCAAGAATCAAACCTCGTCCTAAATAATCAAATGTTGTCATCTTGTCCATCCTGCTGCCAGCCATGTAAATTTCCCAGACACACTGGGTCTCCTGTCATCCTCCTCTGCCACTTGAGTGGTGAACTCCTTCCTGAAGTGGCCTTCCCAGCCTAACTGGTGGTGCTTCAGAGAGTTCTAGCTTTCTAGTTGGCAAATTGAGATTTTAAGCCAAATGATGAGACAATTTACCACGATGATTTATGGAGTCCTTTCCTTTTTTCCATACTCCAAAATAAATCTCTATAAAATAAAAAAGCAATGGCCATACTCTGATGAATAGATAAAGCATGGAGACTGGAAGTATCTATACCAGAGGATCAAAAATTACTGTACTACAGGGGGTGCCTGGGTGGCTCAGTCAGTTAAGTGACTCTTGATTTTGGTTCAGATCATGATCTCACAGTTGTAAAATCGAGCCCCGAGTCAGGCTCCTCACTTGGCATGGAGCCTACTTGAGATTCTGTCTCTCCCCCTCTACCCCAGTCCCCCACTTGTCCTCTCTCTCAAAAAAAATAATAAAAATAGCATTTAAAAAATTATTACATTGAAAGGCAAATGTACAAAGAGAGCAAGACTTGCCCTCTACCCCCTAAGATCCGTTTGACTCATACATTCAGTAGAACAGATGCATTTGAATATACACATCCTTATTGTCCTGTGCCCTTTGATACCTGGCCTAGTGTGTACAAACTAAATTCTCTCTGAATTGCATTTATTCCATTTCTAATCTTAAAATCCCCTCTGTAACCTCTTCATTTTTTAACCTCTCTTATATCCTCCTTTATTCTGTGCCCTACCATGATGTCAGTCTCCTGATCTCCCTAATTCCATCAGCCCACTCCTCTATCTTCTCACTGTATACCATGAGTTTGCCAAGATCCCTTTGCCTTTGACCTTCTACTTTATCAGTTCTCAAACATAGTATCTCCCTGAATTCCCCAGAACTACTAGCATTACAAAACCCAGACAACAACAGATTGACTGTAAAAGGGTCAACCCTGTGGCCTTTGTCTGGTTAACATTGAACCCCACTCCGCTCGTCACAGTCTCCTCCATAAGTATCCACAGCTCTGTAGAAGGCTGGCTTTTATGTTGTCTCATAGAGGTGGTCCTCATGGGGGAAAAAGTAATAAGACTGGAGAAAATAAGAATTAGAACATCTCACTCTTATATGGCTATATTCATTTTACAAGCTTATGTTTTTTTGCCTATATTTCCTTTTCTTCTCCTTTATTATTACAGTCATCCTCTCATATGACTGACTTCAACGAATAAACAGTTGTCTCTTTGTCCTGTCATTGAATATACACTGTAATCCTTTGTTCACATGTCTTCTCCCTTTCTAGATTATGGACTTCTTTCAACACTAAAAATACTTCACTCTACTCTTTTCTTACTTGCATAGTTTCTGAAGAGAAGTATGATATAATTGCTAGCATTTTTCTTCCATAGTTAAGATGTATTTCCCCCTCTAACTTCCTTCAAGACTTACCTTTGTCTTTGACTTTTATGCAATCTGAATACAACTAGGTATTTTGTATAGAATTTTGGTATTTTTCCTGCTTGATGTTCTCTGAGCTGCTTGGAATTATAGTTTAGTATCAGTCATTAATTTTGGGAAATTATCTGCCTGATTATTTCAACTATTCTAATTCTTCCTTTCTCTTGTCTTCTGGTTTATTACTATTACGTATGTGTTGATGTCTTTTATAGTTTTTACACAGTTCTTAGAAATCCTGTTTCTTTCTGTCTTTCTGTCTTGCTTGCTTGCTTTCTTGCTTTCTTGCTTTCCTTCCTTCCTTCCTTCCTTCCTTCCTTTCTTTCTTTATCTTTTCTTCCCTGCTTTTCAGTTTGGGAAGTTTCTATTGACCTGTCATCAGAATCATTGGTTCTTTCTTTGGCCATGTCCAGTCTATTGATGAGATCACCAAAGGCATTCTTCATTATTTTACAATGCTAATTGTTTGTAGCATTTCCTTTTGATTATTCTTTAGAGTTTCCATCTCTCTGCTTACAGTATCCATCTTGCATGTTGTCTATTTTTTCCATTAGAGCCCTTAACATAATAATAGTTATTTTCTTTATTTTTTGAGAGAGAACATGAGTCGGGGAGGAACAGAGAGAGAGAGGGAGACACAGAATCTGAAGCAGACTCCAGGCTCTGAGTTGTCAGCACAAAGCCCAACGCGGGGCTCAAACCCACAAACCATGAGATCATGACCTGAGCTGAAGTTGGACGTTCAACCGACTGAGCCACCCAGGTGCCCTGATGATAGTTATTTTAAATTCCTAGTCTGATAATTTCAAAGTCTTTGCCATAATGGAGTCTAGTTTTGATGCCTGCTTTATGTCTTCATGCCAGAAGCCTAGGGGAAT
Organism: Prionailurus viverrinus; assembly: GCF_022837055.1. NCBI lineage: Eukaryota > Metazoa > Chordata > Mammalia > Carnivora > Felidae > Prionailurus > Prionailurus viverrinus. The sequence continues at coordinate 23,718,336 of NC_062577.1, forward strand.
TTTTCTTGAGTCTTCATCTCGAAAACCTGGTGGGACTCCTGAGTGTAATACTCATGAAAGTATGAGGACTCTCCCCTTAAGGCTGGGCCCCCAGAAGATTCATCTTTCAAGATAGTCCGTATTCTGTCTCCATCAACTAGGCAATTATTCTTAAGTGTTCCTAGCTGGTTCTTGCAGCAGCCTCTGTTCCAGGCAAATTGTGGCTCTTTGTATTTACTGGCATCTCCAGTTTTCAGGGTAGCAGTTTGCCTTGTGACCTCCATTCTGTCTTCAATCTAAAAAGAGTGATTGATTTTCAGTTCAGTTATTTTCTTCTTATGGGGACAAGAATGACAACTTCCAAGCTTTTTATATGTTAGACTGGCAACTATGGACTTCTTATTTATCTTTGAAGCCCTTTATAATGACATAGTAATCCAATATATTCATCAAGTACTTGCTGGGTCAAAGCCTATTCCCCTAAAAATACAAGGCTTGTTTCCAATTATATTGTAAGGAGCTTTATCCTTTGTTCCTGATTGTATTTTCTTTTGGTTGTTTTGTGTGTTTGTTTTTGGCAAGAATTAAGTATTTGTCCAAACCTTCTCACCCATGATCAGATTCAGTCTTCTCAACTTTTTCCTTACTCACCTTGTTTTCACTAGGCACTGAATTTGGGGTTATTATCGACCCAACCCTATAGAATTCAGAGTTCTAAGTCCTAGCTTGAATCTGGCCATTATCCAGTATAAGCTCCCTGAGTTTCCTTATTCTCAATCTTAACATTTATTCACATCTTCCCTCAGCTAGGTAAATATATTGAGCAAGTTAATAACACTAAGAACTTTAGCAAAGTATTTGAGGGTTATCTCATTGGCTCCCCATAACAAACCATAAGGTGGATGTAATTAGGAAAATATGGAATTCTGGCTTAAAGATGACAAATTGCCTAATTCACAGAGCTAGTAAGAGATGTAGTTAGGAGATTTTTAATCTCCCCACTTCTTTGTCCAGTCTCAGGGCATCCATCCATCCATCCTACAAGCAAATACTGAACATCTATATGTTACAGGCATGGAACTAGGTGCCTTGTTAGATACAAAGATAAATCACATGTTCTTGTCCACAAGAATTACAATACTCTACTTGGAGGAATGGGTAGAAGATGAAGAAATGGCAGAAAGAGGAATAGAAAAGGTAAAAAGAGAAGCCATTAATCCACAGACATCTGTACAGTGCTTCCAATGCAAATAACTTCTATTTCTCCCCCTCAGTATTAGACAAATCTAAGACTTAACCCTGTAGTTCTTGAGAATTTCAACCGAAGTCAGAATATCAGAAGGTCTTCAAAAGCTGCTAATAAAAATATACCCCCACCTCAATGTGCTCCCCAACCTGGTCAAAGATAGAAAGCTGAAAGCTGGGAGGGTGTGTCTTAGAGCTATAACACCATTGCTACCTCCTCCTACCTGCCATATCACGAGGAGGAGTCACTGGCCTGTGACCAACTCTGGAAAAGTAGCCTCTAAAAGTCTACTACCTGGACCTGTAGCAAACTTCGTATGTGGCAGACCAAATAAAACCATGAAAGATCTGCTTGTTTATGTGTTCAATCCAGGGATTACTATTAAATATTCTATCAGTATTCGTATAATATACATTAGTTTATATTCTGGTGTTCTACTTGATTATAACTTTTTATTTTTATTATTATTTAAGTTCAAGTTAGTTAACATAGAGTGTAATAAAGATTTCAGGAATATAGTGATTCATCACTTACATAGAACACCCAGTGCTCATCTTAAACAAGTGCTGTCCTTAATGCACATCACCCATTTAGCCCAGGCCCCCACCCAACACCCCTCCAGCAATCCTCAGTTTGTTCTCTGAATTTAATAAGAGTCTCTTATGGCTTTTCTCCCTCTCTGTTTTTATATTATTTTTGTTTTCCTTCCCTCTGTTCATCTATTTTTGACCACACCTTTTTAAAGCTTCATGGATGTCTGCTTCTGAGTTGCAATGATCCAAGTTTGGGTACCATCTACAGAGATGGAGATAAATGACAGGATGGGAGAGAGTAAATGAAACCTGAAAGGAAAGGAAACCATGACACCTTAGGGTAGGAAGGAACCTTAGATGTTATTTGGAGTCACACATCTCTGATGCTGAAGATTTGAGTGGGCCTAACAAGCTCTCATGAACTGTCAGGGCACTGGAACCTAGTTCCGCTCTGACAGTGTGATAATGAGTAGTGCACTTATTACACCATATTCCTAAAGTGGATAATAAGTGTAACAAGAAGTAGTAGTTGACTTTCTGAGAGACTAATCCCTCCTACCAGATGAGTGACACCCCAGGAACAGTTGTGACTTTTCATGGTCTTGCTACTGCTTAAAAAGGTAGACAAATGTAACCCCTGTCAACTAGTTAAGAAAAGAACATTTCTGTATAAAAACACACCTCACAGAGGTTACTAATATGACCTTCATTTTATAAGCCCAAATATTTTTTTCCCTTTTATCATCCATGCAGAACTTCCTTTCTACATTCCTACCAGTAAAGTCCCTCTGCTTCTCCATACTTTCTAATTTTTCTCCAAAGACTTGGGGAAGACAGACCTTCTCTGATGCACCTGAGCTGTTTATATTTGGACTTGTTACCCAATCTCTCTAAAATTCAATTTTCTCTTCTGGAAAATGAGGATGATGATAAGTTGCTTTGTGGTAATTTCAAGGCTAAATGAGATAATATAGGTAAGGATTATAGCTCAGATCGTAATGAGAACATGATTACTAGATGCTATATTTAGCCATTGATGTTATTGTTTCCATTTTTTAAATTCATTTTTCCTATTCTCCCTGTTTCTTCCCACCCCCCCCCACCTCTGAAAGCCATTTTTTAGTTTTCTCAGATTTTCTATTTAAGTAAGCCCCCTTTATAAAAGTCCAGAAATTTGCTCCTATATCAAAATTCTTTCAACCCATAGGTGGAAATATCTATGCTAAAGACAGATGTCATCATGTTTATTTTGCCTGGGAGGACCTGACACTTTGTTTTCAACTTATCCTAGTACGAGATCTATACATAGCAGCTTCAAGTAAAAATTGTTGCCCGAGGGCTAAGAGGCCTCTTGTTCTCTTTTACCCCAGACTACGTGGAGATTTGACCCCCGCTATTACAAAGTTACTTGTTGGCAAAGGCAATCTAGAAGGGGACTGGGAGGGCAGGGTCCATCCTCCCCAGTTACGTATGCATGCTCTGTCTTCACACTCACAGTTCCCACCTGGCTTCTGGGGCCACACCCAGAAAGAATAGGACCGAGAAGGGGTTGGAAACATTCTGCCAAACTAGGTTCTCAGATGGCCCCAAGGGTGCCTACTGAATTATGTATAACACTAGTCACTTAGAAATATATCTCATTAAATGAGATTTTTTTTAATGGGAAATGATTTATAAAGATAAAAATAACTCAGCCTTGCCACAAAAGTACAAAAATAAATTCTGTACCTTCTCTGCCTGATTCTGGGAGGAAGAAAGAGGAGGGGGGGTGGAGAGAGGGAGAGGGAGAGAAAGAAAGAGAATGAATGAATATGAGAGAATACATTCTGGCTGAAGCTAGGTAAGAACAGATACTTGACCAACCAGCAATGCTGCTCCGAGGCCCAGGAATCTTGGGCAGGATAATGGGCAGTAATAGAATTCTTAAAAATCTATAGTTTCGTTCAGAACTCATCAAGCCTTTCCCAACATGGTGCTCTGTTCTTGACAATGGTACACACCAGGGCAAGGAATCTACCCAGCCCTGGTTCCTCTTCCTCCCCAAGCCTTTTAATTACAGGGCTCTGAATACAGAAAATAGTAGAGAATTCTCAGAAGATCTTTCTTTCATGCTTTGAAAATAGGTGGTATGTGTTATGGCTCTGATATGACCTTGGCTCCTCCCAGGCTCTCCCACGTCACCTGCTCCAATACCGCTGCTTCCCTGCTATTCCTCAAAGACTTGGCCATGCTCCTGCTATAGGCCCTTTGCACTGGCTGTTCCCTCTGCTCTCCCTAAGGCTCTTCTCCAAGACCCACAGCTGCCCAGGGAACTTTGGTAGCATCTGTGGTACCAAAGATTTGTTCAGCTCGGATTACACTGAATAATGGTAGGCATACTTGTACTTTTAGAAAGTGAATTATGGAATCACAGATGAGGAATTGTTAAGCAGTTGTATAGTAGAATGACTTTTCCTCTATGCTTGTTTCTGTCCTCTGCCTGGAGTACAGCCATCTGCAGGGCTGGGAATACAGGAAGTAGGGACATTTCTTGCGTGCGTTGTATAAAACCCCATTATTTCTCAATCTTTGTGTCCTAGGCTCATAATGTATCAAGTTGGTAATTGTGAGCAGTTCTAGTAATACACAGTTCTATGCAATTTGTACATAGTTGTAAATCCAGATTTAATTTGTCACCAATTATTATGAGGCATTCTGCCCAAAGCTTAGATGTGCTTGCTCTGATTGCCGGCCTGCTTCCCCTAATCAGCTGAACTGAACTTGAGAAGTCTTCCAGCGCCATTTAGAGAAGGTAGAAGTATGTCCTGAGAGCTACGAAACACAGAAAGGGAGCTCCAGCCGCCACTGTAAGAACACCAGTGAGACAAGACAGATGGCATTCATGCCTTAGATCCAGAGTCACAAGACATGGCTCAAACCCAGACTCTTCCTCCTTGTCAGTTCTGTAAGTTTAGGAGTGTGCTTGAATATATGGTCAAGCTTTACCTCCTTTATCTCTTCAGTAAGACAGTATTGCTCATTCTTTACTCATAATAACAAAAACAGTTAACATTTATTGAGCGCTTACAATATACCAGACACTGCTAAAAGTTTGTAGATTTATGTTCACATATAAATATATATAAACATACATACAAAAATAAAGCAATATCAATATTCTTCTTCCCAATTAATAACCTCCAAAAGTAAATGCTTATTTGACCTTTTCTGCAATAGATTAGTTATACCTATTCTGACCTTTTATAAATAGTATTCTACACAATGCATTTTTTGGCTCTCTTCATGAAACCTTATATCTGAGATTTACCCATGTCACATGTAGCAGTAATTTGTCCTTTTATTCCTGTATACTATTCCATTATATGAATGAAATTTTTCTATTTAGTTATTGAAGGACATTTGGATTGTTTCCAGCTTCTGCTATCATGTATAGAGTTGCTATGATTCTTGTTCAGGTGTTTTGATGAGTATATTTCCATTTCTTTTGGGTATACATCTAGGATGAAAGGTCCTGGATCTTGGATTTATCATGTTTACCTTTAGCAGAGACTGCTGAATGGTTTTCCAACATAATTATACCAACTTGCACTCCCACCAGCAATATACGAGAGTGCCAGTTGCTTTGTATTCTCACCAACACTTGGCATTGTTAGTCTTTTTAATTTTAGCCATTCTTGTGGGGATACAGTGGCATTTTATTGTGGCTTTAATTTACATTTCCCTTATGTATAACACTGAACAACTTTTCACATGTTTATTGGCTAATTGGATAACAGCTCTTTGAAGTTCAGGTCTTTTGCTTCTTAAATTTTCTTGCCTTTATTGTTCTGTTAGTTTATAGACTTCTTTATATTAGATCTGAGTCTGTTGTCAGATATATATTTCATAAATATCTTCCTGTGTTTTGACTTTTTATTCTAACTGTTATTTTTTAATTTTTTAATTTATTTTTGAGAGAGAGTGAGCGAGGAAGCAGGGGAGGGGCAGAGAGAGAAGGGGACAGAGGATCTGAAGTGGGCTCTGCACTGACAGCAGAGAGCCCGATGAGGGGCTCAAATTCATGAACTGAGATCATGACCTTAGCCAAAATCAAGTGTTGGACACTTAACCAACTAAGCCAAGAACTTCTAACAGTTCTTAATTAAAAAAAATTTTTTTTTAGTGTGTACTTATTCTTAAGAGAGCGAGAGAGAGCAAACATAAGAGAAAGGGACAGAGAGAGGAGATAGAATCCGAAGCAGGCTCCAGGCTTTGAGCTGTCCGCATAGAGTCTGACGTGGGGCTCGAACTCACGAACCATGAGACCATGACCTGAGCCAAAGTCAGACTCCCAACTGACTGAGCCACCCAGGTGCCCCCTAACAGTTCTTAATTTTAAAGAAGTCCAATTAATATATCCTTTCTTTCATGGCTATTAATTTGTGTCCTAAAAGTATTTACCTACCCCAAGATTTATGAAACTGTCTTCCTATGCTTTCTTCTAGAAATTTTATTGTTTTACATTTAAAAAACTTTTATGTATGGTGCAAGGTATGCAGCAAGACCTTTTCATTTTTTTTTTTCGTGCTGAAATCCAATCGATTTCATGACATTTATTAAAAGGACCACCCTTTCCCCACTAACTTGTAATGGCATCTTTGTCATAAATCAAGTGATAGTACTTATGTGGGCCTGTTCCTGTACTCTATTATGTTTCATTGTTCTGCTTGTTCTTTCATCAATACCATGTAGTGCTTATATTACTGTAACTTTAAAATAGGCCCTTAGGCTTCAGTCTTCTTCAGGATTTTCTTCGTTACTCTAGGACCTTTATATTTCCGTACAAATTATAAAATTATCAGTTTCTACCAAAAAAAAACCTGACAATTTTTAATACATAGATCACCTGGAGGCAAATTGACATCTTAACAATGTCAGCTGTTTCAATCCATGGTATATTTATGGTGGGTATATATGGGTATACCATATATAGATATTTAGCTATTTAATTCTATTTAGGTATTAATTTCTATCAGCAATGTCTTATAGTTTCCAGTGTCAGTATTTTAAGTGCTATAGTTAATCTTCTGAACAACTCTGAGATTGGCACTATTCCAATCTGTAGTCATAAAGAGAAAGGAACTAAGTCTCATAGAGGTTAAGTGGCTTGATCAAAGTCATGTAGCTGGGGAGCACTGTGTGGACAAAATATAATATTGCAAGAAAAACTTTAAAGGTTGTAGAGGGCTACCCAAAACAGCTATAATTATGGCTACATGCTCTTGAGCACATGGGCCCCAGTGCTGTCATATAAATATTTAGAGCCTTGTTTCTCTGAGAACCCAGAGTCCTTAACATCTTGGCTTTGTTGGTTGTCTTCTAGACTTTGAATCCCCTCTTCTGAATAAAATGTGGTAACTGAGGAAGAACTATTGGTGCAAGGACCATGGTTTTCTCATTCCTTGAGTCCTGCACTGTCTGGCAGGATGTTAAAGACTTGGTTTGTGCAGTAGATGTTTGCTGAAATGCTGGTCCAGTCATGATAAATTTTGTTAACACTCATCATGCTTTCTCAGAATAATTCCTTTGTTAGAAAAGATCTCCATGGCTCTGCAGAAATTTAGGAAACCAGTAGCTTAAACCTAAAAGACAAACTCTGTTCTCTACTCCCAAGTTTAGAGGGGAGTCAGAGAAGAGGATGTGGTCAAATGAGTAAGCCTTATCTCCTGGAAGATCCTTTACTCTGACATATTTTTGAGTTACTGTAATGCCCCTGTTTGTGTTTTAGCAGTCCTGTTTAATCAATTTATGCAATTTAGTTAACACTTGGTCATGGATCAGAAGGGAAATTATTTCAGGTCTTTGAACTAAAGACTGTTTTCTATGTTAAAATGTCCCAAACACAAAATTATGGAAGACCATTTGCTTTAGAAAATTGAACCATAAAACTCAGTGCTAGTGGTCCATGGGTTCTTTGTGCCCTTGGGATGGGGTTGGGGGGAGTTGTATACCTTTACAAGAAGGTAGAGGGGTCAGGATTTGAAATTAAAAAAAAAAATTCCACCTAATCTCCATTACTCTAAAACTGAGAGTGCAAACTGCAAGATTCATGATCTTTACTATCCTGTCAAACTCATGTCAGCTAAACAAGAAAAATATATAGAACAGTTGTCACAGTGATTTTCATTGCTATTTACCCATGAGTTGACAAAATAGAACCTAACGATTGGAAACTTCTAAGATTCTAAGGGGACACATCATCTCTACAATCCTGATACGTGTGTGTATACATGTGCATGTATATTTCCGGCCATGCTTAAGACCAATAGATACCCCCTCAAGCATCTATTTACCTCATATATTGTCACAGGCAATCTTAGGCATTCATGTCTGCTAAAATGGACAAAATAATATTTAATGATGGGGATAGCAGAGAATTGTACAGAAAAACTTTGTAGGATTAAAAAGACAGCAAGATAAAAATGTAAACATAAAGAAATAACAGGTTTCTTTAATTTGGAGATTTTATTCATAAGAAAAATGTTTTAAGTGTTAGATATCAGCTTGGCTTTTGCTTTTCTTATTTAAGAGAATGTCAAGAAGTAGAAGGAAAATACCTCTTTATGTATAAATTATATTCTGAAGATGCATCCTTCCTAATAGATTCCTCTCTGAATTTTTCTCACCAGCCCTCTGAAGTTAATAGACTATTGACCTAGAGGAGCATAGAAGAGAATAATAATTACAGTAAAAATAATCGCATGGATAATCCACCTTGAATTTATATAAGGACTTTCTCATATCAAATGCCAGATGTTCCTCATATATCTTCACATTAATGTTCACATAAAATGTACGCAAGTTAGAAGCTGAAACAATTAGTGTTTTTACAGATGAGATTAGGTTCAAATAAATCAACTGACTTACTTAACATTCTACATAGTTTCTCTGGATGAAATAGGTCAGGTAATTCTCAATTCTCTCTTCAAACCTCTTTCAAATAGGTTATACTTTTCTCCACTAATATACTTTTATCCATCAATGATTTTTTTCTCCCCTAATATTATGTGAAATTAGGATACATGTCCTTTCATACTCTGTTCTCTTTATTACTGCAGGAGATCTGTAAATGTCTGCTGAACAAGTAATAGAAACTAAACTGTGCTACTGGCATTTAAGGTAGTTTTGAGTATTATAAATATTTGAGCAATGTAATCACCCAATTTTATTCTTGTTATATTAGCTCCAAATTTTTTTATGGTGACCCTAAGAATTATTTTAAGATTCCAAGCCTCAAAATAGTTGTTTCCTATGTATAAACACTTAAAATGGCTTCTCAGGTCGAATTTGCAGGTATGTAAATTAACGAATCATTACAAAGAAAAGATACCTAACGGCCTCTGGGAGACTCAAAGGATGAACATACATTTGAGAATGAGGAATTGTAGGATTTTGATTATTTCAAATGATTCAACGGTCTCAATGTTGGGCACTATAAACTATATGAATGAAGGGGAAAAATTCACAAAGGGAGATTATGCTGAGATATGAATCCCAAAATGAGATTAAAAACAGACAAAAGAATGCTTGCAAAGAAGCTGCAATACAAATATCACAAATTAAAATTTACCATGACTGACCTAAAGAGCAGCATTGAAATTGTAGAAAATTGAAACAGTGGGGAAAAATTGGGAGGATCTTCTGAATTCAGATTAAAAGAACAAATAAAGGGGCGCCTGGGTGGCTCAATCGGTTAAGCGTCCGACTTCGGCTCAGGTCATGATCTCGCGGTCTGTGAGTTCAAGCCCCACGTCAGGCTCTGTGCTGACTGCTCAGAGCCTGGAGCCTGTTTCGGATTCTGTGTCTCCCTCTCTCTCTGACCCTCCCCCATTCATGCTCTGTCTCTCTCTGTCTCAAAAATAAATGTTAAAAAATTAAAAAAAAAAAAGAACAAATAAAGGAAAATTGCTGACCAAGCAGATGATCTATATGGATGGTAGAAAATGGAGAGTATATGGATATAGTATGTATTCTTGAAATGAAAGATCAGAGTAAAAAAATACCCAAAAAACAAAAAAACCCAAAACTAGTGCAATGGTCCAAGAAATTGGAGAAAGGCTTTTCCGTTATCTGAGGAAAAAATAAACTTGCTTACATGCAGCCTTTAGGAAAAATTAATAACTATAAGAGGAAACCCATACCTAGTTATAACCTAATCAACATTTTTAAAATTAAAGTTAATTCTGCAGGCATCAAAAAGCAGACTAACAGCAAATAATTTTTTTAAATCAGACCATAGTTACATTTTCAGCAATGATAGACTAGGTTGTTTTCTCTCTTGATTAAAAACCAGTAAATCTAGAAATTTCATCTGTTTGAAAGCATTGGAGAGCTTCCAAAGCAGTGAGAATTTGTGAGGCTAAGATCCTGGGAGAAAGAGGAAGCAAAGGGGTTAAGTCCAACTTCTCAGGTGACAAAACAACAGCAGAGCTTAGAGGCAGCTGCTAAGGGAATATAAAGCTGGGCAGAGCTTTAGACCCTAGACCCATAGGTAAAGGAAGAAACACTGGCATTAGGAGCTCAAGCAGGAAGCGTCCAGGTGTTTAGCTAAGCTCTGAAGGGTTATCTCCTAAGAATAAGTAGGAATTAGGAATAGATCTCCCACAGGGACAGAAAGCTAGATATGAATCATCTAAGTATCTGGTGACATTAGGGTTGCTAGTGCTCCTAGCCTAGAGGCCTAGGAGATGAAAACACAAACTGTCTCTGAAGGAAGATAATCTAATACCCTCTATAGCTTCAACTATCTATGCAATTTTTTTCAATAACCATGTCTAGCACTCAAATATAACCAACTATGTAAAGACACAAGATCTGACTGAAGTCAAGAGGAAATAAAAACAGACCACTGAAACCAATCCATGTGAAACTGAGCTAAAGGAATTAAAATGGAAGTTATTATAAATTTTAAAACAGTTTTTATGACTATACTGAAGGAATACAACAGGAAGAATTTTGGCAGAAAATTAGAAACTACTTAAAAAATCAAATGGAAATTCCAGAGTTGAAAAACAAAACAACTGTAATTAAAATGATGAGGGGGTTTAGATACAAATGAAATGGAATATAAGTAAAATAAGAAGAAAACAAGGTCAGAAACAATAAAAAAGAAAATACTAAAATCACCAAAAAAAAAAATAGGAGGTACGTCGGGTGAAAAGCTCTAACATCCTTGAAATTTTAATCCAAGGAGAAGAGAGGGAGAATGGGGATAGAAGGAATATTTGCAGAGATAATGGCTGGTCATTTTCTAAAACTGAGGAAATATCTTGAGCAATACATTGAAAAAGTATTGTGAACTTGAAGCTAGGTAAATACAAAGAAAATCACACCCAGGAAGTTGATTAAGAAAGAAAAAATCATGCAAGGAACCAGTTTGGGGAAAATGCAGGCTGGATCATAGCAAAGGAAAAGCAAGGGAAGGAGTAGTAGATTTTTATTTATTACACAAAGATGGAAAACTGTAGTGTGACTAGAGCATCATGAGTAAATCATTGTAAATGGAAGTTTGGAATATTTTGAACATGTGATAAAGCACTAGTCATTACATAGAAAATAGCATTTCAAATCAGAAAATAGGGAATTTATGAAACATGTCCAAACTTACTAGGTATCAAAAATGCAAATTAAAACAATAAGATTTCATTTTCGCCCATCACATCTACAATATCAAAAATGTTAAAACCAATTTTGGCAAGGACATAGGGGAACGGAAATATACACTATCGTTTCTGGTCAGGACTATAAATTCAGACAAGTCTTCTAGATGGCAATTTGGCAACGTGTATTGAGAGCTTTAAATATTTAACTCTTTGGTCACCAATCCTAAAGGAGTTTTCTATTTGAAGAAAATGTTTACATAAGTCTAAGAAAGTATATACCAGCTCCTAAATGAAACCTTAAAAAAAGATATCCAAAATTGTAAACGTCAATATCCAACTGGTTGTTTATGACATATTTCCTAAATGTTAAGACATTCTTACTTTTCCAAATTAAGTATGTGCTGCAGTTGATATTAAAAGACTACCTATATTGGGGTGCCTGGGTGGCTCAGTCGGTTAGGCGTCCGACTTTGGCGCAGGTCATGATCTCACGGTTCGTGGGTTCGAGCCCCACATCCGGCTCTGTGCTGACAGCTGAGAGCCTGGAGCCTGCTTCGGATTCTCTGTCTCCCTCTCGCTCAGCCCCTCCCCCGCTCATGCGCGGTCTCTCTCTCTCTCTCCTTCAAAAATAAACATTAAAAAACATTTTTTTTTTTCAAAGACTACCTATAGCTGTCAGAAGAGTAAGTTAGGAGATGGTTGTCATTGCTTTTTTGTATATGCAGACTGAACTACAGATTCTAATAACTTCATGCCGATTTGTTATTTTACTTATTTGCACTGGTACAACACTCACCGTTGCATTGGTGTAACACTGACAAATCCCTTGTACTTTTCCTTTATTCAGAATGCCACTTTATTGAGGCAGGGTTTGGAACACACTCCCGAAAATCTGTCCTCTTGAATATTTCAAACTGAAGGAAGTTGGGCAAGTGCAGAAAGGACTTCCTCTGAAACAGGTCACAAGACCCTCATTTGAGGTGCCCTCCCTATACCTGGAGGAAAGGAAGATCTTTACTTTCCAAGACACAGGGATTCAGAGAAGAATGAACAAACAGTGAGGCCTTACTGTTTCCCCCTGTTTACCACACTTAGTTCATACCTTTTTTTTTTCTTTTGTCCAACCATGTTTTTCCATGACTTTCTAGTCTTCATCATACCTAGCATTAAAAAAACCCACAAAAACATGGGCGCCTGGGTCGCTCAGGTGGTTAAGTGTCGACTTTGGCTCAGGCCATGATCTCGCGGTTTGTGAATTCAAGCCCCGCATCAGGCTCTGAGCTGACAGCTGCAAGAGCCTGCTTCAGATTCTGTCTCCCTCTCTCTCTACCCCTCCCCTGCTCATGCTATGTCTCTCTCTCTCTCTCTCTCTCTCTCTCTCTCTCTCTCTCTCTCTCAAAAATAAACAAACATTTAACAAATAAAAAAAAAAAAACCACAAAAGCTAAAACAACCTAGCATAAAAACAGTTTAACCACTTTGAGTTTTCTTTCCTTATGAAAGCTCCTGTGTCATGTAAAACTAATACTAAATCAGTTTGTGTGCTTTTTGACTTGTTAATCTGACTTTTGTTACAGGGACCCTAGCCAAGAACTTAGAAGGGTAGAGAAAAAATATTTTTCCTCCTCTGTAGTTACATAGAATGTCCTAAAAAGATATCTACATAATTACAGCATTGAAATAAAAAGCTGTCTTGTAAATAGAAGATTGCATATCGTATGGTAGGCAATGCAATAAAAATAGATACTGCCAAATCCCTCGAACTAAACAGAATGTTTAAAACCAGAAGAGTTAGGTATCAGCCATTTTATGTGTCTAGAAGAACTATCACTGAGGGTCTGTCAAATAATTTTTCAAAACAATAAAAATTTCCAAGTGGGAAATGTACGTACAACTCTGGCATTTCTTGTGCTTTGAAATTATGCTATTAATTTTAACGATGCCAAAAATATCAGTGTTATGAACACTTTTTTAAAAAAGCGCAAAATTAGAATTTTATGTATGATTGCTAATGGACAAAATGTTTAATCTTCAAACCATAGATGAAAAGACTTAGATTAAAACTTTGATTTTAATGAAACATTATATAGACAAGTATTTTATTGTCTGCTGGTTAAAATGAACAAATAAAAACAAATAACTTTTATATCATTGAATGTTTTTTCCCCTAAAATCTGTACATGTCAAGGTCGATGTTATCTTAGAAATGGAAAACAATATCACAGACATAAAATAATCAGAAATTATTAATATCAAAACAGGTACGTTTATTGCTGGTCAGTATTTATGTGTTCTTTTATTTTGCTTTGCCTAATAAAACAGAGTTAACTATCACATTTTTCCTTTGTAATAGTAAATTCCAGAAAGCAATGGAACACAGTCTAGAAAATTGTGTAACCTAAGAATTCTGTACACAGCGATGCTTTCTTTCCGTGTATGTTAGCAATACAAATATATTCTTTCATATTTAGGGATCCAGAAAACGTCCTACTAATGTATATTTCTTTTAATAGATTCATAAAGATTTGACCCAAATGAATGAGGGAACAAAGTTAAAGATAAGGGATGTCAGTACATGAATGCAACAGCGATGACTGCTTAATCCAGTTAAAATAGAGCTGTCTAAATACTTTGATCAAAAAACAATTTATGAATATTTAAAATGATTATGAAAATATTAATATAGAAAATACTAACACTATAGGTAAAAAAAAAAAAAAAGCCCAGATTATTGTCACAAAGATCCAGAATTTGTGGTGAGTGAGAAGTAGAGAAAAATGGTGTCAAGCAAGGGGAGTTTAAAAATATTATTGAATTCTTCACTCTAGCTCTAAAGAAATATAAATTAACAGAATGCTTTTGACAAATGTTTAAGGAACCCAATGACATGCTTCAAAAACTCTAAATCATAAATGCAGAAAAAATGGTTTATCAAAGAGATAAAAACCAAGAAATAACAAAAAAACATTTTTAAAAGTATAGAGCACCACCAAAAACTAATTTCTAAAAATGAGTTCTTTTAATCAAATTTAATTAACCATATTTTCAATTTATAGAAATGTCAATTAGGTTAATTTCTATGTTAAAAGCATTCAGATTGAATTTTTCAAAACCTAAATGTATGCTATTTATCAGACTTATTTAAAGAAAGGGGCAATAAAATGTATAAGCAAACATGACAAAAATATTTTTGCAAATACAAAAACAATGTCCATATCAGTGATAGTATGTCGATGAACATTATCAGATAAACTTATTTTTTTACAAACCTTTTTACAAAGAACCATTTTATTAACAAGGATGTAATGTTCAGTAAAGCTGAAACTATCATAAACCTTTAAGTACCACGTAATACTACCTTGATATAATTAAGGGAAATTTGTTAGAAATACAAGAAACGAACACAATAGTATTAAAAGGTTTTAATATACTTTGAATTTTTAAAGGCCAAACAAGTAAATAATAGCAGGGCTATAATTAAATAAAAATATATACATTATGTATCGGAGATCTCTAGAGAAAACTAACCATCATGTCTTAGAAAAGAACATATTTTTTTCTTTAATTCATAGACTATTTCATTGATCACATACTAAAAGCTGCAAAGAAATCATAAATTCTAAAATTTGGCCACTATTTAAAATGCAGTGGGCTCCACATCATTAGTCATTAGGGAAATGCTAGTCAAAACCACAATGAGATACCCTTCACACCTACTAGGATTACTAAAATTAAGAAAAAAAAGGATATTGGCAAGGATGTGGAAAAATTGTTGGTAGGATTGTAAAATGATTCAACCACTTTAGAACACACAGTTTGGCAGGTAAAATGTTAAACATAGAATTACCATATATCCCAGAAATTCCACTCCTAAGTATTTACCAAAGAAGAATAAAAAAACCCTATCCACATAAAAACTTGGACACAAAGGTTCATAGCAGGATTCTTTTTTTTTTTTTTTTTTAATTTTTTTTTCAACGTTTATTTATTTTTGGGACAGAGAGAGACAGAGCATGAACGGGGGAGGGGCAGAGAGAGAGGGAGACACAGAATTGGAAACAGGCTCCAGGCTCCGAGCCATTAGCCCAGAGCCCGAGGCGGGGCTCGAACTCACGGGCCGCGAGATCCTGACCTGGCTGAAGTCCGACGCTTAACCGACTGCGCCACCCAGGCGCCCCATAGCAGGATTCTTAATAATAAACAAAGTGGAAACAACCCAAATGTCCATCAGCTAATGAATAGGTAAAATGTGTGTCCAGACAGTGGAATATTAGCCATAAAAAGGAATAAAATACTGATCCGTACTACACCATGGATAAACCTTGAGAGTATTATGCTAAGGGAAAGAAACCAGACACACAAGGCCACAGGTGATAGGATTCCATTTATATGAAATGTCCTGAATAAGAGTCTGTAGAGACAAAGCAGACTAGAGGTTGTTAGGATTGGAGGCCAGGAGGCAGGGGTGGGGGTGGGGTGCTGGGAAGTGAGGGCTAATAGATATAACTTTTGGGGGGGGTGATAAAAATGTTCTAAAATTAGGGGTGATAATTATACAACTTTGAATATACCAAATTCACTGAACTGTGGATTTTTTTTGAATTGTAGATTTTAAAAAGGTGAATTTTATGGTATGTGAATTATATTTCAGTAAAGTGGTTTTAAAAATGCAATGAGGGGCGCCTGGGTGGCGCAGTCGGTTGAGCGTCCGACTTCAGCCAGGTCACGATCTCGCGGTCCGGGACTTCGAGCCCCGCGTCGGGCTCTGGGCTGATGGCTCAGAGCCTGGAGCCTGTTTCCGATTCTGTGTCTCCCTCTCTCTCTGCCCCTCCCCCGTTCATGCTCTGTCTCTCTCTGTCCCAAAAATAAATAAACGTTGAAAAAAAAAATTAAAAAAAAAAAATAAAAATGCAATGAAACTAGAAATTAACAATGAAGTACTTAAAAAGCTTTAAAAGCCCTTAACTTTTGGATCACAGAAAAGATTAAAGCTCCAATCATAGATTTAGAGTTTCCCTAAAAATAAAACATTACCTATAAAATCTACGGGATATAGCTAAAGCTGTACTTAAAGGTAACATTTATAATGTGAAATTATCTTTAACTTTTATTTTTTACAATAATTCAAAGAAAACAAAAATTAATGAACTAGAAAACAAGCAGTGGAATTGATAAATCCAATAATCAGATCTTTGGAAGGTCAGTAGCATTGACAAACATTTTGAAAAGCATTTTAATTCCAGGCTAGTCTCCTATGGTTACCCCAGGAGGGAGACCACACTTTTTATATTGGTTAAGTGAGACATGATATAAATGAGACGTGTATAAATCACACTTTAAAAGGTCATGAAAAAAATAGGGGCATCTGGGTGGCTAGTCAGTTGAGCATCTGACTGTAGATTTTGGCTCAGGTCATGGTCTCACGGCTTGTGGGATCAAGCCCGGTGTGGAACTCTGTGCTGAGTGTGGAGCCTGCTAAGGGTTCTGTCTCTCCCTCTGTCGCTGCCCCTCCCCCACTCTCAAAATATAAAGGGTTATGAAAGTTTGCTTCTTTAATTGTAAAGTAATGAAAATAGAGACATAATTGATTTCTCCGTAGTTCCAGCAGGGGTTCTGCATGAAGAGAAACACTGGAAAGATCTTTTCTCTTAGATTAGGATGAGAGCCCAAAGCATTCTAGCTCCTAGGCTACGTTCACATTCAAGTGCTTCTAACCACTGTCAGGGTGAACAGTGTCACAGATGTCTCTAAAAACCTAATGAAAGCTAAGTACCTCCTCCCCAGGGGGAAAAAAAAATACCCAGCTCCCTTGATGTCCTGTGTCAGTGAGTCATGAATGTCCACTGAGTACCATTCAGTGCAGAAATGATGACAGTGACAGTTTAACAGTGCAACTAAGCCTCAAAAGCAGTGGTTCTCACACTTTTTAGTCTTAGTGCCCCATTTGCTCATAAAATATAGAGGACCCCAAAGTGCTTTTGTTCATGTGGGTGTGTAATATTCTTTTAATATTTATAATATTCAAAATTAAAACAAATGAAACAAATGTATTCATTTAAACTAACAGTAAACCCATTACATGTTAACATAAAAACATTATTTTAAGAAAAATAACCATTTTCTAAAAAATGACATTTTTGTAATTTTGTGAATCGCTAATATCTGGCTTAATGACTCATTTCTCCTATCTGCCTTTCCTTCAGTCTGTTGCTTTGTCATGGGTTGTGTAAATCCTGAAAATGCCTAGTATACAATTGAAAGAATGAGAATAAAATGACAGATACTGTTTCAGTATTACAAAAATTTGACATTGCAGAACCCGTAAAAGGCTCTTGTGAACCCCCATGGGGTGGGGGGTAGGGGGGGGTCCCTGGACCACATTTTGAATACTACTCAAAAAAATTGATATTCAAGAAATTCCATAGAATAGTAACACTTCAAAAGCTTGACATATGTAGAAACAATATATATATTTTTCCAAATGGCTTTGGGAAAAATGTTTCTACAGTACAGGGCTTCTGAGACTTCATGTTCAGGGTTAGTGGGAAAAATGGGCACAGGAGTATAGAGGACTGTTGCATTACATGAGATGGCCACTGGATGGCACTGCTGTTCCACTTACAGGTGACCTGAGCTTCTGCATTAGGAAATGGCCCCTAGCTTGTGGAAGCCTAAATTCCCTGGAAAGCTGGAGGACTTACACAGTACTTTCTCTTTGCTTAAAAAAAAAATTGTTTTTAATAACATAGTGATTAACAGTTGCCACAATATAAACCCAGCTGTTCTTAGTTCAAGGGACATTTTTCACTTCCCCAAACTAGGGGCTTTCAATTTACCAAAATGAACAGTGAGGTTTTGGAAGCAGCTCAAAATCTGGAAATCTGGTAGGTTCAGAATGTGCAGATGAGAGTCCTTGCCTCAGAGATCCCACTTAGTATGTAAGGAAAGGTGATAGAAACCAAAGTGTTTTCAGCCAATATCCCCAGGTCTGGCTAATGCTGATTCAGTTTTATAACAGTTCAAAGTTAATGGGACTAGCTGGGTATGTCTGCAGTGAGGAGGGAGGGATATGTTGCAAAAGCGATCGTCCTGAGGGGACAGTGGCTCCATGAGGTGAGGGGGTCCCTAACTGTCAGTAGGGATTTGTGCAAATGAAAGAATAGCCAGATGGCAGTTTAGGAGTAATGTGTGTCGTGGTCCATGGCAGCGTACCTGCACAGAGTGAGCCTGACTCTATCCCTCTTGGTTCTGTCACTAAGCTGCCTAGCTGTGAATGTGGCTGGGTCCAGAACCTCAACATTCTGAGGGAACAGAATGTCCCAGTGTGAAGGTTTGACAAAGGTCAGTGCTTGAGACATTTTGGCCACCAGAAGTTCATTTAGCAAGGCTAGAATGTAGGATCTGTGGGGTGTTGAGGGGAGAGTGAAGGCTGGTGAGGTCGGTAGTAGGAAAGTTGAGGAATTTGGATTTTTTTTTGAGGGGGGCAGTGGGGAGCTATTGAGGTGTTTTAAGTAGGTGCCCTACTGTGTGTAATATACTGCATGGGGTGCTATAAAACAGAGAGGCAAATGACAAGGTGGTCAGTGGCTATTAAAGGGACAAGATATATAAAAGGGACAAGATACATCTAGCACTTCTATATGCTAGTCATTAATACTCACTCAAGCCTCTTCACTACCCAAAAGGTACAAAGTATTATCACCCTTTCTCTATAGAGGGGGGGGGAAATGTAAGGCACATAGAGGTTAAGGGATTTACCCAATAGCACATAGTTGCTAAGTGGCAGAGTGAGTATTTGAACCTGGTTAATGTAGTTCCAGATACTGTTTGCATTATACTTTCTCACCAATAAAAGGAAAAAAAAATGGCCCTAAAATGCTATAGCTACTCTGATAGACATCAGCTGGGTACAGTGGCAGCCCAAAGTGGGGTGGGTTGTTAAATTCTACCAGGATTAGAGTAGAAGGGGAAAGATGTGGTGGGAAATTTATAGAGGACTTGAACTGCATGTGACTGTTGAGTTTATGTTGAAGGAGCATATGAGGGGGGACCGGGAAAAGGGGTGGGCAGAGCAAACAGAAGCAGCAAGGCCGTATCTGCAAAGATATGGAGGAAATCTGTGTCAGAACTGCAGGGAGTAGCCTTTGTCCAGAGTCTGAAGAGCCTGTGGCCACAAGTAAAGCTGGACAGGTAACTGGTGGGTAGGTAATAATGGGACCATATACCCATGTGGAAGACTTGATACTTGTTCCTATTAAGCTTAGATGGTTCGATTCAGTTCATTATTCAAATATGCCAAAGTAATTTAGGAGACTGAATTTCCATCCCAACTCCCCATCAAGCTTCTCAGGTTCTGACATGCAAGAACTTAATGAAAATGCCACCATTCAATTCATGGTTAAAAATATTGGGACGGAAATCACTTTGGGCTGAGTCCTTGAGCAAATGACATACATCACCGCGTGTGGTCAAAACAGCTATCTAGTAGTCCTACTGTTCTGTCTTCTAGCCTGTATATCTTCGTCTTGTGCACAGGGGTAGCAGGGAGACAAATATTTAATGGAAATTAAGAGAACTCTGTGTGCTCAGCTTTTTCTTGGTATCTCCATCTCATAACCATGCTGGATAAAAATGAGAGATCATTGTAGTCTGACTCCTTCATGAACTCCTATAGATTTCTTCATTATTATCCTTTTCTTCTGTAAAACCATTCATTTGAAAGTCCCTTCTAGAATTTAGCCTAGCCTATAAGCCATTACTCAATAGCACCAAACTCTTTCTTCTTTCTGGAGGGCAGACCAACATTTGTCCATTTCAAGGGCCTCAGCAGCTCTGCCACTGTCCATGGTTCAGCCATCTAATTTCAGATTTCTCCCAGCACCTGGGGAAGTGATCTGTCTGGGCTCAAGTCATACAAGGTCCTTCATGACCTGGGTTTTGCTTACCTCTCCCCTGTCTTCTATGACACACCTGTGCTCCAGGGAAATTCTCAGTATATAACACACTGTGTCACACATCTGTGTATTTATACATATTATTTCCTCTACCTTAGAAACCATTTCATCCTTCTCTCCACCCAGGGCAATATATATATTTTTAAATTTATTCTAAGTTATACATATTCTAAAAAGTCAGTTGTAAACTTCATGAAAAATACAGTTCCCTGAACTTGTCCTTTACCCTGCTTTATTCTTCCTGGATGCAACTGTTTTCGGTTGCTTTTGGGCATTTACTTCTATATTGCTAAATAGCACCTTTCTAATACTAACTTCTTGATGTTCAGTTTCAGGAATTACCTGTTGCATTCTCACTATGGAAGATGAGGTTTAGCTCTCCTTAGCACCTCCTTCGCCCACCTCTGTGATTTTCCTCTCCTCAGTCTCCCAATAGATTTATATCAGCATTTTTTTTTCAATGTTTATTTATTTTTGGGACAGAGAGAGACAGAGCATGAACGGGGGAGGGGCAGAGAGAGAGGGAGACACAGAATTGGAAACAGGCTCCAGGCTCTGAGCCATCAGCCCAGAGCCTGACGCGGGGCTCGAACTCACGGACCGCGAGATCGTGACCTGGCTGAAGTCGGACGCTTAACCGACTGCTCCACCCAGGCGCCCCATATATCAGCATTTTTAGTTAGATCAGTATTCAGTGTTTACGTAATTATGACTGTATTCACAGCATGCCTGTGTAGGAAAGCATGATTTCATTTCCTTTCTTGTACAACTTTTCATTTTCCCTTCTTCATTTGCATAGTTCTCTGTTCACCTACCACTAATTCCTACCTAGACATCTTCCCTATGTGTAAGTTTCCTCTCCATGTATTTGCTCACATCACATATTTTGTCAAGTTCATCTTGAATGTTTCCTCCCCCATCTCTACTTTACCCTGCCGAGTAGCTGTCTTCCTAAATTCTCTTCCTCATCATCCTAGAATTCTTTCCTTCTCTCCTGTGCTGGACCTCTTGTTTCCTGGAAACCACGTTGTCTTGTTTTAATTACTCCTTCTCTTTGCCAGACCACATCCTGAAGTAGCTTCCTAAGAAAGTATGTATGGGAAATGAAGTTTCTCAAAGCATGCGTGCACATGAATGTATTGATTCTTGCATTTGATTGATAGTTTGGCCATGCATAGAATTCTGGGTTAGAAATTATTTTCCTTAAGAATTTTGAAGGCCCTGCGTTTTCTAGCTTCCACTGCTATTGCCAATGGATTAGTGGTACGTGGAGGTAAGAAAACTAGGCAAGCCTGATGCCATTCTGGTTCTTGATCCTTTGTGACCTCCTAAAAGCATTTAGGATCTTCTGTGTCCCTGGGATTCTGAAATTTTACAGTGATGTGCTTTGTTGTGAGTCTGTTTGCTTCCATTGTACTGGCCACTGGAGTACTCTTACAATCTAGAAGTTAATGTCCTTCAGGTTTGGGCAATTTTCTTTTCTTG
Source organism: Prionailurus viverrinus (assembly GCF_022837055.1). Classification (NCBI taxonomy): domain Eukaryota; kingdom Metazoa; phylum Chordata; class Mammalia; order Carnivora; family Felidae; genus Prionailurus; species Prionailurus viverrinus. The sequence goes on from NC_062577.1 coordinate 23,740,174, forward strand.
CTTAGCTTTCTGATAACTTCTGTTTTTGCCATTTTCTATTTTTGGAATTCCTTAGTATTTCTGGACTGCTTTTCTAATTTCATTCTTTTTTCACCCCTATATTATATCTCTCTGTATTTTTGTTTCATTCTCTGGGAGATTTTTAAAACTTATCTTCCAAATATTTGTTGAGTGTTCATGCTTTTTATATCTAAAAGGACTTTATTGGTCTTCTGATGGCACCCCTCTTGAGAGCATCCTGTTTTTTTCACCAGTAAAAAATTCTTTCTCTTCTAAGCATATTGAAATATGTATATATGTATGTATGATAGTACTTATTCCATATTTTATATATTATATGTTATATTTTTATAGGTTTCTTTTCCCTGAATTATCTTGGCTTTCTTCTAAATTCCTTTTATTTTCCTGTTTGTTTTTGCCTTTGATATGAGAGGCTTTTCTCAAACTTCTGGAAATTTTGGGCTGTCCCCTCTAGTTTAAGAATAGTGGCCTGAAAAATCCATGCTTGTGGGTGGGGGTCTGTTGACTAAAAACAGCTTCACTATTAGGTGACCTGGCTAACCTCTCCCACTGTGGAAGGCTTTCAAGTCTTGTCTCTTGGACTACTCAGTTGTTTTGTTTTGTTTTGTTTTGTTTTGTTTTGTTTTCAGAATAAATGCTTTCACTCTCTAACTAGGGGGAATGGGCCTGGTGCTGATGTTCTTATTTGCAGGATGCAGAAGTCTCTTATGGTTCTGTGAGCAGACTTCCACTGAATCCCCTGTTTTCTGGATAGCACATCTCCCCTCAGTTGCACCTGATGTCTACAATCCAGCATCCCTCCAGTTCACCTTCTTCAGTCTCCTGCCATGGTGGAGTGGGGGAGCCATCTGCATATGGAAGGGAGAAGGTGAAGTTGGGAGGAAGGCACCTTGGGATCTTAACGCTTCTTAGACCAACTTTCAGAACTTCTGCTTTTGGCTTCACCTTAAGCTTCACCTTCATTGTTAGTGGTATCTAGTACCTTAAGATTTGAGCCTTCTCAGCCAATCTGCTGAGTCTGTTATCAAATTCCCATCTGCTTTTTCACATCAGAATAATATGTTTGGTGTTATTTCTTTTCCTATTCTCTTTGTCCTTAAGGATTATTCCATAAAAAATTCCTTGTTGTATGGTTTCAGGAAATAGTGGAGATAATGTGTGTTCAGTCTACCAGTTTTGAAGGAAACACGCAAGCATCTTTCAAATCCTTGTACAACATGACCTCCTGTTAGGATATTCCCTAACTAACTGCCCCCATACCGACAGAACCAATAGCTTCCTTCTGTATCTGGAGCTTGTAGACACTTATTTTCTTGTGTATATAACATGATACATGAGAAGTTTGGATCTTCTTACTGGATTAGAAACTGCTTGAGTGAAGGAGTCCTATTATCTATTTTTACATCCTCAGGTTCTAACACAGAACCAGGTACCTCGATGCTCAATGAATGCATGTTGAATTCATGAGCAGAAATTAGATGGTGTTTTTTAATAAGTGAATTCCCCTGCAGAGACAGAAATAGCCCCGCCATCCTGACAGCAGAAATCCCCTAAATGAGAGTATTTTCCTAAATCCTATTCCATCATTCCTGGGAATGGTGAGCAATAGAATGGCAGACCTAACCTTTCCTAAAGAATTTCCTTCAAATCCGGGACATGCAGTGGGCTTGGTCACCTCAAGAACAGGGCAGCAGAATCTGGAACTAAGGGTGGCCTTGGGATGGGATAAATTTGATTGGTTTTGTCAACAAGTCAGGGTAAACATGGTATCATGGTTCTTGAAAGGTGAGTGTTTATGATCCCTTCTCTTGTATAAGGGGGATGATGTCTGAAAGAAGCTGAGTGTTGCATCCTTTCAAACCTCCTTGAATGTTCTTTGGCCCTAGAACATCCTCATATAGCTTATTCTAATGAAGGCAATGCCACCCAAAGCCAGGCTGGGTTGAGGACCCTCCAGTGGCATAGAGAGAATTTCATGACAGACAAAGTTCTTGGGTTCAGGTCTCCCTGCGGGGAATCTAGCTAATTGTGATAGTGTAAGACACTCTTCTCGTACTGAGTTAGTCATTCAGTCTGCTGCTTTCCTACTAGGGCAGAGATTAAGAAACATAACTCTTACTGGCAACCAAGAAGCTGCAATAATGAATTGGAGCTGTGATCTTTGGGTTGGAGAATCTAGATTGTGGAAAGGCTTGGGATAGAGGCCTGAACCACTAGAAGGCCCACTAAGTTAGGGAGGTCAAGCAAGTGAGGCTGGGAGTGGCATGCATTCAGGCAATGGGAGCAGACAGTGCCAGGCTCTGCAGCAGAATCAGAGCTAAGAGGTACCACAGTCCCTCACGGGGCCAGTTATGTGCATCTAATCTGATAGGTGAAATGCAGATGGGATGAGATGGAGTTTAAAGGAGCTGGTCTGAGCCAAACCCCCAAGCCTTGCAGTAGTTCTCTCTGCTCAGCTATTCTGGCTTCAGAAGTATTGTTTCTTTAGATTTTAGGCTCCGGTTAGCAGCTTATGCCTCCTTCAGTATGACACTTCACTCTGCATGACAACTCACCACTCAGCGTGGTGACAATGTTTAGGCAGAACCTGTCCAGGGCAGGAGAGAGAATGTGCGAGAGAACAAGTGAAGGAAAAAAAAAAAGATACCATTTTCTTCAGAGTGGGTGGGGGATTATACATCCGTCTGGAGAAATGAACCTGCCAGGAATCTGTTGGCCTATTTGGGTCGTTGACATGATGGGAAGTGCTGACACAGGATAGGGCAGCCTTGTGAGCCTGAATGATTGACCGTTTTGACACCATCAGATATGCACATGCTGGAAGGAACTAGACTCTCACAGCCAGAACAGCAACACTGGGAGGGAAAAAACTTGCAGCTCTGGAACAGACAGGTACAAATCCTCCCTCTTTCTTTGCTTATTTTTCTTCTTATAATAGATTTAAGCAATAAATGAAATTTGGACATGGATCTGGATGTTACTGAATCACAAATACATGAGCCGCCCTTATAAAACCTGGAGAATCTTAGAGAAAAGTTCAGATGAGACCCTGAATTTTCCAAGTGGCCTAGGATACAGTCTGAGCTTTTATACTCCTTTTTGTGAAGAACGCCTCCCAAAGGTTGTGGATGAGAACATGAGTGCAAAAGTCAGGCATATTAGACTCAAGCCCCAACTCTGCCTCCTCTTAACTGTGATCTTGCGCAGCTAAACCTCTTGAGGCTTTAGTTAACACACCTAGAAAATAGGAAAAATAGGAATTATTATCTCATAGGCTGGCAATGAATGTTACTGAAGAACATGTGAACATCAAGGTCCACATGGAACCTGGCATATAAGTGGCCAACATGTACTACAAAGAATGTTGGTTTTATTACCACTCATGACTAGAGGGCAGCCATGGGCTGTCCATGTGCAATCTACCTCATGGTCAGCCAGCATGGAGCATTCCTTGGTTACTCAGAGGAGATTATCTAAATTTGGCCAAGAAATAAGTCTCCTCAAAGACCATGGGGGAGTAAGAACTGCCTCGTAAAATTGTAAGCATCTCAAGAGAAAATAGCTCTGTGAAAGCATTTCATGAATGCTAATACTAGTTACTAGTAATATTTTCTGGGAAGTAGTGCAATGTTATACACAGAACATAGACTTCAGGCTCAGACAAACATGGGTACCAATTCCAGTTCTATTTGACTTTGGACACGTTCTTTGGCTCCTTGAGGCACCAGGAGGTCGTCTCCATCTGTTAAAATGGTACCATTAATACTTACCTTGCAGGTTGTTGCCAGGATTAAAGGTAGCAAATTATATGAAAATGTCTTGCCAACGCCCTGTGCATAGAAGGCATTCCTCGATGAATTTTAGCTTCTTTCCTTCCTGTAGTTCCTCTTCTATTGCCTATTCAAGAATCTATGATGCATAATTCAGAACCCAGATGCCAGGGCAGAAAAAAACATTGAGATGACAGAATCAAGATTAAATAACATCTCAATAGTTTGGAACACTGAGGCTGAAACATTAAGCTAAAATTAACAGGATTTATGTAAAAACTGGCATTTTTGAAAAGTTTTATTTTATTTATTTTAAGAGGGTGTGTGTGTGCGTGTGCAAGTGGGTGAGGGGCAGAGAGAGGGAGAGAGCATCCCAAGCAGGCTCCATGCTGTCAGCAGGGAGCCCAACCTGGGGCTCAAACTCACAAACTGCGCAATCATGACCTGAGCTGAAATCAAGGGTCAGATGCTCAACCAGGTGAGCCACCCAGGCATCCCTAAAGCTGGCATTTTGTTTCAATATCCACTTAGTACAAAAGTATATGATGGAATTGTGTGTCTATGCATGTGTGCGTATGCACATAAGGGTGTCTGTGTGAGCACAGTTCAGGCTTCAGTGACTAAAGCACCATGTACCTGCTACTGAAATCCATAGTTGCATTGTGGCCAGCTCTGGTTAGACCATCCCTAGAGCATTGTGCCCCATTTGGGAGCCACGCTTCTTAAAAAGGAACCCTGACACACGAGAGCCTCTCCAGGGACATTGCCAGAGGGGTGAGTGCCCTGGGGAGTGGCTCAAGGAGTCAGGTCGGGGAACTGCATTAAGAAAAATAGAAGACTATGGAGAAACGTGACAGCGATTTCTTTATTCAGTTTAAAGATAGTTTTATGAAAGAGAACGTGGATAGGCATTGTGTCATAACAGAAAACATAAAGTTGGAAGTTTTAAGGAGATGACTTTGACTCCTAAAATTTTATTTTTTCATGCATTAATTCACTTATCCAACAAACATTGAACTGACTGTGCACTGAATGTTAGACATGTTTTCTTGTAGGGAGTGGTATGCTGATACATGTTTAACAACCAGCTCTCCAGAAAAAAAAAATCCTCATTTATAGCATCTGCCAACCTCTGTGGTATGGATAACTTCCACCATGGCTGATTACGAGTTATCAGCATAAATGTGGAATTGGGAAGACATGTGCTCAGTTGGCTCTCTCTCACTGGGGCAAGCTGGCTTCAGCACATGCCTACTATATGTTCCGAGGATACAAAGTTCAAATGCACAGGCCTGCATTTAAGAGATCTACAGTTGGAAGAAACCACTCCAATTCAGCTTTGACCTTGAAGTGCACCTGGTTCTGAAAGAGGTCCCAAACCTGACTTGGAGGAGGTGACTAATTGTGTTGGCCGGCGGGGGGTGGGGGGGGGGTGGGGGGGGTGGGGAGCCGAGGGAAGTGCTGACCAAAGGAACAGCAGCTATAAACAAGCAGACTCTGAGGGGAGATGATAAACACGAAGTTGTGCAAAGTAGTCTATTTTTTTTTAATGTTTACTTATTTTTGAGAGAGAGACACACACAGAGTACAAGCTAGGAGGGGAAGAGAGAGAGGGAGACATAGAATCCAAAGCAGAATCCAGGCTCCAAGCTGTCAGCACAGACTCTGATGTGGGGCTCAAACTCACAAACTACGAGATAATGACCCAAGCCAAAGTCAGAAGCTTAACCAACTGAGCCATCCAGGCACCCCTAATTTTCATTTTTGTTTTGTTATCCTTTTTTTAAAGTTTATTTATTTTGAGAGAGAGAGAGACAGAGAGAGAAAGAGTGCTTGGGGGAGAGGAGATGGGGCAGAAAGAAAGGGGGCGGGGAGAGACTCCCGAGCAGGCTCTGCGCTGACAGTGCAACTCCTGATGCTGGGCTCAAACCATTGAACCATGAGATCAGGACCTGAGCTGAGATCAAGAGTTGGATGCTTAACCAACTGAGCCACTCAGGCGCCCCAATTATCATTCTGTAATTGAAGTATAGTTGACAAACAATGTTATATTAGTTTCAGGTGTACAACATAGAGATTCAACAATCCTATGCTCACCATGGTAAGTGTAGTCACCGTCTGTCACCATATGAAATTATTACAATGTTATTGACTATACTCCCTATGTTGTACTTTTCATCTCTGTGACTTATTTATTTTATAACCGGAAGTTTATACCTCTTAAACCTCTTCACCTATTTAGTCCATCCCCCAGCCCCTTCCTCTGGCAACCACTAGTTTATGTCTCTGTATTTTGACTCTATTTCTGGTTTTTTTAAATTCTGTTTTGCTGTTTAGATTCCATATGTAAGTGAAATTATGTAATATTTATCTTTGAGGTATTTCACTTGGCATAATACATTCTAGCTCCATCCGTGTTGTTACAAATGGCAAGACCTCATTCTTTTTTATGGCTGGGTAATATTCCATTGTGTGTGTGTGTGTGTGTGTGTGTGTGTGTGTGTGTGTGTGTGTATACACACACACACTATCTTCTTTATCCACTCATCTATCGGTGGACACTTGAGCTGATCCCATATCTTGGCTATCATAAATAATGCTGAAATAAATCAAGGGTGCGTATCTTTTCCAGTAGTGTTTTTATTTTCTTTGAGTAAATAGCCCATAGTGGAATTGCTGGATCGTATGGTATTTCTGTTTTTAATTATTGAGTGTTTGCACCAGTTTGTGTTCCCATTAACAGTGCATGAGGTTCCCTTTTCTCTGCATCCTTGCCAACACTTATTTCATGTCTTTTTAATGCTTGCCTTTCTGACAGGTGTGACATGATCTCATTGGGGTTTTGATTTGGATTTCTGTGGTAGTTAGTGATGTCAAGTATATTTTCATGTGCTTATTGGCTATCTGTATGTTTTCTTTGGAAAAAAGTCTATTCTTGTCCTCCCATTACTTACGTGGATCATTTGGAGGGTTTTTTTGGTGTTGATTTGTATAAGTTCTTTATGTATTTTGGATATTAACCCTATATCATGTATATCATTTGTAAATACCTTCTCCCATTGCATAGGTTGCCTTTTTGTTTTGTTGATGGTTTCCTTCACTGTGCAGAAGCTTTCTATTTTGGGATAGTCCCAATAGCTTATTTTTGTTTTTGTTTCTCTTGCCTGATAAGACATATTTAGAAAAATGTTGCTAAGGCAGAAGTCTAAGAGATTACTGCTTCTGTTTTCTTCCAGGAGTTTTATGGTTTCAGGTCTCACGTCTACTTCTTTAATACATTTTGAGTTAATCTTTGTGTATAGTGTAAGAAAGTGGTCCTCTTTTATTTTTTTGCATATAGCTCTCCAGTTTTCCCAAAAGCATTGTTTTTAAATTTTAAATTTAATTTGTTTTTATTAGAGAGCAAGAGTGAGAGATCACAGGAGCAGGGGAGAGGTGCAGAGGGGGAAAAAGAGGGGTGCAGAGATAGAGAGAAAGAGAGAGAGAGACAGAGAGAGAAAGAGAGAGAGAAGGAGAAAGAATCTCAAGCAGGCTCCACACCCAGCATGGATCCTGACCTAAGGCTTGATACCATAAGCCTGGGATTGTGACCTGAGCCGAAACCAAGAGTCAGACGCTCAACCGACTGACCCACCCAGTTGCACTCCCACACACCCCCCCACATAGCATTTATTGAAAAAACTATCTTTTACCAATAGTCTATTCTTGCCTCCTTTGTCCTAGATTAACTCACCATATAAGCATAGGTTTATTTTTGGTGCTCTATCCTATCCTATGCTATTGATCTATGTGTCTATTTTTTGGCCCAGTACCATATTGGTTTGATATTTTATAGTATAACTTGAAATCTGGGACTGTGATACCTCCAGCTTTGTTCTTCTTTCTTGAGATTGTTTGGCTATTTGGGGTCTTTTGTGGTTCTATACAAATTTTAGGATTATTTGTTCAAGCCCTATGAAAAATACTATGGGTATTTTGATAAGGATTGTATTGAATCTATACATTGTTTTGAGTAGTATGGACACGTTAACAATGTTAATTCTTTCAAACCATGAGCATGGTATATCTTTTTGTTGGTGTAGTGTTCAAATTTATTTTGTGAATATTTTATAGTTTTCTGACTACAGGTCTTTCACCTTCTTAGTTAAATTTATTCCTAGGTATTTTAGAGGATAAGTTTCACTCAGGAAGGCTGACACTGGAGATATGTGGCAGTCAGAACACGATAATGGATTTTAGCCTAATTTCGAAGGCAATAAGGAATAGATGGAAGGTTTTTAACAGAGGAGTGATGTAATTATATTTGCATCTTAGAAAGTTCCATTTGTGGAAAGGATAGAAAAATGGATTGCATTAGGTCAAGACTGGAGGTAGAGATATCAATTAGAAACCTCCCTGGGTCACTGACAAAAATTGATAATGGAGTGAAGGTAGTGACATTGGCAAATAGAAAGAAGGGTACATATTTAAATAATGTCAAAAACATTAGAATGGATGGGACAAGATGACAAGGGGAGAGAAAAACAGGGCATGGTTGTGATGGATCTATAAAGTAAGGGGAAGGGTGAGTTAGGGAGGATGTGCAGGATCTTGGGTCAATGGTAGTGACATCCCTCTAGTTAGGAGCTAGTTCTTCCAAGAACTAACTTGGAGAGCTTTTTAAAATGCAAATTCCTGGACTTGATCCTTGGATATCCTGATTTAGTAGGTGGAGTTGGGCCCATACATCTACATTTTCAAAGCACTCCATGGGATTCTATTGAACCAAGCTTTTATTCATTCCCTTGACTAATAATTATTCTTGCCAGGCATCATTCTAGGCACTGGAGATGCTGAAGTAGATGAGACAAATTTCCTGTCTTTGTCGAGCCTTTAAGTGGGAGAGACCAAAAAATAAAATTAGCAATGTTTAGCTATATAGTCTATGAAGAAAACACAGGATCAGGGGATGGCATTTAAGCGAAGGTGGGGATAGGATTGCTATTTTAGTTAAGGTAGTTGGAGAACCTTCTCTGAAAAGGTGACATTTTGGCCAGAACATAAAAATAAGTGAAAAATGTAGAGAAACACTGAGTTACAAAATATAGAAAAAGAGGTAATGTAAAATTGGCAGAGATTAAGGAATGGTAATTCTGTTTTGGACATGAGTTAAAACTCTGTGTTAGGCTATCCAATGGAATGGAGCTATGCAATAAGCCACTAATATATCAGAGATCATGGAACAGATCTGGGCTCAGGATACAGATTCGGGAGACATCAGGTAATGGATGGTGGTTGGAGCCATGAGAGTGTGTGGAATGAGAATGGAACCCAGGGAAAAACCTTCTTTTAAAGCAGGTAAAGAAGGGAGTCTGGGAAGGAAAATGAATGGGAATAGTCCTACAGGCAGTAGAGCCAGGGAAGAAGACAGTTTCAAGGAAGGAGATCCAGACAGGTTCACAAGCTGCCCAGATGTCAAGTGAAATAGGGTCAGAAATGTATCAATTGTATTTGGCAACGGAAGATCATTTTCTATACTGAGAGCAATTTCAGAAGATAGTGGAATGGGGACAGGGTGAGTATAATAAATGGAGGAGGTGAAAAGTGGAGATAGTTGAGGTAAAACCATTCATTCAAAAGGTCGGTCAAGGGAAGAAAGGTCCTAGAATGGTGAATGAAGGGTTAGGGTTGCGGGGTGATTTTAATAACTTTTTTACATGTTTATTTATTTTTGAAAGAGAGACAGAGCGTGAGTGGGCGGGGGGGGGGGGAGGCAGAGACAGAGGGAGACACAGAATCCAAAGACATGGGGCTTGGACTCATGAACCACAAGATCATGACCTGAGCCCAAGTCAGACACTTAATCGACTGAGCTACCCAGGTGCCGCAGGGATGATTTTTAAGATTGAGAGATTTGGATATGTATATGTGTTAGGAAGAAAGAGCCAATAAAGAGAGGATAGGGCAAGGGAGTAATTAAGACATTGATGAAAGAGGCTGACTGAGATCTTTTCCCCTGCGACTAGAAGAAGAAAGGGTGCTTGTGTGGATAAGCTTCTTGGTAGGTTTGAGAGAGAATGGATTTCCAACCTAACAACTATTATTCTTCTGTGAAGTGGAACTTAAAGCTGGTTTGCAAAGACTGGGGTGGGCAGGTGGTGTAGGCAGAGTTGGGGAAAGTGGCAAAGGGATGTAAAATGTCCTTGGAAATGGGTTAGTGAAGTGACAGGACCACCATGTGGTGGTTGGGTCATAGCTAGTGGTTTGAGGACCACTAGTCTGCCCACGCATGTGTGTTTATCCAACAGCACTTAGTGTCCAAGAAGGAGGGAATTGGATAGATCTGGTGTTGGGATTCTTCCGTATGAGTTTAGAAAGAAGGGAGAGAAAATTAGCACTATCAAAGGAGGTTATCAATGCTTCTGGAAGGACTGTTCCTGGAAGAAATGCCTGTAATGAATCTCTGAGGGACAGGGCCAAGGAATTTGCATTTTCACAAGCTTCCTGGATGACTTTAATGGATGCAAAAGTTTAAAAAGCACTGCTTCCTGAGTCCTACAATCCCTTGTCAGCATCTCAAGCCCCATCAAAACACCCCCAAATGGAGAAATAGTTTGGCAACAGATCATGCTGCAGAGGGCAAGCTGCCTCATTTGTGTCCTGTCTACAATGTACACAAGTCAGACCCTCCACTTCTCCTAGCACTGCCCAGACGCCAGGAGTGCATCTGTGTCGATATCAGATCAATAGCAAGAGGCCAGGCCCCTCTGGACCCCTGCCTTACCAGGCCTCCCCAACAGGCTGCAGAACCCTCAACTGGCCCCAGCAGGATCCCTGGAGAGCTGTGAGGGCTCCTGCTGCCCATCCCTCTGCAGGGGAAGCCTGTCCTTTTGCTGGCTCTACTGTATATTCACCTGGAGCTCCTGGCGTATCCCACTTCCCCAAGCTCCCTGCCGCCCCTTCACGGAAGAGAGAGCGGGAATTTAAGAGCCAGAATTAATTAGGCAAATGTCAGGCGGGCATGAGTCACAGCAGCCCAAAGTATTTTAGTCGATTACAAATGGGAGCCCTCACAGCAAGGAGGACTAGGCGGCACTGTCAGCCGCCCCCACAGGCGCTGATTTAGGAGCCGCGCTAGGGGGCGTCTCTCATTGACCCGGCAGGCTCCAGCCAGGACTCTGCAAGGGTGTGGGCGTGGGCAGGGGGTGTGTGCGTGTGTGTGACCCTAACCTAATCCTTGTCAGAGCCTGTTTGGATAATTGGACACTGAAATAAGCAGCCCAGCCAAAGTAGAAGCTTGTGTAGGCAATAAATTGGAAGCAGTTTCAGTGACGAGAAGGGGCATAGCTAAAGAGAACATTTTCAGAGGCTTTAAGGGAACCAACCACCGGCCCATCCTGAATGTCGTCTTCAATTTTTTTCCAGACTCAATGGGCCAGATTCTCATCCTGTTATTCTCTAAGCCAGGGCAGCATCAGGGAAGTGGTTGCAATTTCTTGTGGGATACCCTGCCTTACCAGAAAAGTGGAGTCCTTTTTCCCTAGAAATTTCCCTTTCCTCTCCCCTGCTCCCCGACTGACCCCTAGACCAGGTTATGATTCTCAAATAAATATAAAACCTAGGAGGAGTCTTTGGGAGCCATTTCTGCACCTTTTAATGACTTTCATTCATTTCTTCAGCAAAAGTATAAAAAATGGTGTTATGCTCCTTACTGTTAGTAAATAAATTTGGTGTGAATCCTGCTCTTGGTAGTTTTAATCTATGAAGAGAGGACATGCACATCCTGAACTATAGCAAAAAGTGGAGAGTAATGAAAGTACCATGAGACATGCAGGAGAGGGGGAAAAAGGCAATGAATATTGGAAGAAGTGGAGATTATGTCAAATTGGGAAGTCAGGGAGGGCTTCCAGGGAGAGGTGGCATTTGGAGCATTTGGGTTTGTAAGCATGGCCGTTCAGGTAGAGAGGCTAGACCTCTTCCCTCAGCTCAGGGTGAGTGAGTGGCGGAGTAGGATCAGTGGTAGACCTCAGTTCTGAATCTCACTCCAGTGATGTTAGCCATTAGGTGGTAGGTTTTCTCCATCAGGCAATTTAACCTAACAGAATTTATGAAGTATTTGACACGCAGTACCAAGCTCAGTGCGACGAGTTATCTTTCCTCAAAGAACTAACAAGAGCAACGGTAAGTCCAGGCCGGCTAAAGCTTCTCCATCTTTCCCCTACTAGTAATGGCATCACCTTTCCCCAGCCATAAAAGCAAGGCTTTGGAGTCATTCTTGACTCCTCTCTTCCTCCTCACTCCCCACATCTTATTGATCACCAATTCTTGTTGGTTCTGCCTCATTAAAAATTCGGTCAATACGTATTTATTGGACATCTCTGTTAAGTTCTGGGAAACAAAGATGAATAAGGCACGATCTCGGGAAATCCATGATTAATGATGGAAGCAGACTTGTAAAGCAAAACATGATGTAATGTGATACACACAAATATGCTATGAGCACTGTGGGAGCATAAAAGAGGGCAGGGACTCAGCCTGGTGGGGGTTCAGAGTGGACACAAGCAAACAGTTTTCTAGTTAATGCCTCCCCTCCGTCCCCAGTGCCACATGTCCCATCAGAGTAAGCATTTGACGTCTGGACCTTCGCAAAAAAAAACTTCCCAATGGTCTCCTTGTCTCCAAACTAGCTCTCTGATTGTATATTCCCATTCTACTGGAAACGCAGATCCATTTACATACTTCACGGCTCATCAGTGGTTTGCTGTGGTTTATGATAAAACCCAAACTTCAGATATGGCATACAAGTCTAGTAAAAATGGTTCCTGCTTAACTTTTCTAATCCTTTACAAGACACTAATTCTTCCTCCCCTATAAAAGCCCTATTTACTTATTTGTAATTACCTTTGCACGTGTTATTCCCCATGTATCCTATCCCTACATATCTCCCTGAGGAAACACTACTTTTCTTTCCACACTCCATAAAAGCTCATCTTCTGAACCCTTCCCTGTGGTTCTCAGGCACAATTACTGGTTCCATCTTTCCCTGGTACTTGGAACATCCTTCATTACCCTCATGTCTTTGTTTTGGACTGCAATAGTCTGACACCTGTGTGCATCACCAGACAGGGGACATCCTACAGACAAAGGCTGTGTTTTACACTTCATAGCTGTGCTTCCCAGAACAGTGTCTGACACTGATAAAACAATGGACAAATGCTTGTCACATAAATATAAATAAACAACCTAAAAGAGGTGTGTTCTCAGAGATGGTAGCTTTAAAGTAACCACCTAGAAATTGGAAAGGAAATCCTATTGAAAGCAGCTGGGCATAAAAGTATATAAAGGTGATTTGATCTTGATATTGCCTCTTAATTTTTAGTCAAAGATGTTTCCTTTATCTAAAATTAACATCCAGCATATTACAACTTGGAATACCTACTTAGAGCCAAACAGGTAGTTGGGACTCCTAATGCCTCAGAAGGTCCCCAGAGGTATGCTATAGCACATCCTCTCTCTTCCTGTTTAGGAACTTTCACCAATAGCTTTGTGATTTGAGTAAGTTAACCTCCCGGAGCCTCAATGTCCCTATCTCTGGATAGGAATACTATCTGCCTATCTGCCTGAGCTGAATAGTGACCTCCAAAAAATGTGTCTACTTGGATCTAACCAAGTGCTAGAATCCATGCTTGGAATCTCACCATATGACTTTATTTGGATAAGGGTCTTTGCAGATGTAATTAAGGCCAGGGTCTTGAGATCATCCTGGATTAAGATGGGCCCTAAATGCAGTGGTGGTTATCCTATAAGAAAGAGATAGAAATGGATACACGGAAGAGAGATCCAGACAGAAAGGCCATGTGAAGACAGAGGCAGAGATTAAGTGATATGTGTATCAGCCAGGAAATGCCAGGGATTATGGGCAGCCACCAGGAGTGAGGAGAAAAGCAAGGAATAGAATCCCCCTGACAGTATCCAGAAGGAACCAACCCTGCTGACCACTTGATTTCAGACTTCTAGAACCATGAGAGAATCAATTTTTGTTGTTTGCAGACAGTTTGGTAACTTGCTACGGCATCCTGAGAAACTAACACGCCGTCTGACCTAACCCACTGGGGTTTTGAGAAGGTCAAATGAGACAGTGTCTGTCGAGGTGCTTGGTGAAGCTCTGCGAAAGTTCTGGGTCACAGATCTGCGGGTGGAAGGGCAGAGTTGTGAGTCCAGCATTGTCTGATAGGCTGGCTCATTCCTCAGATTGAAGGGAGCCTGTCCTCAGCCTGAGGTGACCCACCATCTGAGATTCTACTGGCTCACAGGGAAAATCTTGCCCAGCTGGGCCTCTGGTACTATCTTGAGTAAATCCTACTCATCAAAGGGTCTTAAGAGGCCCAGGTCACAGGTGCAGATTCTAATCCATCAGTTTACTTCTTCGGGATGTTTCTTACATAGTCCATTTCTGGCTCTTGAGCCTAAGTTAAATTTATTGAGTTTGTATCATTTTTATTTCCTGGCTGCTAAGCTGTGCCCATCTGAGCACTTTGGTCTGAGGTGGAAGAGAACCTGGCTGCCTCCATCCCCTGGGCTGATTAAGTTTTCTTATTATATATAGCATGCCACACTCGGGGAGTAGACGGGCCCTCTGTAAACCAGTGTAGTGATTACCTTGCCTCCAGAACCCTCCAGAAATCTGTTTCAGTACAACTCTGTACCTAGGCTCAAGGGTCAGATTGGAGAGAAGCACTAGGTCTGTTCACCAAAAAAAAGTAATATTTCTCTACCTTAATCCTCCCAGGGCCAGGTACCTGGCAACTAGGGACTACCCCCATAGTTTAGAGCCTGCCAAAATTATTCAGACTAGCCAACCCTAAACTGTTTACTGTGTTCAGTCTTACCTTTCCTACAGAAACCTCAACAAAGACTGTGGCCTAAGTTTTCCCCTCACTCATGTCTTCTGCCACCTGACCAAAAACCTGACTTCCCCTGTGATCCTGCATGGTATGCAGTAACCCCCTTTCTAGGACTTATGAGTATAGTAATCTTTCTTTTCCTGGGCCTCTCCAGTGTCTTTCTCTTGTGGCTTCCTCTGACAACCATCATATATAAAAGCACAGAACCAGCATAAACCCAGTCATCCAAACTGAGGCCCGCTGAATAGAAGTTGGGACAAGATACAGTTGGCCTCAGGAACTTGGCACAGGAAATCCAGGGATAGAAAGGGAGCTGGTACAGAAGGAACACCCAGTGGCCCTGTGGTGAGCACTGATTCTATGCCAAGGTTGCTAAACAGGTGATTTGGGACTCAAAGCAAAAACTCGGTGATTGTGGTCATTTGGGAGCAATGTCATGAATGGTGATAGCCTTTAAGCCAGATGGAGGATGTAGGTAAAACTGACAGTGTTTAAGCAGTCATCCCTCCCGCATGCTGATAGTTTCTTACCCAAATGATGTTTACCCTCAGCATAAATTGGTCTGGGGACAAAGAGGACACAGGGAGGAATATTAGGAGGAATGTGCGTTGGTCCAGGCCAGACATGATGGTGGCTTGAACTATGATAATAGCAGTGCAGGCAGGATAGAGAGATCTGGAATATTCTTTGGAGTAGACTGTAAGATTTGCTAGAGGATTGGTTATGGGGTATGAAAGCAAAAGGTGCAGCAAGAATGACCCTAACGATTTTGGTGTAAGCGCATGCATGAATGGTGGGGCTATTTATTGGGACAGGGAACCCTGGGGTTCCGTCTAGGGAGGATTGACCTCTAGGGAAGAGACTCAAGAGTTTGGGTTTGAACATGTTAAATTTGAGATGCCTATTAGACATCCGTGGAAAGGAACAATAGTCATTGGGTATACAGGTCTAGATGTTTGGGAGACACTGGGGACCAACCTAAACACTTGGGAGTCCTTGGTATGTAGTTGGGACTGGATGAAATCACTTAGGAAGTAAGGTTAGGTAGAAAAGAGATCCAAGGACAAGAGCTCTTCTTCAGATATAGAAATCTGGAAGACCAGAAGGAACCAGTAGAAATGTGTTAACACCTGACCTCTTCCTTTTAACATCACCTGTCTGACCCCTATAGGCATTTGGGTGGTACAAGCTCTGGAGTTAGACATACCTATGTTAGAGAGCCCACTCCATCATTAATCAGCGTGAACTCTTTGGCAATTTTTTAGCCTCTCTTCAATTTTCCTTCTTTCTTTCTTTCTTTCTTTCTTTCTTTCTTTCTTTCTTCTCTTTCTTTCTTTCTCTTTTTCTTTCTTCTCTTTCTTTCTTTCTCTTTTTCTTTCTTCTCTTTCTTTCTTTGTAAAGTAGGGACAATCTTCTATAAGGTTTTATGAACATTAAAGGTGAAAATGCATGTAAGTGGCTCAACATTTGGTACATAGTAAGCTCATTTAAGCTCTCATTAAATTTTAACCCTTGTTGATAATACTGTAAAAAAAAGCTTTATAAGTCATAATATGCTAAGGGATTACTGCTACTACCAGTATTATTTTATAGTTTCTCAAATGTATTTTTTGATTCCATGATAATTGAGGTAACTTAGTAATACATGGGACATCTTATGTCAGAGAATCTGAAGATGCTCTCTCAGTGACTTTGAGAAAGCCCATTTAAATTGTGCCTGGATACTTCTGTTTCTCCAATAAAACAATAATTTCAGATGCTTGATGAAGACAAGAGAAAGCTGTGGTAGCCAGGAAAGATTTACCATAAACAGTTTTTGAGCATCCAGCCAAGATAAGGTTTCAAACTCTTTAATGATGAGCTCTCTGGAACAAAACAGTCTGGAAGAAAGGTTTGCTGAGGTACCTTACAGTCAGGTGTGGAGTTCCTTGGAGACTATCCTCCCTTTCCAAGGATTTTATGGAAACCTTGAGGATTCTTGAGGAACATTGGCTTCTCTCCCTGGTACCTATGGAAACATGAACTGCAGCAGAAGTGAGCTGATTTGGGTGAATAGCTCCGTGGCTGCTTCTCAGTAATTGGAGTGTAAAGAGCTTGATTAGGGATCTGGAAAACTCACAAAGAACAGGCATCCTGGCCCAAGTCAGATGCCTCAATTCCCTCCTGGTGTTGCACTTGAACTCTATCAGAAGGTAAGACATGACTCATGACTGGAAGGTAGGTCTCTAATTTTCTACCAGGATGGCAACTAGAAGTGAAAACATGCCTCTTAGTATCTGCCAGAGCCTCAAACAAATTTTTGTTTTCACAGGATGAAGGGAGTAATTGGATATTATTTCATATCCAGTCTGGTTAGCCTATCAGGGCAGCATATAGGGGAAGTCAGACAGTGTTGGAGTCTCTGGGAGCAGGAAGGAGCAGACACCGAGTGCTTCAGACCAAGCTCTTTGAGGGCGAGAACTCTATGTTGCAAAATCAAGATGGTTCTAAATTAACCCAGAATTTTTTTAATGTTTATTTGGGGTGGGGGGCAGAGAGAGACAGACAGACAGTGCATGAGCCAGAAGAGGGGCAGAGAGAGAGGGAGACACAGAATCTGAAGCAGGCTTCAGGCTCTGAGATGTCAGCACAGAGCCTGACAAGGGGCTCAAACTCATGAACTGTGAGATCATGACCTGAGCCAACGTCAGACGCTTAACTGACTGAGCCACCCAGGTGCCCCAACCCAGAATTTTAATTTACATCATCCGTTGGGTATTAACCAGCTATTATAATGACCAATTGTCAAGTTGTTTAATAATTGAGTTAATTATAGGAGAGTGTTTTTCAATCCTGGCTGAACATTAGAACCACATAGAGAGGTTTTGAAAAATATTGCTAACCAGGCCACACCTTCAAAGATTCTGATTTAATTGGTTTGCTGCAGGGTCCAAATATTGGTATGTTTTAAAAGCTCCCCTTGGTGATTTTAATTTTCAGCTGGGAATTAGTACTATTAGTATGAGGAATACCTGGCCTGAGCCTCATTGTAACTATTAAGGTGACTGGCATAGACTGGCTGCTCTTAGGTTTGATTGATTTCTCAGCTGTTGAGCTACAACTGGTTGAGCCAATTGGCTATTCACACATGACCCTAGGGATCCATAACCCCATTTTTGACAGTTTAGAAATGTAAAATTCTTTCTTCAAAGAGGAGATTGTTTGATCCAGGGAAACCAACCTCACACCCAAAGATGTGTGAGTTCAAAATCCACTGCTGAATTGGGATACTTTAATTTCTAGATGCAAATCAGACAAAATGGATCACTCCCAGGATGATTCAGAGCATCTCAGTCTGGCAAAAGCCACTTAAGTCAGGACCCTGTCAGAAAAGAACCCAGCAGCTCTCTTCTTTATAGTTTTATTTCTTCTTTTAGTGTTTGTTTATTTTTGAGAGAAAGAGAGAAAGAGAGAGAGAGAGAATGGGGGAGGGGCAGAGAGAGAGGGAGACAAAGAATCCAAAGCAGGCTCTAGACTCTGAGCTGTCAGCACAGAGCCCGAAGTGGGGCTCGAACCCACGAACTATGGGATCATGACCTGAACCGAAGTCAGATGCTTAACCGACTGAGCCACCCAGGCGTCCCATCAGCTCCCTTCCTTAATAACCACATTTTCTAGTTTCTGTATTTCATGCTTTGACATCTTGGGGCCTTTCTGACCCTGGAGGGACTGCCCTTCCCAGGGTTAGCCAATTCTTAGAGACAGTGAAGCACTGGCCTACAAGCATGGCTTTCATCAGCAAATACACCAATCAGAGGCCATGCCTCCAACGCACATCTTCTGTGTGTCTTTCACTCTCTGGGCCATTATTCCCCTGCAACAATCACCACAGGGCCAGGTGCCAGACAACTAAGGACAGCCTATGCTCCAGAGCCTGCTGAAATTATTCAAACTAGCTAATGCTAAGTCTGCTTTCCTTGACTAACCCATTTCCCCCCATGGAAATCACAATAAAGGCTATTGCTCATGTGTTTCTTGCTACATTTGCCTCTTCACTGACCTTGGTCCTTCTCTATGGTTCAGCATGCCCTCTCCTCTTGGGATTCATTAGTATTAAGGGACTGTCTTTGTAATGGCAATTGTCTGCAGTCTGTTGTCCTTGGCATACCTGAATAATAATAATAAAACCTACATTAAAATTTTTTTTAACCCTTTATTTATTATTGAGAGAGCTTAAGCATGAGCATGGGAGGGTCAGAGAGAGGGAGACACAGAATTTGAAGCAGGCTCCAGGCTCTGAGCTGTCAGCACAGACCCTGACGCAGGGCTCAAACTCACAAACCGCGAGATCATGACCTGAGCCAAAGTTGGATGCTCAACCGACTGATCCACCCAGGCGCCCCTAAAATCTACATTTTAAAACACCTTCCTGGGTTTGCAGAAAGAAGAAAACCAGGAGTCCAGCTATGGGCAACTAGGAAGGAATTGACTTCCTTGTCTCTATCTGGGGAAGGGGCAGCAAATGTTGAAACTTGCTTTGAGTGTGCATGAGTTTAAAAGCCTGAAAAGCATTCCAACAGTCAGAAATTAATCTGTGAATGTTTATCTACCAGAAATCTGCCTTTTCTTACAGAAGCCTCAGCTGCTCCCTTTGGGTTGAAGTAAGTCAGTGGTGCAATCTCATGGGTCAAGGAGCCAACTATTCATGCTAAAGGCAGTGTGCCAGGACAAGATGTCCAATAAGTACAGAATACTAGCCATAGAAAAGCCCTCCTTAGATGAGTTTGTGGCACCTGGAGCAAATTTTCTTTGCTAATTTTAGTGACCATTAAGAGAAACTTTGGGATACTCTCCTCCTTTTATTACACATCGAAAGGACTAACATCCACCTGGTGGGGTATATGGGACAGGAGAATTGGGTTATACTACTAGGAGTCTTCTCAGGTTCTCTTTGGGGTCAACAGAAGGTTAGAGTGGCTTAAAGGCTGATCAGATGTAATACCTTAGCATTGGAGTCATGTGGAAATGCTACCCTGTTCTTTGCTCACTGTGTCTCTGGATTGCCACCTCTAGCCCCTTGATACCTGCAGCTGTGGTTTCACACATACTAGATTTGAAAAAATGAGGGTCTTGGTCCAATTTGGTCATAGCTCTGATTCAAATGATGTGCTGAGAGGTTTCCCATCTTGACTTCTAGATCTTCTCCTAACTTAACAAGTCTGGTTCTGGGTCTCAAACACTGGGCCGCCATAGCTTCAGTACCTGGGTTCCTATTGAGATCAACTTGACTTCTCTGTACCTCATTTTCCTCATCCATTAAATAGTGAATATATTTACCTACATATATTGAATGAGTTTATACATATACATATGAGTTTATACATAAAGACTAACAATACTGCTTGGTACTTAGTAAGCACTCAATAAATATTAGCTCCTGCTAACCACTAAGAAAATCACAAGTTGCTGAGATGTAACTCATTTGATTTTGTGAGGAGCAAACTATCTTGATCCTCCTGTGAAAGGTGGAAGTGGTCAGTGGTATTTAATTGTAGAGGTACTAAGGAATAAATAATCTACCAGTTTAGGAGCATAGAAAAAATGACATCATTCGAGCTTATCTTGCCTCCTAGAAACCTGGGCCTCCACCCTGCCTAGAGACTGTTCCCACTCTTTCAGAGGGAGCCAGGTTCTGGAAGCTCAGGAATCTCCAAGGCTGTGACCCTAGCAACTGGTAGAACAGAAAGACAAAGACTTCTTTATCAGACAGAACCAGGCTCAAAATCCATTCTGAGATGTAGTAACTCAGGATTTTATCTGGAAAGTGTTTTTCCTTCCTTTGCCTGGTTAACTTCTTTACCCTTCAGAATCTGATTCAAGGTCACTCCCTATGAGAAACCCTCTACAGCTGGTTCAGGCCAAATTCACTACTCCTTTCTTTAGTTTTCTATTATAACATTGCACTGCCAACCAGATTGAATGAGACAGTTGAAGTAAAGCAAGGTATTGTAATTGTGCTGTTCACATGTCTGCCCCCATGGATTGGACCACTTTGATCATGAGCGCCTCAAAGTCAGCAGACTGTGTCTCATTCATCTTTGTCCCCAGTGACCATCAGGGTGCTAACACATAGAAGCTGCTCAGTAATTGTTAGGGTAACTGAGGAAATTAAGGATATTCCTTTAAGTATCAATTTAAAAGTAGGTGAATGGATGCCTACTTCACAGCATTATTGTTTGTTTGGATGAGGTGAGATGCTACCTATAATTTGTGCAGGTTAATCGTAGCTCAGATTCCTCCCAGTGCTCATAGTCTACACATGTAAGCCTTCAATCAATGTTTATTTCTTTCCTACTCTCAGGACTCCATGGAAGTGACTTTCTGATGAGGGTATCAAAGTCTTCCTTTCAGGGCACCTTGGAAGCTGCTCAGCTTGGGAAGTCTGCACTTCAGTGACCAGAAGCCCAACCTGGCATCTTTCCATCAGTCTTCTAAGTCTGCAAAGACTTGCCTTCTTTCACCCAGGGCATCTTTCTGAGACTGTAGCTGCACATTCTCCAGAATTATTACATGGAAATTTGTCTTGTGGTTTCTTGACAGGGATTCTCTCAGGGCCTAAAAAATCATCTCCTCCAAAAAGCTGAGTCCCCAGACTGCCTCCCCAAATTCAGTTAAATATTTTGGTGGAAACCTCACTGTAGCTATTTTAGTCTGTCAGAAATATGGGTATTATCCTTTTCCTTTACCACCTACCTTTTCTGATCAGATAATTTCTGTGATCTATTCAACCTGGCCACCCATAATCCGATAAAACAGAGGGTATATAAATCCTGGCTGTGGGTAATTCTTCTCAGTCAGACATCCTTTCACCCCAGAAAGAAAAATAGGTTCGTGTGACAGATGGTGTTCTGTGGGGGGAAAAATTGACACAACTATGCCCCTGAGCATTTTTGGAAATCAAGGACAATCAGATGACTCCGAAAAGGAATGTATGATCCCTTTATGGACTGCTACACTATGACCTTTGGGGAAATCCAAGGCCTCAACCTCCATGCCCGGAGACCACAGCTGGAGAAGTGCTCTGACTGCAGTTTCATGCGGGCTAACAGCAGGTCACAGATGGTATTGCTGATTTGCAGCTGTACCGCAGATAGGAGGCTGCAGTGAGTACTATAAGGTGCTGCAAGACACTGAGTGTGCCCCCAGCTTTCGAGTTTGCCTCTGGGCTCCAGAGAAGGGCAGATGATTGATTGTAATACAGCCAGGCAACCCAGGCACCTGCCAAGCATCTGGGTGCACCCAAGTGGGGGCTTGCTGCCAGCTGGTCATGTTGCCAGGAGTCCAGTGAAAATGACATCCAATGATCCCATGTTGCAGGTGCAGCACACAGCTCCTGATTGTCCAGCATGTGTTCAGTAACATGTGCTAATATCACCTAACTTCCTTGGTTCTACAAAGGCAGTAGAGCATCTGCTACTCCAGGAACCCAACATATCCTACTCCTAACACTGCCCAGTGTCCCTGAGATGGACTTCTCGGGGTCATTTACAGTCATCAACACAGAGTTTAAGTCAACTCTGGCTGAATGCTTTTGGGAATACCAAAAGGGCCATATTTTGGAAGTATTGTGAATCCAAACTATTGTCAAGAAGAAAACAGAAGAGCCAACTAAAAAATAATAATAGAGCCAACTGGGTGTGACAACACTAGCCAGAAATGTTGTTTAGAAACATTTTTATCTTCTCTGGAAAGTGCTTAAATAGCTCTCTGTGTGTGTATATGTGTCACCCACAGAATAAAAGCATTGTAATAACCCCTTTAGAGCAGGTTTGCTAGCTATAGCCAAATCACTGGTTAATTTTAGTAAATCCTTTCTCCTCCCTTATTTCTGCCTTCCCCTTATTCTCCTAAGTTTGCTACTTACATATTTCTAAAGGTTCAAAAATGGCCTCCAAAAGCCTGACCCATAAAATAATAGATTGAAGTTCACCAACATATTTTTTAAATGCTCCTTGAAAGACACTGTTAGGCAATAAAAAAGCCACACATGGGGAAAATATATTTACAAGGTACATACCTGATAAAGGATTTGTACTTAGGATATGTAAAAAAAAATCTCAAAACAATTTTTAAAACACCAAATACTAAAAAAGAGCAAAGTACTTGTACAGACACTTCACCAGAGAAGATATACAGCTGGAACTTAAGCCCATGAAAAATGTTCAATATCATTAGTCATTAGTAAAATGCACATTAAAACAAATGAAATGCCACTAAACATATTTCAGAATGGCTAAAAGACTCAGAAAAAGAATGAGCATACCACATGTTGGCAAAGATATGGTGGAGGAACTAGAACTCTGGTATACTGTTGGTGGGAATGTAGAATGATATAATCTTGTAAAACAATATAGCAGCTTCTGAAAAAGTTAAATGTATACCTACCATATGATCCTGCTAGTCTACTCCTAGGTATTTGCCCCAGAAATAAAAACCTATGCCAATCCTAAAACTAGTTCACTGTTCATGTGTGATTAACTAACAGTATCCCCAAACTAGAAACAACCCAAATGTCAATCAACAGGTGATGGGATGAACAAACTGTAGCATATCTGGACAAAGGACTGCTACCCAGAAATAAAAATAAATGAACCACTAATACACTTAGCAACATGGATGAATATCAAAATAACTATGCTGAGCTGTAGAAACCAAGAAAAAAGTAGTACACACTGTGTAATTCTTTTTGTGTAAAGCTCTACAAAACGTGAAATAATGTGTAGTGACAGAAGCAGATCCATGCTTTCTTGGGGATAAAGATGGGGAGAAGGGCATAAGGGAGGGATTGCAAAGAGGTAGGAGGAAACTTTTGGGAGTGAATCCTATGTTCACCATCTTGATGGTAGTGATGGCTTGATGTAGTTAGTGATAGTGTTTAAAATGTTAGAACATCAAATTTCATGCTATAAAGGCATGTAAATTTCCAGATATGCACTTTGTAGTGTGTTAATTATACCTCAATAAAGCTGTTACAATTGGCTGGGAGTCGCATCCCATGGTATACTTTGTGTATGCATAATTAGAAATTGTGATGGTCAGTATATTATCACTGTATATAGGCTCATGGAGTTCGGAATTTATGGAGCTTCATGTGGGGATATCACCTACATTCTGAAACCTTAGCTTGGGATTGTTTTTGAGGTGAAAGAGACATCTGTGGAATCATCAACTGACTGCCGAGGTCATCTTGCCATACATCCAGTGTAGTTCTTTGCTAAGTGCACATGGGCTCAAGGTTAAAGTCAAGAAGATTCTTGTCCCTAGAGGAACTTGAGTCTAGTGGAAAAAGTAAGTCAGCTTCAGCATATAATGATTCTACATGAAAATTATATAGTAGGCTTATATCTCAGTTCAAATATGTGATCTGATTTGGAATTACTTTATTACTATCAAAGGGGATGATAATACTTATTCTGCCCCTTGTGGAGGGGCTATATGCAACTAACTGGATGATTGTGAGAAAATGTTTGATAACTATTCCAATGTCAGATGTTGGTAGATGCACACAAGGAGAAGCATAAGGTGAAGATTTGTATGATTAGGGATTGGTGAGCCTAGAGCCTCCTTGAAGAATTAGGGAACATAGAAGGAGAAAAAAGCTCCAGAAAGCACATTATCTGGAAAATTATACTAGCTAACAGCAGAAAATCTGGGCCCAACTTATCACTATGGAACATAATCATTTGAGATCAAATAATAGTAGATATTTGTCACTTGACTGTGCAGAAGCCATCCCCTCTTCCTGAAGTACTTGCATTTTCTTTAGGGGAACTAGTTCTCCCTTCTAACTGACAGATATTCTTGGTGGAAAGGAATCCAGTCACCTGCATCTTGAACTCAATCCTAAGGGGCTGAACTTGTTGACCATTGTTTCTTTCCAACAGCCTTCATTTATCATGAGACCAGCATCTCACTTTCTCCTTGGAACTGGTCCTTCTTCAGACATGCGTGTGGTTATAGGAAATAATCACCTCCACAGTCTTTGGTGATTGCTTTATAAGTGGGTGTTGGCTCAAGCCAAGCCTATCAGGGTCCTTCCCTGGCCTTCTTTGAACTAGCACTAAAATAAGGCAGACCTTTTCTAGAGTTAAAAGCTACGAGGATTAGTGCACTGTGTGGCATCGGTGCTGTCATGTGGAGGAAGCTGAGCTGTAGTAAAAGAGGAGAGAGAGAGGGAGCGAGAAAGCGAGAGAGAGAGAGAGAGAGCGCGCGAGAGAGCGCCTAATGGCATTCCTGGACCTCCCTGGCTGATGCATCCCTGCCCCTGCTCTGGTTTGGTTATCCAACTCTTCTTTTGCCTTCAGATTTATTTTTATATTCTTTTTTTTTTTAAATCACTCTCCTAGACAGTTTGAATTGAATTTATGTCACTTGCAACAAATTTCTCTACCTAATTAAAAAAGAGAAAGAGAATATGGATTTTGAAGATTCAATTAGCTATTCACTGAGTCTACTATTTGCCTACTATTTGCCTACTATTTGCCTACTGCCTTCACATAAATCTAATGAAATCTTAGAATGGTGGAATCATTTCTCTCATTTTGAAGATGAGGAAACAAACTGAGAATGGTTAATAGAGCCAGTAACAGGTAATAGGGCTAATAACAATGTGGTTCAAGACTCAAGTCTGTCAATTCCAAAGACATCCACCCCTTTCCCACTATACATATCACCCTCCTGTAAACCAAGCTCTTCCAGACCAAATATTATTTTTCCTGGTATTTTTCAGCACCTTGAAAATTTCTTATCACCTAATGGCCATCTTCTATATATCTGTTGAATGAGTAAAGTGTTAAGTTTCATTAGAATAGTTCTGAATTCAAAGAACAAGGATAGGACCAAGCAAGGCTTGGTAGTCTCTGCAAATAAGATATTTTACATTATTGATGTATTACTCAAAATGAATCTAAAATTAAGTTTCCCAGAACCTAGTAATAATATTTTAAATACAGAGAACTTGTTCCCTAAAGAAACCTATTACAGATGTTTTTAAACAATAATCATGTTCCCTTTTTAAACATCTGCGTAAATCTAAACTTTCCCATAATAGGTTTATTTAAAGTGAGATTAGTGGACCAGTAGCCTCTGGGCTAAATTTGGACTTCAGATCTGTTTTGTTTAGTTGGAACAGTTTTCAAAAATTGAAATAATTGCCAACACTTATAAGCAGGAGTATTTATGTAAAAATTTGTAGTTTGGGAGTGTTTTTTAAAATGGGTAGTATGACTAATAATGAAGCAACAGAAAGACAAATAAAGAAACTGATCCCATTCACAATTGCACCAAGAAACATAAAATACCTAGGAATAAATCTAACCAAACATGTACAAGATCTGTATGCTGAAAACTATAGAAAGCTTATGAAGGAAATTGAAGAAGATATAAAGAAATGGAAAAGCATTCCGTGCTCATGGGTTGGAAGAATAAATATTGTCAAAATGTCAATACTACCCAAAGCTGTCTACACATTCAATGCAATCCCAATTAAAATTGCACCAGCATTCTTCTCGAAACTAGAACAAGCAATCCTAAAATTCATATGGAACCACAAAAGGCCCCGAACAGCCAAAGTAATTTTGAAGAAGACCAAAGCAGGAGGCATCACAATCCCAGACTTTAGCCTCTACTACAAAGCTGTCATCATCAAGACAGCATGGTATTGGCACAAAAACAGACACATAGACCAATGGAATAGAATAGAAACCCCAGAACTAGACCCACAAACGTATGGCCAACTCATCTTTGACAAAGCAGGAAAGAACATCCAATGGAAAAAAGACAGCCTCTTTAACAAATGGTGCTGGGAGAACTGGACAGCAACATGCAGAAGGTTGAAGCTAGACCACTTTCTCACACCATTCACAAAAATTAACTCAAAATGGATAAAGGACCTGAATGTGAGACAGGAAACTATCAAAACCCTAGAGGAGAAAACAGGAAAAGACCTCTCTGACCTCAGCTGTAGCGATTTCTTACTTGACACATCCCCAAAGGCAAGGGAATTAAAAGCAAAAATGAACTATTGGGACCTCATGAAGATAAAAAGCTTCTGCACAGCAAAGGAAACAACCAACAAACCTAAAAGGCAACCAACGGAATGGGAAAAGATATTTGCAAATGACATATCAGACAAAGGGCTAGTATCCAAAATCTATAAAGAGCTCACCAAACTCCACACCTGAAAAACAAATAATCCAGTGAAGAAATGGGCAGAAAACATGAATAGACACTTCTCTAAAGAAGACATTCGGATGGCCAACAGGCACATGGAACGATGCTCAACGTCGCTCCTCATCAGGGAAATACAAATCAAAACCACACTCAGATATCACCTCATGCCAGTCAGAGTGGCCAAAATGAACAAATCAGGAGGCTGTAGATGCTGGAGAGGAAGTGGAGAAACAGGAACCCTCTTGCACTGTTGGTGGGAATGCAAACTGGTGCAGCCACTCTGGAAAACAGTGTGGAGGTTCCTCAAAAAATTAAAAATAGACCTACCCTATGACCCAGGAATAGCACTGCTAGGAATTTACCCAAGGGATACAGGAGTACTGATGCATAGGGGCACTTGTACCCCAATGTTTATAGCAGCACTCTCAACAATAGCCAAATTATGGAAAGAACCTAAATGTCCATCAACTGATGAATGGATAAAGAAATTGTGGTTTATATACACAATGGAGTACTATGTGGCAATGAGAAAGAATGAAATATGGCCCTTTGTAGCAACATGGATGGAACTGGAGAGTGTGATGCTAAGTGAAATAAGCCATACAGAGAAAGACAGATACCATATGTTTTCACTCTTATGTGGATCCTGAGAAACTTAACAGGAACCCATGGGGGAGGGGAAGGAAAAAAAAAAGAGAGAGAGGTTAGAGTGGGAGAGAGCCAAAGCATAAGAGACTCAAAAAATGAGAACAAACTCAGGGATGATGGGGGGTGGGTGATGGGTATTGAAGAGGGCATCTTTTGGGATAAGCACTGGGTGTTGTATGGAAACCAATTTGACAATAAATTTCATATATTAAAAAAAAAATGGGTAGTGTGGTAACACTGGGCCAATGTCAGCATGTGGCAGTAATCAGCTGTATGAAGGAATGACTGTCCCCTTTGGTCAGAACAAGACCCATAGTCCTCACCTGTTGCCTCACTATAGTTACCTTCCTGTGTGTGTTTGCATTAGCAACCTCTGGTTTGAGATGTGGTATCTCTCTCAGGTCAGATAGAGCATGGGAACAGCACATACAGAAAGTGGAAGGATTCTACTCCACTGCTTTCCCAAAGAACCCCCCAATTCAGGGGCTAGCAAAACGATTTTTAAAAGACATATGTTTCTTTCCTGACTATTAGAAATCTCTACTTGGTACGTGCTAGTAAGTTACTTTTTACACTGTTTCCCTTGATAAGGAGAAACTTGGCTTTCTTACTGGCATATGTACCATCAGTGGACTCATCCTTTAAACTCTTTTCCAGTGCAACATTGAAGTACAAATCAGAGTGCAAAACCAAGAGCTTGGAACTCTGGCAATTAGCAAGCTCATTTGTTGGCTTGGCAAAGGAAAGAATGCTGATGTAGAAGAAAAAAAATACTTTGTCACTTTTATGGTGTCTGGATTGTCCTTTTGTTTCATTGCCTTATTTTGGTTTTGGTTTCTTGTGATGTAAACCTGATGGAGTTACAACAAAGGATGAGAATATATTTTTTTACTGAAATCCCCTTCATCTCACTAATGAATTACCTCCTTTAGACTGCAATGTCTATCTACACACCATATAAGATGAAACATAAGTGTTATGTGCGCAGGGTCAGAACTAGAATAATCAAGTTCTTACATGAAAGCTAGGGTCTCATTTTGGAAGTTATTAAACTCTTCTAATGTCTCAGCCTTCTTAAGAGAAAACTCAGAAGTTAAATGTGTAAACTGTGATATCATGCTGCCTAGATTTGCATCCTGGCTCTATTGCTGTGTGTCCTTGAGTAAGTAATTAACTTCTCTATGTCTCAGTTTTCTCAACTTCTATATAAGGATAATGACTACAGCATCTGCTTCATATAATCATTGGGAATGTTGTCAAAGTAACTTTCAAAAAGTTAATATAATTCTTATGTATAATTCTCCATAGATATATATACAGTAAGGATTGTATCAAAGGTTTATTTGACTTGTTAATGATGGAACCAGGAGAATCACAAAACTGGCTTAAAGGAGGATAAAAGATACAAATATATACTCACTGGAAAAGATGCTACATTAAAATTGCAACATTTGATGTAAAACTGGTTAATGTCCTACAAGTGAAAGAACGATGATTTGTGGTATCATCTTTTCTATATGGCAAAAATAATTTCCATCATGTCAATTCTCTAATTTTTAAAAAATGTTTATTTTTGAGAGACAGAGATAGAGCATGAGTGGGGGAGGGGCAGAGAGAGACAGACAGAATCCAAAGCAGACTCTGGGCTCTGATCTGTCAGCACAGAGCCGGACGTGGGGCCTCAAACCCACGATCACGAGATCATGACCTGAGCCGAAGTCAGATGCTTAACCTACTGAACCACCCAGGTGCCCCTATCATGTCAATTTTCTGACAGCTGAAAGCACCTGGGACCTGAACAATAGTAAATAGGAAGTCAAAGTTACTTCCCCTTGAGAATCCTAGGACCTTTAGACAAGTTAGACATTACTATGTAGACTTTGAAAAGTCCTGGTGTGGTCTTTCTGCCTTATGTTCAAGTTGTAGATTAGTTTACTTAAAGGGTTTAAAGGCAGTAAGGCTCATAAAGCCCTTGTAATGGTGCCTGTAAGTGTTCAGTGAATGTTAGGTGTTTTCATGATTACTTGTAAAATGGGGAAAATTAAGGTTTTTTATCCCATGTGGTTCTTATGATAATTAAATAAGATCATATAAACTCAGCACCATGCCTTACACATAGTGAGCACTCAACAAATATAATCTGTTGTTATTGATTGCTAGGATGCCAGAAACTATAGAGTCATGTTCTACAATATTGAGAATCCATGACAGGAACTTTGCAGGTGATCACCAATTCTGTGAGTTTTGCCCTTATTAACATTAAAAGAGTACATAACATTCAAGTAGTTTCAATACCAATGCTATCAATTCTTATTGAGTGGCCTTAATTTGTTCTAAGTTATATGAGGAACACCTGAAACCTTTCAGGAACACTCTTTTCAGAACAGTCTGCCAATCAGCCAGTCAGGTCCACAGAATCACACTGACCAGTCTGGCTTTTGCGGTCTTCATGGAATACATTTCCACAGTGAGCAAATGTATTATCTGCTTTGTTGTTAACAGTGTTGAGTAAGGGTGTCCATTTCCAAGTCTACTGTGCATTAGATGTGACAGACTGCTCACCTCAAAATGCCCTGTGAATGAGGTCTATGAGTTTACTACATTTGGGCTATACCCATTCTTTTCTTTTTTAAATGCCTATTCTCTTTTCTTTTCTTTCTTTTTTTTAAATTTTATTTATTTTTGAGAGAGAATGCATGAGTGGGGGAGGGACAGAGAGAGAGAGGGGAACAGAGGATCTGAAGCGGGCTCTGCACTGACAACAGCAAACCCATTGTGGGGCTCAAACTCGGGAAATGAACTGTGAGATCATGACCTGAGCTAAAGTTGGAAGCTCAACCTACTATGCTACCCAGGCACCCTGGGACTATACCCATTCTTTGTGATGCTTTCTTCTCTAGAGAATAACAAAGGCCCGTAAAGCATTTTGGGCACCGTCAGCCTGGAGCCTGATAAAGGGCTTGAACTCACAAACCATGAGATCAGGACCTTAGCCAGAATCAAGTCAGACTCTTAACCAACTGAGCTACCCAGGCGCCCCTATTTTTTTTTTTTAATTCACACTAAAATATTATGGAACACTTAGTGCAGTATTCTACCATCTGGTATCATTTAACTTACTCTAAGGACCAAGATCATGCTTTGAGTGAACTGTTTCACACTCAGCACAGTTAAAGGGATGAACATACTATCTGGGAGGAAAAACTTTTCCTCTACCCTCTTAGGTTTAGGTATGTGAGTTAAACTAACAGAAAATAGGTTAATAGGAGGAAAGGCACACAGTTTTCATTAATATTTTTGTGTACAGGTGTTCATAGAAAAGTGAAGCTCAAAGAAGTGATAGACTCAGAGGCTCACATACCATTTTTGTTTTGTTTTGTTGCTTTTTTGTTTAATTTTATTTATTTTTTAAAATTTACATCCAAATTAGTTAGCATGTAGTGCAACAATGATGTCAGGAGTAGATGCCTTAGTGTCCCTTACCCATTTAGCCCATCCTCCCTCCCACAACCCCTCCCTTAACCCTCAGTTTGTTCTCCATATTTATGAGTCTCTTCTGTTTTGTCCTCCTCCCTGCTTTTATATTATTTTTGTTTCCCTTCCTTATGTTCATCTGTTTTGTCTCTTAAAGTCCTCTATGACTGAAGTCATATGATTTTTGTTTTTCTCTAATTTCACTTAGCGTAATACCCTCCAGTTCCATCCACGTAGTGGAAATGGCAAGATTTCATTCTTTTTGATTGCTGAGTAATACTCCATTGTATATATATACCACATATTCTTTATCCATTCATCCATCGATGGACATTTGGGCTCTTTCCATACGTTGGCTATTGCTGATAGTGCTGCTATAAACATGGGGGTGCATGTGTCCCTTCGAAACAGCACACCTGTATCCTGTGGATAAATGCCTAGTAGTGCAATTGCTGGGTCATAGGGTAGTTCTATTTTTAATTTTTTGAGGAACCTCCATACTGTTTTCCAGAGTGGCTGCAGCAGCTTACATTCCCATCACATACCATTTTTACAAAGAAAGGGATTTGGGCTCTAAGTAATGATAAATCATGAGGAGGTGACTAGGAAATAGATGGGAGAACAAATGGAAGAGACTGTTTATGCAAATTCTTCTAAATGACAGCTCTCCATCTCTGGTAATAAGTACCCTTGTCTTCCCAGGAGGTGGGGGACACTGTCCTCAGAGAGAAATTCATGTCCTGCTTTTAAGAAGATAAGGGGAGGGCAGAAAACTCCTCCTGCATCTGGTGAATTTCAGTGGCCCTGAGCTCAAAATACTCCTTATGCCAAAGTGGGATAATATGGGTGACATATTCTGGATCCTTTTTAATACCCATGGTGCATGCAAACATTGAATCTTAGAAGCATTCAAAAAAGAAAAGAAAGAAGAAATAGGCCATAGGAACCTCTTCAAGCAACTTTACATAAGCTGGTTTACAGCTATCAAGGATCATAAAACTTGGGAGTCTCACACCTATTTAGAAAGTCTGGAAGGTAATTAAATACCCTTGTACCTAATCTACTTTCCCAAAGGAAAATGGAGAAGAAAAATTGCTCAAGGTGGAAAAATCCTTCTCACTGTGCCACCTTAGGATTCTAAGAAATTGGGAAAAACTGAACATCAGTAGTTAATTATTTCAAAACTATGTGACATTAACAGGACTAAGAAAATTACTCAGGTTTTTATTAAATAGAAGCCTCAGTCAATTGCTAAAGTACTTGATCAATCAGCAAATGTATTTGAGGTCTGCTGCTTTCCATCACTCTCTTAGGTATTCCGTATTTTAGGTTAAGATACTAAAGTACCCAACTGTAGAGAAACTCAGAATTAGAAGGAATCATCTGTTTGAAGACAATGTTCATGCTATGCTGAGCCTATAATAAACTCCTCACTTCACATGTGTAGAGGTAGACTCTTCCTCTACCCTCTTATGTAATGTCCCTGAGGCCTGTGAATTAAACTAACAAAAGATAGATTAAAAGGAGAAAAAGTGTACAAATTTTATTTGTTAATATTTTTATGTGGCATGAGGACTTCATGAAAAAAAAGAAAAGCATTTAGGACTGGAGCAGTTACACCTGGGGTGTTATGTACCATTTTAACAAAGAGTGATAAATTATGAAAACATAATAAGACAAAGGAAAATGGTGTTTGGGCTAGTGGTGATAAACTATGAGAATGTGATAGGAAATATATGGGGGAAACTAATAGAAGATAGGGGTTATTTTAATAAGGTTTGTTGGTAGACTAATCTTGGTGTTGACTTCCCACATCTGGTGATAAGAATATTCTTTTCTTCCTGGCACAGGAAGGGTACCTTTCTACTGAGAAACTTATTACCTGCTTTTAGGAGAAAGGAGGATGTCAGAGAGCTCTTTATGCATTTACTGTTTCTCAATTGCCTTCAGCTCACAATAATCAGTATACCAGAGTGACATATTTTGGGGTAGTATGTTCTGATTCCTTCACATTGTTTCAAGTTCTATCTTTCTAGTCACCTGTAGGTGACTGACTCCAACTTATCTAAGCCCGGTGTCTAGAAGCTATCACAGTGCGGAAGTTGTGCCACGATCAGTGCAGCTCAGACTACTGACTCATCCTTAGCTTCCTGTCACATGATTCTGAAACTCTTGTCCATGTGCTATTGCTAAGCCCCTCCTCAATCCTTGCTTATGTAGATGTGTTGTTTGTTTTGGAACTAAGAACCAACTCTAGCCCTTAGATGGGTGTTCTTGAGTGTAGATGCTTTATTGTTGATTCATTCAAACAATTTTTATGAGCTCCTGGTCTTCTGCGAATATAAATTGTGAATATGGTGGACACAGTGCTTGGCCTCACAAATATTTTATTCCGATAAGGAACAGAAACAATGCAATGGGTACAATTGGGTGAGAAAAGTTATCTAACAGGAAATATAGGATCCTATGGAAGAATCTCTAACCTAGGTTTGGGGTATCAAGAATGATTTCATGAGGAAATCATGTTAGCTGAAGAGTGACTGATATGTAGGAGTTGGTCAAATAAAAAGAGAGGAAGAATAATCTCCCAAAGAAAAGAGCTTGAGCAAAGAAGAGTGGAGCTACATGGAGATTTTGAAGCATTGGATCAGGTTAAGATTGTAGGATCAGGAAGAAGCAATGGAGAATAATAAGTCAGTAGCGGTAAGCCAAGTTGGAACTTGAGCTTAATCCTAAAAGAAATAAGGAGCTCTTAAATGATATAAGGAGACAAGTGGAATCAGACCTTTACTCTAGAAAGAACACTCTGGTTACAAATCGAGGAATGGACTGAAGAGAGACACAATATTGAAGGCAGGGAAAACAGTTAGGTTGTTGTAGTATTCTGGGTAAGTGGTGATAGTTCTTTGAACCAGGGTAGCAGCAGTGTATCTAGAAAGAAGTGGATTGATGCAAAACTTAGTTACAGGTAGAAAGGACAGAACCTATTGCAAGATTAGCCCTAGGGGGCGATGAGGGAGGTGGTAAGAATGATACCTGGGATTTTGCCTTGATTCCTGGATGAACACCTGTCATATTCACTGAGAGAATCTACATAGAAGAGCAGGTGCTTTTTAGTTTTTGTTTGTTTGCTTGGGAACAGGGTATGTAATAAGTTCTGTTTGCACCTGATGAGTTTGGGTTGATAATAGAGATGTCAAATATGCAGTTGAATATGTGAATGTCAGTCTGAATGGCAGATCCAAGCTGGAGTCAAAGATTTGGGAATCATCAATGTGGTGATGGGAAGTGAATACTAACGGGGCGGGGGCAAGAGATTCAGGAGTAAGACAAGAAGAGGATATAAGAAATGCAACCATTTAACTTTTGCAAGAGGAAGAGAACTCCACGGTGGAAAAAGAAAGGGAATTCCCAGAGTTAGCAAAGAAGTTTCAAGGAGGAGAGAATTACTGTAACTATTATACACTGTTGGTGGGAATGTAAATTGATACAGCCACTGTGCAAAACAGTATGGAGATTCCTTAAAAGTTAAAAATAGAAATTCCATATGATCCAGTAATTCCACTGTTGGGTATTTACCCAAATAAAATGAAACTAATTCAAAAAGATCTATGCATCCCTATGTTTATTGCAGTATTACCTATAATAGCTAAGATATGGAAGTAGCCTAAGTCCAAATATCCTTTGATTGGTGAATGGATAAAGAAAATGTAGTATATATTTATACACACACATATGTAGTGTAATATTACACAGCCATATAAAGCATGAGACCATGGTATTTGAGACAATATGGATGGACTTAGAGGGTGTTATGCTAAATGAAATAAGTAAGACTGAGAATATCAAATATCCTATGATTCCATTTATAAGTGAAACAACAACAACCAAAAGAATAAACAAAAAGCAGAATCAACCCCCCCCCCCAAGAAAAAGGAGGGAGTTATCAATTGTATAAAATGCTGCTGAGGTCATCCAATGAATTTCTTTCATTATAATTGTTACCCAAACTTCAGTAAGTATGTCACTACATTAAATTCATTCAAACAAATACTTATTGACTCCCTATATATGTGAGATATGCTTATGGGTCCTGTGGCTATAGCAAGTAATAAAACAGACAAAGACTGTGGATAAAGCAGAATAAAATGTTTAAGAAGACTGAGATGACAAAGTACTGTCTTTCTGTAATTTGGAAATAAAATTGAGTGTTTGCACTCATGAACATGGTAAATCTCCATTTAGTTAGGTCTCTAATTTCTCAATGAGTAATGTTTTCTATTTTTTAATATCGCACATGTTTTGTAACAAAAGTTATCTGTTAGCATGTTATATTTTTGTACTATTGCCATGTTTTTTAAAATTTCAGTTTTCAATTGTTGGGTGATGGTATATAGAAATAAAGTTCATTTTTACATATTGATTTCTGTCCTGCCACATTGCTAAATTTGCTTATTAATTCTAGCAAGAATTATTAATTCTTAATATTAATATTTATTCTTAATATTAATATTCTCAATATTCTTGATATTAATTCTTAATATTTCATAAATTTCATGGGTCTTTTTACATAGATGGTCATGTTGTCTCTGAACAGGAAGAGTTTTACTCTTCTTTTCTAACCTGGATACCTTCAATTTGTTTTTATTACCTTCCTAAACTAGTTTGAACCTCCAGTACAATGTTGACTAGAAATGATGATAGCAGACATCATTGTCTTGGGGA
This sequence comes from Prionailurus viverrinus, assembly GCF_022837055.1. NCBI lineage: Eukaryota > Metazoa > Chordata > Mammalia > Carnivora > Felidae > Prionailurus > Prionailurus viverrinus. Next base: position 23,775,905 of record NC_062577.1, read on the forward strand.
GTAAACATTCATTATTTCACTATCAGGTGTAGATTTTTTGTAGATGCCTTTTATTGATTTAAGAAACAGTTTTCTTCCTTGTTTGCTGATTGTTTTTATGAAAAATGAATAGTGGATTTTATCAATAATTTTTCTGCATTTATTGAAAAAAATCATACAGGTTCTCTTTTTAGTTCTTTAATATGACAGACAGTGAAATATACCGACTAATTTTGAAATGTTAAAACAACCTTGCATCCTTGGGAAACCCCAACTGATTTTATGATGTATTTTTGTATTTTGTAGGATTTTATTTGCTAAAATTCAGTTTAGAATTTTTGCATTTATGTTTACAAAGCATATTGATTTGTAGTTTTCTCTTCTTGTATTATCTTTATCTGGTTTTAATCTAGATATTGATGGTCTTGTAGAATGAATTGAGAAATATTCCCTCTTTGCAATTTTCTGAAAGAGTTTGTGTATCATTAGTATTATTTCTTCCTTAAATGTTTAATACAACTCATAAGTGAAGCCATTTGTCCTTAGAGCTTTCTCCCCCTACCACCTTTATTGAGGTATGATTGACAAATAAAATTATATATATTTAAGGCACATAACTTAATGATTTGATATACATACATATAATAAATAATAATCACAATCTAATTTCATATCCATCACCTCACATAGTTATTTTCTTTTTTTTCTTGTGATGAGAACACTTAAGATCTACCCTCTTAGCAACTATCAAGTATACAATACAGTATTATTAACTATAGTCACATTGTATACATTAGGTCTCCAGAGCTTATTCATCTTATATAAGTGAAACTGTAACTTTTGATCAACATCTTCCCATTTTCACCTCCTTGCAGTTCCTGGAAACCACGATTCTACTCTCTACTTCTATGAGTTCAAGTATTTTAGGTTCCATATATAAGAAAGATACAATGCAAATTTGCTTCTGACTTATTTCACTTAGCATAATGTCCTCCAGGTTCATCATGTTATCACAAATGGCATGATTTATTAAAGGCTGAATACTGCATGTGGGGTGTGTGTGTGTGTGTGTGTGTGTGTGTGTGTGTGTGTGTTAGGTAGGTAGATGATAGATAGATAGATAGATAGATAGATAGATAGATAGATAGATAGATAACTACATTTTCTTTATCCATTTATCCATTGAGGAACATTTAGGTTGTTTGCATATCTTGGCTATTGTGAATAATGCTGAAATCAATATGGGAGTACAGATATTGCTTCAAGATTCTCATTTCATTTCCTTGGATACATACCCAGAGGTGGTGGGGTTATTGGATCATAAGATAGTTCTATTTTTAATTTTTTGGAAATTTCTCAAAAATGTCCATCCTGTTTTCTATAATGGCTATACCAGTTTATAATCCTATCCCAATTTACAGTGTATAAGGGTTGCCTTTTTGTCTATATCTACACCAACAATTGTTACATAATAGATGTGAAATGATACCTCATTGTGGTTCTGATCTGCCTTTCCCTGATGATTAGTGAGTTGAACACCTTTCTATATTCCTGTTGACCATTTGTATTTCTTCTTTTGAGAGGTCTACTTGTGTTCTTTGCCCATTTTAAATTGGATTATTTGGTTTTGGCTAGTAAGTTATAGGAGTTCCTTATATATTTTGGATTTTGGATATTAATCCCTTATCAGCTACATGGTTTATGACTATTTTCTACCATTCTGTGGGTTGGCTTTTCATTCTGTTTATTATTTGCTTTGCTGTACAAAAGCTTTTTAGTTTGATGAAATCCCAACTCCATTTATCTATTTTTGCCTTTGTTGCCTGTGCTTATGGTGTTATATCAGAAAAATAATAATTGTTTATCCCAATATCAAGAAGCTTTTCCCCTATCTTTTCTTCCACTAGTTTTATGCTTTAAGGTTTTATGTAAATCTTTACATCACTTTAAATTCTTTTTACATATGTGTAAAAAGTATCCAATTTCATTCTGCATGTGGATATCCAGTTTTCTCAATATCACTAATTGAAGAAACTATCCTTTCCCCCATTGTGTGTTTTGGCACACTTGTCAAAGATCAGTGGACTGTAGATGCATAAATTTATTTATGGACTCTATTTTGTTCCCATTGGTCTACATGCCTGTTTTTTTTTTTCAATATATGAAGTTTATTGTCAAATTGGTTTCCATACAACATCCAGTGCTCATCCCAAAAGGTGCCCTCCTCACTACCCATCACCCACCCTCCCCTCCCTCCCACCCCCCATCAACCCTCAGTTTGTTCTCAGTTTTTAAGAGTCTCTTATGCTTTGGCTCTCTCCCACTCTAACCTCTTTTTTTTTTTTCCTTCCCCTCCCCCATGGGTTCCTGTTAAGTTTCTCAGGATCCACATAAGAGTGAAAACATATGGTATCTGTCTTTCTCTGTATGGCTTATTTCACTTAGCATCACACTCTCCAGTTCCATCCACATTGCTACAAAGGGCCATATTTCATTCTTTCTCATTGCCACATAGTACTCCATTGTGTATATAAACCACAATTTCTTTATCCGTTCATCAGTTGATGGACATTTAGGCTCTTTCCATAATTTGGCTATTGTTGAGAGTGCTGCTATAAACATTGGGGTACAAGTGCCCCTATGCATCAGTACTCCTGTATCCCTTGGGTAAATTCCTAGCAGTGCTACTGCTGGGTCATAGGGTAGGTCTATTTTTAATTTTTTGGGGAACCTCCACACTGTTTTCCAGAGTGTACATGCCTGTTTTTATGCCAGTACCTCAGTGTTCTGATTACTGCAACTTTGTGATATATTACAAAATTGGAAGTGTTACACCTCCCACTTTGTTCTTCTTGCTCAAAGGAGCTTTGTCTATTTGTTTATCTTTTATAATTCCAAGGGATTTTTTAGGATTGTTTTTCTATATCTGTGAATAAAGTTATTGGTACTTTGATAGGGATTATGTTGAATCTATAGATCATTTTGGGTAGAATGGACATTTAAACAATATTAATTCCTTCACCCATAAACACAGGGTGCTTTTCCATTTATCAGTGTCATCTTTAATTTCCTTCATCAATGTTTTATAATTTTCAAGGTACATGTCTTTCAACTTTTGGCAAAGTTTAACCCAAAATATTTTATTCTTTATATTGCTATTGTAAATGGAGTTATTTTCTTTTGTGAGAGTTCATTGTTTGTATACAGAAATATGATTGATATTTGTTGATTTTATATCCTGAAACTTTATTGAATTCATGGATTATTTTCTAACAGTTTTTATTATTGTTATTGAATCTTTATAGTTTTCTATGTATGTGATCACTTTACTACTTTCTTTCCAATTTGGAAGACTTTCATTTCTTTTCCTTATTTAATTGCTGTGGCTAGGATTTCCAGTACTATGATAAAAAGAAGTGGTGAGAGTGTCTTTGCCTTGCACTCAATCTTGAAGGGAAAGCATTTAGTCTTTTTCCATTATGATGTTAGCTTGGGCTCATTAGATGTGGCTTTTATTATGTTGGGTTAAATTTCTTCTATACAGTTATGTTTGTTGAGAGTTTTAATCATAAGTGGGTGTTGAACTATTTTGCTAACATGATGTATCACATTGATTTGCATATGTTGAACCATTCTGGCATCTCAGGGATAAATCCCTCTTGGTCATGGTGTATGATTCTTTTAATGTGTTTGTCCAATTTGGTTTTCTGGTATTTTATTGAGGATTTTTGCCTCTGTGATCCTTAGGGATATTGGCCTATTTCTTTTCTTGTAGTGTCTTTGTCTGGTTTTAGTATTAGGATGATTCTGGCCTCATAACATGAAGTTTGGAAGTGCTTTCTCTTTTTCTAGTTTTTGGAAGAATTAAAGAAGAATTGGTATTAGTCCTTCTTTGAATATTTGTAGAATTCACCTGTGAAGCTATGTGGTCCTGGGTGATTCTTTGTTGGTAAGTCGTTGATTACTGATTCAATCTTTTTATTTGATATAGATCTTTAAGGCTTTCTATCTCTTCTTGATTTAGTTTTGGTAGGTTGTGAGTTTCTAGGAATTTATCAATTTCTTCTAGGTTATCCAAGTTGTTGAAGTATAATTACTCATAATAGCCTTTATGATTCTTTTTACTTTTGGTATGTCTAGTGTAATGTCTCCTCTCTCATTTCTGATTATACTTATTTGAATCTTCTATTTTATTTTGCCTAAGAGTTTATCAATTTTATTTTTTCAAAAAAGCGACTGTTAATTCTATTTTTCCTCAATTTGACTTAGTTCAACTCTAGTTTTTATTATTTTCTTTTTTTCAAATATTGGGGTTATTTGTTCTTCTGTTTCTCTTTTCTTGAGGTGTATAGGTAGGTTGTTTATTTGAGACATTTTTAAATTAGACATTTATCACTATGAACTTCCCTCTTAGTACTGCTTTTTCTGTATCCCTGTAAGTTTTCATGTGTTATACTTTCATTTTCTTATGTTTTGAGATACTTTAAAATTCTCTTTTGACTTTCTCTTTGGCTCAATGGTTGTTCAAGAGTGTGTTGTTTAGTTTTCATTTATTTGTGAATTTCCCAATTTTCTTATTATTGATTCCTATTCTTTCCATTGTGGTTGGAAAAGATACTTGGAATGATTTCAATCTTTTTAAAAGTTTTTTAAGACTTGTTTTGTGACCTAATATGTGATATATCCTGGAGAGTATTCCATGTATGCTTAGGAAGAATGTGTATTCTTCTACTGTTGGGTAGAAAGTTCTGTATTTATCTGTTAGATCCATTTGGTCTATAGTGTTGTTCAGATCAGTTGTTCCTTTATAGAATCTTTTGTCTGGTTGTTCTGTCCATTATTTTAAGTGGGATATTGAAGTTCCATACTCTTATTGTATTGCTATCATTACCTCCCTTCAGATATGTCAATATTTGCTTTATATATTTGTTTGCTTTATATAGTTATGTTGTTTTCTCTGATGTGTGCTTATATATTTAAAATTGTTATTTATTCCTGCTGAATTGATCCTCTTAGCATTAGACAAAGAATTAACATTTAGACTTAAACCATATTTTGCCTGATATAAGTACAACCATCCCTGTTTTGTTTTGGTTACCACTTGCATGAAATGTCTTTTTCTATCACTTTACTTTCAGCCTATGTGTGTCTGTAAGTCTAAATTGAGACTCATGTAGGAAGCATATTGCTAGATCTTGCTTTTTATTATCCATTTGACCCTCTATTCCTCTTAATTTGTAAGTTTAATCCATTTACATTTAGAGTAATTGTTGATAGGTAAGGACTTGCTATTGTCATTTTATTGTTTTTTGTTTTGTAGTTGTTTTGTCCCTCTCTTCTCTTGCTGTCTTTTATTGTTATTTGATAAATTTTTGTAGTGATTTGATTCTTTTTATCTTTTTTTCATACTTATTACATCTTTTTTTTCTTTGTGGTTAACTCAAGTCTTGCATCAAATATCTTGTAGTTATAACCTATTTAAAGATAACAACTTGACTTCAATCATAATAAATATTTTACAATTTTTATTCCTTCCTTTATGCTTTGTGTCCTCATAGTTAAAGTTTGGTTCTTTTTATATTAGGTATCCATTAACAAAGTTTTATCTCTTAACCTTTATATCAGACTTAAAGTAATTTTTCTTATTGAAGTATAAATGACATACAACTTTAGACTACTTGCAGGTTTACAACATATTGACTCGACAGTTCTATGTTACTTAATGCTCACCATAACAAGTGTAGTCACCATCTATCACCATACATTGTTATTATAATATTACTGACTATATTCCCTATGCTGTACTTTTCATCTCCATGACTTATTTATTTTATAGCTAAAAGTTTGTGTCTCTTAATCTCCCATACCCACTGACCCACCCACCTCCCCTCTGGCAAGCACCAGTTTGTTCTTTGTATTTAAGAGTCTGTTCAGTCTTTTTGCTTTGTTTTGTTTTGTTTTTGTTTTTTTAGATTCCACATGTAAGTGAAATCCTATGGTATTTGTCTTTAACTTATTTCACTTAGCATAATACCCTCTAGGTCCATCCACGTTTCTCTAAATGGTAAGATCTCATTTTTTTTTATGGCTGAGGAATATTCTATTGTATATATACACCACATCCTCTTAATCCATTCATTTCTGGATAAACACTTGGGTTGCTTCCATATCTGGGATACTGTAAATAGTGCTGCAGTAAACATAGGGATGCATATCTCTTTTTGAATTCACATTTTCATTTTCTTTGGGTCAATATCCAATATTGGAATTACTGAATGGTATTGTATTTCAATTTTTAATTGCTTGAGCGAACACTCCATATTGTTTTCCACAGTGGTTGCACCAATTTGCATTTTCATCAACAGTGAACAAAGGTATATTTCCTCCACATCTTCACCAACACTTGATCCTTCTTGTCTTTGGTTTAAGGCAAAATCTCACTGTGAGAATCATTTGCATTTCCCTGATGATTAGTGATGCTGAGCATCATTTTATGTGTATGTTTGACATCTATATGTGTTCTTTGGAAAAATAAAATTCCTTTGTCCTTTTTTCCTATAATCAGTTCTTCTGTCAGTTTTTAAATCAGATTGTCTCTGGTGGTTTTTTTTTTTTTTTTTTGGTGGTGTATAAATTCTTTATATAGTTTGTATTTTAACCTCTTATCATATACCATTTATAAATAACTTCTTGCACTCACAAGGTTGCCTTTTTGTTTTGTTGATGGTTTCCTTCACTGTGCAAAAGGTTTTTATTTTGGTGTAGCTCCAATAGTTTGTTTTTGCTTTTGTTTCCCTTTCCTGAGGAGACATATCCATAAATAAGTTGCTAAAGCTGTTATGAAGAAATTACTGCTTATGTTTTCTTTTAGGAGTTTTATGGTTTCAGGCCTCACTTTTAGGTCTTTAGTACATATTTTAGTTAATTTTTGTTTCTGGTGTAAGAAAGTGGCCCAGTTTCATTCTTTGCATGCAACTGTCTAGTTTTCCCAGCATCATTTATTGAAGAGATTGTCTCTTCCTCACTGTATATTCTTGACTCCTTTTGTCATAGATTAATTTATCATATAAGTGTGGGTATTTCTGGTCTTTCTATCCTATTCTATTCATCTGTATGTCTATTTTTGAGCCAATACAATACTGTCTTGATTACTATAGCTTAGTGGTATATCTTGAAATCTAGGGTTGTGATACCTCCGGGTTTGTTGTTTTTTCTCAATGGTGCTTTGGCTATTTTAGATCTTTTGTGGTTCCATACAAATTTGAGGATTATTCTAGTTATGTGAAAAATACCATTGGTATTTTGATAGGTATTGAATTGAATCTGTAGATTGCTTTAGATAGTATGGAGATAACAATATTAATTCTCAAACCATGATCATGGTATATCTTTCCATTTGTTTGTGTAGTGTTTTTTTCATAACTGTTTTATAGTTTTCAGAGTATAGTTTGTCCACTTCCTTGATTTAACTTATCCCTAGGTGTTTTATTCTTTTTGGTGCAGTTGTAAATGGAATTCTTAATTTATCTTTCTACTACTTCATTATTAGTGTATAGGAACACAACAGATTTCTGTGTATTACTGATTCAATTTCATTACTAGTAATTTGTCCATTTAAATTTTCTTATTTCTTCCTGATTCAGTTTTGGAAGACTGTATGTTTCTGGGATTTTATCTATTTCTTCTGCATTGTCCAATTTATTGGTATTTAATTTTCACAATATTCTCTTATAATTCTTTGTATTTCTGTGGTGTCCGTTATTTCTCCTTCATTTCTGATTTCATGGAGTCTTTTTTTCCTGATGAGTTTAGTTAAAGGTTTATCAATTTTGTTTTCTCTTTTTGAAGAACCAACTACTGTTTTCTTTGTCTCTATTTCATTTATTTTCACTCTAACCTTTATTATTTCCTTTCCTCTACTAACTTTGGACCTTTTTTTTCCTTTTTCTAGCTCCTTTAGAAGTAAGGTTGGGTTTGTTTATATGAGATTTTTATTGCTTCTATGAGGTAGGACTGTATCATACAAACTTCTTAGAACTGCTTTTCTGCATCCTAAAGATTTTTACCCACTGTGTTTCCAGTTTAATTTGTTTCCATGAATGTTTTATTTCCTCTTTGATTTCTTTGATGCATTTATTGTTTAGTTACATGTTGTTTTAACCTTCTTGTATTTGTGGCTTTTTTTTTTTTACCAGTTTTTTTCTTGTAACTGAATTCTAGTTTTGAACTCTTGTGATTGGAAAAGATGCTTAATATGATTTCAGTTTTCTTTAGTTTATTGAGACTTCTTTTGTGGCCTAACATGTGATCTGTCCTGGAGAATGTTCCCTGTGCACTTATTCTGCTGTTTTTGGATGGGATGTTCTGTATGTATCTGTTAAGTCCCTCAGTTCTAGTGTGTCATTCAAGCCATTGTTTCCTTGTTGATTTTCTGTATGGATGAAATCTCCATTAATGTAAATGGGGTATTAAAGTCTCATGCTATTATTGTATTACTGTCAATTTCTCCCTTTATGTATGTTAATATTTACTTTATCTTTTAGGTGTTACCATGCTGGATGCATAGATCCTTACAGTTGTTATATCCTCTTGTTGTATTATTGCCTTCGTTATTATGTAGGTCCCTTCTTTGTCTCTTGCTACAGTATTTCTTTTAAAGCCCATTTTGTTTGACATAAGTATTGGTGCCCCAGTTTTTTTTTTGTTTTTGTTTTTGTTTGCATTTGCCTGGTATATGTTTTCCATTCCTTCACTTTTAGTCTGTATATGTGTGTGGTCTGAAGTGAGTCTGTTGAGTGCAACATGTAGATGGGTCTTTTTTTAATCCATTCAGTCACCCTATCCTTTTGATTGGAGCACGTAGACCATTTACACTTAAAGTAAAAATTGACAAGTATGTACTTTTTGCCATTTTGTTAATTGTTTTCTGGTGGTTTTTGTAGTTCTCCTCTGTTTCTTTCTCCTTTATTTGCTCTCTTCCTTTGTGGTTTGATGACTTTAAGTGTTATGCTTGGATTCCTTTCTCTTTATTTTATTTTTTGGTATCTATTATAGATTTTTGATTCATGGTGTATATATAACATCTTATTTGTATAGCAGTCTATATTAATGGTTACTTAAGTTTGAACACATTCCAAAAGCACTAAATTTTTACTCCCCTTTTCATATTTTACATGATCTTACATTTTACATCTTTTAATACTTTTACTAATTTTTGTAGATATAACTGATTTTACAACATTTGTATTCTGACTTCCAAACTGGCTTTATAACTGATTAATCTACTGTATTTACTATATGGTTACTTTTGCCTGTGGAATTTTTTCCTTTTATAATTTTCTTCTAGTCATGGCTTTTTTTTTTAAACACCTAGATAATTCCCTTTAACATTTCTTAAAAGGCTGGTTTAGTGGTGTTACCTTTTTAACTTTTGTTTGTCTGGGAAACGATTTCTCTTTCTATTCTGAATGATAACCTTGCCAGGCAGAGTATTCTTGGTTGTAGGTTTTTTCTTTTCATCACTTTGAAGATACTATGTTAATCCCTTCTGGTGCACAAAGTTTCTGCTGAAAAATCGGCTGATAGCCTATGGGGTTTTCCTTATATGAAACTGTGTTGTTTTTCTGCTTTTAAAATTCTGTCTTTAACATTAATTTTTGCCATTTTAATTATTATATGCCTTGGTGTGGACCTCCTTGTGTTCATCTTGTTAGGGACTCTGTTTGTTTCCTGGACCTGGATGTCTGTTTCCTTCCCCAGATTAGGGAAGATTTTTAGCTACTATTCTTTCAAATAAGTTTTCTGTCCCCTTCTCTGTCTCTGGTTTGTTTTTTTTTAGGTTTGTTTGTTTGTTTGTTTGTTTGTTTGTTTAGAGAAAGCATGAGTAGGGAAAGGGCAGAGAGAGAGGTAGAGAATCTCAAGCAGGCTTCACACTCAGTGTGGAGCCCAATGCAGAGCTCAAATCCTTGAACTGTGAGATCATGACCTGAGCCGAAGTTGGATGCTTAACTGACTGAACCACCCAGGCACCCCTATCTCTTCTTATTCTGGAATTCCTGTAATATGAAAATTATTATGCTTGTTGATGTCACAAGTTCTCTTAATCTATTCTCATTTTTTAAATATTTTTTTTCTTTTTGCTGTTTAGATTGGTTGCTTTCCATTAGCCTGTCTTCCAGAATTCTGATCTGTTCTTCTGCATCTTCTACTCTGCTACTGATACCCTCTAGTGTATATTTTATTTCAGTTAATGAGTCTTCAGCTCTGACTAGTTCTTTTTTGTATTTTTTTTAAATCTCTGTTGAAGTTCTCACTGAGTTTATCCACTGTTTTCTCATGTCCACTGAGTATCTTTATGAGCAGTACTTTGAATTCTTTATCATGTATATTGCTTATCTCCATTTAATTTAGCTTTTTTTACTGTGATTTTGTCTTGTTCTTTTACTTGGGTGGAGCAGATCCCTGTTTCTTCTCTTTGTCTAACTCTCTGTGTTTGTTTTTACATATTAGGTAAATCAGCTATGTCTTCTGGTCTTGAAAGTAATGGTCTTGTGTAGAAGTCCTATGGTGCCCTATAGTGCAGTCTCCCCTGGTCACCAGAACCAGGTGTTACAGGATGTCCCCTGTGTGGACTGTGTGCACCCTCCTGTTTTGACTAATCTGCAGTTGTCTTCAGCCAAGCTAGCTCTAATGACCCACTTTGCCTGCTGTGGTTGCACTGGGCAAGGGCTCCTCCTGTACTGTCGAGAAGCCTGTCTATGGCCACCATAAGCTTGTTGGTGGATGGGCTGTCAGTCATCTTAGCTGTCTGCAATTACCCTCTCTGCTGTAGCTGCTGGCACATGGCAGAGTTTGTTCCCTGCACAGCCAGCTAAGAAGTCTGGCTGCAGGATCTGCAGGTGAGATGACATGTGGGGTTAATTCCCCCCTTCCCCAGGGCAGTAGTCACTTTGGAGTGGCACTGTTTCCAGCTCGGGCTACCTGATGGGTGTGGTAGGGCAGAAGTTGATTTGGAAAGACATATGCTGAAGTGAGCTGGTTGGATGTGGCAGGTCTTCAGGAGAATGCCAGGACAGGACATTCAGTGTTTGCAGAATAGATGGAAAGTGTTAGCACTGGCTCCCACAAGCATCTGACTATATAGGCTGGGGGAGGAAAGACAAATGGCATCCACCAGCACTTTTATTCCTGGAGAAATCTCCTGTAGATTCCTGCCTCTTTGATTAGTTCTAAGGTAGGTCAATAGCTCTTCTTTACATATACCCCAGATGATTTTCAAAGTGCTGCCCCTGTTCTATGTCTCCAAGCAAGTTATTTAGTATTTTGGCTCCTTCAGGGCCAGAACTCAATTTCCTATTGTTCTCCAGATCTAATAGGGCTAAAACTGTAGATTTTTAAAACTTCCAGTGTTAAGCCCTGCTGGCTTTCAAATCCAAATGTTATGGGGACTCATCTTCCCAGTGGGGATCCCCAGTGCCAGGGCTGCCCCACATAGGGTCTGATCCTCCCACTTCTCCATTCTTGTCCTGTCTCTCCCATTTGTGGTGGGTCATGCTGGAAGTTTGGCTCCCAAACACATCTCCAGCCCTCCTTCTCCTTTCTATGTGACCGCCTCTCTATGATGAGCTGTGTAAGGTCTGTTCTGCCAGTCTTTGGGTCATTTTCAGAGTTAGATAGATGCATAGATGTAGCTGTTAACTTGATGTGTCTGTGGGGAAGGTGCACTTAGAATTCTCCTACTCTGCCATCTTTCCTGAGTGCCTGGCTAAAAGTAGTTTATATATCACCATTATAGTGTTATATTATCCTGTTTGTTTAAATATTTACCTTTACCAATGAAATGTATGCTTTCATATGTTTTTGTGTTGCTTTTTAGATTGAAGAATTTTCTTAAGCAGCTTTTGTAAGACAGGTTTAGTAGCTAAGAAATTCCCTTAGTTTTTGTTTGGGAAAGACTTTATCTCTTCCTCATTTTTGAAGGATAATTTTGCCAAGTATAGTATTCTTTTTTTATTTTAAAAATTTGTAATGTGTATTTTTGAGAGAGAGACAGAGATACAGTGGGATCAGGGGAGGAGGGGCAGAAAGTGAGGGAGAAAGAATCTGAAGCAGGCTGTAGGCTCCAAGCTGTCAGCACAGAGCCTGACATGGGGCTTGAACTCACAAAGTGTGATTATAACCTGAGCTGAAGTCAGATGCTTAACCAACTGAGCCACCCAGGTGCCCCACTGAGTATAGTATTCTTGATTAGGAGGATTTTGTTTTGTTTTTTGTTTTTTGTTTTTTGTCACTCTATCCTGGCCTGCGAGATTTCTGCTGTAGATCATGTGTCTTTTATTAATTTCGCTTTTTAAAAAAATATATAATTTATTATCAAATTGGCTAACATATAGTGTGTAAGGTGTGCTCTTAGTTTTTGGGGTATATTCCATGCTTCATCACTTATATACAACAGATTTTCTCTCTATGACTGGTTTGAAATTTTATTATGATGTGCCTTGGTGTAATTCTATCAATGTTTCTTATGCATAGGGTTTGTTGAATTTTTAGATCTGTTTTTATTATATTCATCAAATTTTGGAACATTTCAGTCATTATTTCTTCAAATATTTATTCTAATACTCTTCTGCACTCTGGGTTCTTTAATTAAACTTATATTAGATTACTTGAAAGTATCCCACAGCTCACTGGTGTTTTGTTCATTTTTTTAAAAACTATCCTTTTCTTGTTTCATTTTGAATAGTTTTTATTGCTTTGTTTTCATAGTTTGCAAATCTTTGGTTTGCCATGTCTAACCTATTATTCCCAACCAGTGAATTTTTATCTCAGACATTGTAGTTTTTATTTCTATAAGTTTGTCTTAGGTCTTTTTTTAGATATTCCATGTCTCTACTTACTTTTAAATTATATAGAATACAGCATAAAACTGTTTCAATGTCTTTGGTAATTCTAGTATCAGTTCAGGGTTATTTTCTTTCTTTCTTTTTTTCCCTCCTGAATCAAGCTCAGCGTATTAACAAAAGTGATTTCTTTTTACTTTTTTCTTTTTTTTAATTTGCCTCTAGCTGACACATAATGTTACATTAATTTCAGGTATATAACATAGTGATTCAACTTCTCTATATATTATGCTATGCTCACTCCAAGTGTACCTAGCATCTGTCATGCAACAAAATTACAATATCATTGGCCATATTAGTTCTGGGTTATTTTCCGTGATTTTACTTTTCTCATTATGGATTGCATTTTCTTCTTTTATGGCCAGTAATTTTTTTTTGTAAACACTCAACATTGTGAATTTTACCATGTTGAAAGCTAAATATATATATATTTTTTGAAAGCTAAATATTTTTGTATTCTTACAAATATTCTTGAGCTTAGTTCTGGGACCAAGTTAAATTATTTGGAAACACTAATTCTTTGCTGTTTTAAGATTAGTTAGGCAGGACTGAACAGTTATCAGTTCAGGGGTACTTATTCCCACCACTGAAGCAAAAACCTTTTGTTGAATCTACACATTGCCTCTTGAATCTTGAGGTTTTCCATTCAAAGTGTTGAGAATAGACACTGTTATTGACCCTGTGTGACTGCTGGACATTATTATCTTCAATCCTTTCAGATGGTTCCCACCAGTCTTCATTTTCTTACACATCTGCATTGATCAATACTCATATGAATACTGGAGATCTGCAGAAATCTAAAGTGTGCTCTCTCTCTCTGTAGCTTTTTTCTCTGTTACTCTGTCCTGAGAATTCTACCGACTTAATTTTGCCACAGTCTCACCTTCTTCCTTCCAGCTCAAGTAGTCAGCTAGGCTCTGCCTTGCACAAACCTAGCAATTTTCTCAAGGCTTGCAAGCTGGGGTAATCATAAGACTTTTTTTTCTTTCCTGTGACTCAGAGTTCACTGTCCTTTGTTTTCTTATGTCCAGTGTCTTAGAAACCATTGTTTTATATGTTTTGCCCATTTTTTGGCAGTTTTCAGTGGGAAAATAAACATAGTTTACGTTATTCCCTCTTAGCCAGAAGTAGAAGTCCCAGTGATTCTCTCTCAGAAAGTATTGGATTGGGCTCAACAAATGACTCTGAGAAGCTTGAGAGCCACTGCTCAAGACTAAAGGATAACCTCAGGAAAAATGATGTCCTTAGGGAAGTCTTGTTTTCTTTCCTCCATAATCCTCCATAACCCAAAATTAGGGAATATTTCCTTCCTGATGCTATGGTCCTTTATTTAGCCTAGAGTACAGCCAATCATATATTCTCCTTCAAGGTTAAGATTCCAGGAAATGCTTTCTGTAACTGTCTGTTCTGTCTCTAACTCTAAATTTCCCTCTCTCTCTCCCTCATACATAGTTACTAGTAAACCTCACCAATAACCTTTGGAGGAAGATAGGTTGATTATATGTTTTATTTTGCAGACTGAAAAGTTGAAGCCCACGGGCCAGTAAAAGGCATAGGGCCTCCCCTCAACCAGAGGTAGATCTAACAGGGAAACCTCTGTGTTCCCTGCAGAGTCCATAGATTTTAACAGAGAGAAAGGCAACCCTTGGGGAAGGACTCAAAACTACCAACCTGCAGCTTGAAACCTGGAGACTGAATTCCCTTGTAATTTTTCCCAGGCAAGTGCTATTGCAAATGCTATTCTTGTCCTCAGGACTCTAATTTGGGATGAAAACACAACAGCTTGTCTATCTCAACACTCTAGTTATCACTTCCCCACCTAGAATTTCAGCTAAAGATTTTTTTTCAGCTTCACTGAACTTGTGGGGAAAAGGGCTAAACAAAAATAACTTTGAAATCCTCTCCTTGCCTCATGGCTCCAGATTCAGGAGCATCCACTGGAGAAAACTTCACTCACTCAGGTTGCAAAGGCAAGTAGAAAAGGTACATTATCCCCACTTTATAAACAAGGAAATGAAGTCCCTAATGAATTCAGTGACTGTGGGCCTGTGCAGATATAGCTCTATGTTAAGGAGAACTAAGTGAGTGCTCAGGACCTCGAAGACACAAAACTTTTGTCTCTGGTTTCACAATAGACTACACAACGAGGTAAAACAAACACCCCTTCCTGGGCATCTCAGGACTATAGTGTAACTGCTAGAGTGATTGCCAAACTTTGCCACCTAATGAAAGGTACTCACTGACCGACCAGAGCACTTGCAGTACAGTCAAGTTGAGGCAAATAGAACATAGCAATGCTTAGAATAATAGCCAATCACAGAGTTGCTGGATGTGTTGTTGTTTTCAAGCCATCAGAACTTTGACAGTTAAACTGAATCTAGTTGTTTTATATATAATTCCATATGTAAAAAAATATAGGTCATTATGTAAATGTATGTAAATAATATAATTATATGTGAAAAATCAAAAATGTCTATGAGTAGGGAAAAAAAATGTGCCAAGGGCAGAAAATTTGAGTCAAGTTAAAATACAAAGAAGGAATGTTTTCAGAAGATGGTTTTGCCTCTTGTATGACTGAGTACTGCCTGGGCTTTACTACCACTACTTAACTACTGCTTCTTGTTGCCAATACCCATGTAACTAGAAAATGTAGAAACGGAATTGCCGGGGTTCTTGCTACTTAGTTGGGCGGCTGACAAATACACATTGAGTAAATGAAAGAAGAAATGAAACCCCTTCTATTTTTTAATTTTTTTTAATTTTTAATTATTTATTTATTTTTTCAATATATGAAATTTATTGTCAGATTGGTTTCCATAAAACACCCAGTGCTCATCCCAAGAGGTGCCCTCTTCACTACCCATCACCCACCCTCCCCTCCCTCCCACCCCCTGTCAACCCTCAGTTTGTTCTCAGTTTTTAAGAGTCTCTTATGCTTTGGCTCTCTCCCACTCTAACCTCTTTTTCTTTTTTTTTTCTACCCTTCCCCCATGGGTTTCTGTTAAGTTTCTCAGGATCTACATAAGAGTGAAAACATATGGTATCTGTCTTTCTCTGTATGGCTTATTTCACTTAGCATCACACTCTCCATTTCCATCCACGTTGCTACAAAGGGCCATATTTCATTCTTTCTCATTGCCCCGTAGTACTCCATTGTGTATATAAACCACAATTTCTTTATCCATTCATCAGTTGATGGACATTTAGGCTCTTTCCACAATTTGGCTATTGTTGAGAGTGCTGCTATAAACATTGGGGTACAAGTGCCCCTATGCATCAGTACTCCTGTATCCCTTGGGTAAATTCCTAGCAGTGCTACTGCTGGGTCATAGGGTAGGTCTATTTTTAATTTTCTGAGGAACCTCCACACTGTTTTCCAGAGTGGC
The DNA here is from genome assembly GCF_022837055.1 of Prionailurus viverrinus. NCBI lineage: Eukaryota > Metazoa > Chordata > Mammalia > Carnivora > Felidae > Prionailurus > Prionailurus viverrinus. Next base: position 23,792,169 of record NC_062577.1, read on the forward strand.
TGCACCAGTTTGCATTCCCACCAACAGTGCAAGAGGGTTCCTGTTTCTCCACAGCCTCTCCAGCATCTATAGTCTCCTGATTTGTTCATTTTGGCCACTCTGACTGGCATGAGGTGATATCTGAGTGTGGTTTTGATTTATATTTCCCTGATGAGGAGCAACGTTGAGCATCTTTTCATGTGCCTGTTGGCCATCTGGATGTCTTCTTTAGAGAAGTGTCTATTCATGCTTGAAATGAAACTCCTTCTAGCCTACTCAGCCCTCCTTGATCCGGCCTCCGCCTACCTTTTTGTTTTCCTACCTGTCATCCTTCTTGTTGTTCACTACTGTCTAGTTTCTCTGACCCTCTTGATCTTTCTAAAGTATGACTGCACATTCTTGCCTTAAGGTCTTTGCACAAGGTGTTTCCTTTGCCTGATCAGCCCTTCTCCAGATTTCAACATGGTGGACTCTTTCTTATTGACTTTTCCTGACTTCCTAGTCTAATTAGTCACCCTATCTTATTACTCTTCTTATATTCACCTTATAATTATCATCAACTGGTATTTGTGTGCTTTTGTCTAGCTCCTTCACTAAAGTGCAACCTATTTTAATGATTAGCATGTACACAGACCATTCACCCTTGCTCCAATCAAGGCAACTTACATATAATATGTTTGGTCCTAACAATGACCCTGCAAGTTTAGTTTACTGTTATTGCCTTCATTTTACAGGTGATGAAACTGAGTCAGAGTCTGCAATGAAATTGAGGCAGGGAGAGAGATGAAATAAACTGTTGGTAACTGGCAGTGTAGGGCTTCAAACCCAGGCAGTCTGATTCCAGAATGCATGTTCTTAACTGCTCCCTATGGCCCCTCCAGCAGGGAGGTGGGGACTGTGTTAGTCAAGGTCCTCCAAAAGCTGACACCAAGATGGGATTACACTTGCAAGAGGTTTATTGGGGAAACACTAGTAAAGGAGTATGGGAAAGGAACCAGAGGAAGCTGGAAGAGAGGTTAGACTATGGTGCAGTTTTGACTCTTGTGAAGGAGAGATGGAAAAAGGGAGGAAGTAAGGAAAGAAGGAAGACCATAGATGGCAGCACAGTTTGAAGAAAATTTCATGAAGCTCAGTCAGAATCATCTGTCAGAGGAGTCTTATGTCTTCTAGGACCTGGTTTGCTCTAGTGCCTTTGCTAAGTTTAGTCATTATCTGGAAACAGCCTGTGGGAAGTATAGCCCGGGCAGGAATATGGTGATAGATTTCAGAGCACAGCAGATGGTGCTGGCAGTTAATGGCATTCCCTCAGTAGGAGTTCTGTGATGTGCATTTTCATGGTGGCCACAGGGATATTGTTTTGTTCACTACCATATCTCTGACACCTAGGCCAATGTCTAGCATATGGCAGATGCTCTATAAATGTTTGTCAACTAAATGAATTGCTCCTTAGAACATATAAGTTACCTAAGAGTTGTTTGTTGAATATGAGCAAGTAAAAGGATAAGTGAACATAAAACAAATAGAGGCAAGTTTCCTAACTGTTTTACAATTTGCCCACCACCATTATTGCTCTGGTGAAAAGCAAGCATGGGAGAAGTCAAAGTGGGGTCACAGGAGACAAAGTTTATCTACTTCACCCTTTCTTCTGGGTAATTCTGTGTTTAGGCAATGATTTACAAAGACAAGTGTATTCTCCAGGGAAAAGAATGATCCTTGGCTGTTGTTTGGGCAGATGCACTTATAGATGCTTCAGACCTGCACATTTCAAGCACTTAATCCACATGAAATAATGATGGTTCACTCTCTTGAACCCATTCCAAGCTGGCTAGATATATAACATGGTGTTATGTATAACAGAACTTCAGACCGGCTCTCAGGCTCATGATTTCCTTTTTTTTTTTTTCCTTTTCTTTTCTTTCCCTATTTCTCTCACTTTCCTTCCCTCCTTCCCTCCCTTCTTTACTTTGCTTAAAACAACAAAACTAAATAGTTTTACAGTTCTGAAGGCTGGAAACCAGGTGTGTCAGCGGGGCCATGCTCCCTCCTAGGACTGTAGGGGAGAATCCTTTCTTGCCTTTTCTAGCTTTTGGGGCCTCCCAGAAATCCATGGTGCTCCTTAGCTCATACTGCACCACCTCGTCTCTCCATCATCATGTTTTTGTTCCCCATTGGTCTTCACCCTATGTAACCAAATTCTCCTCTTCTCTATTTTTATTTTTTTTTAATTTTTTTATACCATTTTATTTATTTTTGAGACAGAGAGAGACAGAGCATGAATGGGGCAGGGGCAGAGAGAGAGGGAGACACAGAATTGGAAGCAGTCTCCAGGCTCTGAGCCATCAGCCCAGAGCCCGACGCAGGGCTCGAACTCAGGGACCGCGAGATCGTGACCTGAGCTGAAGTCGGACGCTTAACCGACTGAGCCACCCAGGCGCCCCTCTATTTTTATTTTTAATTCTGGTAAAATATATAAAACATGAAATTTATCACTTTAACCATTTTTTAAGCATATGATTCAGTGGCATTAAGTGCATTCACACTGTTGTACAACCATCACCACATTAATTGCCAGAGCTCTTTCCATCTTGCATCGCTGAAACTCTGTACCCATTAAATACTAACTCCCCATCCCCCTCCTCCCTCAGCCCCTGGCAGCCATCTTCTACCTTCTGTCTGTAGGACATTCCATTCCTACCATTCTTCCTTCTCTCTGTAGGAACGTGACCACTCTAGCTGTCTCATGTGAGTGGAATCATACAGTACTTGCCCTTTGGTCACTGGCTTATTTCACTTGCTATGATATCTTCAAAGCTTATCCATGTTAGAGCATGTGTCAAAATCTCCTTCCTTTTCAAAGCTAATAACATTCCATTGTATGTTGTATTAGTTTTCTGGGGCTGCCGTTATAAAATAGTACAGACTAGGTGGGTTAGACAACAGAAATTTATCTTCTCATGGATCTGGAAGTCAGAAATCTAAGATTAAAGTGTCAGCAGGTTTGGAGTCTTCTCAAGGCCCATCTCCTTGGCTTGTAGATGGCCTTGTATAGTCATTGTGTCCTCATATAGTCTCATGGTATCCTCATATGGTCATCCCTCCATCAGTGTTGTCATGGCGCTAATCTCTTTTCATAAGAGCATCAGTTATATGGGATTAGGTCCTATCCATATGACCTCAGTTTACCTTAATCACCTCTTTAAAGGCCCTGTCTCCATGTAGTCACATTCTGAGGTAGTAGGGGGTTAGGATTCAACACATGACTTTTGGGTGGGTAGGGCACAATTCAGCCCATAACACCCATGGTACAGTTATCAAAATCAGGAAGTTAATAATGATACAATTTTATTTGGTATTCTATATACCTTGTTCACATGTTGCCAGTTATCATAGGTATGTCATCTCCCAATTGAGGATCCAATCCAGGATCACACATTGCATTTAGTTATCTTGTCTCTTAGTCTGGAACAGTTCTTCCATTTTTCTGTCTTTCATGACCTTAACATTTTGAAGAGTACTGTTCAGTTACTTTAGACAATGTCCCTTAACTTGTAGGATGTTTCCCTGTGGTTAAATTCAGTTTATTCATATTTTTAAGAATGACATAGACATGATGTTTTGTTCCTCTCGGTGCATCATATCAAGAGGCATACAATGTTTATTTGTCCCATTGCTGGTGATGTTATCTTTGGTAAGGGCGGTATCTGTCAGGCTCTCCACTGTATTTTTTCCTTTGTAATAAATAAGTATCTTATGGGGAGATACTTTGAGACAGTGTATCTTTTTTCTCATACTTTTGTCTAATTTTAGCTTCCATTGATGATTCTTGCCTAACAACTATGACTTTGATGTTTGTTAAATGATGATTTTCTATTTCTAATATTCCTTCTCCATTTATTAATTCTAGTCTAATTCAAGGAAGAGATTTCCTTCCCCCCACTTTTGTGTAACTGTTCAATTATTTATTTATTTTAAAAATGTTTTTATTTTTGAGACAGAGAGAACATGAGCAGGAGAGGGGTAGAGAGAGAGGGAGACACAGAATCTGAAGTAGGCTCCAGGCTCCGAGCTGTCAGCACACAGCCTGACGTGGGGCTCACACTCACAGACTGTGAGATCATGATCTGAACTGAAGTCGGACGCCCAACCGACTGAGCCACCCAAGTGCCCCTCAATTATTTATTTATATCTGTGTGGACTCTGGATTTTATTTTTTATCTATGGCTTATAACCCAACATTATAATCAATTATTTTTATGCTCAAATTGTTCAGGATTTGGTCATTGGGAGCTCATTTTGCTGGCTGCAAAGGTGTCCTTTTGATATGAGTATTTTTCTCCTTTTATGTTTTGAGCATTTTCTAAATCCTAACCTCACAAGATGTTCCAAGCTCATCTTGTACTTTTCCTACCCTAGCCTGAAATGTGCCCTTTCTTTGAGGATCCCTGGTTCTTTTTTTGAGAATGGTATTTTATTAAGACAGTTACTTTTTCTAGAGAGAATGGGCACAAGTTGTGCTCATTGATCTAAGAGTATAATTGCTTTTTAGGCATTCTCAGTAGAGCTATGAACTGTATGTATGAATGTATACACACACCTAGAGGTATTTGTATATCTATCTGTATACATTTTTTAATCCTTGAGCTTATACTGATGCTGCCCATATAAATCCAAGCCCACAAGACTTACTCTAGCCTTCTTCCTTTCCTGATTCACAACCCCTTTCTGACAAAGAGCAACCTAACTCCCATTATCCGCAATATATTTGTTGTCTCACAGAATACACATAAAGGAGTTTCAGAATAACTAACCCATAACCTGTGGGAAATAAACCTAGTAATGAAAGTACAATGTTTATATACAGTTTTTCTTTCTTTATTTTTATCCTTAGAGTATGTAGTCAAAGTTTTCCAAAATTACTTTGATGAGTTATTCACCACCACTACCTCTTCAGTGTGGTTATGTTATTGATAATAGAATTTGATTTTATGTCCCATTTGGGGTCGTCTTCCCCACCATCCATTTTAATCATACACCTATCCTTTAAGTATGTGAGATACTATCCTTATTCTAAGACAAAACTGTAATTTCTTTTTTAATCAAGAAGTGTCACTCCCCTGTCTCTTGTACCACATTTCCATTTTTTACCCTGTTTCAACCTACTATCTCAAATCTTAGTAGTTTAGGGTTTATTCTATTTTCTTTTTTTCATAAATGAGCACATTTATATATATTTTTGTATTTTCCCTCTTACACTTTAAGCATAGTACAGACACTCTTATGAAGGCTGCTTCTATTCTCCTAACATTATACCCTAAAAATGAGTCTGTATCAGTTCATAGATAACTTCTTCATTCTTTTTATAGCTACATAGTATTGCATTGTGTGGATGTACCATAGTTTATTCAATCACTTTGCTAGATCTAAATTGTTTCTAATACTGTGCAATTATAATTCTGTATGTGTATTTTTACACTGCGGAGTGTATCTTTGGTATAAACTCCTCCAACTGCTTCTAATAATTGTCTTGACTCTTTTGCTGGGTCAATAAGTAAGCACATATATATTTTTATTATATAAGCCTAAATTCCCCTCTAAAAAAAATTATACTAGTGTATATTCCCATCAACAGTGTATGAGAGTACCTGTTTCTACATAGCATCAACTAACAAAATGTGGGGTTTTGTGTTGTTTATTTGATTTTTGTTTATTTTTTATCTTTTACCCTTCTAATGGATAAGAGATAGTATCTCAGTATAGTTTAATTTGCATTAACTTATTTTGATAAAATCTAATTGAGATTGAATGTCTTTTCATATGCTTAAGGGCCATTTTAAATATATTTTTGTGAATTGTCTAATTTTACCTGGCCTGTCTTTTTTATCAGATTTTGGGGCCTCTATTCTTAATTATTATGAATTGTTTACATATTAGGGATATTAGCTTTTGTTTGTGATATGTCTTGTAAACATTTTCTCCTGGTTTACCAGTTTCCATAACTTAGGGTATGGTGGCTCTTGCCATACAGTTTCTATTTTTTTGTACTCAAATTTATCAGAAAGATAGATGATTTAAAAACTATGTCCTATAAGATGGTTGAGTTTCCAGTAAAGGGCTTAAGATAGAATATGATCACTAATTTTTATACATTTGAATGACTATTGTGTGAAAGAGGGGTAGACTTATTTAGTGTTTCTCTAAGGTAAAGAATTCGGTTAAATGACTTGAATTTAAATTAAGTTTAAATTAAATTTAAATGACTTGAATTTAAAGGAAGCAACAGGGGCGCATGGGTGGCTCGGTCAGTTAAGCGGCCAACTTTGGCTCAGGTAATGATCTCACAGTTAGTGGGTTCGAGTCCCGCATCAAGCTCTGTGCTGACAGCTCAAAGCCTGGAGCCTGCTTTGGATTCTGTGTCTCCCTCTCTCTTGGCCCCTCCCCTGCTCGTGTTCTCTCTCTCTCTCTCAAAAATAAATAAAACATTAAAAAAATTTTAAAGGAAGCAATTTTTGCCATTAATGCAACAAAGGTCTTCCTAGTGATGCATGGACCTTGGTTTCCTAAGTGGCTTATTCTGTATCACTAGAAGGTTAAAGGTTCTAGTCATGGTGTGTGTTATTCCAAAGGTCTAATATTAGCATTTGGTAAAAAAGTGAGATGCTAAGTTAAGCTGGAGTAGATAATCAAAAATGGATTTTCCAAGACAGGAGTGCATTAAAGGAAATTTAACGTGGAGTGACTGAGCCAAACTAAGTTTGGAAAACCAAGGAAGTCAGCAAGATTTACACAAAGTTAATCAGAATGGGTCAACAAAAGAGGGGCTGGGCCAGTTTTGAAAATGTGGGTTAGTATCCTTGATGATTTTTATGAGTTCTTACTGCATGTTCAAGGTAAATTGAGTCAACATAAACTGTATCAATAGATACCGTTATTAATTTGCATGTTCTGTAAATATTTATTGAGCTTTGGCCCTGACACCGCCTAGTTGTCCCAAATATAGCAGAACAAAAAAGATATTTTTCTGATTTTATAAGGCACATGGTCCTGGCAGTTGTTACTTGCCAGCTGTGACTGTGCTTACTGGAACTTTGTTCTGAGCCAAATTATTCTACCTCGCACCTAAGAATATCAGGAAATGTCATCTCTCTGAAATTCAAGCAACTTATTTGGCCAGGCTGAACTGAACAAATTATACTGCCCATGCCTTTCATTTCAGATTCTTAAAACATTTTATACAGTGTAATCATCATGACTTCCTATGAGAAGTGTTTCAGTACCCCATGATGATTTCAGAGGGACAAATAGAGACTTGGTGAGTCAGCAAAGGTCGAAAGCAGGTCCAAAGACCTAACAATCTCAGAATCTTCATTCAATGACTAGACCACACAGCATGGAAATTGGGCATCTTTGTGCTTTTTTTGCCCTAACAACATACAGAGACATCCATGAAATTCATGGAATACTGAAAAATTGCTTGAGATGTCAGGCTAAGGTTTACCCTAAATATCTGCTTTTCTTTCAAGCCTTGATTTTAAGCTAGCGGACTTCTGGGACATGGAATAATTGGACATCATGGATCCTTTGAACCTCAGAGCTGGAAGGGTCCTTACAGTCCATCTACCCAATCTCCTATACTACAATGACTTAGAGAGGTTAGGAGGACTTCCCAAAACCGCAGACGGTTAACTTTCTTTTGGGGTCTTCTACACTGTTGTTCCTGTGTACCTTATCTTTATCTCAGACTATTTCCCCTATTCTCTATACTCTAGCTGGTCTGAACTTCCTTTAATTCCTCATAGGTATGATACTCTCTTTTACGTCTAAGCCTTTGCACATGCTTTTCCCACTGTTTGGATTAATTCTCCGTTATCTTTGTCTGGAGAACTCTCACTTAATTTTCTTTCTGAGCTTATCCCCTTGAGTGAGTAAAAGCCTTCTATGTTCCCATGGAACCCTTTTTATCACCCTTGGAAATGCTCATCACACTTGCAATTACATGTTTAATGCTTATATTCCCCAATAAATTAGTAAGATATTTTTGTCTTATTTCCTACTATAGCTCCAAATGCCAACCAATCATTTTTGGACGCAGTGGTTGCTCTCTATATATTTATTAGGTTAAATGGAAACCAGGACCCAAATTTAGTTTTTCTGGTTCCTGGTGTGGCACTATTTCACACTATGGTCTTGCGTCCTGGTTGAACATTATTTTCCTATGAAGGTGTTAGTGGATATTGACAAAGATCAAGTATTTTCTCTGAGGATCATCTGATTACTTGTGGTGTTTATATTAAAAATTTTTTTGATGTTTATTTATTTTTGAGAGAGAATGACAGAGTGTGGGCGGGGGGAGGGGCAGACAGAGAGGGAGACACAGAATGGGAAGCAGGCTCCAGGCTCCGAGCTGTCAGCACAGAGCCCGATCTGGGGCTTGAATCCACAAACTGCAAGATCATGACCTGAGCCGAAGTTGGACACTTAACCAACTGAGTCACCCAGGCACCAATGATTACTTGTGGTATTTCAAAAGTACCTGATGAACGAGGGATATCTGAAAGATTAGAGTGACCCAAAGTTAGATAGATGCAACCTCACATGTGATAGCGATGTCAGCAGGGCAATTTTTCAGTTAATAGGACAAAAATATACATTTGGTTTGGTCAAATTCTGTATCATGGCAAATGTGAGATGGCATTCAATGGCGTGATAGTTTGCCGTTATAGCCAGGGGTTCTTGTGAATTCAAGAATACATAGGGAAATTCAAACAAAGTTTAATTTATTTATGGGCATAATAAATAAGTCAAATATTCTTACCTAACACTAACAAATGTTTAAACTGGACAATGAAATTTTAAGTAGCAGATTTATTAATATATTTTTCTATTTGGTTCTCCTTTATATTAAAGTCATAAATAATGTAAGTTAATAAGAATGTATCTTGGGGATTATTTTGTTCATGCAGGCATTTTATTTATTTTTTATGTATGCATTTTTAAAGTAGAGTGAACCAAGGTCCTGAATAATTAAGGGACTTTGCATATGGCCACATAGTGGTCGAATCATGCTGTTTGTCTTTAGCCTCAAAATGCTACCAGTATGATGTGTTTGTGTGTAGGAATGTGCAGAAGGGCAAAATCTTAAAAAGGGACTATAACATTTAGACACATATAGACACATACTCATACATGAAAAACAAATAGACAATATCTGTGGCTCCAGAATAACATGGGCCATTTGACCTTGTCAGAATCATCAGAGAAAACGCTAGTGTGCTAAATGATGCTTTGTTACCCATTAGGTTCTTTTGGAGAAATGTTCAAGTAACCAAATCAAGAAAGATAACCAGTTCAGGTTGGAAATTTTGGTGGATTCTGTTTTCTTTAGGAAAAACAATCCACTTCATTTCCTTCTGAAAATTTTCACAAAATGCTCTGGTTAACCTGATTCTGCTCGGTTGGAGTTTTATGACTCCCACAGGGAATCTTTCAGTCACACTGGCAGTCATTGGCCCTAATAATAATTTGGACAATATTCAATAGTTCCAAAAGCATTTTTACAGGAATCCTAGGACTACATTGATTAGGAATTTGTTTCAACAAGCCCTGAGGTTTACCTTTGATTTACAAACTCTCCCTTCATAGAGAGCATAATTCAAGAGTGCTCATAAGATTTCTGAAGGGATATCAGTGTAGAAGTCAGGATAATCTGTTGGCTTATTTTCATAGCACTTTGCAAATCCATAATCAGGTAAACGATACAAATATTTTTCAGTGTTGAGGAAGATAGCATTGTTATTAAAGTAGCAAAGACTCCCATTGTCCCCAACTTTCTGCTATAGACATAAGTAGGACTGTTCTACCCATTGGCCACTTAATTGATTACTTTCAGGAATCTATTATTTCAATTGACACTTGAACCTATGAAATTTGTCCTAATCCTTAGAATCACTATTTGGGCCTCCAGAGCCTTGATCTCATTTAGGGAATGACTGTCAAGTTCACTGCAGAAGGGCTAGACTAGCACTGTTGAATAGAATCTTCTTCGATGAAAGAAATATTTCATATCTGTTCTATTCAGTATGGTAGCCACCAAGTATAGGACTATTGCGCACTTGAAATATAATGTGACTGAGAAGCTGAATTCTTTTCTTTTTAATTTTTTTTTAATGTTTTATTTATTTTTGATACAGAGAGATACAGCATGAGCAGGGAAGGGGCAGAGAGAGAGGGAGACACAGAATGTGAAGCAGGCTCCAGGCTCTGAGCTGTCAGCACAGAGCCCGATGCGGGGCTCGAACCCACAAACTGTGAGATCATGACCTGAGCTGAAGTCGGACGCTTAACCGACTGAGCCACCCAGGTGCCCCGTCTTTTTAAATTTAAGTTTAGTGGTCCTATTATCAGACAGCACAGAGGCTATGCAGGATCACTTCTATCGACATCCCACTGGCCAGAACCCATTCATATTGTTTCAACCTAATTGCAAACTGTACTGGGAAATGTAGTCTTCCATGGGCTCAAGATGAGGAAAATAGAATTGGTGAACATCTAGCAAGCCTGTTTCATAGATTGTCCATCTGGTCATAAAGGTCTTTTTTTACTCTTGTTTCACACATAACACATACTCACCACTCAAGGGTCCACTTAGTGCCTGCACCTTGCTTAAAGTTCAGGAACCCTGGTGTCATGCAGTCGTCTTCCTCAAGTCCAGATGCAGCTTTTATTAGCTTGGCAACTGATAAAATAAATAGAAATGTATATGCTTCTCTTTGTCTGTCCCCCTTACACCAATATAAACCAATGGAACAGGGCTGGGATAACTACAGTAAATACTCCATCAGAAACAGGAAGAGTAGAGACGCTGTACTTGTCTGGAGAAATTCTGGAATTCAGTTTAGGCAGGTGTTATAAATGCATCCATGCATGAGGTGGGTGATTCTTTGATTATACCCTGATTCTGGGAACAGTTCTCTTGTTCATTGTTCTTTGTGGCTCCTGGTTCCTCCAGGGGTGGCTCCTCCTGGAGGAACCAGGAGCCACCCCACCCCCTACCCCGCAGTGCATAATTTTTCTTAACCACATATGAAATGCTCTTTGGGGGAATTGTGCAGATTTTGAAGCTTGCCTGGCTCATGGAAATTTTAAGAATTGTTCTAAGTTTTGAACAGTCAAAGCCTTTTTTTAGTCCAGATTCATGGTTTCTTAGGCAATCTAATCCCCTCAAAAATGTAGTGGGCTTCTAATCTATTTTCAGTCTATTTCATATGCCAGTAACCATACCCACTTTCTTCTAACACTTTAGAGTTAGAAGCAGTCCGATTTTACAATCCTGAAAAATTCCTGGACTCTCTATTCGTTTCATTTCTGCTTACAAGCAAGCTGATTCTCTTAGGAATTCATCTCTTTCTTTTAATACCTTGTAAAATGCAGCCAATAGTAGGCAACACATGCTAGTAGCATCCTGCCTTCTGAATTCTTCCCCTAAAGCTCCAAGGTCATTAGACATGTGATCTGACATCCAGGTCACAATATGGTATTTCAAGTTCTAATGTTTCACCAAATGTATGGAACTGCTTAACATGTATTTTGATTTTCTTTTTTTTAGCCTCCAACATTGGTTTGCTTGCCACTCAGTGCTGATTTTTTAGGCACTGGCACAAATTCTAGGCTTTTGCTTTCAGCAGCATCTCAATTCAGGATACCAATTTCTATGTTGGAGAAATTTATACTCCCTGCTCTAACCATAGCTCGCAAGGCTCAGTGGCTTAGCACCACAAAGGTTCATTTCTTGCTTACACCTTATCCAGTGCTGGTTAAAGGCTTTGCTTGGGGCTGTCTGCTTGGCAGTGACTCCAGGTCTCAGTTTTTTTTGTAACCTGTGAAATTGTCATTTAAACATGTGGCTTCTGGGGTGTCTGGTGGCTCAGTTGGTGAATCATCCAACTCTTGATTTCAACTCAGGTCATGATCTCATGGTTCTTGAGTTTGAGCCCCATGTAAGGCTCCATGCAGAGTGTGGAGCCTAGTTGGGATTCTCTTTCCCTCTGCCCCATTTCCTCTGCTCATGCATTCTCTCAAAATACATACATACATACATACATACATACATACATACATACATACATACATAAAACACATACAACATGTGGCTTCCAAAAGCACCATTAAAAAGAGAGAAGGGGTAATTGTGCAGAAAATTTTTATGGTCAGTACTGAAAGTGATGTGTATCACTTCTAACCCACACCCCAGTAGGCAGAATGTGGTGCCCTCAATCTGATTTCAAAGGAGACTGAGAAATGTAGCATTTCTTTGTGCACAAGAAATTGGATTGACAAGCATCTAGCCTCCTTCTGCCACACTAAGGATGTTCCAGGTTTGTGCGTGCGTGTGTGTGTGTGTGTTTACATTTATTTATTTTTGAGAGACAGAGAACAAGTGGGGGAAGGACAGACATAGAAGGAGACAGAGAATCTGAAGCAGGCTCCAGGCTCTGAGCTGTCAGCACAGAGCCTGATGCGGGGCTCGAACCCACAAACTGTGAGATCATAACCTGAGCCAAAGTTGGATACTCAACCAACTGAGCCACCCAGGCGCCCCAGGATGTTCCAGGTTCTTTATCATTGTTATCTCATTCCTCACAGCAGCCCTATGTGGAAGGTATCATTATCCCCATCTTATAGACAGAGACTGGAAAGAGTTTACACTCTTAGTCACTCCTTATCATGTTACCCAAAATTGAGTTCTCTTCACGAGGTAGCATCAAGGAAGTTGAACAACTGGCTACCATTTAACCAGGTGATCTCACTTCAGTCCAGATTTCAGTCATCACTTCTGAGCACCAGAAAGTGATTTTGGCTTGCTGAGAGTGAATTGGTTACTCAAAGTAGCTTTACATTAGCTAAACTCACAGGAATTGCTGTGTATGTCACTTTAATAATTTACTAACTTATGAAAAGAAATAATAATTGTCATGTTGGCTAGAATTTCATGTAGGTGTGATGTACTCTGTAAAAAAGTTTTTTTTTTCTTTGAGAGAGCACAGGTATGGAAGGGGCAGAGAGAAGGGGGAGAGAGAGAGAGAATCCCAAGCAGGCTCCGCACTGTCAGTGCAGAGACCGATGTGGGGCTTGAACTCATGAGCCAGGGGATAATGACCTGACCTAAAACCAAGAGTTGGCCACTTAATTGACTGAGCCACCCAGGTATCCCAATATACTCTTTTTTAAAAGTCTGGTGACATTCAGGGATGGATGAAAGGGGTGGGATATCAGGAGCCACCTGAAGGGCATTTCAGCCCATACATGCCTACTTGCCTTCTCCATCGTGGTGTCCCCAAAACCTGTAGAAAGTACACTAGGCGATTCTCAGGTAACCACCCTATCTTCCACTCTCTCCTCTTGAACCACATCCACCATAAAGAAGCAGAGCTCTCTGGAAAGGTAAATGCTCCAGGAATAGGCAAACAGAATAAAGGCATTTATTTAGATGAGGTTCTGCTCCCCAGATAAGAAGGCTTAAAATCCTTTAGTGCACTATAGAGAGGACCTTACCAGTAAGGACTTAAAAGTTCTGCCAACATTGGCCTCTTGCTGTATACTTTCTGCTGTATACTTTTTATGTAGTTTAAGTTTAATCCCTCTGAATTACCTTTTTCTAAGTTTCCTTTGCTAATCAACCCCACCCTATTACATGCTTTCTTGAGTTGTACTCATATATTCATTTGGGTTACAGTCAAAGTTTACTGTCTTTTAAGATGCTTTTGCATATCTCTCTTGTAACCTATTATGTGCTGAGTCATAATTCTGTAAGGCAAATCTACTGCCTTCCTAAATTCTGGATAGTGTCTTATTTTTGCCTCTAAGTGTCCACTGTAAATTATAAAAAAAATAAAGTATGGCATAGAAGAAGTAAACAACTTCCTTCTGCTTTGAGGTTTCTCCTTATTTCTTCTCCCTTAATGCTGTATTAATCAATTATCAGACTTAGAAAGACCCAAGAGGAATAGACTCTTTTAAGGGAAGGATGACAGATTTGTGGTGTTAGCATAGTCACTTGCCTCTCCTGTGTCTGTGGCCAGTGTCAGTTCTGGATCTTGGCTGAGTTAGTCATCTGAACTTTGCAACCGACACGAAACATTCCTATCCCTTTTTAAGTTTTGTCACTGGTGAAGACATAAATTCTCGACATATTTTAAGACTATCAGAGTCATAATTTTGTTTGGATATTACTTGATTAAAATATAGAGAAACTGAGTAAAGAGTGAAAAAGAAATCTCTGAATTCCAGGGGATGTTGAGATTGCTCTGTGGGGGACACCAGTGTCCTGGGTGGAAAGTAAAACTTACGTGATCCTCAAGAGCTCTTCCAACCCTGACATTTTGGAGCTTAATGGCTCTTCTTAGGTTCCTCAGCCACTTTTTCTTGGAGTAACTGTATGTCTAGTAGCTTCTCCAGACTATGTTTTTGCCACTGGCCTCTCCCCACCTTCCACTGAAATTCCTTTCCCATTGAGAACTAGCTCTCAATTGAAATCTGTGTATAGCATCTTAATAAATGTCCCAGGTGGAGCAGCACCCTGGATTTTAGGATTTTTTTTTTCATTTTATTGTTATTCTCTTAGTGCTTCCATAGGAGATGCTAGCTTTCTGAGTTGCCTGTGTAAAATGAATAATGGGCCAAGGGATAAGGAGGGTTATCATTCAAGGCCATCTTCTGTTCACTTAGACCACATAAGAATGGCTGTGGTAAGGCCTCAAGGGAGCCTGAATGGGCTTTGTTAAAGCATTCCCTCTCACTGCCCTGTGCTTAGCCAATCCTGGGAACTCAGGGGCATAGGGAGGCTGGTTGGCATTGGCTTATGCAAGCCAATTGTTTGCTTCTTTGGTTTTGAGTGTAGTTGACACACAATGTTGCATTAGTTTCAGGTGTATAAGGTAGTGATTCAGCCTCTCTATATGTTGTGCTGTGCTCACCACAAGGGGGGCTACCACCTGTCACCATGCATACAATATTGCTGACTATATTCCCTATGCTCTTTTATTCCCATGACTTACTCCATTCCATACCTGGAAGCCTCAATCTCCCACTCCCCTTTACCTATTTGCCCATCTCCTCCCCATCCCCCCGCCCTTTCTTTCTGGTAACCATCAGTTCTCTGTATTTATAGGTCTAATTCTGCTTTTTGTTTATTCATTTGTTTTTTCAGATGCCATATATGAGTGAAATCATATGGTATTTGTCTTTGTCAGTCTGACTTATTTACCCTTGAGGTCTCTCCATGTTGTCACAAATGACAAACCAATTGTTCGTATCTCTTCCCAAGCCCCATATTCAGTAACTTCATATTGGTAGCTTAAAAACAGATATAATGGGAGTATTTGTACCATGGAAATTGGCAAATGCTACAAATTAAAGTTTTTTTTTTTTTTCTTGAAGTGTCAGTTGCTAGACATTTAGCAGCAAACTATTGTCCAAAGTTATGGTCATAGCAATGTGTTAGCTCAATGAGGTCAAAGGATACTGAAATAGGGATCTAGTCACCTGTATATTTCACAGAAAACTGAAAAGAGCTTCTTAATTCAAGCCTGTTGCATTATAAGTGTATAATAATAATCATATTGTGAATAGAAGCAAGGTCTAAATACAACACTTATATATCATCTTTCCATATTCCTATGACCTATGTTTTTAAAAAATTTTAATGTTTGAGATTTTATGGGCTTTTAACACTGATTAAGTAATTTATGAAACTTCTTTATTTTTCATGGGCATTCAAATAAAATGTCATTAAGACTAATGGATGTTTAGGCTTCTCAAATTTCTGAAATGATGCTTTTAATTGCTTTTTTTCTCTAAATAAAATGTAATACAAGGGAGCTTCCGTACCAAAGTTGATATCCATTGATTGTTAGCAGAAGATTGGCACTCCAATTTTCATTAGAGAATTGGAGACTACATCTGCAACAATTGAGAAATAATGGAAAAATTGCAAAAATTATTTTTTAAGACAGAGAAATGTGGAAGCAATAGGACCAGACAAACTAGATAAAAGATTCTTGAGAAGGGAAGACCTATTCCTATGTGAGCTGATAATGGCATCATTTTGTTGCCTGAGGGTAGTTTACAAATCAGGAAAAGGACTGGATATTAGCTTGGGCCCAGGCAGAGGCTGGATACTGGGGAAAACTGAAATTAGCAGTCTTTGGTTTTCAGCATGTTAACTCCGTGTGCTTTGGTTGGCTGCCTTTGCATTTATCCTGTTTGGAGTTTGATTCTCGACCATGATCTCCTCAGTTATTATTTCTGCCCCAATCTCTCCCTCTCCTTCTGGGATTTATAGACATATTGTAAGTTTATTTTTAAACTGTATTCTATACATCAATTACTCTCTTCTCTGTTTTTAAAAACTTCTTCCTTATTATGCTTTTTCTTGAGTATTTTCTCCTGATATTTCTTTGCTTCACCAATTCTGTCTTCTCCTCTGTCCAGTCTGCTGTTGAAACTGTCGGGTGAGTTTTTAATTTCAATGAAGCTGAGTGGAAAAGCAGAAGAAAATCTTTCACAGTTTGCTGGTAAAATACATAGAACAAAATTTACAATGTTAGCCACTTTTTAAGTATACAGTCAGTGGGATTAAGTACATTCTTATTATTGTGCAAACATCAACATCATCAATCCAAAACTCTTCTTACCCTGCAAAATTGAAATTCTATTTGCATTAAACAAGAACTCCTGATTACCTCTTCCCCCTGCCCCCAGCCTCAGCAACCACCATTCTACTTTCTGTCTCTGATTATGATGACTCTAAGTACCTCATGTAAGTGGAATCATACAGTACTTATTTTTTTGTGACTGGCTTATTTCACTTAGGATAATGTACTCAAGGTTCATTCATGTGGTATTATATGTCAGAATTTATTTCCTTTGTAAGGCTGGAGATATCTATACATATCTACATAGATATATGTAGATCTCTCCCCCCCACCCCATTTTGCTTATCCATTCATCTGTCCGTGGACACTTGCTTCCAATTTTTAGCTATTGTGAGTACTGCTGTGAACATAACACACAAATATCTCTTTGAGACCCTGATTTTAATTCTTTTGAGTAAATACCCAAAATTAGGATTGCTGGATCATATGGTAATTCTATTTTTAATTTTTTGAGGGTCCACTATACTGTTTCCCACAGTGACTGTACCATTTTACATTCCAACGAACAGTTCACCCAGGGTTCCAGTTTTTCCACAACCTTGCTATCACTTCTTTCTGTTTTTTATTCCTTTTTTTTTTTGTTTCACGTTTTTATTTAAATTACAATTACTTGGGGTGCTTGGGTGGCTCAGTCAGTTAAGCGTCTGACTCTTGGTTTCAGCTAAGGTCATGATCCCAGAGTCATGGGATTGAGCCCACGTCGGACTCCATGCTGACCATGGAACCTGCTTAAGATTCTCTCTCTCTCCCTTTGCCCCCCTCCCCTGTGCTCTCTTTCTCATCAGTCAATCCAGTTAGTTAACATATAGTGTCAGATTAGTTTCAGGAATAGAATTTGGTGATTCATAGGGCACCTGGGTGGTTCAGTCGGTTGAGTGTCCAACTTTGGCTCAGGTCATGATCTCACAATTTGTGGTTTTGAGCCCCACATCGGGCTCTGTGCTGACAGCCCGGAGCCTGGAGCTTGGAGCCTGCTTTGGATTCTGTGTCTCCCTCTCTATCTGCCCCCTCTCCTGCTCACACTCTGTCTCTCTCTGTCTCTCAACAATAAATAAATGTTAAAAAAATTTAAAAAAGGGGCGCCTGGGTGGCGCAGTCGGCTAAGCGTCCGACTTCAGCCAGGTCACGATCTCGCGGTCCGTGGGTTCGAGCCCCGCATCGGGCTCTGGGCTGATGGCTCAGAGCCTGGAGCCTGTTTCCGATTCTGTGTCTCCCTCTCTCTCTGCCCCTCCCCCATTCATGCTCTGTCTCTCTCTGTTCCAAAAATAAATTAAAAAACATTGAAAAAAAATTAAAAAAAATAAATAAAAAGAAAAGAAAAAAAAAGAATTTAGTAATTCACCAATTACATATGACACCCAGTGCTCATCACAAGTGCCCTTCTTAACACCCATCACCCATTTAAACCATCTCCCCACCCACTTCCTCTCTAACAATCCTGTTTGTTTTCTGTAATTATAAGTATGGTTTACCTCTCTTCCCTTCCCCCCTCCCAGTTCCATGTACTATATATTTTTTTATTGTTTGTTTATCTTTGAGACAGAGACACAGAGACAGAGCACGAGCAGGTGAGGGGCAGAGAGAGAGGGAGATACAGAATTCGAAGCAGGATCCAGGCTCTGAGCTGTCAACGCAGAGCCCCACACGGGGCTCAAACTCACAAGCCACAAGCCACTTTGACCTCAGTCAAAGTTGGATGCTTAACAGACTGAGCCACCCAGGTGCCCCATCTATTTTGTTTCTTAAATTCCACAAATGAGTGAAACCATAGGTATATTTCTTTCTCTGACTGATTACACTTAGCATAATATAATCTGGCTCCATCAACATCACTGGAAATGGCAAGATTTAATTCTTTTTTATAACTAATCTTCTCTTGTGTGTGTGCGTGTGTATGCACATACATTCCACAACTTCTTTATCCATTCATCAGTTGGTGGACATTTGGGCTCTTTCCATAGTTTGGCTATTACCGATAATGGTGCTATAAACATCAGGGTGCATGTGTCCCTTCAAATCAGTATTTTTGTATCCTTTGGGTAAATACCTAGTAGTGCAGTTGCTAAGTCATAGGGTAGTTCTATTTTTAACTTTTTGAGGAACCTCCATACTGTTTTTCAGAGTGGCTGCACCAGTCTTCATTCCCACCATCAGTGCAAGAGGGTTCCCCGTTCTCTGCATCCTCACCAACATCTGTTGTTTCCTTCATTGTCAATTGTAGCCATTCTGACAGGTATGAGATAATATCTCATTGTGGTTTTGATTTGTGTTTTCCTAATGATGAGTGATGTTGAGCATCTTCTCATGTGTCTATTAGCCATCTAGATGTCGTCTTTGGAAAAATGTCTATTCATGTCTTCTCATTTCATAACTGGATTATTTTTGGGGCGGGGGGAGGTACTGAGATTGATAGGTTCTTTATATATTTTGGATACTGAGCCTTTATCAGATACGTCATTTGCAAATATCTTCTCCCATTCTGAAGGTTACCTTTTATTTTTGGTGATTGTTTCCTTTGCTGTGCAGAAGATTTTTATCTTGATGAGGTTCCAATAGTTCATTTTTGCTTTTATTTCCCTTGCCTCCAGAGACATGTCTAGAAAGAAATTGCTGTGGCCAATGTCAAAGAGGTTAGGCCCTATGTCCTGCTCTAGGATTTTGATGGTTTCCTCTCTCACATTTAGGTCTTTCATCCATTTTGAATTTATTTTTGTGTATGGTGTAAGAGAGTGGTCCAGGTTCATTCTTCTGCATGTTGCTGTTCAGTTTACGCACCACCATTTGTTGAAGAGACTGTCTTTTTTTTCCTCTGGATATTCTTTTCTGCTTTGACCATATAGTTGTAGGTCAATTTCTGGGTTTTCTATTCTGTTCCATTGATCTATGGGTCTATTTTTGTACCAGTACCATACTCTCTTGATGACTACAGGGTTGTAATATAACTTGAAGTCCAGAATTGTAATGCCTCCAGCTTTGGCTTTCTTTTTCAGGATTGCTTTGGCTATTTGGGGTCTTTTGTGGTTCCGTGTGAGTTTTAATATTGTTTTTTATAGCTCTGTAAAAAACGTGGTAGTATTTTGATAGGGATTGCATTAAATGTGTCGATTTTTTTGGGTAGTATTGACATTTTAACAATAGGTTTCTTCCAATCCATGAGAATAGAATGGTTTTCCATTTCTTGGTGACATCTTCAATTTCTTTTATAAGTGTTCTATAGTTATCAGAGAACAGATCTTTTTACCTCTTGGTTAGGTTTATTCCTTAGGTCTAATTGTTTTTGATGCAATGTAAATGGGATCAATTCCTTGACTTCTCTTTCTGCTGCTTTATCATTTGGTGTATAGAAATGCAACAGATTTCTATATGTTGATTTTTTTTATCCTGTGACTTTACTGAACTTGTGTACCAGTTCTAGAAAATTTCTTGTGAAGTCTTTTGGGTTTCCTACATACAGTATCATATTTTCTGTGAATAGTAAAAGTTTAACTTCTTCCTTGCTGTTTTGGATGCCTTTTATTTCTTTTTGTTGCCTTATTGCTGTGGTTAGGACTTACAGTACTATGTTAAATAACAGTGGTGAGAGTAGACATCTCCATATTATTCCTGATCATAGAGGAAAAGCTCTCAGTTTTTCCCCATTAAGGATGATATTACCTGTGGGTCTTTTTTATATGGTCTTTGTGATGTTGTGTTATGTTCCCTCTATCCCTACTTTGTTGAAGGTCTTTATCAAGAATGGATGCTGTACTTTGGTCAAATATTTATTCTGCATCTATTGAGAGAATCATATGATTCTTATCCTTTCTTTTATTAATGTGGTATATCATGTTGATTGATTTGTGAACATTGAACCACCTCTATAGCCCAGGCATAAATCCCACTTGATCATGGTGAATAATTCTTTTAATGTACTGTTGGATTTGCTTTTCTAAGATCTTCTTGAGAATTTTTGCATTTATGTTCATAAGGAATATTGGCCTGTAATTTTCTTTTTTAGAGGAGTCTGGTTTTCGAATCAAGGTAACACTGGCTTCATAGAGTGAGTTTGGAAGTTTTCTTTCCATTTCAATTTTTTGGAACAGTTTGAGAATAATAGTTATTAACTCCTCTTTAAATGTTTGGTAGAATTCCCCTGGGAAGCCATTTGGCCCTGGACTTGTGTTTGTTGGGAGATATTTGATTAATGATTTGATTTCTTTGCTGGCTATCAGTCTGTTTGAGTTTTCTATTTATTCCTATTTCAGTTTTGGTAGTTCATGTATTTCAAGGGACTTATTCATTTCTTCTGGATTCCCCAGTTTGTTGGCATATAATTTTTGGTAATATTCTCTTGTAATTATTTGTATTTCTGTGGTGTTGGTTGTGATCTTACCTTTCCCATTCATGATTTTATTTATTTGTGTCCTTTCTCTTTTCTTTTTGATAAGTATGCCTAGGGATTTATCAGTTTTATTAATTCTTTCAAAGAACCAGCTCCTGGTTTCATCGATCTGCTCTGTCCTTTTTTGTTTGTTTCTATATCATTTATTTCTGCTCTAATCTTTATTATTTCCTTTCTTCTGCTGAGTGTAGGCTTCAATTATTGTTCTTTTCTAGCTTTTTGAGGTGTAAGGTTAGGTTGTGTATTTGAAATTCCTCTTGTTCCTTGAGGTTTGTATTTCTATAAGGTTTATATTTCTATAGGTTATATTTCTATATACTTCCCCTTATGACTGCTTGTTCTACATCTCAAAGGTTTGGGACCATTGTGTTTTCATTTTTATTTCCATGTACTTTTTAAATTCTTTTATTTTCCTGACTGACCCATTCATTCTTTAGTCAGATGTTTTTTAACTTCCGTGTATTTGTGGTTTTTCCAAATTTTTTTCTTGTGATTGACTTTAAGTTTCATAGAGTTGTGGTCTGAAAATGTGCATGGTATGATTTCAGTCTTTTTGTACTTGTTGAGACCTGATTTGTGACCCAGTATGCAATCTCTTCTGGAGAATGTCCTATGTGCCCTCAAAAAGAGTGTGTGTGTGTGGGGGAAAGGGGGTGCCTGGGAGACTCTGTTGGTTAAGAAGCCAACTCTTGATTTCAGCTTAGATCATGATCTCACAGTTGTGGGACTGTTGGGCCCCATGTTGGGCTCAGTGTTAACAGTGCAGAGCCTGCTTAGGATTCTCTCTCTCCTCTCTCTTCCCCTCCCCCACTTATGTTCTCCCTCTCTCTCTCTTTCAAAATAAATAAACATGAAAAAATTTTTAATAAAAAATATATTTCTTTGTTTGATTTTCTGCTTAGATGATCTATCCATTGCTGCAAGTGGGGTGTTAAATTCCCCTACTATTACTGTATTATTATCAATAAAATTTTTTGTTATTGTTTTATATGTTTGGGTGCTTCAAGTTGAGGGCCTAAATATTTACAATTATTGGATTTTCTTGTTGAATAGGCCCCTTTATTATGATACAGTACCCTTCTTCATCTTTGGTTACAGTCTGTGGTTTAAAAGTCTGCTTTGTCTGATATAAGTATGGCTCCTCTGGCTTTCTTTGATGTCCATTAGCGTGATAAATCGTTCTCCATCCCCTCCCTTTCAATCTGCAGGTGTCTTTAGGTCTAAAATGGGTCTCTTGTAGCCTGCGTATATATGGGTCTTGTTTTTTTTATGCATTCGGACACCCTATGTTTTTTGATCGGAGCAGTTAGACCACTTACATTCAGAGGGATTATTGATAGATAGGAATTTAGTGCCATCGTATTGCTTAGTAAGTCGTTTCTGGAGGTTTTCTCTGTTCTTTTCTAGTCATTGTCACTTTTGGTCTTTTTTTGCACTCAAAGAGTCCTCTTTAATATGTCTTGCAGGGCTGGTTTAGTGGCCATGAACTCCTTTAGTTTTTGTTTGTCCGGGAAACTCTTTATCTCTCCTTCTATTCTGAATGAGAGCCTTGCTGGATAGAGTATGTTGGCTGCATATTTTTCCCATTCAGTACATTGAATATTATCATGCCACTCCCTTCTGGCCTGCCAACTTTCTGCGGAGAGATCTGCTGCTAACCTGACTTGTCTTCCCTTGTAAATTAGGGACTTCTTTTCTCTTGCTGCTTTTAGAATTTTTTCCCTTATCTCTGTATTTTGCAAATTTAATTATGATCTACTTTGGTGTTGGCTTGACCCCCCCCCCCCCCCTCTTTTTTTTTTAAATGGGATTTCTCTGGTCCTGGATTTGGCTATTTCCTTTCCTAGATTAGGGAAGTTTTCAGCTATAATTTCTTCAAGTAAACTTTCTTCTCCCTTCTCTTTTTCTGGGATTGTTTTGATACAAATGTTATTATACTTTTGTATCACTAAGTTCCCCAAGTCTACCTCTATAACCTAATATTTTTTCCCTCTTCTTTTCAGCTTCATTATTTTCCATAATTTTATTCTCTATGTCACTTAATCCTTCCTCCGTGTCTTCCAATCCTTGTGGTCATTACATTCAGTTAAGTTTTGCATCTCAGTTATAATATTTTTTTTTTTATCTCCACCTGACTAGTTTTTAGGTCTTTTATCTCTGCAATAAGGGATTCCCTGCTTCTATGCTTTTCTCAAACCCAGCTTGTATCCTTATGGCTGTTGTTTTAATTTGGGATCAGGCATATTATTTACATCTGTTTCACCTAGATCCCTGGCCGTGACCTTTTCTTGTTCTCTTTTAGGGTGAAATTCCTGTGTCTTGGCATTTTGTCTAGGTCTCTGTCTCCTCTGTGTTAGGAAAGCCTGTTATGTTTTCTCCTAGCGTAAGCAGTTTTCTGCTCCTAAAGTAAGTGGCTTTATTAAGAAGAGGTCATATACTGTCCAGGGCTCAGAGCTTCAGAAAATGTTTCTGGTGCATGCTGTGTGCACTGTGCTGCTGCGTTTTGGCTGCTCTTTCCCTCAGGTCAGTCCTCTGCAGAGTTTCTCCATGCCTGCAGTGGGGAATGTTTGGACCTTGGCCAGAGTTTGGCAAGTTTTAACTAGCTGTGCTCCAGTCTGTTAAAAGAGACCTCATGGTATTTTCACCAGAGCTGAAACTTTGCAGTGCTCTATGGTCAGTAGACTTGGTGTGTGGGGGCGGTTTGTGCTGGTCCTCTGGGAGGGTGGGCCTGCTGCTCAGGTTCTTAGGCGCAGTTGCGCTAGTAAAACAGCACCTGCGGCACAAAGGGGGGGGGCGGGGCTTGTTATACGTGGTTTAGGCCACCACTGTTGGCATTGCTCTGCTTACTGAAGTTAGTTTATGCTGAGGTGCATGGGAGAGAAATGGCACCAGAGTTCTCCTTCATCCCCAGAGAGAGGAGGTTGTGCCTGTCACTGTCTGGATAGCCCTCACAGAACAGTGAACAATCTCCGCTCCATCCCTCAGATCCCTGCCTTCACCCTGTGTCTGGGCTGTGTGCCCACCTGGTGAATGCAGTGTACCTGTGTTTTTTCCCAGGCAGGCCGACTGAGTTTTAAAACTTCAAACGTGGGGCACCTGGGTGGCTCAGTCAGTGGAGCATCTGACTCTTGATTTTGGCTCAGGTCATGATCTCATGTTTTGTGGGATCTAGCCCTGCATTGGACTCTGTGCTGACAACAAGAGCCTGCTTAGGATTTTCTCTCTCCCTCTCTCTCTCTGCCCCTCCTCTCCTTCTCAAATAAATGAACATTAAAAAAATAATAAAACCTCCAACTTTAGGGACCTGGCATGGTGTGGACCTATGCTGGTCCTCTGGGGGAGAGTCTTGCCACATGGGGCTGATGCAGGTTTGTGCCAGAAGGGCAGTCTCACCAGAATGCAGGAAATTGGAGTTTGAAATAAAGTGCAGCAAAAAGTGGTGTCCAGTTTAGCCACCCTCAGCAGGTGTCCCTGTGCCTATGCTGAGAGGCAGGGGAGAGTAATGGCACCTGCCAGCTCTTTTGTCCCCAGAGAGGCAATGCCATATCTCCCAGATGTGCTCCAAGAAGGGGGAACGATCCCTTCCAGTACAACAGGGGATCTTCAGATCTCACCTTCCACTGTCTGTTCTCCTTCTCCACAGGAGCTCTGTAGCACCTGTCAGCCTCCACACAGGCCACAATGTGGACCTCCAAAACTTAGAAGTCTTTGAGCTACACTGGTTGTAAAAACTCATGACAATCAGCCCCTCCTGTTTTCCCAGTCAATGACATTGGGGAAATGTTTTCTTTGTGTGATCCCCTGTGTGCTCTCCCTCTCCTCTCCTCTCCTCTCCTCTCCTCTCCTCTCCTCTCCTCTCCTCTCCTCTCCTCTCCTCTCCTCTCCTTTCCCCTCCCCTCCTCTCCCCTCCTCTCCCCTCCTCTCCCCTCCTCTCCCCTCCTCTCCTCTCCTCTCCTCTCCCCTCCCCTCCCCTCCTCTCCCCTCCTCTCCCCTCCTCTCCCCTCCCCTCCTCTCCCCTCCTCTCCCCTCCTCTCCCCTCCTCTCCCCTCCTCTCCCCTCCTCTCCCCTCCCCTCCCCTCCCCTCCCCTCCCCTCCCCTCCCCTCCCCTCTCCCCTCCCCTCCCCTCCCCTCCCCTCCTCTCCTCTCCTCTCCTCTCCTCTCCTCTCCTCTCCTCTCCTCTCCTCTCCATGATCAGGGCTCCTTCCCTTTTGCAGCACCCCATGATCCTTTTCTCCCCCAAATCATGTCTCCTCACCTCCTATCTTCCATGATGTGGCCTCTTCTCTCCTTCTAGTTGTGCCATTTGTGCTTTCTGTCCTCAGATTGATTTCTTGGGTGTTCAGAATGATTTGATATTTATCTAGCTATATTCAAGGGCAAGCCCAGGGTCCTTCTACTTCCCTGCCATCTTAGCTCCCTGTTTCTTCTAATATATATTAGTCATCCTAATGGGTATGAGATGCTACCTCATTGTAGTTTTGATTTGCATTTCCCTAATGATTAGTGATATTTAGCATCCTTAATTATGCTTATTGTCTTTTTGTATACCTTCTTGAGTTAAATGTCTATTCAAGTTCTTTGCTTATTTTTTAATTGGGTTGTTTGATTTTTGTCCTTGGGGTTTAGAAATTATCTATTCTGGATATTAATCTCTTATCAGATACATAATTTGCAAATATTTTTCCCATTTTATGGATTGCCTGTTTACTCTATTGATAGTGTCTTTTGATGTACAAATTTTAAAAATTTTTATCAAGTTCAATTTGTCTGTTTTTTTCTTTTGTTGCCTGTGCCTTTGTTGCCATATACAAAAATCATTGCCAAATCTAATGTCATGAATCTTTTGTCCTACAGATTATTCTAAGAGTTTGATAGTTTAGGGTCTATATTTTGGTCATGAATCCACTTTAAGTTAACTTTTGTATATGATCTTAGTTCAAGATTCAGTTCCATTATTTTGATTGTGGATATCCACTTCTTCCAGAACCATTTGTTGAAAAGATGGCCTTTTCTCCATTGAATGGTCTTGGCACCCTTGTTGAAAATCGTTTGACTGTATATGCAAGGATCGATTTCCTGACTCTTTGTTCCATTGATCTATATGCCTGAATTCATGCAAGTACCACAGTTTTGCTTACTGTAGCTTTGTAGTAAGTTTTGAAGCAGGAAGTGTGAATCTTTATCTTTGTTCTTTTTCCGGCTTGTTTTAGTGATTTGAGATCACTTTAATTTATATATAAATTTTATGACAGATTTTTCTATTTATGCAGAAGAAAAAAAAAGGGAATTGGGGATTACATTAAATGTTTAAGTCATTTTGGGTCATATTGGCATCTTAACAATATTAAGTTTTCTAATCTATGAACATAAAATGTCTGTACATTTATTTATGTCGTCTTTATTTTCTTTCGGAAATGTCGTTTCCATCATACAAGTCTTTTGCCACCTTAGTTAATTCCCAAGGATATTTTTGGAAGCTATTGTAAATGGAATTGTTTTCCTAATTTCTTTTCTCAGGTTGTTCATTGTTAGTGTGTAGAAATGCAACTGATTTTTGTTTATTGACTTTGTGTCCTGCTACTTTGCTGAATTTGTTTATTAATTCTAACAGGTTTTTTTTTGTGTGTGGAATTTTTAGCTTTTTACATATAAGATCATATAATCTGCCAACAGAGATCATTTACTTTCCAATTTTAGTGCATTTAACTTCCTTTCTTCACCTAATTATTCTGGCTAGAATTTCCAGTATTGTGTTGAACGGAAGTGGGGAAAGTGGGCATCTTTACTTTGTTTGATCTTACAGAAAAAGCTTTCAGGCTTTTTTTTTTTTTTTTTTTTTTTTTACCATCAAATATATTTGCTGTGGGCTTTTTATACATAGCTTTTATTATATTGAGATAGTTTTCTTCTGTTCCAAGTATGTTGAATGTTTTTCTTTTTTTTTCTTGTTTTTTAAATGTTTTTCTTTTTTTTTTCTTTTTTTTTTTTATATATGAAATTTATTGTCAAATCGGTTTCCATACAACACCCAGTGGTCATCCCAAAAGGTGCCCTCCTCAATACCCATCACCCACTCTCTCCTCCCTCCCACCCCCCAACAACCCTCAGTTTGTTCTCAGTTTTTAACAGTCTCTTATGCTTTGGCTGTCTCCCACTCTAACCTCTTTTTTAATCGTGAAAGAGTATTGAATTTTGCTAAATGCTTTTTCTGCATCAATTGAAATGATCATGTAGTCTTTTCCCCCTTCATTATGTTAATGTGGTATAGTATACTGATAAATTTTTTTTTTTTTTTTGGAGGGGGGGAGAGAGAGCGAAAGTGTGTGTGTGTGTGTGTTTGTGGGGTGTGTTCACGCACATGAATGGGGAAGGGGCAGAGCGAGAGGGAGACAATCTCAAACAAACTCCACACAAAGCACTCAGTGCAACTCCAGCCTTGATCTTACGACAATGAGATCATGACCTGAGCTGAAATCAAGAGTTAGATGCTTAACTGAGGTACCCAGGCGCTACTACTGATAAATTTTCTTATGTTTGAACCATCCTTGCGTTTTAGGAATAAATCCCACTTGGTCGTGATATACAATGTTTTTAATATGCTGCTGAATTTGGTTTGCTTAGTATTTTATTGAGGACTTTTACATCAATTTTCATAATAAATATTGGTCTGTAGTTTTGTTTTTGTTTTTGTTTTTGTTTTCCTTATAACGTGTGTCTGATTTTGCTACAAGGTTAATTCTTGCCTCAGAGGATGAGTTAGTGTTCCATCCTCTTCAATTTGGGAGAATGGGTGTTTGAGAAGGATTGGTGTTAACTTTTCTTTAATTACTTGGTAGAATTCACCAATGAATCCATTAGTCCAGAATTCTTTCATTGTTGTTGGGAGATTTTTATTACTGAGCCAATACCCTTAGTAGTTATAAGTCTATTTATATTTTCTATTTCTTCATGGTCTATTCTTGGTAGATTTTGTGTTTCTATGAATTTTTCCATTTCATGTAGTTGTCCAATTTGTTGGCATATATTTGCTCACAGTATACTGTCTTATAATTCTTTTTATTTCTACAGAATTGTGGTAATATACCACGTTAATTTCTGCTTTTAGTAATTTGAGGTATTTTTCCTTACATCTAGCTAATGTTTGTTAATTTTTTTTTTAATGTTTATTTATTTTTATTTTATTTTTGGGACAGAGAGAGACAGAGCATGAACGGGGGAGGGGCAGAGAGAGAGGGAGACACAGAATCGGAAACAGGCTCCAGGCTCCGAGCCATCAGCCCAGAGCCTGACGCGGGGCTCGAACTCACGGACCGGGAGATTGTGACCTGGCTGAAGTCGGACGCTTAACCGACTGCGCCACCCAGGCGCCCCTAATTTGTTGTTAATTTTGTTGCTCTTTTTGAAGAGCCAACTTTTGGTTCCATTAATTTTTCTCTACTATTTTTTTATTACTTAGTTCCTCTCCTAATGTTTATTATGTCTGCCTTCTGCTAGCTGAGGGTTTAGTCTTTGTCTTTTTCAAGTTCCTTAGGTTGTGAAATTAGTTGTTTGACATCTTTATTATTTTCTAATGCAAGTATTATAGATATAAATTTCCCCTTTAACACTGCTTTCACTATGCTGTGTAAATTTGGGTATGCTATGCCTTTGTTTCTATTCATCTCTAAGTACTTTCTAATTTCTCTTGTGATTTCTTCTTTCACTCATTGGTTGTTTAAGAATGTATTGTTAATTTCCACAAATATGTGACTTTTCTAGTTTTTTCTTGTTATTGATTTCTAACTTCATTCTGTTGTGGTCAGAGAACATATTTTGTATGATATCCTTTAAAATCTATTGAGACTTAATTTGTGGCCTAACCTATGGTCTATCCTGGAAAATATCCCATATGTACTTGAGAAGAATGAGTATTCTGTTGGGTAGAGTGTTTTGTGTGTGTCTATTAGATCTAGTTAATTTATTGTGTTGTCAACTCCTCTCTTTCCTTACTTATCTCTATCTTGTTGTTATATACATTATTGAGACCAGGGTATTGAACTTGTCAACTATTACTATATAACTATTTTTCCCTTTCATCCTGCTAATTTTTTCATTATATGGTTTGATAATCTGTTATTGGATAAGTAAGTGTTTATAATCATATCTTTTTGCAGCCTTGAATTTTTTATTAATATATAATATCTTTCTTTATCTTTTATATAGTTTTTAAATTTAGAGTCTATTTTATATGATATTCATAGAGCCACTCCTCTCTTTTAGTTACTATTAACATGGAATTATTTTCCTAGCTTTTCACTTTCAATCTATTTGTATCTTTGGATCTAAAGCAAGTCTCTTCCAGACAACACATACTTGAATCATGTTGTTGTTGTTGTTGTTGTTGTTGTTGTTGTTGTTTAATCCATTCTTCCAATCTCTGTCTTTTGATATGAGAGTTTAATCCACTTACATTCAAAGTAACCACTGCTGATACAAAATCAGTGTGCAGAAATCAGTTGCATTCTTCTACACTAATAATGAAGCAACAGAAAGACAAATAAAGAAACTGATCCCATTCACAACTGCACCAAGAAGCATTCCTAAAATACCTAGGAATAAATCTAACCAAAGATGTACAAGATCTGTATGCTGAAAACTATAGAAAGCTTATGAAGGAAATTGAAGAAGATCTAAAGAAATGGAAAAACATTCCGTGCTCATGGGTTGTAAGAATAAATATTGTTAAAATGTCAATACTACCCAAAGCTATCTACATATTCAATGCAATCCCAATCAAAATTGCACCAGCATTCTTCTCAAAACTAGAACAAGCAATCCTAAAATTCATATGGAACCACAAAAGGCCCCGAATAGCCAAAGTAATTTTGAAGAAGACCAAAGCAGGAGGCATCACAATCCCAGACTTTAGCCTCTACTACAAAGCTGTCATCATCAAGACAGCATGGTATTGGCACAAAAACAGACACATAGACCAATGGAATAGAATAGAAACCCCAGAACTAGACCCACAAACGCATGGCCAACTAATCTTTGACAAAGCAGGAAAGAATATCCAATGGAAAAAAGACAATCTCTTTAACAAATGGTGCTGGGAGAACTGGACAGCAACATGCAGAAGAATGAAACTAGACCACTTTCTCATACCATTCACAAAAATTAACTCAAAATGGATAAAGGACTTGAATGTGAGACAGGAAACCATCAAAACACTAGAGGAGAAAGCAGGAAAAGACCTCTCTGACCTCAGCTGTAGCGATTTCTTACTTGACACATCCCCAAAGGCAAGGGAATTAAAAGCAAAAATGAACTATTGGGACCTCATGAAGATAAAAAGCTTCTGCACAGCAAAGGAAACAACCAACAAAACTAAAAGGCAACCAACTGAATGGGAAAAGATATTTGCAAATGACATATCAGACAAAGGGCTAGGATCCAAAATCTGTAAAGAGCTCACCAAACTCCACACCTGAAAAACAAATATTCCAGTGAAGAAATGGGCAGAAAACATGAATAGACACTTCTCTAAAGAAGACATTCGGATGGCCAACAGGCACATGAAAAGATGCTCAACGTCGCTCTTCATCAGGGAAATACAAATCAAAACCACACTCAGATATCA
The DNA here is from genome assembly GCF_022837055.1 of Prionailurus viverrinus. NCBI lineage: Eukaryota > Metazoa > Chordata > Mammalia > Carnivora > Felidae > Prionailurus > Prionailurus viverrinus. The sequence goes on from NC_062577.1 coordinate 23,822,857, forward strand.
CCTCATGCCAGTCAGAGTGGCCAAAATGAACAAATCAGGAGACTATAGATGCTGGAGAGGAAGTGGAGAAACAGGAACCCTCTTGCACTGTTGGTGGGAATGCAAACTGGTGCAGCCACTCTGGAAAACAGTGTGGAGGTTCCTCAGAAAATTAAAAATAGACCTACCCTATGACCCAGGAATAGCACTGCTAGGAATTTACCCAAGGGATACAGGAATACTGATGCATAGGGACACCTGTACCCCAATGTTTATAGCAGCACTCTCAACAATAACCAAATTGTGGAAAGAGCCTAAATGTCCATCAACTGATGAATGGATAAAGAAATTGTGGTTTATATACACAATGGAGTACTATGTGGCAATGAGAAAGAATGAAATATGGCCCTTTGTAGCAACATGGATGGAACTGGAGAGTGTGATGCTAAGTGAAATAAGCCATACAGAGAGAGACAGATACCGTATGTTTTCACTCTTATGTGGATCCTGAGAAACTTAACAGAAACCCATGGGGGAGGGGAAGGAAAAAAAAAGAAAAAAAAGAGGTTAGAGTGGGAGAGAGAGCCAAAGCATAAGAGACTGTTAAAAACTGAGAACAAACTGAGGGTTGATGGGGGGTGGGAGGGAGGGGAGGGTGGGTGATGGGTATTGGAGAGGGCATCTTTTGGGATGAGCACTGGGTATTGTATGGAAACCAATTTGACAATAAATTTCATATATTAAAAAAAACAAAGTAATTACTGCTAAGGAGTGATTGACTTCTGTCATTTTGATTTTTTTTTTCTATATGCCTATAGCTTTTTGGTCTTTTGTTTATGGCATTACTGTGATCATTTGTGTTGACTTTTTTTTCCCCCTTTAGTAGTGGAACATTTGAATTCCTTTCTGATCTTCTTTTATGTATATTCTTAGTATCTGTTCATTTCAAACCATAAGATCCCTTTTAGGATTTTTAGTAAGAAAGGATATTATCATAATAAACTCCTTCGTTTTTTGTTTATCTGAAATAGCTTAAATTTCCCCTTGCTTTTGAAGGACAGTTTTGCCAGATAATAGGATTCTTGGTTGATATTTTTTCCTTTTAGCATATTCTATCAGCCCACTCCACTGTCTTCTGGCCTCCAAAGTTTCAGATGGGAACTATGCTAATAATCTTATTGAGGATCCCTTATATGTCACAAGTTGTTTCTTTCTTGCTGTTTTCAAAATTCTGTCTTTGACTTTTGACATTTTGATTATAATATGTCTCAGTATTATATAAATAAATAAGCTCAGCATGAGTCTGAGTTCATCCTAGTTGGAGTTTGTTGAGCTTCTTGATGTTTACATTCATGTCTTTCATCAAATTTGGGAAGTTTTCAGCCACTACTTTTTCAAATATTCTCTGTGCTCATTTCTCTCTCTCTTCTTCTGGGACTCCCACAAGGTGTATGTTGGTCCTCTTGGTATCCCACAGGTTCCTTACGCTCTGAATACTTTTTTTCTCCAATCTGTTTTCTTTCTGTTCCTCAGGCTCAATAATTTCATTATTCTATTATCAAATTTGCTGATTCTTTTTACTCTCTGTTCATATCTGCCTTTGAATCCCTCTAGTAAATTTTTTGAGTTACTGTACTTCTCAGTTCCAAAACTTCTTAGGTTTAATTTTTTAAGGTTTTCTTTTTCTTGATATTTACATTTTGTTCATCGCTTTCTTGATTTTTATCCTTGTCTTCATTTAATTCTTTGAGCATCTTTAAGACCACTATTTTGAAGTCTTTATCTAGTAGATCTATCATCAGTTCTTTTTCAGGGACACTTTGTGGTCGTTTACTTTTTCCTTTAAATGAGCCATGTTTTCCTGTTTCTTTGTATGCCTGGATTTTTAGTTGGAAACTGGGCACTTGAATCTAATAATGTGGTAATATGGTAACTCTGAAAATTTGATTTTCACCCTTCCCCAGGGTTTCCTGGTTTTTGTTGGTTTGTTTTTACATTGTTTTGGTTTTCTTTTCTTTTTTTATTGTTGTAGGCTATCTCTGTGCTAAGGATCACCTTAGGTGTAAATTTAACTTCTTCCTAGGTCTTTTCTGAAGCTGTACATTTCCCTGAGCATGTACAGTGACTTTCTAATTTCCTCCATATATGTGGTTGCTTGTAAATGTCCTAGTCTTCAATTTCTAGCTCCCAAAAAGTGAATAATGAAATACAGTGGTTCTGACTCTTTACAAATTATGCTGGCTCTTTAAATGCCATAGACGCCACTTTTGTCAGAGGGACATGGGCTTGCAGAAATTGGGGGAGATACGACATTAGCTGCTACTTCTTTATTTGCACCTCTGTGATCAGAATCTGCAGTCAGAGCACAGATCCCTAATATTTGGAGGACAGGGTTCTTCTTACCTGCCTTTTCCCCGTGTAAGCTGCAGCAGGAAAACATGCATAGCTACTTGCCATAATGGGACTGCGGGGGTGGGAATGCATAGCTACTTCTGTGCTAAGAGCTGAAGTTGACTGAAATTAACTGCAATTTATCAGAGTCTTTCCTGGAAGTTACAAGCCTTCAGTCTATACTGCAGAGTTATTAAGTAGTTACATCACACAGATTCTACCAGTGTAATTGTTGTCTAGGTGAGAAGACTATTTCTGGTGCTTCCTACTGTGCCATTTTCTCAGAATCCTCCATTGATTGAATTTTGCATGTCAGGCCAACCTTGCATTTCTGGAAAACCCCTATTTGGTCATCTGATATTATTGTTTTATATTTTATCAAATTTGATTTGTTAAAATTTTGTTTAGGACATTTGCAACTATGTTTATGAGGGATATTGATTGGTAATTTACTTCTTATAATGTTTTTTATCTCATTTTGGTATCAGTTTAATGATGAACTCATAGATGAACCCATAGTACCTTGGGAGTACTCTGAAGGTTTTTTAGCAATTAAATTTTTTTTTGAGAGAGAGAGAGAGAGAGAGAGAGAGAGAGAGAGCGCGCGCGCATAAGTGGGGGAGGGGCAGAGAGAGAGGGACACAGAATCTGAAGCAGGCTCCAGGCTCTGAACAGTCAGCACAGAGCCTGAGTTGGGGCTTGAACTCATGAACCATGAGATCATGACCTGAGCTGAAGTCAGATGCTAACTGACTGAGGCACCCAGGCACCCATATAAGTTTTTGTAATGGTTATTTTTGACAGAGACAGAGACCATGGGTGAGGGAAGGGCAGAGAGGGAGAGAGAGGGAGACTGAGGATCCAAAGCAGGCTCTGCTCTAGATCATGAACTGAGCCAAAGTCAAATGCTTAACTGACTGAGCTACCCAGATGCCCCTTAACTATAAATTGTATCTAAGCTGTCAAATGTATTGGCATAAATTTATTTATAATATTTAGTTAGTAGCCTTTTAATATTTATAATTCATATTAATCCCCACTCTAGCTAGATATTTATCACGTGATCTCAAAGAATCAGCTTTTGGTTGTGTTGATTTTTCTCTATTTTCCTGTTCTCTATTTCTTTGATTTATACTCTGACACTTATTATTCCCTTTATTCTACTTCCTTTGAGTTTAACTGGCTCTTCTTCCTCTAGTTGCCTAAAGTGGAAGCTGAGGTCATTTATATGAGTACTGTCTTCTCTTCTAATATTGGCATTAATTCTATAAAATTGTGACATCCCATAAATTTTTATATGTAGTGTTTTCATTTTCATTAAGCTTGAAATATTTTTAAATTTCCTTTTTGATTTATTCTTTGACCTATGTGTAATTTAGATGTGTGTTAGTTTCCAATTACTTTGGAAATTTACAGGGATATTTAAAATCAAATTTTAATTTAAATCCATATTAATCAGGGGTGCCTAGGTGGTTCAGTCGGTTAAACTTCCGACTCTTGATTTCTGCTCAGGTCATGATCTCATGGTTCGTGACTTTGAATCCCATGTCGGACTCCACGCTGGTAGTGTGGAGCCTGCTTGGGTTTCTCTCTCCCTCTCTCTTTGCCCCTCCTCCACTCATGCTCACGCTCTCTTTCTCTCTCTCCAAATAAATACACTTACAATCCACAGTAATCAGACAACACACTCTGTATAACTTGAATACTTTTCAATTTCTTGAGATATGTTTTATGGTCTACAATATGGTTTACCAATATTGTTTGTGCATTTGAAAATAATGTGTATTCTATTGCATAGAATTCTCTATGGTCTTAACTAGATCAAATTAAATGAGAGTGTTATTCAAGTATGCTATATCATTACTTATTTCCTGTTTAGTTGTTTATCAAGTATTGTGAGAAGGGTAATGAAATGTCCAACAGTAACTGTGAATGTTTATTTATACTTCTAGTTGTCAGTTTTTGCCTCATGTTTTTTTTGCAACTCTGTTATATAGTGCCTAAATTTCTATGATAGTTATTTCTACTGCATTAATTGACTCCTTTATTGTTATGAAATAACTATCTTTATACATAATAATAATGTTTTCTCTGCAACCTATTTTGTTAATAATAGTACAGCCACTTCAGCTTTTTATTTTTTTACTATTGTTAGCGTTGTAATACTCTGGTTTCTCTTCAAACTGTATGACTCTTTCACCTTTTACTATTGTTAGCATTGTGTATTTTTCACACTTTTAATCTATTTGTGCCTTTGTATTTGAATTGTATTTCTTATAGGTAGCAAAGAATTGAATCTTGCTTTTTTTTAGGTCAATTTGACATTTTTTGCCTTTTAACTGGGATATTGATAGACTGTTTATCATCTTGTAATTGTTTTTTGTTTCTCCAATGTAGCTTTCATTCCCTTCTCCTTTTTTCTTAGCTTCTTTTGGATTTAGTGAGCACTTTTTATAATTCCATTTTATCTCATTTTTTTTTTTGTCCTATCCAATGTAACTCTTTGTTTTACCATTTTGGGGATTTCTTTGGAGTTTATAGTATACATATTTAACTTATGACTTATCAGTTGCCTATTTTCAAGTGATATTATACCGCTTTTCATAAAATACAAGAGACTTCCAGTGGCATACTTTGACTTCCCCTCTTCTGATATTTGCCCTATTGGTGTCACATATTTTACTTTCACAGATGTTGTAAACCACAGAATACATTATTTAAACATTATATTTAAAAGTATTTAAGTAATAAAAATATTTGGTATTTACTCATGTAGTTATTTACATTGCTCCTTATTACTCTGTGTAGATTCATATTTCCATCTGGTGTCCTTTTCCTCCTTTAACATTTCTTTTTGAAGGTCTCTTCAGCTTTTGTATTTAAAAGAAACTTTATTTCACCTTTATTTTTAAGAGGTATTTCCCTGGGTATAGAATTCTAGGTTGAATTTTTAAGTTTAGTACTTAAAAATGTTGTTCAAATATTTTCTTTCTTGCATTGCTTCTGATAAGAAATCAACTTTTATCCTTTTTTTGTTCTTCTGTGTATTGGTTTTTATTTGCTTCTGTGCACTTACAATATTTTCACTTACGATAACCTTGGTGACTTAAAACAGCACAAATTTATTATCTTAATAATAAATTGAGTGGTGGAATTATCTCATCGTTCTGGAAAAACCTTGAAGTCTGAAATAGGTCTCACTGGGCTAAAATCAAGATGTTGGCAAGACTGCATTCCCTTCTAGAGGCTACAGGAGATAATGCATTTTCTTGCCTTTTCCAGCTTCTAGAGACCTCTAGCATTCCTTGGCTTCATGGCCCATTTCCCCCACGTTTAAAGACAGCAAAATCAGAACAAGTCCTTCTCACACCCTCATCTCTCTGGTTCCCTCTTCTGTCTCCCTTTCCCTCTTTCAAGGACTTTTGTGATTACACTGGGCCCATTCACATAATCCAGGATAATCTTCCTGTCTTCAGATTGCCTGATTAGCAAACTGTATTACATCTTTTACATTAATTCCTTTTGCTATGTGACCTTACATATTTATAGATTCCAAGGATTACTACATGAACATCTTTGGGAGGCTGTTGTTCTACCTTCCACACTCTGCATATATCATGTCTTTTTTCTTTGGATGCTTTTAAGATTTTCTTATATCACTGGTTTTGAGCAATTTGACTTTGATATGCCTTAGTTTTAGTCCTTTTTTTCTCTCACAGGAATCACTGTTCACTACCTCTCGGGATCAATGTTGGAAGTTGGAAGAGGGTCAATAATGTATCCTCCAGAATGAGGAGGCACTTAAATACAAAACAAACAGAAAACAAAGCAAGACACTGCATATCGTTTATACAGAGTTTCATTCAGAGTAACCTACTGTCAGGGCACGTGGGCACTTGGGGCTGATTCAGGGTACTATGAAGGTACTCCCCACCACTCTCCAGATTTAATTCCCAGCTTTTATAAAGTGAGGGGCATGGTAGTGAGGCCCCAGGGTAGTTATCTAAAGTGGTGCCATCTGTGGTCCGGAGGGGAGCACACAATGGAGGGCCAAAGGTGGAATTAGTGTTGTCAGCATTTCTATAATCACTCTCCTTTATTGGCTGATATTCAGTGTCTTCAAACCATTGTTTCATATATTTGAATTTTTAAAAATTGTTTCGGATAAGAGGTTAAATATGGTCCCTATTATTCCATGTTGGATTGAAGCAAAAGTCCCTATGGCCTCATTTTTGAGAGTAGAATTATTTTACATTGAAGGGAAGGGGAGAGAAATTTATTCATCATCAATTCATCCACTAAATAAATATTTATTGAGAATCTATTATGTGTCAGATACTATTTGGCACTTTCACTCTCTTGGGTTTGTGTCTCTCTTTGGCATTTTATACCTTGTTACTTTTTGCTGTGTCTTAGAATTATGTATTTAATGTCCATATCTCATCTGATTTGTGAGCTTTTAAAATTTAAAGTCCTTGTCCTATAGGGGTGCCTGGGTGGCTCAGTTGGTTAAGAATCCAACTTTGTCTCAGGTCACGACCTCACGGTTCTTGAGTTTGAGCCCACATCAGCTTTCTGGGTCAGCACGGAGCCCATTTCACTCTCCCCCTCTTGTGTTCATTCTCTCTCTCTCTCTCTCTCTCTCTCTCTCTCTCTCTCTCAGAAATAAATAAATAAATAAATAAATAAATAAATAAATAAATAAATATTTTTAAAAAGTCCTTGCCTTATGTAACATCTACATATCCCTCACGGCACTTACCACAGTTTCTGGAGTCTAGAAAATTTTCAATTAAAGTTTTCCATTTGGAAATGAACTTTTCAATACACACATGCATTTGTGTTTTTGAGTATATAGACCTATACCCTGTATGTGTGTTCCTTACCACCTTGCAGCTTTCACAGAGAAAACAGTTTTGAGGAGACAACATAGTGCTTTCTAAAACTCATCCTTTCACAGCTGTAACAGCTGCTACTCTGCAAGTGTGATCAAGGGAAGAGCTCCCCAAGAGGCCCTGGTTGTTGAATTGGGAAGGAAAGTGTTTTGTTTCCCATGAATATGAATACTTATAAGAGGAAAATGCTGGGAGTGATGATGCTAATAATTTATATCTACTGGACATAATCCTTCCTGTGGATGTACTAGGGCTTCAGCTTCTGAGAAATAGAAAGGGTGATCCAGAAATATACAGATAGTATCTCTTTCTCCCACTAGCTTTCAGCTCAGTCTAAATGGTAACAAATGAGGGCTTTTATTTTATAATTTTTAAAAATGTACAGTCTAATTAGTTAACATACAGTGCAATATTGGTTTCAGGAGTAGAATTCTGTGATTTATCACCTACATATAACACCCAGTGCTCATCAAAACAAGTGCCCTCCTTGATACCCATCATCCATCTAGCCCATCTCCCACCCACCTCACAAATGAAGGCTTGTAAAGGAAAGTTTGCAGCAGAGGTTATTTTCAGCTTTATTTAGACGCTATTGATGTATCTATTTTGTTATTTTATAAATTTTACCAGGACTGGGAATTAACTTTTGGGATCTGTCTTTATATACTATTCTGCAGACATTCAGGGTTGTATCAATGGATCTTTGTTCTCCTAATCTTTCAGGCTTACGGGGAAGGCTAATCAGTCTTCAGGATGAAAGAACTTTGGATAACACCCGAATAGGTTTATCACTTGTAAGTAATCTTGAATCTATGGAGTTATAGGCCTATATCAAAACCTTCCTCAAGGCATGAAACCCCTTTTGCTTATTAGTTCAGCCTAATTACTTTTAGAATCTGCAATATTTATCTAGAAGCCAATGAAAGGAAATTCAATATTCCCTTTTTATACTTTGAAAACAATACTGAAGATGATCAAAGTCAGATTTGGGTTAAAAGATGAGGGACCCAAACTCACACTTTGAAAACTCACTTTTTCACCTCCTCTTTGCCTATTCTTTCTCTATTTACACTTTATATGAAGTTTCTATTTACATGAATGAGTCAAGATGAAAAATTTAGCTTATATCTAGAAACTGGTTAAGTAAAAGGTCTCTGGGCTTCTCTTTAAAGCCATGATGAACTAAAAAGGACTAGGGCAAACGTCCCATCATTAAATATGTGTCTTAGCACATCCAGGTTGTTATAACAAATTGCCATAGACTGTGTGGCTTATAAACAATAGGAGTTTATTTCTCATCATTCTAGAGTCTTCAAAGTTCAAGATCAAGGCGCCTGCAGATTTGGTGTCTGGGGAGAGCCCACTTCCCGGTTCACTGATGGCCATCTTTTCACTGTATCCTCACATGGTAGAAGGGGCCAAGAAGTTCTTTTATTAGGGCATTAATTCTATTTATGAGAATCAACTCTCATGACCTAATCACCTCCCAAAGGCCCCACCTCCAAATACTATCACATTGTGCATTATATTTCAACATATGAATTGGAGGGGAGGGTGGCAGTGGTGGGATACAAATAGTCAATAGCAATATGAAACAACTATTTTCAGTCATTGTAAAATGGGCAGCATATGTTTGTGCCTCCTAATCACCTCGGGGTTTGTGAACCCCATAATCACCTTGGATTTCTGCCTATAGGCAATTTCTGGATGGTGTGCATAAGCGGAGGTGGGGTCAACCTAAGCAGGGCCCAGTGATCTTAGCGAATTCAGAAGATGGAAATTTCTTATCTAGAAATGTTCTCATTTCAGATAGACTTCTGACCTAGAAAATTAAAGTTCAAGGAAGTTAAGGTTGTTGGATGTTTAGTGTAGAATTTCAAAAATACGTGATGTGAGTTGGGGGGAAAAACCCTCCAGAAACCTGAAAAAAAGGATCCTCGTGAGTCTTTGCTTAGTACTAGGCTGCACATTCATAAAGGAAAACTTTACAATGCCAGGCACAGATTACCCAGAGAACTGTAATCAAAATAATCCCTAGAAGCTTACACAGGTTAGTGTGATGTTTAAGCTGTGAAGAGGTATTCAAATTATGACTAGTTAGATAGGAGAGCCATTAGTTATCATACCGGGCCATTCATCGGAGACCCCACAGCTCAGCACTGGGCTGTACCACATAGGGTAAAGTCAAGCTGTTACACCCCTACCGTAGGGCTGTGCTATCACAGGGTTAGCACTCTAGACCTGCTCTTAAAAAGTTCAGACAGGTCTCAAAAGGATCAAACATCTGCAAATTACTTAACTGCCTGCCCAACACTCTTTAAAGAAAGACCATGCAATGTAGACACTCAACAACATAATATTCACAAAGGCCATCATTCAATAAAAATTACTAGGCATTCCAAGAAAAAGGAAAATATGACTCATAATTAGTGCAAAAATCAGTCAATAGGAACAGATGCAGAAATGGCAGAAATGATAGAATTAGAAACAAGGATGTTAAAATAGTTACTGTAACTATGTTCAAATATTTAAAGTAAACGAACATAATGAGGCAATCAATGGTGATATAAAAATAACCAAATGGAGCTTCAGATGAAAAACTAAAATATTTGAAATTAAAGTCTCACTGAATAGGATTAACAACAGGTTAGACACAGCAGAGGAAAAGATCAATGATCCCAAAGATATAGGAAGGTAACCTATTCATAAAATGAAGCACAGAGGAGGAAAAAATACTAAGGTGTAAGTCAGAGCCCTAGTGACTTATAGATATTAACAAGTAGTCTAACATAGGTACAAATGGGAGAGGAGTAGGAGTGGAGGAAGGGTAGAAAAATATTTGAAAAAATAGTAAATATTTTCCAAATTTGATGCAAAGTTTTTAAACCCACAGATGAAAAAATCAATTAACCCCAGGTAAGATAAATACACATACCCATACACACAGGTATGTACACACACCACACTGAGGCATAGTATAAGCACAGTTTATAAAAACTAACGGTACAAAGTGAGGCCTAACAAGAGCCAAAGGGGAAAAAAAAGACATTATGTACAGAGGGAGACAGAGAAGGATTTCTACAGTCTTCTCACTGAAAACTATATAATCCAGAAGACAATAAAATAGCAGTTTCAAGGGTATAAAAGAAAAATAAAACAACCTATTATTCTGTACCCAGTGAATATATCTTTAAAACATCAAGGTAAAATTTAAAAAATTTTTAGATAAACAAAACCTAAGAGACTTAATTAGTAGCAGACCTGTGCTACAGGAATTGCTCTAGGAAGTCCTTCAGGCAGAAGGAAAACAATAGATTGAAGCACATTTGGTACAAAAGAACAACAGGCCCAGGAAGAGTAAACATGGGGGTAGATATGAAATGCTTTGTTTTCATTTTCAACATTCTTTGAAACATAATTGACTGCTGGGACATCTGGGTAGCTCAGCCTGTTAACCATCTGACTCTTGATTTCGGCACAGGTCACGATCCTAGGATCATGGGATTGAGCCCCATGTAGGCCTCCACACAGAGTGTGGAGCCTGCTTAAAATTCTCTCCCTCCCTCTCCTTCTGTTCCTCTCCCACTCCCACTCATTCATTTATTCATTCTCTCTCTCTCTCTCTCAAAAAGAAATATACTTGCTTAAAATCAGTTAGGATATTTTGTGGAGGTTATCACATATGTATGTAGAAGTAAAATAAGTGGAAAAAATAGCATAAGATTGGGAAAGAAAAATAGGTTTATACTATTGAATAGGCTTTATACTACATATAACATAGAATAAAATTAGAGATGGATTGTGAAAGTTAAAGATGTATTTTGTCAATTTTAGAGCAACCACTAAAAACTTAAAACTTATAGCTAATATACCAAGAATAGAAGTTAAACAGAATAGAAATGTACTTAATCCCCAAAGGCAGAAAATTCCCATATAATTAACATGCAGTGTTGTTAGTTTCAGGTGTACAATATAGTGATTCAACACTTCCATACAACATCCGGTGCTCATCACAAGTGACCTCCTTCATCCCCACCACCTATTTCACCCATTCCCCCCACCTCCCCTTGGTAACCATTAGTTTGTTTTCTATAGTTAAGAGCCTGTTTCTTGATTTGTCTCCCTCTTTTTTCCCCTTTAAATATTTGTTTTGTTTCTTAAATTCCATATATGAGTGAAATCATATGGTATTTGTCTTTCTCTGACTGACTTACTTTGCTTAGCATAATACGGTCTAGTTCCATCTATGTATTACAAATGTATAATTTCATTTTTTATGGATAAGTAATCCATTATATATATTACACATGTACTTACATTATATATACGCATACATTACATATATATGATACATACACATATACATACTTACATTATATATATGCATATATTACATACATTACGTATATATACATGCATACATACACATACACACACCACTTATTTACCAATTCATTGACCGATAGACACTTAGGCTGCTTCCATATCTTTACTGTTATAAATAATGCTTCTATAACATAGGGGTGCATGATCCTTTTGAATTAGTGTTTTGTATTCTTTGGGTAAACACCAGTAGTGTGATTTCTGGATAATAAGGTAGTTCTATTTTCAATTTCTTGAGAAACCTCCATACTGTTTTCTACAGTGGCTTGCTTTCCCACCAACGGTGCAAGAGGGTCCCTTTTTCTCCAGTCCTTGCCAGCACCCGTTGTTTCTTATATTGTTGATTTTAATCATTTCCTAACAGGTGTGAGGAGATAATCTCATTATAGCTTTGATGTGATTTTCCCTGATGATGAGTGATATTGAATATCCTTTCATGTGTCTGTTAACCATCTGTCTTCTTTAGGAAAATGTCTGTTCATATCTTCTGCCCATTTTTAAATTGGATTATTTGGGTTATTTTAATTGGATTCTTGGGTTTTTGGTATTGAGTTGTACCAATTATTTATATATTTTGGATACACCCTTTATCAGATATGTCACTTGCAAATATCTTCTCCCATTCTGTAGGTTGTCTTTTAGTTTTGTTGATGGTTTCCTTCTCTGTGTACAAGCTCTTTATTTTGATGTAGTCCCAATATTTTGTTTCCCTTGCCTCAGGAGACATAACTAGAAAAAAATTGCTATGGCCAATGTCAGAGAAGTTACCACCTGTGATCTCTTCCAGAATTTTTATACTTTCATGTCTAACATCTAGTTCTTTAATCCATATTGAGTTTATCTTTGTGTATGGTGTAAGAAAGTGGTCCAATTTCATTCTTTTGCATGTTGCTATCCAGCTTTCCCAACACCATGGGCACATCCTTGCCTCCTTTGTTGAAGATTAATTGGCAGTATAACTGTGGGTTTATTTCTGGGTTTTCTATCCTGTTCTATTCCATTGATCGATGTGTCTCTTTTGTGCCAGTACCATACCATTTTGATTCCTATGGCTTTGTAATATAACTTGAAGCCCAGAATAGTGATGCCTCCAGCTTTGCTTTTCTTTTTCAAAATTGCTTTGATTATTCAGGCACCTCAAGGAGCTAAAAAAGAACAATAAATGAAGCCTACAGCCAACAAAAGAAGGGAAATAATAAATATTAGAGCAGAAATAAATGATATAGAAACAAACAAAAAGAACAATAGAACAGGTCAATGAAACCAGGAGTGGCTCTTTGAAAGATTTAATAAAACTGATAAGTCCCTTAGCCAGAATTATCAAAAAGAAAAGATAAAGAACACAGATAAATAAAATCCTGAATGAGAAATGAGAGTTCACAGCCAACACCACAGAAATACAAATAATTAGAAGGAAATATTATGAAAAATTATATGCCAAAATACTAGGCAATCTGGAAGAAATTGATAAATTCCTAGAAACATATGAACTGCCAAAACTGAAACAGAAAGATATACAAAATTTGAACAGACCCATAACCAGCAAAGAAATTGAAGCAGTAATCAAAAATCTCCCAACAAACAAAAGTCCAGGGCCATATGGTTTCCCAGGGGAATTCTACCAGACACTTAAAAGAGTTAATACCAATTCTTCTCAAACAGTTCCAAAGAATGGAAGTGGAAGGAAAACTTCTAAACTCCTTGTATGAGGCCAGCATTATCCTGATTCCAAAACCGAAGACCCCACTAAAAAGGAGAATTACAGGTCAATATTCCTGATGAGGATGAATGAAAAAATTCTCAACAAGATCCTAACAAATTGAACCCTAAAGTACATTAAAGGAATTATTCACCATGATCAATTGGGATTTATTCCTGGGCAGCAGGAGTAGTTTAATATTTGCAAATCAATCAATACGATACACCACATTAAAAAGAATAAAGGCTAAGAACCATACGACCCTGTCAATAGATGCAGAAAAAGCATTTGACAAAATACAGCATTCATTCTTGATAAAAACCCTCAACAAAGTAGGGATATATGGAAGATAACTCAACATCATAAAGGACATATATGAAAGACCCACAGCTAATATGCTGAAAAACTGAGAGCTTTTCCCCTAAAGTCAGGAAAATTCCAAGGATGTCCACTCTCACCACTGTTATTAACATAGTACTGGAAGTCTTAGCCTCAGTAATCAGACAACAAAGAGAAATAAAAGTCATCCAAATCGTCAAGGAAAAAGTCAAACTTCACTATTTGTAGACAACATGATACTCTATGTAGAAAACCTGAAAGACTGTAACAAAAAATTGCTAGAACTAATACATGAATTCAACAAAGTTTCAGGCTAAAAAAATTCAACGTGCAGAAATCTGTTGCATTTCTATACACCAATAATGAGGCATCAGAAAGAGAAATCAAGGAATCAATCCCATTTGCAATTGCACCAAAAACAGATACCTAGGAATAAACCTAACCAAAGAGGTAAAAGATCTGTACTCTGAAAACTGTAGAATACTTATGAAAGAACTTGAAGAGGACACAAGGAAATGGAAAAGCATTCCATGCTCATGAATGGGAAGAACACACATTGTTAAAATATCTATATTACCCAAAGCAATCTACACATTTAATGCAACCCCCATCAAAATACCAACAACATTTTTCACAGAGGTAGAACAAACAATCCTAAAATTTGTATGGAACCACAAAAGACCCTGAATAGCCAAAGTAATCCTGAAAAAGAAAAACAAAACTGGAGGCATCAACAATTCTGGATTTCAATCTATATTAGAAAGCCATAGTCATCAAGACAATATGGTACTTGCACAAAAACAGACACACATAGATCAATGGAACAGAATAGAAAACCCAGAAATGGGCCCACAACCATATGGTCACTAGTGTTTTGCAAAGCAGCAAAGAATATCCAATGGAAAAAAGACAGTCTCTTCAACAAATGGTGTTGGGAAAACTGGACAGCAACATGCAAAAGAATGAAACTGGACCACTTTTTTTACACCATACACAAAAATAAATTAAAAATGGATGAAATACCTAAATATGAGACAGGAAATCATCAAAATCCTAGAGGAGAACACAGCAAACTCTTTGCCCTCCACTGTAGCAACTTCTTACTAGACATATCTCCAGAGACAGGGAAACAAAAGCAAAAATGAACTATTGGGACTTCATCAAGATAAAACCTTCGCACAGCAAAGGAAACAATCAACAGAACTTAAAGGCAGTCTAAAGAATGGGAGAAGATATTTGCAAATGTCATATCTGATAAAGGTTCAGTATACAAAATATATGAAGAATTTATCAATCTCAACACCCAAGACACAAATAGTCCAGTTAAGAAATGGGCAGAAGACATGAATAGACATTTTTCCAAAGAAGACCTACAAATGTCTAACAGACACCTGAAGAGATGCTCAACATCACTCATCATCAAGGGAATACAAATCAAAATTACAATGAGATACCACTTCACACCTGTTAGAATGGCTAAAATTAACAATACAGGAAATAATAGGTGTTGATGAGGATGTAGAAAAGGGGAACCCTCTTACACTGTTGGTGGGAATGCAAACTGGTGCAGCCACTCTGGAAAATAGTATGAAGGTTCCTCATAAAGTTAAGAATAGAACTACCCTATGACCCACCAATTGCACTACCAGGTATTTACCCAAAGGATACAAAAATACTAATTCAAGGGGCACCTGGGTAGTTCAGTCGGTTGAGTTGTCTAACTTTAGCTCAGGTCATGATCTCACAATTCATGTGTTCGAGCCCCACATCTGGCTGGCTGCTGTCAGCACAGAGCTTGCTTTGGATCCTCTGTCCCCCTTTATGTGCTCCTCCCCTGCTCATGCTCTCTCTCTCTCTCAAAAATTAATAAACATTAAAAAAATACTAATTCAAAGAAACACATGCACCCGATGTTTATAGCAGCATTATCAACGATAGCCAAATTATGGAAAGAGCTAAAATGTCCATTGACTGATGAATGGATAAAAAAGACGTAGTCTGTATCTATACATGTGTCTATATTTATATCTATATCTATACACACAATGGAATATTACTCAGACATCAAAAAGAATGAAATTTTGCCATTTGCAATGACCAGGATGGAGCTAGAGTATATTAAGTAAAATAAGCCAGAGAAAGACAAGTACTACATGATTTCACTCATATATGGAATTTAAGAAACATGACAGGTGAACAAACATATGGGAGTGGGGAAAAAAGAAGGAAACAAACCATGAGAGGTTTTTAAAGGTAGAGAATAAACTTAAGGTTGATGGAGGAAAGTGGGTGGGGGATGGGCTAGATGAGGGATGGTTATTAAGGAGGGCACTTGTGATGAGCACTGTGTGTTGTATGTAAGTGATGAATCACTGAATCCTGCTTCTGAAGCCAATATTGTACTGTATGTTAATTAACTAGCATGTAATTAAATTTTTTTTATGTTTGTTTATTTTTGAGTGACAGAGCGAGCACGCACATGAGCAGGGGAAAGGCAGAGA
Organism: Prionailurus viverrinus; assembly: GCF_022837055.1. Lineage (NCBI taxonomy): Eukaryota > Metazoa > Chordata > Mammalia > Carnivora > Felidae > Prionailurus > Prionailurus viverrinus. Next base: position 23,839,044 of record NC_062577.1, read on the forward strand.
GAGAGAGAGAGGCAGACACAGAATCCAAAACAGGCTTCAGACTCTGAGCTGTCAGCACAGAGTCCAACACGGGGCCTGAACCCACCAACAGTGAGATCATGACATGAACCAAAATCAGATGCTTAACTGACTGAGTCACCCAGGCACCCCATAACTAGCATGTAGTTTTTAAACCAAAGTATAAGGAGAAAAAAAAAAACTTTTATGGCCTTAGATCTTACATTTAGGTCTTAAATCTAATTTGAGTTTATTTTTGTATATGGTGTAAGAAGAAAGTGGTCCAGTTTCATTCTTTTGTACGTAGCTGTCCAGTTTTCCTAACACCATTTGTTGAAGACACTATCTTTTTCCCATTGTATATTCTTGCCTCTCTTGTTGTAGATTGACCATGTAAGTATGGGTTTATTTCTGGCTTCTCTATTCTGTTCCATTGACTTATGTGTCATTTTTGTGCCAGTACCATACTCTTTTGAGTACTGTAATTTTGGACTTATCTTGAAATCTGGCATTTTGTTTGTTTATCCAGCTTTGTTCTTTCCCAAGATTGCTTTGAATATTTGAAAACTTTTGTGGTTCCATACACATTTTAGGATTATTGTTCTAGTTCTGTAAAAAAATACTACTGGTATTTTGATAGGGATTGCATTGACTCTGTATATTGCCTTGGGTAATATGAACATTTTAACAATGTTAATTGTTCCAAACCGTGAGTGTGGTATATTCTCCCATTTATTTGTGTTATCTTTAATTTCTTTCATTGATGTCTTATAGTTTTCAGAATACAGGTCTTATACCTCCTTGGTTAAAATTATTCCTGGGTATTTTATTCTTTTATGCAATTGTAAATAGGATTGTTTTCTTAATTTCTCTTTCTGATAGTTTATTATTAGTGTATTGAAATGCAAGACATCTGTATATTGATTGTGTATTCTGCAACTTTATTGAATTCATTTATATTAATAGCTTTTTTGGTGAAGTATTTAGGGTTTTCTTATAGAAGATCATGTCATCTGTAAATAGTGAGTTTTACTTCTTGTTTACCAGTCTCCTCCCTTCCTCCCTCCCTCCTTTCCTTCCTTCCTCTCCTCCCCTCCCCCTCTCTTTCTCTCTCCATCTGATTGCTCTGGCTAGGACTTCCAGTACTACGTTGAATAAAAATGATGAGAGGAACATCTTGGTCTTCCCGATTTTAGAGGAAGAGCTTTCTGTTTTTTAACATTGAGTGTTATCTTAGCTGTGGGTTTGTCGTATATGGCCTTTATTAAGTTATGTTCTCTCTAAACCCACTTTCTTGAGAGTTTATTATAAACAAAGACTGAATTTTGTAAAATGCTTTTTCTGCATCTATTGGGATGATCATATGGTTTCTATTCTTCATTTTGCTAATATGGTACATTACCTTAATTGATTTGCTGATGTCAAACCATCCCTGTATCCCTGGAATAAATCTCCTTTTTCATGATGAATGACCATTTATAGTATTGTTGAATTTGATTTACTAACATTTAATCAAGAATTTTTGCATTTATCTTCATCAGAGATATTGGCTGTGGTTTTCATTTTTGTATTTCATTTTCATTATTTGGTTTTGGTATCAGAGTAATGCTGGCTGTATAGAATGATTTTGGAAGTTTTCCTTTCTCTATTTTTTGGAATAGTTTGAGAAGAATAGGTATTAACTTTTCTTGAAAGGTTTTGTAGAATTCACCTGTGAAGGCTTCTGATCCTGGATTTTTGTTTCTTAAGAGTATTATTATTATTATTGATTCAATTTAATTACTAGTAACTGATCTGATCAAGTTTTCTGTTTCCTCCCAATTCAATTTTGGAAGATTGTATGTTTCTAGGAATTTATCCATTTATTCTAAGTTGTCCAATCTGTTGGTATATAATTCATTGCAGTAGTAGTCTCTTATAATACAAAGAGTAGTCTCTTTGTGTTTCTGTGGTATAAGTTTTAACTTCTCCTGTTTCATTTTATTTTTTTAAATATGAAATTTATTGTCAAATTGTTTTCCATACAACACCCAGTGCTCATCCCAACAGGTGGCCTCCTCAATACCCCTCACCCACCCTCCTCTCCCTCCCACCCCCCATCAACCCTCAGTTTATTCTCAGTTTTTAAGAGTCCCTTATGTTTTGGCTCCCTCCCTCTCTAACCTTTTTTTTTCCTTCCCATCCCCCATGGTCTTCTGTTAAGTTTCTCAGGATCCACATAAGAGTGAAAACATATGGTATGTCTTTCTCTGTATGACTTATCTCACTTAGCATAACACTCTCCAGTTCCATCCATGTTGCTACAAAAGGCATGTTTTATTCTTTCTCATTGCCAAGTAGTATCCCATTGTGTATATAAACCACAACTTCTTTATCCATTCATCCTGTTTCATTTCTAATTTTATGTGTTTGAGTCTCCTCTTTTTTAACCTGATGGGTCTGGCTAAAGTTTTATCAGTTTTGTTTATTTTTCCAAAACCAGCTTTAGTTTCATTGATATTTTCTACTCCTTTGTCTCAATTTAACTTATTTCTGCTCTGATTTTTATTTCCTTCCTTCTAACTTTGAGCTTTGTTTTGCCTTTTTTTCTAGTTAATTTAGGTGTAAGGTTAGGTTATTTATTTGAGATTTTTTCTTGTTTCTTGAGAGGCCTATATCATTATAAACTTCTCTTTTTGAACTGTTTTTGCTGTGTCCCAAAGATTTTGAACCATTTTCCCCCATTTGCATGTGTCTTCAGGTATTTTTTTATTTTCTCTTTGGTAGCATATAGTTCAGTCTCCATGTGTTTGTGTTTTTTCCAGTTTTTTTCCCCCTTGTAATTGACTTCTAGTATCTTACCATTGTGGTCAGAAAAGATGCTTGATATGATTTAAGTCTTCTTGAATTTGTTGAGATTTGTCTTATGGCCTAACATGTGATCTATCCTGGAGAACATTCCATGTGCACTTGAAAAGGATATGTATTCTGGTGTGTGTGGATGGAATGTCTTGTATATATCTGTTAAGTCCATATGGTCTAATGTGTCATTCAAAACCATTGCTTCTTTATTGATTTTCTGTCTTGGTAATATATCTATTGATGTAAGTGGGGTGTTAATGTCCCCTATTATTATTGTATTATTGTCAATTCTCCCTTTATGTCTATTAATATTTGCTTTATCTATTAGGTGCTCCTATATTGGATACATAGATATTTACAGTCTTATATCCTTTTGTTGAATTGATCCCTTTATCACTATGTAGTCCTCTTCTTTGTTACAGTCTTTGTTTTAAGGTCTATTTTGTCTGATAGAAGTATTGGTACTCCAGGGTGTTTTTTTTTTTTTTCACTTCCATTTACATGAAAAATCTTTTTCCATTTCTTTACTTTCAGTCTGTATGTGTCTCTAGGTCTGAAGTGAGTCTCTCATAGACAGCATATAAATGGACTTTATTTTTATCCATTTGATCACCCAATATCTTTTGATTGGAGCATGAAAAATTTTTTTATAGTTCTTCTGTTTCTTTCTTTTACTCTCTTTGTAATTGATGGCTTTCTTTAGTTTTATTCTTAGTTCCTTTCTCTTTATTTTATTGGATATCTATTTAGGCTTTTGGTTGCCATAAAATTAATTTATAACATCCTAGGTATATAGCACTCTATATTAAGTTAATGGTTGTTTAAATTCAAACACACACATTCTGAAAGCTCTACATTTTTACTTCTTCCTCTCCACATTTTCTATATGTAATGTCATGTTTTACATATTTTTATGTAGTATGTTTGCTTTTATGAATGAAGTTTATTCCTTTCATAATTTTCTTCTAGTTAATGCCTTTCCTTTCCCACTTAAAAAAGTTCCTTTAACATTTCTTGTAAGGCCAGTTTAATGGTTATGAACTTTTTAAACTTTTGTTTTCTAGGAAATTCTTTAATCTATCCTTTTTTCAAAATTATAGGCTTGCTGAGTAGTTTTCTTGGCTGTAGGGTTTTTTTTTTTCCTCTCAGCACTTTGAATATATCATGCCACTCCCTTCTAGCCTGCAAAGTTTGTTCTGAAAAATCAGCTATTAGTCTCCTGTGATTTCCCTTCTATATAACAAGTTGCTTTTCTCTTGCTGCTTTTAACATTTTATCTTTATTTTTTGATATATTAATTATTATGTGTCTTGGTGTAGACCTCCTTTAGTTCACCTTGTGTACAACTCTCTGTGTTTCCTGAACTTGGATGTCTGTTTCCTTTCCCAGGGTAGGGAAGTTTTCAGCTATTATTTATTCAAATAAGTTTTCTGTCCTTTCCTCTCTCTCCTCTTCTTCTGGGACCTCTATAATGTGAATGCTATTATGCTTGACATTGTTGCAGAGGTCTCCTATCCTGTCCTCATATTTTTACTATTCTTTTCACTTTCTGCTGTTCACCTTGGGTGCTTTCTCATACCAAGTCTTCCAGATCATGGATTCATTCTTTTGCATCCCCTAATCTGCTGTTGATTCCCTCTAGTGTACTTTTATTTCACTTATTCATTTATTTCACTCTTCAACTCTGATTGGTTCTTTTTTTATATTTCCTATCTCTTTGTTGAAGTTTCACTAAGTTCATATACTCTTAACTCTGTTGAACATCTTTATAACCATTACTTTATATTTTTTAATATTTATTTATTTTTGAGAGAGAGAGGAGAGAGAGAGAGGCAGTGCATGAGCAGGCGAGGGACAGAAAGAGAGGGAGACCCAGAATCCGAAGCAGGCACCAGGCTCCGAGCTGTCAGCACAGAGCCCGACGTGGGGCTCGAACTCAGGAACCGTGAGATCATGACCTGAGCTGAAGTCAGATGCTTAACTGACTGAGCCACCCAGGTGCCCTTATAACCATTACTTTAAACTCTTTTCCAGGTAGGTTGCTTATCCCCACTTAACTTAGTTCTTTTTTTTCTGAACTTTTGTCTTGTTCTTTCTTTTGGAACATATTCCTTCTTCCCCTCACATTGTTTGACTTCTGTGTTGTTTCTATGAATTAGGCAAAACAACTGCCTCTCCAAGTCTTGAAGGAGTGTCCTTGTGTAGGAATGTCTGCTGTGTAGACTGAATGTTTCTGGCAGCTTTGCTGGCTTGCTGGAGCAATATGGGCTAAGGGGTTTCTTGGTGTGTGCCAGGCCAGGAGTAGCCTTGGTTGGACAGCTGAAACTATAGCAGGTAAAGTGGGGAGGTGAACTTTTATGGGTGTACAGCTGGAGTGGTGTGGTCTAGGAGCCCTCTTAGAGCTCCTGGTGTTGCCGGAGACCTGTTAGAGCACCTGGACCCTGCTGTTATCTGAGCTACCTATATTGATGGTTGGGAGGGAACACAAACAGTGGTGCTTGCCAGCATCTCCCAAGCCACAGAGAGTTCCGGCAGTTCCGCCACTATTTGGCATATGCTTTAGGGTTAGTAAATGGATTTCCTTCAGTTACAGTCAAGGTGCCCTTTAAATCACTGGATTTTTTGCTTGTTTTTGTTTGTTGTACCCCAGGTCAGGAAATCTGATCATGGGCTCCTCAGTGCTATCCTCTCTACTGCATTTCATAGCATCACTGGTGGGGTTCCCATTGTGACTGTGTCTCCTTCTCTCCCAACATTCTCTATATGGTCCCTCTATCCTTTATTGTGCAGAAGCTACTCAATCAGTTCACCTTCAGGAGGAATTGCTGTATATGTATGTGGTGTAGATTCAGTGTGTCTGTGGGAGTAAATGAAGTCAGGGATTTCCTATGCCACCATCTTTGATCCCTCCTTCTTTTTTGTCTATGTGTTCATTAGGTAAGACTAGACCATCTAATTTTTTCCTCCAAATAAAATATCCAATAACCAATAATATCACAGATTTAATTCTAACCACAGACTTTCAATACATACTAAACTGCTAGCAGATTAGATGTTTAAATACAAAATCTCACAATCCATACAATCATAAAGCATTACCCTTGTAGAAGGTCAGTGTGTGTGTGTGTGTGTGTGTGTGTGTGTGTGTGTGTGTGATTAACTTATATACAATAATCAGGTTAGCAAGCACTCCTGTAGAACCAGGTTCTACATCCAAACACTTTGTATATTAATCTAATTATTATAAGAATCATATGAGGTATGAACAATTATTGTCCTAATTTTACAGATGGAACTGACTCTTCCAAGGTCAGTAAATGGTGGATCCAGTATTTGAACTCAACTAATTTGGCTCTAAGTCCTTGTTATTAGCCTGTATACAAAACTGTGAAATACGTGGCATATTAACATTGTACAATAGGGTCACTTATTGTCTAAGAAGTGCATTGCTCTTTTTTTCATCATTCCTTCCTATTGAGTTCTTATAGTATCTAGTACCTCACTGGAATGTCAAGTATCACTGCATATGGTGGATGTCTTATAAATGAGCAACAATAATTAGAAAATAAGTTGATTAGAATAATATTTAAAATTTTTGTTTTTGGTTGCGGTGTGGAAGTCTTTCTCTGTTCCTTGGATGGGTCTATTTTCACAAATGCTTTTTCAGTCTTGGAAATCAAGTTTTCAAGTGAGAGGTGTCCCTTCCCTTAACCAGTTCTAGTGATAGATGCTGGTGTGTGGGAGGGGGGTGGGACTCAGGAAGTGGGTTCAGTTCTGCATGACATACATCATACCTGGAGGAGAACAAAGAGTTTGGAAAAGGGACACCTAAATAAATTCGAGATATTTAGCCTGAGTAAGTCCTTATTACTATCTTCAAATATTTAAAAAACTGTCTTTTGGAAAAGAAATTAGACTTCAGTAGCTCCAGAGGACAGGTCTGTTGCAATAGATGAAAGTGACACCCAGAGGGAATGAAACAGCACAAAATGGGGCCCATACCAAATTGCCATCTTTTTAGCCAGAACAACCTTAAAATACTACTTTCAAAATCTTACACTTTTATATTTAAAGACTGGTTTTACATGGTATGGGCAAACCAGAGATGAGGCACACTGACACAAAATACTCGGGGTCCAATTCCACAAGGTACAAATTTGGGAGCCTGAATTAAGATGTTTTTTGCATGTGTCTAATCCCAGGAATATTTATAATTAACATCCTTTATCCTGGCTGAGTCAGTGTGAGGTCTGAGAACGTTGTATATAAGAGCAGGCTGGTTCAAAGCAGCTAATGCTTCTAAGAAACTCCTCAAGAAGGAAAACAAAACATACCTCTTTTCTTTGAAGCTGACATCAGCTACTCACAGAGAAGAAATGCCAACCACTGTAAATATGGCTATATCTAGTGAGTCTCAGTTTTCCTTTTTGTCAGATATTTTCTCAGATGATATATTCTAGAAGGACAATGTAAACAGACTTTTGCAAGAAAAAAGAACCATAGAGCCCCCCAATGCTTTAAATGAAAATAGCTTTCAACTAGGTAGGGAGTGTGTTTTTTTAGGTTTTATTTTAGATCAGGCTCTAACTAGCATATTGTGTAGCCTCACACAGCACAGATTTCTTATCAATAAAATGAGGGGCTGGAATTAAATCCCTGTTTCTCAAACATGGCTTCTTGGACCACTTGTAGTCTGAATCATCCAGAGTGAATATAAACTTGCAAAACATGGAACTCTACTCCAGACCTACTGAATTAGTATTTGTGGAGGTAGAACTCAGGAATCTGTATTTTCAAAAACTAACCCAGTGGATTTGGATGCACACTGGATTAGATAGTCACTAATAGTCCTTCAGTCTTGCATTTTCTCATGTAATAATTTGTATCCTCTGTGAAGAACCTGAAGTATCTGTCAAGTTAAGATTTGGTAGAGATCTTACCCTTTATGAAGAGGCCTATGGTGACCAAGGGCTGGTTTTCCAAGGACTCGGGGGATTCCCAGAATGCAAGCCTTTCAGGCAAATTGAACAAGTTGGTCACCCCATGAGGACCCAGCTATAATGGTTATTTATTTCACTGCAGCAACCCACCAGTCTGCAAAGATATCAGGAACCTCTCTGTGCCAGCCACAAGTACACACCTAGCTGCTAGTATAATTTCCTGGCACTCTGTTAGCAAGTGGTCAAAGGAAACTTTGTGCCCCATTGGTCCGAAAATCTGTTTAGAAACCACTGCCTACTCTGTAGTCCATTGGCAGGGCTTCCAGTTAAGATGGGGGAGGGGTTCTTCATTCTCAGGGGAGTTGGCAGGAAGAATTCCATCAGCCATCTGTACAGCTTAAAGATGAACAAACGTGAGTCATCTTTGCTTCATCAGTGCACACCACCCATGGGGAGTTCGACCTCCGCCTATTTCTAGAGAGGCATTTAACGAAGACTGACCTAATTCAAGCAAAAATAGGTCTCGATTAGTATGTGACTAACCTGCTGATTTTTCTAATTGCAAAAGAACCTTTCTGCCATGTTTGATGATTAGATTGTGGTGCTTGGTAATGATAAATTTACACTTTGGTTGTGTTAATACTTCTCCTTAATCTTCTTTCTCTTCCTCCGTCTTCTATCTGTCCTTTGTCTCTAAGAAATTTCTGCCGCTGATGACCAGTCATGGTGCCTGAAAACCCTCTCTTCATCCATCTTTCTGGCAAAGCAGCTGCCATTTGGAACTCTGATTACTGGCCAAGGTTAAAGCCACCACCTCTCAGCTCAGATCTGAGCAGTAGCTGCTTGTGTTTCATGGAGTCTGGCTCAGGGTGCAAAGGCTACAGCACAGTGTGTCTCAGTGGGGAGCCAAGTGGCCCACCCAGTTCCTGGGACCCCTTGTTAGGTCATCTGCCTCCCCTTAGTACCTATCTGGGAAGGGCTTACCAATCCCCCCAAGAAATACTTTGACCCCTCCAAGGTGAGTTGTTTTGAATTCAATCTAAGAAGTAAGAAATTATTTAAAACTTCATGGACTATTCCCAGTACAATCTATTTATGAAGACCCTGTCTTCCATTTGTACTAAAAATCCCACAGTGCAAACCAAAGGAAAAGGTCTATACTTATACAAGTGATTAAGAAAAAAACACATAGATTCCAAATACCTGGAAAAGAAGAAAGGTGAATATGTCTGGGGCAGAAATATAACAGGGAAATAAGGAGTCCCTGACAGAGGGATTTAATCCTGAAAGTGAGGTTTTCAATTATAAAGTGAGCAAGACGGGGACCTCTGCAACAGGTTTGCTTCTCCAGAGACAAACATTTGAGGTGCATTTCACTTTTTGCTTAAGATGTACTCCTGGAAGTTATGAATCAATTTATTGTAAAACTCAGTCATATTTTTAAACACACAAAGGGACAACTATTGGGATTTAATGAAGCAAAGAATGATTTGACAACAAAACAAGCTTGTCCTCTAGTTGTGATTCTGACAGAATCAGACAGAATCAGACACAATTCTGACAGAATTTCTTTTGGAAAATGAGATGCTGGTATGACTTCTTTTGGTCCTTATCTTGCCCTATAAGAAATATTCTAAAGAAGCTGAATATATGAGTGACACAGCTGCATGTGCTGTTAAGAGAAACATGGAAATTATCCTACTGAGAGTCCCTTGGGTCTCTTTGAGCAGCGGACTAGATGGGAGGACCAGAAGACTCCACGGTGCTGGTCAAGGCCACCACCTTCCATGAGGAGGTACAGATATGTGGAGCCGCCACTGCTCAAATAGATGAAGGATAACCCTCTGTGGCTGAAAAATCCCCCCCCCCCCCAGATGTCTACATCCTAACCCCTGGAACTTGTGAATATCACCTTTCATGGCAAAAGGGACTTTGTGGATGTGATTAAATAATCTTGAGATGAAGAAATCTGACCTGGATGATCTGAGGGAGCTGATGTAATCACAATATTTCTTATATTTCACAATATTTCACAATATTTCTGAGTCTCTCAGAGAAGGCAATGAGGTTCTAGAAGCAGAGGTTGGAGTGATGCATTTTGAAAATGGAGGAAGGGGCCAAGAGCCAGGGGATAGAGATGACCATTAGAAGCTGAAAAAGGCAGGGAAAGGAACTCTCCTTCAGAGACTCCAGAAGGAACCAGCCAGGTCAACACTTTGACCTAAGCCTACTGAAAGGGACTTTGGATTTCTGACCTCCAGAACTATAAGAAAGTAGTAAGAATTGTTTTAATCCACTCATTGGTGTTTTTTTTTTTTTTTTAATAATTTGTTGCAGGAGCAAAAGGACTTAATATGCCATCTCAACTAACTGGCTCCCTCATTTATTGGAAATCACAGATTTATATGTCAGTGTGATACACCAACCAATCATCAAATCCTGTCTATTCCTTCCGTAAATAGACTTCTCAATTGTGTCCACCTTTTTCCATCTCTGCTGTCACTATTCTATCCCAGGCCCCTCTTACCTGCTCTACTACAATGGATTTTTCCCCCTTTGAGTACCAGTCTTCTCATTTCAGCTAAAGTGTTTTTGTTTTGTTTTTACAAATCAGACCATGTTATTCCTCTGCTTCTTTTACCTCTGGGGCTGCTCACTGCTGTCAGGATAAAGCTTGGGTGATACACAGGGTCACAGGTCAGAGGGCTCCCTACTTTGTGGCATAGTGGCAACCAGGAGTCTGGGCACTGTTGGGTTCTGTGGCACTAGACTCGGGGATTTACTTAGGCTGGGGAGGGGCTGAGGTTGAGAGTGATAAATGTGAATTGTTCTCCTGGCCTGAGGGTTCTGCTCTTCACAAGCTCCGTCACCATGGTAAGACTTCAAGATTGATGAGGCAAGCCAGCCGAGACGCACCCTGACACTTCTCCAGATTAACCTACACTGAGAACAGCTTTGTTGTCATGTCTGTGAGTAGAACCTGGAGGAGATAGTTCAGCCTCCATTGAGTCTGAAGTGACCCTCCCTCCCTCACATTATCATTTTCAGCTGTGCACCTGCATTGCTATTGGGGCAGGTAGGGTACGGTGGCCAGAAGCTTATATTGTTGGATGCCTCAGAATATTATTTCTCTGTGGTGTATATGGACTATGCTGACATTCTTCTTTATCCTTTAGGTAAACAAAGCTGTTTTGGCTTACCCATGTTATGTCTACCTCTAGTCTTTTCATGATGTGATACTTGTCATTACCATTTGCCAACACAGTGGATGCCTGAAGGTTAAACTCTGAACATGGTTTATGAGCTCCCCCATTATGTTCCAGCCTTATCCCTTAGTATATCCTCTCAAACTTCACCCTTGAAATGCAGCAAGCTATTTTCTCTCACATCTCTACCTGACATTCCCTTTTCCTTCCTTGTGGCCCAGCTAACCCCAGTCATTCTTTAGGCCTCAGCTCAAATACCAGTTCTCTTAGGAAGCCTTTTGTGACTCCCCAAGTCATTCCTCGGGGCTGTCATAGTACCATCAAAGTTCCCCACCCTAACAAAAATCACAATTATGTAATGGTTTGTTTGTTGATAGAACTTCCATTAGGCTGTGGACAACTCAAGATCACTATTTCACCTGGCTTGTTCATTATTGAAACTCTAGTACTTGGCGCCATAGTATGTGATTAATAAATACATTTAATGGATGAGTAAATACATTCATAATGATAACAATGGGTTCATTGAATGTCTACAATATGATAGGTACCATGCTAAGTACTCAGTGTGTGTGTGTAATCTCTTATCCTAAATACAACTACATGCAGTTGGTCTCATTATCCTAATTCTACATTTGAAAACAAACAAACAAACAAAAAAAAACAAAAAACCAAGGGTGAGAAGCCAAATAACATGGCCATGGCTGGGATCACACTATTCGATGCACAACTGGAATGTGGACCCAGGTCTACCTAATACTTTATGTATGCGTTTACCAAGTTGTATTTTGTGAGACAACCTTTTCCCCTCTCACCACCCTCCCAGCCATCCACACTATATTTCTATCCAAGTCAAGCCATCTGATCTGGAGGCAGAGGAAAGCAGTGTTTCTAACATGCCTTGGGACTGGGCCTGGATTCCACACTGTTATTTTCAGGCCTGATAGTTTGATCTGTCACAGCTCTTCCTTTGATTTTCTTTGGTGCAAGTAGCTTTTCTTGTGCCTGGTATTTCATTAATATCTCCTGGGACTGTTTCAGGGTTTGTAAAAAGGCTCTGGGGTGGGTCTGGGGGATGTGAAGACTCAGATTTCTTTGTACCCTTTACAAGGGAGAGGGTTCATAGTGTCTATTAATTCTAGACACATGAGCAAAGGGCCTCCTGGGGTACTTCTGTTATTTTCTTCTCCTCTTGTTTTTTAAAAGGTCGTGCTAGGGTTTCTGGGGGCTACCTCAGGAGCTTTCTGTGGCTGACTAGATTCATAGGAGACATCCTTGTCCTCTGGAAAACACATATTAGAGTTTTTCTAAGTCTTAAATCCCTCACATATGAAATAGACTAGGACAGAATTGATACAGAGGCCCTTTCCTGCTCTAACATTCTGGGTTCTATGGTCCCTATATGTTACAGGATCATTGAAATACCAGCAGATGGAGACTATAGTTATTATTTTTTATGAGCACATGTAGTCTTGTATGCAGAAGCTGAGGCCAGAGATCTGTAAACAGTGCCCTGAGGCTTGTGAGTTGCCATCCTGGATGGACTCATAATGGTTGGCTTCAGTCTTCTGCTGTGCTGCCTGGTATCCTGAATACTCCCCCAGGAATCACCTTCACAGTATTGTGCAATTTATTTATGTCCCGAGCTGATGACTTATGAACTAATGGTTCTTTACTGATCACATAGGAATGGTCTTTTAAAAGGATTGATCTTATTTTTTTCCTTTTTTAAAAAAAAATGCTGTAGTTTAGAACTTTATTTTATCTTCTCCATAAACCTCAGCATGTTTATCTTTTGTATAGTTATTTTTTGATTTCCAAGTAATGTAGTCTTCAGGGAGGTATACTACTGTTTACAGATTAAGTTTGGACTTTTTATATATTTTAATCTCTGTGTTCAATGTGGGGCTCGAACTCACGACCTTGAGATCAAGAGTCCCATGTTCTACCAACTGAGCCAGCCAGGCACCCCCGTGGAGTCATAATCAGGCCATTGATGCTGAATATATGATTCCCTTCCATGTGCTATTAATTTGGGAGTTGCTTGATATTTCAAATTGTCTTGAATATTGCTATGTTTATATGTGTACAGTATTTTAATGTTGCCATTAACTTTATTGCTACTTTTACAATTAGTATCTCCCACTAATGTCTCCCCCATTTTGTTATTAAATGAATACGGAAATTAGAAGTGAAGAATAAGCAAATTAGAGCTTGTTGCTGAGAAAAGAGAGGAGGCATTATTTAAAAATAGATATATAATAATGACTTGCTTGCTTTTCAAAGCTAATTTATTCCCTTTTGGACTGTGTCTCCGAAGCATTCAGTTTCTTGGGTTTGGGGAATGTACTTGTAAGTGACAACAGTGATGACTACGATGGTGGTACCTGACTTGTACCAAGTGCCTCTTATGGGAACACACTGATTGTTCTCTTTATATGCGAAAACACATTCACTGTGTGCTATAACCCTTTCAGGTCTTGTGATAATTGTTCCCATTGTAAAGATGAAGAAAGTGACTTTAAGGTTAAATGGCTTGCTCAAGGGCACACAGTTCAGGAATGGTGGTACAGATTGGAATTCGGGTGGATCTGACCCCAGAACTTGCATTTGTCTTCCTGCTTTTTGTTGCCTATTATGTTTATGGTGTTCTAAAGCTATATGCACTTGTGACTAGTCCCAACATTTTGTAAGTATCTAAGGAACTGAAATCTTGGTCTCTGGTTTGCAAACTTTCCTAGTTTATTATCAAAAGAACATGGTATACAAGTAAAGGCAAGTTTTATAATATCCCAGAGGCAAAACTTAGGTTAAGGGACAAGTTGTGTTAGGGTAACCAATAGATGCTCAGAGGCATAATACAGGAACACCAGAGAGAAGTTCAGAGGAGGGTCTATTTTCCTTTATATGTGTTTCCTAGTGCCATTAGCCTGGGAAATACTATGGACCTAAGGATACTATGGATTAGAAAGAAACCAAAAACAAACCCCTCATCAATCAATGTAAAAATTTCTTACAAACTAGCCTTTGCCCAAACCAACTAGTCATCCCACAGAAGTGTGTAATTAGGTAAAATTGTTCTTCAAATTCTGTCTTTCCAACTTCAGTGGAGGTAGAAGCCATGGGAAAGAAATTATGACTGGAAAATAAACTCTGAGAGTTGAACAAGATCTTTGAGATTTCCAATCCAGACTCCAAGGGTTCTGACTACTTGGCCACCCAACATATTTTTTGATGGTTTTAATCATAAGAAAACTCTTTAAAAAATCATGTACGTTAGGACTTGAGAAGTCATCTTTGATAGAACTGCAGAGATAGAGGACTCATTCTAGAAGTTGGTTTCCATTAAATTGATAGAAGAATTTATTCAAACAATAAACCCAACACTAGGATTAGAAGATGATGCTTCCCTAGGGACCTGAGGACTGCTGCTTTCCCTTACTCAGGAGCTATTATGACTAAATGAGGAGTAATACAGGCAGAGGGAAAGAATAGGCAGTATCTCCTCCAAGTCTTGGGGTGTCTTCTCCTTCCTGAACCTGGCAGCTAAGTGAGTGTCCTCTCTTGGAGAGGAGGCTGGTTGTAGCTCTTTTACTTACAAAACCTTGTGTTCCATAGATTCCCTGTCTAATTTAAAACTACTTACCTAGAGATAGTATTTTTCTGGCCAGAAAATAACGTGTTCAGGGAACCAGTTTGTCACCTATTTTTGTTGTTGTTGTTTGTTTCCTCCAAGACAATACTTTTAACAAAAGAAAATCTTTCAGGGCCAGGGTAAAACTTTGAGAAATTCTAGAATGCCTCCTAATTAGCTGGGCCGACCAGATGTCAGCCAACTGCACTGCATAACCTGCTGCCACTTACCCCGAGAGTTCTGGCGAGGTTTCACTCCTGTGACCTCCCTTTTTAGGGAGCAAAGAAACAAGAGTGAGGGCAATCAGGCCGATTAATTCTTTACAACAAGGTTTTATTTATTCTTTTCTTTGACCCCCACCCCCAAAAACATTAAATTTGTTCATCTTTCTTTTATTTTTAATAATTTTCCTTTTGGATCCAAACGAGCATTTATATTACAGGATATCCACCTGGTCAACATGCAGTGCTGAACTCTGGCTTTAGGAAAGATGCACCGATACTCTAGGT
This sequence comes from Prionailurus viverrinus, assembly GCF_022837055.1. NCBI lineage: Eukaryota > Metazoa > Chordata > Mammalia > Carnivora > Felidae > Prionailurus > Prionailurus viverrinus. The sequence continues at coordinate 23,854,171 of NC_062577.1, forward strand.
GGGCCAGCACTGGCTGCCATTCACCCACCATTACTGAAGGGGTGTCAGGCTGGCACACCGCAGTGGATGCTGCCCATAAGGAAGTGTCTCTAGTGTCTTGACTCACATATGTTTTGTAATGCAGGTGGCAGCGTTTTAACAGCCTAAGACAAAGCACCCAATTTTTCTCTTGATCCTGTCTTACATGCTCATCTTCTAAGAGCAAATCAAGGCGGGAATGGCCTGACCTTAAGTCCCAAAGGACAGAGGGCATGGCCTGGACACCCGGTTGTCTACTTTTCTGTAACGCTATCCTTTGAGGCTGGTACCGGTGCACCCTTCACAGTTTGAAATCTGTTCCTGATAAAGCTCATCCCCTGTCCCACTCACCATCCCTCTCCCCTCCCGTGGCACTTGTACCACTAGGAAGATCAGTAAAATCTCTCCACTATTGGCACTACTATAATGAAGAGTTGCTAAAGTCACAGAGATGGTCTTCGGGCTGCTTTAAAGCAAGAACCTCCTTTCTCTCCATCTCCCAGTTCTGGAAAAGTTCTCTATTGATCCTTTGAGGGCTTCAAATCCACTACCTTTGGTGAGTTTAGCAGAGAGAACTTCTCTGAATCCAGTATCGTGCTAACAAGTTTACCAGTGATCTAGTATAAGAGACGATCTCAGGTCACACACTTCTGTTCCTGGGACTAGCTGGTATTTTCCATTTCAACCTTCTCTTTGTTCTATAGCTTGTCTTCCTAGCCTCTGCCCACATTGCCCCAGCTACAAAATGCCAACTATACTTGATGCATTAGATTTTTCTCCTCCATTGGGTTTTTCTGGACGAGTTTCAAATTTGGGACTCAATTTGAGTGGAGTTGGACTGTTCTCTAATATCACCGAGTGGGAGGTTCCTCTGCAAGTGCAGCACTTACGGTGGCTTTGTATAAATTTTGGCTTGTTCACAAAACACCAGGATAGAAAAACACTGGTTGAAGTTTGGCCTGCAGGCTAAGTATATATCCCCATTGATAGGCATTAAAATTCAATGCCTATGTTTTTACTATATCTGCTGAGATCTGCTTAATGTGGTAGAACACCATATCAAATGTAGCTAAGACCAGAACTACTGTATACTTTAATTGGCAGTTAGATTACATTGTTTAGCCCTCATTTCATTTTACCTTTATTTTTTAAATTGATTAATGGCACCTTGAGATTCTGGAGTGTGTTTTTCCTGCTCATCCCTTATACAGACTTCTAACAGACTTGCTTTGAGCAGTGGGTTTCCTATGTGGTACAGACTAGTGCTAAAAGAAATCAGAGTACTGGAAAGAAAACTGAGTCACCAAATAAGGTCAAATTTGGATTTGGCAGCTTTGTTTTAGTGTCCTTTCAGTTTTGGGGCCCACCTCTGAGTGAACCGAAGAGGAAACAGTAGTAGTTGGTATAGATGCTACCGATCTGTTTCCAGAATACAGAGAGAATCCCTTACCTCTGACAAACTGGCAGAACAAAGAGAGAAAAGACTCCTGTGTCAATGTTGGGTTAGAGAAGAGGACTTTGTGAGGATCCTAAGCATTAGAGAATGGTTATTTGATCTAGGACTGGCTTAAGTGTCGACAAAAAGAAGATACCAGGAAGGTCTGACCATGAAAACTCAATTTCTTTCCTGCGTTAAAAACAAAAACAAAAGTCAACTTTTTTTTCTTAGCTAAAAAAAAAAAAAGGAAAATGGGAAGAAGAGATGGTGAAAATAAAGCAAATCTGGGATTCAGGTTCCAGTAAACATGAAGTTTCTTCCAAAAAATTGAATGCTTATAGCAATGCCAAGAATTTCATAGGTCCTTAGTGGGATATAAGGACAGAAGATTTTTCTAAGTTGATTTGTGGAGGCTAAGAACTTTAAATGATGTGATAGTAATTTACTTACAAACACTATGACACACCCATTAATTAGCCAAGCTTTAGTATTTCAATTTTCCTAGTGAGGGAAATAAAGCATGTAGACGCAATACCCTTGCTGAAGGCACTAGTACGGAAGGCTGAAATAGAATTATTTTTGACCCCCAATAATTTTCATTTCCAGATTACCATACTCCTAAACATTTTATCTTCTCAAGACCTAAATTTCCTACTTATTGATTAAAGATGTACTAGGGAAAAAAAAATCTACATCCCTTCTATTCTTTCCTTGGCTCTCACTGAAGTTTTCAGGAAACTTTACATTAATGTAGGTTACATTTTATGTCCCTAGAAACAAGAGACAGAGACTGACTTAGAAGGAGAAGAAAGATAAAAGAAACAGAGAAGAGGGAACTGGTACTATATAACCTCAGATTTTTGGTTTAAATATATTAAGTTTGATGGAAATTAATTAGAAGCTGATTCAGAAACACTGCAGAGCACATATTTATCCTTCATTGTTATTCTAGAGCAGGTTACAAAAAATCCAAACAAAAAGATACCAAATAAAAATAAACATAGATCCCCTTACCATTTTTAAAATCAGATTTGCTCAACTCTTTCATACCCCCAGAAATAAGAATTCAAGCCTCAATAATGTATTTACATAGTAGCATGGCTTATTATAAAATCGTTTGCATTTAGGTCAAGATACTAGTGTCCCTTTCTCCCCATTTTTAGCACGAGGGAAGGGAGCAGAAGGAAGAAGTCTACAAAAATAGAAGGGCAGTTTGGAGGCACCCCAGCTCTCCATCAGACTCTGTGTGAGTCTCATTCATATTTCTCCACCAACTGGCTTGAGTTTTGTTAAGCGAAGCTTTCCAGGCCCTTTGGGTAGGTTGGGACAATCTATGGATCTGTTATCTTTGGCTTGGAGTGATTTCTCCAGGATGCCTAAGCATCAGAGGATCAAAGCAGGAAGGATTTAAGGGAAGAAAAAGATGGCCATCAGAAACCAAAGATAGTTCAGTTTTTTATCCAATCCCCCATGTGGTACGTCTGTGTTCTTCTGACTGAATGAGGGTCAGTCAGCACATGATGGCTGACAGATCACCTCAGCTGTCATTAGCTAAGCCTGCTACTGCAACCAGCAGAGAAGCCATCAGCTGGGGCTCCGTTGGGATAAATGGCTACAATATACTGGGTGGTTTGCCGAAGAGAAAACTAAAGACAGAAAGAGCTGCAAATACAGGCAGCACTCATTAATGTGGCGTCTCTTCTGATCCTGTCATGCAAAGGTTAGGTCCTAAGTCCTGAGTTAATTCTGTTTGGCTTTTATTAAATTAAGAGTCTCAGTATGGAGATAGATTTATCCAAACCTAGACCTGATTCCCTGTGGGGCTCTTGTCTGGAATTAAAACATGACACCCAACTGGCCACTTGCAGGGGGACCACTTCTTTTATCTTGCCTTACAATGACCTCACCTAAACCTCTCAGACAATGCTCAAGGCCTGGGAATCTAGGGAGGAAGAATGGACAGGAAGGGAGAATCTGGTGAGGAAGAGGCTACCCCAAGGCATGGAAATGCCTCTCCTCACCATGATCTTTGTGCACATTGGCACCATGCCTTTGAAGGTCTCACATCGTAACAAACATGAAACTGATTAAAAAAAAAAAAGGTGAAAATTCCTTAACCTTCCAGTTTCACAAAGTTCCTCCAAGGTAGAGGACTATCTGCTCCCTGCCTGTTACACATATACCTTTTCTTTACATGACCTCATAATATTTATTATAGCTTAGCTGAGAAATGAATCTCCATGTACCCTTGGCTCAACCTACTAAAGACAAACTCTGTCCAAAAATGAGACATCCAGAACAGGCTTTAGAAATAGGATGTAATGAAAAATTGAGAACTTTCTTTAAAAAAAAATCAAAATTATTAAATTTTGTTGTATTATGCCAGGAGAGACCTAATTTGCCTGCAGTAGGCTTTCATTGAGTATGCAGACATTTCATATCCCCATCATGCCCCAATAGTACTGCACCTTATACTGTTTCAGATCACCTTGTGAGTATCACCTGGTGAGTCCCCAACCATTTTCATGAGATCAAAGCATTCCCCCACAGCAGACGCAGGCACGTCAACAAACAAGCCTGGACTAGGTGAATTTAACCATCTCAGAAGTTGGGTCAATGCTAACATGCAGCAGAGCAAGGGCTGGGATAGAAGAATAGAAGGCAGGAGACACTCAGGCTCATCACAAAGGTTGCAGGAGAGGTGGATGTGTGTATGGAAAGAAGATGCCGGCTGAATGGTGGGATACAGGGTTGTCTTTTTGTGGTCCCAGAGTCAAGAGAGTGCAAAATCCAGAACATCTGGATTTCAGCTTCAGAGAAATGTCCGTGATTTCAGTACCCTGTAGGGACAGTGAGTAGTGAGCAGAAGTGAAGCCCAGAATAAAAATTGATTCCTCAGCTAGAAGAAGGGACAGATCCACATTGGGCAGTTGTGTTCATGGCTTATGTTGACCCTGGGGGGGACATTCAAGGGTACACCCTCTTTATAGTGGAGGTAATTCTATCCTGACCCTGGTTCACAGAGCCTCTTGACCTAGAGCTCTACTCCTATGTCTGAAGGCCGGCTGGCATTCTGACCTCATGGGGATTGAGAGAGGGAGACATGTGAGTTACTAGAAGTCTGCCTGGAGCTGTGAGTGAAGAGAGGAGTATCTAAACACAGACATAGACTATCTCTCCACCTTGGTTTCTTTTCCTTCTTTTTTTCCCCCTTCCTCTCTCCCTCACTCCTTCTTTGTTTTGAGAGGATGCTGAAGACTAATATTAGCAAGGGAAACTGGATATATAGAGATTCTTCTGAGGGGACCTGCAGTACTAAGTCTGATAACACTGAGTGTCCGAAACACTGATAGTGTTCCCAGTTTGTTTGGCATTTCTTGAGATGCTTCCATACTTTTTTAATCCAAAGAGAAGCACATGTTTTGAGATCTCAAGGGGCTGCTTTACAAGGGAAAGAGAAGAGGCAGAATCTGATAAGTAGGAAGGGATGTCCTGGTCAACTATTAGAGGGAAAGTGAGAGTTCATACTTATCAACAGGCAGAAGGAAATGGTTAGAAGAAGATTATGATAATGAGTTCTGTGACTTAACTGAAGACTGTCTTTTATTTTCTGGTCTTAATGGAAAGATAAATGCAGGCTAAGGGAGAAGAAACCCAATTTCTTGGTCAGGCGAAACTGGTCTAGAAAAACGCAGGTGGTTGGTCGGGAGACTGCGTCTGCAGGGCTTTACAGCACTTCGTTTAAGACTCAAATTCTTGTGTATATAGGGGTTTAAGGAGTTCAGGTGTCCAGGAAGGTTTCCTGGCATGGTAAATTTAGTGTTCATAATGTGGTTTACAGGCAAATTCCATTTCTGGTAATTGCTCTGCCAGCCCAAATTTCTCCTGCTGTTGAAATGGCTTAAGATATCGCTTCAATTCCTTTTCTCAAAACACAATGCAATAGACTTGCTGACTCAGAAAGGCTGTCCTGTTGTGGGCCTGTCCCCAGGGAAAGCTGCATTTCTGAGGTGGAAGAAAGCAATTTTGTGCACAGAAAGCAGCCCACAGCAGCACTTTGGCATGAAATGATGCTGAGCAGAGGAAACCTTTACCACACTATGAGGCCCAGCGCCTGAGTCTTGTGTAAAGCGCACGCCTGTTAGGATCGGGGCGTTCCACGGTCATGTTCACATTGCTAGCTACTCCCGAGTACACAAGTGCTCAGCGGGAGACGAAAATGAAAGTGAGCGGAAGGTCTGAGGGGAGGCAGCTTATGTTCTGCCTCACTGGTCTCCTGCCCTGGGAGTCCTTTGATTGGAGGGGCTGACCATGGGTCATGAAGCTGCATCAATACCTAGAAGAGAAGGCAGAGCCATGACAAATGATCCTGCAGCCACGTGATTGTATTTGGCTTTTCGGGGTTGATGCAACTACTCCTTAGTTCCATTTCAACCAAAACAAACAAAAAGCTTCATAAGTAAAAACAGGCTCCTTCTAAGAAAAACAACAGCGCCTAACTTCTCCTACCCAAGAGGTGGAGTCTGTTTTGGCTGGAGGAGGATAAAAAAGAGTGTTTATCCACTGTGATGTCAGGCCAGGGGAGGGTCCTGCGAGGAAAGCCCCATCTGCTCCTGGTGGAGCAGGGAAAGCCCTGCCTGGCGCCCTTCTCCGGGGATCCTTCTCCTTACTGTGATGAGCCCAGGGAGGAAGTGAAGGGGACAGTGCATTCCACCAGATAAAGAGAGTGATGTGCTTCCCTGAATGGACAGTTGAAACAAGAGAAGCACGGATTAGCCAAGAAAGGCTCTCTTTTTCGTAACGCTTGTGAGATTGGGGAGTTAAGAAGGACACAGTGGCCTGAGGCTGTCTTCTGCCCAGCTCTTACTCTGGGGAGGGGTAAAGCCCAGTCTCATCACATGATGTGATGAGGCCCCGTCAGAGCCTGCTTTGCTAGGAGGAGCAGCCCAGGTCTAAGCTGAGGTATATTTACTGATCACCTTCCAAGAATCATGCCAAACTGACCCTTAAGTACAAGCTGGCTGAGGAAGCTGCCAGACCAAGAGCCCCTCCTCCCAGGAGGTCCTCAGCAAACTCACACTGATGCTCCCATGGAAGCTTCTTATTTCAATCTGTCTGCCTTTCCTCTCTCTCTAGAAGCCTCTACCAGGTGATGTAGGGCCCACCTTGGGTTTATGCGTGCTGCCTGGTCAGGTACTGGCAGAGAGGCCTGCGGGCTCCTGGGCCAGAGTCTAGGTTGACATTTGGCTGTATGTGCTGATACAACTGTAGGACTGTTCCACGTTCTTCTAGACTGGTTGGAAAACAGACTGTGCCTTAAATGGCCCCCACCCCCCTCAGGGATCCCTTATGACCAGCATTTGCAGGGCTAAGGCCTGGCAGAGCACGGGGCGCCAGCAGGAAGGCTGAACCTCTGCTCACACCAGCTGGTGCGCTGGCCAGAGGGGTTAAATGCTTTTAAAATATCACCCTTCCTGGAGCATCAGGGACCTCTGTGGAGCCTGAGGGACCTCCCTGGCCTACCCTAATGCAGCACCTACTGAGTGGGTGACAGGCTTCCAAGAGACAGGACTGTTGCCCCCAACAACACCCATTCATCATCTCTCTGAGCCTCTCCCCTGTGGTCTGGGCTGCTGGACTATGGCTTTGCTCACCCAGACCAGCCCTTGCTGCTGCTGCCACGGCACCCTGACCCCTTGTTCCACTTCAGCTTTTCCCTCCCTCCTTGCCTCCTATCCTTGGCATCCAAGGCTCCTAAACTTAGCCTGTGCTTCTTTGGGGGAAGCAAGCCAGAGGGTAATGCATGAGATGCCGTTGCGGTTGCCCTGATGGCAGTGGTGCTGGCCAGGGAGCAAGAGCTGGTGAGGGAGGAGGTTCCTCTCCTGTGGCCTCCATGACTCCCCAGTTAAGAGCCAGAAAAATCTTCCAGGCTTTTCAGGGCAAGGGGTGTAGACACAGGCCAGTTCCATCCCTCCACGGCTTAGAGAAAAGTGGGAAGGGGCAAGGGGAAGCAAAGCCATCCTCACGTCCCTTCTGCCGTGGGAATAACCCTCTGTGTTCTTGTATTTCCTTTCCCCAGCAAAGAGGCAAAACTATGGCAGTGCCCATCTTGCAAAGGGAAGTAAAGCAATCGGGCGCGTTCGACTGGTTTTCCTTGGGTCCTTTCCTTCGTCTTGTCCAATAATGCATGGTGTCCTTCTCTCTTCCTCCTCCCTCTTCCTCCCCCCCCGGGCAGCACTGGCTTCCCAATTCGGTCCTGGTTTTCTCCGTGTGAGAGAAGAGCATGCATCGGAGGGGGGAGCAGCCTCTAGCACTTGTCGTCCTCTTCCGTGTCACTCAGGAGGTCGCTGACAGCCCCACACATCACACCCGGCCCGGGCCCCCCGCGCCTCCGCCGTCGATAGTGCCCATTGGGCATCTGCCAGCTGTGCCGCAGCGGTGGGGCCGAGCCGATGGTGTTGGAGCGGCCCAGGCTGGTGGCCACAGCTGCTTCGAAGGTGAGCGTCTCCTCCTCGCCACAGTCCGAGGCGTGGGAGTCTTCGTGCAGGGCCAGGTAGGGCTCGGAGATGTAGCGCTGTGGGGAGGCGTGCTGACCCTGCTGTACGTGCCGGGAGCTGGAAGACTCCGCCAGGCCGGCCTCAGGGCTCTCCAGGGCTTGGGAGGCCATCGGAGAGCCACCCTCACTTCCATCAGCCGGTGGAGACATGCTCCCGGTGTGTCGAATCAGGGAGCTGTAGGAAAGGAGGGGCCGAGGCTTTGGTGGCACGGGCGGGAGCTGCCGGCGACTTCGTCTCGGAGTGCTGGTGTCAGAGATGGAGGGGATGGAGCTCTCACTCAGGGAACCCGTGCCCTGTGCAGTGGGACAGACATGGCATGTTAGACGGGGCTGGGCCTGATCCCTACTTGCGGCCCTGTTACAGCCCCTAACCCTTCTGACAGAGAGCCTGTGGAGTCTGGACTCTGGGGGAGGGAGGGCTGAGTTGGGGTCCCAACTGCAAGTCCCCTCCCCGAGGAATGCAGGGATTAACTGAGACTGAGGAGTCTCTGCCACATAGGCCAGGGCAGGTCCATTTAAACTGCAGCTGAGGCCTGAGACTCTGCACTTCTAACAAGCTCCCAGGTGCCGGACCACGCGACAAACACTTCAAGTAGCGAAGATCTGGAAGCTCTATATATGTTACAAGTGGCTCACCAAAGAAAGCCTTGGGACTTTTCAGAAAGACCACTTACAGGAAAGGTGAATGAATGCTCTAGGGCTGGTGTCTGGGAAATCCTTCTTGGGAAGTGGATCTGAAGGAATGGCAAACACCTTCCCTCCTCTTCACTTTTGCCTTCGAGTCTTCAGTGGCTTGCTGACGTTAACTCATCCACATGACCAGCTGCTTCCTCAGACCTTACGTGACCTGCTCACCTATTTATTCCCAAGGGTCCCTGAGCCCAGTGCCAGTAAACAGACCTTCTGGAAGGTGTTTCTCAAGGTATGTGTGACCCATGAGCCACCTGCTCAGAAACTCTTGGGGAAGAAGGGGTCCTTTCAACTGCAGACTTCTGGGTTTCCCTTTCTAACTGGTCTCACTACTGAAGTAGAATGCTTTAGGCCCCAAGGCTATGCTTTGGTGATTATGTTCTGCACTGAAATTTGAAAGCCACTACTCTAGAAGAAAGTTCTCCACTGCCTCTAAAAGTCTCTATTAGCCCCTCCTCCTCCCCTCTGCTCACTGCTGTTGACTGGATCTCCCATCTGGGCTCTGACACCCATTGTAGGGCTGGGAGGAGGAGAGCAGGGCTAGAGCATGTTTTCACATAGCTCGGGTAGTTATTTTTTAGGCAAAGGATGGTGTTTCAACAATAGTCTGGAAGAAGAAGGTGGTCTTCTTGCGATGGCTGGAAGCTAGGTCAGTAAGGTTGAACTGATCCAACTTATAAATCCTGTGCTGAGGGATGAATCACCATTCTAACTAATACTTAGGATCATGTAACTGGTCAAAGAAATTTTTCTGGCTAAAGGCGATCTTTTCCTCCTAAATCTGGCTGAGACATTCATGCACGTATTTGTTGGGACTTTGTACCTCTGGGTTCTGAGGACTGAGATGGAATGACTTCTCAATACCATTGTCTTTCTTGGGGGAACTATCTGGTTTTCTGTGAATTCCTATCCTTTGTAAGTACACAAGCATGAGTAGCTAACTTCTGCGCACAATGGATATAGTTTCCTGTGAAACCAAGGTCTGTGTGGGTGCCCATATTTTGCACCTAATGTTAACAGACCACTCCTCCCTATCTTTCTAGAGGCTCCACTTCCTCTCCATGCTCACCTGTCTGTTGGGGGTCTGTGACCTGCCCTCGCTGGGAGACCTGGACTCATGGCGCTCGGGGGACTCCCAGTCAGCCTGGGTCCCTCGCTCCTCTGAGTTGCAGCGGGAGACATCGGGAGAGAGAAGATGCTTTCGCTCTTTTGAACGTCCCCGCTCTCTGCCCCCTGAGCGGTGGGTGTCAGACTTGTGGCCTGGGAGAGAAGACAAAAGCATCTGATCACAACTCTACCCATACTGGCCTCTGAACATAAAGAGATGTCATATAGCCTGGGACTGAGCCCCTAAAGAACCCCAGCTTCTCCAGGCATGTCAGAGGCAGGAGGGAAAGGTTGGAAAACTACCCTTTGTGAAGAGGTAAGTGTGCAGACACACAGGCCAAAGGATGCAATTGGTTCTCTTCTGCTTCTGTTAACCCTAGACACAATTAAGATAGAATCTTTGCCAACACCCTGGCCCAGGAATTCTCTAAGTCCTAAACATGGGTGTGTAACTTTTGGGGGGCAAGATGGCACCAGTAGAAGGGATGGAGGTCAAAGGGTTTCAGTCCCATTGAGGGCTTTTAGTCCCATTTCTGTGAATTACTGGCCCTATGCTACAGGCACGTCACTGCTTTTTAATATCTGTTTCCTCATCTAGCAAAACAGCGTTTGAAGTAGACTAATGATTTGCTAATGATTGTTATCAGTATGACCCTTTTCCTAAAAAAAAAAACAAAAAACAAAAAACCACACAAAATGAAACTCAAATACCTAAAACAGTTCCAGGTAACACTATCGAAGTTGAAGCAGAGTTGGAGGTGAGAGCCCAGACCCTGCCAGGAATATATCAGAGGCCCCCTAGCAAACCCCAGGGGTTTTGCAGAAGGCCATTTGAAAATCTCAGTTTTTTTTATTATTTAAATATAACTGAAATACAAGGTTAAATTAGTTCCAGGTATACAACATAATTGCTTCAATAACGCTATACATTTTAATGATTTCTATAGCCCTACTCTGAAAGAAAGAAATTTCAGCCTTTAGGATGAATATAGAGGACTTCATTTTGGGATAAGTCACAAAGGGAAGCCACTTCTGGTCATGAGCGTTCTTCCTTCCCTCACTCTCCTCAACCTGCATCCTTATCTGAATCCTGTTCCAGTGATTTTCAGTTCTTGCCAGAATTGGTCGTCAGGGTGGGAGCCTGAAAAGAGGTGAACAGTGAAGACCCCTTCACCTGAGTCAGAATTCAGGCGATGAGCTGACAGTCTCAGGGAGGAGTGGTAACTCCGGCGACGTGACTTGTAGGTGTTTTCACTGCTTCTCTCCATAGAGAATTCCTCCAACCATGAGGAATTTGAACGCTTATCCCGAATGGTGGAAAATGAGCGTCTCATGGAGCTAGGGTCTGTCACCACCTGGAAACGTGAACCCCCCCCCCAGAGGAACACAAAATCCGGATTAATTACTGGAAGGTTCTAAAATTAGGGAAGAAGTGAGATAGAAATTATTGAACATTGCAAAGCATAACTTCCCTTGAATCCCTCTTGCTCAGACCTGAGCTGAAGGAGGCTGTTCCAGAAAGTGTCTTATGCTATATTAACACAGATACTGAGACTTAACTAGGGTCTTTTCTTCGTGCTCAGGAAAGCAAGCAGCTGAGTATACAGGGTAAGCTTCCCATACAGCCATTTACCAGAAGAACTCAGCCAGGACCTGCAGTGAACCTTGGAATATGTGAAGGCAATTGTCAAAAAAAAGTCTGCACCACACAAGAAGCACAGCTTTGCCTTTTATTGTTTCCCCTCGCCAGAGAAGGAAGGCCCTGCCATGTAGCCTGGAAGCTTAGGAGAGCCTGTCACTGGGCAGCATCTAAGATTGAACTGCTCTCTATCATGGGTTCCATCCTAGTCCCACCTTAAACTCTGGCATTTTTGATTTGCCACAGATGTTAAAACAGATCCACAAAAACTTCTTGTCTCTGTCAAAACTTGATGTGAGACAGACAGACAGAAAAAAAGAAGCCAGGAAAACAGACAAATGAGGCGTGGCCTGCACTGGTTAGGACAGACGGTCCTGACACAGAGCTGTGTGTGTACATAATTGCATATGTGCTGGGGGAACCAGGAAAGGAGAAAAGGAAAAATACGCAGGGAAAATCCTGTAAAACATTTCTTGCATGGCTGGTTGAGTCTTGAGAATGTTGATCCCATCCGGAAGGAGTTATACCATTTTGCTGGCTAGACTGTTATGGTTAGGGCTTCCTTGAAAACACACTGTGGAGGAGTAGGCTCTATTAAAGATGGCCCATGAGCCAGATTTTTCTTGTAGGGAAGGGGTGGGGGCAAGTCAAGAGCTCACCTGATAATATCAGATGTTTTTTCATAACCCACCAATTCAATACAGCCCAGGATGCCACTGCATAGGGTAGGTGGTGATAGCTTTTTACCTGGGGATCCACAGTCAGGCGTGGCATAGAGGATGCCCTCCCAGATCCCGTATGCTCCTGGGTGTCCGAAGGAAGGTAGATGCCATGGTTAGAGGACTGCACGCTTTTTAATTCACTAACCTCTGGCTCCTGGAAATAAACACACAGCCACGCTTGTGGGACTTGGTTCCATCTCATTGCTTCTCACCTCCAGTGGATGATTCTGCCTCCTCCATAACAAAAATGGCTTTTAGAAGACAGACTTGCATCTTTATGATCTCAGCTGTATGTGTATATATGTGTCCATTTATGTATGCACATGTGGTATACCAGATGTCCCAAACAGAAAGCTCTACCTGGGATTAAAAGGTAAAGATTACCTTTCCTAGTCTAGTATTTATCACTTTTATTTACTACTAAGCAATGTTTCAGATTGTATAGCTCTGTAAAGTATTATGAGTCATAATACTTCTTAGATATGTGAAGTCTACTTTTTGAGAGTTGGTAGCATTGGTTTCCTCAGATTAAAAGAATAAGCCTATTTATCAACTAAATAGAAACTACTGGGGCGCCTGGGTGGCTCAGTCAGTTAAGCGTCCAACTCTTGGTTTTGGCTCAGGTCATGATCTCACGGTTCGTGAGTTTGAGCCCCGCTTCAGGCTCTGAGCTGTTGGTAGGGAGCCTGCTTCAGATTCCCTTTCTCTCTCAAAATAAATAGATAAAATTAAGAAAAATAAATAGAAATTCCTACTCTAAGGAAAGTCACCAATTTCTGGTGTCAAATATATCATCTCAAACCTTAAGACATGATTTTGTGAGCTGAGAGCTTTCCTAAGATTGAAACCATTTGAAAAATGTGGTAGGTGATGCTGTCAGGGATGCTCTAAACTAGCAGAGTCCAATATAATCCGAACTACTATGTAATTTTAAATTTCCTAGTAACTACATTTAAAAGAGTAGTTTTATCAAACTGTGTTTTATTTAATCCAATATATCCAAATATTCTCATGTCAACATGTAATCAATCTAAAAAATGAAGATATTTCGCATTTTTTTTTTTTTTGCACCAAGTCTACCTATCGCACATCTCAGTCTGGACTAGTACATTTCAAATGTTCAACTGCCACATGTGGGTAGTAGCTGTTATATGGGCTGTGCCACTCTAGAGAATTAGAGATTTCCAATCCACCCTTCTAAGTCTCTGTGCAACTTTTTTTGTTATTTTCCTGGCTAAAGAATGTTAGTTTGGCAAATGTACGTGATCTATACAGATAGCTACTGTCATTGCATAAAGGGTAGGGCTGCCTTGGAAATGTTTACATGGCCACCAAAGAGACCTAGAAATATCCTGGACATCTGGAGATTATAAACCAGAAAAAAAAAGCTATTTTATATTTAGGAAATTATACCTTAACAACCTAGTTGTCTGAATAGGGCACTGCTGAAGGAAGCATGCCCAAGACCCTGTGGCTGGGTGGTTACTGGGGTGAATGGGAAGACTGCCTTCCTAGGACATGTGATACGTGCACTTGAGGGAATTATAGTGTTTGTAGTACATGCTTTATAAAGCACACAGGTCCGACTTGAAACAGACGTGGTAACAACACTACAGGCTGTGGGGTGTGAGAGGTAGTGTAAGACACACGCACAAATCATGGCCACGCCTCTGGACGTGGAGCAGGGGGCCCCAAGGGATGGGCAGAAGTACACAGTGGTGAGAGTATAGCACGGGCTGACACCTGAACTGAATTACAGACACCAGTACTGACAATGAGATGAACACATATCCAAAAAGTCCTGGCACTACGGCTCAGCCCTGGGGAACCCACAGAAATAATGATGTAATAAAGAAAGCCTCCCTGTGAAAGAAAGGACACATTATTGAGATTTTCCCAGCCAGACGCATCATGAGGCAGACAAGCTGTAGAATGCTGAGAGGCACTTTTAAGAATCAAACTATCTGTACCAATTAGTCCATGGTACTAAATTCCTCACAAAGAAAGGCAGGAAATTCGTTCAAGGCTTCCTGCCTACCTTACCAAGAACACCTAAGGCACTCATACCATGCGAGGGTCTGGTCTAGCTGTCTCCCAAACACAGCAACGCAGAATTCCCTGTCTCTGCAGTCACTGGAGACGGAATCACCCATTTGAGCTACCAAAGGGTTTTTCCCTGCTCTGAGGGTACTCATGCCAGCAGACATGCACTCCATAAACAGATCAGTCCCACATTTCACCCACATCATCCATCTAGGATGGCTCTGAGGTGCACGGTAGCAGTGGAGAGGGGTCAGGAGAGAAGGGGAGAGAAAAAACAGATGAATTATAATCAAAATGGCATAGAACTTACTATAAGCTGTCTATATGGATTTTTGCAAATGTTGGGTTTTGTCTTTTTCTTCCCAGGCCAATGAACACTTGGGGTTTAATTCTAAGCCCAGGAAGGAACCTGATCTGATGACTCCTGAACTAAGGATAATGGTAAAGTCTATTATCATTGGAAATCACATGTTAGCTTTGTATTAGCAAAATCTAAAGGTCAGTGTGCCCCCTCTTCTCCAAGCTTAAACTTGACTCAAGAGGTTTCTCAGGAATTTTATCATTTATGCTAATAAAAAACTATAGGCTTGGGGCACCTGGGTGGCTCATGTGGTTAAGCGTCCGACTTTGGCTCAGGTCATGACCTCACACATGAGGGTTAGAGCCCCGCATCAGGCTCTGCTGACAGCTCAGAGCCTGAAGGCTGCTTTGGATTCTGTGTCTCCATCTCTCTTGTCCTTACCCCATTTTCGCTCTGTCTCTCAAACATTAAAACAAAAACAAAACTCTAGGCTTATGGGAAGGATTTTAGGGACCTCTTAGAATGTAGTTGGCTGGTAGAATTGTGACCCAAAGGGACACACAGAAAAGAGGTAAGAGATTGTTCTGTAACTCTTGGCTGACAGCCAGTCACTCACACGTGCTCCCCTGAGTGATCCAGGAGCAGGGCGTCTCCCAAGGGCTGGCGTAGGATATTCCTGTGTTCCCAGAAGCAGTACCTGGCTACACTAAGCTGTCCATTTGGTGCCACTCATTCTGACGGTCCATCCTAAGGCCCCATATCCAAGGCAAGATTTTGACTCTTGCTTCTACATTTGCTGCTTACAGGCATAAGTTAAGAAGGTTTGGCCTGAAGCAGTGTAAGTTCCTGCAGTAGGTAAGGGGACTCTGGGATTGTAAAAATCTGCAGAGGAAGCATTTGTCACAGAACATCAGAGATTCAGCTATGAAAGGAGAGACAGCAGGAAACTCCTGGGGTAACTAACTGGCAGGACTACTGGAAAGGGTTTTCCTGATAAACCATAGCTATGAAATAAAATTTGGAAATGAGAATGGGAGGGATCAGGAAACCAAGGAAAGATTTTTGAGGTCATGTAACTCATTCATTCACCAGAGACTGCTGTTCCTGAAACTGTCCATCATCGGCTGGGTCCATACAAGCCAACTGGAATATTTCCTGGGGGGAGAGCGGACTCATCGAAGGGTATCCACTACGGCCACTCCTGAAAAGCAATGGCAAAGTAGGAGGTAATGTGTACATGAGAGAAAAAGAGAGAAAGCCATGTCATAGGCACCACTATTAATTCCCACCCCAGACAAGACTTCCTTCCCACCAAGGGTAACACCCTTTAATACTGGCTGGCTTGTAAGCCTGGTAACTGACAGGCAGCTGGACCCTAGAATTAAAAAGTAAAAAAAAAAAAAAAAAAAAAAAAAGCAAAAGCATTGGAAAGGAGAAACCACTGTTTTCAACCTGTGTTGGGAACCATTCAGTATTCTGCTGGTGACTGGTGTATCTGTGACAAATGACATTATTTGTCACACTCAGCCATATGGAAGACCAATGCTGGATTGCAAACCTGTTTCTGCTCAGTTTCTCCCTTCAGCAGAAAAAAATGCCATAGTTTAAACAGAGAACAATTTGTTTAAATATTAAGCAGTCATGGTCTTTTAAAAAATTTTCCTCCAGTTTCAGTAGAAATATGGTTTTATTGTGCCAACATCCCTGGCCAAACTAAACAATTCAATGCTATGAACACTTATTGAAGGACGACTGTGCCAGACATAGTATCTGTTGGTTTATGAACGTGTGGAGTGATCTCAGAGGTGCTGGTGAGGAGGTGGTAACTTCTGGGTTGATGGCTATGTAGGGGGATGCTTGAGTGGTGATGAGGTAAGAGGCCTCTGAATGAAAGGTATGGACAGCTGTCCCTGTGTGCCTGATATTAAACCACTGTTGGGTACCTGTGGACACTCTTAGCCAATGGGATCCACGGGGCAGGTTAGGAGAAAAAGAGATAGCCAGTCTTTCCTGAGAAGATAGCTGCTATAAAATAACAGGTGCCCTCTGACCTACTCAAGGATGCAGAGTGGGCTTCCTGATCGTGGGAAGAAGGTCAGGGTCTGGGCCGCAGCTCTCAGTAATGGTGGAGCTGGCAGGGGGAGACGGGTCTACCACCTTACGCTCGAGGAACAGCCCTTTCATGGTTGAGTCTACTGTACTCATGAATGCATCCACTGGAAAATTTGAGGCATAAACAAGGGGTTCCAGTTACTTAAAAATAATCCATAGGCACAATCTTACCTTGACTTGGATCACAAGGAGAGATCTGAAGAGCAGAGAGTCACCCCCCCCCCCCCCCGGTCTGGCCCCTTGCTGCTGGGAGGAAGTTTGCTGAATTTTCACAACTGATACAGAGTGATCTGATATTTAAATGACCTGCTTACATGTTACTCATCTTACTAAGTGTGTCTTCTCCTGAGAACCACTAGGAGTAGGATAGGCACTGCTGTATGAGGAATCACAGAATCCCTAATAGGTAGAGAGGACCCTTGGAATCACCGAGCAACCTCAGAGTTGACTAACTTCAACCGAGAGTTGGCTTCCTACTTTAAAAACCTTGTCTGTCTTCTCATCGTTAGGATAAAGTCTGGAACATGGCTGCTCATGATCTAGTTCCTATTTTTCCAGCTTCCTCTTGCCCTTCACCCCCCGCTCCTGAATTTCATTCTCTTAAGTTCACTGAATGTGCCCACCCGGCTTCTTTCTGCCTCAAAATGTTAATACAGGCTGTTCCCAGAGAACAGAATGCTTCTCTCCAACTCCTCTGCCCTCCACAAACTGTTCATGTTACTTTGAGTTCATCCTTCAAAATTCACTTTGTTAAGTAAATGCTCTCTGATCTCTCCCTCTGCCGGAACTGGCAGGTCCCCTTTTCACATGGACTCAGATTCTGCCACACTGTTTTCTTCCTATACAAATGACTGAAAATGACAGCTTTTCTTCTTTCCAATAATTGTGTTTCATGACTGGCTTCCCTCCAGGTGTAAGCTCAGTAAGGGCAGAAGTTACGGAGGGACCAATGTCCCCCTCTCAGGACATGTGCCAACATCGATCCCAAAGGCTCATGCCAGAAACTTGGGGGTCATCTTTTATTTTTCCCCTCTCCTTTACTCCCTGAGGCAAATCAATCACCAACTCCTATCCAGTCTCCCTACTGATAATATTTCAAGTCTTTGCATCTCTCCCCATCTCCCTCTTGTTAGTCTAAGGAACAGTCATTAATAATTTACACAATTGTAGTCACATACCAAAAGCAGTACTGTCTCTCAAACTCCTCCCCTCTGATCCAAGCCCACACTGGATTCAAGAATGATCTTTGAAAAGTTCAAGTCTGATCATGTCACACTGATGAGTAAAACCCCACTCCCATATCCCATTTATAATGCTCCCACGTGCTGGCCCCAGTGGAGTTCGTCACCTGCTGCCTCACTGAGCTCTCTGTGCTCCAGCCAGCCATCAGGCTCCTGAAGCTTATCACCTTCTCCCTTCTCTTGAAGAACATGCCTCTGAGTCTCACTTAAACATTACTTCCGCAGAGAGACTTCCCTGACCCCCTGACCAGGTGTGCTGCTTCCCTCCTGTGGTATTCCAATAGGTGACGCTTCTCCATTTGAACTTTCATCACTTTTGTAAATTTCTTTTTCAGGATTTGTCTCCATGGGGACCGTGATAATGTTGACTGCTAAATACTTAGTGCCTGAGCCAGCTTTTCCATCATATTGGGTTTTAATAAATATTGATCAAATCAATGAGTGAATCAATAAACACAGAGAGAAGTTGGACTGATGCCATGTGGGAGTTATGTAGAGCAAAATGTTTCGGTGAGAGAGGTCTAGGTAGAGGGGTGGCCTCCTTTCTAAGCCAAGGACTCTTGAAAAATGCTGCACACCCTTCCACTGGGAAGGTTCCACTGCTCCAGGCATACCTCCTTCCCGCACAGATCAAAGATAAACATCTGCCGGTTTTGTGTAGACAGGAGAATCCATACCTTGCTACCTCATCACATCAAATATTTGTAAAAATGAGCAATTGCCTGGTCATGGTGTTTGTCCTTTGCTTCTCTTGTAAATGTGTTGGATTATGACCTCTGAAATCAATGTTTTTCAAAAACAGGCATCCAACACCACAGGCAGAAAGGAACTCATGGTGAGAGACTCCAAATGGCTTTCATTCCCCTGATGATTCCTAAAGTTGTGATATTTAGTGACTATTGGCTCCATGAGAACCAGGGCTGGGTTAAACCCAACAACAAAACCTCATTTACATGGGGTAGAGGAATTTCTGCCCTTTGGGTACTCGTACATGCTTGTTGAGGAGAGAAAAACCATGTTATAATGAGATAGGGATGGTATAATAAAGCATTTATGACTAACAAGTAGGGGCTAAGGCTTGCAACTCAGAAGAGTTGACAAATTCCTTAATTGAGGTTTTGTTTCTGCTTCCAATATACACATTTTTTTGTGTGTGTGCCTGATCTAAGGTTGCTTTTGTTCATTACAGATAGCACCGTAGTGGGAATACTCTAGAGGTTAGGAATAACAAACTTAAATTCCAGTTCAGCTTCGGCAACTAATTTAATGTCCAATTTCTTATTTGTTTGAATGATGACACTAACTTATGCCCTTTTTCCTTTGTCCATTCCCAGTGCTGTCTCTTAAGCTTTCCACAATACCAAATATGCATTGTCTGCCTTTTATTACCCCTGCTGAATAACCATTTTAAAATAAAAATTGTAATGGGGCACCTGGGTGGCTCAGTCGGTCAGGTATCCAACTTCCTTTGTGAGTTTGGGCCCCACATCGGGCTCAGCGCTGACAGCTTGGATCCTGCTTCAGATTCTGTGTCTCCCTCTCTGCCCCTCCCCCACTTGCACTCTGTCTCTTTCTATCAAAAATAAACGTTAAAAAAATTAAATACATAAATAAAAATAAAAAATGTCTTCACCTCAGAGAAAGGGTCATTTGGCTCAGACTATTATTTCTGGGGCATTTCTGGGCCTGCACAATGGCATGGGTGACAGGATGCAAACAGGGCAGCTGTGGACCCATTGGTTATACTCACAAGCCTGAGACAGGGTCCTGCTGGAGATAAGGCAGGGCTTTGGCATTAGCAATGATCTCCTGAGGCAGAGATGAAGGCTCCATGCGCTGGAACATGGGTGCGTTTTTCTGTGTTAAAAGTAGGAAGGAGGAAAAAGGAACTCATATGACCCTGGGGTGTGTTGGTGGAGTGGGGAATACAATTTACTTGGGTAAGATAGGAACATGCCTGATACTCTGATCCACTGGGTTTCTAATCCCCACAACTAGAAAGTTCCTGGACGCTGCACCCCTACCTCTGCTTCTAAGCACTTGCAGGGCACTGTGCCCCAGCTATGCACAGGCCCGTCCCTATAGGGAGTCATGTGACTCCTCACGGCCCACCCACCTCCCATACTGTCAGTGACCCTCACCTGTTCCTCCAGCTGCTGCCTCTGCTTCTTCACCTTACTCTGTTTATAGTAGTCCATGATCATCATTGCTGCATAGATTTTGCCCACAGTCAGGTCAGAGGCTAAAAACACAAATGTGGCATGGAAGGGAACAGGGAGAAGACAGGTGGCAGAGAGTGAGGATACCTCACAAGCTTCCCCATTCTTTGAACCAGGTTTGCTCCCGCAGCCATCCACCTATCCAGTATTTATTGAGAGCTCCACATGCACCAGACCCTGAGGATACAAAGTGACTAGGTTGCATATCTATCTTTGGGAGCTTCCATAGCCACCCAGTGAGAGTAGGCGTACTGATGAGAAACCACATGTGAGTAAGCATCACCTCCACTGGTCTAGATTTCCATGTCTAAGTAACGGCACCCTATTCCCACCTGCATGAGGGTTTGCTGAACAGTATTATGGGTAGGGAGAGAGCTATGCACCCAAGAAGTTTCACCCACGACTACAGTGACCTATCTTGAGAAAATGTTTTCAATTCATGCCAAAGGGATTAAGGAGTGGGAGATTTGGGTTTCCTAAGAATAAAAGAGCAACCTTCCCTTATCTCCTTGATCCCTCAGTGTTCTAAAAGATGTGGCCTTGGTATGCTGAGCTCAAAGTGACAACGATACCCAGGAGGAGACCCACACCTTTGGGCATGGGCACGAGCAGATCTAGCATCTTCTGGGATAGGTGAGGCCAGATGGCCAGGGTCTCCTTTTGTAGTTCTGAGTCTAGCTGCTGTCTGTCTGCACCACCTAGAATAAAATAAACTTCAATAAATAAAAAAGACATACAAATAACCAGTACCCAGGGAACAGGTGGGGGGAGGAGCTGAATCAGCATGGCACCTCATAGTCCCAGAGGAGATCTTGGCACTTCGTGACAGTGGATCTTGTAATACCACGTCTTTCTGCTGAAGAAGCAGAACACATTTTGGCTCCCGTTTTTAGTGACTCAGGGATATCCTGCCACAAGATCTGAGGCCCCAAGACCAAGATCAGCTTCCTCATTCATTTGAAATACCTCCCAGGAGCTTAATATATCAGAGGGAAAGATGAAAAGAGCCACAAGGAGCCTCCCCTGACTCATTACACATACATCAATTCTTCCGGCAACTCTGACTCCATAGTCTGAGTGACCTGATTTTAAGAAGGATTTGGATCAGGCAAGAGCAGGAAGGCTAGATGCCCATCTGGAAGTAATAAACCTCTTTTCTCCTAAATCGCTGAACCGGAAATCAAGAAGAGCAAAGAACGGCCCTGATGGTATCTGCCACAAACCTTCCAGAGTATTAGAGATACCACATAAGAAACAAAAAGAACAAAATTAAAACTCATTTGTTCAATAAACAAATATTTCTAAGATGCCTACTATGTGCCATTCACTGAAGACCACATCCTGGTAAAGCTGAAAGGAGGCTTAGAGATTGTCAGACCAGTCATTTATTTTCCAGGAGGAAATGGCAGGCATTATAGTGATTGGGTCAGAGGTGAAAGTAGGACCCTGATAGTTGATTTTCAGATCACGACATTGTCAGATGGATGCAATGTTCAAACAGCTCTGTCCTGTGCCACCTTGGGTGAGTCGTTCCAGAGTCCCATTTTCCTTTCCTGGCTTACCTTTGGCGATTTTGATGTCCAGTGCTGTCCGTATCAGAGCCATGAGTGTGGAGGTGAAGTGGACTGTCATGTCCTCAGCTACTGGCATATTCATCAGGACCAACCTCTGTGCGAAAGAGAGAAAAGAAAGAGCAGGAGGGAAAAAAATATCGAAAGAAACCTTGGTGAGAAGAGAAGAAAAGTGTGGAGGTCAATGCTGAGACAAAAAAGAAGGGCAAGGATTCCCCATCCCCGGTCCCACCTCCTCTCCCTGCTTCTCACTTATGGCTCATTTGCTGCTGTTTAGTACCCCCCCCCCCCCCCCCCGGAGAATGTTGCCAAATTCCAAAAGAAGGAAGACTAATCATTCTTGAGGACTCCTCCATGGTCCTAAGAATGTCTTTAATAGGGATGGAAAGTGATTTCTAAAAGAAGTGGCTCAGAGAAAGGAGTCAGCTCTGGGAGGTGGCTCCATTCCCTGATGCAAGGCTGCTCTCTCTTTCCCCTTGTCCCATGGATACCCCCAAAACTCACATGGAAAGGTAGTGATGGGAGAGATTTTGCTTTGCTTATCTGTTGAAATATGCATCCTGATGCCCCCCTTTTTGAGTCTTTAAAAGGTGAAATTTGCCAGCACGTGATTGAACATGCATAAGTCCAACTTATCCAAAGGTGGATGAGGTGGAGCAGGATGGAAGAGGAGGAGAGTGCAAACAGGGTACAGGGGAAGAAAGCTGGGAACAGCAGAGGAGAGAGAATGAGAGAAGGGTGACCAAGGCAGGAGCAGAGTGGGCAGGCCTTGTTCCCCTCACCCAAAAGAAGGGATCAAACTGAAATGGCCAAATCCACTTTCCAGAGAGTATATTGCTTTTGGAATCCTTTAACTTTTCCTCCAGTCCCCACGCCCCTTCAACCCGCCAAGCTTCATCCCCGACATTCAAAAAACTCAAGGCCACATTCTACCACCTGGTACTTTGGGATGTGGCCATCATGAGCAAAAAGGATGCCAGCCCATAAGCTGCACATGAAGAGCCATGTACTGGGCCCTCAAGGGCCCTGTTCCAAGGAGATGCTCTCTGGAGCTGTACAAGGTGGAGGCAGCAGCAGCAGCAGCAGGTCCTCTGGCAGAACCACCAGCCTAGCAGGGAGGGACATGTCTCTTCCCAAGGCAGGATCTCTAATGCTCCAGTGGAACATCTGGCCTAATGTGATTCTATAGGCATGGTGTCTTAGAGTGTAAAGTCAGTTTCTTGTTTGTATCTGAGTTCCATCTCTCTCCCACTTCCTTAAGCTTCTAGAGAAGTGGCCACATTGCTGTGGTATATTCCTAGATGAAAGAGCTCCAGAGTTCTGGGTCAGTCTAAACACCAAACAGTAACTATTACTAATGGGTGGAGAAAAAAAAATCAGGCCCCAAAGCTCTGAGTACCTACCCTAATGGCGGGTGACTTCCAATGTATGCTGCTGCTCTGAGCAAGCCATGGGGAATCCACCCATAACTCCAGGGCCAGCCCCCAAATCAGTCATGCCAATAATGCAAATCTAATGCTGAGTGCAACTTGTGCCCAATGTCACCTTTTCCCTTGTACTGACAAGAGAACCAGGCAGCTGGGCTGGTGGGGGAAGGGGCCTGGATCCTTCATCATGTATCCTAGAAGTCGCGTTCTTCTTTTTTTCTAATACCTAGAAGGAACCATGCCACAGTTCCTTCCTATATCAAAGAAGAAGACATTCATTAAGGGTTTGCCTCTCTCCTAAAAATTTGAACCATGTTTAGACAAATTTCTGCATCATTTCCTCAGCTTATCTGATTGGAGGTTTTTTCTAGGCTCTGATAGCAGTTTTGCTGTTCGCTTCCTTCTTGCCCATATATGCTATCCTGCAGGCCACCACTCTGCCTCCTCTGAGCAAACACGCTACTTAACACTTCCTTTCTAGTCATCTGCTCACAAGAAGCCACACGCTTGGAGACACGCAGAACACACAACAAGCCCCACGGTGAAGACTCTTGCCAATCATTCCTCATATTGTTTCGGGACTCCATACTTCCAGGAACCTTCCTTGCCCTTTGACCTCATCATTCCTTTTCCCCTTGGTTCCCTCCTCCGCCTCCCCGGCCCAGCTTCCTCCCCATGTTCTGGCCTCCCTCCTGTTGGTCTCTAGCCCAGAACAAAGGAAGGGGTGGTCTACCTTATATGCCACTTTGGAGGGACATCTCTTGCCGAGGCCTAGCGGTGGTGACATGAGAGTCAGCATTTCATACATCTCAGTGTAATGGATGCGGCCACTGCTCATGGAGGGGTGGTAAGTGGAGACGGGGTGGGGGGGCAGGGCAGGGAAGGAAGTGAGGAGAAGGATGCAGACCAGGAGGAAAGGAGAACAGGCATTCCCAGAGAGCCAAAACAAAACAAACAAAATAATACAGAGAACAGGAGAAGAGAAACAAAACAAAATGGACAAACAGAAAAAGAATAGGAAACCTGTTAATCGAGGCAAATCATACACGGGACTCCATCCTGGTGCGGATTTATATCACGCCCCACACAGACCCGGGAACGTTGGTGGCAACCTCTGGTCCCCCTGACTCTGCTGCGTAGTCATGGGGACGCGTTTTCTCCTCGTGGTCGATTGTTACCTACTTCGCTACTCACTCTATCCATCCTCCATACAACACAAGCCTGTTTTCAATTCCCAGGGCTGTGTGCGAGCGGTATAAAACGGATAGACGGTGCTCCAGCCACGGGTTAGGATTTCTGGCCCCGGCTGGGAGGGGGCCCCGACCTGCATGTCAGGCCCTTCTCCTCCTCTGAACCCACAGGCGGAACATCGTGTATCCCCCTCTGTGGTGTGTGTGCGAAAGGAGGCGGCAACTTGCACTGAAAGTGGCGCGCTACTTTTCGGAGCCGGCCGGTTGCTTCCACCTGGCTCTGCGGGGAAGAGTGCTCTCTACTCCGGGCATGCCCCAGGGCGATGGCATGCTGGGGACAGAAGAGACCAAACCAGGAGGAGGAAGAGCATCTCGCATGCCATGCTGCCCTCCCGGCTCTCCCCACATGCGGCTGCAGGTTTCACCGGGGCGGAGTTTAAAGAGTCTCAGCAGAGGCAGCTGTTTGGCCTCCTGAGTACAGGAATCACTGTGTCACCACCCCACGCCAGCTCCTTCCCATTGCCCTGGCTGGCATCTTCCTGGGCCTAAGTCTTCTGCCAGCTGCCGGACCGAGCTACGCCCAGAGAGCCCACCCTTCTCTCCTGCGGCACCAGGAGATGCTTCCTTAGCTAGCGGGTTTGGATTCGACGGTGGCTTGGCAGAGCCGCTCCTGTTCCAGTTCCCAGGGTCTGGCAGAGTTGAAGAGGGGGTCCTATGTGCCCCTGAGCAATGTCCTTGGTCTCACAAACAAGCAGTGATGTCGCAGTTATGACAGGCCCCCTCAATCCCCTCAACACTACACATAAGACCCCTAAGGCAAGAAATCTGCTCAGGAGCCTCCGCTGCCCTACAGAGACCTTCGCAGACCCCCTAAGCTACTGCATTCTTCTAGACACCCCAAGTCTACCCTCTCTTACCACTCTCACCTCCTGCCCTGATTCATTATAGTTTCTCCCCTCCTTTCTGTCCTCAGGCTTTTACAATCCTTTCTGACCAAACTATCCAGGGGCTGGAGAATGGGCGGAGGTAGGGACAACTAGAATCACATTTTGCTACATTGCACATGGGAGGATGCTGCTGCTTTTCACCAAAAGGAGGTTCTCTGTTCTCCAGTGAAGACGTCTGCATTCTCTGGAGGACGGGGAGGTCCTTCTGGTGAAATCTACAGATTAAGATGGAGTGGGGAGAGGGAGAGAGACAGAGTGTGTGTGTGTGTGTGTGTGTGCGTGTGTGTGTGTGTGTACACATGACTGAGTGTGTGCATGTGCAGAAAAGTGAGAGAGGTCAAATCGGCCTTCCATATCAAGTCCTTTTTTCTGCCTTCCCCCCAAAATGTGCCCTTCTTCCTTCTGTAACAGCTGCTGGTTCTGGGAGTGTTTGGACCTCTTTAAACTCAAAGGAAAGCAACATGAAGGTTCCCTCATGTGGCGCAGCGGTGGTGGAGCAGAACGGAGAGGTGGGTTCGAAGTGGCACCCCACCGCCGGTCATGGCTGGGGACTGGGAGGCAAACCTTGCAAGCCACCCTGTAGGGGCAGTTCTCTCCCAGGCCCAGAGGCGGCGAGATCACCCGCACTAATTTGTACATATCCTTATACGGGATCCTGCCGCTGTAAAGGAAGCACAGGTGGGTTAATAGGACACTCAGAGAAGGGTGGGGAAGACAGGACAGTTTAGCCATGATGTTGAGGGCTGGAAGAGGGAGAGCAGCTTTTTCCCTCCGGCCTGGTAAAACCCAACCAGGAGAGACTGAGAGCAGTGAGCCTCAGAGAACCATCACCTTGCTGAACTGCACTGCCCCCAATTTTCTAAGGAAATCAGAACCCGTCCAGTGCCCAGAGGGGCTGCTGCATGACCAAGAGCACCCCGAGACACCTATCTGGCCCACACTTCGTCAGATGCAGAAAATGGACTCTGGCTCGAGCCAGGCCTTGAAGAGCACAGCCTGAGAGTTCACACAAATGCCTCTGACAGCTGTCAAGAGCAGATGCCAGGCTGCCGTGAAGTGGACTGCCCAACTGTTTGCTTTTCGCAGACATTGATTACAGTCGGTTACTCAGACCTGCTTGTCAGGGGCAGTGGGAAGTCAGCATCTTTCCGCAGACTGTGAGAGACAAATTTCCCATTAGGCTAATTAGCAAGGAGCTCAGTTGGCACAAGGGAATTTGCAAAGGGCTTTGCTTCTCTTGGTGGCAGATTGTTCCCGAGTTCAGCTTGGGCGAGCTCTGCTCCCTCGGTGGGAGCCCGCCTGGATCTGTGCTGGGAGAGCAGCCTGGGAGGGAGCTGTGGACACTCTCCTTCCGGCTCTGCTCCTGCCAGCCAGCCCACAGGCAGCCTGGTCAGATCCAGCCAGAATTCCAGGAACAAGGTGACCTATCTCACCAACCTTCTTTCACAAGGGCCTGCTAGAGAGTCCTGGCTTTCCGTGAGAAGGACAGAATCAACAACTGATTCCTTTTCAGCAGCTAAAGCATCTGCTCTTTCAGAGACCAGAACAAGGAAGCAACATCCCAGTATGGACCATGGTTTCCACTGGAAATTATAAACACACATGTCCACCTCTGAGCATCCAGTCCTTGCCAGCTGCCACGTGAGGCTTTGCCCCAGCTTTACTCTTTCCAGCCTTTTTTTGATTTTGGTGTTAATTCCTCCTCTTTTTCTAAATAACAGCTCATCGGTACTTCAAGTCTCTTGATTCTTGAGAGGAAGTTCATTTAACCATTTGCTCTTTGTTTCTTACTGAGATTGGGATGCGGGTGGGTTGGTACTGCCTATAGGCTGGTGTTCCCTGCATCCTGTATGAGTCTTCTTTTTGAACACATTGGCTCACGTTATCCCTGTTAGTTCTTTCCCCTGCATCTCAAAAAGAAGGCCAGTGAAACTAACCAGAACATGACGCTGTGAATTTCAAAGCAGAAGAGATTCTCCATTCTATTTTTGCTCTCTCACAGCTCCTATATCTGAGTCTCATGGTTTTTTTGTTTGTTTGTTTGTTTGTTTGTTTGTTTGTTTTAGTCCTCATTGAATCATTTCTTCCCAGCAGCCAGAATGAGTCGGGAGAAACACATTTAATGCACATAGTATTTGGGTCCCAAGATAATATGAAAGCACAGGAAGCTGTGGTTTCAGAGAGCTAAAGACACCTGAGTGAGGCCAGGTGAGCAATGAACTTCTCTGCTAGCAGTTCTCCTCTCAGGTTGAGTGAAGACATCCCTTCTCAGGCTCCAAATCCCATGGCCATCCATGCTTTCCAAACCAATTTTCCATAGCTTCTGGTTGTTTTCCTGTATAGTTATTGTCAGTTATAACAACAGTTACATACATGATTTCATATCATCCTACTACCACCCTTCAAAGCAGGCAGGTATCAACACCATTTACAGATGAGGAAGCTCAGAGTAGTTAAGTGACTTGTCCAAGGCCACAGGGCTGATTTGATGCAAGCCCTGGCTACATTCCCTCTAGCACAGCACCCATGGCTTTCTAAGCAGCGCATCTACCAGAAAGTAGATCCAGAGAGGAAAAGCCATTGCTCAGCCATCGTAATAGGAATGGATTTAGAGAACTCTGTGCCCTAAGTCATTAATAATTACTGAGGGGAAGAGGAATTCTGATTCACTCTTCTGACATTTGACCCAAGTTCAACAGCCTCACAGGAGGGAAGATTTTAGGATGAGTCTCAGATTATGAAGGGGCTCCAGGTGGAAGCAACGTGGGCCATTCCTGTGAAGGATGGCATTTCTTGTAGTATTTTCAGAGGGGGACCAGAATGGGTAGATTGGTGAGATAAGATCCTAGAACTAAAATGACATGGGACAGAAAAGTTCCTGTGAAGGAAGTGCTTATAGAACAGTCACCCTGTCCTCAACCGTGAGGGGCCAAAATGCTGTTTCTGTCCTCTAAAGCAGGGATCGGCAAACTTATTTGGTAAAGGATCAGGTAATGCTTTGTATTTTGAGGGGCACACTGTCTTTGTCACAACTACACAACTCTTCCTTATGGTGTGAAAGCTGCCACAGACTATATATAAATGAGTGGATGGCTGTGTTCTAATAAGCTTTACTCACACAAACAGGCAGTGGACCATGTTTAGCCTTGAAGCTGAAGTTTGCCAACCCCTGCTCGGAAGCCCAGGAGGCACATCATCTGAGAAATACTGGACGGTGAAAGAAATCGGGGGATGTTATTCATGCAAATTCCTGCCATTTAATTCAATTCTGTATATAAAAATCCTTAAGTGTTTAGGGGATCAGTTGGAAGATCAGCCTGCTGAGTTTTCTACATAATTTTAGTCAATCTCAAACCATGTCTTTCGAGAGGGATGAGGGAGATAAAATGCTCATGTCACTTACTGTGATGGCCAGATGTTCTGGCCCAGAAGACCCCTGTCAACCCACCCCTCTCCCCGCCCCAATGACTCAAAGGAGTCCACTAACCACTGGTAGGGAAGAAAAAGAAAAAGATTACTGGAAGCCCCTCTGGTGATTGAAACCAAGCACTCTGAGGTGCAGACTGTGTGATGAGATTGGCAAAGAAAAGGAAGGCCTGTCACAGAAGGAATGAGAGGGAAAAAGAAGATAAAGAAGCTATGTTTTTGTTGGCTGGCTGGATACCAGAGCCAATCTGAGGGCCTGAGCTCTTCCCCAGGCCAGGACTGAGAGGAATCTCCTCTCCTTCTGTAACAGGCAGTCCTTTAGGTGGCTCTGGTTCCAACCCCTTCCTTGGGAACCCCACAGGCCCTTGATATGGGCCCCACTGGGATGGTCGAGAGGCCTACGCACCATGCAGCTCTGTCATATTCTGCCCAGACGCGGACAAACTCGTCCAAGTGGTGAGGCCCTAGGATGGATGAGTCCCGAGTCAGGTACTCAAAGTTGTCCATGATGACGGCCACAAACAGGTTGAGCATCTGGAGGGCATGGGGGAGAAGAGGAGTTAGGTAGTGCAAACAAACCTAACACAGTAAAACAGGTTTCAAGGCCAATAAAGAATTCAAAAGTGTGTGAGGCCGAAGTTCCTAACTAAAGCCCTATTCATCTTGTTGAATGCCACGTGTTTTCATCAGAATTTCCACACATTTCACTGTGTATTATTTCACTCTTCAATGCCACTTTATATTTGGAAAGAACCCCACAAAAAGAGTCACTTCATTATCTGTTCAATTAATTTGTTATTGCAGCAGAGGGAGCAGTAAGAGCGACAACATTCTCGAAGTCAAGGCCTGACACCAATCCTCCCTTCTAGCCTCCCCCACCCCCAACCCTGCTCCACAAAAGGAGCCAACAGAAGAACTAGTAAGATGCCTTAGAGCTGACTGCGTGGCTTACTGTGTGAAGACCTGGAAGCCGTTCACGACCTGAAGTGGCTTCCAAGACCCCGTTGTCTCACTTATTTGCACAACATTTGCACAGCATTTATTGTGCACCCATTGTGCTGCAGAGATCCAGGTGCTAAGGATGGGAAGTAAGAAAGTTTTGTCCAGAGATACATTCCTATGCCTAGCACATTGCTTAAAACAGAGCAGACCTTCACCTGTTCCTTGAATATTCTTAAAGACTTAGTATTTAGCACAGACTGTGATGTATGAGGAACACACAAATGGTGTAAAATTTTTTATGAGCCATTTAAGAAGCATACACAGACAGGTTACAACGGGACCAGAAAGGGGTATGAATGTGAATTTTGTATCATTTCCAGTTCATGAAATATTATCCATCTTTTATTTTTTCCGTAACCATTTAAGAATGTAAAAACCACTAGCTCATGGGCCATACAGAAAGAGGTGGCAAGCCGGATATGATCCACGGGCTATAGTTCCCCCCATTTCTGGTCTCAATTTTGCAGTAGGCAACAGAATCCACTGAAGGGATTTGAACTAGGATAAAGACCTAGATATATTTTATCCAGAAGGAGCCCCTGGAAGCAGGGGAGAGTTTTGTGGTGCTTCTGAACCAAGGCAGTAGCAGGAGAGTAGTATAGATAGGAGAATTGAAGGACATGGTATTGATAGAACTAGACCACCTGAATAGCACTGTTTATTGTTTCTTGGCTGCCTAGAACTCATTTACTATACATCTGGTCTCTTGAGGACCCCCCCCCCGCATCCCCCCAGCCGCCTATACCCAGTTAATATGGTTCAGTGGGGTACCACCTATGACCCAGGTCTCAATCAGTCACTGAACCCCATTTTCCTGGGCCACAGTGATTGGTGATCCAATCAAGGCCAATAAAATGGTATTGAACCTTCTGGGCAATAGACTTGTTCTTCCCTGTGAGTCTTGAATGTATGAGGACTGGGGTCTAGAGCTGCTGCTACAGCCATCTTGGAGCCAGAGGCTGGGGGTGTTTGGAAAAGAGCTCACAGGGAGGAGCCTGGAGGAAGAGATCCATAAATAAAGAAACTTGGTCCTGGTGATGTCATCTGAGGGCCAGATCAAGCCTGCTAATGCCTCTCCTGCCCCAAGACTCTTCATTTACATATGCCTGTAAAATCCCTTTTTGCTTAGGCCAGATGTAGCCTCGTGTCCTGTCTTTCACAGTGAAAGAGTCCTGCCTGAGAGACAGAACTGCCTGAGGGGACAAGAGGATTGGATGTCTGTTGATTCCCAGGCAAAATGGCCAGGTGGATGGAGGTGCCAGATATGCAGACGGCATATAAGATAAGGAGAAAGTCTGGAGACAGGACATGGTTGGAGTCTTCTCCGCAATACAGACTGCTGGCTGTTTCCTAACAACCAGTCTCATTCCTGCTTGCCTTCCTCTGTTTTCCTCTGTCCCACTGCCTAGAATACAAGCGGATGCCTAGCCGTGTAGCCCCTGGAGGTGATGTCTGGGGTGCTCACCACTCTGTGGGATGACCGAAACAAGCCTGTACTGCCTTCCTCCAGACTTCACTGGTGTGCAAGAGAAACAAACATCTCTTTTGGTTAAGTCACTGTTATTCGGGGAGTTCTGTCTCATGAAACCTGAGCCTAATCACAGGCTGGGCCTTTCTTTCTGTCACTGAGATTGGAGCCGCCGTGAATACATATACTCAATCACTGCCTGGGTTCTAAAGGGGTTTCCACATAGCCACACGTTTGTTTTACACTCCTTTCAAGGTACTTATTATTAATGTTAATAAAACAGTATTATCTTTGCTTCATATTTGTGTAGTCTTTTATAGCACGGTGTGCACACTCATACCTATTATTTGCTTTAATGCTCATCTCACCTTGTGAGGCAGGCTTAATTATCATCAGCCCTTCGAGGGCACATGTGCCTCCAAGGACACATTTGTATTCTCACCTCCAAGCACACAGCCTGGCTCATCACAGCAGATCAGTAAGTCTAGAGTGGTTGGTTTGAGTTAAGAAGCTGTGTGACTTGCCCCAGGTCACAAAGTCGGTCTCATGCAGGGCTGAGATTTGAAAGCAGATCATCTCATCCTGAATATAGCCTCTTTAAAAATAACATTAATGTGAATTATGCAGCACCCTCCATCTCAAAATTCTGAGTACCTTTATAGTCTCTAATTAATTTTCCAGTTATATCTTGGTTTCTTTTAAATATTTATTATTAAACACTTACGCCATGTAGGATAAAGCTGAGCTGTCCACATGCCCTTCTACCTGCTCCGTATCACCCCTACAGCAGCCCCGTCAACAAGCACTCATACCCCCGTATGCCTTTCTCCCTTGGACTCCAGCCGACAGAGTGACTATAACCCACTCACAGTTTCTCCCCAGGGCCTCTAAGACACTGTTTTGTGTTCTTTTTCATTGAAAACCTTTCACACCCCCAAGAAGAGAGTGTATTCAAACAAATCCCCGCTCACCATGAAAATAATACCCTTATATCGACTCATTTTCCCTCCCATTTACAGAAGCTACAAAAGGGAAAGTGTCTTGGCCATTCTAGAACAGCAACAAAGCCAAGACACAAGGCAGGCTACCCAAGTCTCTAGCTGGCTCACTCTCTGCTACGTTAACCTGCTGACCACCCTCCAAAGTCTGCCTGCAAGCTGCTTTTCCACACCAGAGAGCTAGACATGTGGCAAATCTCCTCATGATCACTTTAGGGAGGTAGAAACACTTGGCCATGAGATAATTCACTTGCTGCACGGCTGTGAAATTAACCACTTTTCAGTGGTATTGCCTTAGTTTTAGACTTGTTCAGCGAGTGACATTAGCAGCGAAGCCAAGCTGAGGGGTGTCAGGGTGGCCAGAAACATCAGACTGACCCTTTAACCTATCTGGTAGCACCTTGTCCATGACTGTGCAGGGCAGGGATGTCTGGATGCTGGTGTGCTAACTCATGCTTTCTTCCAAAAAGAATTAAGAAGGCCATCTAGGGCTTCTCACCATTTTCAAAGTGGGTATGCTTCACCTATATCACTTAATATTTACTAATGCCCAAAACAGTCCATTTCCTTTCATGCCTCTCAAGCTGGCCAACTGTCATCAAACAAAATGACAGAAGAGAGATCACATCTATTACATCATATATTGTCATCACTCTACCTTATTAATGCTACCACTTTGTACTTCCAAGGTACCTTTTCTCTTTTGAAAGTCTCCAAAAGAGAGATAAGATATTCTTAGTCCTCCCTGTAAGATACTATACCTGAAGTATAGAGAAGACAGATTTACTCCAGGTCACAACAGATTCAACATGAAGCTCAATACTCTATTCCCTAAACTCCACTCCACTTGTTGTTCCTTCTCACAGTAATCCTTCCCTAGAAGCAGCAAGAACTGTCCAGTGTCAGCCATGGGAAGTCACCCACCCAGGAGTTGGCTAAGGATCCTGGCCTTTAAAAGTTCCTTGGGAGGGGACCTGGGTGGCTCGGTTGGTTGATCATGGGACTCTTGATCTCGGCTCAGGTCATGATCTCGTGGTTCATGAGTTCGAGCCACGCATCGGGTTCGGTACTTGATGGTGTGGAGCCTGCTTGGGATTCTCTCTCTCTCCTCTCTCTCTCTCTCTGCTCCTCCCTGCTCTCTCTCTCTTTCAAAATAAATAAGAGTTTCTTGGAGGATGGGGCGGGATAGGGTAGAGTAGGCCACATCTCAAGCCAAGAGCACAGGGTTTGCTCACCAAGAAGGAGCAGAAGAAGATGAAGGAGACAAAGTAAACATAGGCCAGATCGGTGCCACAGCGCTCATTCTCATTCTGCCCTGATGGCGCAGTGGTGTCGGGCTCACAGCCTTTCTCCCCGAGGCACGACAGCATTATCTCCTGCCAGGCCTCACCTGTGGCACTCCTGAGCCCAAAAGAGATTTTGGTTAGTAGCATCAGGTCTGCGTGTCTCATCCTCTCCTTGGCCCTCTTCCCCAACTCACCCACCCCTTTCTCTTCTCTGCACGTTCCTTTTGTGACCAGTTAGTGTCCCTCCAGTACTTTCTATCCAGAGAAGAGGGCCCAGGAGGTCTCTCTTGGGCTCTGTCACCTCACCCACTGCTTCTCTGTCTTTTCAGGAGTCTCTGCTGACAGTGGTAGAGATAGTGATGGGACTCTCTAGGGCCACATAAACCTGGCCATCCAGAGTTTCGGCCCTTAAATGGAATTTGGTCCGCAGGAAACTGTCTCCACCCTCCCTACTCAGAGTCCTGGCATGCGTGTTCTGAACTTGCAATTTACAAACTAACCTCTGAGTCAAAGATGTCAAGGAAACTTTCTCTTGTCATCAGAGCATTTTTTCAGAGGCACTGAACCTCCCCACCCCTGCCTCTAGTCTACTGTACATCCTGATAGGATCAGAACACGCAGAACAAGGAGACAAATAGGAGGAGGAGGCAGAGTAACTCCGTCTCCCTCGACAAGACAGTCGCAGTATAAGAGTTTTGCATCCAGATACCTGAAGAGTAACATGAGGGACCCGAAGAAACTCCGGAAGTTGTTGTGTCGGTTGATGTGACTCTCCTCATCTAATTTTATGTTTCCGAATACCTTGAAGAGAAAAACAAAAAACAAAGAGCATGACTTGAGCTGTGTGATGTGTCCTGCATATGAATATTAGATGCACCTCATCTAATGGGGTTGGCAAATCTATATGCATGGCCTTTCCCAATGGTCCAATCCTGAAGCAGACAACTCAAACCCAGATAGGCTGATGGATCCCATGCTCCTGGCCTGACATGAACAAGTAATTATATTCTTCTGCAGCAGAGAGGACCAAAGACCATAGAAGGCAAGATCTTTTTGAAGTCATTCTGCCTGTATGTAGTTCCTCCCACACCTAATTTGGTCTTTTTATTTCCATGGTACCTGTCACCATGGTACTCAAGCAGTCTATCAAAGACATACCCCATAACAGAAGTGCAGGGAAGGAGCTACCCCTGTCTTTCTGTCTCAGGTAGTAATGATTGGAATATGTGTATTTGTAGAACATGTGATTGACAGCTTGGGCAGGTGCGGCCCTGGAATTTGCAAGTGGTTTGGGTCACAGAGGGGCACCTCTATCTTCCTTGGATATGTTTCCATCCAGAGAGTCCAATTTCAGAAAGTCAAAACATCTATAATCTAGAGTCCATGACAATGAATGCACACAAAGCAAAGTCCAGACCAATAGGATGAAGAAAGTCAGAAAAACTGGATACTTAGAAAAGGAGAAAGAATGGGCAGACCTGGCTATAGAATGAATTTGCTAATCTGCTTTCAGTCTTTGAGCCCAGAATGTGGTCACCATGCAAATTCACATGAAAGAAAAAAAAGAAGGGAAAACTCAGAGATCTTTATCCACAGACAGTGAATAATGTTGAACTCTGAGACCCTAAGTCTCTTCGGATGAGAGGGGTACCCTTCCACATGGACTTTCCTCCCAACCATGTTTCAGGTATCAGGATCTATTCCTACAAGTCAATGATGGTACAACCGAAGGCTTACAGGTCACTTTTCCAGCCCTTTGAGACACTTTCCAGACTATATTTAACATACTTCAGTTTATCTAATATATGCTAAATGGAACACATTTTCCCCCCGGACAGTTTTTAGAATGTGCAGTTGAGGAACAATCTCTGCCCCCAGCTATTTTACTCAAGTCACTCCCACTGACACCTGCTTTGGGGATTTGTTCACCACACTGTTTTTCAAGACCCAAATACTACTTGTCTCTCAGGGAGAACGGAAGTGGCAAGGTAGGCAGCACAGGGGAAGAAAGGAAGGAGGAAGATAACAGGGTGGAGGGCCCACAAACAGACAGACAGTAGAACTGAAAAAGTCCCCAACAACCACATTTAGTTCCAGGCACCCCGGGAGGAAACTGTCATACATCCTTATACCTGTGTTCACATCACCTTCTCTCCTTTTCACTCTCTTGGCCCAACATCTGCAATTTATCACATCACATCCACACAACTTACAATGTTTTTTTCTACCTCTGACAGTCCTGAAACCACCATTAATTGTCCTCATTATGATTTTCTCAAACACCTTATCCAGCTATCAACTAGTGGGAGGGCATGCTGTGATTTTGCATGAGGTATGTGTGTAACAGTCAAAGAAACTGAAGCTGTTTTGAATCGACTATAGTTCTCAAGCCAAAAATGTATAAATACATATTTATTGTGAAGGCAGTTTTTAAAATCCCACCTTATATTTATTTATTCATTGTTTATTTTTTAGCTTTTCACTTAGTCCTTGTCCCAGACCAAATTTCCTACACCAAAAGGGCATGAAAGAAAAAGAAGAGATACTGAGACCCACCAGAATGCTTAACAGAAGTACAAGCTTAAATCTACTTTCACTTGGAATCACAGAACTTTAGAACATAAAATGACCTGTGAAGACATCTATCCAACTCGTCTATGGTTCCGGTGAGGATGTTAAGGCCCAGAGAGGTTCGGTGACTTGACCAAGTTTGTAGAGCTGGTCAGTGGAGGAGCTGAGGCGAAAAGCCTCACCTCCTAATGATCTGTGCCCCTGGACTGTTTCCCATACCCAGCAAGTTACTCCTTCCTTCCCTCTTCAGATTCCTCTGCAAAATTCTCTTCTTCCAAGATGACTGTGAAAGTTCAGAATAATGGTTCTTCTCACAGATTCATCCTGCTCCTATTTATTTTTCCAATACTGGTCTTCTGCCTTTATGTCTTTCTGTTTGGATGGATCCCTCTACTTTGTTGTGACTATACCAGATACAATTTCTCTAGCCACAAGCTACGTATCTGCATTGTGCACAGTGTGGGGTTTCTATCATGCACCAGGAGGAGGATGGCTCTCTAAAGGCAAGTCACAGTGGGAAAGCCATTTGTGTCCCTGTGTAATGGAAACAGTGCTCCTATTTTGGGGGAAGAAGTCTAAGGGCAATAAGATATTAGACATCGCAGTTATTGTAAATATCACAATTTCATGACTGAACAGCTCCCACCTCCCACCAACGGGTCAAATAAATACTTGTATTTGCTTGTTGGTGGGAGGAGAGAGAACATGTAGTACACTAAGAATATGGGTTGTACAGCAGACAGAGCTGAGATTTAATTAAACTCAGCTCTCCCACTTACTGGGACCTTGAGTATGTTATAAGTTACTTAACCATGTTAAGCGTCAATGGAGACAATGAAACCCACCCATAAACATTTTCACATCACTTTCAAATACGTTAGTCACGTATTGTGCATGTGCCTGCAGACAGGGAGGAAGAATGGGGTTAGAACATTTTGGAGAGTGTTTGGCACACCCAGGAATTCAAGTATTGGTAAACGGCATTATCATCATTATCAGCAATAATGCTAATAGTTTAGTACTAGAGATGGTGTTATTCTAGTTTATTTTGACTGAAGATGAAAGGAAGTAAGAGCTATTTTAATCATGCACAAAAATTTAAGTTTCATTTGGCTGTTCAAGAACATTTAAATTCTAGAATCAAATATTTGAGAGTTAGAAGGGACTTAATAGACATCATCAAGCTGATCGTAAATTTCCATAGGGATTCTGCTTACAGCACAGCTCTGACGCCATCATGGCATTTCTCCTGAAATATCTTCATTAAAGGAGAACTCACTACTTCTCAACCAAGTCTCACGCTTTTTGATACTTGACATTCTATTGTATTTTGGGAGAACAAAAATCTCTCCAGTAATACAGTTAGGAGATGAACAAAATTAAGAAGTGCATGCAAGAGAGAGGAGCATAAAGAAGAGACATTTCAGAGATGCTTTGGCAAAAGGCTGCTGACACAGCAAGCATGGGAGATGTGTGCAGTGGCTCCAGATGGCAGGCACTGTTGAGAAGGCAGCTGGCAGTCCAAAGGCAGCCAGACTGCCTGACTGCAGGAGACTGCCACTTGGCTGAATTTCCATGCTAGGGTTTAGTCTCAACATCTCCAAGTCAGAAAGTTAGCCCCCCCTGAAACAAGCAGACAGTCCAGTGTATCTAACTGGATATGTTCATGGGATGTGTCACTGACTGTTTATAGTAGGAGTCTACCTGCCACAAATGACAGTCACTTTAGGAAGATCTTATGACATCTTCTGCTCAGTGGACCTCTGGCTACCTGCATAAATATCCAGGATGGAAACATGGCCCTTGGGTGTCCCTAGGATTAGGCAGGCTGCTAGGATCCCTTTGAGTTGTTCCCAGTGGTAGGTCTTAGGGTGTAAATCTCAGCCATTCAAGACTTAACTCAGATATATTTTGTGCTGTTGTGTATGAGGGAACGACCATCTGACCTTCTTTTAGGTCTAGCTCAAATATGGGAGATGCTGAGAAATGGATCATCATGAGCCTCACCCCCTCCTTGGTCTTATGTGAGACCTCTCTGGCTAAGAACAGTGGTGTCACTTTTGCTTTAGCCCTACTGTTGTGTTCACAGAAGTCCCACTACTTGTAAGTCAGCACCATGATCTGATAACCTCAGATGAAACCCCTGTACCAGATTTGTACTGCAAATACCTTGGTAACCTGAGTGGGGAACCGTGCATATGTAAAATTCCCAAGGTGACATTGCAATAAGATCTTGGGAGCATGCCCATAGGCATAAAGGGGTTCGAAACACCCTCCACCTTGGATGCTAAGGCTGGTGAGCCAGTGACAATCTGTCACTGTCCCCAACCAGGCCCCAATATACCAGCTCACCTGCATCCCAATGATGGCATAGATGAAGAAAAGCATGGCAATCAAAAGGCAGACGTAGGGGAGGGCCTGGAGAGAAAGCAGAGATAGGACCATGAATTCAAAGGGAGGCAGCTCACAGGCTCCACACCCACAGTTACAGGCAGTACTAGAACTCTTGCCCTGAAGCTGATTTTAATGGAGGGCTGGGACTCCCTATTCCCTGGGGCTATTCTGATTTGGAGTGCCACACTTCCGCAGATGTCCATGTCCTCTGACAAATATGTAAGCTATTGTCCATAGACAGACTTGTCATTTACTTTCTGTCAAGAATGTTCATTCACCCAGAAGTGTGGCCCAGATCTCTAAGGAGAGCTAGGGAAACTTCCTGGGCTTGAGATTCATCCCACTTTGCATGCAGAATATTAATAACCGGGGCAATTGTGATGCAAATTACACAGAAAGCACCTAGATTGGGTCCTCAAATACCTATGTTACCCCTTCCCACTCCCTCACTCAATGCCAAGCCCAAAATAGAGAATCTGGAAGCAAAGAAGCCGGCTAGGGGTCTCAGTTGTTCGTCAGTTCCTAGAAGACCCCTTCATCTTCCGATGAAACTCTTTTTCCAATGTTTAAGCCTCCTGGCACTTCATTACATATCATGCAAAATTCCAAAAAGCCCTTTAAGTGTTAGCCATTGCAAAACCCTGCCATGAAGCCATGCGGCACAAAATTCCATATCATGTAAGCTAACTGCCACTGTGGGATGATAACATTTCAATTGTAGGGGTGAAGGGGGCAAGTGAAAGAGATGCGAGGTAGGGAACTGCCTACCTACAGAGAACTGGCTGGGGGAGGATGTAGGGCAATTTCCTTTGGGGGCCAGGGAGGGCTCTATGATTTGGGGGTGATCTCCATGCTGACATGGAAGCCTCTCTCCTTTACCATTCAGGAAGCTTCCTGGAGGACTGTGCAGCTTGCAGTCTCCATTCTATCCTGAGTGTGTGCAATGCGCCTCCCAGGAGACTAGTTGAAGGCTTTCAGACTGCAGGGGCAGGGCAGGGCTTATCAACAGAGCTAACTAAATGAAGAGCCTTGGGAGACTTTTAGAATAGACTTTAGAATAAAGGATAAAATTAAAATGCGACCAAGTTGCCTACAGAATCCCCTCTCCAGTGAGGTGCTGACTCCCAGGATCTATAAGGGAAATGGCTGCCTTTCAAGGGGCCGTGTGAAGACTCCGTCTGCTGAAAGGAGAGGGCTGGGAGGCAGGTTTCTTACCACTTGAGGTGCCGCTACCTTCTATCACCTTCTGCTTACTTTCTGCCCTTATTCTACCTTCTACACTCCAAGGTCTCCAGTCCCTAGCTCATCTCTACCACACCCCGCCAGCTTTTGGGAAAAGATCAAATATTTATTCTGATCTCCTTTCTTATCATGTTATAAATTCTAACTCAAAATAAGGATAAAGAGGGAAGAACAAAGTAGGAGTCATTGGTTGGAGAACTGAGCTATGGTCACGGCTGGTGGTGGGGGGGGGAGGGCGTGGCTACGCCATGGCCCCCGGGGGGCAGTTTATAATTGTGTGGCTCCTTGCTGTGTATTTGCAGAGGGAGTCTTTGTTAAGCCAACTTTCAGAAAACAATTTCTATACTGTGTCCTGGGACTGTTCCAAAAAGGAAACACCTATCCATCACAGTGTCACCTAGAGGCTGATTCACCTTGTCTTCACTGTTCTATATTCACTGCAATAA
This sequence comes from Prionailurus viverrinus, assembly GCF_022837055.1. Classification (NCBI taxonomy): domain Eukaryota; kingdom Metazoa; phylum Chordata; class Mammalia; order Carnivora; family Felidae; genus Prionailurus; species Prionailurus viverrinus. Next base: position 23,894,225 of record NC_062577.1, read on the forward strand.
GCCAACCATTTGACCATGAATTTTTGACATGCTTTTCTTTGCCCTCAACAGTATGCAGTTTTACAGAGAACTGGCGAGCATGATAATGTGACAGGCTGACACATATTTCTTGAGAGACTCACTAACTGTAACTTATTCGAAAGGTCTCTAACAAAAAGGTTTTAAAGAGTGGCGTGTGTATCAGATTCTAAATCCAAATTGACCTGAGACTCGGTAAATTCTTGCTAAGGTTTTCGATTTCTCCTCTGTCATGTGGCTTTGGAAAAATTCTTTCCATTGAGGTGAGAATAGATGAGAAACCCCATTGAGAGGGTTATGACACCAAACAATTACTATGGATATGATAAAAATGTCAAGGTTGCTGGTAGGAGCCTGAACATCCTTACAACTCTTCTCATATATCAAACCCGCAGGATCTCAATGGAGAATAAGTCAGTAATGATGGTGTAGGGTGCACACTTTTCCAAATGATGAAGAAGAAATCACTGAATTCACTGGCTTAACCTCTTTAGTTCAATTAAAATAAACAATTAAAATAAAGGAGGCAATTTAGTAAATTCATGATTTCTCATCTTTGAATCAATTTCATCAAATTTATTTTTAAAGCACATTCATTGAAAAGCTTTTTTTTTGAGAGAGAGAGAGAAAGCGAACGAGCATGTGTGAGCAGAGGAAGGGCAGAGGGAGAGGGAAAGAAAGAATCTTAAGCAGGCTTCATGGCCAGCATGGAGCCTGACTCGGGACCCAACCTGGGGCTTAATCTCATGACCATAAGATCACAACCTCAGCCAAAATCAAGAGTCGGACACTTAACCAGCTGAGCCACCCAGGTGCTCCCAAAAGCTTTAAGAGGAAATAGTAGGCATTTGGGCAGCACTTAGACTCCCAAAGCCTTAAAAACAAACTATGATATCTGCTACAGCCTGAAGACATTTAAATATGTTTGGAAAACTTCTTTTATAGGAAGTTTCTGTCATTAAAGTGGGTTTCAGGTATCTTTAAAACTTACATTTATTACACATACACCTCTGTGTAGCCCCATGAGACCATTCAAAGAAGCTCACCACATTAACCTTGCCCAAGCATCCTATTAGATAGTAAGACACAGAGGTGACCATTAGCATGCCATACATTCAGGGGTTCAGGAAACACACACTGATGAAGACATGGATGGGACTTATGAATTATCTTGCAGAACTTTTTATCTTTAATTTTTTTTAATGTTTATTTATTTTTGAGGGAGAGGGAGAGACAGAGCGTGAACAGGGGAGGCGTAAAGAGATAGGGAGACAGAATCAGAAGCAGGCTCCTGGCTCCGAGCGGTCAGTGCAGAGCCCGACACAGGGCTCCAACTCACAAGCCACAAGATCGTGACCTGAGCTGAAGTCGGACGCTTAACCGACTGAGCCGCCCAGGCGCCCCACGTTGAAAAACTTTTAATGTGACCTACAGCCATTGGCAAGTCCCTCAAAATGCAGAAGATGCATTACTACAGGTGTCTGGCTCTCTACTTGGACAGGATCGCTGGAGGAGCTTTGGAATACCTCGAGAGGGAGCACACCTGATAAAACAGGCCTCAGCGAACAAAGAAGGGAACTGAGTTATAATGTGGAGGTGTTTTTCTAGAATGAGATTCTCTCCAGTTAAACACAAGCTGCCTGCTGCCTGGCTGAGCTGCATTATAACTAAGAACTGCTGTATCTATTTAATGCTTCTGACAAACACTCATTCCTCGAGGTGAAGGGACCAGTGTAATGACACTGTGTGGCCCGGCTGTGCTGTCTGATAAGAAAGAGAGGAGGATCTGGTGCTGCTTACCTTAAAGGACTGTACAAAAGTCCAAAGTAAAATACGGATGGTGTAGCCCTGACGTAGAAGCTTGATAAGACGAGCAGCTCGGAAGAGCTTCAGAAAGCTCATATTGAAGCCACTGGTGTTCACCAGCTGGTGGACCAAAAGGAAGCATATAATTAATGACATTACGGTCATTTAGCAAAAACTAAGCACTAGTATTTGCATATGTATCCCTCATTCAGATCATGGAATTGGACACAGATTCTGTCTTGTTTTCAACCCCATCGTCAACTGATGGGCCAGTGAGGACCATCTCTCTAAGCCTTCCCAGGCCTGCACTCTATTCCCAGGTAGAAGGGTATGGGTAGGACCCCAGAAGAGTGCCCTGCATATATCATACAAAACTAGCCTCCCTAGTCTTCTAAGCAGGCCTAGTGATCCTAACTGCACTTAGATGCCCAAGAACATACCTAATAACCCCTCCAGGACATATGGTGGCCATGTCAACATTCAAAGAGAGTTATGATGAACCCTCCAAGTCTTCTTTAGGATAAACAGTTTCAGGGTAACAATTCAGGTCTAACAACCTTGATGGCAAAGATACTATGCCTCTCTTGTGCCTCCTAAAAAATCTAGCAGGACACTGTACACGAGCCCTCTTCTGGTATGGTCTATTGCACTCACCCCATTAGGTAGCTGCTTTTTGAGTCACGCAAATGAAACAGAACCTTCCATGAGATCCAGTCAGTGCCCTCCAATGTTTGCATTTTCTGGTGGATGCTCAGGAATGAGGAAATGAACTCCCAACACCAAGAGGGCTACACATTTGGCTGGACGAGTTAAAAATGGGCTGTACGCACAGAAGGATTTTTTTTTTTTTTTTTTTTTTTTTGCTATTCCAGGGCCAAGCTTAAAGACAAGGATGTATGAGCCACTCACCTTGCTGTCTGTCAGAATGATTTCTGTGATACTGCCAATCACGGTGATAAAGTCAAAGATATTCCAGGTATCTCGAAAATAGTTCTGCCATGTGAATTCGGTCATGGGAGCATCAGAAAAAGGAGGAAAAGAAATGGTGAAGAGACACCTTTCATTACATAAGTTTGTAACTTGGAATTAAAACTTGTCAGTTCATGTACAAGGTCATCCTAACTTTGACTTCAGTTTCCTATGTCTAATCGGAAATGCTATTTCTCCTTTACTGATTTGGGCATTTCTCATTTGGGAAGCAGTCTCATCACTACTTGAAGACCTTGTTTTTGAATCTGTCACTAAAAAGCTACATAAAAATATGTAAGAAAGAGATTTGTGGCCAAGAACATTATAAAGTCCAAAAAAAGGCAAGATCATTGTCACCTATAAGGCAATAAAATTATTTACAATATCACTCTAAGGCTTTCTACAACTTTAAGTCATCTATATTATACCATGTGATTCTATAAATATACAGTTCTGACTTTCAACTATTAATAAAAATCACAGAGATGTTCTAAGTGATTAAAGGTCAAAGATGTGCCAAAAATCTCCTCCTAACTCCACGGGGCAATAGGACAAACAAGACTTCATCTTTCCCCTCTTTCTCTGCTTTATTACAACTTTTGAGTAATAAAATGAGTGTATTGAAGGAAATGGAGTAGAAATAAAGGACCTGGAAGATGCACCAGCCATGTAACACTCTGCTTAACAGAGAGAGGAGGCTTTCCTCCTATCTCCAGTGCTCAGGTGAACACAGACCTTGGACTACATTCCTTAAAAGAAACAGAATACTTGGGTTTCCAAAGTCACTGGCTTGTCCTTGGGCAGCACCTCCCATAGGAGACTCTCAGAGCACAGCTAAAGTTAACTCCCCTACCCTCACAATGAGCATTAGTGAATTTTATGACATGTGCCAGATATGGGGTAGTCCCTTGGCATTCTTTCAGTTCATTTGTGTCTCCCACAGATCCTACAGGTATGTCAAGATCAATATCCTATGTTCATAAAACACTCAGTGGCAGGAGTGGCAAGAAGAATCAGCAGAGACATGCAGTTGGGAGAGCAAAGGAGTGTGGTAAGAGCAAAGCTACCTTTATTGAGCACCTTCTCAGGACTAGAACCTAAGGACCTTGGGTACATTGCCTAACTGGGTATACACAACAAAGTATATAAACCTCTAAGATAGCTATTGTGATCCTCATTTTGAAAGACAAAACTAAGGCTTAGAGAGGCTCATCTGCTGGGCATGTAGAGAAACAGGCTACACAGCCTCACAAACTCACTTTCCATGAAGAGTACCTACTTCCTCAGGAATTGAACTAAGTTGAGTCTCCAAGTTCATAATTTCTCAGGGCTCTACTATTCCCAACCTGGAGTGAGCTTCTTGATCTTAGGCCCTCATACAGTAGAGAGAACACGACTCTAGGTCTTAGAGGACAGAAGCTCTGGATTCCAGGTGAAGGAGCTTTAGTGTAGTGCAGACTAGTAGATTCTTGTGGACAGATCATGGGCTTTCAAGTCAGATTAGACCAGGATCTGAATGCTGGCTCTGCCTTTTAGTAACCTTGGGCAAAGTACTGAATCTTCACGAGCCCTAACCCATCCATACAAGAAACTGTATCACCTATCTAAAAGAGCTGTTATAAGGCTAAAATGAATACTTAATATGGCAAACAATATATGTTCATTCTCTCCCTCTTTTTTCTTCTTCCTTTTTTATTCCCATCCTACTTTCCAATTCTAGTGCCTTTTATTGGGTCATCTTCTTTTTAAGTTTATTTATTTTTCATTTTGAGAGAGAGAGAGAGAGAGAGAGAGAGAGAGAGAGAGAAAGAGAGAGAGAGAGAATATGAGAATGAGAGGTGCAGGGGACAGAGAGAAAGGGAGAGAGAATCCCAAGCGGGCTCTGCACTGCTTTGAGCCAAACATGGGACTCAAACCCACAAACCATGAGATCATGACCTGAGCCAAAATCAAGAGTCAGATGCTTACATGACTGAGCCACCCAGATGCCCCTATTGTGTCATCTTTAAAAAAGCTATACCATTTTTCTGAACTTCAATTTCCTCATTTAAATGAACAACATCAACAATGATAATGATGGCATCTGCCATGTGTATTTCAGAGTCACTGAGAAGATCTAACAAAATAGTATACATTAGGATATTCTGGAAACCTAGAGTACTATATCAGTGTAAAGACTTGTTTGGACCTAATGTGCCTTTTAACGGGTGAAAATGCCTCTAGACCTTGAATAAAAATATGGAGGTGAGGGTGGGAAGGAGGCAGACTCTGGGGCCAGTCTAGTTAAGCTTGTAAGTATGTATTCAGCATTCACCATAATTAACACACAGTTGGGGACTTAAGTCACAGACAATGTCAATGGTACATGCAAGTAATCAAGATGCATAGAAAAACTTTCCCTGTTGTGGCACCAGCTTCTCCCTCACTCTGCTCACCCTGCTCACGGCTAGACTGTATTATAAAGACATCTTTGTTGGTGGCAGTTTCTTTTTACTTTTTTATTTCCTCAAGTCTCAAAATACTCAAAGGGGAGTCAAGCAAACAACAATAGAGCCACCTGCAATGGGTTCTCTTCAACTCCCCTCCCCAAACCATCAAGTTAATGACTTTTCAAAGACCCATCAGGAGACCAAAAGCAGCCCCTACAATCAACACTCACAATTATCAGGCCCAGCCCAGAGTCCCTGCTAAAACCACTACCAGACAAGCCCTTTTTCAGATAATAAGCAAAGTTTCTTTCCTTGCAGGGAAAGCCACATACACACACAATTTGAAATGGTAGCTCACACACTAAATAAGTGTGAAACAGCTGTCAAGTGGGTTTATCTGCATCCCACTGATCTCACTGTAAACGCTGAAGCAAGGAGGGGGGGTGCAGAGAGAATTATTTTGTTTATAGGACACTGCAGCAAAGGGCTAGGTTTGCTTAACACTGTTGAGAGCAGATGCAAGAATGTGCCAAGCAATTATAATTAATAGTTGAAGAAAAGTAAAAGACTCATACAAGAAAAACTCATCCCAATCCCCCTCAAACCTAATTCCAGTATACCTACCTATCAACCTCTCTCTCCCTCCCTCTCTCTCCCTCCACCCCCCCTCTTTCACACACACACACACACACACACACACACACACGCATGCACTTTAAAGGTCATTAGCCTTTGTAAACTTAAGCAATGAACATTTATTTTTGTAGGCAGAAATTACGCTTCATGTAACTAACGGGAGGAAGACAATTAGGTAAAATCTAGTATCTGCTATGTTTGAGGCTAAGAGGGACAGGTATTTTCCCATATGAATTATAAAATCTCATACCTTTTACCAATAAACAAACACTCGAGGCTTATTAGTCCAATCTTTGGTTCCTATCAACAAATAAATTGTAGTTCTAGCAAGACCCAATGACTGTCACCCCTAAACCACTGACAGAACCTGAAAGGACCAGAACTGATGGCTAGATGAGTTTGGAGCTGGGGATCCTTTGCCCTTTCTCCTAACACCCTCACACATCCTCTTGTCTTTATGGCAGTTTATTGAGAGTTGAAACAGGCCCACAATTAGGTCAGGTGAACCATTTTTGGAAAGTGGTAACCACCCCCCTTCCAACAAAGGCTGGGAATGCATCCAAAACGAAGGGAAGACAAGTGTGATGCTGGGATAAATGCCATGACATACCAAGAAGCCAAACGCGATGATCTTTAGGACACATTCCAGAGAAAACACCATGGTGAAGGCAATATTCAGGTACTTCAGGGCCAGTTCATAGGTACAGGGAGCAGAGTAGTACTGCCAAGAAGAGAAAAGAGGAGAAAAAGAATCAAACCCTTAAGGTGAGGGGGTTATTCTTTGTCACTGAGGCTGGCCATCTCTCATCCCTGCCCTTGGGGGACACTCTGGTGTGTGGTGTCAGAGGAGAGACGTGCATCGAGTGCTGGAGAGAAGGACGATGGATCCCATGTAGCAGAACAAAACAAAACAGAGGAGAGCACAGACCATGCCTAGCTGTGGCTACTTATTAGCAAAATAGCCAATCTTCCTAGAGATGAAGGTGGGCAGGATAGAAACATTTTCTGGAGTTAATTACTTTACCAGTTTTTATTAAATAAGATCAAACCTCTTCCAACACTCCTTTGGAACCCCATGATCACCTAAATCACACATTTCCACTCTTGTCTGAATCTGACTGAATCTGACTGCCATCAGCATCTCTGGTCCTGGGAGCTACTGTACTTCTTTGCTACAATGTGTCTCACTGCATTTTGCTCCAAAGATCCAGAAGCTGGGCTGTTGAATGGGACAAGATCAAAAAGAGATTCCATAGTGTTAAAGGAGGTAAGGAGGCAACAGACTTGAATGCTGGAGTGTCTGCCCAGTGTCTCGAGTGCACATGTAATTGCTCTGTGAGGGAATGGGCCCCAAGGCTCAGTCTCCTGAATGCCTGCAAGCCACCACCCCCTCACCTTCATCATCAGCACGACGGTGTTCAAGGCGATCATGGCCATAATGGTGTACTCAAAGGACGGCGACACCACGAAGTGCCAGACGCGGTACTGGAAGGTATGCCTGTTCTGTGGCATGTAGCGGGTGAGAGGTTTGGCACTGATGGCGAAGTCGATGCACGCCCTCTGAAGGAAAGTCACAGCTATTAGCTCAAGCTCAAGTTCCCTAAACCTTGCACATTGGTGGGCTCTCTGTTAGGTGGCTAGAAAAACAGGACAGTGTATGAAAACAAAGATAGGGCTAGACAAGCAAAAGGAAAGACGGCAACAGGGATTATGTAGACAAAACTATAGGTGCATGGTCACTTTAACTGTACACAGCACTGGGATATCATATGGGATATGGACTTTATGGTTCCTAGTAATGTCCTTTTACACAGCCTGTGGCTGAGATGATTAGGCAGGAAGCCTTACCTGATGCTCTCGGTCAGAAGTAAAACTCTATCTCCCTAGGCATTCCTGGAGCACTTTATTTGTATTTCTCTCATAGTCTCTAACAGTCTCTGGTTCCTTTCCATTACAAAAATAATGAGCTCGACAATGTGCCAGAACTATGCTTGTTACTGGAAAAGCAGCAATAAGCAAGTCATATTCCCTATCCTTATAGCAAATACATGCCACAGAGGGACAGAGCCAGGTACGCAAATGTCTTAATGTTGTAAATTTGGCACACATCTTTTACTACCACCTCTACACTACTCACGGCATAAGGGTAGGGACTACATCTTAAACCTTCCAGTTCTCTGTGCCTCATGCCTAAGTCTTAAAAGAGCTGATTCTTAAAATAATGTTTACTTAATGACTGAATAACTAATCTTTCCCATCTCTTTGTCCTTTTTCATAAAGTCAAGAAAATTCAGTCTTCCTTCCTACCACTGCTGTCCAAGAGCCCTTTCTGGAGCCCCTGCTGTCCCATGCTCTAGACCACTTATTTTTACCTCGTTCTTCTCCAGGCTGCACTCCTCCATCATCTTGTCTCCTTGCTCCTGGAAGGTGATGATGATGAGAGCCACAAAGATATTGACAAAGAAGAAAGGGAAGACCACAAAGTAGACCACGTAAAAGATGGACATCTCCATGCGGTTGCTGCGGCTTGGTCCTCGGTCTTCCTCTGTCACATCGACAGAATGCTGTAAGACTCTGTAGGGACAGAATGAGGGGGCTTGGATGGTGGATGGAAATCTTGGCAGTGGCTCTGACTCAAGGCTTCATTAGGAGATGTGCCACCTATTATATTTTCTTATATGACTTCTTTGACTTTGCAGATCCACCATAATTTTAGGGTCCATAATCAAGGTGGTGAAGATCCAGTGACCCCAGATCCACTGCTTTTTCTATGCCCTGTTCCATCATGCATCCAACTGCTAAACAACAGAGTGACATTAGTTTATAGCTTAGGTTGTCATATTCAATACCAAGAGACCCCTGGACTTCCTGGCATACTGCCAACTAGAGTATGCTGCCACCAGAAAGTGGGGTCTTAATAATTGCCAAGTCTCTGAAAAATCAGACATTAGCAGCCTAAGAAACTGCATTCTGTTGTCTTCTTCATAGAGGTGTGACCACAGAAAGTGTCTCTGAGTCTTCCAACTCATTCTTAACCCTCAATCCCAAGGTGAAGGGCCAACGTGGAGGATAAATGTATTCAAAACAGTCCCCAGGGAATTCTTCTAAGGGGGTGGAGAGCCATTCAAAACTCATTTGCTCTACAAGAGTCAGATGACTCCACTCAACTCAATTGGCTAAAACAAGAAGAGTTTCAAACATCTCTGACTTTGTTATCTCCCTCTTGATTTTTGCTTTAAGTTTTTTCATTCCTCCTCTCTTCCAGCTCTCACCCACTCATAACCACTTACTTTCCCTGGTATAATAACAAAGGGTTAGCCTCATTCATCTTGAATAAGCTTCTCAAGGCAAACACGTGGCCCTATCCCAGCTCACAGACAAGCATGCCAACTCAAACCCATCACTCACTGAGGCCATCCTTCCCCTGTGGAGACAGTGAAGAGGGTCAGCAGGGCCCAGATAATGTTGTCGTAGTGGAATTCATGGCGCTTCCATTCCCGGCCTTTCACCTCCATCTTGTTTTTTTCATGATCTACATAGTTGCCTCTAAAACCAGAGTACAAATGAAACAGGGCCTCTTCACTACAGCTCGTGGGAGAGTAAGGAAATTCTACAAACTTCAATCATGTGGCTAAGTCATAATCAGGATACAAATGCAAGGAAGAAAGCAGTGTATTATTAAAGGCAGTCTATCATTGCAGAATAAAAGTGGTATTAGGTGCCCAGTAGGCATGGAAGATGAAATCCTAATCCTTTTACTAGTCACCGTGCAACCTTGAGCAGTTTAAACTTCCTGAGCCTCAGCTTTCACATCTAGAGTACGTAAATGAAACCTATCTCAAAAGGTCACTGTAAAGATTGATAATGAAAAACAGTATGTAAAATGCCATGTACTGTGTGTGACACAAAAGTTTAGCAGTTTCCTATTTTGCCTTTTTTCCTAAGAGAAGAAATGAGAGATGGGTAAGAGAGAAAGAGAAGACCTATCTATGGAGGGTTAAGTGGGCATCACTGGAACATGCTTTAGCAGAAAGTGAGTGGCTTGTGCTGGCTGCACGTACATGCACTCCTTCTCTGTGTCCTTGGAACTGTCCGTGCAATAAAAGAACTTTCCCTTGAAGAGCTGAACTGCGATGACAGCGAAGATGAACATGAAGAGCTTGTAGACAATGAGTATGTTGAAGACATTCTTCAAGGAAGTCACCACGCAATCAAAGACAGCCTGCAAAGAGAAGTAAAGAGCACTGTATGTCCCTGGAATGGCCTGTGCATTTGCCTAGAGCGGAGCTAGGGCCACATCACCACCAGCCAGCCCCACTGAGAAGGTGCCTCAGGAGATATCACCTTACTAAGAAGTAACCTCATGGGATTCAGAGGTGGCTTCCAAACTGGTCATGACTTCCAGGACCTACCACCTGGAAGGGCACATGTGCTCTGAAACTGAAAGTAAACCCCAAAGCAGTAGAGGCCAAAAGGCACCAGGCAGTGGTGGAAGTCCTTTGTGGGATCCCAATAGGTGTACTCCAGTTAGTGGGAGGCACAGAAATCTATCGCAGAAAGGATCTCTGAGCGCATTTAGCCCATTTTAGCCATTACATGGCTTGTCCCTAACCTTACATCTATTTGGTGGCCTTCTTAGATTTGGTTTATATATTGCATGCATATGGTTTTCTCTTTACCTTTCTAAATGGATCAGAGAGCGCAGTAAATTACACCTTTATTTTAGTGATAATTTGAATTAATCCATACATTCGATCAAAATATGTTCAATACTTCACATGTAAATGTTCTCTAGCTTAAAGCCAGCTGTATTGGGGATGAAGAGTCAACAGGTGATGTAGGAAGGGATGGAGAGCAGCCTTCCCATAGAGAAGGGAGGACTGGGTGGACAGAATCAGACTGGTGCTTCGGTCACAAGCCTGGATGTCACTGTGCAGAATCCATTCTAGGCCCTGAGCTGTGGGAAGTTACACAGGAATTCGACACATTTCAAGCCATTTTTAGGTTATTTTCTAGGTTTTTAGGTTTAGCTCACTGGAGAGTTGAGCCCCATGGTGGGACTGCATTTGTGCAGTTGCCACATTGGTACAGTTGTTTCTTCACAGCGCTGGGTGACTATCGCTGGTTTAATTAGTTCAACACTGCGGGGTATGTGAGCGGCACGCAGCCTTGTAGAATCATCAGAGCCACCTACACTTCCCCCAGGTGATGGAGCTGCAGAGAAAGCAAGAAGCCAGCACTTCCTAATTAAGTGGAATTAGCCAAGGCTGGGGTCGCATTCTCCAGCCTATTAACTAATCTCATTATGTGGTCTGCAATCTCCTTAGGACCCCAACATAGCTCAGAAAAGAAGAGACCGTTGGAGCCTGGGCTGCAGCTAACAACATTGGTTAAGGCCTCAGCCCCCTGGCGGTATTGTTGGGGTGGAGCAGAAAGGAATGAATATTTATGGACATGGACCAAGGCCTGGAACAATGCTGGGTCTATTACCAGGTACAAGGTTGTAGTGAACAGTGTGCATAGCCCCTGAAGACCATGCTCAGGCCTGGTGCTGTGGCTCACTCTGGCTGGCCGTGTGGCCTGGGCATCAGGGAGTGGACCTCAGGGCTGTGAACCAGGCATCCTGGCCTCCTCCCTCAGGGTGGCTAACTCTCACTCACAGGAATTCAGGAGGAAAAACTTTTTCCCCAGTGAGGCTTCAGCTTCTGTTCACAGCAGTATATGTGTGGGGGGAGGACGGTTCAATGTGTTAGCCAACTGGACTGGAATGGTAAAGCACACCCTGAGGGCAGGAAGGCTCAGTCAGGGAAGAAGCCCCAGGAGGGTTGAGCAGGGAGACACTGGTTAGAAAGGAGGAGAATCAAGGTAATATACCTATGGAAGTGCAGGCCCTGGAAACAGGAAGAACTTAATCCATGTTAGCTCCTCCCCATTCTCTGCTTCTGCCAAAAATGACTATGTTCTTGGGCAAGTTGCTGACCTATCTGTGCCTTAAAAATATGAAGGGGCAGGGCTAGTAAATCCTTTCTTTCTCTAGAATTACCCATCCCTGGTTACTCAGCATGACCTGCTGTTCGGCCAACAACACAGTTAGAAGACTTCTACTTCCATTTTGGTGTTCTGGGTCCACCTTAATGACAGAGGGTGCTTTCTGGGTGACATGCCACAGCCAGAGTATGTATAAAATACCACCTGGGTCTGGACCCAAGAGGCCAAAGCCCCCTCATAGATTTCTTGGCATGTTGGTTATTTTTCTTTTAAACAAAGACCTTTCACTCAGGCCGATGAAAGGACCCCAGTCCCTGTGTGAGCCAAAGGACTATTCTCAGAAATAATTCTCTGAAAGCAGGCTGACCACGGCTAAAGACAAGATGGGAGAAGGGGACTCGGAAAACCTTACCTTGAGCTTGGGCAAGCGCTTGATGGTCTTCAGCGGTCTCAGAACTCGGAGCACCCTCAGAGATTTGATGGTCTTGATGTCCCGCCCCTTGTTAGTTCTGCAGGGGAGAGGCCCCCAGGGATCAGAAGACAGGGGGAGAAATGAAAGTGGCATTCACACTACCGCATTAACAACAACAAGGTAAAAGGGGGGATAGTGAGGCAAGAGGCCAGATATTGGGTCAGAGTAGACCCCCTTCAGGAAGACCCCACAAAAAATTCAATTCACTCCCTATTTTGAACACACTCTTATGCGCATGTGCGTGCACACACACACACACACACTCATGTATATTCACACAGAACACGTGAGCACACACAAAGGCATCCATGTAATAAGTATTTTAATAAACACTTCCTCTCCCCAATGCCTAGAGTAATGCTGGTTATTAACACATTAGCAGAATGGGAATGGAACAGAGATCGACTATGGAACATGACTGGCAATCCATTCTGGATCCCCATGGTGCCTGGTCTGGTGCTTCTTGAGTAGCAGGCTCTCAAATGATATTCGTTGAATGGACTGGGAACCCCTGGTTGAAAGCAAGTCTCATCAGAGGACTTAAGCTAGTCCTTTCCTTGACTCTACATTTGCCACCTTGGCAGAACTCATTAGTTCAGGGGAGAACAGGGTGGGGAAGGGCAGTAGGGACAGGACACCCCTGCTGTGTTGGCTGCCGCTTCCAGAGAAAGCATGTCATGTAGGCTTCCTGCCAGGACGCTGGCTCACACTACCTGCGCATGGCTGGCTCCTTCCGCGGTCCCTTCTCACTGGAGGTGCCCTATACCTAGCACAAGCTGCAGAGAGCCATACAGTTGGAGAAGGCCCAAACTCCAGTCCCTGCCCACCTTTATCCTTGCCCTACAGCTAATGAGCTTCCCTATTCAGCCACTTGGAAATGTTTGCTCCTAATAGATAAAATATGCTTCCCTTTTTAGTTTTAGGAATGAAATGAATAAATCAACCTGCATTTCTCCCTCCACCCTTCTTATCCCCTGAGATCTTTGCATTCAATTCACACAATTGCAATTTGTAAAAGACACAGATGGTAGGAAATGAGACTCTAAAGACTGAGCTCAGGCTCTGGTTCTTTCCTCATGTTGGCCCAGAGTACCATTACACCAACAGTCCGGGGAAATGGGATCCAGAGCATCAGATGGGAACTACAAGGGCTTCTGCCTGCCTTTTACCCTGTCCTTCCGCTGTACACGGCATCCCCTCTGACAGGGAGATAAAAGATCATTTTCTTCCACAGAAGGCAAGGTAGGAAGAAGACATTTAATAGAATTCAAGGAATGTTGACTTTGCTCAGAATGTGAATTTAAAGACCCTCTTAATGGCTGTAGGCCATGGCCTGTAAGTCACTTTTATTCCATTTGAACTCTTAATACAGATAATCCAAAAATATTGCATTATCAGGTCTTTTGCATCCAGGGGTTTTGTATATTTTATAAACTCTGTTACTGTATTACATTCATATAGCTACCTACCTAAAAAAGGCAACTTCTAAGCCAAATACATACCTCAACCAATAAAAATGATCACTGTCCAAGAAGGCTTGGTGACTCCTCACTTTTGTTCTCTTGGTTGTCAGTGAGAACTTACCACTCGTATAAACTCACCGCTCCTTTCTCAACGAGCAGGCTCCTTCCCTCCCAACTGTACTTGCACCCTCCTCCAAGCCCACTTCCCGTATTCTTTACTTCAAAGAAAAGAGAAAACAATATTTACCCCAAGGCGTTCCTATGGAGGATCCAAGCAGAAAGCAGTTTAAAAAAAAAAAAAAAGGAGGAGGGGTGGAGAGAAGGAAACAGTTAGAAAACTTCAGGGAGGACAGGGAACCTTACAGCGACAGGGAATTGGACAAGCACAGGCCCAGGAGATCCCGTTTACAGCCTTGGCACTTGCAGAGTCCACACGCTTTGTGAAAGGAAGGGCCAGCGCACCATTTGCTCCACACCCCCCTCTCCAACCTGGAAAGGCAAAGGCCCTTTGCAAGCACTAGTGAAGCTGTCTCTAACCAGATGGCATTCCCCACAATGTGCTTTCTTTCATGGAGCCCAGTCTATTGATGTTTTCTAAATATAGCCTTTTACTTCCTTACTAGTCTTCAGACAAACTCAATTTCCAGGGAATTTATAAGAAACCAGGAGAGAGGAATTACTCCTCTGCTCTGGGCCAGAAACTCTATTGGGAAAGGCATATCATGCCATAGTGGTGTATCTATGCTTATGAAGGAGTTCATTTGCAGTGGGGCACACAGTCACTCTGTCAGGGATAGCATGACCTCTCTCAAAAGCACAGATGAGCAACACCCTAAAACCATTCAAAATATAGGGGAAGGCATAGTCTTCAAGGTCCTGATGTCACACAGAGGATGGCTTTGATAAATTAAATGACCGACTGTCTATCATGAGTTTTTGCTGTGCAGCTTGAAGAAAAATCATCCCAGCTCTATTTTGAGGCTTTCCAATAACAAAAAGGGTGAGAGCATCAACATGTAATACTTAAGATAGAAATAATGAGAGCCAACTTTCTGAATATTAATTCTTGGCTAGACTCTATGCTAAGAACTTTTAGTGTGACTCTTTATTTAGACTTTCTAATAACTTTAGGACATAGGAATGACTATCCCCAAGACTATATGATGGTTGGAGCTCTTGCTCTGAACCAGTAAACCTCTGCAGCAGGTTTTTGTTCCAAGCTCTGTCAAACAGCTCACCAAATTTCTAGACCTGGAAAAGGCCCCTGAAATACACTTAATTGCAAAGGAAACTGCATACCCAGGAAGATGTGCCTTGCATAAGATCACTAAATAAGTGAGCCACATTGCCACTGGTGAACCTGTCTGCAGCCATGTAGAACTGTCTAGAATTCAGGCTGCAGTTCTTAGTTGCTGGTTGCTCTAAACGGTACTTTTTCTCCTTTCTTAATTTTTTTTGATGTATCACAAACCTAGGTTACATCACTATATGTCACGAGCAAAGACTTCTAATCATTATTTTACTCAGTAAATGATGTCATATTCAAAATTACATTAATTTTCACTATAATTGCCAAACTAATGTTTATTTGGGAATTAAACCCAAGGTTTTATAAATCTTACATTGCTCATGTGATGCCCTCTGAGTGTTCAGAAGGCAAAGATAATATCTTCCCCTGAGCTATCATAGTGTCTTCTCATACACGAGCCTGGACTCACGGTGGATTGGTCCAACACACCTGTATCCACTCATATAACAGCACTGATGGAGTCCTTAGCATATGCCAGGTACTCTTCTAGGTGTGGGTTTACCACCGTAAATAAAACAATTGAGGTCCCTAGCTTCTTGAAAGTTACCAAGTCTAGTAGGGAGAACAGACCTCAAGTAAACAAGCAAACAAATAAAAGTATAATTGCAAGCTACGTGCCATGGGAAAATGTAATCACTTGATTGAAAATTTCACCAAAACAACTACATAGGTCACTTTCCTTTCCCCAGGCTACATTCATCTTAAGGAAAAGCTTAGGGAGACTCTTCCATATCCCTAAAATGAGAGAACAGAGTAGGATCAATGGATGGGCAGGTGATTTAGGGTCACACACTCCAGGCTTTTACCTGTTGCTTAGCCCAGGTCCTCAACTCTGAGACCTTTATGTCCAGTAGCATCTGAACGGGTTCTCAGAGGTTCATACTCACAGATGCCCATTTTATGAAGGAAGGCCCCAAATTTCTTGCTCTTCCCACACACCTGGATAAAGGACAGAATTTGTTCTCTATAATTAATTTTGCTCCAGGATCCTAGTAAAATATTCTGCTACGGAACAAAGAGCATCTCTGACCCATTGCTCGTATGATGTGTGTGTCTCTTGTTTTGGACAATGGGGTTCCTTAACAGCACACTCTGATCTCAACAACTGATTGTAGTTGCCAATATACAGCAGGGGTTGGGAGAGAGATTTGTCCCCTCCTGACTCCCACAGAGTTGAGCCAGGGATAGTAATAAGACAGAGGCCCAAAGCAAAATAAAGATTAGTCATTGCTCTGCACATTGTTCAAACAGGAGGAGCCACTGAAAAGCTCTGATTTTGAGTGGTTGAAGAAAAGCACACTCGCTTCTCAGTTTTGTTAACATATGTTCAGCACTGATTTGAAAACTGCCATTTGAAATGAAAAGAATACTGGATAACAAAGCCACAGAATCCAGAAAGGTCTCAACAACTTAGCACCAATATTAATTTTAACATTAATTAAAACACATCATAATTTACACATATACTAGGCTAAAGTACCTTTACCAAAGTCATGCATACAAGTTATTTAAGCCATTATCAAAGCTAACAAGATTGTAAGGGAAATGTTTTACCAAACCAGGGGACAAACTCTTAAAGCACTTTAAACTGAGGCATGTTATTTTTGAAATAATTCATGTGCTTTTTTACAAATCATTTAAATATAATCATTTGATAACACTTTGTTAGTCTTTGCTACTCCATGTATAATCAGAATTTTTTTTTATACTGCCTAGCTAATTACTGAAATTTATCAGGTCTAAAAATTAACTCTAATGTTAAAATTTGAGGATAATTTCACATGGTAGGATGTACTGGTCCCACCTTAATTGGGACTCATTTGGGCCACCCATTTTCCCCATGCCTTTCCTACTTATTTGGTAAGTTACTGGCTGCTCTCCAGGAAAAAAACAAGTCACATTTCTCTTATGTCTCATCAGTAAAAGATGAGACTTTTCCAGCTCAATTGTCAAGTTGCCCTCCAGATCTTTCATGTGTAATCACCCATCATTCAATGTAATTTCACTCTTCAGTTTCCAGCGCCCTCCCTTCCAACCGTTTCTCAAAGGACATGTTCTCAAAGTGATTTCTGCAAGGAACCACTCTTTCCATGGGGGGCAGAGTCGGGGTCTGAAGAGCTCTTCCTCCTTAAGTGGAATAGCCTTCTGCTCTCCCCCATGAGTCCCAGAGAGAACAGCACAGGGATTTGAGGGAATCTCTTGCATGAGAAGAAGGAGCCTCCAGGCTTGCTGGAGTGTAAGGTGGGGAGAGGAGGTCACACTGTGAGGAGCCTTGAGCCTTGCTAAAGTGTCTGGGACTATTATTTGGTAGGCAATAATAACTAAAATTTAATATGCACTTGCTAAGTATTTGGCACTATATCAGACACTGAATATATTTTATCTTGTCTCTCACAAGACCGAAACACAGTTATTTTTAATTCCCGCTATGGATGAGGAAATAGAGACAGTGAAGGCAGCAAGTAATTCGTCACACTGGGATTCAGAACTAAGTCAGGCTCTGAAATCTACGTCCTTATTTGTGACGTTACAGTGCTTTTTCAGATGGGAATCACAGGGGTTTTAACCAAAGAAGGAACAGCAAAAGAAAGCAGTTCCTAAGCTCAAATATTGACCTATCTATTCGCTGTTAACCTTAATCAGTCTAGGGTCTGCAAGGGTTCATGGAAAGAAACAGGTACAGATGGAATAGCAAGATGGACAGGGTCAGGGACGCCCTTCTTAATCTGGTCCATATGTCTTGTCTGTCTCTAAGCAGAGACAGATGGACCTGTAGGCTGAGGAGAGATCCACGCCAGGCCCCCAAGTTGAGTTTACAGGGGTTAATGGCTTAGAAATAACTACAACAACAGAGGTAGAAGGAAGTTTAATGTGACAGAGAAAGCCCCTAAACTTGAAATAAAAAGCACCAGTTGTTTAAAACTGGTTTTGCAACTAGTCAAATGAGTCAAAGTAGTTAAAGTCTCCAGCAATCTGCTTCTCAACTATAAAACTTTCGAGTGATAAATCAACTAGTGAGAAAGCACTTTAAAAATTCTAAAGACCCATGGAAATGATAGTTTACCTCTTTGCGTTGGCAATTCTAGTCTCCAGAGAAAAGTCTAGAACCTGTAAGGTAAGGCTAGGTCATCTATTTGTGTATTCTTCTTCCTCACCCATACCTCAGCATTGTTTGGGGTCTCCCATGAGCCCTAAATCCTTTGTGACTCTGCCAACTTTCTTTGCCCTGTGACCAGGGCACTAGCTCTATGCTAAGTGGTTAGTGCATAGTACTTTCCTTCTTGCAAATGCATCTCAGTGAGCTCCCTGTACACATTCAGCATTGCTCCTGAAAACTTTCTCCTTTGCAAACGCTGCACCATGCTGTGAAGGTCTAAGCACTGAGGAGCAGGAGACAGCAAAGCCCCTTACCGTCTCCTAGCAGTTTTGTTATCTGGTCTGGGGAATGGTGATTTTGCTTCTTAGTGTTCACATTCTGTACATACCCTAGATCCCTCATGTGCTGATCTTCCCGAGAAGGCCTTGGTGCTGGAAAAGTCCAGCCAATACACTCCCCTATGCTGTGGCTCTGTGAGTGTGGATTAAGCAGATGGCTTGCAGGTCACACAATCTGAGTGGATCCTTCCCTAGTCCCATCATGACATCTGCTCTGGGCTATTCTAAAACTTACTTTTAAATCCGGAGGGCACTGTGGTGGATTTCTACTCATCCTGCAGGACTGCGCTGTTCCTCCATCTGTGAAGGCTTGCCTCATGTGCAGGGTGTTTCTTGCATCTGAGGCTGGTTAGCCAAATTGTTGGCTACTATGTGAATGGGGCTGTGTTCCCTGACTGGACCGTCTCATTTTGCTTGGTTATGTGGCCACAGGCTGAGGTCCATTTATAATCAACCATCTCCCAAATTTGTGCTTGTTAATAAAGAGAATTGCTTGGGCATTCACACCCATTGCCTACATATGATAAAGGTCTCCAAATGCACATTCCCCAGCAGCACCAGTGGTGTATATAACAGACAACGTGTTTTTCAGTGTTCGTCAAAAAAAAACCCAAAACAAAACAAAACAAAAAAACATGCATGCTGGGGCTTAATGCCAAGAGCAGGTAGACTGAGAACTTATCTCTTTCAGGCATCCCCTCCATGTGGCTCCTACTCTGTCACCCCTAATTCATGCCAAAACCCATTTTCTATGTCTTCTTACATGTTTATTTATTTTGAGAGAGAGACAGAGACAGAGAGTGAGAGAGTGAGAGAGAATGAACAAGTGGGCAAGGGTCAACAAGAGAGGGAGAGAGAATCCCAAGCAGGCTCTATGCTGATAGCACAGAGGCCAACGCACGGCTCAATCTCATCAAGGATGAGATCATGACCTGAGCCAAAATGAAGAGTTGGACACTCAACTGACTGAGCCACACAGGCACCCCCAGAACCTGTTTTTCAAGGCAGCTCAGATACAATCCAGCAGTAGGCACCCCAAGACTTCACGGCCATTCATCACCTTTAGTGTTCCTGCCTGGGCAGAAAGTCATGGTAAGTCACTCTCGAGGTGACTCTTAAGGCTGGAGTCTCGAGAAACAACATCCTCCTCTCTGCTCGCTGCTGGAAATTTCCAATTCCAGCTCAGCCAGCATCCTAAATCCACAGTTAATTGGCTACCTGATGGCTAAATTTAATTTTAATCCTTCATTTTCTTCCACAGAACAGTGGGACTGGATGACCTGTCTGGCTCAATGGTAAATGGGTCTTCTCTGCATGAAGCAGGACTGTGTCCTCTCCTTTTCTTCCCCCACAAGATGAATGTGTAGGCACAGCTTCCTTTGGGAGACACCCCTCTCGGTTCTAGAAAAATAGGGGTTGTCAAGAAAGAAGTTGCACAGCAAAGCTTGAGGTTTGAGGGGACTGACTCAGACACAGGCGCACAGTGAGGAAGAGGAGGAAGGAGCCAGGTATAGGGTAAAATGTCTGTACGACTATTACTGTGCTGAGTGTAAGTGCACACTAGTGTCTCAGTTCTGAATAGCCACTCCTTTCTCAGAGCACGCATTCACACCTTTATAAATACAAAAGTAGAACTGGGGTACCATATTCTGTGGCTCCTGAGGACCCTCCCGAACCTAAAATTGTATCTGCATATTTCACTGAATGAATTCAGAACTGGCTCTGCCACTGTGGCTGCATTCAGAAGGCCTTATCCATCTTAAAGACTAGGGCAGAGTGTCAAATGTCAGAAAAGCAACACACTTCAATGAAAAGAATGCAATAAAAGCTAATGTGGGAATTCTGGTTCCTTCTGGCATCGAGAGGCAGATTGACTCATGTTTTTTCTTCCTGGCTAAGCATGGAATAATTAAAGGCCAAGTGTGGCTATGATCCAGGTCCCCTGTGTGCCAGGGAGCCCTGACCTTACCTTGTGCCCTGCTAAGATGGCAAACAGCAAGGGGAAGCTTTGGCCTCAGCTGCCATAGAGCCTGCATGATTCTGACTGATGCACAGGCCCCAGATGGGGGGAGGAGGTGGGAGCAGAATTGCTATTTTTTTTAATTGTTTGTGTTGACAGACCGTTATCAGCTGTGAGCTTACTGTTTACAATCCAATCTAGGATAGCTCACCTGGTGACCTGACTTGAGCTAGTCAAGTAACATGTTGTAGAACAATGAGAATGAGGAAGGTGAGGAGCTTGGGTTGGAGTGCAAGATCACACATACATATGTCCCTCACCTTTCTTCCTATGATGCTGTCCCTGCCCACCTGCCTGTCCAAATCCCTTCACTCAACATTTAAGGTATGAAACCTGAGGGCCGGGGGGCATCACCATGACTGTGCAGGATCCCATAAAGCTCATGAACTCACCCTGACATGTTGGCCACATGACTTCCCTACAAGGCAGCTGACTCCGGCAAGACACCCCAAAGTGACAGAATGTACCTGATGTGCAGATACCCAGAAATGCCAAGGCTGGAGCCATCTTTGTTTTCCCACCCAGGAGGCTGGGAAGCAGAAACGATGGCAACAGGGTGTGAGGACACTGGGAAAAGCAGTTTCTGGCCCTTCGGTGTAAAATAATTATCAAACAGAAGAATCTCTCTTTTTCAGATAGAAAAAGATCAAAGAGAAAGGTTTCATAGATCCAGTCACTCACCAGACTTTTCTTGAAACCTCACAGAGGAAAAGGCACAGTCAGTACATTTATAGTTGGCAAACACTCTGTGTCTCCATATGGCCCAGAAAGTGGGGTGTTGTGAGGGCAGTGGAATGAGGAGAAACATATCCAACCTCTGCCAAAACTCTGCCCACTTCCCTACACAGGTACCTGGCTGAAGGCAGGAGACCTGAGTGTTCTTATAAATGCTTTATAATGTAAAAGTGTACCGGGAAGAACAGGAAAGGGGCCATGTGAGTATCTTTCCGTTTATTTTCTCATCTCCTGGTATGCCCACACTTAGAAAATAAATCCCCTTCCCCTCCTCCTCAAAAGTCAATAATAAAAGTTCCCAAACAGAATTTGTCAGGTTTACATTATAAAGAATCCCTTCACTTGAAGTACGCAGCTATAGAGAAGAGAGAGTTCTCTTCAGCCACTACACAAACAGCATATATGCTTATAGAAAACATACATGATGGCAAGTGCAGACCTCTGCAGGAGGGCTCAGGGGACCACGCAGCTTTCTTTGAGAATTCAGCTACAGGCCATTCCCTCCCCTTGGCTAGGGGTATTGCTCTTGGGACTTGGGCTGGGTTCTGAGAGGGCCCTGGCTGGTAGTGTTGGAAGGGATGCCAAGTCACCTATGACTTCTGAGGCATCACATAAAGGTGTTACCATGGCAATCATCATCCGTTCTACTCAGACTGAGCAACAGCCTGAGTAGAAACCTCGGCAGGGCAAGGTTCAATTGCAAGGAGGAGAGAGAGATAGGGCTAGAGTAAGGTCATCTGAACGGTGGACATTCCCAGAGGCAAACATATGGGTTATAACAATGGAAGTTGTAACCACAAGGAGGGAGGTCCTTGAAAAGTGTGCAGAAAACCCCACATTTGGCTTCCTGTTGGCTTGAGCCTCCTGCCATGGCCCGGCAGAGTACAACACAGGCTTCCTTCTGCTGTCTGCCCCAGGCCAGGCCCTCACTCTGCTGGCAGGGGAGATCCTGGCCAACCCTACCAAAGTGATGGAAGAGCTGAATTCTCCGGTGCCCTTAATGAGGAAAGGGAGAGAAGAGAGTTAGGAAGCGTGGCACATGAGTGAGAGAAAGCATTACCTGGACCTCAGCAAATGTGACGAAGGCCAGAGAAGAGGGGTATGAGCCTGTTCCATGAGCAGGAGGAAGGGGAGAGGAAATGTGCATGGCCAGCTTGGAAGGATGGTAACAAAAGACAGTGGATGGAGAAGGGTGAGCAGGTACCATTTACATTTCCAGGGAAATTAAGAAAAAGTTCAGAAAGTGACATCACTAAAAGCAAGTGATGGATCATAACTCTCAATCCATCACATAAGTGTGGACCCCAGAACCCAGGGGTTCTTGGGGTTCCCTGCACTGTACCTGGTCTGAGGACCAACAGACAGGCTTCGGTTCCGGGGCTGTTAAGGCTTCCCTGCCACCAGCACCAAAGCCACCACCGCCATGTTTTCAAAGGGTACAAAAAGAGAACAAGACAGGTGACAACCCTCCAGCCCATCGTCCTCGCTCTGGATCTGAGGAGAGACAGCTGGACTGTGGACATGGGGCAGGCATGCAAAGGCTTCCTCTAAGATGCACCTTTTTCCCATGGGCACCTACATACCTGACAAGGTGATGTGTGTGTGTGTGTGTGTGTGCGTGTGT
The DNA here is from genome assembly GCF_022837055.1 of Prionailurus viverrinus. Taxonomy (NCBI): domain Eukaryota; kingdom Metazoa; phylum Chordata; class Mammalia; order Carnivora; family Felidae; genus Prionailurus; species Prionailurus viverrinus. The sequence goes on from NC_062577.1 coordinate 23,917,129, forward strand.
GTAAAACAAGTCTTGGAAACCACTCTGTGTTCATCTTCAACTATTTTCATACACTATATATCAACACATACTTGTCTTCCATGTTTAGCCTTGGTGAGAGAATGGAAGCATAAGGAAGGAAATTAACATTTATTGATCACTTACACTGTGCCAGGCCCTATGCTAAGCACTCTATACACATTATTTTGCCTCTATTTCAGAGATGAGAAATTGAGGATAACAGGGTTACTGTCTTGCTATGTTGCTCTAGCACATGATGCAGGTAAATAGAGGGGCTGGGATTCAAAACAGGGCCTGCCTAAGTCCACAGCCCACACCTTCCTCCCACTATGTCCTGTCACCCCAATGAGATTCCTAAAGATGGGGTGGATTCCTTGATATACTTCTCTCCTTGTCTTTCATTTCTTCAAAAAGACACAAACTACTTTATCGAGATCAAAATAAGAAAGAAGAACAATATGGTGAACAATGTAAGCAAATGAATTGACAAAATGAAAAGGGAACTTGACCTTTTAGAAACTCAAAGGTGATATTTATCCCTTACCAAATAAATAGGCCTCCTTAGGAAAAAGACTCTAATGCTTCTTTCTAAGAAGGAGGAAGAGGAGCTGGGAGTCCCCTTGGTATAGCCAGAGCTGCCTTGATTTTTGTCTTGAGGTGAGAATTTATACGAGGTAGAGATGTTTGGGAAAATGCCATGCTTTTGTGAAATTTCCTTGGAAATAGCTCAGTCATGTCTAACGGGAGTCTTTCCTGTTGTGAGAGACACAGGTGATTCCATGCGACTCTAATAGGGGTTAATATACTGGTGTACATGGGGGACAAGGGACACTGAAATTGATCTGCAAGGTCAGCTCAGGGTCATAAGCCACATTCACCCTGGCTCTCCTTTGGGGGGGTCCCTCATGGGTGGGACAGCAATTCAAATAGCCCACTTCTAGGTTCTGGGAGATCTTAGATTCTTAGGACAGCTGGAGACCTTTCATCTCTCCCACAGAGAGCTCCCTACCCTCAGCCACTTGGGGAATGTTTCTTCTTAAATCTCACTCCACCTCTTTCTCTGCCAGGGTAGACAGAAATGGAAGCTTATGGTATTTGGGGAGCAGGGGGGGGGGATGGATGACCCCTTTCTTGGACCTGGGAAGGTCAAACCTATGCAGGTATTTTGCCCCTTCCCTCTTCCAGTTGCTATCACTGACAACAACTCCCAAATGTTTCCCTTCAGCCTCATCACACTGAAGCCAGACTTGCTTAGAAGATTCAGCTCTTGTACTTGAAGAGTCTGGAGGGAAGCCTGCTGCACCACCTAGGAAAGGGGGGAGGCTGCTCTGGTGGTGGAACAAGGTAGAGACAGAGCCCAAAAGGCTGTCATTCATCTGAGGGTACTCGACATACCAGCTTAGGGAAAAGGCCCTGACACCATGTGTATTTCCCAGCTATACCCTGGAGGGTTAAGAGAGCCCCTTCCTTCGCCGGATTCCACAGGAATGTCGGAATGTGGTTGAAAACCTGCTACAGCTGGATCAATGTTTGGGGGGAAAAAATCCCCAAATGTAATGAACATGGTTTAGTTACCTAAATGGTTTAAGACTGTCTTCCTCAGTGTGTTATCAAGGAAGTTCCTAAATCTTACGTTCTGGAGTTAAACGTATTAACATGGTTCTGATGTCCCTGAAATCTCTCTGGGGTATCTCTGCTCATGAGCAGAGAGTTTCCTCATGCTCAAGATTCTGTGATCCCCAACTTTGTTCTGCGCTCTACATTCTTCTTTCAAGCTGATTCTTTGTTTGAGAGAATCAAGAAACGAGAGATACGTAAGCTGTCCCTGGGTCCCTTCCTGAGCCCCTGGAGGCACTGCCCACATGGGTGAGCACCTGCCCATGCTTCCTCATCTCCAAGAAAGGAACCCCAGGGCCTCTGACTTCTCCCTAAGGACTTTCCCGGCTCCTCCTTCACCAGTGCTACCATTTCGGGCATGTGAGCTGAAGATATAAGGCTCCTAGAAGTACCACAGAGGGCAAGCGGGAAGCAGATTTCAAGGGCAGCTCTCTTTGGCACCACTCTGAGTGAACTGTTTCTCAGGTTGGCCTTGGAGAGGCCTCATCAAAATCAAGGTCTCAGGAAGAAGAGACAACAGGGAATTGAACAAGAAGAAAGAGTTACACTTACGCCAAAGCAAAGGCCACCAATGCGCCAACCACCACCACAAAGTCCAGGATGTTCCATAGGTCTCGGAAGTAGGACCCATCCTGCAGGATCAAGCCCTGGTCTATCATCTGAAGGAGAAAGATGTGAACAGCCAGGGATGAGCCCACTGGTGTCGGCAATGCACCCTGAGCTCGGGGCTCCCCATGACAATGCCCCTACTGCCATTGTCTCTACAATCAACCCTGTACAAGGACCTGAAGAGCAAGAGGACATGTCTCACAGTCTCTCTTCACCTCACTCTGAAGCCTGAGGCCCCTTGTCATAGCCACCAGGGTTCAACTAGACTCCTTGGCTCTCACAGAACTCTGCCACATTCCTTCCTCCATTAGTGGCTCAGAGCACCAGGCGTTGCCACATATGCACAGAGGAGGGAACCCCACATAAGGGAGACTATGAAAAGAATAGAAATGTGGGGTGTTAGGATGGTGGGAAACAGAATGGGGGGCAGTGAGGGCAGCTGGAACTACATGGTGTCCAGGAAGACCCATCCCTAGCCAACCCTTTGCCTTGGCACATGCCCAGGCTCAGACCAGGGAGCACACTGGGGAGGTGAGTACAATCCCCACCCCTGTCTGCATTCCCACTGCCTGCCTGAGAGTGGGCCTGGCTCCCCTTGGGCCATACCCACAGGTCTGCCCCAGTCTAAACAGATCCACGCAGATGTGTTGTACCACAACATCTTATCATGACATACTTCATCAGAATTCTGAGGCCAGAGGAGGCGTGGCTGGAGGCCCTACTGAGGTTCTGTCATTGGCTGGTAGGTGGCAGCACTGGGGAAGGGCACCAAACTAAAGGAGCAGACACATGACCCATCTAAACCCCGTAGCCCAGCTTTTCTCTAGAGGCTTTTACCTTTATAACCATCTCAAAGGTGAACACGCCAGTGAAAACATAGTCAAAATACCTCAGGACCTGTAAGACACATATCCGTGAAGGGGAAGAGCATCACATGTGGCCGCCAGGCTATACACATGCCTGACTGCCCGTGTGCATGCAGTCCTGTACCCCCACCCCAACTCGTTTCTACCTCAGGACAGAAGCTTGGGATTGAGCCTGCTAGTTGGACACAGGAGAAGGGGGACCAGGCGTTACTGCTGGAACCACATGACTTAGCGGTCAGTCCTTGGCTCTTCCCTCCCCTTGGGCAGAACTTCACTTCTTGGGTCTGAATGGCCCCACAAATATCTCCCTCAGGACCTAGAATCCTTGTCAGTTCCAATCCTCCTGACCTCCCTCATACTTCCCAACATACACCCTTAGGACCTCCGGGAGATGTCTCAGCAGCCTGGGGTAGAGCTTCAGCTCCCCAACTTCATGCACATCCCTCATGACCCTACATGACCCTGTAAGACCTGGCTGGCTCGGGGGAGAAGGCCCACTGCTGAAACATAACAGCACACAGTGTGGCTGGGGAGTGGGGACTGGAGAAAAGGGGCTGGTCTTGAAATGGTCCCTACTTTGCCCTGAGGGACTGGAATGGACCATTTCTTAACCCTTCTTCACTCCCCAGGAACCTGCCTTAATTCACTTTTAATGCTGGGATGGGGAGGGGCTGGGATGGGGTGGGTACCAGGGTATTACGGAGGTTGCAAACGGCTCCCGTGCACCCACTTTGTTGCGCTCCGAGTTGGTCAGGACAGGGTCCTCGGCTGCCAGGGCAATGCTGCTGGCTGCGATCACCAGGAGAATGCACATCTCAAAGTAGCGCAGGTTCACAATGTAGTGGCAGGCCCTGCGAATCCTGTGGGGTGGAAGGGCCTTCTGAGCTGCCTCTGCTTCCCTCCCATCCCCATCTCTTACTCCCCACCCTCATGCTCATCAGCCTCTTCCAGACAGCCAGGCCCTGGCCAGAGGAAGCCATGGGGAGAGCAATTTAATTTCTCAGGCACCACCCTTGATTTAAAGCTCCAGTGGGAGAAGGTAATCAGATCGGTTAGAGGCTACGGTACGCAAGCCAAATACATTATCTGCAGGCACGGGAGCAGCCAGCATCAGATTACACGCACTCAGCACAGCTACATGGGACCCTCCATTGTATCTCAGTGTCACCTCCCCCACTGTACAGAAACTGGGGCATAGCAAGGAAATCATAAGAAGCCAGAAATGTAAAAATAGACCTTGATTCTAAGATTCCTGATGAGAGGAACAACAGGTTTTCATGAGCCCCAGGTATTCTGATTAAAGTGATTATATTCTATAGATTGTATTCTGGACTCAGGTGACCCGATATACCTTAGCCCACGTTCCTTCCCTCCCAGAGGCTTGTCTGAATACTGCCCGTGTGGTCACTGAAAACCTTTCTGTCTTCCTAGCCTCAGAAGCTGGTCTATGTGAACATCTTGCTCATTTCCAGGGCAAAGGCAGCTCAGTCTAACCTTCCAGAATCTTCTCTGCCACCTCCATCTCATGGCCCTACCTCTGCTTTGAGGACCATGCCCATTTCAAAATCCACATATAGGGAAGTGGGACCAATCCTCTTAAACTCCAGTGGGTGGTCTATTTATTCCAGGCTCCATATTCTCAGTTCTGTCCACCACTGAAATATTTGGTGACACATCCCAAGTAGATTTCCTTGCTCCCACCCCAGCCCTCGACACAACCTACTGAACAATTTGAGGTAAAGGGTCCTTTTCTCATGACATTGCTCATGCTTCTCCGTCTTAAATTATTCTTCAGATGCAGCACAGAGCTCAGCGGCGATTCAACCTCATGACACACTTCTACCAGGGAGCACCCCGCATGTTTCAGATGTCTGGCCACAGTTCACTGAGAAGGATCAGGGGGGTGAGCGGACCCTCGTCTCTCCTCCTCATCACCCCAACTCTGGCTCTAACCCTGGTCGTCTACCATGGTGCCAAAGGGCGAGCGATAGGAAGGTGCCTTACGGGTTGGTGGTGCTGAAGATGAACATAGAGCTGTGGGGAACCATGGCTTTGCCAGTCTCACGCTTCTCCTTCTTTTGCTGCTTCTTCTCTACCTCTTCCTCCTCCTCTTTGATCTCTGCCTCCTTCAAAGGACTGGCTTCTCCATCAGTCTTGTTGCTAACTGTGAAAGGCACATGTTGAAATCATCAGAAACCTCGCTGCATGTGAGAATAGCACCTTTTGTTTTCCACAGGGATGGGATAGAGACGAGGGGAAGGGGTTACAGGAATGCATCTAGCCAGGCACCCTGCAAGCACCGGGCTTGTTAGATTACACTGTGAAGCCCTTACTCTCCTCCTAGCCTGACCCTCACCCTAATTTTACATGACAGCCTTTTTGGGCATATAAATAATAATCATGTGGGGCACCTGGGTGGCTCAGTAGGTTGAGTGTCCGACTTCAGCTCAGGTCATGATCTTATGGTTCATGAGTTCAAGCCCTGTGTCGAGCTCTGTGCTGAGAGCTCGGAGCCTGAAGCCTGCTTCAGATTTGGGTCTCCCTTTCTCTCTGCCCCTCCCTCACTTGCACTCTGTCTCACTCTTTCAAAAATAAATAAACATTAAAAAAATAATAATAATCATGTTTCCCAGGGTAACAGAACGATTATTTCTGTTGTAAGGCTTACAAAGTTATATCTAAAAATCTAGATTCTTTGTCTACATTTACTTATTGAATTTTCACAACAATACACCTTGAGCGGCATATATTATGTCCATTATACAGATGGGAAAAGTGAAGTTCAGGGAATTCAAGTTATCTATCTTCAGTTCATACAGCTAGTTCCCAACTCAAAATCCTATATCCTTTCAATGCTATCACACTGCAATGGAAGATTTTAAGAAACCATTACTCTGTTTGCAGCTGACTCTCTGGCTGTGCTTTTTCCAGTCGTGATTAATGTTGAAACGGGAATGCAATATTCATGCAAATATGGGACCATGACGGCCTTCCAGGGCTAGGAGGATGAAGGAGTCAGAGACTGAGTGGAGCTTTTGGGCCGCCACCCTCAGTTTCCACATGCAACTTACAGTGTGGGTTAAGTGGCAGGGAGGCTAAAGTTGAGTGGGCAAGGGATTCAGTCAAACTCTCCCACTGTTCTCTCTCAGTGACCAACTCTACCCTGGAGCCTTGTGCAAGCAGCAGGGCTCTGAAGCTCTGGCTCCTTCTGGGTCCTTCCAAAAGGTAAATGATCCCAGATCCCTCTGACATTATGCCCTTACCTATGACCAAGGCCATAGACTAGCCCCAGGACAGGAGCAGAGGAAGGCCAAACTTTGTTGATGTTTCTCATAAGAGAGGGTCCAAAAGATTTACTTATTAGAGCATAAAGTTAAACACACACCACAAGAGGTTGTGAGTCTGACATCCTGAGACATGCCCAAGTCAACCAACCCCAGGAGCAGTGAACATGGGAGACTTCACTTTTTAAAGCAGTACTGGCATTTTGAGTGTACAGAAAGTAAAGCAATGGAGAGGGAGCAGAAGAAAGAAAAACAGGAAGAGGAGACTGTCCTATGAAAATAGAAATATATGGGAAAAATCAGAAGGAAAAAAAAGCAAGGGTAGAGCCCTCTGGTCATAATTCAGTGAGCATGAGGCGGCAGCCAGAATTAATGCAGGAATGGAAGTGGGGTGAGGGGTGGGGGTGAAGTTGGGGTGGGGGTGGGTTTAGTATGGGGATAGAGGCAGGGTTAGGGCAGGAAAGGGGGTGGGGCTGAAGTGAGGATAGGGGTGAGGTTAGGCTAGGGCAGGGATGGGGGTAGATGGAGGGCTTTCTGCTGTTTCCTTTTGAGGTCTGGAGATTAACATCCATTGCCTGAGGAATCTATCAGAGAAACTGAGTAAAAGCTCCTAGGAGAAAAGAGTAAATAAGAGTAATAAATTCATAAAATGTTAGTGCTGAGGAAGACCTCAGTGATCACCCAGTTCAGTGCTTCACTTTCGGGTTGACAAACTGAGGCCTCAGGAGAAACAGGTTTGGAAGCCACACACTAAGCGGTCTGGACCATCTCCTGCTCCACACGGGTTCCCTAACTTGTCCGGTGACATGGCCCCTCGGAGGTCCTGGAAAGTCCCATCGAGTATTCACATGATACATCAAATAGCCACGTATATACATCTGGCTACAAAACCACATGTGATCTCTCTGACGTCTCTATGATGGTCACAGGGGCCAAGGCGTAAGCAAATTTTACAGATAAAACTAAAGATGGAGAAAATTCTAACTAATTTTCCTGCAAACCTAGATAAAACTGCTCCTATTGTTTCCTTGCTGAAGAATGATTTCGTCCTGCTGGTGGGGCTTTTCACGTTGCTTTACTGAGCGACTCCGGAGCCATAACTGTCCCCAGCCCTGGGTGGGATGGGTGGTGAGGGTGAAGGGGGACAGGGACTTGTGTTCTCACTGTGAACCACAGTTGAGTCCACCAAGGGGCCCACGTCGGGGATGGCGACGGTGACGCTGGTACTCTCAGTGGTGGCCTTGTCCGTGTTGGCCGTGACACAGGAGAGGTCGGGCTCACTCTGACTGATGGCCCGGCCCATGTCCAACTGCACATCCCCCAGCAGAGCTTGCTCACTGCTGCCCTCCGGCTCCTGCTCTGTCAGAGCCGTGTCCTTCCCCATTTCCAACTCTGGCTGCGGCTGGACTAAGGGTGTGTTGGCCTCGTCGAGGGCTCCTGCCAGCCCGGAGCCTCTGGGCACCATCAGACTGTTGGTCCTGCGGAGACAGAGGAGGAGATGGCTGGTGCTCAGATCAGAAGAAGATGTTCTAAAGTGGCTGGTGAGCCAGGCAAGAGGGAAAGTGGGGGGAAGCGCAAGGAGCCTCACTCGGAGCATGGCATCTGCTGCCTCTCACCCCCACCCACCCAGGCAGAGAGGAGCTAAGACCCACAGGCGCTGTCCGTGCCTTGTTCCCATCCATCCACCTATGACCCATACCCAACAGGAGATGCCCTAGACCAGTCTCTAGGTTTCAGGGGGACAGAGCCCATGGTGTGTCATATTTACCCATGCCTTATAAAGGGTGCATCAGTATCATTTCCATTTTATAAAAGGGAAAAGTGAGGGCCAGGCGGGATTGTATTGAAGCATCCTTAACACCAGGAGGGCTCTATGCCTCCAGGGCACTCCTGCAGCTAACTTACCTCCTTAAGTCTTGGCCTCTTTCCTCTTCCTGGATTGTGGGTTCCTTGCCCCCGTGGCTGGCCCTGGGCTCGCGGTCCTTCTCCCCCTCGGTGGGCCCCCCTTCATCCAGACTCCGCTCCTGGCTGGCAGACCTGCTCCGGGAGGTGGAGGAGGGTTCCTTGCCTTCGGTCCTGACACGACGGTGCCTGCTGCGCCGCTGGCTCTGCCTGTGCCTGGCCCGGTCCTCGAAGGTCACCACAGTCTCCCCTCCCCCAGCCTCCTGCTGGGTCGAATCACAGTTCCCATGACACGGCCTGGCCAGCCATGGTGGCTCCCGTTTGCCCAAGGACAAGGGGCTCCTCTGGTTGTCCAAGGCACTCGGCAGGTCCCCTCCGTCCCCCTTGAGGGACCCCCCGCGGCTAATGCGCTCCTCCTCACATTTCTCCAGGCCCAGGCCCAGGCCCTCAATGGGTCTGGGTCTCCGGTAGAGGCTCGGGTGGGCGTTGAGTGGGTTGAGGGGGCTCAGCGGGTTGAGGGGGTTGAGGGGGTTCATTGGTGGGGCCTCCTCTTTGTTGAGGGCCTCCTGGCTGGACATCTGCATGTGCCTTCTCAGCTGGCTGGTGCGCTGCTCCCACACTGACATGTGGTGCCGGCGCCTCCGCTCCCTCCTGCCAAAGAGGAAAGGGTGAGGACCACGGTCAGGAGCTGACTGCTGAAGGCCAGGGAGGGAGCCACAAGGGTGTAGACCAGCCCTCAGTAGCCACGGGAAAGGGGTGGGACACATGGGGGGCAGCAAACGGGAGAGCCTAGGACCTGCAGACAGGAAGCACAGAGAGATGCAAGGAGCCGAGTGGGCCACGCACGAGTAGGTGGTTGGACCAGCGCCTCCTGGTGTGTGGGGCTTCCCACCCTAATCCCTGCTCTGCAGTAGTCGAAGGGCGGGCAGGGATCAGCCTAGGACTGAGCCCCCAGGGCCTGCAGGAGAGGAGTAGAAGGCTTGCCAGGTTTTCACTCCCCTGTTCTCCTTTGCTCTCAGGGCACCAACCTGTACCCACCCTCTGCTCACCACTGGCCCTTAATTCAAGGTCAGAGATCTTTCTTCCTCCTACTCTCCCTGTCTTTGGTCCCTCAGATGACAGCCTGGGATAGCACAGGCTGAAAGGCGCAATGGTGGGCTACTCTTGGAGGATGACGGACGGCAGTGACAGGCAGACCCACGGAGTCATCCCCCTCAAAAAATAAGAGTGCCGTGGATCTCTTCCACAACAGCTGATAAAAGCCACAGGCTGCACGTGTAGAGCCCACCAGCAGCTCATTCTCCAAGCCGCTGCTGAACATCTCATGTGGCAGCAGGAACACGCAGACATATGCACGCGAGAGCACGCGGGAGTGGGCTCACACGGGCGGAAGGGTAGTCACCTACTCTTTCACTCACATGTGCCCACACGCATCCTCACTGAGGCCCACACCTGGCTGTACACAACTGCCTACGTGCAAGGCACACCCACCAACACCAATTACCCACACCAACGCGTGCCCACTCACAGGCCGCGCAGAGGAGTGAACAACACACAGGGTCACATACCTTAGACACACACTGATATAAGCACATGTCGGAAGGTGCAGAGGATAGTGTCCACAAACCATGTGCACGGAACACACGCACACACCACAACGCACACTGACATACACACCCAGCGCCACTCTGCCCACTGTGTGGTGAGAACAAAGACACGGTGTCCCTACACACACACATAACCACTCACAAACACGCAGACCGGTACACACATACAGGTGGCTGCTGCGTGGCTCCCACATCGACATGTGGTGTCTTCTCCTTCTGTCTCTTCTGGGAAAGAAAAACGAACAGGTTCAGTTCACCCCAACCTCCTGGAACCACAAGCCCCACAGCCACCAGCCAATTTTCAGGAAGAGGCACAGAGTCCTCTACGTGCCCGTACGTTCTCCACATGCCTGCTGCCCTCCGTAGACTCCCGACCTTCAATTTGCCAAGGGAGTGACCTTTGATTCTTACTCTGTGCAAACACGCGGATCTAGTTTTTGAAGCGTACATGCAGGGACACAATGGATAGGTCATTTCGTAGAGTACGTAGCTTCAGGTGCTCGATCATCATGCCCGGCACTCACACCTGTACCTAAATACCCTTCAAGAGAGCTATTCTGGAAACCGCATAAACTTGCATGAAAGTTGTATTTCCCTCCATCATTTCCAGGATATTCACAGGGGTGTGACTTCACAACTCATCACTCCAATCACTGTAAAATATGCAAGAACAAATGCTTTGCCATGCACACCATCAAAGCCACACAGTAGCCCATGGCCAGAGGCAGGGTCACCACTCCATGAGCTGCTGTCCATGTACTTTAAGATATGTGCCATGTCCCCTGCAATTGTGCAACACAGTGACCCTGGCCAGAGGCCTTCCAGGTTCCATCTGTTCATCCAGGTAAAACACAGTAATAACCTTCTTAGTCATGCACAGGGGAAAAAAAAATCTTTCTACAGACATACACATGCTGTTTCCTTTTGTTTACAAGCTCGATAGAAGGTCAGACAGGCAGGGTGTGGGAATCACCCACAAAGGCAAAAAGGACTCATACAAACAAAGCTGAAAGATCAATGCTCAGGTAGAGGACAACACATCTGGGACACCTGTGGAGTGAGCTCGCCCCAAGTCCCGGCTGACAGCCCCAGTTTGGCCCAGTGGGCCCCTGACTAGACCTAGGAGGCTGGCAAGTGCTGCGCCCTCCCTGACCAATGGAGAACATGCTAGGTAAAGCGGCACTGCTCAACTGCCATGTCTCACATGCACAGGGGAGCCTGACATGTGGGTGGGCAGAGGGAGTAGAGGCAGCTGGTTGGAGCCTCGCTTGGCATCTGGAAGAGGCACAATGTGTACACGCATCCACAGAGTGGAGATGCCTGTGAGCCCCCCGTCTGCATGCACCCTTCAGCACAGGCAGCTGCAATGCAATAAGGCACACGTGGGCTGGTGGTGCCAAGGAGCATGGGTAGCACATAGAAATAGAAGCACACACACTAGCCAGGCAGCATGCACACCCACTAGGGAAGGCAGATTCTGCCGTCTATTTGCAAATTCTCAAATACTCAAATAGCCATTCTCCAGAAGCAATGTGTAAGAGTTTAAGTACATGGAAGAATTCTCTTTCTTGTGAATGCACACAGGTGTGTGCGCGCGCGCACGCACACACACACACACACACACACACACACACACACACACACACATACACAGACCAGTCAAACAGAGACCCAACTTTTAATTCCCACACAAATCAGATACACACTTCAAACTCCTCTTCACTTCTCCATTCACACGTACGAAGATCCAAATTCACACCCCATCATGAATATACCTTCATTCTTAAAATCATACAGAGAAGCATCGACATATCTCCCAACTCATGCATATGTGACCTCACATACACCTTACATGAACCTTGTGGATCAGGAAGGGCAGCTGGCATTCTTTCCATTTCAAAGATGGGGAAACAGACATTCTAGAATCCTAAGTGGCTCTCTCTCCAAGTATACTGAGCATGTGAGTTACAGAACCAGCCCTCAGACCTTCTGATTTGTAACAACACGCTTTTCATGTTTCTTTATAGACAGCCACACCTTGGTTATACAGCAGCCCAGAAATCAGGGGTCTCGTTTGCCCTCCCCAGCAGCACACACCCACCCTGACATAGTTCCCAGCAGCAGCACATACCCTACAGCAATGTACTGCAACCAGAGCCGTATCTCTGTTCATTGTGGAGAGTTACAGCACCTTCCTCCACCTCTCCAGGCCCAGATACACACACAGCTCACTGCCTACAGCCCTATGCCCTACCAGCATTTCATTCATTCTTTCCTTCTATAAATAGTGAGTTTCTACTCTGGGCCAAGCATCTTCCCAACTCACGTCTCCAAACCCACTCTTCCTCAGGCTTCCTCATCTCAGTAAATAGAACCACCCACTCCTAAGTGACAGCCAGCCCTACCCACCAGCATGTTTGCATACCTGTGTGTGTGTGTGTATTTTTAACCCAAACTCACGAGTGCAAGGAAGGTGGGGAAAGAACTACTCAAGGCCCAGAGATTATTCCAGAGAGGAGGGAGTTGTTCTGCCTTTCTCCATCAATCTTTAACAAATTTTCAGGGCAGTATTTTCTCACGCACAAAGAAAGGGCTGAGAGGCCAAACCTTCAGTTCTGAAAGGTGAGGGCAAGATGAGGATCATCCAGGGGAAGGAGACCCCCACATAAAACCAAGAATGCCTCTACAGGGAAAGGCAGCAGACATTCAGAGACCTTCCCATGAGCACTTGGCAAAGAAAGGCTCCTCCTTTACCAGCTTCAGGGAATAGATAACGGGGTCTGGTGTCAGGATAGAGTTATACCTACCAGGGGTCTCAAAGTCTCCCCATCGATCCCCAGGGATGCCCACATAGGCCTTGCACAGGCTCAGAAGTCACAACAGGGATTCTCAGCCCTTCCTCCAACACCTTCTTCCAGCTCCACACAGGGCCCACACCCTGCTAGTTCCTGCTAGTTCTACCAGCAACCACAGGTTCAGGTTGGATCCTCAAAGTCTATACTTGCTGCTCCACTCTCTAATCTCTCATCCTCCCCCTAATTCATTCCATCTGGATTCTGTTCCCACCGGGCCACTGAAACTGAAGGTCCACAACAACTTTCATTTTGCCAAAAGAAATGGTCCCTTCTCTGTCCTCATCTCATGTGATCTCTCAACAGTAGTTAGCTGTACTGTCCAGTCGCTACTTTCTGAAGAGTTTTCTTCTCCAGGTCTCCAGGACATGACCTTTCCTTGTTCTTTCTTCCTACTCCTAATTGCCACCATCAGTCTCCTCCGCAGGTTTCTTGTCTGCTGGACCTCGAGGCACAGGAGTGCTCTGGGTTTCTGTCCTTAGCAGCTCTGTCTCCACTACGATTCACTCCATGCCAGCTCACTCATGCTGAGAGTTTAATGCCATCCAAACTCAAATGGCTCCCCCCAAATCTTTATTTCTAACCCTGACTTCTCTTCTAAGCTTCAGACTCATGTAACCAATGGCCTATTCAACATCCTCACTTGGATGTCCTCTAAGTATCTCAAATTTAATGTGGCCAAAATGAATCTTGCACTGTTCTCTAGACTATCAGTAAATACCACCACCATCTACCCAGTTGCTTAGGCATCAAACCTTAAAACTTGAGAGAAATATTTTTTTTATCCCCACCCCCATGACATTTAATCTATCACCTCTTCCCGTTGGTTCTCTTTCCAAAGCACAGACTGAATGTGATTGCTTCTCATCTCCTCCATGGCTACGATGGTCTCAACTACCATCATATGTCACCTACTTTGCTCTAATGGCCAAATCTGTCTCCCCACCTCCACTCTTGGCCCCTACAAATCCATTCTCTACAGGGAAGAGTGACCTACTATCGGCGTAAATCATGTCATACCCATCCTTCCACTTTAGACCTTCCATGGTTGCCATTAGAATAAAAGTTAAAATCCTTTACCTGGTCCTTCAGGATCTCCCTGGCCTTGTCTCCTAGTCTTCTTTGCTCCCTGCATATCAGCTTCACTGCACCTTGCTGGAGAACACTCTTCCTTCATAATTTTACATGACTGCCTTCTCCATATTTAGATATCTGCTTGAATATCACCTCTTCAAGGAATCCCTCCCAGACTGTCTATAAGTACTCCGCCCAATTCTTATTCCTCTGCATTATTATCCTGTTTTATTTACCTTACCGCAATTATCACTGTCTAAAATTATTTACGTATGTTTCTTATCTAGCTCACTGAAATAAAAGCTCTGGGAGAACAGAGACTTCATCTTGCTCACTGCTATATTCACAGGACCTCTCCTGGCATGGAGTAGGCATCCTCTGATAATACACCATTCTGAGTTGATGAATTAATTGGCTGTTAGCACAGGAGCCCAGGGGTCACTGAAGTGGGGACAGCCAACTCACTCGATAGAAGGCATGTTGGGTGCAGACATCGGGCTGACCTCCTTGGCCTTCTGCAATGCATGTTTCTGGTTGAAGGCCTCCTCTTCTTCTTGTTCATCCTAGACACAGAGCAGGGATGGGTTTGCTGGTATCCCCGTGAAGGAGAATAGCTGCCTTGGCTCTCCCCCCAAGTTCTGGAGACCAGGTGAAATGAGGAAGGCAGGAGAAGAGGTTAACCAAGGCAGTTTGAGGGTGGGTTGGCTCAGAGACTTCAGGAGGCCAGGCGCCAGGCCCTTTTGGAAACAGAACCCTTTCAGCCCTGGCATGGCCAGTTTCTGGTTTCCACCTTGCCCCAAAGGTTTCCTCACAATTATTCAGGAAATCCATGGAATTCTACCCCAAGCTCCTAGCCCTCAGTGGAGCTACCCACAGCTATCGAGGTCAGAAGCTAGAGCCAACACCTCTCAGATGTTCTGCAGTATCTGGAAGTGACGGAGCAGGGCCCTTCTAGGCAGAACCCCGTGAAGTAAAATGCTGAGACTGTGCCTCTACTCATGCCCTCTCCTCTGCCAAGCTGAGTGGCATCATCCCAAGTGATCAGGCAGGGACCCCATCCCCTCACCTATATTCCTGTTGTAAATGTCTCCTCTTTGTGATGACACTGGGGAAAGCCAGTTCAGGTGAAATGACTAGAGCTACTAAGAACACACATCTTACTTAGCCTGCTCTGTTTTTCACATACTATACATTATTTCACTTGATCCTAACAATAATCCTGTGAGGTATGCAAAACAGATATACCATTCCTATTTCATCATCTACCCAGTTAATGAAGTGCCCAATGGCATTAGAGAACCATCAGATCCCCAGAGAATGCTTACCTTGGTCAGCTCTTGGGCATTGGCCAGATTGTCTACAGCAATGGCCAAGAACACATTCAGCAGTGTGTCTGGGGTGATGAGTTAAGGACGGGCGAGTAAGAAAAACAAAAGGCTTCAGCAAGACTGAGACGACATCTCTAGGTCTTTCCTGCCTGGGATACCAGCAGGAACAGAAGTTACCCCAAAGCATTGATTAAGCAGGGGTTATGCAGCCCTGTCTGAAGGGGAATATATATTCCCTCTTCCACTTATCTTCTCTTTGCATAGGACAAAGAAATAGCTAAATCCAACCACTCAGGGGCCAAGGTGGAGTAAGGAGGCCTTTAGATAGCTATGGCCTCTCCTCACGGCTTACTGAATAGAGATCGGCTGAACAACATGACAACAGGAAGCTCAATGCAGGAGCTCAGGTCTCCTTTCTGAGAGGCTGGAACTGAAGCCCACCTAGACCAATCCTACTACTCTGTTCTTAAAGATGAAAAGAAATGAGATTCCACAGCTCCATCACTGATTGGTTCTCAATAATGGGATGCTAACTTATTTCTCTCATTCTTCTTATCCTGGAAGTCTTCCATATTTCATTTAACAAAAATGTCACAGAGCACACAAGGTCATTATAGAACCTATTTCTATTCCAAGCTCTAACCTCTGAAGTCCCAATTTTCCAACTCTTTTTGGGGTCCATGTGTTGTGGAACACAGAAGTGGTTCCAGCATAAAAGTCCAGGTCTAACTACCCTCAGAGTAATAGGAAAATCAAGGTGCCATTGTGACAAACTGACCTTCTGTTTCTGTGATGCACTGCATTAACTTTCTTTTTATGGGTTTCTCATGTTTGGTTCATAGTCTGCTCTGACCCCTAGAAATTTTCACAGCAGATAACTTAAAGGAGTATCTTCTCTCTGTGAGACTATGGGAAAAGCCAAAGTCCAGCTATATCACATGGCTCTCCTTTTTCACTCCACCAATCCCATTTTAAGGCAAATCTCATTCCCCCAAAACATTTAATGATTGTGTAGAAGTTCACAGTTTATAAGGTGCATCCAAAGAAATTATATCATTTACTATGCACAACAAAGGGGTAAATGCTGTCATCCTCCCCACAGATGTGAAAACTAGAAGTTCAGAGAGATTAAGGGACTTTCCCAAGGCCACACAGCTGGTAAACAGAATTGTTGGGATTAAAACATAAATCTTCCTAGTCTATATATTATGACCAGACATAGGTTTGGGAATTAAATGGACTCAATTTCCAGTCTCCCTTTATAATTTAATAATTGTTTGACTTTGGTCAAGTTAGTTCATCTAAGTCTTAAGGATTAGATGGTAAGGTAAGGATTAGATGAAATGGTACCTGTAAAACACTTAGTACAGGGTCTCATGAATAGCACAAATACAATAAATGTTGGCTATGCTTAGGAGTATTAGTATTAGTCATAGTACTAATATTTTTGAAAGCTTACTATGTGACCAGTCCTATTCTATATTAACATGTAATTAATTTATTAGTATTACAGTGTGGTCACTATTTCAGCCTACAGTTATCTTTGTCAACTCTTATTTTCCCCAGCTGATAGCATCTCCAACTGTTCAATGTAAGAGCCTCATAAGTTATTATTTGTGTATGTTGTAGATATAGATAATACTTTATCTTCTTGCTTATATTTGTCTTCTTGACCCAACTACTGTACAATTTCCTTAAAATCAGAATCCTTGTTTCTCTTAGTACACTGAACTATATCCACCCCAATGCTACCCTGATGCCCTAAAAAAACCCCACCCACCTCTACCACCATCACCACCCTCCTCAAATGCTGGTCCAGGCAGGCAAAGAGCACAAAGAGGAGCATCTTAAAAAGGATACAGTTTCCAAACAAGGTGAGCACAATGAAATAGATAGCTGACCACATGCCTGAGCTAACTCCACCCTGGGAGCGGATCCCATTGTACATAACCTCATTCCAGTCCTCACCTGTTAGGATCTAGGCAAAGCAAACAATAGGCAAGTCAGAGACCTGGGTTGGTTGAAAAAATGGGGCTAATGCAAAAAGGAAAATTCTCGCCTAGGTTTTTTCCATCTACCTCTTGCTTGGCTATTCTTCCAGGGAGAAAAATAAAGTCATTTTTATGAGCAATTCTAAACTTTCTTCTGATAAGGAAGAAAGGCATTGAAAAATAGAAAGAAAGCATCAAAAGGAAAGATTCTATTCCTCAGACTACAGACTCCCTCCATCTCCAGCTTTGCCAAGTCTATGGTAATCACACAGATCAAGTGGTCTGGTCACTACCAGACTATGCCAGGGGAGCCAAGTGTATAGTTCTTGAGATAGCAGCATTATTAGAAAGAGCCTCATGGGCTCCAGTTCTGGAAACCTGGGTTCTGGTTCAGCCTCAGATTCCAGCTAAACAGTGTTTTCTATAGCACTCGGCATTATTTATTTTTGAGTTTGCCCCCGTGATTTAAAAATATTTTTTGTGGGGGGGGGGGATAGTGGGGGTGGGTGGAAAACATAATTCATTAAATGGACACATGGGTTAGAAGATGCTTCCAATTTTAGAAAACCATAAATGTGATATGACAGTTTTACTTCTTCCTTACCAATTTGGATGACTTTTACCTCTTTTTCTTGTCTGACTGCGGTGGCTAGGACTTCCAGTACTATGTAGGATAAAAGTGGTGCAAGTAGGCATTATCAACAATTGCTAAGCTATGGGGAGAGCCCAAATGTCCATCGATTGATGAATGGATAAAGAAGATGTGCTACATATATACAATGGAATATTACTCAATGATCAAAAAAAAGAAAATCTTGATTTTGCAATGATGTGGATGGAGCTAGAAGGTATTATGCTAAGTAAGACACATCAGAGAATGACAAATACCATATGATTTCACTCATCAACAAAACAGATGAACATATGGTAGGGGGAGGAAAAAGAGGAGAGAGGGAAACAAACCACAAGAGACTCTTAACAATAGAGAACAAACTGAGGGTTGATGGAGGGAGGTGGGTGGGGGATGGGCTAGATGGTGATGGGTATTAGGGAGGGCACTTGTGATGAGCACTGGGTGTTGTATGTTAAGTGATGAATCACTGAATTTTCCTTCTAAAACCAATATTGCGCTGTATGTTGGCTAACTAAAATTTAAAAATAAGATAAAATAAAATAAATAAAATAACAGTAAACATTAAAAAAAGTGGTGCAAGTAGACATCTTTGTGTTGTTCCTAGTCTTAGAGAAAAAGGTTTTAGCTTTTCACCACTGAGTATGATTTGGCTGTGGGTTTGTCATATATGGCCTTTATTATGTTGAGGTATGTTCCTCCTATATACACTTTGTTGAGAGTTTTATCATGAATGAATGTTAAATTTTGTTACATGCTTTTTCTGCATCTATTAAAATAATCATATGACTTTTATCCTTTATTTTGTTAATGTGGTATATCACATCAATTGATGTATGGATATCAAACCATCCTTGCATTCCTGGAATAAAGCCCACTTGATGCTGGTCATAAATACCATAAGTTACTGAATGTCTTTGCCTTAATATCTCTTGCAAACTCACAAGTATGGGGAAAAGGCCAATCAGGTAGTTATAATAGAGCTCTTCCATTATTGGTAAGAATGTAGCTACAGAAATTCTAGGAATTATTGTGTTGATAATTATTCAACAAGAATCCCAGTTGCCTGGAATGAGCCTGGAAAGGAAAAGTAGTATTCTATTAACATATCACCATTTTTCAGTGTGAGCTCCAAAAGATCTTACTTAACATTTTTACCTGCCAGTTGGGCTCATACCTGGAATACAGTCATGATGGCTGCCGGAAAGGTGTCAAAGTTTGCTGAAGGAGTCCCATCATTAAAGTTAAACCTGAGAAAGAAGTTCAGAGAGAAGAATAAAATGAAAATCTCACATACCAAGTTTTTCCCTTCCTGAGATTGTTCTCTTTTTATCACTTCTTTTACTCTTTCTCCATATCCTCTTCTTCCTTCATTTCTCCCTATTCAGTGTAACTTATGAAGATGGCATTATTAGTGGCTATTACTGATGCACTGTGCACTTTGAAGGGCATGGATAATGAGATAGGGTTTGGGCTGACCCTGAGTTATAAGGCCCCATGCTGTACATTTCAGGGACAGTTCCCAAGAGAGGGGTCTTTTCCAGAACCAGAATCCTGTACAGTGTGAAAAGGTTAAAAACAGAGACCACCACACACACTCAGTGGTTGATGGGCCATGGAAAAAAGCAAACAAGATGATATCATGGTGATCAAATTAGAAACCCGAGTGCTCACAGGCTGAAGACTGGGTTTTGAGGCTCCTTTGGATGGAAAGTTCATTGGTGCTTACCTGCCCCCAAACAGCTGCATTCCTAGGAGAGCAAAGACAACGATGAAGAGGAAGAGGAGGAAGAGCAAACTGATGATAGACTTCATAGAACTCATCAAGGAGACCACCAGATTTCGCAGAGATGCCCAATACCTACAAAACCCAAACACTGTAGCAGTGAACACTGAATATAAACTTATCCCCAATCCAGCTGGGAATCTGCCTGGTAGTGTATGAAATGCTGCATTTGTATATTTGTGTGAAGGAGAGATGTCAGCAACAATGAGGCTCCCCTTGGGAATGTGACATGGGATCTGGCGTCATAGATACTTTTCTGGTTTGATATTTGGGGAAGGAGGAACTGAAGAATGGAGCGGGAACATGGTAGGGAAGGGGAACATATGGCGAGGGAGAACAGGGGATGGAAGGAAATATAATATAATAAGGGAGAGAGAAGCTTCCGCTCTCACAGGTGGTTGGGAAGAGTCCAGTTTATGATCACTTACTTGGTTATTTTAAATATTCTTAGAAGCCGGAGAGCTCGCAAGACACTGATTCCAAAAGATGTACCAGGTCTGAAGATTGCCCAGACCACTTCAAAGATACTGCCCACTGTGACCTAAAGAGCCAAACCCAGCCACAGTGAGGAGGAGGAGAAGAGCAGAGCCTTCTGGCATTCAGCAGTCAGCACTTTTCATTGGGCTAGGGTGAAATTGAAACTCTCCCCACCCCACCCGGCACAGCTCCAACAGGACTACCTATTTGTGAAGGCTGCCAAAGGAAAATGAGACTCTACTGCCTCCCTCCCCACTTCTCTCCACTCCTCTTCCTGACTTCAATCCTTCATGCTGGAGATTGGTTCACTGACTGCTGTTTTGTCCTTGGTGAAAACTACAAAAGCCAGTGTGCCTCTGCACAAATTTGATAGCCACAAGCGTTCTTACACAGTAACTCCTTGAACAGACAGACAAAAGAGCGATACTCAAAGCAAAGAAACAAATTTGAGTTAATGCAGGTTGCATCCCAATGTAAAAACCTCAGAGAACGTCCACGTTCTCTCACCGTCCGAGAATTTAGCACTAACAAGAATCACTAACAAGAAGCACTAACAAGGTTCATTCACCTATATGTGAAGCATCTTTTAGCCACACAGGTCCCATGTACCCCAATGTGACAGTACTACTTGGTGGCACAGAATCTGATTGCCGTGGGAAGGAGTAGTGTCAAATTAACATTTTGGCTTTGTTTTCATTATATTTTCACTGAATGTCTACTATATTCTACACAGTGCTCTAGGACAAATAACAAAAATTAATCCTCACTGCAATGCTGGGAAGTATGTAGAGAGGGAATGGTCTTTCACTAGCTGTTATGCCTGAAAATTGCCCGTACCCAGAAGCATATGTTCCAAGTTAAAATGCAGATTGGCAAGTGCTCAAAATCGTTAGCACATAACTGAAGATTTGGCAGGAACAGAAGTGGGCTTGGCAGAAAGAGAAGTGGTTCAGGAACCCAAAGTTTTGCAACCTAGTTCTGCTGCTAACTGGCTATGTGAACTTGCACACGATGTTCTCTATTTACTCATTTTCAAATGAGAAAGATAATTCCTGATATGTAATAGAGTGGTTAGGAGTCCCAAAAGCAGTGGAGGACAAAAATGTATGTCAAAACATCTTGAAGGCACACATTTATATATCAACACATTTATATATCAACAGTATTTAGGAAGTGAACACTGGATGAAATAGTCTATGTGGGAACTTGCTAATACAAGTGTGTGTGTGTGTGCACGTTTGCATGACAGTATATCTAGGTAACTTTCCCAATTTTAAACTGAACTAAAAAATACACAAATATATAAGCTTCTCTCTCTCTCTCTCTTTTTTTTTTTTTTTTTTTTTTTTTTTTTTTTTTTACTGAACCACCTTCTGGAATCAGTTCCTTTGTTCTCTCTCAGGCTTCCCCCAAGACAATAAGTGGTTCAAAACTTACTATGGGTAGATCTGTCAAATTCATACAGCTATCCACTTAAGTGTGCACCATGGTATACGTGTTATACTTCAATAAAAACATTAAAAGTAAAAGAGCTTTAAAAAAACAAACAAACCAACCCTACAGTGGGAAGGATTCACTCATTCCTGACTTCCCTGTAGCTAACTTACTTATTCCCCTTTTATAAATTCTGATTTCAGTGCTTCATGCTGAGCAATGGAGCAAGCTGCTTATCTCAAACCGTGGCATATCAACACGAAGCAGGAGGACAGGCGGGCTCCAAAGCACTTACCCCAAAATCAAAACAGTTGAATGAAGAGTGAAAGTAAAGTCGAGGCCCCATGCCATACATCTTCAAGGACATCTCCAAGAGGAACAGTCCCAGAAACAGAAATTCTGCATAGTCTGAAAGCATCAAAAGAAGAAGCCTTTGTTCCATAGATGGCATGGGCTCCTGCATGCCCCAGCCCACACTCTCACCTACAGAGGAGCCCTCAACACCAGCAGGACCCATAATGCAAAGACATTCACTGACCGTGTCAGGTCAAAGCCAGGCAAAACCTGATGATATCTGCGTACACTCTGATCTGGGAGTCCCAAGCACACTCCGCATATTAGCTTTGCTCTTTTTCAACAGGTGGATTTGTCACTATCCTTTAAATGGTATACAGCTCTCAGGAGAGAAAGAAAGAGCTTTACCATGGCTTTGATGCAACAGCCAGATTCGACCTATACACACCCAGCTGTGACAGCATCCTGGATCTTCATTGACACCCAGTGGCAGCCTTACTCAGAGCTGACCTATAAGTTCCCTTATTGGTCTACTGGAAGTAACCATTGCCCTAAGAACTTTCTCCCCAGGACTTAGGTGACCAAACTCTCTACACCACTGAGCCTACACCATTGAGCCTAAGTGAAGGCTTTAAAGTACCCAAGGCTAACACTATCTTATTGACTTCTCAATAAGTTAGTGGTTCAATGATGAATGACAAGGGGAATGGTCATGTGATATCCCAACCCCTTGAGGACAACTTTAGCCTCCCTCACAGAACACTGCCAGGTCCAGTAGGATGCCTGCTCTCTTACATTCACATTCCAATTCGGCAGCACCTGTGACAGCCAGTAGTCACTATTCACTTACAGAGGAGATGGGTGAGCCACTGGGGCTGGTTGTGATGGACGATGGCCACACAGGCAGTGTTGAGAGCCACAAGGCTCAACACAATCCAGTAAAACACCTGGGATTTGACCATGTGGCGGATAGAGATGCGCAGAAGCCTTTCTTTGTGCCGGAAATAGGAGGCCCCATCCACCTTTGCACTTTTGATGCTGGCTCGGGCAAGAGGTGTGCCTAAGGGGAGACAAGTACAGAAGAAGAATGAGGCTGCACAACAGATCACCCTCCATGGCAAGGGGGCCTTCAAAGGGGGAGATGGACAGCTTCAGTTGGCTCAGTGACCACCATGTTGCAGGCCCAAGGAATCCCCTTGATATGGGCTAAGTGTTTCCATAGCAGAGATCCCTGGTTATCCTCACTGGACACTCTAAGTTTTAGGAAACCAAAAGATTCCCTGGGCATGACATGAAACATACATCCAGTGTTCTGAATCCTAACAGGATGATGTTTATGTTTTTCATAGATTAAGCTTCTTTCTGGCCTTTCCTTTTAAATATGCTTCAGGCATTGGAGTCAATTGGCTGCATTTGTGGTATTTCTACCACTGGCAGCCTAAAGCAGCAATGAGCTCTGTACAACTCTTCTGCTTTTACCCTATGACCCAGCAATAGCACTGCTAGGAATTTACCCAAGGAATACAGGAATGCTGAAGCATAGAGGCATACATACCCCAATATTTACAGCGATGCTTTCAACGATAGCCAAATTATAGAAAGAGCCTAAATGTCCATCAACTGACGAATGGATAAAGATGTGGGGTGTGTGTGTGTGTGTGTGTGTGTGTGTGTGTGTAATGGAATGCTACTTGGCAATGAGAAAGAATGAAATCCTGCCATTTGCAGCAACGTGGATGGAACTGGAGGGTATCATGCTAAGTGAAACAAGTCAGTCAGATAAAGACAGATACTATATGTTTTCACTCATATGTGGATCTTGAGCAACTTAACAGAAGACCAGGGGGAAGGGAAGGGGAGAAAAAGTTACTAACAGATAGGGAGGGAGGCAAACTATTAGAGACTCTTAAATACAGAAAACAAACTGAGGGTTGATGGGGGAGGTGAGGGAGAGGGGAAAGTGGGTGATGGGCGATGAGGAGGGCACTTGTTGGGATGAGCACTGGGTGTTGTATGGAAGCCAATTTGATAGTATATATATATTTTTAAAAAGGTTGAAGTGAGACCCTTCCCTTTTTCTGGGGAGGTAAAATCTGCATTGACCAGAATGTCTGGGAACCTGGGATTGAAGAGGGTTTTTAAAGGTTGTCAGTAACAATCTGTTTAAACATCACATGGAAGTAGGTAGGTGCCACTGTGGCTAAGCAAATGATTCCAGGGTCTCAAATGGGGGTCACTAGAAGCATCAGGTCCTCAGGATCTTCTGAACAATATCCCAAAGTGGGTTCTCATTATCACATTTAGGACAGAAAGTATATATATATATGTAAAAGGGATACATTTGACACACTTGAAGAATCTGGTTGGATTCTTAGCCCTCAACCCCATGGTCCATTTTTCTCTGCAACTCACTGTCATCTATTAGATTTCCAAGACTTTCTCTTTTTCTGGATTCTTTGGATTCTGTTCCTCTTTGTGGCGCTTCTCAAAAGACATGATCTTTCTTTACATAGAAGATTCAGACCAATAAAAGAAGATCTAACTGGTTCCACTCACCCACAGAGGAGATATCAACACAGTGCTCATCGCTGGAGTCTCGAGTCATGGCCTCTGTCCGGCTCCTTTTGATGGTTGCCCTTCGAAGCACTGTACCAGGGAAGGGGAAGTCCAGTGAAAGAACACAAGAACAATCAAATCATTCAGGTCAAAGCTGAGGACTGTGTGCCAGAGGCCTCTTGACACAGGCGACTGCCTTGAAACAGCTGAGCCATGGTTACAGAAATCACGAATGTCTATAGAAACATGACTCGTGTGCTCAGCAGCACCTTGAAACACATGTGCTCCAGAGTCCTTGCCAGACCCTATCTACACGCAGTCGTAAATAGGCACTCCATATCTATTTGTTCTGGTTCTTCATAAACAATAACACTTCCTGGGGCGCCTGGGTGGCTCAGTTGGTTAAGCGTCTGACTTCGGCTCAGGTCATGATCTCACAGTTCATGAGTTCAAGCCCCGCTTTGGGCTCTGTGCTGACAGCTCAAAGCCTGGAGCCTGCTTCAGATTCTGTATCTCCCTCTCCCTCTGCCCTTCCCTAGCTCATGCTCTGTCTCTCTCTGTCTCTCAATAATAAATAAATGTTAAAAAAATAAAAAAAAATAATGCCACTTCCTGCTAATGAAAGTGGTCCCAAGATGATCCCTGCAAATTTTCAAAGAAGATCCCTTTCCATGCCACTGGTTGTATGATGGTTTTTTCATTGCACAGTAGCAATCACACGCCCTAGAACAAAGCAGCTATTGGAGTTCATTTTCGTCACTTCAAAAAGCATTTAAATCCATGACTCAATTCCCTTCATTTTAAAGCATGAGGGATTTTATGACAGAGAGACTTTCATTTCAAATCCCAGAGCACCACTCTTTTTATTTCTTTCTCTTTTGATCAAGAGATTGCCACAGCGTAAGAGGGCGCAAATGCAGTAAAGTGTTGGAGCACTTCCTTACCTTCTAAGGCTGATGTTCCAGCGTTTTTATTTTCTTCAGCAAGCATGACTTCCTCTATATGGAAATAAATGGTTTAGTAAATTATCTGTAAATGTCAAATTACTTCACAAGATGAAAAATCCTCTAGGGACAGCTGTGGCCCCAGGGCAACAGAGAGAGAGCAAAGAGTTCATAGCTCCATGCAAGCACCAGCTTCAGAAAGACATCAAGGGTCACAGAGGGAGCTCCCAAGTGCAGATGAGAACAGAAAGGAAGTTCTTGTAGTAAGGGGGCACTTGGAGGTTGACTGTTAAAATTCAGCCCTGTGTCGGGTAATATTTGTTGAGAGAAAGAACTTACCTCTTTCTAACCAAAATCTCCTAAACTGATAGCAATGAAAATTTTCCATTTCTATTTTTTTCCTTCTATCCAGGTTCTTTAAACTTTTTCTAGCAGTAGGCGCTTCCTTGGTTTTTCTTGT
The DNA here is from genome assembly GCF_022837055.1 of Prionailurus viverrinus. NCBI lineage: Eukaryota > Metazoa > Chordata > Mammalia > Carnivora > Felidae > Prionailurus > Prionailurus viverrinus. The sequence continues at coordinate 23,942,841 of NC_062577.1, forward strand.
CGGCAGCACATACAAGGCATACCAGGGCAACATCTACTGCCTCGTTCAGGCGATAAAACCATGTTTTGAGCTCCAGCCAGTCTACTTCTTTGAGGAGGAGCAGCGGAAGATGCTAATGGCATCTTGTGGGCTTGCTTCCTCTTACCCCCACACTACAGTCTGCCTTGCTTGGGCAAAAGAGGCTCAGGTCTGTCGTGAATTTGGCCCTCTGATAGAACGAAAAATAAATATCTGGTTTTTGTCCACCTTCCTGGCACAGAGCTCCAAAAACCCTTGGAATTTACTGTCTTTTGTATGCTAAGTAGACAACTCAGTGTCAACGACGCCTACATTACTTAAGGATCTGCATCGGTCACCAGAAAAACCAACCATATGATTAGGTTATAACTTTCAGCCTCATTCCCCCTCCCAGTTCCCATGATGGGAGAGAGGCTGGAGAATGCACAATCACCAATGCCCAATGATTTAATCAAGTATGTCTACATAATGGAATCTTCAGGAAAAACAACAACAACAACAACAACAACAAACCCTCCATGAGGGGGCTCAAGGAGCTTCGGAGTTAGTGAATATGTCAAGGTGCTGGGAGAGTAACGTGCCTGAAAGGGGCATGGAGGGTCTGTGTCCCCCTCTACCCTCCACCTTACCCGAGGAATCTCTTCCATTTGGTTATTCCGGAGTTGGATCCTTTGTAATAAACTGGTGATAGGAAGTATAGCTTTCCTGAGTTCTGGAAATCATTCAAGGAATGATCAACCTGGAACCCTCTAAATTGGCAACTGAGTGGGTAAAAATGCAAGTCACTTCGGGACTCCACTTGTGGCTGGTGTGTGAAATGATGGCAGGCTTGTGGGACTGAGTCCCTAATCTGTGGGATCTGCACTAACTTCTGGTGGTGTTTAGTGTCAGAATTGAATTGAATTTTTGGATATCCAATTGGAGAACTGAAGGACTGGCCAGTGTTGGAATGCTGTGTCTGGTTGTCAGTATTTGGAAAAGAATCAAGCGGTTCCTTGGATTTTCCTCTTGACCTCCCCAGGAACAATCCTGTATTCCAGGGAGGTATCATCACTAGTGGGCTATTTTCTAGTAAGACTTGTTAGGATAAACCTCACTAGCATTCCTCCAAACTTACAAACTAGCCCTTCTGTCCCATATCTGACAGGATTCTGTGTCTCCATTGGGAGTGATGTGGATGAGTTTAATCCTCACCCCAACCTCAGCCATAGGCAGGAAGCTGGAAGCTGGAAGCCATCAGTCCATAAGATCCCAGCTGCTGGGGAAAAGCTTGCAGCAGGCTCTATTAAATGATGGTTTCATTTAAGCAATTGTAACAAGTAAAAGGACAAGCAGAAGAGGGTAAAGTCATTACCATAATTCCACCTGCATATAAAACTGAGAGCATATAATGTATTTCCCAGGGAGGGGAACATTTTGAAGCTTGGAGGGTACCACTCAGGATAGCTATTATATCAAGGCATAAATGTTTAGCTTTCCTTTTTAGTACAGCCTCTGGCAAAACTTTAAGTTAACAGGTTAAATGTTATTGGTGAGATGCTCCTTTATGCAGACATAGAGGTTTTAAAGTCATTTACAGCACACGTTGTTCAGAGGACATCATTTAAAGATTAGGTACTTGTTAAAATACCTCATAGCAACATGAATGACCTCAGCCAGGGAGGCACATCTGCTCTGTACTGTGCCTGGGTGCTGGGTGGGCTAATCTGAGGACCCCCAAGGCAGAAGGAGGGCGCGTGGTGCTGCTGAGTATCTCTGGGAAGTGCTTGAGGGCTCTGGATGTGCGGAAGCTGCCCCCACCTTCCCCCATAGCCTTTTGCCAAGTTCTCTCTCGAACTTGAGAGTCTCTTTCCAGGGAAATGTAACCCATATGTCTCTGATTCACTCACACCCCATTTGCAAAGGGAAGGGCCAGGAAGCCCAATCTGACGTTGCAGTGCGTCTTTTTTCTTAGAAGGAGAGAGCTGGCTTTGCCAACTGGAAGAAAGTGGAGCCTTGGAATTCTGCATGTATCTGAAAAGCAGAGCCACAAAGAACAGCGTCCTGTGCTGCCTGACCACGAGTCGGGTCATGGACAGGGCGGGCAACGTTCTTTTCCAGTTCTGCTGCCAGACTGCTCCCTGGGGTGGTCTGTCAGATGGCTCCTCCACCCAGGAAGCCAAGGACAGTGGGGAACTTCAAGCTGCCTGCCAGACCTGGAGATGAATCTGCTCAGTAAGGCTGAGTTAACATTCTGGAAAGGAGGAGAGGTCCACATTCACCCCTACTTGAGAACCTCGGAGGAGAAAGGGCAAATTGAAAGTATAGTCAGTGGGTATGGTACATGCTTCTAGAAGCAGCAAAGAAATGCAGATGGTCCTAAATGGGAGGTGCTTATTGTCTGGCTTTGAAATGGCACTTTTAATCATACGTACTCTCTCATCCCTGACAGATGATCAAAAGTTGACTCCAGAGCTGAGACAGAGCTTTTTTGTCTTGGTGGGTAGAAGAGGAGTGCCATGGTGTCATTCCTAAGCTGCTATGGAAGGATAAGTCTCAGGCAACTAAGCATCAAATCATATTCCAAATTTTTCTGGAGAGATCTCACATCTGTGCTATGCTTTCTACCAAGAATAGAGGGGAAAAAATGCTGTCATGTGTATCTTTTTATTAAAATAAATTCCTCTTTGCTCAGGATGAAAATAAAGATATATAACACCAATGCAATGTAATCTTTAAAATAATAAGGAAAGCAAATGCATCCATTTTACTGACAGATATGCGGTGATCAATACCCCTTCATGAGCAGCTGAGCCACAGTCAAACTTGAAGCTGGTGGTTCTGTGGGTTAACAAAATCATGATAGGTTTGGACCTATCCTCAAGGCCGAGCCTCATAGCGAGGAACTGGTGATAGCTCAGGAAATAGGAATCACCAGTTCTCACCATCAGGTATTACCCGTCTCACTGCAGTGGCCTCGCCATTGGTCCCCTGCTTCTGACCTTGCCCTCCTACAGTGTACTCTCAATGCAGCAGCCAAAGGGTCCCCTCAAAATCTTCAATCAGACCATGTCCCACCTCAGCTCCAAACCCTCCAATGGTTCTTGCATCACTAACAGCACAGCCCCGAACCCTTACAATGGCCCATAAGTTCTGCCCACTCCTCTCATCACTGGCCCCACCCTGTCTTCCTGCCCCTCTCCCTTTACTCATTCTTCCTTCTGTTCCTGGGATATTCCTGGCTTGCTTCCACACTAGAGTCTTAGCACTGAGATATTCCCCCTCAGACCTTCCCATGACTTACCACCTCAACTCCTTCAAGTCTCTCCCCAAAAGGGTCTCCCTGATCTCCCTATTTCAAAACACAACCTACCCTACACCCCATAACCCTACCTTGATCTGTTTTCCATGGTACTTGTCACCTTCTTACAAGTTATTAATTTATTATTTTGTTTATCCCTGCCTTCTCCAATAGAGGGGAATGGGCTTCACATGAAAGGGGCTTTGGTGAGCTGGTGGTCTGTTCGGTTCATTGCTGTATCTCAAGTACCTAGGACAGGGGCTGGCACAAAGCAAGCGCTCAAATATTTGTGGAATGAATGGACTGTTTTTGCTGCTGCTGGTGGTCATTATAATTATCAGCAGTAGTGTACAATGTCACCCACCCAACCCAGCTCCAGGAGCTAGCTATGTTACCTTTCACTCAGTTCACCTTGCTAAACTGTGAGCTTCGTGAAGGTGTTCGGTAGAAGAATAGGAACAGTTAGTCCCTGAGGAAGAAAGAGGGACCAGCATGGAGCCCACAAAGCCGGTGAGGCATCCAGAGCTACTCCCTGCTCTGGCCAAGGCTGCTCCTGTGAATGGAGGCACCGGGGGTGCTCAGGGGGACGTCTACACTGAAGTCTGTGCAGCCCGCCAGGCCTCACCTGCTTTGTCTATCCAGGCGCGGTACCCATTCAGCTCACGCTCAATCTGCTGCTGCCGCCGCAATTTCATGAAAGCTCTCCGGTTCTCCACTCTCTCTCTCTCTTTGGCAAATTCCCTGTGGATGAGAAGGATGAGATTCATAAGCAGTGAACTAGGGTAGTGCCGTGACTAAAAGGAAGGGTGAAGCAAGTAGGAGCAAGAGAGTGTTTGAGCAGGTGACTCTCTATGCCCCATTTCCCCTTTCCTTTGTTCCAGGCTGCAACTATCACCTCCTTAAAATGCTGTTCAGAAACATACTTTGTTCGGCCTCACTCAAGAAGCTTTCCCAGATCAGTTTCATCCCAGTCATCACTAACACCCTCTGCTTGCTCTATTTTAAAAGGTACTTTCTTAGTCAGGTGACAAACTAGGGTTCAAAATGCTATGTTCTGTTTCCCCAGCTACAACATAAGGCCATTAACCCTCCTGAGGGGCACACCTACCCTTTATGCTTTTAATAACAACAGTGATTAATCTATATGGACCAATTATGTGCCAGCCCTGTATGAAGTTTTTCATACCCATGGACTCTAATTTAATCCATTACAGTCACCATGTGAAGTAATAAGTACTATTAAAATTCCTACTTAACTGATGGGGAAACCAAGGATTAGAGAAGGGAAGTAACTTGCTGGGATCTCAAGTCTAACCATAGTGCCGTGCTTCCTCTGGCATCCTGCATCCTGTGACACTCTATAAGGGCTGCCACTGAAGATCATTGACACCAATGCCTTGAAGGACTGAGTGCTGTGTGAAGATGGCTAGTGGAGGTTAAATAGGAAAGGGAAGAACACGGGAAGGGCACCTGGCTCCAAAAGAAAGAGAGTAGGAAGATGGGAGGGATATGAGAGGAGATAATGAGATAGATGGAAAGCCAAGGTCAGGGTCAGGGAGAAGACACAGTCCACTGATAGGTGCAGGGGACCAGAGCCACTCTGTACAAGACGATGAAAAGCCTAAACCCCTGGGTGGCAGGGGGTGGGGGTGGGGAGGGTGAGTGGCGTGGAAAGGGAAAAGAGACACAAGGACTTCCTGGTAGAGAGGAAGATGAGCAAATTCAATGGCTGAGCAAATGGGGTTAAAAAAATATTCATTTGCTGATAGGCCTCTCTAGCAACCACCTCTACCAATGCCCTTCTCATCAAACACCCCTCCAGGCTACAATGCCCTTAGTAGTGTAGTGCCTCTCCAGCCTCGGCTCAGGCATGCTCCCTACTACCTGGAAGCTGTTGCCCTTAGCCAAGGTGCTCCCCACAACTAGAGAGCTTCAGCCTGACAACGAGGGAGCCCAGCACCCACTGTAAAAAGTTGTATTTTGAAGGAAAGTTGCTTTGCTTTAAGAATGAAGTAAGCTGTCTCCGGGTGTCATCATCTTCTCTGTTCTCACGTATCAGAACTCAGCCGCTCAGCTGCTGAGGGGCCACACTGGGGGCTTAACAATAAAAGCATATGGAGAAACAACTATGGCAAGGGCACATTAGACTATGAATGCAGAATTTGTGAGGATGACCCAAGAGTGCTTGGTCTGAGCAAGGCTATACTTTGCTGATCTAAGATAGCTCCTTGAAGATCTTGGGCAATCAGCTCCAGCCTTGGTAACAGTGACACTTTTGTTTTGAAGTTTATTTTAATTCCAACTAGCATACAGTGTCATATTAGTTTCTGGTGTCTCCATACAAATGTTAGAATTGTTTGTTCTGTCTCTGTGAAAAATGCTGTTGGTATTTTGATAGGGATTTCATTAAATCTGTAGATTACTTTGGGTAGTATAGACATTTTAACAGTATTTGTTCTCCCAATCCGTGAGCATGGAATGTCTCTCTATTTCTTTTTGTCCTCTTCAACTTCTTGCATCAATGTTTTATAGTTTTCAGAGGCCAGGTCTTTCACCTCATTTGTTAAGTTTATTCCTAGGTATGGTATTATTTTCGGTGCAACTGTAAATGGGATTGTTCTCTTTCTTTTTCTGTTATTTCATTATTAGTGTATAGAAATGCAATGGATATCAGTATATAGGTTTTGTATCCTGGGACTTTACTGAATTCACTGATCAGTTCTAGTAGTTTCTTGAGGGAGTCTTGAGGGTGTTCTGTATATAGCATCATGTCATCTGCAAATAGTGAAAGTTTTACTTCTTCCTTACCAATTTCCATGACTTTGATTTCTTGTTCTTGTCTGACTTCTGTGGCTAGGGCTTCCAGTAGTAAGTTGAATAAAACTTAACATCTGTAAAGGTGTCACTTACAGGCAGTGGTGAGTTGTGCAGAGGCCCCATGAAGATCAGCTTGCCCATCAACACCAGGCCCCATTCCATAGCAACATGCTCCAGCCACACGGGGCTTTTACTTTTGCACTAGTACCTGGACATCAGCTCCCAGTTTGGCTAAGCTGTCTCTCCCCAGTACCAACTTGTATAAAGGTACACCTCAACTAAATTTGCACTTTATTCCTTTCACCTCCTCTTGCCTGGAACAACAGTGTGATTGATCTATCATTGATTTCGAGTATGTTATTTCTCTAAAAAAATTTTTTTTCTTAGCGTGTATTTATTATTGAGAGACAGAGAGAGACAAAGCATGAGCATGGGAGGGGCAGAGAGAGGAGGAGACACAGAATCTGAAGCAGGCTCCGGGCTCTAAGCTGTCAGCACAGAGCCGGATGTGGGGCTTGAACCCACAAACCACGAGATCATGACTTGAGCTGAAGTTGGATGCTCAACCGACTAAGCCACACAGGCGCCCCGGTGAGTATGTTATTTCTTTATTGGCTTATTAACAGAAATTATCCTGTGTACTATTGGCTTGTCAAATTCCTGCAGTGAACTTTCGTTAAATAAATTGCTGGAAAAGTCAAACTCAGTCTCTGAGTGTAATTTTTCTTCCAAAATAAAACATTGTTCATATCCAGGGAGGAAGAAACCAGCCAGGGGTTGAGGGATGTGTCACAGCCCCAGGGCAGAGGAAGAGAGGCACCTCATTCACCCTCTCCTACCAAGATAGATGGATTCCTTGGCACAGACACCTTATCATGGTCATGGTCAGGCTGAGGGCATGGGAATAAGGCATATTAAAAGGAGAAATCGTAAGCTTGTCTTCAGGTTCAGATGGTTCTATCAACACTGTTTTGGGGGAATGGAGAGGGAGAGACAGTCAAAATGAAGAGTCCAGGGCCACTGAGAGTCAGAATAACAGAATACAAGCCGTGGGGCACCGCCTTTCCTTGCCTTCTTCCCTGGATGTCAACAATTAGAAAGAAACAAGGGGCTGGATTGGTTCATGGTAACACCATCTATCAAGGTTTTTACCTTTGGCTCTTTGTTTTCTTTCTATCCTTCCTGTCCAATTAGTGTGCCATGTTCTGTTGGTTCTATCTTCAAAACAGCACTTGGATCAACCTTTCCTCTTTGTCCTAACTGCCTTTGTCCAGGACCTCATCATTTTATGCCTGGATTATTGCAATAGCACTTACATGGTCTCTCAACCACCTGTTTCTCTTCTCTTCATTTTATCCATCTCACTCACTCTTTCTAAAATACACATTAGATCTGATCACTTCTAAACCTAAAACAATAATCACAGTGAGTAGCATTTGTGAGGCCCTTTCTAGTTTCTGAGCACCTTCATACATTTTGCTAATATTTTTTTATAATCACTCTGAGAAGAAGGTGGAACAGGTATTTTTGTCCTCAATTTAAAAGTTAAACGGGGCGCCTGAGTGGCTTAGTCAGTTGAGCATCTGACTTTGGCTCAGGTCATGATCTCATGGTTCACGGGTTGAGCCCCACGTTGGGCTCTGTGCTGACAGCTGGAGCTCGGAGCCTGCTTCAGATTCTGCGTCTCCCTCTCTCTCTGCCCCTCCCCCACTTGCTCACACTCTCTCTCAAAAAAAAAAAAAGAAAAGAAAAGAAAAGAAAAGTTAAACAACTTGTGATAATTTAAGTAAGAAGCAGATCCAGGATTGGACCCTAAGCCTGTCTGCTCTAAGAGCCCAAGCTCTTCATGCGGCACACATGTCTCCCTAGTCCAATGGCATATTTATATGCTGTTTTCTTTATTGTTTCATATGTATGTGTCTTGATTTTTCAAATACACTCTAGGGATCTGGGAAGGTTTAACAAGGAGGTAATATTTTGAAGAAGACCTTGAAAAAAGGAGGATTTAAGCAGGCTATGAGCAGAGGAACACAATAATCCTTTAGCATCGAGGATAAGCATTATTACCAACATCACCATTTTCTAGCTCAGAGCACTAAATCTAAGGAGAGTTAAGTGGCCCTGTGAGAGAGCAAGCATCCAAGGACACAGAGTCACTAAGAGGAACCATGACCCTCAGATCCTATACATTCCATTTTCTTTCTATTCTTCCCCTGCTCCTCCACAGCCTCCTCCACCCTCTGCTAAATGAAGTACAAACACTTAACATACCCTTCATGGTTTTTCACAGCCTGATCCTAACCTTTCCTCCAAACCTCACCTCCCATCATTCCCACCCGCCCACCTGCCTGCAGTCACCACGGCCATGCTCCAGCGGCAGCACCCGTCTCCCTGTCTGGAGAATGCAGTATGGCTATCAAGGCTTGGTCCACACTGTTTCTCTTCTTATCTGCCCAATTCTGTCAAAATCCTTCTCCAAGGCCAGTGTGAAATGTCACTTCTTCTGTTCAGCTTTCCTCTCCTCTCCCTCTCTCCCTTTCCCAGTCTCCAGCCTCCATTCTTTCTTTCCTCTGTGTCTTTACAGTTCATCTCACAGCCAGGCTTCACTGTGGTAAGCTGTACATGTGACTGCCTCTCCCTCTATGCGAGCCTCTTGTGAAAATATTCCATGTCTTACTCAACTCTGTATCCTCCCAGACTAGACTAGGCCTGGCACATGGTATATGTCCAATAGATTTTTTTGTTAATTAAAAATATCCAGGCTGACTTGGAGAGCATACTGATAGCTCTACCCTGGTTCCCAAAGGCTCAAATGAAGAAACGTTCCATCTCTGCACTGACTCAAAGGGAGGCAGGTGAACAAGCCAGAGAGCAGCAGTTGCCAGGTAACTCCTGGATGCTGCCACCACTGTTCCTTTGTTCGTTTCCATGAAGATCTCTGTAGAATTAGTGTACGAAGTACACAGTGTCTCACTTCTACCTGTCCCCATAATGACCACATACCTTGATTTTCTGTGAAGGAGACCAACAAACCCCAGTCTAGCCTCCTTGCATGTTTGGCAGTTTCCTGGCTCCGGGTCTCTTCAGCCGGCTTTCCTGCTCTCCTCTACTGTCACTGCAGGTCCCTGTGTCCTCTCACCCTTCCACCTAGCCCCTTGGCAGTGCTCAAGGGTCCAGAGCCCAATAAAACTGCCCTGGTCTTTTAAAGAAGCCTCTTGGCTAAAAGCAGTAAAGCAAAGAATCTGCACCAGTGGGGATACTTCCTGAGCAGCCCCTGTGTCGGTGGACAAAGAAGGGTTGGGTAGGGGGAGGGTTCTGTACTATGTTTATCAAGGGGACTTTTCTGTTTTCTCTTTCCACTGGGAGCCTAGAGCAGAGAGTATGGCACCAGTGTCTTTCATAAAATCTCTCACCCCTCCTTTGTTGTCATACTTGTGCCCTGGCTTATCTCCCTGACTAGTCTACAGGCTTCACAAGGCCAAGCAGAACGTACATCATATCACATTCCAACAAGGCCCTATGAAGCTGGATCCGAGGCTTGGCATTACAGTAGGTTCCACAGATTATGGAAGTTAAATATAAAGAACAGCTAATATTCACATAACACATTTGTGAAAATTTTAATTTACAAATCACTTGCATGTAAACCATTTCATTTATATATGTAAAAACTCTGGGAGATTCAGAGAGGTTCTTGCCCAAGATCACCTAATTAGCAGAAGGCAGGGTCGGAATTCAAGCTAGGCTGTTTCCACAATGCCTCAGCTGTCTTCCATGCTATCGAGAACTCAACATTAAAAGTCTACAAAAGAGGGGCGCCTGGGTGGCGCAGTCGGTTAAGCGTCCGACTTCAGCCAGGTCATGATCTCGCGGTCCGTGAGTTCGAGCCCCGCGTCAGGCTCTGGGCTGATGGCTCGGAGCCTGGAGCCTGTTTCCGATTCTGTGTCTCCCTCTCTCTCTGCCCCTCCTCCGTTCATGCTCTGTCTCTCTCTGTCCCAAAAAAAAAAAAAAAAAAAAAAAAAAAAGTCTACAAAAGAGATTTAGTTTCAGCTTAAGGTCAAAGAAAATAAGGACATAAAAACAGTTTGTTTTGTTTTGTTTTGCTTTGCTTTTTCTAAAAGGACTATCTTTTTAATTGAGAGAACAGCACAAAAATCCATTGCTCTGTGTTGGGTTAATAAAGACCCAGTATAAAACTCAGCATTAGTCAAGCTAGTGATGTACTGCTTGATCTTGTGTCCATAATATAGCCATCATTTATTTATGCATATTACATTCTAGAGAGAACAGGGACAGACAAGATTCAGTTCCATTACCTGCCAAAAATAGGTATCTATTCTGACCTTAGATCCAATGTGTCCACCATTCTCATTGCATATATACGTGGCTGGCCCCAAGGGAAGGGAAGCATGCCCCTCCACTGATCTCCTCTCTTCCCTGAAGACCTGAGTACTCTCTCTCTCCTTTTCACAGAGGATCCTGGAATTATTTGAATGATGATACTTTTGCAAAGATAAAGTATATGGCTGCTACCTTACTTAGCCATCCAGATGACCACTGCCAAAGAGTGATCCTCCAAATATCTCAATTTATTTAATTCCTTTGAATCAAGCAACAGGAAGTTTAAAAGGAGGAAATATGGCCTATAAAAGAGTGCTCATGACCCCTCAGCCCTTTTTGTATTGGTCTGTGGCTTAAGGTAAAAGGATGGGTAAATTACTCCTCTTCATTTGCTCCACCTGGCAGCAGCACCCACAGATGTCACAGAACTCAAGACAGGATGCATCTAGACTCCAGAATCCCAAACAGGGGGAACAAAAATACGTCCCATGTGATATAGCAGAAATACTATCAGGTCTATCCTCAGAGATAGGTTTCTAGGTAACTTCTGTGCTAATAAACTGGGCAGTAACCTCTCTGCCTCAATTTCCCTGTCAATCATTAGAAAGTCACAAAAAACCCTCTGCTCGTGACCAAGAACAGGAATAAATCTGGTTACTCTGGTAGTCCTGACTGGGTTCTTGTAAGGGACTATATAATAGAAAAAATCCAAATTCTGTTTCGTTAGAGATACTTCTACCCAATTCTGCTATCCATAGTTTTTAGTTATTACCACCCCCCCCCTTACTTTGTGCAAGACAATAACTTGCAGTTCCCCCCTATGATAGCTCTCACCTAGATGAAAGTGAGTTGAAGCTAAGCATGGATGAGCCTCTATTCTATTTGTCAGTTAGGTATGCAAGGTTTGAGTTTCTAAATTTCAGTTATGGGAACTAAGAAGAAAGCTGATCTCCTTGTTCTGCTTGGTTAAATACAATTTTCAGTCTAGTCAGTGAATTTGCATTTGTGACTGCTTTTGTTTCCTAGCACTTTATATGAGAGGCATAATTTGTAAAAATCAACAATTCCTATATAGCCAATTATTTACAAATTATTCACAATTAGTTGAAGTAGAAGGATTATATAGATAATCTCAGACAAGGTATAACACCTAAAGTATTTGTCATGTGTGACTGGTGGGTGGTGTATAGGAAGAAAGCAGAGTTGTCTTTTAAATCATATTTAGGTTAATATTAAAATGATTTCTCTTTTATGAACTCACACATCTATAAGGAGCCACTGCCTCAGATAATTCACAAAGTGCTAATCTGTATATTGATACATTAAAGTGGCTGGTTTTGATCCATGGGGTGTTGGGAGGATGCCTGGTCATTCACATTGCTAGAATTTATCATGAGGTGACTGACTAACTCATGGGGACTAACTCTTGGGAGGTTCAATGAAGCCTTGCTGCAGCCTGAAATTCCTGCCCGTGTTGGGTCACTTCAGAGTCACAGGGCACCTGGACAGATATCTGTTTACCTAGTGAGGAAAACGTTCTGGTGACAAGAAGCTGTGACAAGAAACACTCTGTTGGAGGACTCTGGCTCCTGTTTTAGCCTCTAGCTCCAGACCCCTCCTCCTGATTCAGTACACACAGGGAGCTTTGTTTACTGATGCTGAGGCCTTTTGCTGCTGTCATGGCAACCAAAAGGAAGACAAAGCCCTCCAGGATGGGCTGGCCTGTGTGACTCAAAGATCTGTTTACCCACACTCCTGTACACACTTGTACACTTCATCACACACACACTGGCACAAATACACGCATGCTCACACCGGCACGGAGAAGTATATGCAGACACTTTGCCAAGCACACTAATGGCCACATGGTCATATTCCTATTACTCTTCAGAGACCACATTTTCAAAATGTTTCACTGCTCCCAAAGGAACTTGGCCAGTCTTCTGCAAGACGTTTGCTTCAGGAGGAGGAATTTGGGTTAGACACCAAGAAAAACCTCTTCGACCCTATATATTCTGAAACTAAGAGAAATTGGGGGAAGTCAGATAGGCAATTGTGTGTTGGCTGTGGTCTAATTTCAGTCTCATTGGAACGAGGGCTGGAAGATGGAGGGTAAAACAGCTTTTGGTTGTTCTTAAGACTCTGGGGAAGTTTTTCTCCCATTTTTGAGAGAAGCAAACACAGCCCAGAGAAGGTAAACACCTTACTGAAGGTCACACAGTTCAGCTATATTTTAGTTATTTATGCCTTATCCCTTGACTTATTCCAGAAAGGATTTAAGGAGCCTTACATTGCTAATAAATAAAGGCCAGAGCAGTGCCAAATTCTCTAAATGCCATCCAATGTTGACTCCAATAAGCAGGATGGATGTGAGTCCAGAAGGTAAGGGATGCTTAACTCAGGTGCTGTCTCATACCATGTCACTCTTCCTCAGAGATCAGGAGCTTTGGGAGGGCTCCTCCAATGAGAAGAAGTCCTTCTTTAAGGCAAATACATTGCCTTACACAGAATGCTGCATCCCACCCCTACTCCTCCACCCTACACCCACAGCAATGAAACAAAGGCCATGGGTCTCACAGACCAGAATACCAGGTGGGGTATGCCCAACAAATTAATTCTCCAAGTCTTGCCTTTGACATGCAAGGAGACTGAGGTACAGATGGGTCAGATGGCTTGCCAGTCCAAGGCCTACAGCACGTGATGGCTCGTCTGGACACTTGGATCTCTGGATTCCAAAGCCAGTGCATACCACATCTTCATGACATTTCAGTCATGAGAAATCAAAGAGGCATATTCTTTTAGGATCTTGGGGAATGTGTGGTCTTTTTACTTTTTTCCTTGCTCTTCTCTATATTGAAATTTCATTTATTTGTTTGAGTAGATGCAGGGGAAGGCATGGCAATGAACACAAAGGGGATAATGAAGAAGCTGGAATATGTTTTCTGCTTTGTTTTTTAACCTTGAAGTTGGTATAATGCAGACCATTGGAGCATAATAATTGAAAGCTCTGAAACTGAACCAAACTGGATTTGAATCCTGCCTACATGGGGGTGTGATCTGGGGCAAGTTAACATCTGAATCTTCAGTTTATTCATTTGTAAAATAGGAATAAATACCATACCTGTCTCAAAGCATTGTGAGTATTAAATTAAATAATAGAGGGAAAACGCAAAGTATAGTATCTAGTACAGAGTAGGTGTTTTCAAGTGCCTATTTGAAGTATCACTGTCATTCCTGAGAAAGTATCATAATACATATAACATATTACATCAAGTCCTTCATCCATCTACCCATCCATCCATCCATCCATCCATTCAACCATCTACACATATTCTTTCTGCCTCCAAAATATGACTGAGTGCCTGCTGTGTGGGTGGCATTATTTTAGAATATGGGGTACTACAGCAACCATAAAAGCAGAAATCTTTGCCTTCGTGGAACTTACATTCTAGTGGAGGAGACACACAATAAACAACATAAATAAGCAATATAAAGTATGTTATAAACTTCTAAGTGCTAAGGGGGAAGCTAAGGCATGGAAGAGAAATAGTAAATATGGGGAGGAGGTCTGGGATTTGGGGTAGAGTGGCCAGGGAAGCCCAGGCCTGAGAAATGACTTCAGAGGCATGAGGGAGTGAGCCAAGCAGGTATCCAAGGGAGAGCATTCCAGGAGAGGCAATAGCCAGGGCAAAGCTGTGAGGTAGGGAACATCCTGGAGGAGAGTTCCAAAAACAGAAAGGGGCCAATATGGCTTGAAGTGGACTGAATAAACAGAACAATAATGAGATGAGGTCAGAGTGGTTAACGGGCTGCAGGGAGGTGGAGGGCTAGAGGACGTAGGGCTTTAGAGACCCTTAATGATTTGACTTTTACTAGATATGATCTGGAAGCCATTGGTGGGGTTGCTGCAGAGAAGTCAATGACCTAAGTTTTCATAGAATGTCTCTTGTCACCCTGTTGACAACAGGCAGATGAGGGCTAAGGGTGGAAGCAGGGAGACCCTACAGGTTATATCCAGATCATGGTTTCCTTGGACAGAGTTGTAGGTGTGCGGATGTTGAGAAACACCAGGGTTCTGGGCACACTGTGAAGGCAGGACTAAGAGGACTTGCTGACACTTTGTGGAGTATAAGAGAGATCTGTGTCAGGGGCGCCTGGGTGTCTCAGTTGGTTAAGCATCCAACTTTGGCTCAGGCCATAATCTCATAGTTTGTGTGTTCAAGCCCCACATGGGGCTCTGTGCTGACAACTCAGAGCCTGGAGCCTGCTTCAGATTCTACGTCTCCCTCTCTCTGTCCTTCCCCTGCTTGGCTTTTTCTCTCAAAAATAAACAAACATTGAGACAGAGAGAGAGAGAGAGAGAGAGAGAGAGAGAGAGAGAGAGAGATCTGCGTCAAAGATGACCCCCAAGGCTTTTTAGCTTGAGCAAGGCAAAGGATGGAGTTAAATGAACTGTAATGGAAAAGACACAGAGAGGAGCAGGTTTCCGGGGGGCTGGGAATCAAAAGTTCAGCTGTGTATATAAGTCAGCTGGATATCCAGACATATTCACATCAAAATCATTACCCCATAGCACCGATTCTGTTATCCACATGGTATGTGCCAGCTGCTTCAAGGAGTATCTGTTGTGGAGCCACATTAGACTGTCTCCCTACCACCCCTCCTCCTTCTCCCCTGCTGTCATGGGCTAGAAAGATGGTGACTGATTTTTCAGCAAAATATAATCAAGAAATTATTGTTGCTATTGCTGGAAATAAAATTCAAAAGAGAACACAACTCCACAAATATTCTTGAATCCTGCATTATTCCACTCCAACTACTTCACATCTCCTGCCATTAGCAGGGATGATCAAGGGATAGCATGGATTGTGTATGTGGGAAAGTGACAAGGTCTCACATGCTTGTCCTCGCCAGCTTTTAAGATGGGAACTAGGGCATCATGCTTCTCTCCCTATTTGACAGATCACAAAATTAAAAGCCTCAAGGATCAGTGTGACTTAATGAAAGACACAGAGTTACATAGTGGAATTCAGATCTCCCTGCTCTGTATAATTACCTACAGTCTGCACCACCCCACTGTAGCACATGGATACTATCAAGGCATGAACTCAGGGGCACACAAGCCGCTTTCTCTCTCTGTACAGAATAGTGTATGTTTCAGTCACAATATTTCAGTGGGTTCAAAGCCCTGTGGTGCAGAAAGAGTGAGCCAGGGGAAGTAAGGGATTTCATATTCTTTTTCCCTCATTTCCACCTCTTCCCCTCCCCCTGCCAGCACTCTAATTACAGCAGTTAAGAGGCATCTTGACAGAGAACAAATGGCTGTTCTTTTAAGAGACACTTTTTGCACTCTTCTGAGAAGCTGCAGCAACCAGTGCCTCCCCCCCACCCCCAAAGGTTTGGAGGCTTCTGAGGAACAGGTGTGGCTGCCTTCAGGGGAGTGACTGAGAGTTTATTACCAAGTTGAGTCATTATACACTTAACACTGTGTGGGCTTTTTTCCCCTTTTTCTTTGTAAAAAGCTTTGAATTTCCCAGAATCCTTTGTTCAACAGCCCCAGATAATTTAAACATTAAAGATTCCTGTCAGGGAGGTAAAATCCTTCTGGTTCAGCATCAAAAGATTCTCCCTGTTACAACAAATCCTTTCTTCTGCTTTAGAATGGACAAGTGGAAGAAAGAGAAGGCCCAGATGAGAGAACGGGAGTGGTGGAGGTGAGATACAGAGCAGAAATCTGAAGGAAAACCTGGGCTGGAGAGAACCTGATAAGGGGAGAGTCCTGAGGGAGGGGAACAAGGTTTGCAGACTTGGTATTGGCTGATGCACCAAATGTGAGCTTACACCCAGAAAGGTTGACCAGGCTTTTCCAGTCACTATCCTTTTAAACATCTCCATGATGGGCTATATAGGAGTCTTTATTCACATGTATACATTCACATCTTCAGGGTTTATTAAAGAGCCCCTCAAACTCAGTTCCATTTTTCAGACAGAAAAATCTAGACTCAGAACAACGACTAAACTTGCCCAAATTACAGTCTGTACTAGCAACAGCCGTACCTCAAACCTTTCTGTTCCTTATAACTGTCCACTTACTCGTTGGTGGCCCTATCATGTTGTCCACTGTCTGAGGGTAGGGACTGTGTCAAAATGCTCTTGTTCGCCTAAATGTCCATCAACTGATGAACGGATAAAGAAATTGTGGTTTATATACACAATGGAGTACTACATGGCAATGAGAAAGAACGAAATATGGCCCCTTGTAGCAACGTGGATGGAACTGGAGAGTGTGATGCTAAGTGAAATAAGCCATACAGAGAAAGACAGATACCGTATGTTTTCACTCTTATGTGGATCCTGAGAAACTTAACAGAAACCCATGGGGGAGGGGAAGGAAAAAAAAAGAGGTTAAAGTGGGAGAGAGCCAAAGCGTAAGAGACTCTTAAAAACTGAGAACAAACTGAGGGTTGATGGGGGTGGGAGGGAGGGGAGGGTGGGTGATAGGCATTGAGGAGGGCATCTTTTGGGATGACCACTGGGTGTTGTATGGAAACCAATTTGACAATAAATTTCATATATTGAAAAAGAAAGAAAGAAAGAAAGAAAGAAAGAAAGAAAGAAAGAAAGAAACCAATTTGACAATAAATTTCATATATCTAAAAAAAGAAACTTAAAAAAAAATAAATAAATAAAAATATTCTCAGGGCAAAAAAAACTGAGGACAAACTGAGGGCTGATGGGGGATGGGAGGGAGAGGAGGGTGGGTGATGGGCACTGAGGAGGGCACCTGTTGGGATGAGCACTGGGTGTTGTATAGAAACCAATCTGACAATAAATTTCATATATTAAAAAAAATGCTCTTGTTCAATGTCACACTCATAGTCACACTTAGCACTGACTGACTGCTCAGGAAACGTTTGCTAAGTGAATGAACTGTACCCCACACCACACGCAACCACTGGGCAAAGAGAAGTTTCATATTTTGGAACAAGAGGAGAGAGCGGGTCTAGTGGCATACACCCTGGGTCTCAGTCCTGAAGATGTGTGGCTCCAGGATATGCAGAGTCAACAGGAGGGGGGTGGTGCAGGGGGATCTGTGACTCCCCCTTATTTTCCCCAGGAGATGCTTCTTCTCAGTCTCCTTTGCATCTCCTTCAACCACTGGTGTGTCCCAGGATCCAGACCTGGGTTTTCTCCTTGAGCATTCTGCCTCTAGGTGATCTCAGAAAGCCCCATGGAGTCAACACCATCCTATACTAACGACCAAATTTACATATATCTCCAGCCCCAACTCACCAGTGAACTCCAAAGCCATTTATGCAACTGTCTACCTGATATTTGCTTCATGAATGTCAAGCCAGCATCTCAAACTTAACATGGCCAAAGCAGAACTTTTGATTTCTCCCCCAAACTGTTCCTCTTCTAGTCTTTCCCATCTCAATAAATAAATACTACCACCCAGGCTAATAGTCATTTTTAATGCCCACTGCATGCCCAATCCAATCTATAAGCAGTTCCTTGCTGTCCTACCTACTGCCTTCTCTCCAACTCATTGCTACCACCTGAACCCAGGCTACTCTGGTCTCTTTCCTGGATGCTTCCTACCATCAGTAACCTACAGTAATCTCACTAAGTGACTTCTTATTTCCATCTTTATCCTGGTCCCCTATTTCCCTCATGGAAGGAAAACTGGGGGGTGACTTTTGAGATACAAAATAGTCATGTTACCCTCTGCTTCACACTCGCTCCCCCTGGCATCTCACTGGTAAAATCCAAACTCTTTACTATAGTCTGTGAGACCCTAAATGGGTCGGATGGTTGGATCCTTGTCTATTTCCCTGATTTCCAGGGGCCTTCCCCGATCACAGAATCTAAGTTAATAGTCCCATTAGTTGTCATGTTCTATATCAGCCTGTTTAATTTCATTAATAACATTTGTCATGAAAAGATGATCTTTTTCACCTTTTACTTTTCTTTCCAGAAGAATATAACCTATCTGAGGAAAGTGTCTCTTCTACAATGTTCAACATTATGTCCTCGGTGCCCAGTTCCTTAGAAGAAACTCAACAAATACTTGTTGAATGAATGAATAAAGGTAACAGAACATAACAGTCAGAATTATGCATTCTTTTCTCTGATGGCAAGTTACCTTTATGAGTCATGACCACTGTGGATCCCATCTATTGGTGGTGTGATCAATCCTTCTACCTCTAAGAATTAATTCTCAACTAAGCCACTCTGAAAGCAAGCTGTACATCTTTGACACTTTATGTGAACTTTCAAAACCATGCCAAAGCTGCGAAGTGTCAACACTGCAGGGAATTCAATTTTTTTGCTGCAATTGACAACTCATTCCTCTGTCGACTCACTTAAGTTGATGGTTATTATCTTTTATTTAGAGGTCTTCATTAAATTGGAGATATTTAATAAATCATCAACTTCTTTAACTTATCTTACAGTTAGCCTAAGTACTTTGATAAAATGTAATTAATTAGTATTTCATTGAATTCCAACATCTATTAGAGACAAATGCTACAAAAGCAGGTGATGTACCAGCAAAGATGTTCCCCTTCTGAAAGGCTAGCATGTATGTGGTGGACCTTCATGCTTAGGGCTATTGTAGGCTATGCACTTTCCAATGAGGACTCTGTCACAATAAATACACAAGGAAAGTAACAAGATGTCATAAAAGATAATTAAACACGTAGTAAAAAAAAAAAGAACTATATGTCATAAAAGATAATTAAACACGTAGTAAAAAAAAAAAAAAGCTAGGTATGCCTAGCTTTGAATCACAGACCACAGGCAAATCATTTAACCTTTCTGAGGTTCAATTTCCTAATATACAGCATTGATAAAAATACCAGGCTCACTGAGGTGTTGTGTTAATGGGCTCACAAGAGCACCTAGTATGGTAGATCTTAAATATATTTGAGTTGAATCTGAAGCTCAAAGTAGCTGGTACTCTTAAAGTCCAAAGCACTATGAGTGGATGACTCCTGATATTTTATCACCTTTGGATGTTAACTTAAAATAGACATTTGAGTAAAGGATAATATAAGTAACACCAGAAAGGAAGGACTACAGACAGAGAGAGAGAGAGAGAGAGAGAGAGAGAGAGAGAGATTGAGAGAGAGAGAGAAATATGAGTCTTAAGTGAGTTCCATGCTCAGCAAGGAGCCTGATGCGGGGTTCAATCCCAGGACCCTGGGATCATGATCCAAGTCGAAATTAATAGTCGGAGTCTCAACTGACTAAGCCACCCAGGGGCCCCACCTCACAGACTTTTTTTAGTAACACTGCCATATTCAAAAGAGATAAAAGTTTTTAATAGGGCTTTTTGATGAAGATTTCCATCAGAGAAGATTTCCCAGGCTTTGCGCCAATCAGGGATATATGTATAAATGAATGCATTAAGGAAGGAGCTGCCAGCCTGGACTATAACCCCCACCCCAGCACAGACTTCTAAGAATTTCCAAGGTCCTTCTTTTACTGAAGTCCGCCATTATGCATTTAATGCCATTGGCATATCTGCCCCTCATGGAGCAGTGTTACTCTAAGTGTGGTCCATGGACTGATGCCCATATGCATACGGTTACTAGTTCATGATGAAATGCATTCAGAAATTGAAAGTGGTTAGTAACTTCTATAACAATTTGATAGATTTTTTTAATCTATGGAATATAAGAGTAAAAATTGGGGCTTATATTTTATATCTCTTTGTATCTTTTCATTTGTATGGTAATCATTTTTGTTACAACTGCATTTCACAAAACTATCCATACACACTAGACAGGTGAATGTTAAAAAGTGATTCTTCACCACAGAGAGTTGGAGAAGTGCTTCCTAGAGTAAAACCATTTATTTGTGGCTACAACATGTGGTATTAAGATCATCATACTAATTACGATTTATTTTGTGTTTATGCTGTACCAGAAGGTCTGCTAAATGTTTCCTAAGCACCGTCTAATTTTCACAAATATCCAAAATACAGGATGTCATCTTATTTTCAAAAAGAGGCCAAAGGATGTCGAAAAACAAAAACAAAAACAAAACCTGCTTCAAGATCATTATGAAGCAGTGACAGAACCAATATTCTTCTGACCACAAATAGATCTAGAAGGCAGGAGGCATGTGCCACTTGAGGTCCTTAAGATTATCCAGGAAGTATTTGACCACATCTTTTCAACGTACCTTTTTCTTCTTTCCTTCTGTGTGACCCCCTCCTTTGCTTTTTGTTACTTTTTTTTTTCTACCTTATTATTTTCTGTCTTCTCTTCTGTCTCTCATCCCTGAGGATGGACTCAGTTGAAAGGATAGGACCTGAAGTCACAAAAGCCCCTGAACTTTGCTACAGAATATTTCTGTTCTACCCTGCCCTGTACAGTTGAGGGGATGAAATCATACGGAGGCATTAAATTCACATTCTTATTATATGCAGGAAACAAGGAATGTATATTGCCCTTTTATCATCCAACAGCAGTTAAGAGAAGGTGATTCTCATTAAAAGCACCAATTTTCAATAGCATAAATAATAGCTATATCCTTTTGCAAGTAAACATGATCTGTTAATAAACATTGATCATTTTTTAGCTATCCTACATTCAAATATCACAACGAGTTCTAAGTTTAACTATTACTTCTTTCCAAATCTTCATTCTTACCTGAAAATACGTCTTATTTGAAAACATTATCTGTGCATACATATGGCTCCACAGTCATGAAAAAGTACATGTACCCATGTGGTTACACACATATATTGCCAGATCCCACTTACAGGAAGGTTGGCACCTGAAAAGATATACCATGCCAATGTTTTTTTCCAGAGGTTCACCTACTTCTTTGTAGATATGCCTCCTACCTGGGAAGCTAGTAAGCATAGGCTTTACTTCTAAAAAACTAGATAGAATTGGCTAAATAATTCTGCTTAAATGTGAAATAAGGTAGTAACTATGATGCTATAATTGTATTTCTACCTAATGCTACTCAGAAAATGATTGCATTTTACAGAGAATCTGATAAGTCAAAAAACTGGAGATTCTACTTCTGGCAGAATGATCCACTGGTGTTCTGAAATACCTTTTACCCCAAATTCCCAGATGCTGGGTAAAGTGGCAATAAGCATGTCAATTAATGCATTCCTAAGCTGAAAGTAACAGAAATCACCATGTTCAAAAAATAAAAAATAGATACATGCTATAAAAATATTTTCTCCCAGTCTGTGGCTTGTCTAATTTCCTTTTCTTAATGTTGCCTATTGGATGAACAGAATTTTTGTTGTGGAAAAAGCACAACTTACCAATGTTTTTATTTCATTGTTTGTGCTCTTTGTATTCCGTCCAAGAAATATTTGCCTACCCCAAATTCTCACAGACATTCTTTCTCAGAGAGAGACAGGGGTCTGGATTCACTACCCCACCCTGCCCCCACATGCCAATATCTAGTATTTAATAAAAATAAATCATTGATTAAATCATTTATTAATCATGTATTAAAAACGTTCCTTTTCTTATTAAATGGACTTTTGTCAAAAATCAACCAACCATGTATATGAGGGCTCTCCATTCTGTTCCACTAATCTGTTTCTCTATCCTTGTACCAATACCATATTGTCTTGATACAGTAGCATTATAGTAAATCTTAAAATCAAGTAATGCAAGTCCCACAAATTTATTTTCCTTTTACAAAACTGGCCTCTCTAAAGCTTTTGCACTGACATCTTAATTTTTGAAACACCTTGCCTATTTTTTCAACTTAGCCTGTTGGAATTTTGATGGGGAATATATTGAATCTACATATTGATTTAGGGATAATGGATATCGTAATGATATTCAGTCTGTCAATCTATAAAGATATTATGTCTCCATTTCTTAAAGGACTTAAATTTATTTCAGCAATGTTCTGTACTTTTCAGTATAAAGGTTTTGCACATCTTTTGTTAGATTTATTCCTAGGTATTTGATTTTATGTTACTTTAAAAAAATTTTTAATTCATTTTTCATTCAAGTTGAAACTGATCATTGCAGGCATATAAAACCCAATTAATTTTTTATATTGACCTTATGTCCTGTAATCTTGCTAAATTTGTTTATTAGCTCTAGTAGTTGGTACATTGCATTGTTAGTTTCAAAATATATGATCATATTGTGAAAAAATTACAATTTTCTTTCTTCCTTTCCAATATTACCTTTTATTTCTTTTTCCTGCCTTATTAAAAGGCTCAGATCTACAGAATAGTGTTAAGACGTGCTAAAACTGCAAATTATTTGCCTATTTCCAGATCATAGGGGAAAAGGTATTAATATTTTACCATTAAGTATGGTACTAGCTTGTAGGTTTTTTAGATGATCTTTTATCAAATTGAGAAAGTTCTCTCCTATCATAAGCTTACTGTGAGTTTTTATCATAAGGAAGTATTGAATTTTGTTAAATTTTTTTTGTGCATCTATCAAGATGTTCTATGTTCTTTCCCTTTCATACTGTTACGATGGCATATTACATTGATTGATTTTCAAATGCTAAGCCCATCTTGCATTCATGGATTAAATATTAGTTATTAATTATGTATTATCTTTATATTCTGCCAGATTTGACCAATAATATTTTATTAAGAAATTTTGCATCTATGTTCATGATGGCTGCTCTTCTGTAATTTTCGTTTAACATATTTGTCAGGTTTACATACTGGGGTTATGCTTGCCACACCAAATGAGTTGGGAAGTCTTCTAAACCCCTCTATATTCTAAAGGAGTTCATGAGAAATGGTATTATGTTTGATAGAATTGACATACGACCTGGGCTTATGTTTTTTTTTTTTTTTTTTTTGGTGTGAAGGTTTTTGGTTAATTTAATTTTTAAATAGATATGGGTTTATTTAGATTTTGAATTTCTTTTTTTTTTCAATATATGAAATTTATTGTCAAATTGGTTTCCATACAACACCCAGTGCTCATCCCAAAAGGTACCCTCCTCAATACCCATAACCCACCCTCCCCTCCCTCCCACCCCCCATCAACCCTTAGTCTCTCCTCAGTTTTTAAGAGTCTCTTATGCTTTGGCTCTCTCCCACTCTAACCTCTTTTTTTTTCCTTCCCCTCTCCCATGGATTCCTGTTAAGTTTCTCAGGATCCACATAAGAGTGAAAACATATGGTATCTGTCTTTCTCTGTATGGCTTATTTCACTTACCATCACACTCTCCAGTTCCATCCACGTTGCTACAAAGGGCCATATTTCATTCTTTCTCATTGCCCCGTAGTACTCCATTGTGTATATAAACCACAATTTCTTTATCCATTCATCAGTTGATGGACATTTAGGCTCTTTCCATAATTTGGCTATTGTTGAGAGTGCTGCTATAAACATTGGGGTACAAGTGCCCCTATGTATCAGTACTCCTGTATCCCTTGGGTAAATTCCTAGCAGTGCTACTCCTGAGTCATAGGGTAGGTCTATTTTTTATTTTTTGAGGAACCTCCACACTGTTTTCCAGAGTGGCTGCACCAATTTGCATTCCCACCAACAGTGCAAGAGGGTTCCTGTTTCTCCACATCCTCTCCAGCATCTATAGTCTCCTGATTTGTTCATTTTGGCCACTCTGGCATGAGGTGATATCTGAGTGTGGTTTTGATTTGTATTTCCCTGATGAGGAGCAACGTTGAGCATCTTTTCATGTGCCTGTTGGCCATCCGAATGTCTTCTTTAGAGAAGTGTCTATTCATGTTTTCTGCCCATTTCTTCACTGGATTATTTGTTTTTCGGGTGTGGAGTTTGGTGAGCTCTTTATAGATTTTGGATACTAGCCCTTTGTCCGATATGTCATTTGCAAATATCTTTTCCCATTCCATTGGTTGCCTTTTAGTTTTGTTGGTTGTTTCCTTTGCTGTGCAGAAGCTTTTTATCTTCATAAGGTCCCAGTAGTTCATTTTTGCTTTTAATTCCCTTGCCTTTGGGGATGTGTCAAGTAAGAAACTGCTACGGCTGAGGTCAGAGAGGTCTTTTCCTGCTTTCTCCTCTAGGGTTTTGATGGTTTCCTGTCTCATATTCAGGTCCTTTATCCATTTTGAGTTAATTTTTGTGAATGGTGTGAGAAAGTGGTCTAGCTTCAATCTTCTGCATGTTGCTGTCCAGTTCTCCCAGCACCATTTGTTAAAGAGACTGTCTTTTTTCCATTGGATATTCTTTCCTGCTTTGTCAAAGATTAGATGGCCATACGTTTGTGGGTCTAGTTCTGGGGTTTCTATTCTATGCCATTGGTCTATGTGTCTGTTTTTGTGCCAATACCATGCTGTCTTGATGATGACAGCTTTGTAGTAGAGGCTAAAGTCTGGGATTGTGATGCCTCCTGCTTTGGTCTTCTTCTTCAAAATTACTTTGGCTATTCGGGGCCTTTTGTGGTTCCATGTGAATTTTAGGATTCCTTGTTCTAGTTTTGAGAAGAATGGTGGTGCAATTTTGATTGGGATTGCATTGAATGTGTAGATAGCTTTGGGTAGTATTGACATTTTGACAATATTTATTCTTCCAACCCATGAGCACGGAATGTTTTTCCATTTCTTTAAATCTTCTTCAATTTCCTTCATAAGCTTTCTATACTTTTCAGCATACAGATCTTTTACATCTTTGGTTAGATTTATTCCTAGGTATTTTATGCTTCTTGGTCCAGTTGTGAATGGGATCAGTTTCTTTATTTGTCTTTCTGTTGCTTCATTATTAGTGTATAAGAATGCAACTGATTTCTGTACACTGATTTTGCATCTTGCGACTTTGCTAAATTCATGTATCAGTTCTAGCAGACTTTTGGTGGAGTCTATTGGATTTTCCATGTATAATATCATGTCATCTGCAAAAAATGGTTAGCAAAAAAGCTTAACTTCATCTTTGCCAATATTGATGCCTTTGATTTCCTTTTGTTGTCTGATTGCTGATGCTAGAACTTCCAACACTATGTTAAACAACAGTGGTGAGAGTGGACATCCCTGCCGTGTTCCTGATCTCAGGGGGAAAGTTCTCAGGTTTTCCCCATTGAGGATGATGGTAGCTGTGGGGTTTTCATAAATGGCTTTTATGATCTTTAAGTATGTTCCTTCTATCCCAACTTTCTCGAGGGTTTTTATTAAGAAAGTTTGCTGAATTTTGTCAAATGCCTTTTCTGCATCGATTGACAGGATCATATGGTTCTTATCTTTTATTAATGTGATGTATCACGTTGATTGATTTGCAACTGTTGAACCAGCCCTGCATCCCAGGAATGAATCCCACTTGATCATGGTGAATAATTCTTTTTATATGCTTTTGAATTCGATTTGCTAGTATCTTATTGAGAATTTTTGCATCCATATTCATCAGGGATATTGGCCTGTAGTTCTCTTTTTTTACTGGGTCTCTGGTCTATGAATCAAAGTAATACTAGCTTCATAGAATGAGTCTGGAAGTTTTCCTTCCCTTTCTATTTTTTGGAATAGCTTGAGAAGGATAGGTATTATCTCCACTTTAAATGTCTGGTAGAACTCCCCTGGGAAGCCATCTGGTCCTGGACTCTTATTTGTTGGGAGATATTTGATGACTGATTCAATTTCTTCACTGGTTATGGATATGTTCAAGCTTTCTATTTCCTCCTGATTGAGTTTTGGAAGAGTGTGGGTGTTTAGGAATTTGTCCATTTCTTCAAGGTTGTCCAGTTTGTTGGCATATAGTTTTTCATAGTATTCCCTGATAATTGCTTGTATCTCTGAGGGATTGGTTGTAATAATTCCATTTTCATTCATGATTTTATCTATTTGGGTCATCTCCCTTTTCTTTTTGAGAAGCCTGGCTAGACGTTTATCAATTTTGTTTATTTTTTCAAAAAACCAACTTTTGGTTTTGTTGATCTGCTCCACAGTTTTTTTAGATTCTAAATTGTTTATTTCTGCTCTGATCTTTATTATTTCTCTTCTTCTGCTGGGTTTAGGCTGTCTTTGCTGTTCTGCTTCTATTTCCTTTAGGTGTGCTGTTGGATTTTATATTTGGGATTTTTCTTGTTTCTTGAGATAGGCCTGGACTGCAATGCATTTTCCTCTCAGGACTGCCTTCACTGCATCCCAAAGCGTTTGGATTGTTGTATTTTCATTTTCGTTTGTTTCCATATATTTTTTAATTTCTTCTCTAATTGCCTGGTTGACCCACTCATTCTTCAGTGGGTGTTCTTTAACCTCCATGCTTTTGGAGGTTTTCCAGACTTTTTCCTGTGGTTGATTTCAAGTTTCATAGCACTGTGGTCTGAAAGTATGCATGGTATGATTTCAATTCTTGTATACTTTTGAAGGGCTGTTTTGTGATCCAGTATGTGATCTATCTTGGAGAAGGTTCCATGTGCACTCGAGAAGAAAGTATATTCTGTTGCTTTGGGATGCAGAGTTCTAAATATATCTGTCAAGTCCATCTGATCCAATGTATCATTCAGGGCCCTTGTTTCTTTATTGACCGTGTGTCTAGATGATCTATCCATTTCTGTAAGTGGAGTGTTAAAGTCCCCTGCAATTACTACATTTTTATCAATAAGGTTGCTTATCTTTGTGATTGTTTTATATATTTGGGGGCTCCCGTATTCGGCGCATAGACATTTATAATTGTTAGCTCTTCCTGATGGATAGACCCTGTGATTATTACATAATGCCCTTCTTCATCTCTTGTTACAGCCTTTAATTTAAAGTCTAGTTTGTCTGATATAAGTATGGCTACTCCAGCTTTCTTCTGACTTCCAGTGGCATGATAAATAGTTCTCCATCCCCTCACTCTCAATCTGAAGGTGTCCTCAGGTCTAAAATGAGTCTCTTGTAGACAGCAAATAGATAGGTCTTGTTTTTTTTTATCCATTCTGATACCCTATGTCTTTTGGTTGGCGCATTTAGTCGATTACATTCAGTGTTATTATAGAAAGATATGGATTTAAAGTCATTGTGATGTCCATAGGTTTCATGCCTGTAGCGATGTCTCTTGTACTTTTTCTCACAGGATCCCCCTTAGGATCTCTTGTAGAGCTGGTTTAGTCGTGACAAATTCCTTCAGTTTTTGTTTGTTTGGGAAGACCTTTATCTCTCCTTCTATTCTAAATGACAGACTTGCTGGATAAAGGATTCTCGGCTGCATATTTTTTTCTGTTCATCACATTAAAGATCTCCTGCCATTCCTTTCTGGCCTGCCAAGTTTCAGTAGAGAGATCAGTCACGAGTCTTATAGGTCTCCCTTTATATGTTAGAGCATGTTTATCTCTAGCTGCTTTCAGAATTTTCTCTTTATCCTTGTATTTTGCCAGTTTCACTATGATATGTTGTGCAGAAGATCGATTCAAGTTACGTTTCAATGCCTTTTTCCTTCCCCAGATCAGGGAAGTTCTCAGCTATGATTTCTTCAAGTACACCTTCAGCACCTTTCCCTGTCTCTTCCTCCTCTGGAATACCAATTATGCGTATATTATTTCTCTTTAGTGCATCACTTAGTTCTCTAATTTTCCCCTCATACTCCTGGATTTTTTTTTATCTTTTTCTCAGCTTCTTCTTTTTCCATAATTTTATCTTCTAGTTCACTTATTCTCTCCACTGCCTCTTCAATCCGAGCCGTGTTTGTCTCCATTTTATTTTGCAGCTCATTAATAGCATTTTTTAGCTCCTCCTGGCTGTTCCTTAGTCCCTTGATCTCTGTAGCAATAGATTCTCTGCTGTCCTTTATACTGTTTTCAAGCCCAGCGATAAATTTTATGACTATTATTCTAAATTCACTTTCTGTTATGTTGTTTAAATCGTTTTTGATAGTTCGTTAGCTGTCGTTATTTCCTGGACGTTTTTTTGAGGGGAATTCTTCCGTTTCATCATTTTGGATAGTCCCTGGAGTGGTGCAGAACTGCAGGGCACTTCCCCTGTGCTGTCCTGAATAACTTGCGTTGGTGGGCAGGGCCGCAGTCAGACCTGATGTCTGCCCCTAACCCACCGCTGGGGCCACATTCAGACTGGTGTGTGCCTTCTCTGTCTCTTCTAGGGGTGGGATTCACTGTGGGGTGGCGTGGCCCGTCTGGGCTACTTGCACCCTGCCAGGCTTGTGGTGCTGGGGATCTGGCGTATTAGCTGGGGTGGATCAGCAAGGTACACAGGGGCGGGAGGGGCAGGCTCAGCTCGTTTTTCCTTCTGAGATCTGCTTCGGGAGGGGCCCTGCGACACCGGGAGGGAGTCAGACCCCCCGGAGGGATGGATCTGCAGAAACACAGCATTGGGTGTTTGCGCGGTGCAAGCAAGTTCCCTGGCAGGAACCGGTTCCCTTTGGGATTTTGGCTGGGGGATGGGCAAGGGAGATGGCGCTGGCGAGCACTTTTGTTCCCCGCCAAGCTGCGCTCTGTCGTCCGGGGCTCAACAACTCGCCTGTTGGCCTCCAGCCTTCCCGCTCTCCGAGCAGAGCTGTTAGCTTATAACCTTCCAGATGTTAAGTCCCGCTTGCTGTCTGAACACACTCCGTCCGGTCCCTCCGCTTTTGCCAGCCAGACTCAGGGGCTCTGCTTTGCTGGCAGGCTGCCCCTCCACCCTGGCTCCCTCCCACCAGTCCGTGTAACGCACACCTCGCTGCCCTTCCTACCCTCTTCCGTGGGCCTCTCGTCTTCGCTTGGCTCCGGAGACTCCATTCTGATAGTCTTCTGGCGGTTTTCTGGGTTATTTAGGCAGGTGTAGGTGGAATCTAAGTGATCAGCAGGACGTGGTGAGCCCAGCATCCTCCTACGCCGCCATCTTCCCCCCGACATTTTCCAACATTCAATTATTTATTGTGTACGGAAATATACGTGTGTGTGTTTGTGTGTAGTAAAACTAATGAAAAGCAAAGGCATAATAAGCACTATCATTAAGAGGGAGGTGGAGAGATAAAGTTGGAGAAAGGCCACTGGGTTTCCCACTATTGGTAATATTTTCTCTCTTAAGCATCATTGTGAGTACCTGGATATTTTATTTATGTTTATATCACATATATGGTGGAAAGCATATATAAAACTTTATACAAATATTGGGGGGATATAAATGAAATATTTCAGGCAGAAGGTTTTTCTCAATGAACCATGAGTCATGGAAACACACTGCTTCATGGTTATGAGGCAGTTGAGTTGTCTTGAATAATAAGAAGAAAAGGACCAGACTGGAAGAAGAGCTGGTTTTTGGTCCCAAGTTTAACATAATCTAGTTAGGAAATTCTAGGTAAGTCACCAAATGGCCTATTTCTTACAAAATGGATGATAATTTCTTTTGAGGTTATGGTGGGGATAAAGAATAAAATATATACAAAGGTGATCTAGAAATTGTAATAAACCATATATTATCATAGATGAATACAGAAACCCTAAAAACACAGAGAAGGTACATTTTCCTCCCAGCTCAAGAAATGATCAGCTCTATCTTTTACATCTGCCCCAATGCCCCTTCTTTCAAAAATATAAAAATGCAGTTAGAAGTCATCTTAATTTTTACCCTCACCAAGTACAGGAGCAAACCTCTGAGGTTCTCAAACCTTGATGCTTTGTATTCACTTGAAAAGAACCTTGGTCCACTGTCCCCTCCTGCACACACCCTCTCAAAGGACTAAGGCCCAGCCACCTGAGGGGTGAGTCTGACAAGAAATGTGGTGAGGACCCCTCCCCCCCCGCCACACACACACATCCACTCAGGACATTTAAATCTGTACATAACAAACTTGACGTCTCAGTATATTTTGCCCTCGTCACTCTCCAGAGCATAAGGAGCCACAGATTCCAGACATCATTAAGGGAAAACTAAAGGGCATGACAGAAAATAGAAAAATCCCAATAGAAGACTGTGAAGATTGGTGGTCATGTGTTCTTCTCACTGCCTCCACACCTGCTGCCCTAATAACTCCAGCATCCCATTCCCCTTTGGCAAATGGAGGTTAGGTGATGCTCTTCTCCCTTCAGTGGGAGCCCTTCTGTACCCCCATCAACCATCTCTCTTGAAATCTGTGAATTAGAGGAAGACTCTTGAACCTCAACCTCTCATATTCCCAATCAAGCCAATCACATTATCTTGCCAAAGAGACAACAAAAGACACACACATAGTTCCAGTATGCATAACAATAAAAATTAGCATCACAAGTCACTCAGGATCTACACCTGTCTTTGAGGTGAGCTAGAGGAAATATGATGTAGAGTCTTTTTAGAATTCTCTTTGCCCCTCACCAATGAGCCTGCTTCCCAAACAATTCTGTACATGAGAACTCTTCACATGAAAGTCCTGCTAGCATCCCTACCTTGTCCTCTGAACGTGTCCTCACCAGATTAGAAGGGCCTTATATTTACTACCAGTGGCAATCCAAGCTGCATCATCTAGATAGCAGTAAGACTTTAAAAAGGCTTATCATCTTGCTACCAACCATAGTACATCAGCCCCAAAGACTGACACACAGAGACATGAAGCCATCACTTGGAAACCTGGGTTCTTATTGGCCTCTAAGGTTCTGTAATCAATCTAATGAGGGATGGAAACCCTGGTCTTGGCACCAAATCAAGAGAAAGGGACAACAAGGATGGAAGTCAAGTATCAAAATGTTCATCTGATAAGGATAGGCAGTCAGAGTACTGCCTAACAGCCCCCTGGCCCTACTCTGCCACTCACCACTTCTAGGTGTTTGTCAAGACAAAACGTGGGGTGCAGGGGGCTTTACCTAAGCTGTGAAATGTCCTTTCTCTCAGAGCCTTGCTAGCTTGAGCACTTTATGGTTATAACTCAAATGAAGCCCAATGTTAGTGACATCTGATTGCTCTCAGGGAGTAAAATGTAGAGAACAAAAATGCAGGGTGTGAAGTATATGAAGGAAAGGGCCATGTTATATAAAATGCAAAACAATCAGTGTATAAAATGAGGAAGATTTGGGAAGTGAGGGGTAATAAAACAATGGGATATAGGTGAATTATTATAAAAAGTCTTGTAGACAAAGTTTGAGAGGGTCTCTTAAAAGTAGGTCTATTTGTGCTTTTCCTTCAGAACACAGCACCTGGCTCAGAGGAGGAACTATATATGTTTACTGAATCAATGAGGCCAGGACTGAGAACATCTGCTAAAGAAGGGTTTCTGATATGGTTTTTACAAATGGAAACACATGCCCAAAACATGAAAATTTGGAACATCAGGAGAAAGATCTGGGTGATAAAGAGGCATCCCAAAAGAGTGAGTCGGGGGGGGGGGGGGTTAGAAGACTGACCTCCAAGAAGGAAGAAGTAGGTGCAGTGAACCTACTGTCAGTAGAAAATAAACTGCACTGGGTTAGTTATCTACAGTGTCCAGCATGGTTCCCCTGGAGACCTGTACAAGGCCTTTAGAACACAGTACTAGCTGACCTGAGGGGTGCAGTCTATGGATGCAAACAACTTATCATGAGGACAACATGAAATAATATATCTGGGGGAAAAAAGTCTTCATTTGTTCACCAAATTCTCATTCGGCATCTACACCCGCCAGACGTGATGCTGGGCGTTAAGTATAATGTTAAATATAACACTTTTAACAGTATGCCACTTTACAGTTTGTAAAAAAAACTTTCATACAGAGTATCTCAAGAGTAACTCAGTATTCTCAATACATTAAAGTCCCCAAAGCTATATAGACCCCTTGAATTCAAAGTCTGCCAGATTGCAAATTACAACTAACTTGTGTATATCTTGTAGCATGATACTGAAAAGGCAAAAAATGAAAACAAGACATCTTTTGTTTATGGATGATATCCATCTTGAATGGGAATGTGGTATTATCACCAAATAAGAAACAAACAAACAAAAAAACAAGTTAGCAAATCTAATGAAGAATAGAAAGAAAAAAAGTCTGGTAAGAAACAGTGTCTTACACCCAAGCAGAAGAGCACAGGACACAATTCTGTAAGAGACTGAAAAATTACAAGCTGAATAAAATTCAGTAGAAAATTATTGCAGACAAACATCAAAAGTATTGGGTTTTGGTACCAACTCTGCTACTGCCTGGGTGGCTGTAGGAAATCTTCCCCCCGACCCCATCATTCAGACACAGACTCTTAGTCAATGTCACTGGATAAAATACTACTTGCTAGATTGAAAAATACAGAGATGTGTAAGATACTATTCCTTATTCAAGTAAATCCAATATTCCCAGGATACAGACAAAGAAATCAATGCAAAATGGCATATGCTATAAATGGAACATGCATGACACAAGGAGGAGAAGCTGTGACTCTATGGGAGGAACTAGGGAAGGTGTCTAGGAAAGAAGATATTGTGTTCCAAAGGATAAACACACAATCAGTGATGACACCAGCCACAGAGAAAATACAGGCTGGGTTGTGGGGCTTGCTGGAAGTGATAATGGGGGTTCAGAGATGGACATGCAGAGTCTAAGATGCCAGGGAGCACTAGGTGGAGATGTCTTACTCTTCTTAGTCCTTTAGTTTCCTCATCTGTGATGAGTAGAACTGACTAAAAAATGGTTTCTCTCCCTTCTAGTTAGAGTATCTTTGAGGGTCAGTTTTTATACTCAAGTCCTTGACATATTTAAAGTATCCCATCCACCCTCCTTTGAAACCAATTGACTAACTAATGGTCACATGGAGTCCCTGTGTCAGAGCTTGATCAGGTCAGGAGGCAATCTAAAGGGCAATGATCTGAGGTAACTTCTATGGGATTATGGGGTAGTGATTAATGCTGCTCACATAATTCTTTTGCTGCCTTCTTAGCCCCTAAGCTTGGATATGAACATATGAACAACTCTGGCAAATAAATTTGAGGCCAAATACTTCACTGCCAGAGTTAGAACCTTCAGAGCTCTCTTTTTCCTTACCCCAGTGTGAGGAAGTATGGCTGAAGTGCAGTGGGCCAGTACAGAGCAGGAGGTGATAAGGTCAGAGACTGGGTACTCCATGAGCCCAAGTTCTAGAGGAAATACAACAACAACTTGGTATGGAGTCCCCAGCCAACTGGATGATGGACATGTAACATGAACAAAAATAAAGCAACCCTGAGAGGTAGGTATTATTGTCTTCTTTTTTATAGATTGAAAAACTTAGAATCAATGAGATTAAATAACTTACTCATAGCTAGTAGGTGGTAGACCAGGATTCAAATCCTTGTCTGGCTCTGTTCAAATATAACCCTGTTCCCCAAGGACTTTATGTGATTTAATTTATTCTGTGGGTCGCAGGAAATTCTCAAAGGTTTTTTCACAAGGGAGTAACATGATTAAATCTATTTTTAGGAAAATAGCTATGTTTGTGCCATAGACTAAAGATGAGGGGGTCACTATTTGACAAATTATGACAGGAACCTGGGCCTCACATGGTCAAGGGCACTGAAAATGGAAAGGAGGATGGACAGATCAAGAGACATATAAAAGATTAAAAAAAGGAACCTGTAGACCAGATTAGAAGAGCCAGAAATCCCCAAGGCCCCCACGATGGCTAAGTGGATGTGTTAGTAGAGAGAGGAGGTGGGGATTTTGGTATAGAAAGTTAATTTGTTTTGCAGCATGATGAACTTGAAGTAATCACACAGTAGAAAATACGGCTTTGTAGCCCTGGAGAGAGGCAAAAGTTGGTGATATGGATCCAAGGGTCACAGGGCATGAATAGCTTATAGCAATGGAAGTACATTGGATCTCCCAGGAAGAGCAGGGCAATATGGTTCAGAATGGTACCTTGTGGAGAACCAATGTTTCACCAGGACTTAGAGAAAAAGAAATCAGCAAAGAGAGTGAGGTAGACATTACTGATATCCGCTCATACCCCTTCTCCTTGACTTCCAGGCACACGGAAGACAGTTCTTCTTCCCTCTTGATGTTAGTAAGACCATGTGACTAGTTCTGACCAATGAAATGGGAGAAGGATTGTTGGGTGGCACTTCTGTGCCAAAACACTTAACTGTCAGCCAAAATCTCTAGAGGCATCTATGATATGCAACTTCAACCTTGAAGCCTGAGCAAAAAATAAACCTCTGTTGTTTTAAGCTACTGAGATTTGGGGGTTGTTTCAGCAACATAGCCTAATTACACTGACTAATGCTGAGAGGGGGTGATCAGAAATGCAGGCAGTGAAAGAGAAACTTAAGAGAAAGGTCTC
The DNA here is from genome assembly GCF_022837055.1 of Prionailurus viverrinus. NCBI lineage: Eukaryota > Metazoa > Chordata > Mammalia > Carnivora > Felidae > Prionailurus > Prionailurus viverrinus. The sequence goes on from NC_062577.1 coordinate 23,977,393, forward strand.
AGTGAGATCCTCAGTGTATTTAAACACTTCAAGAAAGTGAAAGGGCTTCATGCCAGAAGGAGATGTGACTTGGTGATGTGGCTTCACTGGGGATAACTGAGGGCAGGTAGAGGAGTGTGGTGAAATTTGCTGTTGAGAGGACTTACATCTGGAAAAAGCATAGATCATTCTCTTGAGGTTTCTTTCTTCGGCTCTTCATTTCTGGAAGCAGGGAGTATGAAAAGCAGGGTCGGCTGGGCTGGCACTGGTTTGCATGTGAATTAGAGAACATGCACTGGTGGAACACATGGTTCCTTGACTCTCTTTGGCCCTGTTGGTTGGAAGCCTACACATTTCTCATTGTGGCAGTTTTCGCTCACTCAAGCCCATTTGGGTGTCATATCTTTGGCTTGTACTCTCACCCCAAAACGTACCCCTTATCCCAGTGGTTGGAGATTCATACATCACAGCACATCAGACCTGGCTCCTTCAAAAGTGTCCAGCCCACCTTCACAAGGACATAGGAACCACACTGAAAGCCCACTCCCTGCCCAGAGGATACCTCCAACACCAAGTCCCAATTCCCATGTTGCTTCTCCTCACTCACATCCCCCTTCCTACCCACTGGCTCCCCCAGCCTGTATCTTGACTCCTGTTCTTTGTCTAGCTCTTCAGATTAGGGACCCAGCTTTAGAACATCAGCCTTCACTCTGACTTTGGTACCCTTCTGAACATGGATATGTCAATTCTTTACACTGCTGTGGCAAGTAACAGGTGGCCTGCCTTATTGGAAGTTCCCTAGGCCCCTGCCTAGTCAGGCCTGCTCATGCCCAGCCACTGACAGGGAAAGGATGTTGAATAGCCCTCTCAGAACCCCAGTCCCTGAAGCACTGTCCTGTGTGACTTGGGAGTGTGATCAGGGATTTGGTCTCTCTGTCTTCCTCAGACCACATGAGTCCTAAGGGACACTGGAAGGAGAAACGGTGAAAATATATCTTTCGTCACCCTTCCCCCACTTACCTGTTAGTGGGAAATGTTTGCCTCTTTTACACATTTACGTTGGGCTCCATGGCACCATGTTCTTAGCCTCCCCTTGGCTTCTCCAGGATGCTTGACTTCTTACAATAGGCATTGCTGTTCTGTGCATTCCCCCAAGGGCCAGCATAATATAAGACAAAGCACACAGGCTTTGGATGAAGAGAGATCTGAGTTCAGATCCTGATCCCCCCACTCAATATCTGGGGATTCTTGGGCAAGTTACTTAATCTCAATGGTTCATATTTCCCTATCTGTACTGTGAGAAGAACCTAGCCTATCTTACTGAGTTGTTATGAGGATTAAATAGATAATGCATGACTTTTTCCTACCATACTGTGGTTATTCAGTACATTTTGTTAACCTGCCTCTTTTTCCCCCCCAGATTTCTCTACCTTTTACAACTCCAGTCCTTAGCTATCAAAATGATTTTGTCCTTCCTGGGTACCTTTTTCCCGAGGCTCTGTTATTCTAAGGTGCTAATAAACGAATTGCACAAAGATGTTCAAGGAACATGAGGGAGAAAATGTGTAACTTTGATGATATATCATATTTTTAGTTATTTAGAGGCTTTTTCAAAGCCTCAACTCAAAGATACAATGGATGACAGAAAAATTATGATTCACAGGAGGCTAGTTAAGGAGACCCTTAATAATAATTACTGAACATTTATTATGTGCCAGGCACTGTGCTAAGTTCGTTGCATTAATTATCTCACTTGCAACAACAACAATAACAACAACAACAAAAACAAAACTATGACGTATTATGACCCCCATGTTACAGACTGGGAAACTGAAACTATATTATAGAGGTGGAGAAATCCACCAATGGCCGTATAACTAGTAAAATGAAGAGTCAGGAGTCAAATTTGAGCCCTCTAATTCCGAAACCACCATGCTGGACTACCTCCCACTTTTGGTAAGGGTCCCTTCCAAAACCCCATCAGGGGTTGCCTTTTTGTCTGTATTTATTTCCAGCACATTAAAATCCTAACACCAGTTTGGCATGTCCTTGTCAGAGACCTACATATTAGAGATGCAGCAAAATACAGTAAAATGTAAGGCCTAGCAAGCAGGAAACACTTTACAGAGAGAAGCTATTATTACCATTATTGTTATTGCATACAGCCCTTTGCTATGGCTCCCAGATAGTGGTGTGTTTACAGGTGAAGGCTGACTATTATTTCAGATTTTTCATTTATCTAAACAAAAAGCAAACACCTTTCATTTGAAACAATGCACATCCTGATGTCTAATCTCAAATCTCATAGCCATGGTCTGGGCAAAATAAGTGTTCTGTCTTTATAGAAGCAGCCTAACCTAACTTCTGTGCCAGGCACATCTAGCCAACAGTTCAGAGTGGCTGACTGAGAGACCCAGCCATGGTCCTCATGCCATAGCAGCTCAGAGGTCTCTGGAGGATTAAGAAGCTGGGGAACTAGATAAGCAGATGTCCTTGCATAGGACAGGTCTGCAAGATAATTTTACGAAAATTCTATGACCCACATGGCCATCCTGTATCCTTTATCTGGTACCCACAATAGCTCACCCACCTGCAGGATCAAGCTTAATCCCCTCTTTTGTGAGACTCTCCCAAATCTGGCCAGAATCAACTGATCCAACCTTGTCTGCCCCACTCCCAAATGCAGTGCCCTCTCTATCCCACAAATAGATTAGGGCCTGCCTCAAAGCTGGTGCCCACCTAATACTCCCACACCTAATGCTCCTTCCCTGAACTCCACACCATCCCTGGCTTATGTAAACTTTAGGCACCCTTCAAAGCCCAGCTCAAATTCCACATCTTCTGCAAAGCTGCTGTTATGATAAAAGCCACACAATACCTACTGCGGTGATGCCCCCAATATGAAAGAACAGTGGGTTTCAGCTTCCTGGGGAGGATATAAGCCCCCAAGAGAAAGAAGCAGTTCCCATACTTCTTTTACATTCTCCTATTTTCATTGACCAGAAGGTCACACACTAATCAAGTGTGCAATAAAGATAATTTCTATTCTCTAACTACTCTTTCCCAACTGACCTTCAAAATAAACATCCTAAGGTATGTGCACTGGAATTTCTAGATTCCTTGGATGTGATGAAAATCACATTGGAGACTACACTATATTATTGAAAATTGCACGTTTAAAGGGAAAAAAAGGCCTTTCTAATCAAAGACAACAGTACTATGGGGATCAATATATTTATTCTCTTAAATATAACTGAGAGAAAAAGGATATGCAGGAGTCAGATAAATAAAGACAAAGATATCAGCAATATTTCGATAAAGCCCATTGGATAATGTGGCTTTAGTTCTATCACTAATGTTTACCCCAACATTTTGAGCCACCTTGTCATAGGCACAACCACATGATCCCAGGCCTGCCCTGTTCCAGGGTGCTGGCCCCATAAGCTCAGAACAAAGCAGAAGAGAGAATACATACACCTGGAGGGCAGATCAGTTCTAAAAAGAGATAGGCTGACAAAAGCATAGCCAGTTCTTCTAAGCTCATGAATTACAAGTCAGGAGGAATGAATGAAGGGTGAGGAAAGAAGTCTAGACTTTTCTAGAGGAAGTTCCACCATACGGAAACATGAAGTCAGGGAAAAGGAGGTTCCCCTCACGAACAAATGGTTAGCGTTCTAAAGCATAAGAAGTATTAGGCACACAATAATATGTGAAAGGGGCTGGAAATTTAGTTGATTAGTATTTGCTGATCCAAAGAACTCACTCAATGATTTGCTTATTTCCATAGAGGTGCTGCCCTCCTCGGGGGTATTAGTTCATGTATATATACATCTATACATCATCTGTTGAGCTTGATGTGGATCATTGCCAGAGAGTTCTTTGTTGGAGTCTAGCCAGAGCACATATAATAAAGAGGGCCTGATACTTCAACCAGAATCAAGCACTCATTCTATTCACTCAACAAACATATATTAAGTAATTATTGTGTGCCAGCTACTGTGCTTGGTGATAGAGATTTAATAACGTACGAGATTAGTGAGGACCAGTATCAAGCAAGCACAAGGTGGCAGCAGGATCCCCAAATTCACCCAGTTCTAAGCCCAAGTGAGTTAACTCACAGATTTGTTCAAAATGCTGTAAAATAAATGCTGATTATATGAGAAAAGAATATGTATTGCAATGTCCATAGCTAGTCTAATGAGGAAAAAAATGGAACAACATTTGAATGAAATAAGGGGGTTTTGAGGGATTTATTAAAATACCTTTTTTTCAGTGTAAACATTTCTAAGATGCTTTGGGTGCATTTCCAATTTAAGGGTAGTCAATAAACCATTACTTACAACTCCTTCTCAACCTTCTAATTTTATGCTTCTAAATGCTGCCTGCTCTTTTCTAAAGCTCACACAGCTCTGGGGCACTTGGCTGGGGAGAAGAGCCTTACAGTTACAATGAATGCTCAGCAATGGGGGCTCTGCTCCAAACTGCTGCAGTAAAAGTGATACAGCACACATTGTCACTTGGGCTGCAGTGAAATCCACTAGAAGGTCTAATGCTGGGCTATAAAGGATGGCAGGTGGGAGGGAGGAAAGGCAGGAGAACAGGGCAGGAGGAGAGACTGGCTTTAAGGGGGCTCTCAGCATGCTAACCTTCACACACAATTCTGACAATTTCTTTTGTCAGAGTCTCTGAGCTGCGCCTCACCCAAAGCCCAGGAGGTTGTGAAAAGCATTCTAGCCCCGAAGCAAAATCCCACCGGCTCTGCTGTGGTCAACCAGGAGCAAGCAGCTTCAGCAGTCCAGGCCCCCAGAGAGTGGCAAGCAGTGGCTCTTCTGAGGTGCTTTTTGCTCCATGATCAGTTTTATTATTTGTATTATTTTAATTCCTTCCTTCTGGGCTCCCCTGCCTTTCCATGCGAAACTAGTTCAGAGATACCACTTTTGGAGCTCATTATGTTACCATGGCAACTAGAATTTTCAAAGTTTATTTCTTCTCTTCTCCCCTCCATGAACTCTCTTTTCCTGTTCCCATCTCTTGCCACATATATGTTTTGTACAAGAAACAAAACATGGAAGAAATTAAGACCAAATCACCACCAGGTAAATTTTTCTTACACTCTATTTCAGCACAGCATGTTCCTACTGGGTACCTGAAATTGCCACTGTTCTCGCTATATCCAATTAATATTCTTAGACTCCCAAATCCCCATGATGTTTGGGAGCAAGGCCTTGGGTAACAGCCATTAGCTTGCCTCCGTCTCTTCTCCTGCAGAGAGAAGTAAATATATTCCTTCCTGCTTATATAAATCATGCATATGCTACTTCTTATTTACCATTTGTTAGTCCTGGAAAACAGCATTAAAAAAAACAACAATGGGGGCACCTGGGTGGCTTAGTTGGTTGAGCATCTGGCTCTTAATTTTGGCTCAGGTCATGATCTCATGGTTCATGGGATCCAGCCCCATGTCAGGCTCTGCACTGACAGCATGGAGCCTGCTTGGGATTCTCTGTCTCCCTCTCTCTCTCTACCCCTCCCCCTGCTCATGCATTCATTCTCTCTCTCTCTCTCTCTCTCTCTCTCTCTCTCTCTCTCTCTCAATAAATAAATAATCTTAAAATTTTTTTTAAGAATATGAAAATAACAATGGTAGATGAAGGAAAGTGCAAACACCTCAGACATACTTCACAGGGAATCTCTGGAGATAAGAGAAGCTCCAGTTGCCAAAAGGAAAAGAAAGTAAATCCCCAAAGAAAATCTGCTAAATTGATTGTTTAATTATAATGTTAACCTTTACTATCAAAAGCCAGGTGGAGACAGAGAGGGAAAGGAAACCAAAATAGGGCAGAAGGAGCCCGAACTTCCACTCTGCATGGAAGCCACCTGAGAAAGGCTAGCGCTTGCTCCCATCTGCTTCATTCACCCACAGGGAGCTGAGGGGGTATTACAGGTGAAATGGTTGTTTAGTTTGTACAGCTGCCAAAGGGTTGGTACTCTGAGGATCTCAGCTCTGGCTGTCTGGACTGCGTTCCAGGTGACCCAAGACAGATGGGTAGGATGAGCACAGTGCTGTGGACTGTAGTAGAGTCCCTCCTTCCTGATAGCCCTCCTCTGCTCTCTTACCCCCAGGAAACAGAAGTGGACTGGGACTAGAAGACACAGGCTGGGGGCATGAAACTGATATATGGGGCCAGACACAGATTAGGGGACAGCATCCAGAAGTTCTAAGAAGGAATGACCATCTGGCTACTGAAATGCAATATTTTTAATTTACAGACCTATTGAGTTCGATATTAGACTTCTGTGACATCAAACATGATGAATGAGTATTTTAATTGAGACTCTGCTTATTTATTATAGCATTCATCATTGGTAACATAAGGAGATCCTCAATTGCTTAAGTCATAAAAGCTCCAGACTCTAGCATTGCTTAAATTGGTCCTTAACAGGATTAGCTGTGTAGATGGGGAACTAAGTAATGATAATGGGAATGCTGTACTTCACGGTGAGGAGGAGGGTGAAAAGGGCAGGAAGGCTGAGCAGGAAAAGTACAGACTGGGATTAAATGCAATCGTGGGTGTGCTGGTGAGGGAAGGAAGAAGAGGAAAGGGTAGTGACTTCAAGCTGGCATGGCAGGTGTCAGGGCATGGACCATCAAGTGGGCTTGGGAAGAGGAATAAGGTTATAGGGGAGGGGTAGGGTCATGTTGACCTAAACGTTCAGGTCTCTGATTGGCCTTGCAGGATGTGACAGATGTGTCTTACCCAGCCCATGGCTTCTAAGCACATACCTATTCCCAGGGCACCTATCTTTCCGGCCCTTTGAGGGATCTCATCATTCGGGGCAGCGAAACACCTGCTCTCCCAGACTCTCCATGCCTCAGATCTGTTCTCACCCTGCTTCTTTTAATTCTCCTGGACACTAACCTCAGAAAAACTATTCCTGGCACACAATAGGTGCTCAACAAATGTCGAACAAATGAAATACTCCTTGAATGGACCACATACAGCGTATGCCCTGGATGCCCCACCTCATATCCTCTCAGACCACCTCTGAGTTGTCCTAAAACTGCAGTTGACAGATCCTGTGTACTTTGACAGATGTGACAGCTCTCACCTCAGGTGCTCACATCTTTCTGTTTCTCTGCCTAAGGGATTTCTCCAGTGCCCCGGGAGCTTGCTCAGCTCACAAACAGGGCAACCCAAAAGTATCATCACTCAAGGAGGGACAGGAATTGGAGATTATATATAAATATATATCCTAATTTCTCAAGCCCTGGTAGAGCAATTCGGAGGTACATTCTATACGGTTCTTTAGAAGGTTCCCAGAAGATTAAGCCTCAGCAGTCCATACTAGTAACCCTCTCAATTAATGTGTATTCTTTGGCTTTTCCCTCTTCTCTGTCTCGGTTTCTCCCACTTTCTCCCTTTTGCAGTTAGGGAGCACCTCCCAAATAAACCACGAATACCCAATCCTTTTCTTAGGGTCTTCTTTCAGAAAACCCCAGACCAAAACACCGCATGTGAACTAGTTAGTCTATCAAATCATTTTCCTTGCTGACAAAAGCATGGGGAAAAGGAAGGAGTGACAGTAAACTGGGGGAGAGCAAGTGTGCATGATTTCAAATATAAATACCACCTACTTCTCAAATTTAGCCAGGAGCAAATCTTGACCAAGGTTGAAAGACTAGATGGACAAGAATTCCTAGAAAGAAGGGGTAACTTATGCTTAATTCATCTGTGAAAATGACCAGCATAGCCCAACCTAGGGACAGTAATTTGCTACCACTTCTGAGGACAGTGCTGAGGAAAGAGGCCAGAAACGTGTGACTGAATGAATAACACACCTCCTCTCTGGGGGGTACCCAATCTGGGACACAACTTGGCCTTGAGGTTCCCTCTGACCGGTTTAGACTTTTTTTTTTCTATTCATAGGTGTATGCACAGGGAATGTAGAGGGTGGGTATGCCAATAACAGCACAGTCCTGGATTCTGGCTCCTTATCTCTGGAAAGAATATTAAGTTGTTTTATCCACTCGGGTATCTTTCACCACTAGTTAACACAGAGGCATCCTTTTGAACACCACTGAGCAAAGGACACTGAGCTCCACACAGGTTAATTAATACATTCAAGATACTATTGCTTGGTTATTTTTTGTAGCCAAGTTGGCTGGAAAATGACATTTTCAGAGTAAATGCACCATCCCTTAGAGAAAAGCACACAGTTCTCCTGTAGGGAACAGTGAGGAAGAGGCTGTGTCAGCTGAGAAAAGCATTATCCACAGATCTGACATAGAGGTCAGACCCATGCAGACTGTCCAGGAATGGTAGCTATTCTCTTAAGTCTGATTTTCTTCCCCATTCTAAGATGAGAGTTAGAGCTGCTATTCCAAAAGCCTGCTCATTTTCTTCATGACATTTACCATTAATATCATGGTATTTGTATGTTTACTCACTTGTTTTCTGTCTTTGCCATTAGAATATAAAGCTCATGAGGGGGTTGGGCCTCATCTTCTCGTTCACTATCAAACCCAGAGTGCCCAACACACATGTGCTTGATAAATGTTTGCTGAAAATGTATTTTAATAAAGGAGCAAATAAATGTTTCGTCTCCTTGTCTACCTCCACTTAAATTATCTGTATCTTCTTCCCTCAGTTCTTGGTCAGAGACACTTGGTGACTGAGATATTAACATTTGCAAATAAGGTCACCCCACCCTTGTATTATATTTGACCCCTGGCAACCTTGATCTAAGGGAACAGTGTAATGTGAAAATGTAGTGGCAAGGTGATAGAGGAGACACTGCCCTGTGTATAGCACAGAAGGTCATGGGAAGAGAAGGGAGGAAGATCAGAACCTATTTTATTGCCATTTCAGTCAACTCTGGTGAGGGTTAGGGGAACTCCTCTGGACTGGTGAACTTCAGCTTATGGATGTGCCCTCTGGCTAAACAGACTGATTATCAAGTTTAGTTTAATATGGGTAATAGTAACGTGAACCCCTAAACTGGCTTTGGGGTCCCTCTTATTCTTCCAAATGCTCTCAGTTGCTGTCCATTTCCTGGGTTCTCTGTGGAACACATCTCAGTGTTCTCCCTACATATCTGAGTTTGCTTCTTCAACTGGGAAAAAGTAATTTCAATATTTTTGCTAAATGAGGAATATTTTAGGATGCAATGATAATTAAGTGTTGAAAATGTCGTGGCTCACTTAACACCAAGGGGAAAATAAAGAACTTTTAATTCAACCACAACTCTAACAGAATCAGAACTTAACAGAAATGCCAAGTACCCAGTATATAACCAAGTTGTAAAGACCGTGATTATCAACTGGGGAAATTGGGAGGTATTATTTCAGCCACCTCAGTGTGCCCATGTCTGCAAGTGCACAGAAAACATTTCTAATTATAGGGGCTTGACTATGGGCCATAAGCTCAGAATGAAGTGAGGTTCTAACACTATTACAAATTTCCATGTGGTGAAAGCAATTACTATGAGATTCCACAGACCAGAAAAAGAGACCTAGGTTCAAGCATAAAATTCTTTTCTAATCTTGAAAAGCATAAGATTTTGACACAAATGCTACAGTGAAATGAGCATGTGGGACAAATTATGACAGCAAAGAAAGCCATTTAAAGCCTCTCAAATAGCAACGATTTGATTACACTGGGTCATGTCCACCATACTGATAATGACAAATGTTCCCTCTTTCTCCCTGTAATGGAGAAGGTCTACACAGCTCTTAGAGTTGTCCCTTGATAATAGCAAAATAATGGGAGTTCTATTACACTAATCTGTGCCCAGCTCTTCAGCCAATATTAAACTTGGGCTTCAAGGGCATTATACCCATTGAAAACAATGCCCAAGATCTCAGGAAAATTTCTGACAAATACAGACATCCCACAAACACGGAAGATGGCCTTTGATTTGTTTACAGGAGGGCATTTACTGGGAGCCTACTGTGTGCATACTAATTATGCTTGCTAAGTGCTAGGGAAAGAAAGATGAACTCACCATGGTGCCTGCCTTCATAATTTTATGAAAGGGACAAAGACATCCACAAATAACTATAAGACAAGGGCTCTAATAGAGGATTATACATAGTGCAATGGAAACAGATGAGGAAACTTAATGGGGAATTTCACCTTACAAGATGAATCCCCAATCAAATAAAGCACGCAAGTGGAGGGGGTTATGAGAGGTGGCTTCTTCTAAGCAAAGCAAAAAATGGAGGTATGTGTACCTGGGAAATCCAGTAGCAGCAGGTGTGTGGCAGGGCTAAAGGAGAGGAATGTAGGATCAAGGGTGGAAAAGTAGGTTCCGCTAAACTTTGAGAGGTCATGCAAGATAAGGAACATTAATTTGGATTCTTTAATAAACAGATGAAGAGGGAAGTTAGCAGTGGAAGCTGTGCTGATTAATCTGTTTGCTTTAAAGCCCTTAATTGTTAAAATTAAAAGTTATTCATGTGTTCTACACACTCAACATTAGCCTTCTGTTTTTGTTTATTCTCTTTTTCTAAGAATTTACTGTTTCATAATATTGTTTAAAAAGTCACATATTTAATCATCGTTAGCCAACATTACTTATATTGTCTTACAATATCAACATAAAGTTGTGATATTAATGTTCATGGTCTATTATTTATTTTTAAGCTAGCCGGTGAGGACCTGGAAAACATAGGACTCTCATATATTGCTAGCAGGAATATCAAATGGTACAGCCATGCTTGAAAGATTGACAGTTTCTTATAAAACTAAACATGCACTTACCATATGACCCAGCAATTGTACTCTTGAGCATTTATCTCAGAGGAAAGAAAACTTGTTTGCACAAAAATCTATGCAGAAATATTCATCCTAACTTTATCTGTAATAGCTCCAAACTAAAAACAACCCAAATGTCCTCCAACGGGTTTATGGTTAAACCAACAGTAGTACATCCACACCATGGAATACTATTCAGAAGTAAAAAGGCATGGGCTATTATTACATGGAACAATCTGGGGAGAATTTAAGGAAATTCTACCTAGTGAAAAAAAATGCCCATTTCAAAAGGTTACCTACTATATAATTCTATTTATATGGCATTCTTAAAATGACAGAATTAGAAATGGAGAACACATTAGTGGTCACCAGGGGTTGTGGGGAATGGCTAAGGGACAATGGTGTGTTATAAAGGGAGAGCATGAGCAAGTCTTGTGGTGATGAAACATGTCTGCATCTTGATTGTGGGGGTGGTTGCACAATTCAGGTTCTACACCTGATAAAACTGCATGAGACTATACACACGTGCGCGCATGCGCGCGCGCGCGCACACACACACACACACACACACACACACACACACGTAAAACCTGCAAAGTCAGAATTAGTTCTTTGGATTGTACCAATGCCAACTTCCTGGTTTTGGTATTGTTCTATGGTGTTATGCATGAGGTTATCACTGAGGGAAACCAGGTAAAAGGTACATGAAGAGTTCTCTGTACTTTTTTTCTTGCAATTTCCTGGGTTCTCTATTATTTCAAAATAAAAAAAAATTTTTTTAAACCAGCCAGGTCCTCACATTGCCCACTTCAACAGCTATTTTTCAGTCATGTTTGCACTGACTGAAGATGACTGAAAATGACTCTAGGACTCATTCAACATTTGGGATTTTCTTCTTCCTTTTTGAAACTGTGTACTTCTTCATCTTTCATGATGTGGTGTTTTCATGATATCCTTTTGACCAATCTTGATATTCCAAGTCTTTAATGGTTAGTATTTTTGATAAATCTCTATCTCTGGCTCTGTTTTTCTTCTTTCCTATATGTCCTCCATGGATAAACTTGTCTATTTTTACCATTTGCTCTACCATGTCCTGATAGCATGTCACATCTTTTCTCTCTCTGTTCTTAAAACACAGACATTGGCTAATCTTATCTACTTATTTGGTCCTCGCCGACCTCAAACTCTGTCTGAAATCAAAAGCATCTTTCTCCCAGAACAAGAGCTTTTTTTTTTCTTTTTTTCTTTTCTCCTCTATTATTCACCTCAGTAAATGGCAACAAAGTTCTCCAAGACATTTACAACTGAATCTTGGGATATCCTCCATGATCTTTCCTCACCCAATACAGTCGCTCATTTACCATATCCTGACAATTTTACCACCTAAAATCTTCACGAGTTTTCTCTTTATATTTCAGTCATCAGTGCTTGATATCCTCATCTTCTGTTCACAAACAGATCTTTTTATAGTCTTATTACTAGCCAATCACCTTTAAAAAAATTTACATCTAATCTACTACAGACTCAATCTAAAATTCAAAACTAGGGGCGCTTGGGTGGCTCAGTTGGTTGAGCGTCCCACTTTTTATTTCAGCTCGGGTCATGGTCCCAGGGTTGTGGGATCCAGCCCCACATCAGGCTCCATGCTAAGAGCAGAGCCTGCTTAAGATGTTCTCTTTCTTCCTCTGCCCTCCCCTACTCACCCTCACACTCTCTTTTTCTCTAAAATAAAAAATTAAAATAAAATTCAAAACTAACTCGTTTTGTCTTTTGATTTTATTAATGAATTATGGTAGTATATTTTTATTTTTTCGAATTCAAATGTATTAATTATTTCCTTAATGGATTATTAATTTGTATCATCCTTATAAAAGTCTTCCCCTTGAACAATTTTAAATTGTGCATAATCTCTTTGAATACTTTTATGATTTACTTAAAAAATATACATATGTACTAGCTCCACCTGCAGTTTATTATGGTATAAGATATGAGAGTTAGGGATCTAATTCAATTTTTTCTTTTTAAGTGCTGGCCACAGATTAACACCTTTTATTGAACAGGTCATTTTCACTAATTTGAAATGACATATATACTATTGTAAATTCATATATATGTGTGTGTGTTGATATATACACCCATATATATATATATACACACAGACACGCATACACACACACACACACACACACACACATCTTTTTGGTCCTCCTATTTCTACATCCTACCACATTGTTTCAATTACTATAGCTTTAGAATATAATTTACTACTTGTAGAAAAAGTCTCTGTTCTCATGTTCTAAGCAATAAGCAATACCCTGGTTATTCTTAGATATATAAGTGTTCAAGTAAGTTTCAATTTAGTAAAGTGAAAATCTTATTTGGGGACCCCTGGGTGGCTCAATCGGTTGAGTGTCTGACTTCAGCTCAGGTCATGATCTCATGGTTCATGAGATTGAGTCCCATGTTGGGCTCACTGCTGCCAGCTCAGAGCCCACCTTCAGATCCTCTGCCCCTCCATTGCATGCATGCTCTCCCTCTCTCAAAAATAAATAAACATTTAAAAAAGGAAAGTCTTATTTGTGTTTATTAATATTAAAGTTAGAAGAAAGAAACATCTTTGTGATTTAAAATATTCCTTTTCAAGAACAGGGTTTGCCTTTTCATTTACCTAAATGAAAATATGCAACAATTGGATATGCTCATATTAGAATTCAAGCTTCATGAGTACAGGACTTTTTGTTTGTTTTGTTCTCTGCTGTGCAGGCAGCATCTAGAACACTGGCTGGCACATAGCAGAAGTTCAATATCTATTTGTTGAAAACCTGAACAAGTGAAAACATGAATGAGTCCATTACTTAGGCAATAGGAAGCCATTATAAATAGTTAAGATATACAAATCATGTAATTAAATGTCTACTTTGGAAAGACTGCTTTGGTGATGGACAACAGGCCAGATTCCAGTAAGGAGAGCACTTAAAGAGACAATTGCTACAATCCAGGATACAGTTCATGAAACCTTTCAAGGGTGGAATCAGCAGGTCTTGATGAGCAATTAGATGCAGAGAATAAGTGAAAAGAAGGCATTAACTAAGGTTGCTATCTTGTGTAATAAATGTGGTAAGAGGTAACAAAGGGAGAGTGCTGAGTTTAGGGTAGAAGAATGAGACAATGAATTCACTTTAGAGCATCCTGAATGTGAGATGCCTAAGGGATATCTAAGAAAAGAGGTACTCTTTGGAGCTCAGTGGCAGACAGGAAATTAAATCCAGGTCTGTATGTTAGCAAAGCCATCTTCTTAAACATTATTTCATATTATATCATTCTATTAAGTAAACATTAACTCCTCTTCTGAAAAACAGATAAGAAAAATGGGATTTTTAGTGGAAACATTCTTGGAATAGGCTTAAATATACTGTACAAGTATACAATATAGTGTATGCTGTTCAAGGTGAATTCAGAATGGTACAGTCTTCTGCTGGGTCCTTAAGTACTTCATGGAAGGACAAACACTGAAGAACAGTATGTGTATGCATTAGAGTTGCAGCATGAATACAAAGCATCACAAACATGTGAAAATATGTGTATGTATTAAGTATGTATATAAATATGTGTGCATATGTGCAGTGTGTATATATACACACTGCACATATACACACATTAAATAAAGGTATCAGAGTATTAAAGGATGAATCTGTACGAAGTTAGTTAGGGTGTGGCAGAAGAGATGACACGATTGTTTCAGCCATTTAAGAACTTAGCCAACTAGGGGCGCTTGGGTGGCTCAGTCGGTTAAGCGTCCGACTTCGGCTCAGGTCATGATCTCACGGTCCGTGAGTTCGAGCCCCGCGTCGGGCTCTGTGCTGACAGCTCAGAGCCTGGAGCCTGTTTCCCATTCTGTGTCTCCCTCTCTCTCTGCCCCTCCCCCGTTCATGCTCTGTCTCTCTCTGTCTCAAAAATAAATAAACGTTAAAAAAAAATTTAAGAACTTAGCCAACCAGAAATTCCATGTGTAAAAAATTCTTCAAAAGACAATCAGGCCTTTTTATATTTGGTTACTGTCTCAACATCACCAAATAGGCACCTAATGAAGTCCCAATATAATAGTTCAAATGTCTCTATAAAATGGTGAGTACGGATAGAACAGTCCCTCATCTTGATAATTTATCTTGATTGTCCTACTTACTGATTTCTCTGTTTATTTTCCCTGAACACTTCGACCCAGCCCCTGGAAGGTGACCTTTCTGGATACGATGGTTGGCTTCCACCACACCAGAATACCACACTTTCAGATTTATGACTTAGGGCATAATACTTGCTCACTTCGAGCTTTAATATCCTTATTTGTAAAATAATGGTAACACAATTCCTAGGACCACTGTGAGAATCAAACAAAAGAACACATATGGAATGCTTTCTAAATGAAGTGCTCTAAATTTAAAAAGAATAACCATTTTATAGTCTTTTTCTGCTTCCAACAGACTTAGTTGCCCACAACTCCTGATATGATAACAACTTTATCCTTGAAAAGCAATTATTTATTCCCTAAATATTGCCACATATGATAAAAAAGGTTAATATCTTTGCTAAACAAATGGGTCTTCTAAGTTCATATGAAAAAGATAAACATGTCAATAAGAAAGTCGCAAGGAACATGATCAATAACTAAAAAAAATATTACTAGCAATAGCCACATGAAAAAACTGCTCAATGTGAGACAATTACTTGTGTGGAAGATGCAGGTAGGGGCCATCACTCTGCAGAATAAACAGTCTCTCTGAGGCTGCCATCTGGATCTCCAGTGCCAGTGACTATGCTCCTTACTTTTAAGATACCAGCATCTTCCTTCATCTCTGCAATATTATTCTCCAGAAAGTCACAGGGGGTATGGCATCCTCTAAGAGGGGCCTGTGTTACTGGATCTCCCTTCAATTCAGCAATTATTTATTGAGCCAAGAACCAGGCACTAAGATCTTAGGAGAGATCCAATTACAGGGAAAGCCATCTCTAGCACAAGAAACAAAAACTAACAGGTGACAGGAACATTTATGGCTCCAATACACTTCACTCACTTAAATGTGCAGCCTTAGGCATGGCTCAAAGTCTCTCAGTCTCCATTTTCTCATTTATAAACTGGGGTTAACAACAGTACCTTACTCATGAGGCTGTTATAAAAATTAACTGAAATAATGTATATAAAGTATTTAGCATAGCATCTGGCAGATGACGAGCTTTCAATAAATGTTAGCTCTTGTCTTGAATATTATTAAGTTCTATAACAAAATTGCATGTTATTATGAGTAATAGATTCTATAATAGACAGATGCATAGTATTATGAGAGTATATGGGAGGAAGATTTTAATCCTAATTGAAGAATGGGAGGAGGGGTATGGATCTGGAAATATCTCATGAAAGAGGTCAAAGTTGAAACAGGCTGTGAGGGCAAGAATTCAACAAGGAAAACTAAAGGGGCAGGGGCCTACTCTAGACCACAGGAGCAGAAGGCAGAAAGTCCAGGGCATTTCCAAGAAACTGCAAGAAGAGGAATGTCTAAGGTGATGGCCACATGTGGGGCACAAGCATGTGGTCCACTGGTATGTTATTACTATTCCCTGAAGGGTGCCATAGTCAATTAGCCCTACCAGTGGTATCCCAAAACATCTCAGCTCCTGTAACTGACTCAGAGGGGTTACTTGGTAGGTAAGAAGAATGACTCTTTCCCAGCTCTACCTTCTGAGGTGTAGACTAGGTTCTGGAGAGAAGAAATCTGCTATTAATAGCTAACACTGATTAAGTATTAACTCTCTCCCAGGTACTAAACACTTCACATGCATGATCTGATTTAGTTTTCTCAACCATCCTACATGGTGGATACTAGTATCCTTGTTTGCAGTTGGGTAATTAAGGGTATGAAAATATGAAGTGACTTGTCTAAGTTCACAAAGATGACAAGTAATAGAGATGGGATTCAAACCCAGATATACTGTTTACAGTGTCCATATTTTACTACTAAACTACACCTATTGTACAGAGGAAGAAAGCACTCTGGACAGAGAGCTAGAGAACCTAGGTTCCAGTCAAGATCTTCCACTAAATAGCTGACTATAACTTGGGCAAGTTGCTTCACTTTCTATTCAGGTTTCCTCGATAGTAACACAGAGGCCACTTATAGTCTCTTACAGTCCCTTCTACCTCAAATAATTTTTATCCCAATCTAAGATACAACTCTGACAACTGATATACAAAACAGTGTCTTGGGGAAATGCAGATGTTCCCAACAAGCTCTCATAGCTTTATATGTGACCTTCATGGTCACACAACTCATCCAAGAAAGGGTCCTTGTAGTCAAGGGAGGGACTTCGAACACTACTCTGGTGATTATTGGTGTTGAACATAAAATCTCTGTCTGCAGGGCCAGAAAGTTCTACATGTCTTGCCAGCCACCAAAGACCCCTTCATTTCCATCAAGTTGTGCTGTTCTGTATGCCAGCTAATTTCCTTCCAAAAAGGACATTTACCATATGCAGGATGTGTTTAACAGCATAGGTGTTTGGCCATGGCAGCTCTCATTTCCAAATTCTGAACCTGCTGCCTAACAGCTTTGTGAGCTTAGGCAAATTACCAAACTTCCCTCTTGGTTACCCTATTCATAAAAGAAGATAGTAATACCTTATAGGGTCATGGTGAGGATTAAATGAAACAATGTGTGTCATGGCATTGGTGTAATTTTCAATGTATAGCACAATCTCAAAAAATTACAGCTTAAAAAAATCAACCTGAAACAAGCCCTATATTACTGCTGTAAACTATCCAACAGGTGTAAAGTATGTTATGCTTTCTCCAACTCAACAGATCTAAAACCTATCCTCCTTCCCTCAAAACCTCTTTGTCCTGTGTTCTCCCCTAGCCGCATAGTGGCTCAATTCAGAAATCTAGAAGCAGTCCAAGAGACTTCCCTCTTATTTTTACCCCCAGTCCACACTCAGACACACCCAAACAGTCACCAAGACATGCACATGCTGTCTAACCAACACCTCTTGGATCTGGCCCATCCTGTCCATTGCCACACCACTGGGTTGCTTTGGGCCTCACTGCTTCTTCTGCTTTGCTCCTAAAGTGTCTCCCTGTCTTCAGTCTGGTTTCTCTAAATAATTTCTTCAGGATGATCATCTTTTTTTTTTTAACTTATTTTTTTACATTTACATCTAAGTTAGTTAGCAAACAGTACAATGATATCAGGAGTAGATTCCTTAAAGCCCCTTACCCATTTAGCCCATCCCCGCTCCCACAACCCCTCCAGTAACCCTTTGTTTGTTCTCTGTATTTAAGAGTCTCTTGTGTTTTGTCCCCCTCCCTGTTTTTACATTATTTTTGATTCCCTTCCCTTATGTTCAGGATGATCATCTTTGATTGTAAACTGGTCATCTTCCCTGCTTAAAACTTGAGAACCTCCCAAGAGCTTCCGGAATCAGATTTAAACTCATTACCTTAACCCATATAATGAGCCCTTCATGATGAGCCTCTGCCTTTGCCTCTAGTTTCATGTTCTCTACTTTTCCTGACTTGATTCATTCAAGTTACTCAGAATATACCTTTTATACCTTCTTGACTACTAACCTGCTGGGATGTCCTCCCTTTTGCTTCTAGTCAACCATTACTCATTCTTTCCACAAACATATGGCCAACTCATCTTTGACAAAGCAGGAAAGAACATCCAATGGAAAAAAGACAGCCTCTTTAACAAATGGTGCTGGGAGAACTGGACAGCAACATGCAGAAGGTTGAAACTAGACCATTTTCTCACACCATTCACAAAAATTAACTCAAAATGGATAAAGGACCTGAATGTGAGACAGGAAACCATCAAAACCTTAGAGGAGAAAGCAGGAAAAGACCTCTCTGACCTCAGCCGTAGCAATCTCTTACTCGACACATCCCCAAAGGCAAGGGAATTAAAAGCAAAAGTGAATTACTGGGACCTTATGAAGATAAAAAGCTTCTGCACAGCAAAGGAAACAACCAGCAAAACTAAAAGGCAACCAACTGAATGGGAAAAGATATTTGCAAATGACATATCGGACAAAGGGCTAGTATCCAAAATCTATAAAGAGCTCACCAAACTCCACACCCGAAAAACAAATAACCCAGTGAAGAAATGGGCAGAAAACATGAATAGACACTTCTCTAAAGAAGACATCCAGATGGCCAACAGGCACATGAAAAGATGTTCAATGTCGCTCCTTATCAGGGAAATACAAATCAAAACCACACTCAGATATCACCTCACACCAGTCAGAGTGGCCAAAATGAACAAATCAGGAGACTATAGATGCTGGAGAGGATGTGGAGAAACAGGAACCCTCTTGCACTGTTGGTGGGAATGCAAACTGGTGCAGCCGCTCTGGAAAGCAGTGTGGAGGTTCCTCAGAAAATTAAAAATAGACCTACCCTATGACCCAGCAATAGCACTGCTAGGAATTTATCCAAGGGATACAGGAGTACTGATGCATAGGGACACTTGTACCCCAATGTTTATAGCAGCACTCTCAACAATAGCCAAATTATGGAAAGAGCCTAAATGTCCATCAACTGATGAATGGATAAAGAAATTGTGGTTTATATACACAATGGAATACTACGTGGCAATGAGAAAAAATGAAATATGGCCTTTTGTAGCAACGTGGATGGAACTGGAGAGTGTGATGCTAAGTGAAATAAGCCATACAGAGAAAGACAGATACCATATGTTTTCACTCTTATGTGGATCCTGAGAAACTTAACAGAAACCCATGGGGGAGGGGAAGGAAAAAAAAAAAAAAGAGGTTAGAGTGGGAGAGAGCCAAAGCATAAGAGACTGTTAAAAACTGAGAACAAACTGAGGGATGATGGGGGGTGGGAGGGAGGGGAGGGTGGGTGATGGGTATTGAGGAGGGCACCTCTTGGGATGAGCACTGGGTGTTGTATGGAAACCAATTTGACAATAAATTTCATATATTTAAAAAAATAAATAAATAAACTACGTCTCAATGGCAATTTCTTCACTTGGCCTTGACTGATCTTTGCCTCTTCTAATCTAAATGTTTTCCCTGTGCTGTCTCTCTACTTAGACTACAAGCTCCTTAAGGGTAACAGCTCTCTGTCCTTGTTTGATAGATCCTCGGCCCCTAGAAGCAGGTGATGTACAGCAAGAACTCAGTAACATTAGCTGCGTGAATAATTGAATTTCTATGGTTGATTCCAGTGTCTGAATCCCGGCAGGAAAATTACTGTATAGTTCACCTACACACAAGTCAGGTCTGGGAGATACTGAGGTGCCATCTTCTAATATCCAAAGAGAAGCAATGACAGGTGATTCAGGAGATCCAAAGTTTAATATTGAAGATACACTTTTTGGTCTCTTCCTTCTGGACAGGACCTAGGTCCTATTCAATTTTGTATCCTCGGTTATGCCTTGCAAGATAGTAGGTGCTCAAAATATGTGACATCTACAAATCTTAAAAAAATATATGGTATATATATTAAATGAATTGCTTTGGATAGGGCTAAAACCCTGGATCTGCTTGAATTTAGATTCCATTACATATATTTTAAATTATTTCCTTAATCAATCTACAATCTCCTTATTTTATCTTTGTGATCTCAGTCTAGCAAAGTGTCTTGTGTATAGTAAATACTCAATAAGCATTTGCTGAATTGCACTTAATTCTCAAACCCACTCAGCAAATGAGTTGGTGGCAGGACAGACAGACAGCTGTGACCATGCTTGTTATGGGAGCCATTCCACTCACTCAAGAGATGGAACCAGAAGAATTCCTCCTCTAATAGGGAAAGTTCACCACTCCCCATTAGTACTTAGGGCAAGAGGATCTGGACAGTGGGTCTTGGCATTTTATACCCTGTATGTACCCCTGTGTACATGAAGACTAGTGTATGTGAATAAGTGTGTGCGTGAATGCATGTGCAGATTAAAACTCACACTAGGGGCGCCTGGGTGGCGCAGTCGGTTAAGCGTCCGACTTCAGCCAGGTCACGATCTCGCGGTCCCTGAGTTCGAGCCCCGCGTCAGGCTCTGGGCTGATGGCTCAGAGCCTGGAGCCTGTTTCCGATTCTGTGTCTCCCTCTCTCTCTGCCCCTCCCCGTTCATGCTCTGTCTCTCTCTGTCCCAAAAATAAATAAACATTGAAAAAAAAATAAAAAAAAAAAATAAATAAAACTCACACTAAAGTCTGTGTGGACAGGATACTCTAGGCTAACCCTCAGCAGCCTTTCTCTAGTTGTGCCATGTTGTCAATATTCCTGGATGGAGGCCACATGATATGTTTAAAAACACATGGAAGCAAAGATGCTTTGAAAACTATGACACGCTTTACATACATGAAGTTTCCAATTGCTTCCGGTGTGCATTTGTAAGCATCTCTGGCCTGGCTGTCCCTGTCCCAGTTTGGAGACAGCACAACTGCTCCCCAAAGCCTACCTTCCTCCCTCCAGAAGCCCTGGGAGCAGTGGATAGAGGCAATGGGCTAGCTTAGGGCCATTTTCTGTTTGTGTGCGCCTTCTGCCCTGTAGTCCTGTGCTTATGCAGTTCTGGTTTGTTTCCATGGAGACAGGAAGCTCTGCTTCTCTTCAAGCCTAAGCTAATGGTTTTCATCAAATCCCATTTCCTCTGAGACAAGTAAAAACACTGCAATGCTTCTATCTATACTTCTTCTTTAAATACACCGAAGGTGACCAACTTACCTCACAGCCCTCCTTTCACTGAGTCCCATGCCTCTGAGATGGGTGGCTCAGTTACTTGCACACTTCGTATCCAGTGAGTCATGAGACTGGCATAGGCTGCCTGCCCCCTCTCGCTCAGACTCATCTCGTCACTTGCCCAACATAGGGGCTCTTCCTTCCACTGTCTTCTTTCTCTGCTTTAGGAAAGCCTTCTCATGTAACATTCAAACTGCCTTCAGGTCACTGGGAACATGTCCCCTGGAAATAAAATCTCCAGAGCTTTCCTCTAGCTTTCAAGTGCAACTCCCAACCAACTGCTTACTCAAAAGAGAAAGTCTACATCCCCTCCAGAGGCATGTGAGAACCAGACCAAGCAGAAGAGAGCATCCTTGGCCCTCTGTACACAGAACTAGCTACTGCTAAACCCTCTGCAGACACTGGTAAAACTCCATATGTGTTGAGCATCAGAATGTGAAAAAGAAACAGGGACAGAAATATTTCACTCCCAGCCTGTAAGGCCCCTATTGTTAACACTCTTTTAAATGTCAGAATTTATTTACACCAGCTGTTCCCAGCTGCTGTTTTCACTTCCTAGGCTACTCCAGAAGTGCTAAGGAGACATATGCCATCCCGGGTCTGTTTCATCTCCCAACCTGAGGAGGCTGTCTCCCCATCAGAGGGGAGCTGATGATCTCACAGCCTGTTCACACAAAATATCACAGGCTCCTACTCAGATGATAGCCACCTAGACCTAACAGGTGGAGAAAATGAATGTCAGTATTATCAAAGGACATAAGAGCTAATGGCTACTCGATGCCAGACCCTGGGCTAGGTCTCTGTCAATGAAAGACATTACTATCCCATTTTACAGAGAAGGAGGTGAGCTCAGAGTAATTTATCCAAATGCACAATGCTGGTAAGTGGCAAGATTAGGGTCTCACTCATGACTGTCACATGCCAAAAGATCACGCTTCCACCAATGTGCCACCCTTTCCCATCCAGAGAAGGACGTAGGAGAACTAAAAGAAACAACTCCAAACCAGAGATGGTCTATCAGATTGGATACAGTTAGACATAGAAATTGTCCTGGAGGGCAGTGCTCTGTCCTAGTTCTAGCTCTGTTAAAGTATGTCTTGAACCCATATAGAAGCCTTATTTGGAACATGGTTGATTTGTTCACATAGCATCTATTTCCCTCCCTCTTCAAATAGTAAGAACAGGGCTTGAATTTTCTAAATTAACCATGGACACACTTTGGAAACAAGTAGGGATAAAGAACATCCACTAAGATTACATAAATAAGAGATTATCCCCTCTGCATAAATACATGACAAATGAAGTCTATGGTCAAGCTCCTTCCATACGTAGTCACTGAGAGATAGTATCTGAGTTGTAGGTACAGGCAATATGGAGCAAATGACCTAGAGCAGTGCTTGGACATAAAGGATGTCAATAAATGCTCACTGAATGAGTAAATATATAAGAAGTCCCATTACATCTTATGACTTTCCACTCAAGATGCACAGTATTAAGAATGTCTTCATAGTGCTTCCTGCTTTTATTTCATAACCATTTCACAAGTCACCACAGGCTCTCAATACCACATACTTGGACTAGTATGGTCATTTCCTCCTTAATCCTAGTGAATCTGGTCTCTCTCCATGTCAATGCTTCCCCCACTGATGCTAGATGAATGGTCTTATATATTCCTTTCACCCCACACTTTTCTGTATATGCAGTAATTTTACTGCATATACAGGTATGCACATTTTTTCTCAAGGTATGCACATTGACTTTTAAACTCAAATATTTTTTAAAAACTTATCATGAAGAGATAGCCATCTACTGCCACACCTCTCCCCACCCCTGACTCTCACTCCCCAGAAACCATCATTTGTAAGTTGTACCTGTATTTTTTTCTAGTATCCTTTTTAAATTTTTTAATATTATACCTCCATAATTGATATTTCTTTATCTTTAAAAATTTTAATGTTTGTTTACTTTTGTGAGAGAGACAGAGGAAGAGTGGGGGAGGGGCAGAGAGAGAGAGAGACAGACAGACAGAATCTGAAGCAGGATCCAGGCTCTGATCTGTCCGAACAGAGCCCAATGTGGGGCTTGAACCCACAAACTGCAAGATTATGACCTGAGGCAAAGTTGGTCACTTAACCGACTGAGCCACGCAGGCACCCCTATTTTTCAATTTAGGATACTGCTTAAAGACTTTCTCACTATGGAACCTAAGATTTTAGTCTTTGACATTCCCTTCCCCTCCCCTTATTTATCTTCCCCCATCCTCTCAAGGCAATTATAACACCATACGGGGTCATTTCACAATCCATTAAGGCTCAACTACACACAAAACTAACTTACTATGCTTACATGTCTCTAATGGTAACCCTTTTGTATTTTGTGGAGTTGCTCAGATGGAGGTGTGTGCATATAAATACATATATGAATATTTTTATACACAATTCAAACATTTATATATATACACATATATATAAATTATATATTCATATATATAATCTTCACAAAACCTTTGAACTTTTCTGAATACAATGTACATCAGGGAATAACTTGCTTAATTCTTTCCTTAAAGATATCATTCTTAAGCTCTCTGTCATCCTATCCAAATCTGAATTTGCTGCTCTCTAGGTCTTCTGACAGTTATCATTGTAGACTTCCCTTCATAATCATCCTGGAATCCCCTTTGCCTGTTTTCTCTATTGAATCCCTTGTTTGCATGAATATCATGTCCTTCTCTTTCTTCAATTAATTCTTTATTTTTAGAGATTCACATTCTCCAGTAACTTCTTCAGAAAGACAGTCTCAAAATACTGCCATTCTATTCTCAGAAATTATTGCTATTTTGGCTGGGTATAGATTTCTATCTTGGAAATTTTTTTCCTTCAGAAATATTTAGGAACTTCTCTGTTCAATTCTAACTTTAAGTATCATTGAGAAGCCCAAAGCCACCCTAACTCCTGATTCTTTGTTGTTAAAATATATTGCCTTCCCAATAACCAGAAGCTTTTGGAATATTATCTTTATTCAGATGTTCTGAAATTTTATGATGATTTATCTTGGTGTGTGGTCTCTTTTCATTAGTTGCGTCAAATGCTCAGTGGGCATTTTTATTATTAATTAATTAAATTAATTTGTTCCCTTTTATATCCATACCCTCTTCCCATATTTCTGCTATACAAACTGCTCTTACAATAGACAGTTTCCTCTGCTATCTGAAAGTTTACTTTACACCACTTCACTTTCATGAAAAACCCACATTAGTACATATTTTTGATAACTGAAAAAAAATCCAAAGAGCATTTTTGCTTTTACAAAATGGTAATTGTTTCTTTGTTTTACACCACATTGGTATATGAAAGTTTTCACAAGAATGCTCTACTTTCAAATAAACACCAAAAAAAATCTGATTAAAAAATCGAGAGGACCTGAATAGACATTTTTTCCAGAGACAATGTACAGATGGCCAACAGCCACAAAGATGCTCAACATCACTAATCAAAGAAATGAAAGTCAAAACCATAATTAGGTATCATACCACACCAGTCAGAATGGCTAGTAGCAAAAAGGATAAGAAGTAAGTGTTAGCAAGGAGAAAAGTGAACCCTTGTGTACTGTTGGTAGGAATGTAAGTTGGTTCAACCACTGTGGTAAATAATATGGAGCTTCCTCAGAAATTTAAAAACAGAAACACCATATGATCCATTAATTCCACTACCAGATATTTACCCAAAAAAAATGAAAACACTAATTTGAAAAGATATAAGCACCCCTATGTTATTGCAGCACTATTTACAACAGCCAGGATATGGAAGTAACTCAAGTGTCCATCCACAGGGAAATGGATAAAGAATATGTGGCATACATAGACAATGGAATATTACTAAGTTATAAAAAAGAATGGGGTCTTGCCACTTGTGACAACATGGATGGACATAGGGTATATTATGTGAAGTGAAATAAGAGAAAGAAAAACGCCACATGATTTCACTTATATGTGAAATATAAAAAAACAAAACAAATGAAAAAACAAACAAAAACCAGATTCTTAAATATAGACAACTCGTGGTTGTCAGAGAGGGGAAGTAAGCGGGGTGGGGGGTGCAAAACAGATAAAAAGATTAAGAGTTACACATTTTCAGTTATAAAACAAGTAAGTCATGAAGCCAAATAGTACAGCAAAGGGAATATAATCAATTATATTGTAATAATGTTGTATGGTGACTACACTTATCATAGTAAGTGCCAAGTAATGTATAGAATTGTTGAATCAATAGACTGTACCTCTGAAACTACTTTAAAATTTTATGTTAAAGGGGGCATCTGGGTGGCTCAGTCAGTTAAGTGTCCGACTTCGGCTCAGGTCATTATCTCATGGCTTGTGGGTTCGAGCTCTGTGTCGGGCTCTGTGCTGATAGCCCAGAGCTTGCAGCCCACTTAGGATTCTGTGTCTCCCTCTCTCTCTGCCCCTCCCCTGCTCACACTCTGTCTCTCTCTCCTCCAAAATTAAATAAACTTAAAAAAAAAAAAACAAAGAATGCTCTACTTTCAAGAGAAACTTGTACTCAATGTACACTTTTTATTGAATGCATTCTTACAATCTATGTATTTTGTATGTATTTTTACATGCATTATACTATACTATTTCTTGTTTTCACTAAATTTTATGCTTTTAAGATACTCTATGTTGTCGTGTGTACATAGTATTTGTTGCTCCTAACTGCTGCATAGTATGTCATGGGATGCATCCCACAGTTGACCCATGTACTTTACCAACTGTGGACGCCCAGGTTCTCTCCAACTTCCCATCACCAAAAGTAATGCTGGAAAGAATATCCTTGCGCATGTTTCAACAGACTTTTACTCTGGCAATGTGTGTTTACTGATTCTGGAAACATTTTTAGTATTTTTACTTGTAAGTTTCTCCCTGCCCTCTTCCCTGTTCTCTTTATGGACTCTTATAAGTTGAATGTTGGACTAACCCTCTGATTTTTTAAAAATTTTTGTTCTATTTTCTAGGTGATTTCATTAATCTTGTATTCCAACCATTTACTCCTCATTATTTTCATTACATATTTATATTTTTTTACATTAATTCATGTTGCATTAATGAAATTTTACATTATTTATTTTACATTAATTTCCAAGGGCTCTTCTTAACTGCTAAATGTTCTCCTTTTTTTATTTTTTATTTTGTGATTAAAATTATTTCTCTTCGACCTCTGCTAATATCAATTACACTTTTTAAGAGTTATCTTTTGTACCCTCCATCATTCATATTCCCTCAAGTCCTTTTTTTTTTTTTTTTAAGAGAGAGGGAGTGCATGCCAGGGAGAGGGGTAGAGGGAGTGGGGGAGAGAGAGAATCTTAAGCAGGCTCCATGCTCAGCACAGAGCCCAACACTGTACTCAATTTCATGACCTTGGGATCATGACTGAAGCTGAAATCAAGAGTCAGATGCTCAACTGACTAACCAGGCGCCCCCTCAAGTTCTTTTTTCTGTATATTATTTTGTTTTTGTCTTTTGTTTTGGATATCTTTTTCCAATGCTGATGATCCCTACTCTGCCTTAATATTTAAGAGCAGTGTCACAAAAGCTTATTAGAAACTCTTGTGTGGATGGCTGGAGCTTGTAGAATGATAAGTGTAATGGGTTGAATGACCCTGCAAAAAAATGTATGGCCACATCCTAATTCCTGTATCCTATGAATGTTACCTTATTTGGGAAAAAAGTCCTTGCAGATGTAATTAAGTTAAGGGTCTTGAGAAACCCTAAACCCAATGACAAATGTCCTCATAAGAAAGAGGCCCAGGGAGATTTTAGACAAAAGACAAGGAGGCAATGTGACCACAGAGGCAGAGACCAGGGTGATGTAGCCACTAGCCAAGGAATACTTGGGAGTCACCAGTGACTGGAAAAGGAAGGAAATAAATTCACCCCTAGAGCCCTTAGAGGAAGTAAGACCCTGCCATATTTTGGACCTCTAGCATCCAGAACTGTGAGAGAATTAATTTTATTCACAGTGTGAAGCCACCTAGTTGTGTTCATTTGTTGTGGCAGCCACAGGAAACTAATATGAGCCTCACTGAGGGCAATGGGTGGGAACCGTTTCTCTGGCCATCCTCAGGTATCAGTACACATAACATTCTTCTCTTAAGATGGATGGTTTCCCCACAGAGGAACCCTACTAACCCTTACCATACCAGATTGATCCACTTCTGAGAGTTAAGAGTAGGCAGATGTGGTCTGGAAGCATGACATTCAGTTTGTGGACTTTCATTCCAACATATCAACCCTACCCTCAGAAGCACCTGATGTTACCGTTGCAAATTTTTGATTCAGCCTCTACAGAGATAGTAAGTCTTCTGACTTTGGCTGGGGTGGGGGCTGGACAGGGCAGACACCTGTGAGACTTGTTTGGGGCTAGATATCTAGGGTGTTAGATAGATGGGGATAGAGATCTAGGGTGTTGGATAGATGTCCTCTAAGTGTTCCTTATGAGGACTTTTGACCAATCCTCTTGTTTTTAGTGCCATCCATATTTCATCTCTCAGACATATGTGGTGTCTTGAATTCTGGAGGCTTTCCAGGACTGTGGAAGGTTCGGAAGGAAAATCATTTTGCCTTTTTATTGGTATTCCTCACCAAAGGCAGTTAAACCTCAGCTTTCCCACCACTAGATCAGTTACCATTTACTCTCTGCCTTCAGAAATTTTGTTGACCTCTCTCATCTGTTGTCATTTCCTCTCCCGTTCTGTCACTGTGCCCTTCTTAAATTATTTTTTCCTGTGTTAGTAGAATTACAAGACATGGTGAATTTCATTCAACCTTCTATGTTTAACAGAAGCACCACCTTGTAATTTCCATTTGAAGAACTTATGCTACTCAGAGAAGAAATTAAATTCATTTTTGCTTAGAAAAATGTAAGACCTTCTAAAATCAACCCTTGTTGTAGCTCTGTTTTACACTTTACATTTCCCAAATGCTCTAGGTAAATTAGGCTCATTATAATCCTTTCCTATTGCAAGATGAGTCCCATTTCTTCAATTTTTCTTATGGTGTGGTGCTCTCATTCATGGAATGTTCACTCACATATATCCTATTTTATCCTATTACATATTGTGTGTCCCAAGCAAAATCTCAGTCCTTCATGAAGCAATTCCTAATAATCTCAGACTATATAATAGATTTGTTTTTTGCCCCAAATTATCTGTATCTCATATTATTCAGTAAAAGAACTCCATTCCCTGTCTAAATGTTTGTGCCCTGTCCCCAAAACACAGTTATTTATATTTATATATATATATATAAAATTTTTTATTATATATATAAAATTTATTGTCAAATTGGTTTCCATACAACACCCAGTGCTCATCCCAACAGGTGCCCTCCTCAATGCCCACACCCACTTTCCCCTCTCCCCCACCCCCCATCAACCCTCAGTTCTCAGTATTTAAGAGTCTCTTATGGTTTGCCTCCTTCCGTCTCTAACATTTTTGTCCCCTTCCCCTCCCCACTGGTCTTCTGTTAAGTTTCTCAGGATCCACATATGAGTGAAACATATGGTATCTTTCTCTGCCTGACTTATTTCACTTAGCATAACACTCCAGTTCCATCCATGTTAGATAGGAACCATGCCTTAGACTTTATGTGCTCTTTGCTATGCTTACCATGGCTTTAGACACTGAGTACTTGCTGACTGATGTACACTAATCCAAGCTACAAATATGGAATTTGATGTTCAATAAATGATAGAGTAAGAATCTTTGAGGGTAAAACCTCTATCTTATTCAACCTCACATCCCTCACAACTAGCTTGGTGTTGGACAAAGATGATCTATGACTGCTGAATGACTGAATGAAAGGATGTATATGAATCAATGAACTCTCACTGGATACTATATTCAACATTGTACCTGGCTTAAATATTTTTTTTAACTCATAAGAAAAATAAAGATGATTAAACAATGTGCACTACTGCATTTCCAGCATCTCGAATAGCACCTCACACAGGGGCTGCCCTAAAGGGAGGTTAAATGAATAAACTGGCCAGTAGTCCAGAGCATTAGTTTACAGTTGGAAAGAAGTTAAGAGGAGAGAGGAACATCTGGCTTACCCGGAAAGCACTCCCAGAACGAGGTTGAGAACAAAGAAGGATCCAATGATGATGAGGGGGATGAAGTACAGCCAATTCCAGGTGGCTCCTAAGGCATCATTGGTCTGAAAGAAAGAATAACGCTTCCTTAATATTTTACCAAAACCATGTGCCAGAAGAAGGCTTCCATTCCTGAAGTTTCACATATAGGGTGATATAACAAGCACAGAGCAATACAGTTAAACACTTCCCGCTTTATTCCCAGTTTGGTGTTATTGTGGGTTAACTCATATTCTCCCATGTACACAGTACAGGACACTGCATTAGCCTCACACAACGCCCTGAGTAGGAGCGGTCCAACACCCTTACTTAACAGCTAAGATAACTGAACCCAGAGAGGTCAAGTACTTTTCCAAGATCATACAAACAATTGCTGGGTTTTATAGTGTTTAACGAAGTGGGTTCTAAGCTTTTGCAGTCTAAATTGGGCAAATTCTCAAAAATCAGAGGCAAGCTGTGTCCATCTACTCCATGGATGGATGGACAGGACTGCTTGGGAGACATTATTGTCATCCACATCCTGCTCAGTCCTTGACCCTGCACTCTTTCTTTCTTCTATCACAGTCCAATAGTACAGAGCTGGCTCAGGCTTGGGCCCAACAAGGCTCTGGACAGAATAAGGAATAAATCTAGATTTAAAGATCAATCCTTTCCTCTCTCTCTAATCCGAACACACAGTGAAGTGAAAAATGCTTGGAAATCCATATTCTGGATTCTTATACTACAAGTGAGATTCATGGCCCCTGAATACTTAGAGGCTGAGGGAGGATTACACCACATGGCTTAGCCAAAAGAAGCAACCTTTGGCAGGATGTCTTATTAGGACCTAGGAACCGTTTGGGAGCGTTTTGAAAAGTCTTCTCTAACACTTCAGCCTCTCAACTAAACTTCACCTTGACCCTTCCTCCCCATAATATCAATCCCAAATCTTTCTAAACAGTCTCCTTGAATTGCATTTTATATATGCAGGCTTTTGAAATCCCCCTCCAACCCCACACCAGCCCCTCACATGCAAACTGTAATACCCATTTGAAACAATTAAAAGATATTTTATTCTTAATTCACTGGAGAAACAATGCCATGAAAGTCAAATGCCATGACTAAAATTCACAGGCTAAATTACTAAAATTAAGATCTGAACTCAGAATTTCTATGACAAAATGCTTCTTATCCCTGTGATTTACCTTTTCCTCTTCTCACTGCTAAGCTTTACAAACATATGTTTGATTCATTGCCCTCATGCTTCTGGTGGTCTCTGAGGACATTCTTTTCTCTCAAATTATCTAATTTTCTTTCTGCCTCCTATTGAAATTTGTCAGTCCACAGAATATAGCTTCCCACTGATCATGGAAGCTATCACTGCACAGTAGAATTTTCCATTAAAAATAGCTTTTAAGACAACCTCTTTCACCAAACTTGTATCTTTTGTCTTGCCCCCACACTGTTCAGAGACGGATGATTGCAAATGAAGCAGAATATAAGTTAAAAACAAACACCCTCTGAATTGTATGGGACAAAAGTGGGGATCTGCCAGTTTCAGTCTGTAAGTTCTAACTCTTTGGTTCAAACAGGTCTGATCAGTTAAATGCAAGCAGGGAACATGTGGGCCAGACCTCAAAGAAAACTGCTCCTGATTATCAGAAAGAAGATGCAGAAGAACTAGTTATCAAGGGCCACAAGGGATTTTAAAGAACATAAGAAGCTGTTTTTTTTTTTTTCCAGGACAGTTGAGACATGGTCCTTCCTGTGAGCTGAAGGATAGGATCACAGGATCCATGTATAAATAGCTCTACCTTTATTCATGATTACAAATGCAACATTTTTGTAAAGACTGGTTGGCTCAGAGGGCTCACCAGTGGTGCACCAGAAGTTGGATTGACTATATGGTTTAGCCAGAGTACCGCCCCCCGCCCCGCCCCCGGCCCCAGCATTCTTTGGCAACAAGGACTAAGTCTGCTCCCAGCACCCAGATCAGGGCTCAGCTGCCAATAAACATTAGTTGGTACCAGCAATGGAAAGGATGAAATTGTGACTGTTAAGGTATCTTTGGTCCCAAGAGTGACTGAGCTACTGTTTGAGGATGGCTAGAGCAATTTCAGTTGGGTGATGATTTGCCAGAGACACTGTAGAGTGAATAACATTTCCCAAAAAGCATTCTCACTGCTAGTGATCTGCAAGATGTTAATGTGTTCTGTGGAAAATGAGCTTCTGCGACCAAAGAGACTTAGGAAACACAACAGATTATACTTTCCCCTTAGCCTGTGGGAAGACTCATGAAAGGCACATTACTAACTTCAATATCATTTCATACACTTCCTTGATTATGAAACCCCTCTTTTTGAAGAAAATCTATTAACACATGAGGAAATACAGCCTGTGAAATGCAGGGATAAGAAGACTCTTCTCATGAGCCCAAAGTCTAGAACACACTTCCCAGTTCTCCCAGAAAAAAACAATGACAAGGACAGTGTCTCTTTATCCACGTGTTGTGAGAATATTTTGGTTTGGGTTTAACCCACCTTAAGGCAAGAATCTTAACTGTCTGTTCATTTCTATACCTGGCACCTAATGAAGTGTTTGGCACATGGAGTGTGTGTGGTTCAACTACTCAATAAACAACCACAATTTGAATAAGAGAATTCTCGTGTTTAAAATGAATCAAAAAAAAAAAAAACCCACAAAACTTTCATTCTGATGGTCTCCTTTCAAGCTTTGTCTGAATTGTTTTTTTAAGAAAAACTGTCCTCCACTATGGCATTGGGACCTGTCTGATGAGAAGAAGAGGAGGAAGGGGAAGAGAAAGAGAAAGACTAGGAGGACACCAAGGCCAGGGGCACTATCCCCTGAGGGAATTATTACAGATGACTGACAGCTTAAAAGGTTCTTCTGGAGAAAGCAGCTTGACAGCGCCCTAAGATTATTCACAAACCTTTTTTTTTTTTTTTTTTTTTTTTTAAATTTTTTTTTAACGTTTATTTATTTTTGAGACAGAGAGAGACAGAGCATGAACGGGGGAGGGGCAGAGAGAGAGGGAGACACAGAATCGGAAACAGGCTCCAGGCTCTGAGCCATCAGCCCAGAGCCCGATGCGGGGCTCGAACTCACGGACCGCGAGATCGTGACCTGGTTGAAGTCGGACGCTTAACCGACTGAGCCACCCAGGCGCCCCTCACAAACCTTTTAATAGACTTTCCGCACCCTCTCTACACCTTTCTCCTCTCCCTTGGGTTTCCTCCCATTTCTTCCCCTCCCATCTTTCCCCACCAGGAGGCCTCACCCTCATCTCACATGCCCTTCAGTGGATCAATGACAAATCCAGCAGGACAAGGGGACATAGCTCAGCAGGAAGTGGGCAAAGGACTTCCCATTTTCCTCCCCCACAATGACATGGTTCTTTCTGATGCTAATTAGAACTCCAATCTCCTTCTGATTCATTATTAAAACCTTAAAATTATCCAGTGGAGGAGAGACAACTACTAAAGTGTCTTTTGAGATTGAAAAAGAAGAAAGTAATCGACAACTCTCAAGTGAGCAAAAGCCCCGAAACCATGTGAGGCGGGAGTCAGGAACACCAAGGAGAAAGTTGCCAGTGTAATAACCTCAGAGCTATGAGTGTGTTTTCTCTCAGGTGTCCCTGTGCCTGTGTCACAGTAGGAGGGGGAAGAGAGGAAGGCTGCCTAGGTGAGAAGCTCTCTCTCTCTCTCATCCTTTCTCCAAACTCCTCTGCTTCCATGACTCTGACAAGCTGCTTGCATGGGGGATCATCACACTCTACTTACCCTGGTGACTCTTCCTTCAGGAACAGAGGATGACGGCCATGCTAAATGTTCTGAGCAAGATGCTGGGGAAGGAGACCCACAGCCTTCTGAACATGTTCCACTAGATTCTGGCCCAAGAGTCTCACAGTAGAACCTTCCCTGCCCAGACCGCTGCTGTGGAGCAGCTAAGTAAGTATAAACCAGGCTCCTCCCTGCAAAGAAGGCTGCACAAGGAGTGCCAGCCTCTTCATTCCCCACCATTCATGGAACACCTACTCTTTGTCAGCCATTACAGAACAGTGTTTTTCTTTGGGGCAATGTCCTCTTACTTAAGGCACTGATTCTCCTCCCGCCCAACCCAGCCAAGCCCCTAGACTGGCAGGCTGACTGCTGTCTTTCTCACCTGCTGATTCCCCAAGTGACACACACATGTACACGTGCGCATGATGGGGGTAATGACAGACAGAGAAAGCAGTCGGGGGTGGCAGCCCGCCTGCACAGGGTGTGCTCAGCGGGTACCAGTCCTGACACCGTGAAATGTGTTCCTTTGGGAACCTGCCTGATTGGGGGTGGTGAGTGCACCCACTCCCTGTGTAAACAGGCACACATGGCAATTATCACATTAATCTCTGGAGGACTGGGGGAAATGGTAGAAGGTGGGGTGGGAGGAGCAGGATTGAGGAGAAAGAGGAGGATGGAGACAGCAAGATGAAGGGAGGAGGTCCAATGGTTCTCCCAGGCTGAAGCTGTATATGCAGAGCCAAGCCCCCACCCTTGAACTCCGGTCTCTATCAGGGTTCCACAGGGCTCTGGAGAATATACTGTTTTCCTTCTATGTACATGCCTTTCATAGAGGAGGGCCTCTTCTATGTACATGCCTCTCATAGAGCAAGTCTCACCAAGAGACTGAGTGAGCTGGGACTGGGGAAATGTGGGATATGGATTCCAGGGTCATTTCAGGAAAAGAGAGGGTCTCTGGGACACACCGGTTTCCTAGGCTGGAGACAGCATCTGTTGGTGAGCCTGGGCTGGCCTACAGAAGGGTTTCTCAGCCAGGGCATTGTTGGCATTTTGGACTGGATAATTCTTTGTTGGAGGGTAATTCTGGTTAATTCTGTCCCATGTGGTGCATTTGCAGGATCCCTGGCTTCTGCCCACTAGATGCCAGTAGCACTCCCCCACCTGTGACAACCAAAGGTGTTTCTGGAATTGCCAAATGTCCTGAGGAATAAAAACAGTTTCCAGGGGAGAATGACAGGCTGAGAGGCTTTGTCCCAAGGAGAGATCTTTAGAATCACCAACCAATCTCAGGTCAAGACATGGTCGGAATGGCCACTGTAGGCTTCCAAAAAGGCCAGCCCATCCATCTCAGCAAAAGCATCTGTCCAAGGCCTCTGCTGACACCCCAGGGAGAGAAAGTTCAGGAAAGGCAAGCATGGGAATGAAAGGGACAGAAGCCAAAGGCTGGCTCCACCAAGTACCACCTTCCTCGAAGGGCAGCATACCGGGAATCCCCCAGTGGATGGCCTTCCCTGGCCTCTACTTAATTCCAGCACCAAGTATGACAGCTCCTTTTCTACCCTCAAGGGACCTTGGGTTCATGTTTTGGAGCCAGAATGCCATATTTTGTTCAACAAATTTGTGGACCATGTACTTTGTGACAGATAGTCTCCTAGGTGTTGGGGATAAATGATGAGCAAAACAACATCAGGTGCTGGCTGTTGTGAAACACAGCACAAGGGACCTGCATTAAATAGATGAGGAACACATAGACACATACAACCTTCAGCTGTTTGCTATAAAGGGGCCACACTGGGCAGGGATGCAAAGGGGCATTTGATCTGGTCTAGGTGGTCAGGCAAGGATTCCCTGGAACTTTCAATGAAGCTTTGAGAGAAAAGAATCACATGATAGTCTAACACACAACCCCTGGCTGAGACAGCAGAGGTCAGAAAGGCAGATAAAGGGTTTATTATGGAAGGGAAACAAAGAGGAGAAAAAGGTGATTAAGAAGTGCCAAGAAGGAGGGGGCACGTAAGAGAAAAAGGAGGATAGGGATGCCCTCTCAGAATGACCTCCTACCACCCTGTAACAGCAGCCTCCTTGCTCCTTTATGGATGTTATACTGAAACATCTATGCACCGTAAGGGCACCCCTTGATGGATTTTTTCAAAGTGTACGTAATTTTCTGACCAGCATCCAGATAAGCCCAGTGCTTCCCTCATGCCCCATCCTAGACACCATCTCCCTTTCCTCAAATATAACATTAGCCTGACTTCTATTATCATCAATTATGTCAGTCTAATTGGAAAGCCATATCTAAGCACTTTCCCGCATATGCTGAGCCATCCATTGAGCCATCTTTGCTTAGGACTTTAGCTTGCTCAGGAATTTACATTCAGAATAGCCCTCTCCCACCCTGCCTCCTACCCTGATCCCTGCCTGGCTCTCACCAACCTGGATGCCATAAGTTCTGTGCTGCTCCCATTAGGTACCCTTCACCTGCAGGTGCACCCATCCTCCAGCAGCCATATGTGTTGGCTCACACCTGGACCCTTCTCAGAAGTTTGGCCTTGGATGACAAAACTGCCTCACCTGGGAGTCTATACCTGCCCTTGGAGTGGGGGGACCTATATCCAATGACTAACTGACATAAGGGTATCAATGGCACAGCCCCTCTTCCTCTGGGTGGGACCAACTCTGGGTTGCAATTCACACTCCTGACCTGCCTGTGGGATATGGCTGAGGTTAAAACTTCTGAAATCACGTCTGTGTAATATTTTTGCCTGACCTATCCTGGTTCCCTCATATCTTTACTGCTTTCCTGGAAAGCAGTCACTCAAGAAATCATTGCCCCAGGAATCTGTCCCAGTACCTGTTTACAGGGAATCTGACTTAATACATTATACCCTTTCTCATCAGGTTGTTGTTGTTGTTGTTGTAACATTTATTCATTTTTGAAAAGACAGGGCAGGAGCGAGGAGGGGCAGAGAGAAGGAGACACAGGATCTGAAGCAGGCTCCAGGCTCTGAGCTGTCCGCACAGAGCCCAACACAGGCTCGAACCCACGGACTGCAAGATCATGACCTGAGCCAAAGTCAGATGCTTAACCAACAGAGCCACCCAGGCACCTCTCTCATCAGGGTTTTGACCAACTTTACAAAGAGGCAACACCCCACCCCTGAGTCAAGAGTTGGATGGTGTTTCTAAGGGAAGAGCCATTTATACTCCTCTGACCACACTCACATTTCAGGAAAAGGACACAAAATGCTGACTCTACAACCACTGGGCAATTAAAGGCATATGGATTATCCAACCTGGTTCCCTGCATACCAAGAATTCCAGCAATGGTCTTGGAAGATTATGAGAACATGCTATCCAACCCATCATTTGGTGGAAGAGGAAACGGAGGCCCAGACGAGCAAAGTGACCTGGAGTCACAATGTAGAACCACAGTTGGTCAACTGCTTTAGAACTCTTCACTCTCCATATCTCGTGTAGTCCCAGGTCTCTCTTTTTAAATTTTTTTTAACAATGTTTATTTATTTTTGAGACAGAGGGAGACTGAGTACTAGTGGGGGAGGGGCAGAGAGAGAGGGAGACACAGAATCTGAAGCAGGCTTCAGGCTCTGAGCTGTCAGCACAGAGCCCAACGCGGGGCTCGAACCCATGAACTGTGAGATCATGACCTGAGCTGAAGTCAGACGCTTAACCGACTGAGCCACCCAGGCGCCCCTAGTCCCAGGTCTCTTAAATGCAATCCTAGCCATACTGTTACCACTTTCTGGGGGAGAACAAAAATAAATAGGAAAGCCAAAAACTAGGATCTGGCAGCCAGAAAGTAAGAGCTGTCTTCCCAGTCCTCAGGCAAGAAATAAGGGTAGAGGAGCAGGTGGAAAGAGTGAGGACAGAGAGCTCCAAGTAAAACACAACCACCTGCTGCTACCCGGCAAGGAGGCTGAACCTGTCAGTCCTGAAGGCAAAGCATTTTATTATGTCTCAGATTCCTGAGCATATTTAATCAACACTGTAAGCTTCCCCATACAAACAAGCTCCAAAGGCAGCATCTGGCTTAGCTAGGGGCCGGTTACAAGTAATCAAGACTCAGCACACATTCTGGTTGTTCCAGGTCCCTGAACTTGATGGCCAGGAGCCACTTTCTCTTGCTTGCCTGGATTGTCAGTGACTGTCACCAAGGATGCAGCAGTGCCTTACCAATGCAAAAGCACCTCGAGGAGTAACTTCCTATTGGATATTTCACCACGTATTCCTCTCCTACTCTTGCCAGTGGGAAAACAGCAGAACCAGTTTGGCAACAAAAGCCAGGAAAAATAACAGCACTCCCACCCTCATCCACAGGCAGCAGTATGATGTGAATGAGACCAGGGTCAGGAGCTGCATACCAGGGAGCTCTGCTCAGCATCACGGGCAAGCAGTGCCCCATCCTGGGCATGGGTGGTGATCACCATTGGCACTGGGGAGACAAGCATTGATGCGTCAGTGAAAACCCATCCATACAACTGGGAAGAGGACTCAAGTAATTGCCATCAAACTTAGAGAGTGTAAGTGGTGCCACAACAGACCAGGAAGGCAGCCATGAGACTGTGTGTGTCCATATAAGCAAGGGCCTTAAAAACCCACATGGCCCAGGGCCCTGAAATCCTTAAAATCTCTTTGGATAAATCCTAATAATTCCAATATCATGGTTATGTGATGTTTATCCTGTCATCTCCCTTTTGGAGCTCTAGGCCAGAAGCCCAACACGGAGGAAGATCTTCTTGTATCTATGAGACTGAGCTTGGGTTACAGGAGGGGCTCAATATTTTCTTCCCTCTAGCTTTGTGTATGTTTGAAAATTTCTATAATAAAATGTTTTCAATTTTTCCAAAATTAAATTGAACAATTTACTTAAGTAGTTCAGGGTCATGTACAAATTTTAACAGTAAGTTCTGTTTTAGTCAAAATAGTGAAAAACGTTAACAGTGATGGTAACGGGGGTGGGAGTAGAAACGAGCGATTAAAATAAAAGTTTTTATACCTTTCTATACTTTGAAACTTACCTGCAGTAACTTTTTTTTAATAATGAAAGAAAACAAAGACTATTGGGGGAAAAAAGAGGGAGGGCGGGAGAGAGAGTGTGAGGAAAGGAGGGGGTGGGGTGAGAAAGAGAGAGGTGGGGGGAGAGGTCCTCCCTGCAACTGCAGCCCCAGATACTAGGCAGGCAGGCAGGCAGGCATTTTTGGAGTCTGGAAACCAGGCCAGGGACAGTTGACCCTATGCGAAGCCATCCAGACTGGGATGCTGCTTTGCTCTGGGAAAAGGTGAGTGTGTTGTTCTGAAAGCACCATATGCTGCCTGGCCAAAGTACGTGACTGAAAGAGGAAATTAAAGAGGATGCATCCTATGATGATTAGCTAAAACACATCACCCTTTAACCCGTTCTACAGGGCTTGCTGATGAGAGACTTGATGTACTGTTTCCAGAAAGTCGGGAAGCAAAAAAGTGCTCAGAGATTGAAGGAAGAGTCTCAGAAGACTATTCCTTTGAGGCTCAGGGACAAAGGGTACATGAGGCTTGATCGAATCTGTACACTGGCAGAACTTTGTGGAGGGTCCTTTGTATTCCAGAAAACTGTGCTGATGACACCAGGGCAACAGGTCTTTCACCAGTTCCTAGCTGGTTCTCTTCT
Organism: Prionailurus viverrinus; assembly: GCF_022837055.1. Classification (NCBI taxonomy): domain Eukaryota; kingdom Metazoa; phylum Chordata; class Mammalia; order Carnivora; family Felidae; genus Prionailurus; species Prionailurus viverrinus. The sequence goes on from NC_062577.1 coordinate 24,016,473, forward strand.
CTCTTATGGTCCTCAGGGATCAATCCTTCTAATTATAACCATTTGTTGCATTTCCATTGGTCCCCTGTCCCCTCCAGCTAACCAATGACTGCTTTCCATTCAGTATAAGAACTCAAATCTTTATCATCTTGCAGATTACAGAGATAGCACACACCCCTAGGTGAAGAACTGAGGATCGAAAGCTGAGTGAATGCTGAAAGATACTCCACTACTTGGCTATAGAAGAACTGGGCGGTGGGGGCGGGGGGGGGGGGGGATGGTTCAGTCAGTTAAGGATCCAACTCTGGATTTCGACTCAGGTCATGATCTCATGGTTTTGTGAAATCGAGCCCTTAGGATTCTCTCTCCTCCATCAGCCACTCCCCCATTCATGTTCTCTCTCTCTCTCTCCCTCTCTTTCAAAACAAATACACTTAAAAAAAAAAGTATAATTGAGATGCAGGACTTCTGTCCTGCAGCCCACTCTGCACAGCACTTCTATACCACTTAGTTCAGTACTCAAACTATGTATCCATGGCGCCATTCCCTCTGGCTATTTTTTACGTAATTAACCTAGCCTCATGATCTCATTTGGAAGCTACACCAAGACATTTGAAGACAAATGTTGAAGACATTTGATGCTGTCTCCCACTTTTTCTGAACATTAAGAACACAGAGCTCAGACCTGTGAATACTCTTCATCTGATTTAATGAAGAAAGGAGTGAGAGCAAAAGTGTCATGGAAGGCTTCCTGGGGCTATACCTGGACTCAAAGCAGGAGGAGGATTTAGACTGGTCAATCAATGGAAGAACAAAATCTAAGGAGAAAGAAAGGGGTGGGAATAATAAGACCACAAATAGTTGCTGTTGGCAGTAGTTAGGACAGCAAGACAAAAAGCAGCAGGTCATGGACGATCCTGAATGGTGGCCTAAGTGTTTATTTAGATCTGCTCACTCCCTATCCCCTCCCTCTGCCAAACCATGAGCTTTCTCATACTGGAAAACACTGCTTGGCCTTTATAAGGCTTGCCTTAAGCACACCACTCTACTTCACTCTGGAATTGCCCCAGCACTTAGGCACACCCCACATAGCATATACATTTAACACTTTTGAGTGTGTACTCTGCACAAGAGGAATAAGAATATAAAACAGTCCTCAGGGGCCTTGGTATCTGCAGGAAGGCTAGGCTAAGTCATGAGTAGAAACACCTACAATAGAAAAGAGAACATTAAGTGCTGCACTTGAGTTTTTTACGTGTGCTTATTTACAGACCATCTTTATCTATCTATCTATATAGATAGATAAAGATATAGGGGCGCCTGGGTGGCGCAGTCGGTTAAGCGTCCGACTTCAGCCAGGTCACGATCTCGCGGTTCCTGAGTTTGAACCCCGCGTCGGGCTCTGGGCTGATGGCTCGGAGCCTGGAGCCTGTTTCCGATTCTGTGTCTCCCTCTCTCTCTGCCCCTCCCCCGTTCATGCTCTGTCTCTCTCTGTCCCAAAAATAAATAAACGTTGAAAAAAAAATTTTAAAAAAAAGATATATATACGTAAAGATATATATATTCTGTCTCTTTCATATATTGGTCCTACGTTCCCATTAGGGTTAAATGTTTCTCAAGAACAGAACTGCAACTTTTATTTCTCTGTTCACTCTGCTAATGCCTAGAATATTATTCTTCAAACAAGAGATTCTCAATAATGTTGCTGTCTCATAGGAGATTATAACACCCCTAGCATTCTTCTGCGTCACAGGCCTGGAAGAGTTTCATTCTCTGGAAATAAATACATCATCTGTAAGATGGCATCTCTGTTGACGTATAGCAAGTACACTTAGCTAACAAATATTTAGCACAGCACAGAAGAGCAGACACTCAAGAAAAAAAGCTTCAAATAATTTTTCTTGGCTTTCATTTTCCCCTCCATGTTGGCTTCTGAGCAGGTGAATTAATGTATCATTGAACATCCCTATCTTAATTAATGACTGTGTGTCAAACACTACACAAGGCTGGTAAGCCCAGTTGGTTCCCTGAAGAAGCTACAGGCAAGTTTGGTGGCCAGAGGAAACACTCTTACTCCCTAGTGAGAACACTGTGAAAGCAAGAAACCATGGCTTTTAAGAAACCGTGGATTCTCCAACTTCAGAATCCAAGACATATCTCTGGAAAACATGCTCAGTAAATTTGCATTTGTATGAATGATTATAATGAAATACCCAGTCCAATGTGCCTATTTAGCACCTGAGGTGCTGTCCTGAGAGTGCATGGGTGAGGTTCTCCACTCTGGTCCTGCTGGGTTTGAGTTTCTCAAAGCACACTGGGTTACAGGTGTACTCAAGGTATTGCTCTACTCACCTGTCAGAGTCCCCAGGTTGGTCACCTCCACTTGTAAGCAGCCTCATCCATTTACCTCAGTGTTATACAAATATTATTTTCTATGTGTGCCATGATGTGAAAAAAAATGGGAATAACTGTGCAAGATTACCATCTGTTAGGGACACTGAGGAGGGAGTTCCTCAGTTGAGTAGGTGCCTACATCAGACAACAGATGTGAGATCCCTTCCCACTCAGACCATATTCCTCACTTTGCTTCTCCTCTCCCTCATGGACTTTCATTCCTAGGTTCCAAGTCTACCACTCTCCCAAACCCTTCTCTTTTCTCATCTCTTGATTTTGTACTGTCTTCTTCACTTCGCTGCTAGAAATTCTTCTTGTTCTTCCTCACTCCCATAAGACACACAAAGTTCATTGCAATTGAGCATTCCCATTGGTTTTGGGGTATAACAAGGTTGAAACAATACAGATAACAGAACAATGATGTTCATTGTTTGTCCAATCTAGGAGTCACTGGAAAGAATCAGTTTTTGCCTTTACCATTCTCTGCAGAACTATCTTTGTTGCTCAGTAAGGTGGAATGCACCACGAGTAATGATGATAGGTGACTAATACAAGAATCTATATAAGCTATTGAATGACAGCTCCAACATGGGCCCAGTCAAACCTATTTCTAGAAGTACGAAGAGGACCTGATTAAAACATCTTTACCTATATATTTTCCTGTGACTTATAGCCTAAGACTCCAGTGTAGCTTAGGAAGAAAAATAATCATGGCTTCCACTTGTTTTGTATCTACTCTATGCTAGACACTGAACCAGGTGCATAATATACATTAAATCTAATCTTCACAACTATGTACAAGAGAGGTGCAATTTTAAGTTTACATGTTAAAAACAAACAACAGCAACAACATCCAAGCTCAGAAAGGCTATACAGTCAGTATATTATAGAACCAATATCCAAACTCTTATTTGGCCTCTTCTCAAGATATTATATTGTGTTGCTTCTTGTATTAGGGGTGGGAGACAAAAATAACAATGTTGTTTTAATTTGGAACATTCTTGAGAACAGAGTTACGAATGCGAGTATTTACAACAGCAATGCTAGCAGGGTAAATACTTTCTGACCAACTGCATATGGTAATCCCATCCAATGGTATATTGCTTCAAGTCATTTGGTGTGCACATCTTAACTCATGGGATTATTTTGAGCCATGGACATTTCATAAGGTAGGAAGACTGTCACAGCTAGTTCCTTGGCTAGTAGGCCAAATGCCACTCTGTTGCCAGGGTAACCCTGTAAAGTGGGACAAGTGATTCCCAGTCACAGTCGGCTTCAGTCTTCAGAGCAGGGGAAAGGTGTTCTTTGTAACCAACATATCTCACTCTGTCTCTCCTGTGCTTAACACCCTCGAATGGTCACCCTTGCCAAATCCCCTCCCAGGACTGACCCCAGCCTAAACTCTCCAGTTGACTTCACAGCTGCTGCCTCTCCCTAGACCAAGTCACATGACCACACCCTGCTTCTTGCAATGCCCTCATATTTCATGTTCTTTCATACCTCTGTGCTTTTGCTCATGTCCCCACCGCCTGGAAAACCTCCACTTTTCCCACCTGGAAAGCCTCTACACATACCCTGCATAAAGGTTACCTATGCTGGGAAACCTTCCCAGAGTCATTCACCCTCATTACTCCCTGCACTTGGTGCTGTCATACCACTTAACTTTGTACTGTAATTACTGCTTGAATGTCATCTTCCTCTCCAAGACTTGATACCCCTTAAGAACAAGTAATAGGTGTTATTTGTCCATGCATCTGCCCCAGAACCCAAATTAGCTCTCAGTAGGTGCTCAGCAAGTGCTTGTTGAATGAATGAATGAATGAATAAATGAATGAATAAATAAGTTAATAAGCCGAATGCATGGCTCTGATTAAATCCAAGGGAAGCAGAAAGGAGAAAAGAAAGAAAAGGTGATGAGAAAGAAAATTTCTCAAAGAGCTAATTAGATGCCTAGAAGTCTATTTCATTACTAAGAGGGCAGAGTTAGTAGATGATGTGAGGGGGTTGATCAGGGATTATCACTTAATAAGCCCTTCCCAGGTGTATCTTCCAGGAAGGACTTTAGCTTCTAATCCTCTCTGGAAGGAGAAAGGCTGTATCACCCTTATTTCTGAGGAGGTCAGGAAAGGATTAAAACAAAACTGCTATGATTCTGCCTTCCCATCCAGCTACAGTTTCAGCTGGGAAGTTAGGTCTGAGGGAGGCAGAAAATTCAGACTTGACACACAGCATCAATGTGGACTGCAGTCCGTAGAGGGCCCCAAAGATTAAGGGAACACTCCCTGATCTTGGAATAAAAACACAACGGAGAATCACATCCCTTGGAGCTGGGGAGGGTATCTGGGAGGGGAGAGGACTATGCTTCAGGGGAAGCAATAGAAAACATAGCCTCTCTGGAGGGCATTGCTAGGAAATACCCAGTTAATGCTGACAGCACCAACCATATGGCATTTGGGCATGAAGGTGATGGGGGATGGGGGAGAAAGCATCTCTCAAGGAAGGCGAACCTGGCTGTCTCAATGGCAAAGCTAAGTTTGAAATTCTACATCCCAGCCTGAGGATTCTTCCCTCTTAAGATTTGTTGGGTAGGGATGTTGTCTCTGCTAAAAATGCTTTTAAGAATCAATCCTGACAATTAACCCTGAGAAAGAGAAAAAGAAAAAAGAAAAAAAGCACAGTGAAAATCCTGGCCATCCTTCCAGGCCTTTTGTTTGTTTATTTTTGAGAAAGACAGAGAGGCATCACAAGCAGGGAAGGGGGAGAGAGAGAGAGAGGGGGGAACACAGAATCTGAAGCGGGCTCCAGGCTCTGAGCTGTCAGCACAGAGCCCTACACAGGGCTTGAACTCATGAATGGGGAGATAATGCCCTAAGCCTAAATGGGAGGCTTAACCTACTGAGCCACCCAGGTGCCCCTTTTCAAGGCCTTTCTTATGCCTCATCTGGATAAAGTGAGTCCCTGGTTGCCCCAGTTAAGGCTGCTTCCCAGTAGGGGTAGAGCCCCAGGCACTTTTCAGGCTTGCTCTGAGTTCCTCCAATCCCCACATTCAGACCTAGCCCCAAACCATTCTCTTGGCTAAATCCTGGTGATTTATTTAGTCTGGAGGGTATACATTTCTTTAAGCAAACTGTTTGATATTCAGCATGAGGTTACAAAATATTGATAGTAAGAGGCAACTTTTTATTAGAGCAATTACTATGTTCATCTTGCCCCTTTTTGCACCTATAATCTTCTCAAGATCTTTTGAAGCAGATCCTAGTTCCATAGAATTTTTCCCTGATGAGGAAACTGAGGCACAGAGTGGTTGAGTAACCTGTCTCAAACCGCACAGAGAGTAAGTGACCAGGTTACAGCTAGAAGTCTGACCCCAGCAGTTTTAATCAATATATTCTGTATGTGGTTCAGCAATTGAAACATAGTAAATGCTCCACACACACTAGATGTTAATGTTATTTAAGTAGGTTAAGCTCTGATTCCCCTAACCCTGGAAAAGGAGGGAAAGAAAAAAAGAATGAATCACTTTATATGAATGAATTTATGTTCATCTGATTTAAATATTTTACATTCCTTGTACAAGATCAGTGCCTACTTATAAACCTTTTTCATTATTTGCAGGTTATTATAATATTTATCACACCATATAATAATTATTTACTTGTCTGTCCGCTGTACAAATCTGTGAACTCTTGGAGGACAAGGTTTTTTGTTTCTTTGTATAGAGAGTAGCTGCCACAGTACTCTGAAAAGGTGCTCAATAAACATGTTGTATGAATGGATGAATGAGCTAATCAAACCATGTAGAATCAAAGCACAAAGGAATATTCCAGCCATAACTAGTTCAACATGGGCAAACCTAGTCCAGAATAGTGATTCTTAAAGGATGGTCCTTGGCCCTACAGCATCAGCATCTTTTGGGACCTTATTGGAAATGCACATTCTTGGGTCCCAACGAAGCCCTTCAGATCAGAACTCTAGGGATAAAACTCAACACTCAGAAACTGTGTTCTAACAAGCTCTTTAGGGGATGCCTGCTAAAGTTTGAGAAACACTGGTCTAGGAAAATAAACAAGTCTGCCATGCATAGCCTCAGTTGCTCCGCAGATGTATCTTGGAGCAAAAGGAAGAGAAATCTGAGGAAGGAGAAAGCCTGAGGTTGAGTGAAGGGGAGGGAAGATAACCGAGGGATGTGGTGAGAGGTGGAGAGGGAAGAGAAAGGGAGTGGGTGAGGAGAGACTGATTCACCTTGAAATCTCCTGGGAATGAAATGGGTTCATGATCTCAGCTGGGCGCTGCCATAGCAACAGGTACAGCTCCTCTCACCACCCCTGCTCTGCCCCCCAAGATAGGCAGGCACTAGACACACCTACGCTGAGGCCTAAGCTCTGCAGAAGGATCTAAGCTTGAGTAGGAAGGACATAGTGAGGGGAAAACTTAAGGGAAAAGCTCCCCACATGGGGTCTGGCCCCCAGCTGGGCCACCTGCAAAGACCATTTCTTTGTAAGGGCAGAATAGTTATAGGTCCTGACAGGGAGTGAAGACCCAGCAATGTAGAGGCACTTGGGTTTGCTCTAGGCTCATACCCTAACACAGCCTGGCTTGGGCGGATGGCTCAGGTACCCTGTGGGACACACTGTGAGAAAAGAGGAGTAACTCAAGAGGAAAGGAATGGAGCCCACCTTCCTGCAGGGCCGGAAGCAGAAGAGGTCAATGAGACAGGGCTCAGAGACTGGGGAAGGATTAGTCTAGAAGCCAGGGGAGGAGACCCAGTGGGGAAGGGGCACAGGAGCAGAACTCACATGAAGATTCAAGGCCAGAGATTCTGGTGGGAGAGCAGAGGGATAACGAGAAACAGAAGACTCACAAGATCATCCCAGCCCTTTGCTGGGAATGGCTGGAGCTTCGAGGGCACCCACAAGGCAAACACATATCAAATCAGCTTCCACAATAAAGGCTAGATGAGGCCTTAGATGAGGCTAGATGGGGCTGCAAGAGGAGGACACAGAGATAAGCCAAATGCACAATGCTCCATACATTTGATGGAAATAACTTAGTAAAAGCAAATTTCAGCCAATCAGACATTAAAAGTAAAATATAATTGCTGTTGCTATGTTTGTTTCCAAGAACTCTGTTATGATTAGACTAATAGGCTAGTGTTAGAATTCTGAGCAAACTGCATGGAAGACTTAGTCTTGCTATCCCTTGGTGTGAGAGAAGAAAGCAAATTTGGAAAAGATAAATTAATAAAGCACCATCATGTTCAAAGTATCTGCCCTCAGAAAATCCTTACGGAGCTTTGATCCCTCTTTGGGGGGCAAGGAGGATGGGAAAGGATGTGCTGAGAGATTTCTCGTATTTGATTTCTTTTAATCCTCATAATGACCCAATAAAGTGGTCATTATTACTCCCATTTTATGGATGATGAAACTGAACTCAGAGAAGTAGTAAAACAAAGAGCCAGGATTCAAACCCATGTCTGCCTGACTTGAAAGACCATGCTCATTTGTCCACAACAGAGGACATGATTCTGTCTACAGTAATGGAGAGGGGAGACAACTGGTGGTCCATATATTATCCAAGGGCTGTGATGTTTATTCCAGCCCAAACTGATGTCTTTCACTGGACAGGTTACCTCTGTGAGACACTATAGGACAATGAGAAAACAATGGCTTCATCTCTTATTAGTTATGTGACATTGGGCAAATCATTTAAACTCTCCATGCCTCAATTTCTCAATCTGTATAATGGGATGATAATCTCTATCATGGAACAGTGCTGTGAAGACCAAATGAGGAGTACAGTCTGATAGTTAACAGCCCATCATGTATTAGCTGTGCATTCTTAGGTAAGTTACTTGGCTTTTCTGCCCAACAATTGCCTCACCTTTAAAAAAATATGAACTAAAAATAATGTAGCTAAAACACCCAACTCAAGGTATGGCAGGCAGAAAGCATTCTGCAGGTGGACACTATGTGTTCTAGCCAATTCTTTTCCTCAGAGAGGACACACTCCCATCTTCCTGCTGCTGGGAACATCTGCTTCTGATAGCTCACAGCTGCATCCCTCAGTGGAATTGCCTTTGTACCTCACATCTAGCTAGCTCTGTTGGTGTGGGTCAGTCCTCCCTCTGCCCAACTTTGGCCTCCAGGCTTCCTCAGGTACATTTCCCAAGGTACACCCAATACACATTATGCACGCAATTCTCCAATGCAGAACTGACTTCCATGGACCTCAATCTAAGGGAATATCTGTATCTTAGGGAGTATTCAATAAAGAATAATCGATAACAGTAATCATAATAGTCTTCAAACTCAAAAGACTATGATATTGCATATGCAACCCCTAGAAGCTTTATAAAATTATTGGCTGGGCTGCATATTCGTTGAGGAGAAGGACCGTGTCTTGAATGTCTTTATCTTTCCTCCAAGCACCTTCAAGACAACAGATCCTCTAGAAGCATATTTGATTTGTACAGGCTATATTTCTATTCAGCTCAGAATCAAATCACCCGGCATGGGTTCAGAAGGTACAAATTTCATTTCCACAGTATCCACATACATGGCCCACAGTCGGGACACACAGCCTCAGCAGTAAGGAACTTTATAAATGAAGTTCCTCTGACAGATTAGCTTTGTAAAAATGGGCCACACAAATCAAGCAGGGGAGTAGGTTATACAGGCTATTATTATCATTGGTTCTTTAAGAGTTAAATATTAAACAAAACTCACTTCTGTAAAGACAGGTGTTGCTGACCTGATCCTCCAGCATCCTGGTGAGAATGGCATAAGCTCCTTGGAGGATAGCTGATCCCAGAATTCTCCCTCTGCCCCACCTCCTACCAAGGTGACACAGAAAGCTGCTGACAGTGCTTGGAATAGAAGTGAGCTCTCTTATTTTGAAACCTGCATTCTTGGGTTACACTATGCCTTTATAACTAGCTCCTCTGGAATGTCGGTATAAAAGGGAAAATGCACACCCATCGTTCCTTCTGAGCCAGGGATCAACAAATCCCTGTTGATCTCCCTCAGTGGCATCCCTGCATTGGCTACAAGGTGGAGAGAGAGTGAGAAAAGATGTTCCATAGAGAATGTGTAGCTGTCAATACTGCATCAGCTCATTCAGTCCAAGGTGACTCTGGTTCAGTCTAAAGTCCTTGGGGCCACACTAGAGTGAACTCTACCTCAGGACTCCAAGACCAACTTGCTGTTACTTATACCCGTCTCTTGCTTCGTGTACTCTGAGATTCCCCAAAATACTGAGTTTTTGTGGGGCCTTGAGATCCACTGAGCAGTATTCCTATTGCTACGTGAAATCTGAGCTCTGTGTGTATGTGTCTGTAGTGTCTGTGTCTGTAGTGTCTGTATACACACACACACACACACACACACACACACACACACACACCACACCTCATCTCTCTGGACTTGTGGTCAGTCAAGGGCCCTGGGAAAGGCCGTGTGGGTCAGATGTCTCTCCTGGGGGCCCAGCCACCATGAATCAGGACAAGTGGGCACATGGAAGGTTCCTCAACTCTCTCCTTTCAGCTTCAGTGAGTGGGAATAAAGTGGGCATTTTAATAGGTGAGCTTTCAGCATTCTCCCTGGAAATCGAGGACTCAGCTTCTCCCTCTCCTCACCTTCTCCAGGGTTCACTTCCCTCTGAGGGGCTAACAGGAGTTCCTGGGCTGAAAGGTCCATCCTCACTATCTCCACTAAGCCTACTGGGACAAGCCCCCGCCTCTGGGATACAGCCCCAGGCCTGCCCCAGGATCCTCAAACACTTCAGGCATCTGTCATCTGACTGAGCACCAACTATGCCCAAAGCACAGTGCTGGCGGGGAGCAAATGCCTAGAGAAAATTCCTGACCTCAGACTGCCCAAGATCCAGCCAAGGAGACTGGAAAGTGCAATAATTGATGGCATTACAAAGGATATACCCCCCAAAAAAGGCATTCAGAGAGGGGAGGATAGGGTCTAAGGGTGTGAGTGGTCCTATGAAACTATCCCGAAAGAAAAGTCACCCTGGGACCTGAAATATTCAAGCTCTTTGCAGAGAAGTCCATTCACAGCCTGAGGCTTCCCAGACTCATTAGCACACAGCCGGACTGCAGGACCACCATAATCGCCTAATTAACCAAGGACCCTGCACCTGGCTGGCACCCCACCACCACCACCACCTGTGGGTACCAAGCTTGTGAAAATGCCCCTATTACGCAGTGCCAGGCCTGGTTGGTTTGTTCTTGGAGAGCAGGCCTCCAAGGAGCAACACCCAGCTGAGGGTGACAAAACCCAAGCTCCTTCCAGTAGGGCCTTTCAGCTACCTGAGGGCAATTCCAGCAGGTGCTAGCCTGTCTGGCCTAGGAAGAATTAGGTCAGAGTTAGAAAAACACAACACTACCGCTTGGGAAGTGTGCAGGACTCAAAGCAAGTATGTGTGGAAAGCCTAGCACATAGTAGGCAATCTACCTACCTACCTATCTACCTACCTATCTACATATAGATAAACATATGTGTGTGTGTGTGTACATACATACATATATATTTGTTTACATATTTATTAAAATTATAACTAAAGTAAGAAATTGAAGAATGGATTAATGAATAAATGTTAGGTCCTAAAAGCAGAGAGGCTAAAACAGGTGCAGTGGGTAGTGTCAATTACACTCTGTTCCATGGGATGGTGAGCCAAGGAGTTCACCTCACCCGGCATCATGTAACTGTTTTTTAGCTGGTTTGAACAACAGTAGTAACAAAGGTGTCCTAATCAGTTCTTAATTTTTAAGCAATTACTTCAGTTGTACTTGTGATATTTTAAATTGCAAAAGCAATGTGTATTAGGAATAACTGATAGTCAAACACTACAAAGATGTGTAGAGAAAAAGTTTAGGGGCGCCTGGGTGGCTCAGTCAGTTAAGCGTCTGACTTCGGCTCAGGTCATGATCTCGCAGTTTGTGAGTTCGAACCCCCACGTCAGGCTGGGTGCTGACAGCTTGCTCAGAGCCTGGAGCCTGCTCCGGATTCTGTCTCCCTTTCTCTCTGCCCCTGTCCCGCTCACACTCTCTCTCAAAAATAAATAAACATGAAAAAAAAAGAAAAGAAAAAGTTTAGCTTCCCCTCATCTCCCTTCCCATCCTGCTGTGTTTACACATGTGTTTATGGCTTGATGTGCACACTTTCCCCACCCACCTCCATGCACATTCAAACTTATGTATAGTGTTTTGCTATTTTTTAATGGAATCCTACTATACACATTACTCTAACTTGCTTTTCTTATTTAAAACACATTAGGAATATCCCTCCAGGACAAACATATAGATTGAATTCGTTAAAATACACACACCACAGGGGCATTTGCTTTTGTTTTGGGGCTATAAAATAAGGCTGAAATATTCTCTCTTACCTATTATGTCCTTATCAACCAGCTTTTTATTTCAGTAGGTGGATGTCTCAACAATGGGCTTATGCAATCAAAGAGAATACTTGTTTTTAGTATTAATTCCCTCAAAGGTTGTAGCAATCCATCAAATACTCCCCACCATAAATTCATCAATGCCTTTTCCTCCACATGCTCACAGGTACTGGATGTTATGACCCTTAAATGTCGGCCAATCAGATGGACAAAAATGCACCCTATGAAATTTGCATTTTCTGAGTATTAGTATCATTTCAGGTGTTTATTAGCCATATAGATTTCCTTTTCTTTGAATTTCTTGTTCACATCCTTTGTCCTTTTTTCTAGGTGACTGTCTTTTTCTTATGAATTTGTAGAAACTCTTTGTGTATCAGTTATGTTAGAAGCTTATTTTGTGTCATTTTTCTCAGTCTATCAATTGTCTTTTGACATTACTTATGGTGGGTGTCCTCTGCCACTGAAAAAATTGTAATTTCTATATAACCATTTTTTTAAAGATGCAGAATCAAATTCCTACTGGAAATGAAAAGATTGATATTCTTTTCCCTTTCCTCTTATTTGGGGTGGCTCTGTTTCACGAATATTAAGATTTGGTCTTACAGGTTGAATTACAGCTTGAAGCAACACAATCCATATTATAGAAACTCCACAAGTGTATTTGACAGAAAAGTTAGGAGGAAATAACAGTAAAACAACTCCTCCCAACCATTAGAGAAACAAAGAATGGGAACAAATTTCCACCGATATTCACTCCATGTAGAAGGCTAAGCAAAAACCATCCACTGCTAAGTGCCTGTCCCAATGCCGAAACTACTCAACATCAAAATCCTTCCAGCCAATTGATCTCAGCCAGGCCTCTGATCCTTGTCATTTTGGGGTGGGCATCACCCAAGCAAGCTCCTCCTCTTAATCTTCATCTCCTTCAGCACTCAGCTCAGACACCTACACTTCCCTCACCTCCTTAGACAGAGGAACACTGTGCTATCATGGGCTCCCTGCATTTCCCAGTATTGCACTTACCTATCATTTGGTAATTATTTACCTGTCATGCATATTTATATCCCCAACACCTATGACTACACCTGACAGAGTATTTGTTCCTCAAGCAGTCATTAAAAGAAAGAGAGCAGAGCAAAAGAGCAAGAAATTGAGAAAGAAGCACTAAACTCCAAAGCTGAATGTTCACAGTTAACTGCCAACTCAACATCAATCAGGAAGGAATGTTAAACATTGCTGAAATTACAGGGTAAGTTAATGAAAAAAAAAAAAAAAGATTCCATTTACAAAAAGCTGATTGACACACAAAATGTCAAGAACATGCCTAGTTCATAAAGAAAGGCCCGCCTACACTTCAGGTTGTTGAACTGCCATTCTCCAGCTACCATGTTTCACTCTGGGACAAATGGTTTTTGGTCAAGGATAAAGTCTAAATATTCATTTTTCAGACTCTTAATGAGTTTTGGAATGATCACTATCATTTAGCCCTAACTGCAGCCAATTTTCTCTGAGTTAATCTTGACATCAACACCCCACCTAAAAGACTTTTCTATGGTAAAAAAAAAATGATTCATGTGATAGCATTCACTTCAAGCTCACATCTTTCAGAAGCGATATATTTTTAAATTGACTATAAGACTACAAAGAAGTCTGCCAATGAACTCCTAGGAGAAAGGATTTCCAATTTTTAATAGAAGAAAGATAATCTTGTTGCACAGAGTCCTTCTTTAGGAATACAGCCCCTGCTTCTTCTCTGTAATTGCTGTGGACATTTACTTCCTGAATTAGTCTCATGTTTTCCCTGAAAGTGTTTCCATTCCTGGGGGTTGCTGAAGAATCTAAGAAAAGGAAAGCTTCTTGAAATACCCTCAAAGATCATAACTGGACACATGCTTTTGCAGTAGAACAGCTGAGCTCTTCACCTAGAGCAGGATTCACCTGGGGCAGGTTATTGACCTTGGCCAGTCATCTAAGGGACACAGATCTCAGCACTTCATCACTCCATCTAGCTTCTTGGTGTGATTTTTTTTTTTTTAAAGAATATGATTTAACTAGTCTTATGATTCTGGCTTCCAGAATTACAGAATATGTCTAAATGATCTCAAATGTGAATTTCATAATACAGAAATAATTTAGTTCACTTTAGTACTAAAATGAATATGAACTAAATGTCAATAACGGGGTGGAAAAAGGCTAGACAGAGAAAGCAGAGGTGGGTTGACAAGACACGACACTAAAACAATGAAATTATTGTATCACGATTCCAAAAAGTTTAGCAACCTTTAGCCTCACCCACTGGATAAGCATGTTAGTGACACAGCTTAAACCTCATTTTCCCTAATTTGTAATAACTATGAACACTGTGGAAGAAGTCTGATGTCCCCAGATGTATATACCACCTTGAAAGACATTTTTCTAAACTCTGGAATGCCTAGACAACATTCCCCCATACCTGAACAACTGTGCTGGACTGATGAGTCCCCTCTAACCTACTCTGTGACCACAGTCAATTCTTCCAATCTACAGCTCTGTTATGGCCTTCTTCTGCTCACAGCTCTGCAGTAGCTACACCCTGCTCACCAACTGGAGACCATGAGCACAACCATCTGGGCTTGACGTGCATGTCAAACCTTACCTCTTTCTACTCCCTGATAGGATCCCTGCCATACACCTAAACCTGACCTTTTACAGTCCCTTGATAACATACATTTTTTAGATACAGGTGTTATTTCCTTCAACTGAGATTTCCACCTTACACATTCTATCCATTGCTCACTCTTCCCATAAGACCTAGTTCAATAGCTTTCTCTTCTGTAAAACATCTTATCCTGTGCTATCCATCTTGAATGATAATTACTTATAACCCTCACAGTACTATTGTAACACTGTAAATGCTAAATAAATGTTTACTGAATGAGACGGATAATGTTTGTTGGAAAGAACTGAACTGAATTTTGAAATTTTTCATTGTTCTTTCACCATAGAGCTAGAATGTTAATTATTTTTATAAGATTTTGTTCTGCTAGTCATAAAAGTAATACATGAACATATGAAAAGAAAAGCATAAACAGAAAAACAAAAATTACCCACAATCATCACCTAGAGATAACCACTCTCATTACCCTCTTAATTGCACATTTTACATCAATGCAATTAAATAAATTTACATATGGAAGTCCCACGCCCTGTGCATGTTTTCCTGAATTTAGATCAAGTCACATACTCTGTACTCACCCAGCATTTGGTTGACCAGAAATCGCTGCCAATAAGCACTCCTACATATCAACAGTACAATGCAAGCAGATGTTCTTGGTGATGACTTTGGGCCCAGCAAGTTTCTGAAGTGCCTTCTCTGAATCATAAATTCATAGAACTTTATTTCTCAGAGTGACCTCAGAGAACATCTCTATCAATGCCACCTCTTTTCTCTCCTGTGCATTTGGTAGATAAGGCTAATCATTCAAGCTACTCTTCAAAGATGAGTTTACACATGACCTCAGAATCTTTTTCCAGACAACTGTGTCCATTGACTAAAAACTGCATGCATTGTGAAGCCTAGTTGTCATCTGAGATTCCATCCCTGGTTTTGTTGATGATAAAAGATCCTGAGAGAGACTAATCCCTCAAGATCCAAAAGCCCATGAGGAGTAGAGCAGGAAGCAAAACTTTCTAGCTTTGCATCATTTGCTTTATACCACACATCTAAGAAAGATGAGATTCGTTTTGTATTATTTGAATTTAAAAGGTATTTTATTGCATTTTGATATGTTTTAATTTATAATCTACAAAATCTATACAAGTCTTAAGCACTGTATTTGATTAAACAGAAATTTATAAATTTATACTCCTGCTTCAGACAAATCCCCTAATCATTTAATCATTCAGCAAACATTTGGGAACCTACTCTGTGTCTACTCTTTGTTAAACTCTGGCAGAAAAAATCATTTAAGGTGTAGTCCTTGTCCTTAAGGAACTTACTGTGTAGTTTTTAAGCAACCACTTCAGATTTCACCCTTTATCCTCTGGATCCAGCCCAAATGAACTTCCAGAAAAGGTGTTGGGGGAAGTGGAGACAACAGAAAGATGAAGTGTGGAGAGTTTCCCCACTCTTACGGTCTGAATTGTGTCCCTCCAAAATTCATACTCCCAGTATGACCACATGTGACTATATTTGGAGATAGGATGTATTTAGACAGGTGATTATATTAAAATAAGGCCATTAGGATGGGCCCTAATTCAACCTTCCTATGGACAGATGAAGGGACACCAGGTATGCACATACACACTGAGGATGCAACGAGAAGGTGGCCGTCTGCAAGCCAAGGACGGAAATCTCAGGAGAAACTAAATCTGCCAACACCTTCATCTTGGACTTCTAGCTTTTAGAAGGGTGAGAAAATAAATTTTCTGTTGTTTAAGCCACACAGCCTGTGGTAATTTTTGGCTTCTCTAGCAAACGAACACACCTATCAGTTACTCTAACATTGCCCTCATAATCAAGGATGGCTCAATAATGAAAGAGCCTTGACTCCTTGAAAGAGAATAGCCCTCTACTGAGCCAAGAGCTGGCTTTCCAAGACACTGTGGAAGAAGACTCTTGGGGGGAAGGAAACAGAGGGTCTTACCTTGGATATGCCAAGCATAACTTGAGAATGGAAACAGACATGAGACAGTTCTGATGGATCTGTGCCAAGGAGAGTTGGTGGAGTCCTTGTCAACCAAACATACCCAGGAGAAAGGAGTAGGGGCTCTGTGACTCAAGGACACTATATAATTAGTCTAAGGGAATTCTGAGCAGTGAGAGGTCCTGTACTGACTGTCTTAGATCAGCAGGGTCCTGTATGCATCTTGAGAAAAGCATATACTCATGGTGGGCCTGAGCATGATCCTCACCACAGCTGACAAAGCTGTCTCTGCGAGTAGATAAGACCACTTGGCACAGGCAAAGACTCTGGCAAGGGTCAGGGACCACCCCACCCCATAGAGCTAGTAGTGGAAAATGTCCCCTTCCCCTTCTCACACTACCAACACTTGCTCCAGGGTCTCCCATGGCTACAGAAGAGATACACAAAATGCAGCACAAGACAACATAAGAGTAGGAAAGCATAATTTCTGGAACTATCAGTTAAGAGCTTGAGATATGCCCTGCCACTCACAAGCTGGGTGACAAAATTGGTTCTTCAGCCTCTCAGCATTCTGCTTTCCTTACTGTAAGATGGGGATGATGATACCAATCTCGTAAGGTTGTAGTGAGAATCAAGTGTAATAATATATGGTCATGTTTTAAGCCATTAAGGAGCTCCATAAATACTAGTTGCTCTGGCAATTATTAAATTTACTTACTACAACTTCTGCTTATCTAAGTTCTGTCCTCTCTTACTGACAGATTGACTTGCAACGTGGACATGCATTTTATATTCAATTAGACTTTGAGCAACTGAGAGAGAGACCCATATGTTCAATTTTTTCCAGTCTCCCCTTTATATGTATTAGAGAACTGTGGACTCAAGCAGTGTAAACACTTAACAAGCACCTCTTTGGCTAATACACAATCAACCCCATGGTTCCATGTCTTTCCATTAACCGTAACTAGCATACTAGGACTCTCAACTCTTCTCCTAGCCTATGGCCTTCCTTCACTTCTCTACTGTGAGTTACCTCATAACCCAAGCCAGAGAGCACGGTGCTACCAAGACAGATTTCTAGCATATTATTTTTAAAACATTCAATCTCTTGTGCAAAAAGATTTTGTCAGCTACTAACTGCCCATAGCATAAAGTACTTAACTCCTTAGTTTGAGATTCAAGGCCTCACATAATATAGCACACCAAGCACACATTATTTGTCACTACCTTCCTACACAGATCTTCTGCTATGGTCAATGTGGCCTGCTCGTTGATGCCAGACAATAAGTACTTGCTGAATAAGTAGATGGGTGTTTGATAACCATCAAAAAAAATCACCAGATCATACCCAATTCTGCCTTTTTGTTTTTGTTCATGCTGCTTCTTACCTCCTGGAGTGTCTCTCTGTCTTGGGGTCACTGACTATGCACATGATTAGTATATATATGGTGCTATTTAGAGTTGTTATGTGCTGCCTGCACAACCACATATGGGAGGCTTTCTTCTCCTTCTCTTACTTAAGAGCCTCCACTCCTCAAAGACCAGCTCAAGCCTCATATCCTGTGGAAATAAGACTTTTCCGACTCCATGGCACTCAGGAGCCTCTCTCTTATCTGTGTTCCTCATGGCACACACTGCCTTTGCTGTGCCCTTGCCTTCTAGCACCCTCCATCTTGCATTATTTATTATTTGAACTTTCATATAAGTCCATTAGATAATAAGTCCCTTAAGAGGGCCCTCTAAGCCTTTTACCTCTTTGCACCCCCAGTGCCCACCACATTGCTGACTGCAGTGCAACCCATGTGGGACTCCTTTGAAGGAAATGCCTTCTGACAATAAATTGGGAGAAGCTGTCTTCCCAGTTTAATAGGCAGTGTTCACCAGTCCTAGTATGCTTTGATCTGTGTTTACTCTGGCCCATTTGTCAGCTCTATTTCAAAGTCTCACCTTGAGATGAATGAACCCTAAGAAAAATAAGAAATGAATTCAATTGCACATGTCAGCGCATGTCTCAACATGTGGATGAGGGGGTGTCAGCATGATGAAATGACATTATCCAGGTGAGTTGTATCTGCATATCTGTCACAGCAATCAGGATGTGCTCCCCTTCACAGAAAGGACGTCGATGATGGCTGACTCACCACATGAGGCTGCTTTCCCAGTAGCGAGGCTGGCTTATGCCGATCTATTCCCCTACTCTCATGAGGCTAACCTGTAAGGTTAACACATACTTGTACTATACTATACAGCTAGCCTGGCTAGTGGCCCTGAAACAATTCAGTGCCCTCTCCTTCAAACAAGAAAACCTATCTAGGGGCGCCTGGGTGGCTCAGTCGGTTAGGCGTCTGACTTCGGCTCAGGCCATGATCTCACGTTTCGTGAGTTCGGGCCCCTCATTGGGCTCTGTGCTGACAGCTCGGAGCCTGGAGCCTTTGGATTCTGTATCTCCCTCTTTCTCTGCCCCTCCCCTGCTCACATTCTGTCTCTCGCTCCCTCAAAATAAATAAACATTAAAAAAATTTATAAAAAAGAAAAAAAATAAAACCTATCTGGGCCATATCCAAATGGAATGCATAACAGCTTTGCTCCCATCTAACTTTAATGGCCATGTATATGCTACAATGATGATATAATCATAACATAATATAAATAAAATACAAAATAATAAAGTCATTTATATGTTATAATAGCCCAGAAATATGTTTATCACAAATCTTTTCTCTGAAGTTCAGAGTCAGATATCCAGCTACCTAGTCAAGTTCCTCTGTGGATGACCAATATCTATCTCAAACTTAACATATCTAAATCTGAGTTCCTGATATTCCCTTTACAATACAATCCTACTAGTTGTTCAAGCCAAAAACCTTCAAATCATTCTTGACTTCTCTTTATCTCTCATATCCAATTTCCGCCTGTCAATAAATCTATCAAACTTTCCTTCAGAACCTTCAGGATTTTGCTCCTCATCACCCATACTGCTTCAATCCTGGTCCAAGTCACCATCATCTCTTACTTGGACTATCGCAATAGCCTCCTACCTGGGTCTTCCTGCTTTCACCACTGTCCTCTTCCAGTCTACTCTCAACACGGCAGCGAGACTGACTCTGTTAAAGTAGAAGGTGAATCACACCACCGCCTTCTCCAAAGGCTTCCTGTCTCACCCCTCAAAGCCTCATCATGACCTATAGGATCCCACATGTTTTGACTCCCATAGCTGACCTCATCTCTGTTACTGCCTCCTGTTGATAAGTTCCACCCACACTTTCCCCTTAGCTCTTCCTTGACCTCTCTAGATCTACTTCTACCTCAGGGCTTTCACATGTGCTGTTCCTTCTCAAAATGCTTGTTTACCTAGGTATGCATAGTCTCAATCTCTACTTTCTTCAGGCCTTATCCAAAAGTCAACTTCTCTCTAAGGCCTTTTAGAAAATCACATTACCAGACCCTTCTACCAAACCTGCCCATATCTCCAAGGATTATATCCCTTTCTATAATACTATGTATATCATTTATTTATTTAGCTTTTACATTATTTAGAATATAAGTTCCATGAATGCAGGTATTTGGGTTGTTTTGCTCCCTGCTGTACCCCCATTGCCTAGATCAGTGCATAGTACATAATAGATGCTTGCTAAAAATTTGTTATACGAATAAACCTAATTGAATAAACTGAAATCCACTTATTTTACCTGTTATAACTGTTTATCTATTGAATCAAAAAATTTCATAATCTTGCAGTACGGACTTCAGAACCAGATTAGGCAAGTACTCTGAAGAACATGTTAAAGAGTAACCTTGAAGCAATTTTTACTAGCAGTAGCTATGTATTTGGTGTTCATTCAACAAACATTTGTTGAGCACTTATGTGCTAGTTACTGAAATAGGTGTGGGGATACAACATTGATCATGGCAAATAGTCTTTGACCCCTGAAATTTGCAATCTAGCAGAATCCAATTTTCATTTTTTTATCAAGTAATGGAATGTCTCTGGATATCAGTTGTGTTATCTATAAAATATGAACAAGGATGCTTTACCTACCCAAAGACAGAGGACTCAACCAGATGATCTTCTGATGTCCCTTCTACCACCGTGAATCTCATCTGGCATGCCCACTGTCATCCCCTCTCTGGCATCTTCCTACCTTTCCTAATAATGTTTCTGGTTCACAGAGTTCCCCTGTCTCACATAACTACATAAACATAGACATATAGCCAATTCATACTTAGTTTATCTTTAACATTCAAAACAACATTGTAGGCAAATTAAATGTCATACGGGGACTCATTGTCTGCAGCTTTAGGCCTCAGAGACAAGGCAGGGAGGAAAAGCCATGCTGAGTTTAGAGTCTTAAAAAAAAAAAAAGGAGCTGCCATGCAGATCCAAGAAGCTTTTCTTCCCACACTGAAAATAAACTCCCTCAGCTCTGGGGCTCACCCAGCTAAATGTGGACAAAGCAGCAGTCACCCAGATGACATGAAAAGTCCTAATGGTACTTCCAATGGAGTCACTGTGCTAATACCACATCACTCTGTCACTGTCACAACGTTGTGCCCCTTAAAATACCCAGAGTCATTTGGGCTCTTTTGTAATGGAGAGAGGTGTGGGAGGCAATCTTTCCTTGGAAGAACACTGACAAGGAGGGGCTGATGAGAATGTTGGCAAAGAATATGTTATATACTTAAGCTTGCAGCACCTCTAACTGTTATAATTGTGAGTGATGGGGTGGGGAGGAAGGGAAACACAAGTCCTTGATGGGGGCACTGGTATAAAGCAGATAAGCATGAAAGCTGGCTAAATCACAGTCAGAGAGTCAGAGAAGCAACTAAACACAGAACAAAGGTGCCCAAAGGAATTCCACCAATTCATTTGTGGTTGGACAAACTCAGATCCCTGACTATCTCTGTCCCAATGCATGCTCTTCACAAAGACCTAGGTGCTCATTCGCTCAGTATTTTCTGGCGAAACACTTAGGATATGCTAAGTACTATTCCAGGTACAACTTACCACCATGAACAAAACAGACACTAAAAGTGCCAATTAAAAGACAAAAATCGCTTTAAAAAACACCCCTTAGACATAGAGATACATAGAAAGGTTGGGAATACAATAGCATATTAAAACCTCCAAAATAAGAACAAAATAATAAACTTAAAAATAAATCTGCAATGCATAAAATCAACAAAATCAAGAATTGGTTCTCTGAGAAGGATAATAAGTTTCACAAAACTCTATCAAGACTGATAAAAAATAAAAGAGAAGAAAAGGCAGAGATTACTAATATCAGGAATGAAAACAAGAGGACATTACTGCAGATCCTATGAGCATCAAATAAGATAATAATTAACAACTTTATGCAACTAAATTTTAAAATTAAGATGCAATGCATAAATAATTTTTTAACTACAACTTAAAATAACCAACACAAGAAGCAGGAAAACTCAAAAGTTTGATGTCTAGAAAAGAAATTAAATCTGTACTTAAAAAAAACCACAAAAACAAAACTTGAACCTTATTGAATTTTTTCTATATTGATGTTTGCATTGATCACAATTTTTCTCCTTCATTCTTTCAATACAGTGAATTCCATTAATTAATTTTCCATTGTTAAATAAACTTTTAAGTTGGATAAAAACAAAATAAAGCTTAAAAAAAAACCACCAAGCCCAGATGACTTCATGGGTGAATACTAAGGGGAGAAATAACCCTAATCCTTCAATCTTACAAATTCTTTCAAAGAATAAAGAAGGAACATATCTTGTTTCAGGAGAGAAACCAAAACTTGATATCAAAATCTAACTAGGACATTTCAAGAAAAGGAAAATTACAGGCCAATTCTATTATAAACATAAAGAATACAATTCGAAACTAGAATATAACAAATCAAACCTAGTGATCTGGAAAAAGCATAGCACAATAAAGTTGGTATTAATCAAGCATTGAAAGTTTAACACTAGCAAAATCAGTGTAATTCATTATATTAAAATATGGGCAAAAAATAATATGATCAATGCAATAAATATGAGAAAATGAATTTAAGAAAGTTTAATCTCTATTCATGATTAAAAAAAAATTTATCAATTTAGGAACAGAAGAAAACTTTCTTAGCGTAAAAAACAATATATGTGAAAAACCTACAACAAACATATTTAATGAGAAAATATTGAAATCTTTTTCAATGAGACTGTAAATAGGAACATTCATTTTTACCACTGATTTAATTTGTAGTAGAGGTCCTAGCCACTGCAATAAGACAAGAAAAATAATGGTATAAGGATTGGAAAGGAAGAAATAAAACTATCATTATTTGCACCTGGCATGATTACATATGTAGAAAATCCAAAAGGGTTTCAGATATACTATTATAATACATAAGTGATAGAAAGTTTTTATTGTTATTATTAAAAATAATGCATTTATAACATTAAAAACATTGATTAAGAAAAGATACATCAGACTTCTACATAGAATACTATAAAACATTACTGAGAAAAAGTAGATATAATATATAGAGGGATATACTAGTGCATGAATGGGACGCCCCTGTATTATAAAGATGTTGATTCTCCTCCAAAATCTACAGATTCAAAGCAGTTCTAGCAGGAATTTTTGTGATGGAAATTGACAAGTTAATTCTCAAATATATACATGGAAATATTAGGAGAAAAATTAATAGCCAAGACAAATCTGAAAAAGGAGAACAAATTTAGAGGAATTACATTATCCCACATCAAAATACATTATAAAGCTATAATTATTAAGAAATGGTGGTGTTTGGTGCAAAGAGACACAATACAACAGGACAGATTATCCAGAAACAGACTCATACACATATAGTCACTCCATTTCTGATAAAAGTGGTATGATAAATAGCCTTTTCAATAAATAGTGTTGGGTCAATTGGCTGTTCATATAAACAAATGATTTTTTTAAGTTTATTTATTTATTTTGAGAGATAGAGCACATGAGCAGGGAAGGGGAAGAGAGAGAGAGAGGGAGAGAGGGAGGGAGGGGGGAAAGAGAGAGAGAGAGAGAGAGAGAGAGAGAGAGAGAATCCCAAGCAGGCTCTATAATGTCAGTAGCATGGAGTCTGATGCAGGGCTCAAACTCACGAGCTATGAGATCATGACCTGAGCTAAAATCGAGAGTCAGACACTTAACTAAGCCACCCAGGCACCCCTGGAAAATAATGAATCTTAACTCCCATGTGCAACATACATAAAAATCAATTCTGAGTGCATTGAAAACTAAATGTGAAAAATAAACCTTAAGTAAAACTTC
Organism: Prionailurus viverrinus; assembly: GCF_022837055.1. Taxonomy (NCBI): domain Eukaryota; kingdom Metazoa; phylum Chordata; class Mammalia; order Carnivora; family Felidae; genus Prionailurus; species Prionailurus viverrinus. The sequence continues at coordinate 24,040,155 of NC_062577.1, forward strand.
TAGGACGGGGCGCCTGGGTGGCGCAGTCGGTTGAGCGTCCGACTTCGGCCAGGTCACGATCTCGCGGTCCGTGAGTTCGAGCCCTGCGTCGGGCTCTGGGCTGATGGCTCAGAGCCTGGAGCCTGTTTCCGATTCTGTGTCTCCCTCTCTCTCTGACCCTCCCCCGTTCATGCTCTGTCTCTCTCTGTCCCAAAAATAAATAAACAAAAAAAAAAAAAAAAAAAAACTTCTAGGAAATAAGGCCTTCTTGACCTTGAGGTGGGAAAAGTTCCTCAATCAACCTGACACTTTTGTGTATACTCAACAAGTGAATGGAGGGGTGTATCTTGCTTGGCATTGTAAATCATAGTAGCTAAGAAGGAAAGACCATTTTAAATGTAATTTGCGTGTGTGCGTGCATGTGTGTGCACATGTCTACACTCCATGGGAGTGTCCCAAATAACTGCTACTAAAGAAGGTCTAGAAGCTGGTGGCATCAAACCAGAAAGGGACAGTGCCAAGGGATATTGCTTGGGAGTCAGACAGACTTTTAGGAGGCCCCCAGTGGTAAACTTCCCCGAGGAAACTCCATATACTCAGAGTCTGGACCTGAGCATGGATTACTTACAAACATGATTCATTCACCTCAATAATTGATTTCTCAGGTCAGACTCAGCATCAGCAAACTTTACAATGACAGAACTATAAAAGAACCATGGCCCACATGAGCTCAGGTTAACCCATCACTCTCCTACAGAGAAGCTACCTGTGAAGCTAATTTCTAATTGAAATTTTTCTAATTTCAATTTCTAATCGAAATATTTCTCAGAACAAGTTGAGTCACATGATTAGAAAGGTTCGTGGCATTAACCACTTCCCTCCAGGAGAGTAGAAGCCCCAGATAGATCTGGAAATCTATTCCTTAGGCAGAGCACCTCCTGCCTTACAGATGCTGGGATGGGTCCTACTTATGCTTCTCTCCAGGCTTCTTCTTTCCCTTGCTTCTGCAGGTGGCCAGCACACCTCTGAGGGCCACATTTTGTTCAGGTATGTTAATCGACCAACAGTATTGTGATTTGTCCTGGGAGGGAGACTGGAACATGATTTAGCAATTTCTACTCTTAGCTTTGCACACTGATATTCAGAAGGAGATCGTCTCTTATTTTTGTGTTTTTAGAGGATACCTTATTTTACCTCCTATATGCAATAAAGAACAGTTTTTCCATAGCTAAAATTTTACCAAGGGTAACAGAGAGAGTTGGGTGCATTCCAGAATGACTAGATATGGTGGTCCTCACTTAAGAATTGTAACATGAGCCAACTGGCAATGAAAAATCTACTAATGACACAGTTGCACAACCACAATGTTGTGGCTTTTAATACATTAGAATAATTATGGCAGTAAACATGACACCACTGGTTCTCCCCAGCTGCCAATACTGGGATGGGGCGGGGGGATGATTGCTGATTGAATCTACAAATCACCAAGTGAGATAGAGCCTCTGCAGGTACATCCAAATCATGCTTGAAACCTCTGTGTACCTCAAACCTATCTTTTTTAATATGAAATTTATTGTCAAATTGGTTTCCATACAAGACCCAGTGCTCCTCCCAACAGGTGCCCTCCTCATCTTATCCTTGAGGAATGAAGGCTGCTGTCTGGCTTGACAGCAGAGGTGCACCTGCCCAGAACACCTCACCATGTGCCTGCTGATAACTGACCAGGTCTCCCATTCTCTGATTAGAAGTAAGTGCTTAGTATTAACTTTTTTCCAAGAGAGAAGATGGACTTAAAATCAAGCGAAAGTGTAAGCAACTAAAATGAGTACGTTTCCTTAGAGCAATGCCCACAATGGTACCCAGTACAGTGAGCATTTAACAAGTATCACTTGATGGAATGAATGAATGAATGAATGAATGAATGAAATTTGATAGGAGAGGCACTGAGTGACAAAACTGTGCTGACCATGGTGAGGGGAGTGGGGAGTTTTACAAAAGGTCTATATGGTAAAGGAAAGGAAGGTTCGCGGCTAGAAGACACACTTTACCATTCTTTCAAGGTCTGGCTCTGATGCTCATGACCATGGAAATGGATTTAGCATGTGAACTATTCCCCAGGAACTACTATGCAGCAGGAGGCAGGTCTTTCATACTGGGGTGGAGGTTAAGGGCATGGACCAAAGAATCCTCAGATAGACTTACTACTATGTGACCTTGGTAAGTTATTAATTTTTCTAAATTTCAGCTCCCTCATCTAAAAAATGGTAATGATGTTACATTGTAGTTTTTTTAAGAGTCGGAAATAATAGATTTAAAGACGTCAACACAGTGCCTAGTGTATCGTAAAAGTTCAATAGCCATTTTCCATAGCTCACCACAAAACAGGGCTTTCTTGAGCCTCAGAACACCAGTGTTGACAGAGTTACCTAAGGATGTGTCTTTGCAAATAAGACCTTTAGATGATCAAGTTCACAAGGACCGCTTTCAACTCTTTCAGTGATTTGAGTGTGAGAAACAATGTTTGCACCAGAATGTTTTGCTCTATTCCAAAAATGATTAAGGATATTTGGCACATCAAGCTTAAAATCCAAAGGTACACAATACTCTACTCTGAGGCTGGCTGTCTTTTTTAAAATAGGCAAAGTAGAAAGTGCTATAGAAAAAGAAATGTTCTTGGGATTTCCCAACAAATCCTCATATACATTCGGTAGAACCCTAATTACCTAAAGACACGTTTGGAAGGAGACCTCTCAACTTTATTTGCTTAGGTCACTTATCTATGATTTGGGATAGGAGTGAGAGGAATGGCTGGAAAAATTATGTGTAGGTACTGTGAAAGGGATGGTCTTTTTTTAAAAATATTTATTTTATTTCTGAGAGAGAAAGAGCACTAGTGGGGGAAGGGCAGAGAGAGTGAAGGAGACACAGAATCTGAAGGAGGCTCCAGGCTCCAAGCTGTCTGCACAGAGCCTGACATGGGGCTCGAACTCAGAAACCGTGAGATCATGACCTGAGCCAAAGTCAGATGCTTAACCGACTGAGCCACCCAGGCCCCCCTGTGAATGGGCTGGTCTTCAGAAGTCTGCTCAAGCCACAGACCCTCTATGTAGCCCTGGCGCTAAAGGCTTGCTCCCCTTTTCTTGTACAATATGGGGAGTAGACTATCAGAGATTTTAGAGTAAGAAGATCTGTTACAGGTCAGGAAGATGCTTTCTACCCACCAAACTGATGGGGCTTTTCCCAACTTTTCCTGACCATCCATCTAATGAACACTTGTGCTGGAATCTCTGGGCCAGCTCCAAGCACATGGGAGGTGGTTGTGATAAGGGCAGAGATGTGCTCTGTTCTACTAACTCTTCTTTAACTCCATCTAAGACCAATTAGGAGTTCTCGCTAAGGAACCACATCCAGGTGGAACAATCCCTCGACAATGCTGGCTTCGCCCACTTGAGTTTGAGATCCATTTATGCCACTTACCAGCTGTGTGACCTTAGGCAAGATACTCACTTTCAGACTCAGTTTTGTTATCTACCAACTAAAGCTAATAGTAGTTCTATCTCACAAAACTGCTGTGAGAATTAAAGGAGATAATACACAAAGGAACTAAACCATAGTGCTTAATGACATAATGAATACATGATTATGATTTCTTTTGGATCATTTAGCAATTTTCTTATAACTTGCACACAAGTTCTTAGGCAAAGGGCTCACTGACTCCCCATCCTGTCCCAGAGCCCCTTCTACCACACTGTGTCTGGTGTGCCCTGTTCATTTGCCCACTCTTTCTCTCTTTTCTGTCCCATGTGGGGCTATCATTCCTAATGCTTCCCCATCACACCTGCCTGTTTTCTGTTTGACAACCCCTCTCAAAATTCATCACTTCCAAACATCTTGTCTCCAGTTACCACTGACAAAAACAAAAGAAACAAATAAAATACAAACATTTCTCAAATAAGAGGTTTTAAGGAAAGGAGAATAGAAGGACACTGCCAGCCTGAAAACAAGCAAGCAAGCCCCACTGCCCTTCTTCCTCCGGGGCCCTCATCTCCTGGGGTTATGTTTTACTTTCTTGTCTTATTTCAGGCCTAAACCCAAGGAGGACCTCCAGTATTCCACTTTGTTTCCATGTGGCCCTGATGTGCCTTTTGTGCTTAGTGGATGTTAAATAAGAACTAGCATTAAAATAAAGGAATGGCGCCAGATAGATGGGCAGGAAGTGGCCCTGCTTGGTAAAGCAGCCTTTCAGGTGCTAAGGAAAAAGCCAGGGGAAAATATTCCCTCTTCATTTCTTCTTCCTGAGCTTCCCACACCCTGGGGGCCCACCTCTGGGTGTGGCTGTCTCCTTGGAATCCCAAATCGCAGGCCTGGTCCAGGCTGCTGCAGAAGTTTTGGAATACAGTCAGGAGACACGACTGCCTCAGCCCCACAGGCTCAGAAGCCTCGGACCATGAGTCCTGAGTCTTATGGTAATAAAGTGTGATCAGGGATGTGGAAGGAGCCTCCAGAAACAAGATGGCAGGCAGCTGCAGCAGCGATGCCCCAAGGAAAAGAAGAGAAAAGCTCTGGTCACAAAGACTCCTGGTATGGGAGTGGAAGAGATGGGAAGGACATAAAGGGGCAAGCAAAGGGATCCTACCCAGAAATGCCAGGATTGGGGGCCTCTCTGTGCCCCGGGGTGTCCTATGGACACACCCACTGGTTGACAGCCTCCACATCCAAATCTCACCCGTTCCCAATGGTTCCTCATGTCCATGTAGCACTTCCCATCCTCGCGCGGCCACCATTCAGTCTGGGTCCCCTGTCTCCTTACAACAGCACCTAATACAACAACCTTCCAGACATTCCTTGCTTCCCTCAACCTGACCCACATACCTCTGCCTGAAACATTTCTCCACACACAGTTTTAATAATGGATCTTCTCTGTTGAAACATCTTCCATAACTTCTGTTGTCAGTAGGATAAAACCCAAACTTCCAAGTCTGACAACAGCTTTTCATGGCTTGGCGGAGGTTACCTACTTCTTAGACCCTATTTTCCATTGGTTTCTTCAGCTGCCCCCTAAATAACTTCCAGCCTTTTGGCTTTTCTCACATCATTATCCTCACCTGGACATCCTCACTGTTCTTTGTTCCTATCTTCACCAAGTATACCCATCTGTGCTGCCCCTCCCCATCTATGTTCAGCCCTTCCCTGTGCCCTGAGAGGGTAGCCCCTTCAAACTTCCTCACCTGGCTCCTTGGCCCTGTTGCTTCTCACAGGAGGCACCTGCAGCAGGAGAAGGTTGGATGTAGGTCTTTCCCAGCTCCCCCCAGCTTCAGGGCAACAATTCTGTTGCCTGAAGCAAGGTCCCTCTGTGATCACAGTCTGGCAGTCCATCTTCCTGCTCCCAGATCTCACTGGGGCTCTGACAACCCCCTGTCCTCCCTGGCTCCTTCAGACCCAGGAAGGAATGGAAATTATGTCCCATGGTAGCTGGTTCCTGGGATCTAAACACTCCTTGGTGGCCCTGTCCACATATCTTAAATACTCCCTCTGGTAAATACTCTTCAAATCCCAGCTGAAGCTGTTTTCTGTTCCCCATCAGGATCTGCCTGAAACACCATCTTTCCAGCCTCATTCCAAATCCCACCTCCTCCAAGAAACTTTCTTTTGCGCTGCAGTTAAGAGTGATTGCTCATCTCTCGTCACTCCCCAACATTCTTACTTAATTCCAACACTCTTATGGAGCTTTACGGTTTTCAAAGTATTTGACATAAATGAACTCATCTTTTCCTCACAACAACCCTGAAAGATAGACAAGGTATTATTACCATTAATAATCTCATTCGCATTTTGCAGACAGCTGAAGCTTCTAGAGAATAAGAGCCATGGCAGAGAACACGCAGCTATCAGGTTGTCATAATGCAGGCAGTTTGGGCTACAGGATGAACTGAAATCCCACAGATACAGGCCAGTGTTGAAGGGGAGGAAGATGCATCCAGCAAGACAGGGGCTGGGAGGTATCTATGTATACTCGGGATTCAAGAAAATAAAACCCACTGTATGTGTGCCCACAAAGTGGAAGACAGAGTACTCAAGAAGTATATAAGGTCTATTTGGGAGAAAATATGCATGTGAACACAAGCTGATAATATAACACAAAACAGAATAGGACTAGGTAGGAAGGGGCCTTAAGGCCAAGGGCTCTTTGTTACACCTTTCTGAATGTCCTGCTCCTCCCCAACCCTGTGGGAGGCACTTGAATCAAGGAAAGTGCCCCCAAGGCACTTGAATCAAAGCACCTTGAACAGAGGTATTCAAGACAAATTCATTCACGTGTTCAGTTTCTACAATGGAGTGGCATATCCCAGACACCACAGTGAACAGGACAGACACAGCCAGCTGTCATGGGGCTTACGATTAGTAGCAGGGATGGTATTACATAAAACATTACACAGGGGTGCCTGAGTGGCTCAGTCAGTTAAGCCTCCAACCTAGGCTTAGGTCATGATCTCATGGTTCATGAGTTTAAGCCCGGCATCCGGCTTTCTGCTATCAGCACACAGCCAGATTGGAATCCTCTGTCTCCCTCTTTCTCTCTGCCCCTTCCCCGCACTCTCTCTTTCTGTCTCTCCTTCTCTCTCTCAAAAATAAACAAATGCTAAAAAAAAAACATTACACAAATAACTGGAATAATATAATGATGGTATAAGTGCTCCACAGGAAAATAGAGCCATGAGTATGATTTCCTGGGAGAGCTGACTTTGTTTAGGGCTAATGTTCAGAAAAGATTTTCCTCACGGTATGCCCTCTAAACTGGGGTCTAGGGGCACCTGAGTGGCTCAGTTGGTTAAGCGTCTGACTCTTGATTTCGGCTCAGGTCGTGATCTCGTGGTTTGTGAGTTTGAGCTCTGTTTTGCACTGACAGTGCAGAGCCAGCCTGAGGTTCTCTGTCTCCGTCTCCCTCTCTGCCCCTCCTCCACTCTCTCTCTCTCAAAATAAACAAACTTAAAAAAATAAAGTAAACTAGGATCTAAAAGATAAGTAGAAGTTTAACCAAAAAGCAAGGAGGCTACTGAAGGAAGAAATTCCATATCAAACTTTCTGAGGATGGTGATGTGGGAAGTCTGTGATTCTAACAAAGACCAGCATGGCCACAGCACACAAAGCAAGTGCCAGCAAGGCTAGAAATGCTAGCAGAGGCCATATGCCTTGCGGATCATGTGCCATTACAGAATTTTGTCTACATTTCAAGTGCAAAGGAACCCAATACAGCATTTGAAAAGGGAAGTGACACGGGAGATGTGCATTGTTAAATATCATTCTGGCTGCAGAGTAGACAGTGGACTGAAGAGGCACAAGAGAGAAAACTGGACTGGCAGTCAGGAGGTCCCTGCTGTAAGCCGGGAAAGGAGACAGTTACTGGACCAAAGTCACTGTAGCATAGACAGAGACCTGGGGACTGGGACCCATTTTGCAGGGAGCATCCACGGGACTTGGCATACATGGTGATAGCCATACATGGTGAAGGAGTAGGAGGAAACAAGGATGAAAAGGAGGTTTTTGGCTCCCGCCCCGCAACTAAATAGTTGGTGGGGCTCTTGTACTAGGATGGGGGGCTAGAAAACAGGACAGCAGGAAGATCAATACTTCTGTTTAAGGCTTGTTAATCTGAGGTATTTAGCAACTGTGCTGGTGGTAGGTAATTAGCTATACACGCCTGGAGCTCAGAAGAGAGTTCTGGGCTAGAAATATAAAATAGAATCATCAGCATATAGTCAAGGGACTTTCAACAGCATTCCCAAGGGAAAGAGTGTATGAGAAGAAATGAGGGCTCGAAGGAGAAGAAGCAACCAGAAAAATGGAAAGAAACGGGATGATGTGATGGCCCTGAAGCCAGGAGCTTCAAGAGGGAGGGAAGGAGCTATGTTGAATGTCACTGAGAGGTAGACTGATCCATATCCACATACTGAAGGGAACATGGTTGAGTTTAAATGCTCAAATCACAAGTTTATTTATTATTATATCCAGCACCTCAGGATATCAGTCTATGAAGCATAAAAACCTATTGGGTAAAGCCTGAAACCTCCCTGTGCTGAAACTTCCCACGGTCACCCTGTCTTCCCCTACCCACTGCAGGGCCAGGCCAGTGGATCCCATGTGCTGGCTGTGTCCCAGAGCCTGGGCAGTGGTGGACACAGCTCTGAGGCCCCCTCAAGGTGACCGAAATAGCCACATAGATAATAAGATCTGTGCTTGCTCCTGAACTGCTAGGAATGCTGGGTGTTGACTGAATTTTCATACCTCCATGACAGACTTTTTTGCCTGTCTCTCTTTTCTTTTTTCTGTGTTTCTTTCTCGGTTGTTATTCCTGTTTCAAAAACATAAGGAAAGCGCAACAAAAGGAATTCTTTTCTTGCACATGTATTGGCTCCAGGTTTAAGTGCTGGCTCACAGGATGAGTGGTGTCCCAGCATCTGGGACACAGCGGGCAGACACTTCCTCCCAGTCCCCAGCCCAACGCCCCCCATCCCTCGCTGCCCCTGTTCCTCCCTCCATCCCCTGCTTCTCTCTTTCTTTTCTCTTACAGCAGTTTTTCACTACCTCTTCAGGCAGCCTTTTGTCCACATTCTGCCTCCCTCGCCACCCCCCCTTGGGACATCTTCCCACTTGCTCTAATTCCTCTCTTTCCATTTCCTCCTCAATTGCATCCTAAGTTAAACACTTGAGTGTATGGGCATGCACTCACTCAAGATAACTTTCTTTTCTCTCCCTCTCCTCCCTTGCTCACTCAGTCTCTGGACAGCTCTCCTTATTTCCCTTCTCAGAGAAGAGCCATCAACCAGAGATCATGACTCTCTAAGAGAAGACAAACAATCATCCATTCCTTCCTCCACGTTCAGAATGACAAATGGGGCCTCTCTCATCTCTCCCACACTAGGAGGGTTTTAGGGTCACTGTCTCCCCCTCGTTCTACAAATTGGACTACAAAAATGGTAAAAGACTCACTTTGACCTCCATTAAGAAACTCTGTGCTAGGTTAAGGGAGGCATCCTTGGGCAGATCCCCACCCCAAGGAGATGGGAGTGGCCCAGAGAGGCTTCCTCTCCTCCCTCCAGCTGGGATGTGGGATCAGATCCAGTTGGAGGTTAAAGTAGGGTAAGGTGTATAGTAAGCACCTTTCTACCTCAGTCCCACAGGAATTATGACAGGTGACCTAATTTCATCTCAAGTGACTCGGCAGCAGCCTCACCCTTGTCAGTAGAAAGTGGCGTTAGGAGCCTAATTACATGAGCGTGAGGCCTGGCACTGTGCAGAGAGAACCCACCAGCTCTGATGTAAACACTGCCTCCAAGCATAACCACTCCATCTCTTCCCACTTTCCAGCTTTATCCAAGGGAAGTATAGCCAACCTCAGCTCCTATTCCTAAACAACTCTATGCCAGCCTCTTTCCATGAAAAGAATGTGTTGTGAAGATAGCAGTAGGGTCTAAGGGTCCTGATTACTTCTCCGAAAGGAAGGCTGACCAAGGTGAGGCAAGTTCCCTAATGCTCCCACTCTGGAATTAGATGGGACCTCCGTCTGAGACAGGGTGAGGGTGGAAATACTCACCTACTACCGGCCTCAAAGTGCAATGACACTTGGAAGTTTAGATACGTGTGCACCATTCATGGGAGTCAAGACCCTTCCTCTCAATCAGGATGAGTCCAGCAAATACAACCTTGACTCTTCTCTGAAAATCAGTGCTTCCAAAATGAGAATAGTTGCCCAGCTCTGTCTTCCATGGGGGAGAGCAAAGTGCAGAGGGGAATGGATCAGAGGGCCATTTTCAAGCTTCAATTCAGCTAAGTGTTGCACATCTTTGACCATCACTCTCCACCTGAGCTGCCTTCAGAGGTCTAGAAGGTGGGCTGCTGCAAACCTGACTGTCCTCTTGCCCCAGACACCTGATGAGTGGCTCTCGTGAGCCAGAACACATCACCAGAGACGGAAAGGCAGGCAGGCAGAGGCAAAAACAGGAGAGGATAAAAAATAGTCCCCTCTAAAAACTATGGAACCCTTCCTGGTAATCAAGAATTCCTTAGTACAAAGGATCAAAAGTGAAAAATGCTTACTAGCATCTGACCAGTCTTTAAGTGTCCCAGACCTTCCAGGACTTTCATCAAAAGGACAGCCCTACTTTAACATTTTCTCTTATGAAAATACTAAAAAAAATAAAAGAAAGCAGGAAAAGAAAAAAGATGTGTCATGAGCAAAGTCTCCAGCTAGGCACAGTGGGGGGAAAAAAAAAAACCTGTTCTCTCTTAGAAATACTAATTACAGTGTTCACACATGCATACCTCATTAAAAAGTCAGTTTTTACACACAGCTACTCCCTACAACAATATCACAAATAAAAATATAAGAAGTAAGCATATTAAACAAGTTGTCTGTTCTCCTAAATGGCCCTTCGGCAACACTTATTTTAAAACAGTTGTAGCATAATGGTTAAGAGCATAGACTCTGGGCACAGACTACCTTGGTTTTCTCAACTGTAAAGTGGGGACCTAAAAGTCCTACCTGAAAGGGTTGCTGAGAAAATTAAGTGAATGTATATTTCTAATATGCTTAGAACATTGCCTGGCACACAATATGTGCCATACGAGGGTGATTCCTCACCCTGGACCTTTCCCAACACTAAATATCCCCAAGGATATAAACAAGAGGTTTTCCAATTCTTAAGGCCAGTAGGTTTCCCTTCCTGGTTTTAAGGTTCAAATATCTCCAGTTCGTTCACAGATTCAAACTCTAGCCAGTGGTGTTGAAAGCTCACTATGGCACCAGCTATGAGTCTAGATGAAGGCTTCATGACAAATCCCTTGGGAATTCTGATCTCTTACCCATCCCCCATCCAGAGACCCCACAGTTATCTTCGTGCATAAATACGACTCTTGTGGACCCTCAAATAAATCACTATTTATTTGGTTAATATGATCTCAATAAGCCCCTCTGTGGATTCATCTAAGCTCAGAAATGGGATGGGCAGTTTGCTAATAATACTAAGTATATCTAGGTGAACAGCTCAACTCTGTGGAGGCCAGCTGACTTCTCACATGGGAATGCTGTTCTGAGAGCACAGATCACATCCCTTATAGCAGCCAGCCAATTCAAAAAGGCACTCTAAAGGTCACCAGAGGGTAACAGACAATGCACTGACCAACCCACCTGCCACGAACTCACAGTCTGTCATTTAATTATTCAGCAAATATTTATTAAGAACTTACCTTGTGCCAATGTGCTATGAATAGTGAGACAAAATTCCGACCCTCATGGGGCTTATATTCTAGTGAGACGAATGAACCTATAGACAAAATAAATGGGTAAAATACACACTGTGGTAAATTCTCTGGAAAGAGAAAATGGGAAGGGGGATATTGAATTTTAAATGGAGTAGTCGTGAAAGGGCTCACTGAGTAAAGACCTGAGGAGGGGAAAGAGTGAGCCCACTGTGGTAACTGGGGAAGAACACTTCAGTAAGACAGCATAACACCAAGGTTTCAAGGCAGAAGCATGCCTGATGTGTCTGCACAAGAAAACCACTGTGGGTGGAGCACATACATGAAGGGGGTGGGAGGAATAGGAGATGAACAGGTGGGTGAGGGGAACAGATCACATAGAGTCCTGCGGAACTTGGTGAGAGCTTTGGTTATTTCTCAGCAAGGGAGAAGGAGCCACCAGAGGATTCCCTGAAGGAGTGACAAGCTCTGACTTAAACTTAACAGGGTTATAGGGACAGACTGACATGGGACAATGATGCAATCAGGGAGGCACTGCAGCAACTCAGGCCTGGAGCAGGGTGTAGTGCTGGAGGTAAGAACTGGGGGTGGTCAGATTCTGGACAAGTACAAAATGTGGGGCCAACAGGAATTATTGATTAATTAACTGCGGGGTATGAGAAGAAAAGAGGTCAAGAGTGGTTTCCAGTTTGGGTAGCTACAGTGTCTACTAATGAATGATATGACAGGTATATGAATGATGCAACAAATGTAAAGAAATCAAGAGGAGCTGAGAGACAGCAGAGGACCCTGAGGGCAATACAGGAATCAGGAGAAGAACCATGTGTTTGAAAAGGGAGCACAGTCTCCAGCATGCCGTGAGCCTCCAATGCAAGTTTGTGGAATGAAAAGAAGTACAGTTACAGACTAAAAACCAAGCCGTACAAACAACATTATCTCGAGGGAAAATATAACTTCTACAGGAGAAGAGGTGCAAACAAAAGGAAGATGAACCAGACCAGAACAAACTCAAATTGAAGAACATTCTCCACACCTGAGATTCTATCTGCCCTACACCTGCAGCTGGCTCATTGGTTGGTAATGGAAACTCCTATTTTCATTTGCTAGGGCCAAGCAGTCCTTCATAATGAAGAAACTGGACCTAGAGCATGTTAGTATCCTGATAACTTCCTAACAGGAGTAATAATGCTAAATTTGGGTTAAATTCCAGAAGAAATAGCTCCAAGAGAAAGCCCCCAAGCTCTCAGAGGCTTAGTAACAGGCCTACTGCCATCCTAATACACAGTAAGTTGTAGCTTCTCAGAGCTCAGTCCTCGGCCCTCTTCTTTATGTACACCTTCCCGCTATGGGACATCAGCCTATCAATCTCACAACTCTAAAATGATTAATAAATTGATGCTTCTTAAATGTGTATGCTCTGCCTTGACCTCTCCTCTGAACTCCAGACTCATCTATTTAACCACTCACTCATCATGACATCTCTAACTTGTATATCCAATAGGCATCTCCAATTTAACATGCCCCTGACTGAACTCCTGACCCTGCCCAACCAGGGTCCTTCTCTAGGTTTCCCTGTCTTGGTAAATGGCACTGCTGTTGATTCATTAATGGTGCTGAGGAGCCATCATTGGTCCCTGCCTTTCTCTGACAGCCTACCGTGAGCCCATCAGCAAGTCCTACCAGCTCTACCTTCAGAATACATCCTAATCTGACTACTGCTCATCACCACCAGCACAACCTCCCCAAACTTCACCACCATTGCCTTCTAACCACCTCTACTCTTGCCTCCACCACGACCAGTCCTCCACACAGTAATCAGGGTGAACTTTTGACATCTATCAGATCATAACACTCATCTGCTCAAAATACTTCAAAGACTTCCCATTACATGAGAAACAAAATCCAACCAGGCCCAATGTGATCTGTCCCCAACTCTCTTTTTCTGCTGCCCTTGGAGTGTTCTGACATTCCTGCTGTTCTTTGAACCTATCAAGCAACCATTTTGCCAAGCAAGGCACTGTAAGGTTTCTCTACAAAGCCTTTCTTCACCACTTCAGATAGAATATGGCCATCATTTTCATGTGCCCATAGCACTCCATCCCTAATGCTAAAAGTGATTAAACACTTTATCATGGCATTCATTGAACATAGTCTGTCTTCCCTCCCTGAGGCCAGGAACAAAATCTCTTCCTGGAAATCAGTAGGTCCTCTAACGTTTGGTGTATAAATTAAGTTAAACTAAATTGCCTGATCATCCACAATTCTCTCTCCCCTTCTGCACTAACAAATGGCAGCAGGGAGTAGTGGAAAGAATCCAGGCTTCTCTAGTTAGGCAAAACTAGGTTCCAACCCAACCTTTCCACCTTAATAGCTGTACAACCTTGGGCAGATCACTTACCCTCTCTGGGCTTCAACTGCCTCATTTGTAAAACAAGGTATGACGAGAGTCAACTTCAAGGCTACTGTAAGAATTAGAGGTCATACACGTAAAGTGCCCAGCACAGTGCCTGGAACACAGTAGGTATAAGATAAATGGTGATTAGTATGATTATCTACGTTTCTTGTCTTTTATCTCTCTTTCCAGAACTCCCTAATGTTGAAAGAGATCCCAACAGAATGCGTTTTGTCCTGAGACAAAAGAGGTAACACAATGAGAAAGATGCAAAGGCATATGGATGGGAGGAGAGGCTTCACTCCAGATGACGGAAGAAGAATTGGCAGAGTGAAGTCATGGGAAGCAAGATGACTGACAAGAGCAAGATATTCCCTTTCTCCCCTTGAGCCATCCCCTGCTTACTGAAGTGACCGTGACTGCAAAAGCCACGGAGGATCCACATCCCCATGGTGGTCATAGCTCTTCTGAGTGCCAGGGTGGGCCTCATAAAAGAGACTGGTTGCCACAGCAGAAAGGGATATGCAGGCTCTTCTAAATTAGAACAGGAATTTAATTAAACCAAGAGAGAAATGAGAGATGAGGAGATGATGAAGGCCCCAGGATATTTCCTTCCTTGGAGGGGAGGGGAGAAGGCAGGTCAGAGCTAGAGTTCACCCCCCTCTCCTCCCTCTGCCCCTCAACCCATCTCCTCCCACCCTCTACTTCTGACTCCTCCTTGGCATCCCTCTTCCTCCTTTTTTGGACACCTAGGCCCCTACCCCAAAACCAGCCTTGTGCAAAGCTCTCCCTCAAGACATATGTGCTGCTGACTCATTCTCCCAGCTTGTAACAAAGCTTAAACTTTTAATTCCCCAGTTATTATCTTTTCTTGCTCTTTCTACTTCATCTTGCTTCATGTTATGAATTATGTACGGTACTTCTGGTACTCAAGAAAGACCCTTTATCAAATCTGTACAAGAGAGAATTCATGAGTGATTTTGATCCACCAAGAGCCTCTTGAAAAGACAAAGGGCTACCCAGGCCTGCAGGGAGTTCGAGCTTGAATATGTACATATACAGCCACCTGCAGGGTGGGAGGGGTGGGAGGGAGATGTGGTACCCTGGATGAGACCCCCAAATCCTTGTTTGGATCCAGTGACTATAAGATATTCGAAGGACATTCTTTCTCCCCTACACATCTGCCCATGGCAGGCTGCTTAAAGCCGTGGCACATAGGGGATCGCGTCAGGTGGAACCTACCTTTCTGGGTAGGGAAGCTCACTGCAGACTTCGTGCAATCTGCAGCACTAGGCGGTGCCTTAGCTTTATTTATAAATTGTAATCAAGATAAGTCCACAGGAGACTGCTTCCCAAATGCCTGAGACAGATAGTCTTCAAGACCCTCCAGCACAGGGGCTCTGTGTGTAGCAAGCTGCAGCACACATGGCTTGCCCTACTGAAAGGAGGGGAAAAGCCACATTATGTTTCTTTGGCCCCTCTGAATCTCCTCTGCCCAACCTCCTGTCTTTCTCCCTCCTCACCGCCCACTTACCCACTTCCTAAAGGCACCCAAGATCCAGTTTAAATAACCTACTTTGCAGTTTATTTAGCTCTAAATGGAAGTCGTAAGACAAATGCAATAAATAACTTGGGCACAAAAGAGAGGCACGTACCCTCCCTCTCACTCCGTCACACACATGCACATACAGACTAAACACGGGCAATTACTCTCCGTGGTAACCCTTCCTGGGCACAGCCTGCTGAGAGTCTCAGCTGCTTCCAGTAGCACAGGATGGCAGGCCAGATTTCATGTTCCCAGGTAGACTAAGGTCCTAGATGGTAGACCAAAATGACTGGCTCAATGAGGCAATGGAGTTTGTAATCCCAGGAGGACTGGAGCCATGGATGCCTACCTCTTTTGGGAGCATGATCCCGGTGACTTGGCCAGCCATGGGTGCCTCTCTGCTATTCCTTCCCAACTCGCTCAGGTGGCATCCCCCATGAGGGCATGTTATGCCACTCCAGTGCAACCTGCTAACAGGAACCCTTCACAGAGAGAAAAAGTGGGAGATCTGGGAAAGGGGAGGAAGGTGAAGAGAGAGAGCCCTGGATGAAAACCCAGGGAGAATGGGAAGCTTGTGACAGAGATGTGCCAGCCTGATTGACTACCCCAGCCCCATCTGTGTTGGGGGGGGGGGCAAGGGGGCATGTACTACCAAGAACTTGAATGTGACTGTGACTGGTGATGCAGGAAGCGTGATCACCTGGGTGGGTATGCATGTGCCTGCTGCCCTTTGAGTCCTGCCTTTGAGTCCTGCCAAATCATTATTGGCAGGCTCTCTGATCCAATAGGACAGTTACAACCAGCAGCGCCCAAGAAGGCAGGCGGGGGACATACCACAACCATTCAGATACAGGTGGAGGCTCCTGGGGAAGGACTCCAGTTCCCACACTCCCTTTCTTTTCTGCTTCATCTAGAAATCTGCTGCTTTTATACAAATTACTTGGGGGGCAGCGGCTTTGTTTTACATCATCAAGGAAATGGTTGAAAAAGGTCACGGTAGTACCATGTGTTGTGCACCAAGGAAAGAGAAAGATGCTAACGATATTTTGAATATATATTCTACCTTTATTCCAAGGGATCCCATTGACCATATCTGTCAAAACACATTTAAAGACGCTACATGAAAAATCTGCATGGTTAAGCTCAATAGTAGAAATCCTCCTAACATAACTCTTCATAACCTTAAAGTATTTTAATAATACCTTACATTTATAAAGCATATCTCGGTGCACAAAGTACTTTCACACATACATTCTTCCTTAATTCTTACATCCATATATGAACTAAGGACTGAATTAGTATTACAATTTAACAGAAGAGTAAAATGAGTCTCACTGAGGTCAAGTGACTTGTCTAACTCATGACCAGTGGGAGCCAGGGAGTTGATAAGAAACAAAACCTTGAATTGAACCCAAGCCTTCTGAGCACAATCCAATGTCTAATACTACTTTATTCCTTATGGCAGTCACTATACCAGCATCATTGGTTTTCTAAGATATTCATTCTTCAATGACATCACATAAGCAACTACTAAGTTCTGTTAAAATTAATGTAAAAAACTCAGTGTCACTAGAATGGAAAAGAAAACCTAAGTACCAAGCTGCTGATAGTAATATTGTGCATTCACAGTAAATGATTTCCATCAACGTGATTATATTAACAGATCGATCTATGATGCAGATAAAATCTATATTACCCATGTTTTTTACCTTTCACAGATCAGAGAATTTTCACAAAACGAAAACAAAAGAATATGGCCTTGCAATAGGGTCAACATTTTATTTTGCCAAGAAAAGCCATTAATATTTAAAATTTTTTAATTCAAGATCAAGTTGAATAAGTTCAGTTTCATGAAAAACTATACTGCCATTATTGTGTAATTGTACCAGACCGGTAAGAAGTTTACCAAGAGCTCAGCCCCGGACCATTCAGAAATATGGCTGTAGATAATGTTCAAGTGCAAAAGTCCTGCAGCATGTTAGAATTTGGTACCGGCGCAGTATCAGCATTTTGCCAGTTACTCAGAGGTTATACAAGTTGGCAAGAACACAACTGTCTTCAAATGCATTCAGAAACCATTTTTCACCAAATACAGGTATGGTTTTCAATATGCACATAATATAAACACTACATTTCTAAACCAAAACACAAGACACTAGAGAATCCAGTACACGGAGCAGAGACTTAAACAGCAAACAGATGCAAAGGAACAGAAAACGTGATGGGAGAATTCACCTTACATGCCCTTGAAACCACCAGACACTTTCTTTGAATAAACAACAACAACAACAACAACAAAAAAAATAAATAAAATAAAATAAAATAAAATAAAATAAAATAAAATAAAATAAAATAAAATAAAATTTGCTCACTTAGCAAAACTGAGTTTACAAGTGCACAGCTCATTCAAGCAAAAAGTCATGAAAAGAACATTCATAGGGTAAGTGATAAGTGTATTTTTCAAAGTACTTTTGCATGTTTTATCTCACGTTATTACTGCAAGACTCTTCTAAGGTAGGAACATTAGGTGGTATTACCCCCATATTACTAATGAGCAGACTAATGCACATTCATTTATTCATCCACTCAACACTTAAAAAGAGAGGTAAGTGTTTTGCCAGCAATCACAGGGCTCCTGGCAGGAGCGGATCCAATGGCCATGCCCCTACCCTCAGTTGAGTATCAAATCCCAAGATGATGTTAACAAAAACAAAAAAATGAAGCTTGTAAAAGGTTCAAGTCAAAGGTGGATTGAGTTATAGAAACTGATTCAAGAAACAAAACTGGGGTGTGTGTGTGTGTGTGTGTGTGTGTGTGTGTGTGTGTGTGTGTGTAGTCTTCAATTTGGGGGCTGTTCTTGGTCACATTTCATCACAAAAGGCAGAGCATGCTTTTTCTTTGTTATGTTCCAAAACCTTAACTACCTCTCAGATTGCTTAGGTGTGGGTCTCTTTAAGAGCATTTCAGAGCCAGGTTCCAAGCCTGGCCGCCAACTGTGTCATGGAAATAAACTGCTAATTACATGCAAATGCTCTGTAAACACAATAATTACCGTCCCCCTACTTTTCACTATTTTTTTCCCTCTACCTGCCACTGGAAAAAGGGAGCAGGGAGCTGAGCTGGGGTGAAGCAGGAAAAGCAGACTCTAAGAGAGGTGCCAGCCCACTGTGGTGCCTCAGCATTGTGTCTCCTGACAGTGGCTCACTCACCCAAACACAGAACCTGTACCACATACCCTGTGCAGTCTGGAAGCCATGGCACCTTCAGTGGGTTCACACAAGCACTCTGTGAAATCAGTCCATCAGTGGATATTTGCTGAATATTTCATCATGTGTGGGGAACTGTGACTGATGCCAGAAGACAGAAGGATATTCCCATATGGAAAAGGGACAGAGACACCTAAAAGACAAGTCAAAGTAGGAGAATCTGGGGAGAAAAGCACCAAATAAATGCCACTCGCATTTAGGTCTGGGGGAGACAGGTCAGCAGAAAGATCCCCTCTCCTTTGAATTTCTCAGGGATAGTCAGAGAAGGTTCACTAGAAGAGACAGCACCAAAATCTTGGGGGGAAAACATGGGTGCAAGATCAGCAAAGATGCAAATGGAAGGTAGCAGAGGGACGGGAAGGAGCAGATCCATATGGTGGGTCGGCAGCAGAGATGTTCTGCCTGTGTACTCTGGGTGAATGGTTGGCACAAGATGTTACAAGTAAGAATCATATCACCATAGTGCTTCCTATGTGCCAGGCAGGTGCCAAGGGCTTTATCCATGTGATTTCACTTAAAAACCCACCATGCCATGAGGTGGGTCCCATAATTACCCTCACTTCACAGATAAGGAAACTAAAACACAGAGGTTAAGTAAGTTGTCCAAATCCCACAGACAGTATAAAGGTGGCACCAGGCTTCCTAACCACTGTTAAACCACCGCTAGCATCATAAAACAGTTTTTCAAAAAAGACCTTATTAGAACATTAGTGCAGAAAACTTGCTGGAAAAGGACACCTTCCGACATGAAAGCATTTTATCTACTGTAAACCTGTAAACAGGTTTATAATACAAAGCATTTATTCAATAAGGAATTGTTCACTCAAAAAATGAGATGATTTTTAGAAAGATGCAAATGTGAAGTCAGGGCTACAGATGACAGTTGCAGTCTTGAATCAGCATTGGCATCCAGTTTATTTCTGTATTTTGTTTTAGTTTCACAGTATTGAGAAAATCCTGAATCACACAGCGAAGTAATGGCGCACTTGCTGGTATCACTTTACATGAGCAAACAAGCTCAAGCCTGAATTTTTTAAAAGGCTAACACAGAATACACGCTTTCTAATCAACAGCACATTTACACAAAGTTCAAATGAATGCAGAAGACGGAATAGCGAGCTTTACTCTGAGGTCTGCAGAAAATGGAATTATTCCGGTATGACCACAGGTGGTCTCCAAGTATGAAAATGTGGTCTATAACTCATTGACTATGTGTGACTTTTTAATTGTTTTTTTTCTTTTCATAATTTCCAACGTCCTCAACTCAATATACCTTTCTTCATAGCTGAAAGTTTTAGAACTCAAAATATATGAATATATAACATATAGAGTGTAGTAAGGCCTCCCTCACCTCCACCATGAAATGGTGTTATTATGTTTTTAGTAAATCTGATAATCAATGGTGACTTGGATTTAAGGAAATGTCACAGTTAAAAGATGTATTTTAAAAACAAAATTTGAGGGGCGCCTGGGTGGCTCAGTCAGTTGGGCATCCGACTTCGGCTCAGGTCACGATCTCACGGTCCGTGAGTTCGAGCCCCGCGTTGGGCTCTGGGCTGATGGCTCAGAGCCTGGAGCATGCTTCCGATTCTGTGTCTCCCTCTCTCTCTGCCCCTCCCCCGTTCATGCTCTGTCTCTCTCTGTCTCAAAAATAAATAAACGTTTAAAAAAAAATTAAAAAAAAAACAACAAAATTTGAATCCATTTTTGTAGAAGCCTCCAAAGCCTGTCTATGGATGTCAGTTGACAAGTTCCCAGTCTAGGGCAAAATGCCCAGAGGGCAGGGGAAAGAGGCACCTGACAAAGCACCCTCAAGGGGATGGAAATGCCAACAGTTCTCTGACCATCGCTGGCTGCTGTGATTGGTCTGCTCCTAAGGGTGAAGGGCTTAGCCTTAGGCTGCTGCTCCTCAAGAGGAAGGAAACTAAGAGGGGCACCTGGGTGGCTCAGTTGGTTAAGCGTCTGACTCCTGGTTTCCACTCAGGTCATGATCTCACGGTTCATGAGTTTGAGCCCCGCATCAGGCTCTGCGCTGACAGTTCAGAGCCTGCTTGGGATTCTCTCTCTCCCCTCTATCTGCCCCTACCCTGCTTGCACTGTCTCCCAAAATAAATAAATAAAAACTTAAAAAAAAAAAGGAGGAAATGAAGAGAAGCTGGTAGGGATAAAAATCAAAAGGTCATCCCAGGTGCCCTAGGGACTGGTCTCAACACTGTGGCTTCTTTGTTTTATTGCAAGTGTTGTGATTTCCCACAAGATCAGAGATAGTCATACACAGATGATAAACCAAAACTAACTTACTAGTCAAATATAAAATCTATTTCTTGTGACTAATTCCACTACTCTGTCTCTCCATGAGTACAGGGGATACTTCGTTTTCTCTTGTAGACAGATAATGGGAGCCGGTAGCAGGGGGAGGAAGGCGGTGGAAAGTGGGCTTTCTCAGGAGTCCCTTTAAAAAGGGTTCCCAAAATGTAAAAGGGGACCTCATGATGCCTAGCACCTTGGAGGAAAGAGGCTCCTGTTCAGGCCTTCCCTTTCTTTGGGAGGGAACCGAGGTATAATTGAGGGTAGGAGTGTAGGTCAAGAGGAAAAGCATAAAAGCATTAGCTGGAACTTCAACACAGAAAAAGTTGACATCTGCAAAATGTAAAACTCGAAGAAGGCAAAGATACGTAAATCTAGATGTACTGTTTTGAACAGACATGAAGCAAGGAAGGGACAAGGGGAGGGTCCTTAAGAGAGTTAGTTCTCTCCCAATACCCTGCAACTTTAAAGTCAGTTTCTGAATGTTAGCTCTGAAAGAAAGCAAAAATGTAAAATAGCTTCTAAGTGCACAGTAGGCAAATGATGTCCCTTATCTACTTTCAGTTGCTGTGACTTCTTTGTCCATCAGCCTGTCCAATGGCTGCAATTCAATATATCACTAACCCTCCTTGAGTTCACAGGCCCTCACTGAAAACAGGCTCAGTCTACACAGGCTCCTCGAAGCTCCCTATAAATGAGCCATTCCCTCCTCAATCTTCCCAAAAGACCTTTGCTTATGTATGTCCCAATTGTTTTGCCTTGTTACAAGAATGTGTTTCCATGCAGCTCACTGATCACCCCTTTCAGACTCAAATCATTAAATTAACTCTTTTCCTGAGAGTCCACTGTGTGTCGACCACGTTATATTAGACAAATATCGAATAAAGCATGACCTCACGGAAATCCATCTAGTGGGAGAGACAGGCTGAAGGCTTTTTGTTCACTATCTCCTACTTTGCACCCCACACTACCCTCCTCATGCCTAGCAGTTACAGTCATGTACAACACTGGCTGCTTCTCCAACTTTAGTGTGGCCTCACAAACATGAGGGAACTGTTAGAAATACAGATTCCTTCCTCCTACCTCTGGAGCTTCTGGTTCATTAGATTGGGGCAGGGCTCCAGAAACTGCAGTCCTAATAATTACCCCCAGGTGATTCTAAGGTGGACCAAACTCTGAGGGGCACTGAAAGTAAGTACTCAATAAATACTTTTCCAGTGAATGATAAATTAAGGGAAAAAATAATAGAGACCTCTTGGCTTGTCCAGTGTACCAGAGAATGGCCTTGTACCATCCTTGTTTGGCTGAGATTTCATAAGGATTTTGGGCTCCAGAATGATCCAGTGGAAAGCACCTGAAACAGCCGCTGAGCCACCAATGCGCCACCCCCAGTTAATTTCTGCCCCTTAGTCCTAAGGCTTAGTGTTGCCTCAAACTAGAGAGATCATTGCCTAAGGCTGCATGACACATCAGGCACCTGAGGCCTCTGGCCTTGGATCAGAAATTAAGCTGTATATTAGAGCAGGCTAAAAGAAAGGAAAGAAACCATGAGCCAGCCTAATTGCTCTGTGCAAACAAAAGATCTGGAGATTGGCCTGGTGCATGGTGTGAAATTCAGGCACCCGATCAAGAGGCAAACTTAGCATATTTGGAATAAACCCCAAACACTATGGCATCTCTAGTTTGATAAATTATTAAGAAAGCAAGATGGATATGAAAGAGTAGGGATAATTTCAGGATGGAGGCAACTATGGATGGGAATATGTGAGCATGAGGGAGAAAGAAAGAAAATCACAGCATCTTCCCATGGAGGGAGCCAGGGCAGGGAGCACTGTAGACCCCAGGCTCCAGTCCAGCCGGCAGGGTGCAGGAGGAAGGCATTTCAGGGTTTAGTGAGAGGACAAGCAATTAATGTAGAGAACAGGCTGCCAAAGGCATCAGCAGAAGCAGCAAACATAATGCATTTTAAAAAACAGTTAGACACACACTCTGAGGAAGAAAACAAGATTACAGAGTACAGTGCTAGTGAGGAAGGTGGGAGGGCCTGTGGTTTGGGGCGCCCAAATGTTCCCCAAATCAGTGTTCTGAATCAGGCAGAAGCAAGGCCAGGAGTTAAGTCAGAGGGCACAGGAGGTGTGCCGAAACTTCTAGTCACAGCTTGCCCTGCACATGGGCACACACATACCTCACTCACACAGGCACACACACACTCATTCTCTCTCTACTGGGGGCAGTTAGAACACCAAATTAGAAATCAGAACATTTGGTTTCAAAACTCACTTCCTACTTCCTATATGCAATGAGACAGGTTTCGCAACTTATTCCACAGACTGAATATGTCCAGCAGATTTAAGAGTAACATTTCAAATCATGTTTGAATATAATATGTATTCTATATATATTCCATTATTCCAGAATCCATTATTCTACTCCCCTTTCAGTCTCTCCCCCACCTCTTTTCCTCCCTACCTTGCTCAAATTCCACTACCATGCTAAGACCCCTCTCTTGACCCTCTCATTTTATTTTACTCACCTGGCAAAACTGCCCAGGTAAAAAAAAAAAAAAAAAAGCCAGCTCTCTAGCTACTCCCTGCCTGAAGCTCAGTAATGGAATGTGACCAGAGGAAAATACACACGTTCACTGGTCTCACCTCACCCTCATCGACGCTAACCCCAAGTGGGTCCTGGATGCTGCCCCTGATCAGATCCCCACTCCATTCACCCCCCACTCTCCTCAAAAACTATGTTACACTCTCTCTTCCAACCCCAACCTCTTCCTCCTCCCAGCCTCTGCTGATGACCTTACTACTTATTTCATTGAGAAAACAGAAGCAATAGGAGGAGAATTTCCACAAGTTTCCATTACCTCATCTACCCACATGGCAGCCTCTGCAGTCTTTCCCTCTAGGACTGTGGATGAACCATCAGAGCATGAGCCAAGCAGAACCCTCCCCACCTGTGCTCCAACCCCATTCTCTCAGCTGCTCCACTCACGGTCCTCCCTCTCCTACAACAGCAATGATTTTTTATCTCAACTAGATCATTCTGATCAGTCAAGAAATGGGATTTCTTCCACTTGCCCCATCATCTCTGCTTCCCTTTCAAACAAAATGGTCTGTACAATTTTGCTGAGTACCTCAACACAACAGTCTGTACTTACTGTTTCCAATCTTCACCCTTCTCCAATCAAGCCTTCCCTGTTCCTACTCCACTCAAACTGCCCCAGCTCTCGGATTGATCCAGGAGCAGTATTTGACTCAACTGGTCACTTTCTCTTTCTTGCATTCTCTCAACTTGGCCTCCAAGACACCACACCCCCTGATTTCCATCTTTCCTCCCTACTGCTCCTGATTAGTCTTTTTACTTCTACCTTCTCAATTCATCAGAATTGGAACTCAGTTCTGGAACCTCTTCTCTATAGTTAGAGATTCACATCCTTGATGGTTTATCCAGTCTTGTGACTTTAAATACCATCTATACACGGAAAACTCCCAACTTGACATCTCCACCCTAGGCTCTACCCTGAACTCATTTAACCAACTTCCTCTTACACCACCATGTCAAATAAGCATCACAAAGTCTGAGTTCATTTGCAAATTCAAGTTCTTAACTTTCCTCCCAACCTACTTCACCTACAGTCTTCCCCCAAGTTAGTTAATATCAACTCTACCTTTCTTTCTGGTTGTCTTTCCCCATGCATCCAATTCACTAGAGAATATCACAGGCTTAACCTTAAAAAAATATCAGAGGGGCGCCTGGGTGGTGCAGTCGGTTAAGCGTCCGACTTCAGCCAGGTCACCATCTCGCGGTCCGTGAGTTCGAGCCCCGCGTCGGGCTCTGGGCTGATGGCTCAGAGCCTGGAGCCTGTTTCCAATTCTGTGTCTCCCTCTCTCTCTGCCCCTCGCCCGTTCATGCTCTGTCTCTCTCTGTCCCAAAAATAAATAAACATTGAAAAAAAAAATTAAAAAAAAAAAAATATCAGAATCTAGCCACTTTCACCTCCCCCACTGCTACCTCCCTGGCCCAAGTCTCATCATCCCTGTCTTAAATCACTGTAATACTGCTTAACTTGTCTCCATGCTTCTGGCCTTGCTCCTTTATGGTCTATACTCAGCAAAGCAGCTAGAAGGATCCTTTTGAAACATAACTCAGGTCATGTCACTCTTCTTCCCCAAACCCTCCCATTGTTTCCATTGGATGCAGAGTACCAACCAGAGCATTTACAGTGGCCTAGAAGGCTCCACACCATCTGGCTGGCTGTTCTGTCTCCTCCTGACCTGATGGTCTCCTACTTTACCTCTCACTCTACACTCCAACCCACTGGCCTCTTTGTTGTTCTTCAAATAGACCCGGAACGTGTCCATCTCAGCATCTCTGCAGTGGCTGTTCCATCTACCTGGGACACTTTTCCCCAATTCAATACTTCATCGGCTCCAGGTCTTTGCTCAAATGCCATCTTCTCAGCACAGTCCTCCCTGACATCTCAGTTTAAAATTGCAACCAACTTCCTCCTTCTCCCCTTTATTTTTCTCCACAACACCTACCACAACAGATATACTGCATGCTTTAGTTATTTATCCTGCATGTATTTCCCAATAGAATGTAAGCTCCATGAGGGCAGGGACTTTTTTCTATTTTATTCTCTACTGCATCCCCAACATCAAGACAGCTCCTAGCATGTAACAATAGATATTTATTAAATAAATGAGTTAATGAATGAATCTATGTAAATAGAGAAAATGTAAATAGAGAAAAGGTGGAGATTTAGAAGAATTTGCTTTGAGTTTAGAAAATAGCTTTCTCCTGCCTGTGCTCTTTCCCCTCCTTGAAGAGTCTGGCAAGCAATGTGGCTTGCCCAGCACTTGGGAGGAATTAGGGGAAAGTATCATAGTTCTTTATAAGCACACACACCTTGCCTCTCAACCTTAACAGAAAAGGAGACAGACTAACTTCTAACATCCATTTATCAATCCCTCTGTGGGTAAGACAACTCACAGGTGAACAAACACTAGTAGCAGATTCCAAGTGTCATCTGTATTATGGGTCCCAGACACCTGCAAGAACACAGGAAGAGGATAGTGCAGATGGGGTGGGGGGACAAATAAACAAACAATATATTCCAGAGCATGACTGATCCTGGATACAGGAGTCTACAAATTTTATCAACTATATCTGTAATCCTAGGTCAGCTAGTGAACCTTACCATTCTAGCACCACCCAATGATGGCAGGCTCCTTCCTGCCTGCTCTTTGTCAAACGAGTTTTGAGTATGTTCTGCTCCCAGGACACGTAGAGGAGGTAGTGAGAGACTAAAGCAAAGATGAGTAGACACATTCCCTAGTCTCATTGGTTATAGAACCAAAAACATTCTTTATAGATCCCATAAAATCAGAGAAACTTTAGGAAGCTAGAGAATGGCAGTTTTTCATCAACCTTGGATATGGCGTTATTCTTTCAATGTTATTGCTTGGGGAAGAAAGGATGGAAGGAAAGGAGAGGAGAGGAGAGAGGAGGAGAGGAGAGGGGAGGGGAGGGGAGGGGAGGGGAGGGGAGGGGAGGGGAGAGGGATGACGGGCCCCAAATGGAGTCACTTGTGCTAAGTCCCACATCAGCAAACAAGGCTTAACATCTAATCTAATTGTAGTTTCAACCTCTCCCAGCAATGTAACCTTTAACCAGTATTATCTGGAATTACCTGATCAGTATTAGTGAGGTAATCTGACTGATAGAGCCCTCCTTTTCCCCCAAAAGAAGGTGACTTTGCCTGAAACAGTCCATTATTTGTTAGAAACTTTTTTTTTCTACTCCCTTCTACCTATAAAAGCCTTCTCTTTTGCACAGCAATTTGGGGCTTCTTTCTGTTTATTAGATGGGATGCTGCCTGATTCATGAATCATTAAATAAAGCCAATTTGATCTTCAAATTTACTCAGCTGAATTTTGTTCTTTAACAGATTTGGTGGCAGTTATAGGCACTTCTGAGGGCTTTGGGGACAAGAAGAGACACAGGCATGATGCCTGCAAACCTATTTGAGCTCTTTGTCTTTCTCACCATTTCTGAGTGCTGTTGCTAAATGCCCCTTGGTTCTGAGCTCTGATAGCTTTGCATCAAGCTCCAGACCTAACTGGCTTTGAGTCATTTCCATGTTGGGAACTACTGGTAGTTCAGACTGCAGTACTCATTTAACTGGTGGAAACTCGCAGCCCTTGATTTTGTCCCAAGATCTACATGGGAATTGTTAGTGGCAGGTCACAACTCCCCACTTATGTGGAGCCCCAGCCCACAGACCCCATTTGTTGAAGTCTGCTGGTTCTGTCCCTTCCCCAGTCCTTTCATGGTAGGAATTGCTGGTGGTGTGCACAAGGCCTTCTCCTAGCCAACATGCAGTAACATCTCTTGGTTACTGCCACTATGTTAAGGTGCACATGTTCGTTTGTCTTATTTTGTGTAGGCCAACGCTATTGCTAATGGGAATCTTAGAAGCAGCTGCAAAATTGGTGGGCATACATAGAGCATTTAAAAGCTGTTGGAGTACTTACCACATAACCCCAAACTCCTGTTAGGATAAGCTGGTCATAGGACAGGTTAGATAGGCACAAGCCAACCTGCCAACCTCAAGAAAATTTCTGTGCAATGAGGTACACTGTGAAACATGGCACAATCCCCAATCCAGCAGTATATCCCATTTAGGGATTAATTTGTCTCCAATACAACCAAAGGCTTAGCTAAAAAATAAACAAATAATACAAATAGTATCCTTAAATTCCAAAGAGTTGAGTGTGTCACTTTCCAGCACACTAGCTTATTTTATGTCTACAAACTATGGTTCCAGAATAAAAATATCTACAAAAATAGCAAAATCTTACTAAACACCTAGAATTACAATGGCCATTATGGGGAATATTCCAATCAGACAAGATCATTCATTTCAGAAGTACACTTGAAAGTAAGGGTTCCAGGGGCGCCTGGGTGGCGCAGTCGGTTAAGCGTCCGACTTCAGCCAGGTCACGATCTCGCGGTCCGTGAGTTCGAGCCCCGCGTCAGGCTCTGGGCTGATGGCTCAGAGCCTGGAGCCTGTTTCCGATTCTGTGTCTCCGTCTCTCTCTGCCCCTCCCCCGTTCATGCTCTGTCTCTCTGTGTCCCAAAAATAAATAAACGTTGAAAAAAAAATTTTTTTAAAAATAAAAAAGAAAGTAAGGGTTCCTGAATTAAACAGACTGTAGACCTATTTTAATTGCTATGCAAAAGATTCCAAAGGCTTCTAGATTCTAAAATGGCTTCATTAAAAAAAAAATTTGTTGTATGGCCTCCTGGGTGATTCAGTTGGTTAAGCATTGGACTTCAGCTCGGGTCATGATCTTACCACTTGTGAGTTCAAGCCCCCATGTGGGGCTCTGTGCTGACAGCTCAGAGCCTGGAGCCTGCTTCAGATTCTGTGTCTCCAGCTCTCTCTGCCCCTCCCCTGCTCATGCTCTGTCTCTTTCTCTCTCTCTCAAAAATAAATAAACATTAAAAAAATGTGTTGCAAAGGCTAATGAAAAATTAGAGACAGGAGGTACCTAAAATGAGACATGCTCCCCTCTATCCTTCTTTACCTGAGTACTCACAGTCTAATTCCCCAACCAAATTACCTTTCCACTCTGAAGAGGCTACAAAACTGTAAACAAAGTCTGTCAAGTTAGTAGGCTCATAGATATCCTCATCTACTCTTGAAGGAGAGCCCCCATATGGCTCCCTCCCGGGATTGATGGGACTCTGAGGAATTTTCTGGTAAACTGCTGTTATTCTCTTAAATAGCAAGAGAATCTAAATTAAAGTTAATGAAAAATCTTGCCAAATTCTGCTAGATATGAAGGCTACAGAGGACATCCTAGGGAAACTGGCAGAAGCCAGCTAAGTGTAAAAATTCTTGCCAGAGTCAGCTCTCTCAGATCTGTTTGTAGGGCCCAGTTGAAAAAGGAGGATAAAATTTCACTTTGTCTCTTTCTTTCCAAATCTAGACTTATTGGTTATTCATCCTTTCTCTCCCAAGGATGACTGCCTCCTTGTCTTGTTCTGTGCCCTAAGAATTTGGCTTGGCTATCTGCCTACCTGAAACATGCAGACTGTCAGTTCCTTCTTTTGGCTATCTTTGGAGTAACTCTACATCTTGCGAAGATATTATCTTTTGTACTGTCTTTGAGGACACCTCTTGGGTCTATGAGGTTGTTTAATACTGCCAGAAGTTTTACTGTCCGCTGAAATCTGTAAGATATTTGAAATAAATTAGTAACTATGATCAGAAATCTGGCCCAGTTGGAAGCTAATACTCAGAGCCTAATAGCAATATTTTTAGACCTTGTCCCCTAAGTTATATGTACCCAGACGAAAGGAAAAAACATTCCAACACAAGTGAATGGGTATGTCAGTCCTCTGATAAGCAACCAACCTCACCTATTCATTTCAAAAGGCTTGTAGACATTGTACAATTCTGGCCTCGGGAAACAAAAATCTTTGGAGGAACTTAATTTTTTCCCTGTACCTTTGAGGTACAAGTGTCCTACCTGGTCTTCTTCAAGAACTCTTAGCTAGGCCATCTCTTTGAAATGCAAACATCAGGAAGGTAATTCTTACCAAAAGAAGAACAGAAAGGGGAAATGTTATTTTAAAATTTAGGCAAATAAAAATCTTAAGTGTCTTCTGCATAAATACTAATAAAAAGCATTAGCCATCTGAGCAGGTAATCTTAAATTATTCCATCTGCTAGAAAGGTATTTTGGATCCAACCTCTTCTATAACTACTTGACTCATGTCTAAAATTTTAAATGGAAGATATAAGGTCTTTTTGCATCCCTCCATTTATGTGTATCTACATATATGTGTTACACATGTATGATAATTTTCTATCTTGGGATGGTATTACCAAAAACATTTTGTAAAAGAGCTCTATTTGATTGGCCTAAAGAAAATTAAGTGCTTATATGAATCCCGTATTCATAAAATTCTCAGAATTATAATGAAAACTAACCAAATGTTTTTCAGGTTCCCATGATCTCAAATAATCTTTAGTAATTAAACGCTAGTTTGTTTGTTTAATTAAATAGACATGTCTTTAAAGTTACCAACATTAAAAATAATGCAGATATACAACTTTTATTCTACCTGGGTTTACTAGTCAAGCAAATTCATATTATTTCTGTTACAAAACTTGTCAGCAAGAAAAATAACTTGGTATGATGAAATTTTCATAAGTGAATTAAGAAGAAGTGAATTAAGAAGAAGTGAATTAAATAGATGTAAGTGGGATAAAAGTCTTAAGATGTTTTTAATAGTTTCCACAAATCTTTTTTGGTAACCTGAAACCTTAAGATTTAGCCAAGTTAAATTAAATTATGGATAGTCATTAAATATCTGGATCATTTCCAAATAAGATAAAATACTGAAATATTAATTACTGAATATAAGTTTATCCACTTTTGACTTCCTTTTACAGATGAACTAAAGATATTTGGTTCTATTAGTTTTGTGCCGTGCTGAAAAATTTACTATGAGAATGCCTGTGTTTCTAGAAATTATAAAAAAAGTATGTCTGCTAATCCACAAAATGCTAGGGTAAGAAACACCTCATAATTGTTTACTTCTTTATTCTTACTAAAAGGTAAGATTTTTTTTAATGTTTATTTATTTTTGAGAGAGAGAGAGAGAGAGAGAGAGAGCAAGAGAGCACAAACTGGGGAGGGGCAGAGAGAGAAGGAGACACAGAATCTGAAGCAGGCTCCAGGTTCTCAGCTGTCAGCACACAGACCCATGTGGGGCTTGAACCCATGAACCATGAGATCATGACGTGAGCTGAAGTCAAACGTCCAACTTACTGAGCCACCCAGGCGCCTCTACAAGGTAAGATTTTTGACGGTTAAAAATTCTAATATATGTAATTAAAGCCACTAAGGTTGGCAGAATAGGAATCTTTGGAAAGGAATTTTATGCATGGTCAGGACTGGCTAAGATTGGAATGCATTTAATTAAGTGAATGTGTTTTAATATCAAAAGTAAGCTGGTACGAAATTAGAATTTGGTTTTCTCTCTCTTAAAAGAACAAAGTTTTATTGGACTATGGGCCCGCTCTTGATAACATACTGTGAAAAGTTTCTCTTTTTAAGTAATCTGCCTGAACAGCAAAGATTTTGTGTCTTACCAAAATAATTTGCCATGCTTCATGTTATCTTTACAATATGTCAGGTCATTGATTACCTAAGAAAACTGAGTCTTCTCTATTTAAAAGCTAAGTTTTTTCCCCCCAACTACTTAATTTTCTGTAATTGCCTATAAAGTCTTTAAGTGTCACTATGATTAAATGTGTAACTAAGTATTGTTTCACAATGATATATAATCCAATTTGACTGTTTTAAAACCTTTGATATTTTTGACAAACTTCACAAAATTAAATCCTAAATGAAATTTGTTTTTTGTTTTGTTTTGTTTTGTTCTGTTTTTTACTTAGAACTATCTTTGGGATTTTTTAGAAGGTCCCTAGAACATCTGAAAAGATTGTTTTCTTATAAAAATGAGATGTTAAACTAATTAGGCTTATTTGATATGCTAAATTACATAGGAAGCACTGTCATAAAGAAGTAATACTAAGTCCTTATGCTGTATTTGTATAGGGAAATCTTATAAGTGTTCTAGAAATTGTATGAAATTCCTAGAAATCTGATATGTCCTGGTATATAACGTTATCAGTCATAATGTTAAATGTTAAAATGCTGTGTGTGATAGAAATAACCAAATTTCCTTCTTAATTTCATCATGACAAACTCTTATCAGACCTTTAACAATGGACACTTTTGTCATTTATAATAAGCATTTATTGTTTTACTTAGATGCTTTTGCAAAAATGTTCCACAAAGGTGTTTCATCTTCAAAGAGATCCATTGGAAGGACTTTGATTTGGCAAGCACAGGTTCTGATAACTTTAAGATAATAAAACTTAACTAGGTAAGAATTTCTATAACTAATGGAAAAACTGTATTCAAGCAGAATAAGTATTAAGTACATGGGACTGAATAAACCAAGGATAGTTTTTATTCTTTAGTTATAATAGTTTAATTATAATAGTTATGATTCTTTATTACTTTTTGTTTGAAACATTGCTGGTTCTTTAATGTTTTGTTTTTCTAGATATAAGAAAACCTTTTCTTAAGCTACCTATGGCTTACACAATTTGGTAAAGTATATCTTTGTAAACAAAGATGAAACATTTACTTTTTCTCCCTACCCAATTTGTCCAGAAATTGGAAACTCTCCATTATTTTTTCCATGGCAATATAATTAGTTATGTGCACAAGTTCAACAAGAATCCATTCTCTTTGTAAAAGGACATAATGGAAACACTGGTAGTATTCCCAAGGTTTTGATTAGAATGTCATATTTGAGAGAGATGTACAGACTCAGATATGACCACAGACCTTAAGTAACTACTTGGAAAAATCATCCTGATACTTTGCTTATAAGGTTCCTGGCAGCTTTACCAGGTTAATTAAGGAATGTCACTGCCTGGTAGACCCAGGAACATCAAGATCCTTTAAGGGACCTTGAGAAGAGAAGAATTTACCCAAACTATAGGTATTACAGGCAAAATCTATGGCAAGCCCTTGGCTTAGCTTCCTGGCCTCAGAGAATTTTAAGAATTCAGTCTGAGATTTCCTATGAAAAGTTCCAGCATAGCAGTCTTTTAAAAAGCTTATATAGTCAATAACTATTCTTGCTGCACTTATTAAATAATCAGGCCATGTTTAATGCAAACAAAGTAATATTACTATGATTATCTTTGGTTAGAAAACTAGGGGTAATTGTAGAGAGAAAAATTAGTCTGCACCTTTGTAGGTATGAGATTCTAGTCTTGTTAATTGTCTTTGAGGTTTTATTATATACCTATAAACTGGACTGGATCCTGAATTGTTCTAGTTTCCTCAAATATCTGGTTACAACTCTCCAAACTAATGTTTCCAATTAGTTCCCTTCTGATTTGGAATCACTATAAACAGAGACTGTCCTTGAATGTCCTTGAAAGGCATTATACTAGATCGTCCTTACTACCCAGCCAACCTTCAGGAATTTGTTTTTTTTTAATATAATTTATTGTCAAATTGGCTAACATACAGCGGGTAAAGTGTGCTCTTGGTTTTTGGGGTAGATTCCTGTGGTTCATCGCTTACATCAAACTTCAGGGATTTAAACCTTGAATATACACCTCACAGCTGAAGAAGGTCCACCTAACATCTGGTCCTGTACACCAGTTAGAGACCTCAAAATCAAATTGATGAGAAAGAGACCACCCAAGACGCTGGATCAAGACTTCATACTTTAACTAAACATGAAACTCTTCTTTTCTTTCTTTCCTTAGTTCTGGCGTTGGTCTTGAAAGATAATGCCATCATCTGTATCTCCTAGGCCATTGCTAAGAGAAGTGATCTTTCAGACAGCTAGAATTGTCATTGAAAACTCTAATGTGTCCATTAACAGTGCCACCTTAGTGGGAATGGTTTGTGCCCCCAAGAGAATTTATCTTTGTCTGTAGTGGTTATCATTCACAGCCTAAGAATGCCTAGATAGCTGGTATATAACTGGGCAATACCTTTTAGGCTATCTAACTGTGCCCCTACTTTTTCACTAATAGACTGTGCTACTTCATTGGTCAACTCCCCTGAATATACAAGATTGAGTTAGAAAAGACCTACCAGGAGGTGTTTTATGACTCAGGATTTGCTTCTTTTGTCAGCTTTCTACTTCCCTGGTTAGGAGTAAGTACAATGAGGCTCTGGTCAAGAAACTCTCCTTAACTCTTGAAAGTTAAGATTCTGCTGGTAAAGCAACAGCTGCCCAACAAAGGTCCTTAGACTCTCTAGCCAAAGTTTTTCTTGATAATAGGGCAGCCCTAGATTGTCTTAGCTGAGCAAGAAGGTGTCTGTGCTGTGGACAATACCACTTGCTGAACTAGACTAACACTTCTAGGAAAGTTGGAACTTAGCTATATAAGATCACTGAACTTGGCTTAAGAAAGTGACTCCTTCAACAGGGTATTTCTTTGATTTATTGGATTTTGATTGGTTTGAATCTTGGGGACCATCGCTCTAAAGTACACTCTAGACATTGGTAACTATCCTGCTTATATTAGTAGTAGTAGTCTCCCTGGCACACTATATTCTCTCAAAAGCTTTAGATGCAAATTCACAGCCATGAACCACCAAGCAAATAATCTCCCTAAGACCAGAAATGCCAGAAAAGGAACAAAGACAATGACTGAAGTCAAAACTGAAGTTTTGGCCTATAAATACCATTGAGATTCAGGGAAAAAAAATCAGGACCTGTGAATATCATATAGAGGACCAGTAAAAGCTATAAGAACTTCAGGGCAGCAGCTGCAAGTGGCACTAATGCTTTAAATTTTCATCACACCTTTCAGTTAATTCTGAATCACAATTCTGATCAAAAAGGGGGAATTGTTAAAGAAAAAGAGAGAGGAGGAGGAGGAGGAGGAAGAGAAGGAAGGAAGAAAGGAAAGGAAGGGAGGGAGGGAGGGAGGGAGGAAGGAAGGAAGGAAGGAAGGAAGGACGGACGGACCTCAAGTGGAGTCACTTGTGCTGAGCCCCACATCAGGAAATAAGGTTCATTATATAGTTTCAGCTTCTCCCAGGAATGTAATTTTTAACCAGTGTATCTAGAATTACCTGATCAGCACTAGTGAGGTAATCTGCCTGACACAGTCCCACCCTGCCCCCAAAGGAAGGTGACCTTGTCTGAAACGTTCCACTCTTTTTAGAAACTTCTGTTTTCAGCTCTCGTCTGCTTATAAAAGCCTTCCGTTTTGTACAGCTCCTGGGAGTTCCTTTCTATTTGCTAGATGGGATACTGCCTGATTCATGAATCATTGAATAAAGCCAACTTGATCTTCAAATTTACTCAGCTGAATTTTATTTTTTAGCATTGGGCATAACACACTTGAACAAAATCTACAGGCAAAAAGTGAATAACTGTTAACTATTTAACAAATATTGACTATGTGCATCTGGAAGCAGGCAACTTAAAACAGAGCCATAGGCTGTTATAGACCAAAGAACTGAGACACGAGAAAGACTCAGAAAGCATCCAGACTACAAGTTCCCTCTTCTTACAAAAAAACAGTAAAGTCTGTAAAAAATCTCTTCTCCCACAGCAGCACAGAGCACCTATTCAGTCATAACAGATACAGCTGGCATACCAGGAGAAAGGGCATGTCTCCAAGAAATTTGCACACCTGCATGAGTTTATCAACACCCAGTGAGAAGAGAAATAGCTCAAGCTATGGAAATATAGATGAAAAATAATGGACTTTAAGAACAGAGGTTTCAGTAACTGCAGACAGAGACTGGGAACCTCTGCAATATGTATATTAGTCCTGGTAACACAAACAGCAGACAAAACAAAACCAGATATATAACACAGAAATAAGACTCAGACCAGATCCATAGACAACCAGTTCTCAGGGCCACATCCAATCCAGGTGACCAATGTTGGAAGTTAATACAAGAGCCACAGTAGCATTTATAGAATGAACTCCACTGATCAGAGAGAAAATATACTGTACTGAAGAATACCTATCCAGGTTAGGAGAAATAAAATGAATTAAACTAGTAAGAATAGGGGAGGATTTGCAAGTTGAGGAGACCTTCACAGAGACAGTCAAAACAGGAAGAAGCAGCCAGCAGGATTGTAGACTGCTTTGCATTCTTTCTACCACAAGAGGGAGGGAAGCCAAGAATACAGTTGGAGTTTGACCAAGCAGAGTTGAAATTTTGGTAGACTAAATTGAGCAAGCATGACACCAAGTTGCCCTGACAAGAAGAACCCTCCCAGCCCCTTACAAAAATGTATTATCATGAGAAAAGCTATATGCAAATGAAGTTAAAAGTAACCAGCAGCAGAGTACACAAGGTCATAGGAGGCATTGGGGAAGAGTCTGTGTAGCAGAAAAGGGATGCAAACAGGATGAAACACTTAAATTGTATCTAAAACGGCTAACCTAGGTCCATATGCTTGAGAGAACTTCTGTGTACCGTGTAAATCTGAAGGTTCTAATAACTGGTTTGAGCATAACTGGCGCCAGTATATCTTACATATTTGTTGCCATCATGGAATAGAAGAGGTGCTGGACAGGGAAATAGGAGCCCCCCTGTTCCTTGTGGCCTAAGTGAGAAAATCCACCAATGGGGTGAATTGAACCTTCCCAGAATGAGTGGCAGGAAAAGGAACCAACAGTTACATTTGCATCTTATTGGTGGTGGCGGTGATAATGGCAGAGAGAGATTTTCTACACACAGAAACCTATGTATATGTATTACCTATATTTATAATACTGAGTTTATTAGTTGTGCATGGTTAATTCCATTGTGTGCAACCACTGCTAATAGCTATGTAAAATTCTGTCATTACCAAGTCTTGAGTTAAAATAAAAAGAGGACAAATACTCAGGAAATGCTGAGTTGGCTATTTCTTGCAATTTTTTTCAGCCAACATCTTTCTTGGGCATCTCTCATCACACTTACAATGTATGGGAACACTGAAATGAATGATAAATGAATTAGGCTGTATTATTTATCTTCCTCTCTCCCTGACCCCCTGATCTCCTCTCCAAGCTGAATGGTTGGATTGGGATAAATTAAAAGCATGTGTGATGTAACTCCACTGTGTATGATGTAACTCTACCTCTCCCCAGCACCATGAAGAATGGACTACTCTGAACCTGCTCTTCCAGTAGCAGACAATGCTAACGCCAGGATGAGCATCCAGCTTCTGTAACAGAGTTCTGCCTGGGTCATTCTTCATGCCCCAGTTCCCTGCTCAACTGACGCCCAGCCTTTGCTGGCTCTTTCTTCCTAAGGAGCCAGACCTTGTCCTTGTTCCACTGGCTGAAAAATGGGTGTCTTTTTTATCCAGTTTCTCCTGAATCAAGGTATAGTTACCCACCTATGACTATCACCTCTTCCTGTGGATTCCTGGCTCCCTGCCCCTAAATATAATGTTTTGGAAAGTAACTTCATTTCAAAGTGGACATACGTTCATTCTGCCCCATGAGCAGCAAGCTACTTTTGGAAATCAGCCCCACAACTCAACTAATTCCCTCAACCCTTGTTTTTCAGCCACAGGGGGTAGCAGGAGGTCAGTAAACTGAAATTCGGTGGCGACAAACTGGAAGTCAGAGGGAGTGTGAGTCTGTGGTCCTGGGAGCCCGTGTAATGAAAGGTTTCAGAGAATTAGCATCTTGACCTCTTTTCCTCCCTGCTTCCTCACTGGACCAAAACTAGAGAAGAGGGCAAGATCATTGTCTCTGTGTGACCTCCACACCTGTGTTATACAGGTAACTGGAGACAAATGGGAATTTAAAGAGAGCACCATGAAAGCAAGCATCATAGCACCCTTTTTCCCTCCACATTTCCCTAGTACCTAGTGCAGTGCTTGGCATATAGTAGACGCTCACTTAATTATTTGTTGAATGAATGAATGAACAAAGGATCTAATGCAAATGACTGGTCATTCTTCAGCTGTGTTCATACTTGTCTCAGCACTATTTGAGACCTGGCTCAGGAGGACCAACGGATCACACCTGTATGTTCAAATGCAACACTTCTCCTTCTAGGCTTTCAATGCATTTATCACATCACTTAGGTGAGTCTACACATATAATTGAAATGCATCACTCCCAGAGCCCCAAAATGACACCAGCCACTGTGGGGCCAGTGCAGAGATGCCTGGCTAATCTGAGTGACATGGCCTAAAGACATCCTTCATATCTCAAATAGGGAACAACTATACTCATCAGTCTCTTCTCCCTTCCCTCCCTCCTGCTACCCCCCACAACTGGTGAGAATTTCAGAATGTCCTCAAGGTGTTTCTAGGTCACAAATAACCCTTAGGCTTGCTGGGCATAAGCTTGTCTTTGGGACTTCTTCACTGCCCTTTAGAGCTTTAGCATAACAGCCTGTGGCTCTATTCTGTAAACCTCAGGCCTGAATTGCTCACCTGCATGGAAATGGATCTAGGTTGGTAAACATTTACTAAACACCCACTACAGGCCTTACACAAATCCTGGCTCTTCGGGCATTACAATCTGGTTGAGTCTCTCCTGGGACATAGCACTTCCTTTCCCTCCAGTGTGGATTATATCTAGAGATCCACAAAAGTGAAACCAAAGACAAAGCACAAAAACAAAAGCAAAGGGTGTTTTTGTGTAAACTATACCGTGCCCTACACAGTAAGTTTTATACAGATGGAATCAGGTTAAAAGGAAACAGAGGGCACCTTAGGGTAAAGGCAGCCTGTGAAAGTAGAGATAAGAGGCATGATCATTCCAAAGTACCTGCTTCAGGGTGGGCTGGCTGGATTCATATGAGAGTACAGACCTTGTAAGCACCTGTACAAAGGCAACCTACCCAAACTGTTTTGCCCACTTAGGTTCCCTTTGCATCAAGGCACACACCTCCCCGACCCCTGTCATTTTAGAACTTGAACTTTGCCCATGCCTTTCATAACTTGTTAAAATAGGACTCTGAGAGGCAGAAGATACTTCAGTGGTCACCCTGTCTAACTTGTGTCCCATGCAGGAGTACCTTGCCATCCCTGACAGGCAGTTAGGCAGCTTTGTCTTATGCACTAACTCAGAACCTTCCAAACATACCCGATCATATGAATCACTAGAATCACTTGTAAAAAGTATAGCCCACTAACGATTCAAAACTACACAAGATCAACACCTGCATAAAAGGGCCCGTGAACCTGAATTTTTAACAAGCATCCCCAGTGAGTCTTACAATTAAGCATGTTTCTTATGTGCATATAATGCAGTGGTTCTTGACAGTAGCTGCATATTACAATCAGCTAGGAAGTTTAAAAAAAAAAAAATCAATGATGGGCCTTTACCCCTAGCCATTCCTACTTAATTTGTCTGGAGTGAAGCCCAGAAGGTATAAATTTTTAAAGCTCCTAGCTGATTCTAATCTGCAGCCAGGGTTGAGAACTACCGTAATATCTTTCCAACCTGATGGTAAACTCTTTGAAGCAACCAAGAAATCTATACCTTTTGGTACTCCTCACTGAACCCCACCACCATGTTGAACCTGTAGTAAAACATACTCTATCACTGCTAAGTTGATCTGATATAACTAGCTTTGTTCACCCATCCAATGGGATGTAGCTTCCTAACTCTGCTGAGAAACTGTATACTTCCACTCAGCAAGAGGCCAGACAACAGGATACGAAGTGCTATGACTTCTCACAGTTGAGTCCAGCCCCACCATCCCCACCGCCCCCACGCACACAAACTGACATATACACAGACATATCCCCAGCCTTCCCTTTCCCCAGACTAACCAGTCCAAATAATGCCAGAAGCCTCATTCTAGGGCTCTTCCCTCTGGATCCAGCCCCCTGCCAGCTCTACTCACATTGTACAGCACGGTGGTCCATCCTTCCATGGTGATGCATTGGAAGACAGTCAGCACAGCAAAAAGGATGTTATCAAACTGGGTGATCCCATCGTTGGGGCCAATCCAGTCCTTGCATTCATAACCAGCTGGGCAGCCCTGCACACCACATGGGTGAGGAGGGTCAAATCCTTCTAGAATGCCTGCAGACACATTCAGAGGGTAGGGGATAAACCACATATTTTAGCATGACCTGGAAATGACCCTCAGGAAGCCACAAACACTCAATTCTATTTCTTTGTCTCGGACTCCCACCTCTGGCTTCTTTATACCTCACAGCTTACATACTGTGTGTTCATCCCAGTGCTTCCCAGCTTCCTCTGAGGCCACATGGCCTTCACTTTCTTCAGGCTACATCCTCTACCCTTGCCTGAGTACCACAGGCATGGACAGACTGGATCACATAGAACAATCTGAGGTGAAGGCAGAATCTTCCTGATTTTCCAACTTCAGACTCAGTACAGACCCTGAGTTCTTCTCGGGTTTCTTGGGGACAATTATAAACTAAGTCCCTTCAGTGGGTCTCAACTCCTTGTTTTTCTGGCCTAAGTTCCTGGTCTTGAATAAGAAAAAAACAAAACAAAACAAAACAAAACTCCCAAGGTAGAAGGTGTCCTTTGAAGATTTAAAAACAAAACAAAACAAAACAAAAACTAAAAACCAAAACCAACCAACCAAACAAACAAAAAAATCCACATGATACTAAATTGGGCTTCTTCAACCTCTCCCTGACCCCCTTTCCTGCTAGGGTATTCTACTGGACTTGAAAAGAACAAATAAGATGCAAAGAGGTACGGATTTGAGGTCTGTGAACCCTGCAAATTTCACAAGCACCCCTGGCAAGTCACACTCAGAGCTCTCTCAGCTTTTCCACACTGTGTGTGGGTCACAGCAGGGAAGGAGGAAGGTCATGAGGTGGATCATGGAGGGAAAATGTCTCCACAGACCTAGAGAGACCCAAGTCTGACTCTGGGCTCCAAGGCCCACCTGGCCTGTGGGCCAAAGAGGCTATTGTACAAAGGGTATTTCTTCAGACAGGTGGTTTTTGACAGTCAGTCTGATAGCCTTCTACCATGGGATGGGGGAACTGAAACCTCCTGTTTGAAATCCTCTGACTGCAAACTTAAGAGGTCATTTGCTGTGCAATATCAGTGTCCTCTGGGGATCCTTAGTCTAGGCTGCTTGTGCCTCAAAAAGCTGCTGACTAGGAAGTTTGTGATTCTAATCCCAGGGCTGGGATAGAATATACTTTTCCACTCAGTCCCCCAATGACCTGAAATTACTCCAATGACCAGAGGGGAGAGGAAGGAAAGAAGGAGAAGGCAGGGAACAACAATCCTACCTGAACTGTTCGTGAAACATGCCCGGTGCAACTTCCCACTGTAGAACTCCAAGCCAATGATGGCAAACATCAAGATGGCAAAGAAGAGCAGAAGGCCAATTTGCAGAAGAGGCACCATGGCCTTCATGATGGACTTCAACACAATCTGTAGGCCTAGAAGGAAAGGAAGAGAATGACAAATGGAGCCTCCTCGAGCACCACGTGATATAGGAGGCTCCCTTTACTCTCTTCTAGGAGGAGAGGGGCAAGTCTTTGAGGGAAAAGAACCACTGGTCCTAAGACAATGAAGACAATTTGCAAAGGGACAACCAGAGCAAGTTGAGCCGAAGACTGCCATCACTACTTCCCCTGGAATCAATTCCATGTTCCTTCTCACCATTCCCTGATCCTTTACATGCCTGTTACTCCTCCCTTATTTGTTTCCCCCATGTTCTTTCTGCTTATCTCTTATAAACTTATTAGAACGTGCTTCTTTCCTAAAGGAAATTAAGCCTGGCCTTGCTAGGCTCTAAATCTTATGAGAGCAAAGACAAAGTTTACCTCCCCCACTACTCTACCTGAAACCTGGCTTTCCATCCACTGTTTTAGGATAACAATTAGTACAATCACTATTCACAAAATACCATATACTTTGACCCAGAAGTTGTACTTCTAAGATCCTAGCCTAAGAAAATAATACCTCAAATAATAATTTGAATAAGATTTAAGAAAAGAGATGTATGTCACTGCGCTATTTCTAGTGGGGGGAAAATGAAAATAATCTAATGTCCAGTAGAAATGACTAAATAAGTCATCTTGTATAAGATGGGCTATAGTACAGACTTTTTAAAATATATTTTTGAGGAATTTTTAGTGTCAGGAAAAGCAAATGCTTATATGATAGGATCCAAAAGTATACACACAGTATGATCACAATTATGTTAAAAATGCACAGGAAAAAATGAATTAAAAAATAGGATAATGAGGGTGTTTCCTTTTCATTTTACATATATTTTTTTACTTTGAAAATTTTCTCCAAAGATCTTCCACTATCTTTAAATTCTGGAAAAAAAGTTGCTAAGTTTTAGAGTGAAATGTTTTGCCAGATTGCTGCATCCCCATTCTTTTTTACCACTGGAGAAATAGCTTCCTGTTTATCATTTCAGGAAAGCCATTAACAGAGGAGAAGGAAGAAAGGCAAGTGCTCACTAGGTATCCCTGACACGAGCTTCAGGGGCCTCAGGACACGCACAGCCCGAAGGGTCCTCAGGTCCACATGTGTGTTGAAGTGGGTTCCTGCTGTAGCCAGGATGCTGCAGATGGAAACAAAGAAGGTCAAGGTTATCACCGTCTGGCTTTCTCCTCCTGTTCCATGGGGGAAGCTGGGTTGAAGAAGGATCAGCCTGGAAAGTACACAGAGCTGATGCCAGCTGCGTGTGGGTGCACCTGAACTGGGGTGAATCATCAGTGGTTCCGACTGAAATTATATTTAGCCACATCTGGGTTTTACTTTGCAAAGAGGGAAAACTCGTCATTACATCAGAATCCTGGTTCCCAATCATGAGTAAAATACAAGCTCTCTAGCATCTATCCCATTCCTGCCTCCAAACTTTGCCCCCTCCTCTCCTCTCTATCCCTCACCAACCTCCTTTCTCCCTTTCCAAACTCCTGAGGCCCCAGGATTTTTTATATCAGAATTCGTAGGTTCCCCTGTCTCCTGGCTACTTCAGGGAATTTCCCTGGATCAGCTGCAGTAAAGGAGTAACTCACTCTTGTTCACTTTGGCAATCAAGAGTTTTTACCAAACAAATCAATCACACTGATGCTATAACTATGAGTGTTCTATAGCTATAATGTGCAAACTGGATATTACGTCCAACACAAATATTAATAATACTATTTTTGCAACTTTGTCTAATTTTAGTCTTCTTTCTGTGGAATAGTACCTGTCTTCCCTCCCAACCTCTCCATGACAATTTCAGCTGTCTGGAGCCATGGGCAAATAAGTCACTCAGAAAACTGAGTTTTCTACATAGTCAAAGGGTGGCAGGAAGAGTTTATGTCATTTAATTATTTTTGGATGAAATATTTCCTTCAATACTTGAAATCTAACTTGAATGAAAGGTTTATGCTGTACACCTCTAGAAAGCAGCTAGAGTATCGATGGGTACAAATGACACAGATCCAAGACTCTACAATTGTGAGCAATAACTTTGAAACAAGCCATGCTGCCCAAGAACAGGGGGACTGTTCATGTGGTAGTACACTTCCCAACATTAAACGTACTCAAACACAGACTGTA
The DNA here is from genome assembly GCF_022837055.1 of Prionailurus viverrinus. Taxonomy (NCBI): domain Eukaryota; kingdom Metazoa; phylum Chordata; class Mammalia; order Carnivora; family Felidae; genus Prionailurus; species Prionailurus viverrinus. The sequence goes on from NC_062577.1 coordinate 24,083,018, forward strand.
GAACTTTCTATTAGGAAGTTAAAAATGTTCCAACATTGGTTGAAGGTTATCTAAAAAACCAGTAGAGATTTCTCTCAACTTTAAGACTATAATCCTACATTAACCCAACCTCAAGATAAGAACCAGAAAGAAACTCTACTTGCATAAAAGATCTCAGGAGCTAGGCAAGCTTCTCAGGTCTTCTCTACCTCTCCTGACCCAAACTTCCATACTGCCCTCTGAAAAAAAGGGATTTAGAGGAGCCACATCTCTGATGCTGCTTTTGACTCTATCTGCCAATGCCAAAGAGAGAAATTAGGGAGGGAAGTGATATTATTTCCAATAAGTAGGGAAAACCTGAAGAGAAAAGAGAGCAGAAGAAATGTGGAAAATGGGACTGAAAAATAAAACAGGCAAAGAAGCAAATAAAGGCAAGAGGAGACAGACAAACCTCAAGGCTAAGCATAGTGATAGAGAACCAGAACCCCAGGAAAATGGGATCATTGTTCTGCTGAATCCACTAACAGAGGAAGAAGCACCATACTCTGAGTCTTCTGAGGTGCATTGCACATGGGAGACAGCTCTCCCTATGGTTTGCTCTGTCTTACAAACGCGGTGGGAAGAATCCGCCCTGTTCAGAAACCAGAGTTTTGTTTCCAAGGATACCCAGATACACACGAGATGCTCTTTCATATCATAAGAAAGAGCTACTGAAAAGGAAAATTTCCTCCCCAACCCTGAGCTGAAGGAGGTGTATTTCAGAACATGGAGGTAGAGTCCAAAAGACAAAATTAAAAAGCAAGAAGGCACAAGTGTAGAGAGAAATAAAACTGGTAGAGGGGAGGGAGGATAAGAGGACAGGGAAGTGAATGGTGAAAGGAAACAGGGACATGAAAACAGGAAGGAAATAAGAAGAAATAAAAGCTTGTGGAGAAGCAAATGTCAGAGAAATAAGAATTCTCATGTGGGAAAGAAAATAACAGTGAAGCTAATTTGAAAGAGAGAGAGGCAAAAATATGGCATTTGTTGCCAGAGGCTTGAGTAGTGACCCACAAGACACATCCACGCTCTTTTCACCAAGTGTAGCCCTCAGCTGAACAAACCTGCCCCCCAAGTCATCTATGCTGCCCCAAACTTTAGCCAGGACTGTGCTGCCTGGGGCCCATGCTCCCCCCAGCCCTTGGAATTTTCTTTTCCTTCATCCTACCCTTTGACCTTGGGTTCTGTCTTAGCCTCCTCATAAACTAGGTCTTTAGCTCATGCCCATTGGCCAATGGCTGCTTCCTAGTGTTCACATCATGTTTGAGGGTAGGAGTTCCTGTCCACCTGCTAGAAGTAGGGGCAATGGAATTCTTAGGGGGTAAAGATAATTGAGGAAAAAGTCCCCATAGAATTCTGTGTCCACTGCCATCACTGTCCTTACCACATCTTAGAGAAATTCTCTGTTTTCTCTGGTTTCTCATCTGTCTCTCCCACAAGATCCAAAACACCTCAAGTGGAGGCACTGTCCTCCCCATCTCTATCCCCACACCTAGCCCAGGGTCTGGAAAGTTAAAAGGTGCTCAATGAATACTTGATGGATTGAACTGCACTGATGAAGGTAGTAAATGTGTTGAAGCAGAAACCAAAAGGAAAGAAGTACCAGAGAAACCCTAGACTTTACCAATGATAACGGCAGGTGGCAAGCCAGGATGCTGTTCCAACACATGCCTGTTGGAGCACATGTACCAGAAATCTGTCCCTGAGCATTTTAGAGTCTAATAAGGATCTTCCAATATAGTTTAGGACTCCTGCTCTCAAGGAGATCCCACAGGACAGGATCTGCTCAGGAAGAGAGTTAGAGAGGGAAGGAAGAAGACTCAAAATGTAAAGACCTGCCCTTCAGCAAAGCCTCAGTGCTAAAGTCTATACGCTCGGCAAAACTCTGGGCCTCAGATGTACGCAGGAGGTTCAGGGCAAGTCCACAGTAGGAAACGGCCCAGGTCCTCAGTCTGGTGGAAGTGGACAGACACAGAAATGAAATAATTATAATTCACCATGAAGAGTGTCATAACAGAGATGTTTACAAAGTGTTCCAAGAATGGGAACACTGCAGGAACACACATAGGGCTCACTATCTACTAGCATCTTTCACATACGTTATCTCATTAAATTCTCAAACATACCCTGATATTACTACTGTTTCCACTTCATAGAAGAGGAAATCGGGACTTCGAAAAAATTATGCTAGTAAATGGCAAGACTAGGCATTAAGGTCCTTTCTCTTCTGATATCAAAGCCAAGCCTTTCCCCACTCTGCCATTATGCCATGCAATGTCTTCTCAGTACTGCACAGCTCCACTGTTCTTTAGTCCAGTACATTGCTAAAAATACCAAGGTCACAATACTTAGTCTCCCAACAAGCCAGTGAGCTCGGTTCCCTTTATCCCCAAACCACAAATTACTAATTCCCACAGACTTGTCACTGACACCTCTCCGGACGAGCAGGTCAGACAGAGGCTCCTTGCACCTGAGGTGACAATGGCTATAATATCCACGTATACACACATGAAGAGACAGTTGTGCCACAGAATCAGAGTGAGGCCGCTGCGCAAAACTCTAATTCTGAGTTAATAAAAGCCTAAGCTCTGCAATCCCATGCAGCATATGCGAGTACTCTTCAGAAACAGCGGCTGTGTTTTCCATTTCTTTTGTCACTATGAGCACAGCGTCTGGGTGGAGAGCTCTGTACATAGAGGGGTGCTTAGTGACTACCCCCAAAGCAGAGGACAGACACAAACCTCTGACTACGACCAGGACAGATGCAGGATTCTGCACACTATAAATGTTCAAAAACTGTTTCCTAGCGGATGTCATGGTTCAGACCTACCTCTAATGCTTTCGCTCTTAGCTGTCAGCAAGTAAGAAGAGTCTAGAGCCTGATATGATCCTGAGGGTCTTGTGTGCCCATTACAGCAGGGGCAGAAGATGGAACGAATGCTCTGAGCAATCACAACCAAATGACCTCTCCCCGAGTCAATTACGCAAAGAATTCTCCCACCCTGGAGTCCCTTTGACCTTGGGTTCTGCCTTAGCCTCTTCATCAACCCAGGTCTAACAGTCTCTTTTCACACTTCCATGGCTAAAAATTCCCTGAAGCATTATGCAAATATTACACTAAAAAATTATCCGTTGCTTATCTGCAATTCAAATTTAACTGGGCATCCTGTATTTTTATTTGCTAAATCTGGCAACTCTATTCAAGGGATGACCAGGTAAATAGCTTCCCTCCCAGTTGTTGCACTAGCCTTAAACAAGTGTGTAAGTTCTCTTTTGAAGAGGAGATACAAACCAGGGGTCTCCTACCCTTAGGCCCAAAAGTTCCTCCTGAACTCCCAAAATTACTTCTTTGCTTCCGCCCATATAAATCCCAAGGGAGAAGTTCATTAGCCTTCGAAAGGCAAATTGTTCATCAGCATCTGTGCAAAAAGGCTGACTAATACTAGCAAAAGGTATTAGGTGCTTAACCAGCCCACATTATAAGAAACCAAGAGGAGACAGGGAGGGACCTAATTCAAGTTGGATTCCCAACACAGTTTGAGCCAGGATATCATTTCCATGGGTAATCCACCAAAATGAGTTGTTGTGACCACTTAGAAGTGTTTCAGAGGTGACTGGCTCCTTCTTCTCTTCTACAATTTTACCTCCAACGAGGCACCAAAGTCTAACATATCCTTCCTTTAACACATCTCTTGGATTCACCTCTTATTCTCCCACCTCTTTCTTGCCTGGAATGCCCACCCCCTTGCCTTGTCTCCCTGCCTAAATAATATGATCCAGACTTCAGAGCCAGATGGCATCCTAACTCCTCCTTGGAAAAGATCTACAGGCAAAAGAGAGTTGAACTAGGATGATGAGGAAGTGGTAAAGCACATGCTCTCCAGTCATACTGGCTGGTTTCAAATGCCTGTTCCCTCACACAGCTGTCTTGCCTTATGCAACTGCCTCTCTGAGCTATAGTGTTATTATCTGTAAAATGGGGACAATATTTTCCTAAGAGGGTTGATGTAAGGATTAAAAAAGATAAGATGCTTATAAACTTCTTCACATAGCACTGACTTAAAAAGATATCAGGAGCGGCGCCTGGGTGGCGCAGTTGGGTAAGCGTCCGACTTCAGCCAGGTCACGATCTCGCGGTCCGTGAGTTCGAGCCCTGCGTCAGGCTCTGGGCTGATGGCTCGGAGCCTGGAGCCTGTTTCCGATTCTGTGTCTCCCTCTCTCTCTGCCCCTCCCCCATTCATGCTCTGTCTCTCTCTGTCCCAAAAATAAATAAACGTTGGAAAAAAAAATTAAAAAAAAAAAAAAAGATATCAGGAGCCCACAGAATTGAAGGGATACTGGAAGACCAGGCGGGAAAAATAAGAAAGCAGAAATCTTGGTGTGGTAGGCTGAAAAACAGATTCAAAGATATCCATATCCTAAACCCTGGAAGCTGTGAATGTTACCTAATATGGCAAAAGTGATGTTGCAGAGGTGATTAAGAATCTTGAGATGGGAAGATTTTTCTGGATTATCTGCGTAGGCCCTAAATGCAATCACAAGTGCCCTTATAAGAGGCAGGCACAGGAAGATCTGGCTAGAAAGAAGGTTGCAATGTAGTGACTGAAGCATGGTGCTATGCTGCTGGCTTTGGAGATGGAGGAAACATGAAAGGAACCCAGCCCTAGAAGCCAGGGAAGGTAAAGAAATGTCTTCCTTCCTAAAGGCTCAGGTGAGAGTACAGTCCTATGTACTGTACCTGATGCAGCCCAGGTAAACTGATTTTAGAGTTCTGACCTCTAGAACTGTAAGAGAATACATCTGCTTTAAGCCACCAAGTTTGTGGCAATTTGTTACAGCAGGAATAAAAAACTTAGACACTTGGCAAAGGTCAGAGACTCCAGGAAGTCTGATTCTTAGGCCACTGTGGATATTGCTAGACACATCATCACCAACCGTACCAATATCATAACGTCAACAGCTTAAAAGTCGTAGGGGGAAAACCATGTGGTCGAGCTTAAGTCACATGTCCCCTTATATCCCATCTGGCTGCACTGGGACAGTCTTCTACTACTTCCAAAGTGGGCAAGACACCCACCAAGAGCACACACAATGAAAGATCCCCCCAAAAGGAAGACTGGAGGCCACGGGGGAAGTTGGACATGGGAAAGCTAAAACAACAACAGTGTTTACTAAGTCTGACTCATAGAAAGTACTTAATAAATAGGTGTCATGAAGGAAGACGAGAAAGAACATATCTGGGGTTTTGTTTGTTTTTTAATCTCTAAAATGAAGGAATCAACTAGAGGGACCTCTCAGATCCCTCCTGGCTCTAAGATTCTGACCCAAAACCTGTCCAGACGCTGCTACACTTCTCCAGCCCATGCAATCTCCCCTTTCTCTGAACATCTTGAAAGCAGTACAACATTTAACACCTGACTGCATACTGTTCTTAGGTCTTAGAACGAAAGTCTGATTATTAATGATAATTAGCTGGATTCTCATAACTCAGTTCAAAGCCATCTCCTTGATGGAAGAAAGTACCTTTCACATTTCCATCTACTATGGTCTCTTCTCTAACAATATTCAACAGCGGTGCCCAAGAAGTACCCTTGACTCAGGGATAAATGAGTGTTAATACATCCTCACTGGGGCAGATTGGATGGACTTGTCTGGAGCTGTGAATGAGCCCACAGGCAACTGTATAATTAGATATCCAAACTGAAGGAGATTTAACTACGTGTGCAAATAATGATGATCTATCAAAAATCTAAATTACCCCCAATGTTTGGCTCTCCATTTCTTTTAAATAAATTACCAAAAGTGTAATTTGATTTTGGAATCAATTTCTAAAGATTTTACTTCATTTTATCAAAAACAAAAAAGCCCCTGTGTGTTAAACTGTTCAATGGAGACAAGCTCCCCCCAAAATTCAACTTGACTAAAATACATTTGAGGGAAGAGGATGAGGCTGCGAAAGGGAAAACAGGTGACAGGTCTTACACAGTACATAGTCTCTGCAAGCTGCCCCCTGTTCCTCCCCAGACCCTATGCTAGGGCTCTTGGATCCCACTCAGGCTTAGCTCAATCCTAGAACCCAGAGCCCATCTACAATCAACTGATATTTACTGAATGTATGCCATGCAGTAGGCATTGGCATTATAACAGAGAACAAAATGGAGATGGTGGCTGTCCTCATGAAACTTAATGAAAAAGACATTAAATAGATCACAAGTTTAGTAAGTGGAAGGTCAAGAAAGGAAGGATTCACTATGGAAATGACATATGAACTCAAAGGTGAAGTATGAGTAGGCCAGAGGAAACAATGCGGGAAGAGCATCCAAGGTATATGAAAAGGCATGCGTAGAAGGGACGGAGGCACAAAGGAGATTGGCATACTTGAGAAATTCAAACAAGGGCCGGTGTGGCTGGAACTTAGTGATCCAGGAAAGAATGGAGACCAGAGAGGCAGGAGAGTATGAAAAATGTAAAATAAAGGAAACTTCATAGCCTATGTTAGAAATTGGACCAAGCCTGGCAGCGCTTAAAAGCTCCAGGTTACATTTGGTAATGGAACATCAGGTTACCCACCCTGCTACTCTGAGCTCCACAGAAGTCCCCTGATTGAACAAATGGTCTCTTACCCTATCCCCAAGCCCGAGCTCCAGTTGCTATGAATGACTGTCTACCTTGGTCACTGTGCCGGAATTAATGCCAACTTCTATTCCTATAGGCCCCTCCTGGAACAGCTGCTGCTGCCTGCCTCCTCTACAGTAATCTTTCCTAATAACAGAAATATCCTATAGTCACACCTGCTAGAAAGACTAGGTCCCTCTCTAGCCCAGAGACTGAATCTAGATTATCATAAGCAAATAATCCATTGTTCTGAATAGTGACTGATTTAGGAATGAAAGGCCTTTAAGGGAAAATATGCTGTACTGCTTCAATTCACCCATGTTCTTAGAACAAAAATAAAAGTGTACAGAGCAATGATTTTCAAACTTCTTTTGAACACAGCCTGCAGTACAAAATACATTTTACATCACAAGCCAGGGTGAATATATGTATGTATGTTTGTATGTATGTATGCAATATGTATGTATTATGTGTATATATAATATGTAATATATATATGTTATTGTATGTAAAATTACATAATGCTTCATAAAAAATACTCTTTCTGTGTATGATATATTCATATTTCCTCTTCAATTCTTCCTAGCTATCTTTTGTTTCACTCTGGTTGCAACCAATTAAATTGATGTCATGACTCTCTAATGGGGTTGACCTACATTTTGAAAAACCCAAATGTAGGGGCGCCTGGGTGGCGCAGTCGGTTAAGCGTCCGACTTCAGCCAGGTCACGATCTCGCGGTCCGTGAGTTTGAGCCCCGCGTCAGGCTCTGGGCTGATGGCTCGGAGCCTGGAGCCTGTTTCCGATTCTGTGTCTCCCTCTCTCTCTGCCCCTCCCCCGTTCATGCTCTGTCTCTCTCTGTCCCAAAAATAAATAAACGTTGAAAAAAAAAATTAAAAAAAAAAAAAAAGAAAAACCCAAATGTAGAGACTAGCTAATACACATGCTCATTCTTTTTTTTAAGGATCTAAATATTAAAATTTACTGAATTACTGTTGAGAGTACATGTTGAATTCAATAATTTTTTTCTTTTAATTTTTTTTTAATAATTTACATCCAAATTAGTTAGCATATAGTGCAACAATGATTTCAGGAGTAGATTCCTTAGTGCCCTTTACTCATTTAGCCCATCCTTCCATCCACAACCCCTCCAGTAACCCTCAGTTGGTTCTCCATATTTGTGAGTCTCTTATGTTTTGTCCCCCTCCCTGTTTTTATATTATTTTTGTTTCCCTTCCCTTATGTTCATCTGTTTTGTCTCCTAAAGTCCTCATATGAGTGAAGTCATATGATATTTGTCTTTCTCTGACTAATTTCACTTAGCATAATACCCTCCAGTTCCATCCACGTAGTTGTAAATGGGAAGATTTCATTCTTTTTGATTGCTGAGTAATACTCCATTGTATATACTTCCCACATCTTCTTTATCCGTTCATCCATCAATGGACATTTGGGCTCTTTCCATACTTTGGCTATTGTTGATAGTGCTGCTGTAAACATTGGGGTGCATTACACATGCTCATTCTAAGGAGACTGTTCTAAAGAGGACAAGATGGACCAACATGAACTGCTGCTTTAATAGCACCATGTAGCATCTTGGTGTTTTCCTAGAAATGATGAAATAGTTTGCCTTGAAAAGTTTTACTGTACTTTTCTAATAACTTCACACACAGTGGTCTAGGAGAGACCCTGTTCCCTCCTCTGTTACCAGAAATAGCAACAGCGTCTTGCTACCCTTCAGAATGGATAATCTCAAAGAGAGACCACTAACTCCAAAACTGTCACAAGGCAGCTATTTCTAGGGTTTGGTTGGTTGGTTGGCTATTATTTATTTATTAAGGCTTGGGCCCAAGTTGATTTATGACCAAAGTGGAACATGAACTTCCTTCTAAGATTCTAAGCAAGAAGTCATAGTATTTCTTGGGAGAATAAGAAGGACAATAGGGTCAAATTTCCCCTTTCCAAAAGAGAAAAGTCTATGCCATTTCCAGAAGAAATAAGTGGTTCTGTATTTAATAAAGGTAAGCCCCCCCCTTTCTGGAATTTAAAATGGGGCTCATAATTAAATTTCCTAAGAATCTTAGTGGATATGAAGTGGTCCGCAAATATGTCTTTTGATGAACAGAAAAGTCATGGCCTAAAAATTCTCCCATTCCTTTCCCACCAAAAGAAAGTTCAACAATCAAAGCATGTCACACCAAGAAGAGTTTGTATTGACATTTGAGACCAGATAATTCTTTGTTGTAGGAAGCTGTTCTGTGCATTGTAGGATGTTTAATAGCATCCTCCACCTCTAGCCACTAGATGCCAATAGCAACCCCTCCTCCAATCCCCCCCCCCCTCCAGGTTGTAACAACCAAAAATGTCTCTAGACATTGTTACATGTCCTTTGGGGGGACATCCCTGGTTGGAAACTACTGCTAAAGGAGAACCTCTCAGATAGTGATAGCTTTAGACTGAGCAATAGCCTTGGGCTCTTGGGTGGCTCAGTCCGTTGAGCATCTGGTCAGGTCATGATCTCATGGTCTGTGGGTTCGAGCCCCGCGTCGGACTCTGTGCCTACAGCTCGGAGCCTGGAGCCTGCTTCAGATTCTGTGTCTCCCTCTCTCTCTGCCCCTCCCCCACTCATGCTCTGTCTCTCTCTGTCTCAGAAATAAGTAAACACTAAAAAAATTTTTTAACTGAGCAATAGCCTGATTAAATGCAACGTGTGTGTTTCACAACCAGTCCTCATCCACTCTGGGAGAAGCACATAGCCCCTCAGGCAGAGAGGAAGATGTTGTCAGGGTGACCCCAAGCCACAAAGTCATAATTTTGATGAAAATGCAATGATGCCAACATTGATAAAAATACCCTCTGCCTTCTTCTTTAAACATCTCCTAGTAGTTACATGAAGCTTAACCCCAGTATATCTACCAAGGAAGCTGTAATCCAAAAGTTTCCCCCAAATCATTCAAGGTAAAGAACACAATAACATACAAAGGAGAGTTTTGTCTACTTAGCTTCAGTGTAATGGAAACAAAGGTCTAGTTCCTACCAATAGCCCTAGGTTTCTTCCCTTTTTTATGAGAAAGTCCCCGGTTATTCACTCAGATACCACAAGGAGAAATGCCAAGCAATGGGTAGAAACTCTATGAGTGTCATTCAGGTCCAGGTGATGATGATCATGATAAAAACATAAATACCTTGTTGTTTCATAGTTTACATAACCCTGTCTCATAAAGGTACCATTATCCTCCATTTTGTAAGTTTGAGAATTAAGGCTCAGAGAGAGAAACTGGCTGGCCCAAGATCACTGAGAGAGTAAATGGTCAAACTGAGACTCAAGCCCAGAAATTTAGATTCCAAATTTGGAGTGCTTTCAGTAGCTACAAAAGATAATGGCTAATAGCTAGAAATACATCCCAAAGGCACATATATTTGACAAATGTCTTCTCTAGGACAACCACAGAGCTACCTCTCTGCAGAGCCTTATGGTGGTGTCCTGTGATTGCAGGATCATATGAATGTTACCAAAACTGTACTTCAGAGAGCTGGCAAAGACGGAGAATTGCTGGAGAGGGAAATCCCATATTATAAGAACTCGCTAACATAAATACATGTTCTTTCAGTTGTTTTTCTAGTAGCGGTGAGGGATTTCTATTGATCCACCACCCACACACTTTCTCTCACCAGGTCTCCCTTAGGTCCAGGGACAAGCATTTGTGAGATGGCTAGCCTGGGATAGAGCAGAAGCCAGGGAAGACACAGAACCCAGCTAATTATCCATGTAGGGGCCAAGCTCTTAATGCAGGCCACATTAGAAGGATGCACTAGTGACCTCCAGTATCACATGACAGAGACCAGCTGTATAATCCAACACTGCCCACACACAGCGGCCACCGATTGTTTGAACAGCCAGTACCTCCTTTTCCTCCAGCAATAATACTCTACCCCTACAGTTCTTTGTATTTTTTTCTGCATTTATTTTATTTTTTTGTTTCTTATAAAGATAACAGACTTTTTATTTGTTTTTATTTTATCTTATTTTATTTTTAAATAGCATTTACTGTCAAGTTGGCTAACATACAGTGTGTACAGCGTGCTCTTGGTTTTGGGGGTAGATTCCTGTGATTTATCACTTACATACAACAAACAGTGCTTATCCCAACAAGTGCCCTCTTCAATGCCCATCATCCATTTCGCCCCCTACAGTTCTTTTTAAAAACTGTAATGCTCTTACATGCAACTGCTGGCCAGTGAACAGTTCCTCCCCTGGGATGTTTGGACTTGGGACTAGAGTTTGGCTGAGCTCTCCTGAAGCAGCCCTTTACCCTTTACCCTTTACCCTTTAGGTAAAGCCCTAAAATAAAAGGCTTCAGGAGATGTCACTGTTCATGTTTTCTCTCAGAGAATAAAGCTGGCTGTCGTGTGAGAGAAGAATAAAGCTGACTCTGGAGATAGGAGCTAGCACCTTGATCCTGAAATTCCTGAGACCCAACTACTTCCTGGTATTTCTGCAACTTGATGGTTTGGTGAGACACATCTTCCTTGAAAAGTCCTCCTCACTTAAATGACTCCACCTTTGGTTTCTGGCACTCACAATGACCCACTCACCTATTATATCCAGATAATACTATCTGGATAAGAAACCAAAGTGAAAGTTGATATAACTGGCCTGGCCAGACAAGAGCTAAGTAAGATACATGAAAAACAAGGAAAAACTCAGAACCATGCCCCTGGCATGGAGCCAATACACCAATTAGAGAATGTGCAAGCTTTTTCTTGATGTCATCTTAGCAAATCACTTAACTCCTAAGATACTGAAACACTGCTCTGCTCCCTCTTCAGCTTTGGAAAGACTGAAAAATTATATATGTTCATGATTCTGGGGAGAGCCAGAGTCCTGTTGCCAAGAAGTCAAATGTGGATGAGTGGAGGTTAACATTTGATGGTGGACTGAGTGAAGGGATACTTCAAAACAGGAGGAAAAGAAAAATCTAAGTAATAAAATTCTACCTTCTCATAATGTATTGGGGTAGGGAGTTTTTTTTTTTTTTTTTGGATGTATGAGGAATATCTAGCTGAAAGAATCTGAGTTTATAAAACCTTTTCAAATCAGTGACTCTTTCAGAAAAATCATGGATCCATAAATTGTAGATAAAACATCTTTGTCCATTGTTCCACTCTCCTCGTTCTGCCTATAATGCCGAAGAGATTGATTTGCATGACAGGCATATGCCATCTGTATTCTAGGATGACAAGTATTAAAAAAAAATACCAGATAATTTCCCACACTTGCACAGCAGACAAACCCACAATTATAGTGCATGATGAAGAGACAGCTTTAAGTTGTTATAAAATATCAACTGTCTGCAGAGCCCCCAAATGAACTAGAGTTGTTTGTTAGAGAAAACAAAGTGCTTTTTACGTTTCAGATTGATTAAACCAAAATTCATTCTAGTACTTCTGAGTCATATCACATCCCATACCACCTATTTGGAATACAATAAAATACAAGCAATTTTAATAATTAAAAAGAATTGTGCCTATATACAGGAACTCTTTAATTGTTACCCAAATCTACTTGATACAGATATGTAAGCACAAAGTAAGTGGTTTTAATTGTACTTTCATTGTGAATAAATAAAATGCTGAATTGTTGGAAGAATCAAGAGGTTACTCTCCCAGCAGAAGAGCTAAGAGGCATGGCTATTTTCTCAGACAGGAATTTTAAAAAGGACCTTTTTCTTTTTCTAAGGAACAATGGAGTGTGTTTATTAATAATGGAGTCTAGACCAAGGGACTGCTGCCCCCTGTAGAAGAGCTGGCACCCAGGGTCCAAGTTTAACTCAATGGCAATGAACTTTCTTTTCAGCTCTGAAGTTATTTTTACCTTGCCAGCTATGCAAATTAGCTCATGGCCTCAGAGCATGAAAGAAACCAGGCTGAGACCAGGTTAATATTTTATGAAAAAATGCAAATACTGCAAGCCACTGATCCTGGCCCTGATCTTCACATACTCTATAACTATCCTGTATAGATAGAACCATGGCAAATTTCTGTACCAATCTAGCATCAAAAAAAAGCAAGCTATATACAATTCACAAAAGAAGAAAGATAGAATATTTAAGGATTATATAAAAGAATTCCATAGCATTATAGTCAAAGAAATTCAAATTAAAGCAACACAATAGGCTGTTCTGCTGTCAAATTGCCATGACTAGAAAGAAAGCATATTGGTACAACTATTTTGCAAAGGTATCGGACAATGTGTATGCAGGCATTGAAGATGTTCACTTTCTCTGATCCAGTAGGTGTAGGAAATTATTTTAAGTCCATGCTCCAAAATTAGGACAAAGTTTTCTGCCTCTTCAAAGGTAGCACCCAATTCAAAAACCAGGACTGAGTTGAAAAGTGTGACCAGTCTGAATCTTGTTTGGGACCCTAAACTCCGTTTACAGCAGGTCCACATAGCATTATCCCTTCTAGCAGCCATTCTGCTTTAATGTACTGTGAATCCTTTCCTCACAAAATGCTGCTAAGACGGTTCTGTTTCCTCCTCTTTTCAGTATGGGGAAGCATGGATGGTTCTGGACTAGGAGAACAATGTGAGCAAAGCTATGCTTTTAGAAGGTCATCCAGCGGTGGTTGACGGAGTGGCCAGAGAGAGGACAGCTGCAGGGGCACAGTTGCTGGGAGAAGTTCTGCCACAGTCTTGCTGGGAGGCTCTGAACTTGGGGCGGTAACTGGGATGAAAAGGAAGTCCATTATCCCTGACTTCTCCGAATACTCAGCTTGCCGACAGGACATGCCTGCTCCACATGGTTGTCAGCAGGACTATTAAAATGTCTGAAGCTGTCAAAAAGAATCAAGGCAGCCACTATATGGCAAAGTGTGACTACAGTAAGGTGAGAGTTGCTGGTGTAATTTTCCAGAGGGGAAAACGAAGGCTAGACAGAAAAATTAGGCGGTGCTCAGGAGAGCCTCCCAAGCCGTCCCCTCCATGGATCCCACTGCATTGGCCATTTGTTCCTCTCAGAACCTCATGCTTAGGGTACCCTGGATGGCACTGTCAGAAAAGCCCTGCTGAAGGCCCACAGGCTGGGCTTTCCATGAGGCAGCAACCAGGGCCACAGGAGGGAGAGCAGAGGGAATGATGACCCCACCTAAGCAGATTCTCTAACACTCCACGGGCCCCCGCCAACGCGTCTTCTCCCAGAGCCAAGGAGGGGCTCACTCAGCACCCTGTTCTTGCACCTTGTAAGGCTGCATGCCTGCTCATCTCCTTGCTTCTGACATATTTGAAAGAAATAGGTGGGGGACTAAAAATTCTGTGCAAACCATGAGAAAAGTCACGAACTAGCAGATTCTCTAGTTCTCCCTCCAAACTCTGGTTTTACACGTCTCGGTGGCAGTGGTACTGCACACATTCAGGTCACTGTTCAGGTAATTAGGAACCTGAGCCCCTCAAAACTGGAAGCTTTAGCATTTCGTTACCTCAATATGACCACAGCGCCTCCTCATACCTCCTCAAATTCTTCCCACCAGCCCCAAAATGTGGCCTGAGGCCGAACACCTGGTACTATTGTGGGAAGGGGTGTGCTCAAAAGACCAGTGCCCACAGAGGTTTTCTGGGGCTGAGCTATCCAGAGACAATGAGACAGGCTGCTCCAACCCTTCCCATACCTCCCCACCCACACATACCCCCCATCTCTGTCCCTTCCAGCAGTTCAGATCTGCTGTGATCGTGAAGGGAGCCTGAACTTTTGCATCTTATTTCTATTCTTGCTTTAGAGGTGGCTATTATGGGGACACAAAGAGCTAAGAGTACCTCTCAAGGGTTTTGTGGAATGAAAATTCATGAGAATTCACTATTCTGGGATCAGCAGTATTTAGTGTAAACCTGCATGAAGGTATCCTGCACCCCTCCCATCCCAGAGGAAGAAGTCGTGTCAGTGTCATGCTGCGAGACCAGTAAGAAGATGCCTGAGCTACTGTGGTACAGAACCATATCTGAAGCAGAAAGCCCATCCTACATCCTTACTTCTGCAGTGTCCTTCACTGGTGACAGCAGCTGGACAACCAAGCATACCTACATCACTCAAAAATCATTTGCTAGTCTAGGGCCGTGTTTCCAATAATCTCAGAACATTTCCATTCTTTCTGACAGGGTTTAAGGAATAAAGTTTGGTGGAGACTTTCTGGTGAATTTCTTTCTGGGCTCCCTCTTCACAGAGCTTAAAGGCTGCCTGGTGCTCAGACCCACAGGAGCCACAGTTCCCATGGAAATGAATTCTCCCCTCATTTATTCATTCCTTCATTCCCGCAAGCCTGTACGTTTTCATTTCACGTGTATGAGGTACCAGACAATGTGAGGAGCTAAGCAAGACGGTCATGGTCCTGCCCTCATAGAGCTGACAATCCAGCAAACCAAGACCAAGGAGCGACCAGGGCAGCTCCCAGCTCTGCTGGTAGCAGGACACCATGGAAGTTCCTGCCTGGTTTTTTGTGCCTTAGTTTTCCCAGTGAGAAAATGGGGCTGCTAATGCTTCAGGGTTAAAAAGCTGCTTGCTTCTGTATGCAGCCATCCCTCCCACAGTAACACCAGAAGAAATTTCAGGGGGCACCAGATTATCCTGTGGACACGGTTGGGGGGTGGGTAAAAGGAAAAATAAGAACATGAAAATCAATGCCTATGGCACTCTTCTTCCAGGATCAATGTGGCTTGCTTCTTTGAAGACTTCTGCTATTTAGTGGAATACAGAGAAGCTTTTTTTGTGGACAAAAGAATTCTAAAACTACACCCTCTCCCTCCTTGAGTCTGCAACTCCATTTCTTCTACTTCAAGCACTAATCAGTGGGGAGATGGCTGGTGAGTATATCTTCCTGTGCCTGATGACCAATATTTGGCCATATACCACTGTGTGTCTTATAAATATATAAAGTAACTTTAAAAAAGTAAAACAAATTCTATTATGAGAAAAGTAAAAACCAAATAGGATATAAGAAAGACTACCTAATCATTTTCAATAATAACAATGGCCCAAATATGTCTGAAACTTTAAAACCTGAGAAGCACTTTTACATAAACATTCTCTTACAAGAACATCTCAACATCCTTAGAAATATTCTTTGCAGGGATTAGTGTCCCCATTTAAAAAAAATGAAAGGACCAAAACCCAAGATGGTTGAGTGATTTGCTGTTAGTCTCACAGATAAAAAGCCATAGTAGAACTAGACTTGAATCCAGTCTTTAGCTCCCAAGTCGAATGCTCATTTAGACTCAGCACTGAAAACACAACAAAAATATAGAAAATTGAAAGAGAATTTGTAAGAAAGTGAAGATAAAATCAAAGATTGTAGAAACCCAAAACAACCCAAACCCAAACAAATATCTTGATTTTAAAAAATCTAGAATAATAATAATAAAATAATTATAAATAATATAATATATAAATATAGTAAGTAAATAATAAAAATAACCAGTGAGCTCATTGTCAATCCCAGAAGAATTCCACAATAGATGGCTAAATTGTTTATGAGCAATGAGAAAGCAAGCTGGTCAAACACTGACTGGGAAAGCTTCACTCAGTGCCTTGTACAGGTGAGGAGGGCTCAGTAAATGTTAAGGGCTATTACTGTCACTATTATCACTGTTTCTTATTATCTGGAATTAGCAAGACATTGCTTGGAACAAACCCATCCAAGCTAACCTTGCTTCTTTTTTAATAGGGTTATTGGAAGAATAGATCAAATAAATGCTAAAGATCTGGTATTCCTATGTTTCACCAGCCCTTGACGAAATCTCTTACACTTTTAGAATGGTAGAGAGTACCATTGGATCAGAGTTGCTGACATTTGAAAAGTCTTGCTCAAATTATACTGATCACTGAATAAAAGATGGAGATAAGTATTGAGTTTGCTATTTAGAGCCTGTGAGAGCTTGGGCAACTTATCTAACCTCTCTATAGTTCCATTTCCTCATAAGAAATAATAATAATAATAATAACAACAACAACAACAACAACAACCATCTCAAAAGACCAGTGATTAGACAGACAGACACACAGCAAATGTTAGCTGTTGATGTAATTATATCCTTTAGGAGGTTCCTAGAGGAACGCTACTGTTTTATCACCACTTCTATCCATTTCAACATAGTTATCAACAGCTTAGATGAAAACAGCAAAAATGTAGAAAAATGTAGAAAACTAGAGGGGAGTGACAACTGTTCATATATGAAAGATTTGAGAATGACAATAACAAGCTTCCTATCAGCCAACGGTGTGATGAAAGGGATAGACAGTAAGCTCAGACTGTGTTTGTAGATGTATGGTATCATCCAAAAGCACTCTATGTGACTCAGACCATTAGAATACTAGGTTCAGTTCTGGATGGCATATTTTAAGAACCAAATGGAGAAATGTGGGGGAAGAGGTTAGCACAGGGGGTCTTGAGGTGATGTCAGGTGAGAAATAGTTGAGAAAGGTATGAATGTTCTGTTTGGCACCAAGTGGTTGTCATTTGGATGAAGACTTACACTGCTTTTCTTCTTGGCATAATGTAAGCCAGTAGATCAAATTAGAAAGGGCCAGATTTTGCAAAAAAAGACAAAGACAGACAGGGAGGGAGGAAAGAAATCTAGGAGCTATCCAACAACAATGGAATGGTGTGGCTTGCCCAGTAGTGAGCTCTCCATCATAAGAAAAGTCCAAGCAGGGGCTTGGTGACCAGCTGTCAGGAATATTGTTGGGGAGACTGATGAACGAAATGATCTTAAAGGCCATTTTCAATTCTCAGAGGCTATGATCCCCACCCTCTGCCCTCCTCATAACTTTCTTCCACATACCCCTTCCCCCATCAAGGTCACTGTGGAGCTCCCAATCCCATGAACACCTGCCAAAATTTGGCCTGTGAAATGTCTATTCAACAGTGAAGGATTCAGCTGGCTGAACTGGTTGGCCTGTCTGAAGATTTCAACACCGCAGCAAGTGACCCTCTGGAATCCCAATGAATTGTCGAGAGAGCATCAGCAGCCTTGGCTCCAAGCAGCCTGCATTGGGGACCTCAGCCACACAGGCCAAATGCTGCATCACCAGCTCCCCACCCCCAACCGCCCACCATCACCATAGCAACCACTGGGGCTGACTACCTCGAAAGGCATTTCAATTCAGGCAGAGGGAGGCCCAGTTTTTCCTGTCATTTCCCAAAGTAGTGAGCCCTAAGGGGATGCAGGTAGGAGGACTGAAGAGGGGAAGTTTCTCCTGTCCTTCCCCAACAGGCTGCCCTGAGGCTACCTCAAGACACAGACTGTCATGCATAAATCCATAAATCCATAGCTTGACCTTCTCACTCTCTTACTCTAACCAAAAGAGAGAGGGAGAGAGAGAGGGAGAGAGAAAGAGAGAGGGAGAGAGAGAGTGCCACTGGGGAATTTCATTATTTTTAGAAGCAAAATCACTTAGCAACCTAAATGTCCCATTCTTCCCCACCCCTCCAAAAGCCTAGAGAAATAAATGCAGTATTAAGGACTCCAGTGTTTGGCTCTGATACAGTGTAAGGATATAATAATAATAATGCTTTCTATTTACACAGAAATAAAGCTTGCCTTCCAAGGAGCTCAGACTGTCTTGGTAAAATTGAGGTGCTCATCCTTCACACCCAGCTCCCTTGCCTCTCACTGCAAACTGCAAAAGTTCTCTGCTCTTTGACAAAAGCCTACAACCAGAATGGACTTTATGCATGGAATTGAACACCCCAAGCAATAATAATTCCATCCCACAGAGACAGGGCCCCTGTATATCACTGTCTGCCATTAAGAGAAAGCTATTATTTCTAGCAAGGAAGAATAAAAACGGCAGCGTTTCTCAGACAAATGCCAACAGTGGATTCTTTCCTTACATTTGACCCTGTTAACAATTCTTTTCTTGTAGAAACTCCTCTTTCATTTCCCTGCTAATGGTCTCCACTAATCTGCCTCCCCTTCCTTTTCCTGCTGCACCTGGGGCTCCCTCTTAGGTCCTCCGTATTTTCCCCTGGAGTCTATCCTTGGCCTCTTCTCTCTCTGTCTCTCCCCTCCTCTGGGGCAATCTGACCAATGTCTATGGTCTCACCTGCCAGCCACACACTGATGAACCACAGATGTCCACACAGATGCCTGTGCTGAGCTCCATTCCCAGTGGTCCAGAAGGCATATCCAAACCAACAAAGATAGAAATACCTCACACCTCCAGACTACTCCTCATCCAGTGTATTATCTCTCAGGGAAGGGATTCCATCCACCAAAACTGGATTCATCTTTGCTTTTTCCCTCTCCCTCATCACATAAATTTAAAGATCCCAACATTGTATCTGTCCCCTTCAGTCTGGTCTCACTGACACAATCCAGGTTCATATCTTCATTTTTTCTCTAGACAATAAAGAATATAAAGGATAGCCCCTAACTGGTCGTCAGGGTTCCAGTCTGACCCCTTTCTTCCTAATCACACACATGCACCAGCCTCTGAAGGTTGGAAGGTCTACCCATCCAGGGATTCTACTACTCTCCTGCTTTAAACCTTTAATGACCCTCTATTGCCTTCACAATAAAATCCAAACATGTTATCATGGTACACAAGACCCCACTCTTCCTACCTGGCTGCTCAGCTATATCTGGAACCACCCTCCCTCATGCTCCCAACACTCCAGCCCTGCACACTAGCAGGCCATTCTCCAATGCGGCATGTCTGCTCTCGCTTCTGTGCCTTTGCCTGTGTTCCCTCTCTGTGGCTTTATTTCCCAGTCACACTGTTGAGGAAGCCCCTCTGAATAAGTCTCCATTCAAGCAACACCTCCTCTGCATGGTTTCTTTCCCTGTCTCCTCCCAGAAGAGCTAGATAGTTCATCCTTCACACTCCCTGAGCACCTTGAACTTTCCTTTCTCATAGCCCTATCACCCTTATTGTAATGGTTGGATTCAAGGTCTAATTTTCTAAGATATTCTGAATCCTGCAGGAAGGGCTATCTACCATCTTTGTGTCTCCTGAACTTATCAGAAGGTTTACCCCTTTATAAGCACTTACACCTGTCAACAAGGTGCTCCAGTTTCCAGAGCCCCACACTGTCCCACTGAGGGCATTCCAGATGCCCTCCTCTGAGGGCATTCCAGATGGTTAGCATCTCTTATACAGCATGACCCTTGAATTAGCACATCACTTATATGGGGAGTGAAGTTAATAGAACACATGTATTCCTACTATCTTTTAGCTGGACCCTACATTTCTACCAATACAAACTAAGACAATATTAAACCATAAAAACACAAATCTTATGTGAATTGCTGGAAAGGCATAGCTCTGCTATCTGGTTCTTAAGTTATTCAATTATAAAATCCTAATTCAGCTCTTTACAATTTCCCCCTTTCATTTTATTACTTATTTAGGACTATGGATCTACTTAACTAGAGATCTGGGGACATCTAATCATTGTTATCCACTCCCTTCCCCTACCAGAAGACACATATCTAAGCCCCATGGGGTTCCACTTATTTATAGCTCCTCCAGCAAGTATTTTGGGCCCCCAAGGGCAACACCCCTCTTCCATCCTTCTGTTTTGGACAGATTCACGCCCCATAAGTTTTCAAAAAGTTCTAAAATTGAGGCAGTATCATTGTAAAGGAGAGATAAGTGAATCTGGAAGCAGCCTGAAGGTGAGCTGTTATACCTACACCTCCCTACCTCTGAAGATAAGTGACATGAATGTGGCCTTCTCTTATTCCCTTATTTATTCCTCTTTCCAGAGAGGGGAAGTAGGCTGAATTAAAAGCAAACACAGCTGGCCCCTTTCTCTTCAGCCTTTCTTCCTCCCTTCTCTCTCTAGCCCTTCAGTCATTCCCTGCAGTCCTATCCTAATCCATTCACTTCTGTCCTTTTCTTTAAAAAAATGTTTTTAATGTTTATTTATTTGGGAGAGAGAGATAGAGAACAATCAGGGGAGGGGCAGAGAGAGGGAGAAAGAGAATCCCAAGCAGGCTGTGCATTGCTAGTGCAGAGCCCATTGTGGGGCTCAAACTCACAAACCATGAGATCATGACCTGAGCCAAAATCAAGAGTTGGATGTTTAACCGACCGAGCCACCCAGGCACCCCGCTTCTGTTCTTTTCTTAATACCCTCAAAGCATGGCTTGACAATCCAGTCATGTGACATTTCTCCTAACCACCTGATGGAGCTTTGGGGTTAAGGAAACTAAAACCACGCTACCAGGCTGATAACTCAGAAGTCCTTGCTCCTTCTGCTAGTCATAACCCACACCTTTACCACCAGTGACTTTAGGCTGGCTTTCCTTATTTGGACCTCCATTTCCTTATTCACAAAATGAGGTCACACTTTCCACCTCTGAATTGGAATCAAAGAAGAACAACTCCTCTTTCTGTCTAGCATTTCCTTTCCTTTTCCTCTAGACATACCTTTCCTTCTCAGACCATATTGGTTGAGGTGCTTGGAAAATGCTGCCTGTCTCCTGTTACCTGGGAACTTGCTCTATTCTCTGTACCACAAAGTAAACAATAAAATGTCATCTCTTCATTATCTGGGCTGATAAAAGTAGGAAGAAACCTAGCCAACTAACCATAATGGATAAAACCAAAGTCATTTATTGTGCATTTGACTTTGAGAGGAAGTTAGAGACACACTCAGAGACATACAACTATCTCTGCCCATCTGGAAACCATCCCAAACCCTCCCAACCTGGCCTTCATCCCAGCCTGGGGTTTGGCCACAGTGTGGAAAGAGGTCCTGGGCTGTGCAGATAGACCACATGTGGATAAGATGGTGTTGACTGTGTCATCATTCATAATATTCAATTCAACAACAATGTATGGAGCACAACCATGTGCAAGAAATTGTGTGGCCAAAGAAACCTCCAGGCCATACAGAGAAAGACTTCTTATTGTCCCTGGAAACTCAGAATCCAGAAAGAAGCAGGGGTTTGTTCATAAATTATCCACACGATCTGAGCAACAATCAAGGTGCTAATGAAGTGCTATGAGAACAGAGAGGGGGTACCTAATTCTAACCAGGTGGTTCTGAGAAGTTGCAGAGGCAACACTGGTGTGGGTGGACAGGTCCCCATCACAGCTAATAGCTTAAATGTGAGCTTTGCCTGGAACTGTCCTTGAAACCCAGTGAAACAACAAATAGACAGTGAGTTCTATTCCATGCCTGGAACCGTGGAAGATGCTTTGGGCTACAAAAGATATTTAAGACAGTTTTGACTTCTGTGCATAAAGTAATTAGTGAACAAGGTAATGTTATATTCTGATATAAAAGGACTCAATGTGTGGAACTGACAATAAGAATGAGATCAGGCTAGAATAACGTGCTAATTGCATGGCAAAGGCAATGAATAAGAAATCCTCCACAAATATGGTTATTTACTTCTGCCACATCTCCGTTGCTGTTAACGGCAACATCCTCGCTAGCTGTGGATGACAACACTTCCTCTTTGGCTTCAGGCCACATGTGATGAAAGGAGTGCTGGCCTGGGACTGGGGGGCCTGGTCCAGGAATCAATCACCTGGTATATACTCATAAGCAGGTTACTTCCTCTGTTGGGGCCTCTAGAGAGAAGCAGGACTCAAGGATCTCTGAGGTCCCTTCCAATTCAAATGTGGTTCTGAATGTAGAAGAACCAGACATCGTGGTGCAAAGCTTTGAGAAGGACAAAGGATGCACAGGAGGAAGAAGGAGGGATGACAGAAGGGGTTCCAGGTGAGGGTGGATCCTGAGCAGGGATCTGAAGGTCAGAAAGGAAGCATGAGCTCGTGGCTACAGTGTTCGAGGCAGTGTGGAGACAACATCACCAACTGAGAAAGGCTTCAGACCTTCAGAAGAGTTCAGACCCGAGACAACAGGAAATAGCCAGCCATTCTAGGTTCCCACTCAGGGTCATGTCTTGCCACAGAAGGGGCATTAAGGAGATATGACAGTCAACAGACTGAAACTGTGGAGGAAATGAAGGCAAGAAGCCAACCAATGAGCCATTAAATCACCTGTATTACTGAGGTGATAAGGGTGCAGGCTGGTGGCTGGGAGGAGGACACTGAAGGAAAGAACAAAGGGCTTATTCTAAAAGACAAGACTTGGGACTTGGAACGTATAGGTATGAAGAATGCAGAAAAGTGAGGAGTCTAATACCTATCTTATCACTCCTGACCCCAGGCTGACACCGGACTCTAAATCCCCAGAGTTTGAAATAGCCCAACACCAATGTCTGTGCTCTGTGCAATGGGCAGCTGACAAAGAGAGGCAGGATAGCAACCGATGAGTGTGCACTGACCCCACAGACACTTTTGTATGGAGAAGAGGGACTACTTAACATCGTGTCTCCGACAGCAGCTAGCACGGTGCTTGGCACAGAATGGATGATCAGCAGTTGCTTAATTGAGAGCTTCCTACTCTGAATCTTAAGTAATCCCTCATTTAACTTTAGAAACCTTAAGAGGCGTCAAACACAGAAGAGAGCAAGTCTGAGAAGGGAAAAGGGACAATCTGAGGTAGAAAACAGAAGGCACAGCCTCAGCAGGGGCTCATGTGAAGACACCGAGGGCAACAGGAAGAGGGAAGGAAAGGTGATCGAGGTAAGGCCTTGCAGCAACTATAGGATTATAAATCAGCAGGCTTCCAAATGCCCTACCTTAGTGTCATCACCTCCACAAGGCAGGAGGAGGGCACTGCCTGCTTTCAGAAAGGAGGGCAGAGGTTCAGGGAAAGAAGAAGCTGGCAAGAGCCTGAGTCTCAATACTCAGGCCAGAGAGCTCTCTGCCAGGCCTCCGTGCTCCTCAGGGATGGCACACACTGGCAGGCTTCCCAACTGGCCTGGGACCACTTCAGAACTTGATGACTTGGCATACATCTGCCTTCAAGCCAAGCTTTGTGTCTGCTGGATGCAAACTCTCCAGCTACCAAACTGTCAAAGGCCAGCCTGCCGCCTTCCCACCGCTGGCACAGGCTTTCCTCTCATAGTGGCTGACTAGCCCAGAGCTCCACACCTCTGCCCACCCTCTCCCTACACCCCAAGATGACTGTTTGAGGTTCAGAGCCCCACCCCGACAAAGTGGCCACCCTGGAGTAGCATTTGGTCACCTCATCTGCACATCAGTATACTACCATGTAAAGACCAAGGAAAGAATATACTTTAGGAAAACAGCAAAGAAAGAGGTTAGACTGGGGGATGGGGGGTTGAGGGGGTCCCAGTGATAGCTTTTGAGCAAGAAATAAAAACTCCTCTCTCCTAGAAACAGGGGTAAAAGGCAGAGGCCTTGAAACCCAAGAGGGAAAAGGAAGGAAATCCATAACCATAGAGATCTACATGAGGAATTGTCCAGAACTCCAGCAACAGAGAGCTCCTAGGACCAAGCAGGCAGGCTGTGGTTTCCTGGCTTCTCTTCTCTTTCCTGTTGTATCAGGAGAAATTCTCTCCTCAGGCTCCTAGAGTTCCTGTGTCCTGCCCTGATGGAGCCTGTGTGGATCCAGGAGTAGTTGTAAGGGTGCCCTCAATGCAGCAGGCAGAGTGGGGAGAAGAGGGGCAGGGCCAGGCCCACCAGTGGGCTTTCCAGCTGAGAACTACCATCACCTGCAGCCCTACCGGAAACATGGAGCCCAATGTGAGAGTCCCTGAAAGGGCCCTAAAACCTAAAATTCCAAAGACTATAAAATACTATATTTCCGATGAGGTATTTCAGAAATTCAGAAAATAAAACATACACCACAACGTACACAGTCCTACAGTCTCCTATTTAACAAGGGTTTACCATTTTGGTATTTGCTTCGAATCATTTTTTAAAAGATATGAAGGTGTTAGATCCAGAGTAATCACTGTTGTGGAATTGGTTGTACCAGTTATATACAGATTTATGTACCTTCCCAGTAGAGCTAGGTGTTTTCTAGCTCAGTTGTTTTCAACACAGTCCAAGAACCACCTGCATCAGAGTTATCTGGGTACTTGCTTAACATGCAGATTCCTGACCTTCTTGGAGTAAGGCCAAAATTGTGCTTTTTAATTTTTTTTTTTCAACATTTTTAATTTTTATTTTTGGGACAGAGAGAGACAGAGCATGAATGGGGGAGGGGCAGAGAGAGAGGGAGACACAGAATCGGAAACAGGCTCCAGGCTCTGAGCCATCAGCCCAGAGCCCGACGCGGGGCTCGAACTCACGGACCGCGAGATCGTGACCTGGCTGAAGTCGGACGCTTAACCGACTGCGCCACCCAGGTGCCCCCAAAATTGTGCTTTTTAAATAAGCACTCCAGATGTTTTTAATGCACACTAAAGCTTTAAGGGCCACTGTTCTAGCTTAGGTCTTTAAGCCTTCTTAAAATGCCAAAAAAACAAAACAAAAACAAAAACAAAACAAAACAAAACAAAAAAACATTGACCAAAGCAAACCAACCAACCCTGGGAAGGGTGACCCTTTAAACTGCTGTCACTTACTACTCCATGTAAATGACAGATCAGAAGCAGGCCTTCTACTCTGTCCAATGGGTCAGCTTGCTGCTTCCCTGTCACTTCCATGGCTCACTTAGAGCCACAATAAAACAAGAATGATAGTTATTATCTTCAGAAAGGGAGACAGGGAGAGAACAGAGCTAAAAGGCCCCCCATACCTAAGTGTCCCGTTCCCATCATCCCACCGCTGCCACCACATGTAGCACATCTCTGGCACCTTATAGATTGTAACAGAGTAATAGTATATGCTGTAATTGGATATTTGTATTTTTGTTGCTCTCTTAATTTAGCAGCTTTATATACCAGCTTTATTAAGTTTGTTTACAATCATAAAATTCTCCCATTTAAAGTGGTTTTCTCCCATCCAGTCGTTTTTAATATATTCAAAGAGTTGTCCAACTATCACCACTATATAATTCCAGGACATTTTAATCACTCCAAAAACAAATCCCATACCCATTAGCAGTCACTCCCCATCCAGCCTCCCCCCACCCTTTGGTAACCACTATTTCTATGAATTTGTCTATCCTGAACTTCTCATATAAATGGAATTATATAGTATGTCGCCTTTTTGAAGGACTTCCACTTTGCAGTTTTCAGGTTCATTCGTGTTGTAGCATGAAGTCAGTACTTCCTTCCTTTTCATCATCAAATAGTATTCCATTATATAATAAATCATATTTTGTTTGTCCATTCATCAGCTAATGGACACCTGGGTGCTTAGCAGTTTTTCGCTACTATGAATAGTGCTGTTAAGGGCATTCAGGTACAAGTTTTTGATAGGCACATGTTTTCATTTTTCTTAAGGATATGCCTAAAAGTGAAATCGCTGCGGCTTATGGTAACTCTATGGTTAATATTTTGAGAAGCTGACAAACTGTTCTGCAAAGTGGCTGTACAATTTTACATTCCCACCAGCAATGTCTAAGGGTGCTAATTTCTCCACAGTCCTGCCCAACACTTACTATTGTCCGTCTTTTTTTATCATAATCATTCTAGTGGATGTGAAGAGGTATCCCCTTGAGGTTTAGCTTTGCATTTCTTTAATGGCTAATAATGTTGAGCACCCTTTCCAGTGCTTATTGTCCATTTGCATACTTATTCTTTAAAGCTTTTACCAGAATTTGAGGGCAAGATGGCGGCTTAGGAGGACGCTGGGCTCACCGCACGTCCTGCTGATCACTTAGATTCCATCTACATCTGCCTAAATAACCCAGAAAACCGCCAGAGGATTAGCAGAACGGAGTCGCCGGAGCCAAACGCAGACGAGAGGCCCACGGAAGAGGGTAGGAAGGGCGGCGAGGCGGTGCGCGCTCCACGGACTGGCGGGAGGGAGCCGGGGCGGAGGGGCGGCTCGCCCGCCAAGCACAGCCACCGAGTCTGGCTTGCAAAAGCGGAGGGGCCTGACGGACTGTGTTCCCACAACAAGCGCGACTTAGCGTCTGGGAGGTCATAAGTTAACAGCTCAGCTCGGAAAGCGGGAAGGCTGGAGGACAAAGGGAGGGAGAGCTGCTGAGCCCACTGACAACAGAGCTCAGTTTGGTGGGGAACAAAGGCGCTCGCCAGCGCCATCTCCCCCGCCCATCCCCCAGCCGAAATCCCAAAGAGAACCTGTTCCTGCCGGGGAACTTGCTCGCTCCGCGCAAACACCCAACTCTGCGCTTCGGCGGAGCCAAACCTCCGGCAGCGGATCTGACTCCCTCCCGCTGCCACAGGGCCCCTCCTGAAGTGGATCACCTAAGGAGAAGCGATCTAAGCCTGCCCCTCCTGCCCCCGAGCACCTTGCCTACCCACCCCAGCTAATACGCCAGATCCCCAGCATCACAAGCCTGGCACGGTGCAAGTAGCCCAGACGAGCCACACCACCCCACAGTGAATCCCGCCCCTAGGAGAGGGGAAGAGAAGGCACACACCAGTCTGACCGTGGCCCCAGCGGTGGGCTGGGGACAGACATCAGGTCTGACTGCGGCCCCGCCCACCAACTCCAGTTATACACTACAGCACAGGGGAAGTGCCCTGCAGGTCCGCACCACTCCAGGGACTATCCAAAATGACCAAGCGGAAGAACTCCCCTCAGAAGAATCTCCAGGAAATAACAACAGCTAATGAGCTGATCAAAAAGGATTTAAATAATATAACAGAAAGTGAATTTAGAATAATAGTCATAAAATTAATCGCTGGGCTTGAAAACAGTATACAGGACAGCAGAGAATCTCTTGCTACAGAGATCAAGGGACTAAGGAACAGTCACGAGGAGCTGAAAAACGCTTTAAACGAAATGCATAACAAAATGGAAACCACCACAGCTCGGCTTGAAGAGGCAGAGGAGAGAATAGGTGAACTAGAAGATAAAGTTATGGAAAAAGAGGAAGCTGAGAAAAAGAGAGATAAAAAAATCCAGGAGTATGAGGGGAAAATTAGAGAATTAAGTGATACACTAAAAAGAAATAATATACGCATAATTGGTATCCCAGAGGAGGAAGAGAGAGGGAAAGGTGCTGAAGGGGTACTTGAAGAAATAATAGCTGAGAACTTCCCTGAACTGGGGAAGGAAAAAGGCATTGAAATCCAAGAGGCACAGAGAACTCCCTTCAGACGTAACTTGAATCGATCTTCTGCACGACATATCATAGTGAAACTGGCAAAATACAAGGATAAAGAGAAAATTCTGAAAGCAGCAAGGGGTAAACGTGCCCTCACATATAAAGGGAGACCTATAAGACTCGTGACTGATCTCTCTTTTGAAACTTGGCAGGCCAGAAAGAATTGGCACGAGATTTTCAGGGTGCTAGACAGAAAAAATATGCAGCCGAGAATCCTTTATCCAGCAAGTCTGTCATTTAGAATAGAAGGAGAGATAAAGGTCTTCCCAAATAAACAAAAACTGAAGGAATTTGTCACCACTAAACCAGCCCTACAAGAGATCCTAAGGGGGACCCTGTGAGACAAAGTCCCAGAGACATCACTACAAGCATAAAACATACAGACATCACAATGACTCTAAACCCGTATCTTTCTATAATAACACTGAATGTAAATGGATTAAATGCGCCAACCAAAAGACATAGGGTATCAGAATGGATAAAAAAACAAGACCCATCTATTTGCTGTCTACAAGAGACTCATTTTAGACCTGAGGACACCTTTAGATTGAGAGTGAGGGGATGGAGAACTATTTATCATGCGACTGGAAGCCAAAAGAAAGCTGGAGTAGCCATACTTATATCAGACAAACTAGACTTTAAATTAAAGGCTGTAACAAGAGATGAAGAAGGACATTATATAATAGTTACAGGGTCTATCCATCAGGAAGAGCTAACAATTATAAATGTCTATGCACCGAATACCGGAGCCCCCAAATATATAAAACAATTACTCATAAACATAAGCAACCTTATTGATAAGAATGTGGTAATTGCAGGGGACTTTAATACACCACTTACAGAAATGGATAGATCATCTAGACACACGGTCAATAAAGAAACAAGGGCCCTGAATGAGACATTGGATCAGATGGACTTGACAGATATATTTAGAACTCTGCATCCCAAAGCAACAGAATATACTTTCTTCTCAAGTGCACATGGAACATTCTCCAAGATAGATCATATACTGGGTCACAAAACAGCCCTTCATAAGTTTACAAGAATTGAAATTATACCATGCTTACTTTCTGACCACAATGCTATGAAGCTTGAAATCAACCACAGAAAAAAGTCTGGAAAACCTCCAAAAGCATGGAGGTTAAAGAACACCCTACTAACGAATGAGTGGGTCAACCAGGCAATTAGAGAAGAAATTAAAAAATATATGGAAACAAATGAAAATGAAAATACAACAATCCAAACGCTTTGGGACGCAGCAAAGGCAGTCCTGAGAGGAAAATACATTGCAATCCAGGCCTATCTCAAGAAACAAGAAAAATCCCAAATACAAAATCTAACAGCACACCTAAAGGAACTAGAAGCAGAACAGCAAAGGCAGCCTAAGCCCAGCAGAAGAAGAGAAATAATAAAGATCAGGGCAGAAATAAACAATATAGAAACTAAAAAAACTGTAGAGCAGATCAACGAAACCAAGAGTTGGTTTTTTGAAAAAATAAACAAA
Organism: Prionailurus viverrinus; assembly: GCF_022837055.1. Taxonomy (NCBI): domain Eukaryota; kingdom Metazoa; phylum Chordata; class Mammalia; order Carnivora; family Felidae; genus Prionailurus; species Prionailurus viverrinus. The sequence goes on from NC_062577.1 coordinate 24,112,221, forward strand.
ATTGACAAACCTCTAGCCAGGCTTCTCAAAAAGAAAAGGGAGATGACCCAAATACATAAAATCATGAATGAAAATGGAATTATTACAACCAATCCCTCAGAGATACAAACAATTATCAGGGAATACTATGAAAAATTATATGCCAACAAACTGGACAACCTGGAAGAAATGGACAAATTCCTGAACAACCACACTCTTCCAAAACTCAATCAGGAGGAAATAGAAAGCTTGAACAGACCCATAACCAGCGAAGAAATTGAATCGGTTATCAAAAATCTCCCAACAAATAAGAGTCCAGGACCAGATGGCTTCCCAGGGGAGTTCTACCAGACGTTTAAAGCAGAGATAATACCTATCCTTCTCAAGCTATTCCAAGAAATAGAAAGGGAAGGAAAACTTCCAGACTCATTCTATGAAGCCAGTATTACTTTGATTCCTAAACCAGACAGAGACCCAGTAAAAAAAGAGAACTACAGGCCAATATCCCTGATGAATATGGATGCAAAAATTCTCAATAAGGTACTAGCAAATCGAATTCAACGGCATATAAAAAGAATTATTCACCATGATCAAGTGGGATTCATTCCTGGGATGCAGGGCTGGTTCAACATTCGCAAATCAATCAACGTGATACATCACATTAACAAAAAAAAAGAGAAGAACCATATGATCCTGTCAATCGATGCAGAAAAGGCCTTCGACAAAATCCAGCACCCTTTCTTAATAAAAACCCTTGAGAAAGTTGGGATAGAAGGAACATACTTAAAGATCATAAAAGCCATTTATGAAAAGCCCACAGCTAACATCATCCTCAACGGGGAAAAACTGAGAGCTTTTTCCCTGAGATCAGGAACACGACAAGGATGCCCACTCTCACCGCTGCTGTTTAACATAGTGCTGGAAGTTCTAGCATCAGCAATCAGACAACAAAAGGAAATCAAAGGCATCAAAATTGGCAAAGATGAAGTCAAGCTTTCGCTTTTTGCAGATGACATGATATTATACATGGAAAATCCGATAGACTCCACCAAAAGTCTGCTAGAACTGATACGGGAATTCAGCAAAGTTGCAGGATACAAAATCAATGTACAGAAATCAGTTGCATTCTTATACACTAACAATGAAGCAACAGAAAGACAAATAAGGAAACTGATCCCATTCACAATTGCACCAAGAAGCATAAAATACCTAGGAATAAATCTAACCAAAGATGTAAAGGATCTGTATGCTGAAAATTATAGAAAGCTTATGAAGGAAATTGAAGAAGATTTAAAGAAATGGAAAGACATTCCCTGCTCATGGATTGGAAAAATAAATATTGTCAAAATGTCAATACTACCCAAAGCCATCTACACATTCAATGCAATCCCAATCAAAATTGCACCAGCATTCTTCTTGAAACTAGAACAAGCAATCCTAAAATTCATATGGAACCACAAAAGGCCCCGAATAGCCAAAGGAATTTTGAAGAAGAAGACCAAAGCAGGAGGCATCACAATCCCAGACTTTAGCCTCTACTACAAAGCTGTCATCATCAAGACAGCATGGTATTGGCACCAAAACAGACACATAGACCAATGGAATAGAATAGAAACCCCAGAACTAGACCCACAAACGTATGGCCAACTCATCTTTGACAAAGCAGGAAAGAACATCCAATGGAAAAAAGACAGCCTCTTTAACAAATGGTGCTGGGAGAACTGGACAGCAACATGCAGAAGGTTGAAACTAGACCACTTTCTCACACCATTCACAAAAATAAACTCAAAATGGATAAAGGACCTAAATGTGAGACAGGAAACCATCAAAACCTTAGAGGAGAAAGCAGGAAAAGACCTCTCTGACCTCAGCCGTAGCAATCTCTTACTGGACACATCCCCAAAGGCAAGGGAATTAAAAGCAAAAGTGAATTACTGGGACCTTATGAAGATAAAAAGCTTCTGCACAGCCAAGGAAACAACCAACAAAACTAAAAGGCAACCAACGGAATGGGAAAAGATATTCGCAAATGACATATCGGACAAAGGGCTAGTATCCAAAATCTATAAAGAGCTCACCAAACTCCACACCCGAAAAACAAATAACCCAGTGAAGAAATGGGCAGAAAACATGAATAGACACTTCTCTAAAGAAGACATCCGGATGGCCAACAGGCACATGAAAAGATGTTCAGCGTCGCTCCTTATCAGGGAAATACAAATCAAAACCACACTCAGGTATCACCTCACGCCAGTCAGAGTGGCCAAAATGAACAAATCCGGAGACTATAGATGCTGGAGAGGATGTGGAGAAACGGGAACCCTCTTGCACTGTTGGTGGGAATGCAAATTGGTGCAGCCGCTCTGGAAAGCAGTGTGGAGGTTCCTCAGAAAATTAAAAATAGACCTACCCTATGACCCAGCAATAGCACTGCTAGGAATTTATCCAAGGGATACAGGAGCGCTGATGCATAGGGCCACGTGTACCCCAATGTTCATAGCAGCACTCTCAACAATAGCCAAATTATGGAAAGAGCCTAAATGTCCATCAACTGATGAATGGATAAAGAAATTGTGGTTTATATACACAATGGAATATTACGTGGCAATGAGAAAAAATGAAATATGGCCTTTCGTAGCAACGTGGATGGAACTGGAGAGTGTGATGCTAAGTGAAATAAGCCATACAGAGAAAGACAGATACCATATGGTTTCACTCTTATGTGGATCCTGAGAAACTTCACAGGAACCCATGGGGGAGGGGAAGGAAAAAAAAAAAAAAAGAGGTTAGAATGGGAGAGAGCCAAAGCATAAGAGACTTAAAAACTGAGAACAAACTGAGGGTTGATGGGGGGTGGGAGGGAGGAGAGGGTGGGTGATGGGTATTGAGGAGGGCACCTTTTGGGATGAGCACTGGGTGTTGTATGGAAACCAATTTGTCAATAAATTTCATAAAAAAAAAAAAAAAAAAAAAAAAAAAAAAAAAAATAAAGCTTTTACCAAAGAACCTGGAACCATATTAAATAGTGGGTTTCAAAGTGCAGTCCACACACACACACACACACACACACACACACACACACACCAGCAGCATCGTCACGACCATAAATCTTATTAGAAATGCAAATTCCTGGGGTGCCTGGGTGGCTCAGTCAGTTAAGTGTCTGACTTTGGCTCAGGTCATGATCTCACGGGTCATGGGTCTGAGCCCCACGTCAGGCTCTGTGCTGACAGCTCAGAGCCTGGAGCCTGCTTTGGATTCTGTGTCTACCTCTCTCTCTGCCCCTCTCCTGCTCATGCTCTGTCTCTCTCTGTCTCTGTCTCTTAATAATGAATAAATGTTAAAAATAAAAGAGAAAGAAATGCAAATTCCCAGGCCTTACCTCAAATCTCCTGAATCAGAAATTCTGGGGTGGGGCCCAGCGATGTGTGTTTAAAAGCTCTCCAAGTGATTCTGATATAGGTTTCAGTCCGAAAATCAGTGCTGTAGAATAGCGTCTCTTATAGGGTGCTCCACAGTATTTTACCAGGTGATATTTGATAAAGAAATGTTTTAGTGACAAAAATTTGGGAAACATTAGGCTAATCAAAACACCCTTTACTCAGGACTTCTCAGCTTCTTTAATGTGTATGCACAGGTGGATCTCCAAGATGGAGATCTAATGTGCAGCATTTCCCAATACTATATAAGCATGAAACCTCTTTTACATGGAACATCTTATAGGCCTAGAGGTTCCCTAGAGGTTCCTTTGAGAAGCACTCCTTCAAAGGTCTTCTGTTAAAGAAATTAAAAGGGTATGCTACTATTTATCAAATCAAGTCTATTGTTAACAATATCATTTAAACTAGTGCTTTACAAAGGCTTTTGCTTAAGTTGTCTATTGCAGCAGAGCAATAGCGTCTTAACAGAGCAATAAGCATTTATTATCTCACATAGGGGGACAGGAATCTGAGAGAGGCTTAGCTACATGGTTCTTGCTCAGGATGTTTCATGATCTCGCTGTCAAGATGTAACCACGGGCTGCAGTTATCTGAACGTTTGACTCTGTCCCAGATTTCTAAGATGGCTCACTCACATGGCATTGGCTGGAGTGCCCAGTTCCTCACAGCGTGACCTTCTGTAGAGCTCACTGAGTGCCCTTACGAGATGGCAGCTGGCTTCCCCCAGAGCAAGGGATCCAAGGCAGAAGTGACAATGTCTTTTGTGACTGAGTCTCAAAAGTCACACCCTTACGTCTGCCATGTTCTCCTGGTCACATGGACCAGCCCTGACACAATGTGGGAAGGAACTACACAAGGCCACAAGGATCAGGAGGTGAGCACTGCTCTGCTAGTAACTGACGAGGCTGCAACTTGACCTGAGGCAGTCTGGCTCCAGAGTCCAGGCCACTGTGCCTGTGACTGTTATTCTTACTAACCACACTCTCTGATACTCCTTTAAGAATGGGTACTTCAAAAAGACCAGCCTTTATAGGTCAGAATTCAGAATGTGTTCTTCTGCTTGGTGTTAGCATGTTTATATACTTACAGCTGCTGCTGAGCATTACAGCTTGCCCAGAAACCAAACTTTTTAGAACATAGGGCTGGAACTGTTCATTAGCTAATTGGGCTGTTCTTAACTAATCTGGGAGATAAGTATCAATTCACTTCTGTTTGTGCTCTCAAGAATCCGGCTACTAGTAAACTATAAATCATACCCCCCCTCTTTTTTCTTTCATTGTCCACCTATCTAATTGGTAAACTCATAACTCCTAATACATCTAGCTCCTAAAATCCCATTCCTTAGAAATTGCCTCTGTTCTTTTTTGGGTGAAGCTTTAACCACTATTATTATGGTGGTAGACCATTGATATAAAGCCTCAGTTTCTTTCCAGATGTAAATTACAACATTTTTGCCTAAAACCATGTTAAATCCTAAAATTATTAGGACTTTAAAAACATTCTTGAGGGGTACCTGGGTGGCTCAGTTGATTGAGTGTCTGACTCTTGGTTTCAGCTCAGGTCATGATCTCGTGGTTTTGTGAGTTTGAGCCCCACGTTGGATGCTGTGCTGGCAGCATGGAGCCTGCCTGAGATTCTGTCTCCCTCTCTCTCTCTGTGCTTCCCCCATTCGTGCTGTCTCTGTCTCTCTCAGGATACATAAACTTTAAACAAACAAACAAACAAACAAGGATTCTTGAAATACTTGCCTGCCTGCTTTGTTAAATTCTCCTCTTTTTCATATCTGCCACTCATTCATTAGCTCGTTTAGTATTCATTAGATATTGCTAAATGACTACTAAATACAGGCACACAGGGAATAAAAATTACCAGTATAAATTCACATAATACACCATTTATCTTAGGGTATGAAGACTACAGCAGTGAACATAAGGGATGAGGATACAGGAAACCCCTGATGATGAGACATCTAATCAAAGACCTCTGATGTTTGTTGTGTCTACGCATGTAATTAAGACGGGCTCCACAAAGCATGTTGGAAACGTGGTTACATTAAAGTGGATTTTGTGAAGATCTTCCATTTCCCTCATTATAAACAGATTCTAAGTACAACATGGCATCACCAGGATACAACAGGATATCATACCCAAATAGTAGGTGTTTGTTTGGTATCTACTGACAGTGGAAATGAGGATGGAAACCAAAGAAGGACAAATAAGAAACATTTTTTTGTAGGAAGCATTTGTTATAAGACTGAGGACCTTAAATCGGACATCCTGGTTTCTGATTTCACCCATGTCCTATTTTAACTGAAGACCTCCCGGTCAAACAGCACAACTTCACGACACACCATTTTGTATACATGGAGATTGTCAGCAAAACCTAGACTCTGCCTGTCTTGTATGGAGAAAAAGTGAATTTTAACAGGAGTTTCACCCATTAAATACTGTAATGGTTTTATTGTATCTCATATTCAGAGATCATTGCTCTGAGGAAGGACTTCTATTAACTAAGAAAAAAGCTTATCAGTTTTTTTCAGGTTGCTTTTACTCAGCCAAGAAAGGCTTTAGTGGGACTCAGACAATGTAGAACATGTGGGACTGAAGGGCTCACATGCAGCATTAGTAATATTAAAAAGGACCTTTATGGAAGGGGGAAGGCATAGATGACTAGAAATGATAACATTCTTCCTCCCATGCAGGTATTCCTTGGATTCCTTGGATAGATTGGATCAATCTGGCATTTCTTTGTTTGGCCTTAAGAATGTCCTTGAAACATTTTGCCTGCTTTCTTGAATTTTTCTTCCTTTCATATCTGCCGTTCCTTAATTTATGCATTAGCTTGTTCATTCATCTGTTTTTCAGTAGTATTTGCTGAATGAATGCCAGGCACACAAGGAATTCAAATAAGAATAAGATATAACCCTGCCCTCAAGCCTCCAGCAAGCAACCCATCTAGTGGATGAGACACCAAAGTCAGCTGTGGGAGTAAAGTTCAGAGAGAACCTGGCCAGGAAGGGGAGGTGGAGGGAAATGAGGAATTGGCTAAGGGAATGGCAAGGATGGTGTAACAGCAGGCAAAAGAGCATATTCAAAAGGAAAGAGGCATAAAATAGCACAAAAATTCAAGGAACTACAAGTAATCCAGTATAACTAAAGAGCAGGTCGCATGTGGTCAGGTCAGGAAGGATCCTGAACAGCTCCTGTACTTTGCCACACACAACAACAAATCACTGAAGGCCTTTAGGCAAAGGATTACATGATCATATCTCATTTTGGTCATCCTCTGCAAGATTTTTTTTTTCAAAATTCAACAGAAGCCTTTTAAATTAACAGGATATCATTGAACAGATTCACTTTGTAGATTCTCAGGATTTTACAATTCACTTTGCTTTTATATCAGATGATATCCTCCACTTGCCCTGATTGAGTGCCCGTCACCACATTCTCCATGGCAACCCTTCGCCCATCTTCAAAGCGCAGTTAAAACAAACACCACCTCCCCTGTGACTTCTTTTCCCCCTCAAACATAGTCACCTTCTTCTTCCTCCAAGCTCCCAGGATACATGCTACAGAACGTAACTGCGGTGATACGTTCTAATTACTTTTTACAAGTCTCTCCCTTCTATTACACTATGGATCCCATGAAGGCAGAGACTTGCCTTCTAATTTACATATACATGCTCATTTACTCCGCAGTAGTTTATCGAACACCTGCTCTCTACCAGACATTGTGCTAGACGCTGATTTTCAATACGACAGTACCAGATGAAAGACACTGTTCTCGTGCAGTATATGTAAATGTGTATATAATACATATGTATATAGAAACTGAAGTGTAAATTCCCTTAAAGCAAAAGTCAGTTTTTTCCCAGTATTCTGAACATGAGAAATGAAAAGCTAGTGATTTTTTAAAAACTTATTAACTAAGTTATAAGTTAGGTCATATCACATGACAAAAGCAGAAAAAGTTAAAACGGTTTCAAGAACCAAGAACTCAATACGTAAAAATCTAAAATTTTTTCAGCTGGTAGGGCTGGAACCAAGCAGCCAAAGTCCAGAAACCCAGTTTATTTTTATTATGTAAGAAAACACTCAGAGTTTGGGGTCTGCAGACCAAGTAGACTGTAGCTTTTTGGTGTCTTTTCACTCACCATATTATTTTATTAGTGCCTATTTTCAGCCAGCTCTGTTTCAACCAGCTCAGGTTGGCTCTGAGAAAAATAACAACTGCCACTTTTGTGATTTTAATATGTTTCAAGCACCCTGTTAAGTGCTTCATATGTATTAATTCAATAATCCTCAAACTAGCCCTATTAAGTAGGTAGCTGCTTCATCTTATAAAATGCCAATAATATATAACAGAGTGTTGTTGAGGAATCAGATGAGTTTGCACTTGTGCAGTGTGAATAATGCCTGACATATACTCTACTTTTAAATATTGGCTAAGTATCACCGCACTACCACCACCCTCACTTGGGACACAAGAAAACTGAGGCTCAGTGAGGTTAGGAGAAGTTTCCCCAAGTTCTCTCAGACAGGCAGCATGAGCACACACTGTGACCTCTTCTTCCCTGAAATTCCTAGAAATCGTTTTACAAATACAAACCACACTGAAAAGCACAAAGGGAAACAAACCCTTGGTAGACTAGAGACTGGGATGTATACCCTTAGGAAAGAAAGTAGATGCAATCTGATGTTTAAAAGGACACCACAGCCTCCAGCTCCCAGAGGAGGATGAGACTGCCATAAATACAGTCTGGCTTCATGAGTACCCCTGCTTGCAGATGGTGAACACTGGGGTCTGGTTTGATCCAGGGATGACCAATGTGGTGACAGTCTAGGTATAGTAGCAGAGAGATCAAGCAAGCACTTTACTCTCTCCTCCTTCCCCTCCTCAGATCAAAGCAGCAATAGAGGGATATCTACCCATAAGCCAGAGCAATGGGTGTGGAAGTTGGGTAAGAAGTAGCCCAGCACCTTTGTGTCTTTCTATTCCTGAAAGCAACAGGTGACTGGCCACCAAAGTGACCCACCCAACAGCAGGTTTCACCCCACCCAAATTCTCACTAGACTGCTAGGCTCAAAGCCTAAAGTCCCTTTAAGCAGCTAGTACAAACAGATATGACAGATGACATTACAATCAAGAGTCACCCAATGCTTGAGGAAACTGAATAACACAAAGAGAAGAAACTGAACCACCAAAGAACTTATAATCAACAAGAATGAATACATATAATTACTAACTTAGGAAAAGTGTGAGAACATTGCAAACATTTTTAAAAGTTAGCTATTTTAAATGCAAATAAATATTTCGGTAACTGAAATTTTAAAAAACAATGAAACAGATTACATGGCCAAAGAGATGACTGACTTAGAGACCTGGAAAGTGAAACTGAGCAATGTTCCCAGAAATCAACATAGAGCAATAAAAAGCTGAAAAAAAGCAGAGTTAAAAGACAGAGGATATATAGAAATGTCTCAGCATCACATATAATAAATGCTAGAAATAAAGAACAGAAAAAAGGGAGAGGGACCAATATTTAAAGAAAGACAGGAGGGAGCAATTTGAAGGGAGGGAAAAACAATTCAAAAAGCACGTCCCATAAATGAACTGAATAAAATATGAATCTTCAGTTTGAAAGGGGCCCCCAAAGTGGCATGAAAAAATAAAAAAATAAAATAAAAACCATCAGATAAGACATATTAGTGAAATTTTACACCAAAGGTAAGAGGAAAATGTCAGTTTTCTGTAAAGAAATAACCAGGTGGATATTAGAATGGCTGTCAATCACAGAAGATAAAAGACAGTAAGTAGTAAAGATAATCGTGTGTGTGTGTGTGTGTGTGTGTGTGTGTGTATTGAAATGGTATGAAAGTTTTTTATGAAGAAGAAATTTTGCTTGCATTTTGTTCAAAACCAGTTGGAAGCCTCTTTAGTAGTTACCCTTCAATATTTATCAGACATTTATGCTGATGACACATAAGGACTCATAACTTTTACATCTTCTTGAATGATTTTCTTTTTATAGAAAATAGTCACCATTGTCCCCTTTAATGCTTTCATCTTAATGTTTTTACCACCTGTCATATCTGCTTTCTTTTGGTTGGCATTTGTCTAGCATAGCTTTTACCATCTCTATTTTCCATTTTCTAGTATCATTTATATTTAGCTAAATCTTTCCAGTATGAGGTTAAAATTAAACAAAATCACAGGGTCTCTAGTTTTTAAGTTTATTTGATTTACATTTGTTCTGACTATTATTAAGTTAGGACTTACTTGTACATTCATATTCTTTATTTGTCTTACCAACTGTTTCTTTTCTCTTGTTTCTCACTTTTCAGTGGACTTTCTGAATTTTGTTATCTTTTTTCTTTATAGGTTGTATTTGTCTACAGCTTCTATCTCAACTTATAGAATACCAAACCTTGTTTACTATGACTGAGAATTATGCGCCTGTCACTACCCCATAGATTTGCATTCCATAGGTTTCTTAATTTAGAAAAAAATTTGTTTATACACTAACACCACATAGCATCAAAATTGTATGCATATTATAACTCCAAAAATAAGTAAGCTTATTTTTAAACCTTTAAACAGAATTTTCAATGGCATTCACAATAATTTCAATGTCTTATCTTCTATAGAATGAATTCTATAAACTTTGAATTTAGAAGTTAAATGAAAACATTAAGATATTAATAAAACTAATTTAACTGTCACCCTTTAGTTACTTTAGAAAAGGTACCCACCATAACAAACATCTGTCTTAATGCAGATGCTTTAAAAACATTTCCTTTAATATCAAAAACAAAGATATGAAAGCCTCTATGCTGCTGTTACTCAGCATTGTACTAGAAGTTCTAGTTAATGCAATAAGAAAAGAATATATATAGTGAGTAAATTGGAAAGAAAAAAATACAATGACAGTTATTTGCAGTTGATGCAATTTTCTACATAGATAACCCAAGACAATCCACAAATAAATGATTTCAATTAATGAAAGGTTTTGACATGATTACTGGATATAACATCGATAAACAAAAACAGTAACATTTTTACACATTAGCGATGTTTAATTAGAAATGCAAAAAAAATACCAATTCCTTTGCAAGAGCAATAAAATTATAAAGACACTTAGAAATAACCTTAATAAGAGGCAAATGGGTGGCTCAGTCACTTAAGCAGCCGACTCTTGATTTCGGCTCAGGTCATGATCTCACAGTCATGAGATTGAGCCCCATGTTGGGTTCTATGCTGGGCATGAAGCCTACTTAAGATTCTTTCTCCCATTCTCCCTTTCCCCAGATTGCATACATGCACTCCTTCAATCAATCAATCAATCAATCAATAACCCTTATAAAAGATGTACAAATCCTAAATGGAGAAATCGCCCAGACTCTAATAAGACATCAAATATATCCCAAATAAATGAAGAGATACTGGCAAGACTTAACATTGTGAAAATGTCAATTCTCCCCATATTAGTCAGTAAACACACTGCATTTCCATTTTGGGTTTATTTTTGTGTATGGTGTAGAAGGTAATATAATTTCATTCTTTTGTGTAGCTGTCCAGTTTTCCCGACACCATTTGTTGAAGAGATTGTCTTTTTCCCATTATATATTCTTGCCTCTTTTGTTGAAGATTAATTGACCATAAGAGTGTGGGTTTATTTCTGAATTCTTTATTTCATTCCATTGATCTATGTGTCTATTTTTGTGCCAGTACCATGCTATTTTGATTATTACAATTTTGTGGTATACCTTGAAATCTGGGATTGTAATACCTCTAGCTTTGTTCTTTCTTAAGATTGTTTTGTCTATGGGGATATTTTGTGGTTTCATACAAACTTTAGATTATTCTCTCTAGTTCTGTGAAAAATGTTGTTGGTATTTTGATAGGGATTGCATTAAATCTGTAGATAACTTTGGGTAGTATGAGCATTTTAACAATACTGATTCTTCCAATCCATGAGCATGGAATATCTTTACATTTGTGTGTCATCTTGAATTTATTTCATCAGTGTTTTATAGTTTTTAGAGTACAGGTCTTTCATTACTTTTGTTAAGTTTACTCCTAGGTATTTTATTATTTTTGGCACAATTGCAAATGGGGTTGTTTTCTTAATTTTTCTATGACTTCATTATTGCTGTATTTCCTAAGAAAATCTCAAGATTTGAACAAATTAATTCTAAATTCATATGAGACTATAAGGCCCAAGGTTAGCTAATTTTAATTTTTTTTAATGTTTCTATTTATTTCTGAGACAGAGACAGAGCATGAGTGGGGGAGGGGCAGAGAGAGAGAGGGAGACACAGAATCAGAAGCAGGCTCCAGGCTCTGAGCTGTCAGCACAGAGCCCGACATGGGCCTCGAACTCACAAACCATGAGATCATGACCTGAGCCAAAGTCCGTTGCTCAACGGACTGAGCCACCCAGGCGCCCCTAGGTTAGCCAATTTTAAAGACAAATGGAAAGGGGATGATTAGCATTCCTGGTTATAAAAACCATTATAAAATATATTCATTAATAGGATAGACAAATAATAATCAGTGGGATAGAACTGAGAGCCTAAAGCCAAACCATTCACCTGTGGGAACTTTGTATATGAACAGAAGTGGTGTTACAAGTCAGTGGGCAAAAGATGTACTATTCTCTAAATGGAGTTGGGAACTTATGGGGAAATACACAGGCATATTCAGACCTCACATAACACACAAAAATAAATTTGACAAGGATGAGGACCTACATAGAAAAAGCATAGTTTTTAAATTATACTAGAAAATATACAGAAATAATCTTTATAGCCTCCCTGAAAAAAAAAAAACTGAATGACCAATAAACATGCCATATCTTCATCATAATCTTGCATCTTACTCATATACTGTACCTGTACCAACTTCCTATTATAAAATGTGGATGGAGACTGACTGCCTAGGAGGCAATGAACTCTGTTCAGGTAACAAAATTATACTTTCTTAGCAGACTTCTGAAGACCAGGACATACTCAGGACTCCCAATTTTCCTACAAAATGACTAAAACGGAAAGGGTCTGTAAGTAGGGAATGTCACTCTTTTATAAGATAAGCTAGGCATCAGTCCCATTTTTCCCATGCACACAAGTATTTCATAACAGTTTTTAAAGATAAGGAAAAGCTACAAAATGAATGGCAACCAGATATTCTCCATCTCTAGTGAAGGAGACACACAAGGAAACCAAATTAATGTAGTAGCAGGGAGTGTCTAGGTTAAGACTCCAGGTTAAGAAAAAATGTCCCCTAACCAGGAAGGTTTGAAATATTATAATGCAAAGGAATAAAGGTAATGTATCCCCTTTCCTCAATTGCTTTGAAAATCAAATTAGCCATTCATCTTGGGGAAGGTGACAAGCTGGTTTAAAGAGGATAAACTCCAATTCATTGACTAATCAAACAAACAAACAAAAAAAGAACCACTGATGAAGAACTGAAATGCATACACTCATGGAGAATCTTGCTTTCCTAGAAGAAGCTCCAATAGTCTTACCTTTGATAGAATACAGAGAGAAAGACCATGTGCAACCTTCTCTACCCCTGGGGAGTGGTCTGCACCGGCCCTCTAGTGAGCAAGGGAGAAACCTCCGACCTTTTGTATGAAGTGTTGGACACACACACACACACACACACACACACACACACACACACATCCTGTTGTCCCACCATATGGGCCATGAATCATTCAGAAAGCTTCTGAATCAATTATTCATCCAAACCAAAGACCAAACGTTTTGCTAATTGTCCAGGAAGGAGGGGTGAAGGGGGAAAAGAGACTGATCGAAGGAAATGGAATCTGTGCCAATTTGACAATTGGCAGTATTAATACATCATTCATTTTAAACAAAAACAACAATTTAAAAAAAAGCACAACGAGAAAGAAAATAGCCTCTTCTACATTAATTGGATAACTAATATGGGATACAGGCTGCCTCTGAAACAGGAGGGGAGAAACATACTGCCTTCCCCCAGAGCCCTAATCAAAGCATTCAACCCCATGGCACCTCATTCTCTACTTTTAGCCTCACCACCCTTAGCTTGACCGGGAGGTCAATATCCATACACACATGGCTACTGGGCCTAAGGTAGGTTCATGGCCCACATTTTTATTCCTGCTACATGGGCTTAGGACTGGGAAACACACCTGGAAAGACAAGTGAAACTAGAGTACAAGGCTTATGCTGTGTGATTCCCACACCCACCTCACTCCTCAGCTCCGTGGGCAGGCACACACTGACCCTTGCTTTTCACCTCCTCATTCATCCCACATTTGTTGGGCATCTATTACAAGTCTGAGAAAACCCAAGTCACCCTAGAAGAGGGAAAGAAGAATATGACACTCAATCTCAATGGAGTAACAAGAGGGTCACCCAAATAACCAGAGAAGGGGCACAGTGTTTGCTAATAAAGGGCAAACACAGGTAAGTGTTGAGCGAGTCCAGGAAAGGAAGGCTACCTTCCTGAGGAGTTGGGTCTTGAGCTGGTTCCCACAGACAAAACATCATGGCATGGATTGGCAAAAGGCAGACAGGATATAAACAAGGTAGGGTGACAGCAAGTAAAAGAGCATGGGGAGAAGCTTTGAGATGAGAAAGGCATCGAGTCTGGCCCATGGCAGTAATGACACAAGTCAGGCAATGGACATGAGGATAGGGAGCAGGACATTCAGCTGACGCACATCTGAAAAGTTTTTCCAAAGGTCCTGATCATGACAGAGATATGAATAAAGAAATGATTCAGTTGCACCTCCCATGACAGACCAGGGCAGTGGCAAACCTGAGGCTGGAAGTCAAGTTGTGATGCTCTTGCAGGGAATAGATCCACTGATGACAATCCTGACAAGGACGGAGATGGAAATAGCCAGAGAGAAAAACAAAGTCTTGGATTGATGAAGACATCAAACATAACAGAAAAGTCTACATGACAGGAAGGGTAATAAAACCCAAATAAATTCTCAAGCTTGTAGGTTCCTTCGAGATCATTTAACAGAATAGTCCTGAAATGTGGCTCACAGGCTCCTTTGATAAAATCTATGAACCCTTTCCCTGGGGGGAAATGCTCACATATACTAGCCTTTAATAGCATTTCAAGTGACTCAAGGTTCCCTAAAGTCCATCCATCCAAAGCTTCCAGGCTGCAGGTGAGTAAATTGTAGACGGGGTTTTCCTTAGAAGGGACAGGCAGTGCCTGGAACAGATCCCAGTATTTCTGACACACCTAAAGGTCTTTTCCTCATAACCACACAGACTAGTGACATTACTGATAGAAACAGTGATGGTGGAAAGAGTGTCATTTTGTAGGAAAGGATTTCCTGCTCAATGAGAAAAATCAAGGAGGTAAAAAAAACGAAATAAAAAATTGTAGTGAGAGAAGTCATTACTCTTTCTGGAATCTCTGTTTGCACTTACTCAAAAAAAGTCACCTTTTTTTATAAACTCTTGACTTTCTGTTTTTGCTTTTGTTTTTAATATACAATTAATTTTGGAAGGGGTTTGTCTTTCAAAAATCATCAGGCAGGTTTTCCATTCTCCCTCCCTTCACATAAGTAGAGAGAAGACAATTTCAGTGTGCTCTGTTGGGAAATGGGTCTGCCTTCAAACAGCAGGCCAGGGTCATGAATAAAATTAGGGCTGAATTGCTGTCCTTGCTGTGACAAATTCATTTCCAAATGTCCACCCAGGCCTACGATTTGCATTCTAGAACTGGTGACCTGGGAGAGTTTATTCCCAGTAAATTCTTAGCATTGGGTCCTGGCAAAAGACCAAAGTGGTCAGGGTCAGGGACTAGGGATGCTAAGGCGGGGAGAAGAAGAGAGCAGATCACAGAAAGTCAGGGGAATCCAGCCCTAGAATAGTTCATAGAAATAAGCTATGGTCTCTCCAAAGGAAGGAAAAGGCTTTTAAATCCTTTTAACAAAATAACCACTGATAAAGGAAGCAAGTTGCTAAGGGAACACACTGCCATGCTGTTTGCATTTAGGCTTCTCCTTACTGTAATGCATGGTGAGGAGGATACAGATGCGAGTATAGATGTGGCTCTACTTTGCTGCAACTTCAGGCAGGAACCTACGTGACAGATCATCAAGTACACATATGGATAGATATTAAACTATAAGCCTGTGCCGATCTTCTTCAAGAGCTGCAAGAGTTCTTATTCTTACTTCTTATTCTTTTTATTCTACCTCACCTCTCCAGCCTGGCAGCTGCTGGGAGCACCATCAAACTTTAATGGACTCCCTTCTCTGCAGCACCATGGCCTGAATACAGAGAACTGCATAAGGTGTCTCCATGACTCCTTCTACCTACCGACGGGTGATTGGCATGCAAAAAGGCAGACAAAGAAAAGTACTAGCGGCAGGGCAGGTACCAGACGCTCTCAGATATGCCATTCCATTTCATCTCAACTCTTCTAGAAGACTAGTATTTCTGTTTCTTTTTGTAGAGCAGAAAATTAAGACTCAGAAAGGTGAAGCAATTAGCCTACAGTCATATCACCAATAAGGCCCAGTAGCAGTATTTGATCAGTTTTGACCTGGATGGGCATTCTACCCCAAAACACGGTCTCTCACTGCAATTGACTAAGTCTGACTGCCAAACTGTCAGTTATACAGTTAGTATTTTTTTTTAATATTCATTAATTTTGGGGAGACAGAGAGACAAAGAAAGACAGAATGCACATGGGGAGGGGCAGAGAGAGCAGGAGACACAGAATCTGAAGTGGGCTCCAGGCTCTGAGTTGTCAGCACAGAGCCCAACGCGGGGCCCGAACCCATGAACCGTGAGATCATGACCTGAGCTGAAGTCTGACACTCAACCAACTCCGCCACCCAGGCGCCCCAAGTTATACAGTTAGTATTAAAACTCTACAAATGCAGGGGCGCCTGGGCGGCGCAGTCGGTTAAGCGTCCGACTTCAGCCAGGTCACGATCTCGCGGTCCGTGAGTTCGAGCCCTGCGTCAGGCTCTGGGCTGATGGCTCAGAGCCTGGAGCCTGCTTCCAATTCTGTGTCTCCCTCTCTCTCTGCCCCTCCCCCCGTTCATGCTCTGTCTCTCTCTGTCCCAAAAATAAATAAACGTTGAAAAAAAAATTAAAAAAAAAAAAACTCTACAAATGCAGGATCAAGCTTAGTTCTGTATATGTATGTATGCTTACAGCTCACAAAGGAGTGGGGAAGGGGATGGGAACTAAAACAAAAAAGATAAAATGTAGATTCTCCATCATAAGAACTTAATAATTTGGCTGATAATTATAAGAAACTGATTTACAACATTCTGATCAATATAGATTAAGAAAAGAAAAATGAAAAAAATCTAAGAATAGCAAGAATATAGATGAAAGAAATGAAAACAACCTATTACAATAAATACTAATGTGTATATTCTCTCAAAAGAGGAAGATTCAAGCATGTCACTGGAAAGCAACACAAAAAACTGAGCTATCACAGGATTTTGATTATTTAAGTATGAAGGGTTGGGAAGCAAACAAGGAAGTAGAGAAGAAATAAAATGGATCGGTTTCTTGGAGTAAATAAATTTAAAACCAGAACCGAAAAGGGAATTTAAAAAAAAGGGGGGGGGGTAAGGAGAGAAAAAGAAAACCACACACACCACCCTAGCATTGCTATTGCTCATAGCCAACTGATAGTGTCCCTTATTTGATACAGACTTGCTTTATTATTGTTGGGTGAATATAGTTATTCTACTAGGTAAACTAAGAGTTGTGAATACAGATCAAATTGAAGTGATTCTGGGACTGTGAAGCCCAAGATTCAGGACATTGTAGAAGCTAGTATGACCCGGGGCAAGTAACAACAGACTAGAAATACAGGGACATCAACTCCATCTCAGCTATACCAAGCATTTCTGTAGGGCTTAGAGTAACTCAGGGAATATATTTGCTCATTTTGTGCTTCCCTTTCAGCATCAATAAACTAGAGAATAGTAACAGAAGCCATTTATTAAAAACCTACTATGCGCAAGATGCTGTGCCAAGTGCTCTACATACACTGTATTATGATGCTCATAAAACACCCAGAAATACCCTGAGTCCTTAATTTCCTAATGAGGAAACTGAGGCTAAGAGGTTAAATAACGTGGTCAGTCACAGAGCCAGATGCAGACTTCAAATGCAGAACTACGTAATTCCATAGCCTTTGTTCTTCCCATCCTGCATTGTAACACTAACCTATTTTTAAGAACTAAATGGAAAACCTGTCTAAAATGATTTCAAGGATGGGGCGCCTGGGTGGTTTGGTCGGTTAAGCATCCAACTTCGGCTCAGGTCATGATCTCACGGTCCGTGAGTTCGAGCCCCACGTCGGGCTCTGTGCTGATGGCTCAGAGCCTGGAGCCTGTTTCAGATTCTGTGTCTCCCTCTCTCTCTGCCCCTCCCCCGTTCATGCTCTGTCTCTCTCTGTCTCAAAAATAAATAAACATTAAAAAAAAATTTTAATGATTTCAAGGTCAAAGTGTTCTAGAAAATCCAATAATATATTGTTTTTTAAATCCCTTTCAATGAAAGATGTTTTCCCAGTAACTGAAACCAAATAGTGAGTTTCACATTCTTCTGGATGGATTCTGACATACCAATAGATACATCCCTTTACTTTTGTTAGTTACAATGCATCAAGATCAAACACTACAGAGCAGGCAACCACCAGGATATATGCATTAGGAAGATAGGATAGCACCATGGCTAATGATAAGGGCTTTGGAATCAGACTACCTCATTTGAATCCTAATTCCACCAACTACTAGCAGTGTGATAAGGGGGAAATTGCCCAACCCACTGAGGCCCCTGGTTTCCTAATCCAACGGTGGTAATAATACTATCTACCTCATAGGGCTGTTGTGAGAATTAAATGAGAAAACGCTTTAAAACGTTTAATGCAGTGCTTAGCACTGACGATCAGCTTTTAACTAAATCAGCAGTCTTGAATAACTAGGTAATCCCAGCTCTCTATCCATTCTTCTCCTCCCTGCCTCCTGACCTGGCATCACTGACAAGGGCCAACTGGTGAATGAAAAAGCCCTCTTCCAGAGTTAGACATAGGAAGTATCAAGGCAACTCCTTTCCTTAAGTTCATGAACTTGGGACCAAACTGGCCTCTTCTCTTGGAAAAAGACAGCTCTCCTAGATCAGTTACATAATCCCCTTATAAAAGGCATGTTATACACTGCAGCAAGGAGCAATATAATTAACATCCTCAAGGACTCTTCCAATACTCTGGCCACAATAATAAATCTTTCTCCAAAGACCTGCCACAACCATTTACTTGTTACTGACTCCCCAATTTATTTGTTGTCGATGTACATGAAGTAAACTTCTGACTTCTTAATCTTGTACAGAAAAAAATGTTAGTGAAATGAAATGCTGGTTTTCCCTCTGAAACTTGCTTCTGATACCCTGTCCTAGTGGCCACAGAGTTTCGAGCTTGACAAATGTTAACTAGCAGTGATATCCAGGCCAACATGCATATTTTAGAAATAGCTCACCGTGCTGACTACCTCTGGGCTTTGTCATCTTAAAGAGGAAAAAAATACAAAAATTAAATGAAATAAAATAAACTACTTGCTTCTCAATCTTATCTTCAAAGTGTGATCAGAAGAGGTAGCAAAAAGAGTTCAGGGACTGCTTATACTGGCATCTAGTTAACGTGTCAACAGAGCAAAATGAAACCAAATTCCCAGTGGCTTCCCATCTCCTTCTCATTTAACTCTGCTGTTGTGCCTCCTACTACTCACAAGTAGGCCTTTTACATGTTAAGCACTTAATAAAGGTGGATAGATGAGACAAAGAGAAAGCTAAATGGACAGAACAAATTTATGTGCACAGTCTTTCCTCCTGATCAAATGGTGTTGAGTCCAAATCAACATTATCTATCTATCTATCTATCTATCTATCTATCTATCTATCTAATCTATCTATCCACTATCTCTATATCAGACTGAAAGCTCTTTGAGGGTAGAAATCTTATTATGTATCATTTTAGACCCAATACTTGGTAAAATGTTCTGTACATGCATGGCAAATATTCCTTGAATCAATAAGTATTACTAGTAATTAGAAGAAGACATTTATTGTAAATCTGCTATACATCAGACAATTTACGTGCATTTTGTTATTTAACTCTCATATAGACGATGAAAAGGTCACTACCTTCCTCTAAAATTGATGGTCTCTTTCCCATCGTGTAGGGTTGTTGTTGGGAAGCAGCCACACAATTGGAGATGAGATCTCTCAGTCTCCTTTGCAACTAGGTTGAGTCATGAAGCTGGTCCTTGCCAATGGGATGTTAGTAGAAGTTATGTATGTCACTTCTATGCCAAAAAATGTAAAAGATGAGTATATCTTCTTCATACTCTCTCTTTCTACTCCCATCAAGGGATGTAAACCATGGGAACCTAAAAGATGGAGGGCCACCAGATAGAAGGGAACAGAAAGTAAAGGAAAGCCAAGAATGCACTGGCCTATTTAAGGGGAAAGACATAAACCTAAGCCACTGCAGTCTTGGTGGGGGGAGGGGTTGTTTCTGAGAGCATCAAGTGCTACTCAATATAGTACATAAAATCTTGCAAATGGGATATTTTAGATTTTAAAAAAAAGGTTCAGATAGGTTAAATAACTTGCCCAAAGTAACATTGCAATGGCAAAGCTGAAGTTCAAGCTCAACTTCACTAAAGTTCAAGCTCTGCCTAACACTAAAGTCCTCAGTCTTTCCACCACAGAGTACTATTAAGATGATTTGATGTTGGTAATGGATGGATACACACTTATGAAACCACTACTTACCCCACTACCAGGTACAATGCAGGCAACATCAGACTAAACTTTCTCATTCTTCCCTAAGCCTGAATTGACGGTAAGCTCCAGGTGGGCAGGGAATACAGCAGTTACATTACTGATATATTCAGTATCCTATATAGTGCTTGGAATTCTGTATACACTTAAATAACATATGATCTTTTTTTAGATGGATGGATTGATGGTTAGGTGGAGAGATGGATAAGTGGATGGGTAGGCATGTGGGAAAGGAGTATCACTTGGATAAATATTATACTAGGATACATGTGATGAAAGGGGGCCAACCACCTCTTCCCCTACCCCACATCCTCCTGAAGCAAGGGCCAAGGATGCTGAGAGTCTTTGCAGACTCTCTATTATACCTTCTTGCCCTGCATTCCAGGGAAAAAAGCTGTACCTTTAAAGATCTAATATTGCTCTCCACTATCAAGCAGTAATCAAATCAAGATCTATATTCAAACTGAAAAATCTTGAGAAAAATATGCTTTTCTCTTTTAGGACAGTAAAACAAGATATATACACACACAGGGTGAAGGAAAGATGGGCATGTAACCACTGAAAGAGAGTTAATCATCCAAGAAGCCATTTCTCATCAATGATAAAAGACAAAGATCCCAAAGGCTGGCCATGGAATACCTAACTCTGGAGAGGGATCTGGGTGTCTCTGGCCCAAACTACATCCTTCCCTTCTAGCCACTCCTAGATACTGGACCACCCAAGCCAGAACGAGGCTATGTCTTGACCACATTGTACTTAGCTGCCTTATATCCATATACATATTCTACTCCAACCAGACAATTCCATTCATGAGTGAGAGCA
This sequence comes from Prionailurus viverrinus, assembly GCF_022837055.1. Lineage (NCBI taxonomy): Eukaryota > Metazoa > Chordata > Mammalia > Carnivora > Felidae > Prionailurus > Prionailurus viverrinus. The sequence goes on from NC_062577.1 coordinate 24,133,297, forward strand.
CTGTGTCTAACTTCTACTTCTACTTCCCCCAACACACCTACTCCAGACTAAATACCAGAAATCTATAAGCTTGATTAAAAGCAGGCTTTAGCTTCAGGCAAGTAACTGACAACCAGAGACAAGGGTACCAGGCATACATTGGCCCTCTCTGGGCCTCAACCCCTTCATCTGTAACAATGGATCAGACTGGATCAGCTCATATCTTTCAAGTGTGAGACTCTCTTTTTTAATGTCAAAAATCCAAGACCTACTTTGCCCCCTGGAGGAGTTATTTCATTAATACAGCCCCCTAACAATTTTGTTAAATAGATGTCATTATCCACCTTTACTACCACCTCCTTTTTTATAGAGACCCTCTAGATAATGTCCTCTAGACATTGAAGCTTACAAAAGCTGGGTCACTTGCCTACAACCACTGAGCTACTAAACAACAGAGCAGAAATTTGAATTCAGCTTTGGTTGTCCACAAAGCTCAAATTGATAACCACTATGCTATACTGACTAAATGGGAGGGGAAAAAAACCACTACTTATTAACAGTGCCTTTAAATATATTTATATTTTATAAATCACAATGGCACTTACACACTTTAGAAAAATGATACCGTGGTACATATCTGTGGGAGACATTGTTCAGTAAAAAGCCAATGCTGAGTGTGGCCATGGATCTGCACGCCCACTGCAATAATCCCAGAGGTCTCCAGAGTCCCATAGCCCACAGACAGAAAACCACTGGAATAGCTAGCTGACACATTACATACACTGCTTCTTTAACTTTCTATCTGTGGTTCTAAAATCTGAATTTCTGGGTGACTTCTTAGTGTGTAGCTTCAGCCTGGCTTCCAGTCAGGCACAGCTCAGGGGAGTTAAAGTCAAGGAAGTTCCTTCTTTATTTGCAGTAGTATCTGATCAAACCTTTGAGTCATCCTATTAGAAATAGGGGGGATCCACCCCAAACTTGAAGTTGTTTGTTGGAGAAGAGGAGCTGGATGTCAAATTCACTTTAATAGAACTTTAAGAAGGAGCCAGTTTCTGGGGTGTATGGGTAGCTCAGTCCATTGAGTATCCTACTTCAGCTCAGCTCATGATCTTATGGTTCGTGAGTTCGAGCCCCACATTGGGCTCACTGCCATCAGCGGAGAGCCTGCTTTGGATCCTCTGTCCCCCTCTGTCTCTCTGCCTCTGTCTCTCTCAAAATTGAATAAACATTTAAAAACATGAGTCAGTGAGAACTGTCATCATACATACACACACATATCACACACACACACACACACACACACACACACACAACCACCCTCCATGGCACCTGCCTCCACCTTACCCAGTCTTTTATTTTGAATGAGGGTGAAAAATGAAAACAGAGAAGAGGTAGGGAGAGTCAGGAGAGGACAAGGGAAGAGCAGGGAGGAGGAAGCCAGAACATTAAGGAGCTGGCTGCACTCATCTGAAGAGGGGATGTGGAATTCAAGTAGTCATTGGGAAAGACTGGAGTAGGCAGTAAGCACCTCCCCATCTCCAGCACCAGAGCCTAGATGTGAAGCATCCATGTGGGTGACCTGTCTCTCTATAACAAAGGATATAACACTTACCCAGAAAGGGAACCAGGAGGAGGCCTGTATTTCCCTTTTCCAAATGAGGAGCGAGTAGAGAATAAACAAGAGAGCACTGTGAACTCTCACCAGATGGGGCCCCTAAACCACAAAGGGTTATGTTTATGGTGGTTATTAACCAGAGTTCAATTAGGATCCAGATCCAGCATCATGATGTGTCACAGGCTATTAAAGCAGGAAAAAGAGAAACATCCCATAAACAAGCATGTGGGTTGGCTTGATCTTTTGACTATTGTTCTATCAGAAAAATAAAAGTCGTAATAATCATATAGCAATGTTCTCAGCAAAGCGTTTTTAAAATAATCTCTCTAATGAATATCAAAAATAAAAGCCCACACACTCATCAATTCTTACCCATTATTTGAATCAGTAGGAGATGCTCAGACTGTGAACCCAGGAGGCAAGACTATGTCTCTGCTCTGGGCAGGGTTAACAGATCTTTAGCATATAATGGGCTACATTATAAGGTCTACAGACTGGGTTTTGGTACAACTCCAATAGGTTAAACAAAATTATAGTTGAGGGCCAGTGTTGGAAGGAGGAGGCAAGATAGAAGAGAGGGACTCTTTGAGGACACTAATTCTATGTACCTAATTTTGAGCAGACACAGAACCAATCAGGGAAGTTGTTCTGTCTTCTCGGCAAGCATTACCCCATCTCCATTCATTTACCGTAAACCTGTCCACTTCCCTGCTTCAAACCATGCAGTGGCCCCCCATGGAACAACCCTGGTGATGCCAACAAGGCACTGGATGAATGATGTGGCCCCTCTCCCACTCCCCAGCCACCTTGCTTACCATCACCTCAATCACTATACAACAGGACCGCTGGCCTTCTGTCTGTTTCCCAGACCTGCCATGCCCTCTCCCACCCACCCTACCCTCTGCCTATATTCTCCTCATCCTGGCCCCTTCCCTCTTCTCTTCTTTTTCCAGCCAAATGCTACTCAGTCTCCAGGTGGCCACATCAACAGCAACTTCTTGAGCATTCTCTCTCAGATGAGGTTAGGTTCTCAATTTAACCACCCTCCCAGGCCCCTAAAATTTCTCTTTTGCAGCACTTTAGACACCATTAAAGTTAAGCATATTTAGTGTCTGTCTTCTCTGCTAGGCAGCAAGCTCTAAGATAATAGAAATGACATCTCCCTCTGTGGTCATATCCTTCATAGCCAGCACAATGTCTGGAACATGGAAGGTGCTCAACTAATACTGGCTGCCTTCACCCTTCTTTCTTCCCTGTCTTCTACTGACCCCTCCGGTGTCTTCCCCACCCCGTAATTCAGAGTTTCAGATGTGGGTACTGGGCATGCTCAGCCCTGAGTGGCCCAGGCCGGGAGAGACATCATCCTAGTCATCCCCTCCACCCACCAGATTTTTTACTCAGACTCAACAGCAAAGACTCACTAGACCAGTCCATTTTAGTTTCAGCCTCCCCATGGCCAGTCATGTGGCCTTGGGCTAAGGAACAACTCCCTAAGACCAGCTTTACCCCCTAAAGTAAGACCAGCTTGGCTCCACAGGGGTGGGAGAAGGAGGTAAGATGCATGGGACTCCCATAGTGACATAAGTCATGAGACTTCAATGCAAATGCCATCTCAAGCGTGAAGCAGCCACACCTGTCATTCAACCTCCCAGTCACAGTCCCAGAGTGAGAGGCCAGGGAGAAGAGCCTTGGCCTTGAGCTCCTCTCCTAACCACTGTGTCACCAAGGGCCAGGCTCCTGACAGAAGAGTGGCAGCCGAGACAGAAGGAAATGAAAGACAAGGGTGGGAGGATATAGGAGCTCAGACTTTCCTGTCAGCTCTCCTCCGCGATAACTAGAGTTCTCCAATGGGACATTCCTCCTGAAGGAAGAGGGGCAATCTCTTCAGCCTTTCTTTGTAACAATCAGACCCCTCTGATGTGTGTGTGTCTGTGCAAAGTAGGGAGGAGTATGGAGGACCTGAAGTCAAAGCCAAGAAAAATAAATAAAAAAGGGGGAGGGATCTGGGTAATATAATATTTTCACTATTGATAAGATTAAAAATAAAGGGCTTTGTTTCAGCTATTACCCTGGGAATTTCTTTGTTGCTGTTGATAATAACTGTAGAAGGATTTGACTAGTGTTTTTTTTTTAATGTTTATTTATTTTTGAGAGACAGAGACAGAATGCAAGCCGGGGAGGGGCAGAGAGAGAGAGGGTGACACAGAATCCGAAGCAGGCTCCAGGCTCCAAGCTGTCAGCACAGAGCCCAATGGAGGGCTCAAATTCACGAACCATGCGATCATGACCTGAGCTGAAGTCAGAGGCTTAGCCAACTGAGTCACCCAGGCACCCCAGGATTTGACCAGTTCTGATGCAATTAGATACACTACTAACAGGAAGTAAGAGATACAGTGTGTTCAAGTTGTGCTAAACTTCTGTCTTAAAACAAAATGACAACTAATGGAAATTTGTTAATTAGCCACAGTTTTGGAAACTGCAATAGATGGTAGTGAAACTGGTCTCTGTGGCTGCAAGTTACATGGAGATAAATGACTATTCTGAATGAGCTCAACAGAACCACAGTATTTTGAATGCTTTCCTTGTTTACACACCTTTTTTTTTAAAGGTCCAAAAGGTACTTCATGTGTATTTAAACATTGATCTTCATAATATCACTGTCCTGGGGGGAGGTATTACCACTCACTGATTTGGTATTTCACTTCTTTACCTTCCAAAACATTATGCTGAGGCAGCTGTGCATACAGTGGATACAGCACGGGCTTTGGAATTGTTGCTAATAGAATTAAAATAGCATTCCTCCCCTTAGTAAATATCTGGCATGAGCATGTGACTTAGCCTCTTTGAGTTTTGGTTTCCTCACCTGCAAAATGGAGATGGAATCTGCCTTGCTTTGTTTCTATATTTAAAATGATCTGTGCAAGGGCTGAGCTGGTATGTGAAGGCTTTCCCATTTAGAATAGGACAACGTAAGCTCCTGGTAAAATGGGAGCCATCACCATCAGCATCATCATTACATTATTGTGCTTGTCACGGAAGGTGGTGAAGAAGCTAGGCCAGGTGTTGTCTTCACTCCGTAAAGGAAACGGAAGCTAAGATCATCTACGTATCACCCGGCATCACGGAGAGAACGCATATTACAGTCAGGACCAGAACGCAGGATACCCGAATAATTTAATCCACTAGATTAAACTGTTTTCATATAAATTCACATATATATTCCAGCTACCTAATAAAAAATCATATTTGTTTCCTAACCCCCAGCTTGATGGCCTGAGTGCGATCAAGCAACAGCAGCTTCTCACTGTCAGCGACAGCGAAGCTTAACTACTTAACTACAACCACGCCCCAGATCTGGAGTTAGCAAACCAGCAGCCGGCCCCCGCTCACCACATTCCAGCTACGAGACCCTCCACAAGTTGCTTAGCCACCGGGTCTCGGTTTTTTTCTTCTGTGACAAACAGTAAATAAGGGAAAGCTGGATGAATTGAGCATCCTCGTAAACCTAAAGTTCAGTGATTAAGTCTTAGTGACCGTAGACCTGACTTTCCTTTATATGTTCTCTTTAAGACCAGTACACCCCCTTTTTCCTTTCAACATCTGCACTGCTCCACCTCACCCCTTCCTGTTGGCAACCACTCTGCACTCATCACATCTGCTATTTCCTGACTTCAGTGAAACATACATTAAACCGTGCTGTTGAATTTCACATTTCACACTGACGCATTTGTACTTAACTGTGGACTATATTTACAACATAGACACCAGTGCACAGATCTCTGCCCAAGTGAGGAGACATGTATCATCCACAAGATGGAAATGTAAACACTCCCTTTAATTCTCAACTCTACCTTGTAAATCTATAGAATGAACATTTATGCCATATCCATCTCTGCTTTGCAAACATGCTTCGGAATTTTCACCCCTGCCACCCTCTTCCACACACACTCATGCACATAACTAAGAGCGTTTGCATTTCAGTGCCTTGGTCTGACTTAGAAAGCAACTTGCCATAATGGTTTTCCTTACGCGACTCTAAGTGGATGTAAATCCAGAAAAATAGCCCGAAACCAATCTCCCTGTGGATTCTGAAGGCTCTTCTAGTCCCTTTCCCACCTCCTCGTTATTGACACGGAGGCCAATACAGGCCTCAGTTAGTTCTCTCCAGTTTGAGCTTCTGTCACTCAGTGGGGGAGGCAAGAAGCAGTCTTTCAGGAAAGAGAAACTGCGCCAATATCAGTGGTTTACTCGCAGAACACAGTAGCTACTCAATAAATATCTGCTGAGTGAATCAATGATGGCTCTCAAGATAGAAAAAAGACAGAGTTCATACATGAGAACAAAATTACCCACCACCCCAGGAGGAATCCCAACTCAACTGCTTGTCAACTACCAACTGGGATTCTCATTCAGGGCCTCCCTGGAGGAACTGGGCTCGTCATCAGCGCAGAGCTGAGAAGAGCCCTCTAAGCTCCACTTTTTGCCTTCTGGCCCCCTCTGCCCCAAACCAAACCTCCTAATTCTAACTCCGGCATTCCCACCATTCACCCATCTGGAGGAGAATGCATTAGAAAAACACACTAAGGTCCTGATGAAAGGAGGTGCGGCAAGCAGAGCTGTGTCCCCCCTGGTGCGGAGCTAGAAGTGAAAACGGAGCCCGTGAGGAGGTGGAGGTCTTTGGGTGAGCAGCCACCAACTGCGCTGGGAGCAAGACGTCGAGAAGCAGTCCAGCAGAGCACCCTGCCACCAGCATTAAAGCACTGGAGACCTCGGCCCCTTCTCCTGACTCGGCTCCTCCGAAGCCGAGCCCCGCACCTCACTCAGCCTGCTGCCCCATCTCCGGAATGATAAGCTCCGATGCCCCCTCCCTCCAGCCAGCCCTTGCTTGCTCCCCACCTCCCCGCTTCGCCCACTCAGAGCAGAGAGGATGAGTACAAGACAGGTCTGTAAAATCCTGCCAGGCTCACTGGCAGGAAGATGCTATATAAATACCAAGTGTTATCGTCCTATTACCACAGAGATTTAAATTGGGCTGGGGGCCCCGGGACTGCGTTCACAATACCTCCTCCATATTCGCAGCACCGGAGAGACAGTGCTCCAATGGGAAAACTGTGCTTTCCTCGATCTTTAGCTGCTCGGGAAACTCGTGTATTAGGGCGGCCTTCTCACAGAAACCCTCTAAAAATACTTATCAATGTATATTTAGCTCCAGATACCATCCTCCTGCCAACAGGCTTCAGGCTGAACCGCTGTGCGTGTGCCACTGGAAAGAAACTGGGGACATGCACTGACAGCCCCCAGCATTTCTTCTGCTGCATTTCCTCAGGCTTTTCTCTCCCCTGTTCCCTCTTCTTTTGTCTTTCCTCTCTCTGCTTGGTTATGCAAGTCCTCCCCAAACTACAGCTAAAGACTCGGCAAAGGCTCCCTTCCCCTCTCCATGCCCCTTCCTGGGAGTGGACTGAGTCCAGGAGAAAAAAGACCTGTGCGGCATCCAGAACAGAGCTAGAATGAGTCATCCCAGCCCTGCTCAAAGCCTTCAGCGGTTCCCCACTGCCCTCCGGCTAACGAACAAGCTCCGGAGCACGGCCGGCCCTGGCCCCTGCTGACCTTTGCGGGCTCAGCTCTCAGACTCCACCAGCCAACTCCCCAGAGCTGTCCTGCCTGCTCTCACTCTCTCACCTTCAAGGATTTGGACATGGTATTCTTTCCCCAGAAAAGAAAGCTCTTCTCTTTCCTCGTCTAAGCCCCACCTGCCCATCCTCAATCCCAATTTAAATGTGTCTTTCCCCAACCACCCCCCTGCAAGAGCTAGAGTGGGTGCCCTTCTTCTGGGTTTTCATGACATGTGGTTCCCAGTAGGGGACGCTCAAGCCCATCCCACCCACACTCCGTACAGGGCCTGGCACACTGTGGGTACTCAGCCATGTCTCTTGAAGGAAGACAGTAGGGTAGGGACAGGTGATCACTCAGGCCCTGGAATGAGGGCCTTGGTAGAAAAAAGGAGAAAAGCCCCAGGCTCAGATACACCTGCCCATAATCCAGAGTCTGCACACATGTACTCACAGTTAAGGGAATAGTCATAACAGGTCATCTCCCACAGCAAGGCTGGCCACGCTGACGGCATGGCATATTCTGAGCAGTAACATACATACATACATACAAACGTGTGTGTGTGTGTGTGTGTGTGTGTGTGTGTGTGTATTACAGTCTTTGGCATATAGCTTAACAAATGCCAGCTTTCTCTCTATAGCAAATGTCAGGAGATCCGATACTGCTGCTTCCTCCTTACCACCCCCCTATAGTCAGTTCTGGAAGGCTATGTCTTCAATATTCAGCCCTGGCCCTGCCCCCACCCCCATCACCCAGGGAGCAATCCCCAGAAGGTAACCCTGAGAACCCTGTAAATAGGCCCAAATGACTAAAATCCCCATACTTCTTAATAACCTACAGATTGAGTTCCCAGTTTTCTTTTCTCTAACAGAGTGATCAGAATGTGAGCAAGCTCGCAGGAGTCGAGAGAGAGAAAAAGAGAGAGAGAGAGAGAGAGAGAGAGAGAGAGAGAGAGAGATGCTGTAGACCTAGGGGAAGAACTGAGAATAGACAATCATTCCCTACTTTTAGTCCCAGGCTTCCCTCAGCACTCTCTTTTGTATCCTATAGGTGACAAGAGAATCTGAGAGGAAGCCAGTGATTTGACTCAATTAGCATTTACTAAGTACCTACTACAATCCAGGCACTGGGGCGACAGACATGAACAGGGTTGAAAGGCAGTCCTCGCCTTCACTTCCCTGTTCTTAGCCAGGGTTTAGGAGCATCTTTGAGTGTTCCATCCCCTCTATAATTTGCCCATATTGCTGGTACTCTGATTTATTACAAAAAACAATATACAATAATGACTTCAAATAATTTAAAATCCTCCGGGTGGCCTAACAAATGTTTAGAAACAGCATGTCCCGAATTGTTACCAATACAAGAGATCCCAAGTTATGTAAGGTAATAGTTTGTTAAAGGAATGGCAAATTCCACTGTCTTTTAGAAGAAATGAGAATACATTAACTTTGGTGTTCCTTAGTTACAACATTTGCTTGCGTATTCAACAATACGAGTCTGTTTAATAAATGGATAAATGAATGAATGAATGAATGAACAAGGCAATTAATGAACTGGTGATTCAGTTTTTGTACATTAAACCCACAGGAGTTAAGTAACGTGCCTTCTTAACCACAGAGCTGGGGGTTTTATTCCAAGCCCACAGAGAGAAGTCCTAGGATGGACAGATGGGACTCTGGTCCTCCTCAAGCCACACGTGAAGCCCTACCTCTGGGTCGGGGACATCTGCCAAATTATGCCCCTCTCTGCCCAGCCCACACTGCTTCAGTGGAACTGAAGGAACATGCAATCATGCAGCTGTAGAGCCACGGAGGCTGTGAGGTTGGGTGGTGGCTGATGGTGTGAGAAAACGAGTGCTGAAGAAGGAACGTGGTGTGAGAAGATGTGGGCTCAAGTCTTGGATCAAATACCTCCCAGTACATCACCTACCCTCTCTGAACCTCAGTTTCTCCACCTAAAATGGGGATAACAAGATCTCATTTGGCGGATTGTGAGGATTAGACGAAGAATGCACATATATTTACTTTCTAAACCATGAACTCTCTCAATTTACAGACCTAAGAATACAGAAGGTTAGAAGGTCAGAGGACAGGCAAAACGTAGTGGCTCAGGTCCTCAGCTACCATTCCTTGGCAAAAGTCAGTGACAGAAGGTCTTTCACTGACCCAGCTGTCTGACACCTCAGCACCCCCTCCCTTGCTCCCTCCCCTCTAGTCACACACTGAGAGCTGAGAAGTTGTGCAGCCTCAGCCCGAGGTGCTGTGTCATGCTCCAGCACTTGTCATCCACCCTGTATACAGGAGGAGAATGAGAGGTGACACCTGGAGCTGAGGTGGGAAGCAGGAGCTGCCTGCAGGGACTACTACAGAAGTGGATGTCAAGAAGTGTGGAGAGGGAGCTGTGCCAGGCAAAGCACCAGCCCTGGGTCAAAGGGCACAGTTCCAACTCCTGGATCTGCCATCAAGAAGCAGCTGATCTTACACTGAGCACTTAACCTGCATGCTAGACAATTCACATCTAAAGCCTGATCTGCCTGACTCCCTGGGTTGGTATTATAACAACTGGTATTTATTGGTATTTCACTGCTTCTAAGACCCTAACAGTTGTAAGATGCCCCATGATTTCCTTCTTAGTGAAGAAAGAAAAATGCTGTCGATGAAACTATATGATGTCATTATTGTAAGATATAGGCTGATGTTGAAGATGCTCCAGCTTGAGAAATGTGCATTGCAGAAGCCATGCAATGTGGTACATGAGAGCGCTGTGTGAGCATAAGACTAAATCTGATGATCCATCCCTGTGGGATAGAACCACAACCCTCAGCACCCTCAGCACAAATCTCAAGAGTGTCAAGCCCCTCCCATGGAGCACATTCACATGCGAATTAAAGGGAGAAGGAAATCAGCAGGTGTAGAAAGAAGATGGACAGTCTTATTGGTTCAGATGGACAGCAGTGGCCTTTTGGCAAAGTCTGAAGAGACGCTAAGAATGGGATATTGGAGGGCTGAGTAGGGAGAGAACAAAGAGGACAAGTAACTTGGCCTACAGTTCACCACCTGTGCCCACTCATGTGCACCCCCACACATGCAGGAGAGGACACAGAGGTCCTTCCTGGCCATGTTACAACAGAAGGACCCCGCTGACTCCTACAGATCTGTTCCTCAGGCCACATGGCAACCCTAGCGGGAAGGCAGTGCTTACAGCTTCCATCAGTCTCAGTCTTCTCTCCTCCTGTCGGAGTCCACCCCTTCTCCTCCCCACACATTCTTGCTCCCAGACTCCACACCAGAATGGCAGATTCTCCTTTAGAAGCACTTCAACCTGTCACAATGCCTCTTAAAATGTGACAGCCGAAAGATGTACATTGGAGCACTTCTAGTAATTAATCACAATAGCCCAAACCAGAAAGCAATCTAGGTGTCAAATAATTGTAAAAACGGAGAAATGCACGTCTTCTATGTATATCCATTTAATAAATTGCTTTTTTACCAAAATATGGAGTAACATGTACTATGCCCATACTATGTTCAGAAAAGGCAGCAAAATTACAAACACTGAAAAGAAAGCTTCCTTAGCATTAAAAGGGTTGGAAGGAAACACCACAAAACAATAAGAACTTTTCTTAATCTGTGAACTGCTTTTTTCTTTTGACTTTCCAGTATTTTACCTATTTTCTTTAATGGACACTTAATAGCTTAAAATAAAAATAAACGGACTAGATGAGAAATTTCAAATGGCCTCTGAATATAAAATTCAGCAGGACCAAGAATTCACACAATCCTAACATATAATACACATGCGTAATAGTATTTTTCTTCCAGACAGAATCACATTTCTAAATGACTCAGATTCTCTTTTATACCTTTCACTATATAGTATGTATTACTTATTTTAGGGACATTAAAAATATCGCCAAGCTATTATCAAAAAGTCAAAAGATAACAAGCGTTGCTGAAGATGTGGAAAAAAGGCAGCCCCTGTGCACTGTGAGTGGGAATACAAATTGGTACAGCCACGATAGAAAACAGTACAGAGGTTCCTCAAAAAATTAAAAATAGAAATACCATGAATGCAGCAATCCCACTTCTGAGTATATATCCAAAGGAAATAAAATCACTATCTTGAAGAGATACTTACACCCCCACATTCATTGCAGCATTATTCACAATAGCCAAGATATGACAACATCCTAAATGTCCACTGATGGATGAATGGATAAAGAAATACACACATGTGTGTGTGCGCATGCGTGCACAGACACACACACACACACACACACACACACACACGCGCGCACACACACATGCACACACACACGCACAATGGAATGTTATGTAGCCTCAAAAAAAAAAAAAAAAGGAAGGAAGGAAACCCTGCCATTTGTAATGACATAGATAAACCTGGAGGGCATTATGCTAAGTGAAATAATTTAAGTACTAAAAAGAAAGATACATAGTGCATGATTTCACTTACATGTAGAGTCTTAAAGAAAAAAATCAGACTCACAGTAACAGAGGAATGAATGGTGGTTACTAGGTATTGGGGGTGAGGGAGACATTGGTCAAAGAGTACAAACTCTCATCTATTGATGAATAAGTCCTGGAGACCCAATGTGCATCATGGTGACTATAGTTGATAATAATGTATTATACACCTGAAATCTGCTGAGAGAGTAGAACTCAAGTACTCTCAACACACACACATATCAGGTAACTATGAGAGATGATGGAGATGTTAATTAGCCTGATTGTGGTAATCACTGTGCAATGTATATCAAAACATCACATTGCACACCTTAAATATACACAATTTTTGTCAATCATACCTCAATAAAGCTGAAAAAAATAAAACATAAAACACATTGCCCAGGTGTGCTGCATTGTCTATGACCATGCACTTCTGAAACACGATGTACAAATTATCTTTATACACTAAATCATACTTAAAATTCAGTAGAATTTTCTTTTAGAAGAGTAACCTTCAGAAAATCCTTTTGTAAGGCAACAGATGTTTTTAAACATCGTTGTCGTTGTCTCTACTTATTTATCTGTTCCCTATATTGAGGGGTTGGCTGCTTATGAGCTCCATTGGAACATTCCAGTCCTTTACACCTTTGACTTTTTTCTCTTTCTCGTGCTCACAATTGGTGTGAAGGTTAAAAGTATAAGTGTTATGTCTATTCCACAAGACAATGAGTAAACGCGAACATTCTCAAGCTCTTGTTCTCCTCAGACTTTATTGACTTCCACTCCTCTGTTCTGTGGAAAATAATTTCCTCTTTGCTCCCGCTCCTTTTGGTCAATCATAATGGTGGCTCCTAGTGCCCCCCTCCTCACTTTTCTACTACATTCTCTTCTTTCCCACACAGATTTGAGCTACTGTCTGACAAGCATCTGGGTGTGGTGATTTCCACACCCCTTGCTGTCATACCCACACAGGACATGGGCACCCCCGTCAGGCCTGGACCACTCCCCTTTCATACAGGAACCGAAAACCACCTGACACAAAGCCCGGTGAGACATACCTACTATCACCAGTCCTAAGGTCCATCACGTATGCTGCTGACGGTGCTGGACAGGCCCCAATAGAGGTATACTATACTCATTTTCAAAAAAACGATTTATCAAGTATTCAAATAAATCTACTGCCAATAAATGCACGCTGCCTATGACACTGCATGGGCAACAATTTAGTACTGCGTATCAAACATTTTAATGTGATTCAATTTTATACCTCCTCACGTTAATAAATCTGCAAATCATAAAAAAATTCTGTTTTCAGGACACAAGTCTCAATTCTCAGTTAAGTAAATATCCTTGGGGTTCTTCTCCAATGTTCAAAGAAAAACTGCACTTTGGGCCCAGCTTTTGGGGGTGCCCCTCAGGCTATGGCAAGCTGCTTGCTTTAGTGAAAAGGCTCACTGGGATATATGTGTCCAGCACTAGCCAAGCACAGAATGGAAAACCGGAAGCGGTAGCAGCCACACCTTGGTTCTATAACCTCTGTAGAATACCACATGCATCTCCGCAGAGTACCCATACTCCCCTGCAGGTGGGTTACCTATGGTCTAGCCCCATGGGGAATCTTGTCCTTGAACTTTTTTCCTCTGTCCCTATTCCATGGGCTGCTGCCTTCCCACCCTTGAGTTCCTTGCACCAGACACTTCATGACAACATAGGTGCATCTTCACACCCAAAAAAGGAAAGACAGGAAGAAGACTCACCCACTGAGGACCACGATGAAATCCATGACATTCCAGCCATTGCGGAGGTACGAGCCCTTATGGAAGATGAACCCCAGGGCCACAATTTTGATACCAGCTTCAAAGCAAAAGATCCCAATGAAATATGGTTCTGTCTTTTCCTGTGGGATGAGGAGCAGAGGTGCCAGTAAGGCAGGGAATATACTTCATCAGATTCAGACAAAGGCACATCCTGGCCACCCCTCCACTCTGACCAGTCCTGTCTCCTATAGGACGGCTGGACATCTGCCCTGGGCCAGCCCCATGTACAGGTGGGAAGGGCTTAGGGAGTGCACAGGAGCAAGGGAAGTCTCAGAAAAGCCAGCTGCAGAAATGGACGGATGTAGGGGTAACACCAAGGCCAGGCTTCTTCCCAAGGGCATAACTGATGCTTCTAGCTTTGCCTTGAAGGGGGTGGCTTTTCCATCGCTGATCTTCACTTACATTGGAAGCTCAAGGGTTCTCATCTGCTGGTAATCAGGCTGGAGCCACTTATCCACACATTTGGAGTTTAAGCAATTAATTTGCCCTCTCTAGGGGGAATACATCAGACATATGAATCATTGCTTTAAGGTGAATATGGACATAAGATCTAGGAAGTTCACCACCGTGAAAGCACATAGGCTTTGAGATCCCTCAGCCTCTCTTCTCTACCCTCCCTTCTCCCTCTCACTTCAAAAGTCCCTTAGAAAGGGGAGCGAACTGAATGGCCCTTGTGCCCCCCCCCCTTCCATCTTGTCTGGCTTCCATGCAGCGTATACACAAGTGTTTGTGATGCCCTGAGAATTTCCTGGGAGCAGGAGTTATAAAGGTCAGTCCTCTTGTCCTTATACAGCCCAATGGGATCTGTCACGAGCTTGTCCCTCGGCAAAGAACAAACTCCTCACAGAACTGTAGGTTCACAGAACTGTAGGTGGGAGGGGGCCAGGAGATGAAGCAAAGGAGAAGAAACCAGGGAAGGGAAGGACAAGGGGAAAGACAAGAAGGAAGGAGGCACATACCAGTCTGCGGGACATCGGGGTCTTGTCATCCTCAGGAAGATGCTGTTCCAGGGCCAAGACAATGCAGTTGGCAATGATGGTGGCCAAAATCATGTACTCAAACGGCGTAGGAAAGGTGAAGTTAAGGAACAGATTCACCAAAGAGACAGGGATGCAGCCTCCAAGACGGCTGTGCACATAAATACACAAAATTCATCAAAATCCATGTTATGTCTGCACAGTCTGCAAGATCTGTATCAGCAAACAGGCAGGCAAGGCAGTGGATGGTCCTTAGCATGGGAACCCATAACCATTTCTGACTGGGCTCTAAACACAAAGCATCTTGTCCAAGAAAAGGAAGAATGTAGCCAATAAATAATACAGTTAGACATACAGTTGATACTTCAGATACTTCGTGAATTCAATGACATATCCGGGAATTAAGCAGGGCTGAAAATGGACACAGAAAGAAGGGAAGAAGAAACACTGATGTTGTGGCAGGCTGTTCTTCCCAGGCTTCAAACCACCGCACTGTACGATGATGCTTCAGCAAGGATCCAGCTGTGGCTGTCCGTTGCTGCCTCTGGGCATCACATCTGGGGTCTCCTCCTCTAGAACCTCTGCTCAACTGAGTGGAAGAGCCCTTGGAAGAAGAACAATTCTCTCCATGTGAGCTCTCTTCTATTTCAATATCCAATCCAAAAAAATACTTAATGGGGTCAGGAGAAGCTTGCCTTGTCCCACCTTATTTTCTCCTAAGTTTCTACATGGATAGCAAACAGAGAGACACATCATGAGTCTGAATCCAAGACAGCAAAGTCAAGGCATCTAAAAACCAAAGTACAAATGAATGGCTAATGGATTCAGGCTTTTTTGTGTTCCATTGTTCTGAAGACCGATGAGGGGGCTCCCTGGGCCTCTCTGAAAGACAGGACTATGATTCAAGAGCCTGCATCCTGCCTATCCTGAAGAAAGGTTGTGTCACAAGCCCTGGGAGAGTTACAGGGGGGACTGTTACCACAGACAGAGGGAATCACCAGTTTCCGGAGTCAAGTGATTCTAAACATTGGATTTCATTCCATAACTGTTGTTGTAACAAACGCAAGTGAGCTGTTGCCACTGGTCTTACCAAGCAACCTATGCTCTGGCAGATTCTAGCATCCAGGCAGAAGAAAAGAGTAGATCTGGCCAAGTGGGGACAAGGCAAGGGACCATGCTCCTTGTCTCCCCACATATCCGGGCCTCCGGTGTAGCATGTAGGGCCTCGACCTTCCCTAGGGAATACAAGTCATAAATATGCCCCGGATGCGTCCTCATCCCTGCCATGATATGTTAGTGCCCATCAGTGGTAGGTGGACATTCAGGGTGTCTGTGAGGAAGGGCAGGGCACAGGGCACCTACAGGCAGGGGTGCGTGTGCTGTGCGAGGAGCTGTGAGCTGCCCTGGTGCAGGAATGGGAGGCTGCAGTAGGTGAGGCAGCCAGCTGCATCTGAGCCTCCAGACATTTTCATTGTACTCAGCAGTGTCTAGGGCCTTCTCCTCCCCAAGACTATGCACCCCTGAGTCACCGCCCACTCTTCTGCAGCTGGCCATCCTTCCTTCCCACACACCCTCAGTTCATCCAAGACCCGTACTCTAGGGACAGCTCTGCTGGCTTTGGCTGCTCTGTGGCTCTGCCCCCAGATCTGAAAACTGGATGGGCTCAGAGGACCTCAGAGCCAGCACCCTGCCTCCCACATGCCACTGTGTCTGTTTAACCCTCCCAGTCAGAGGGGAATCTAACCTCAGGGATCGTCCCTCAGCACACCCAGCCATTCCTCCTCACGCAGTCTCTCTGGGAACCAAAGTAGGCCCCTGAGAGCTAAACATGCCAGCAGACACACTCCACAGATGCCCGGCTAGTGTGCATGCCCACTTTCTTGGGACAAGCCCCACCCACAACCTACCTAGGGCCCCCAGTACCCACTGATCACAAAGGGGGTTCTCTTCACTCCCATCACGGGCTCTGGCCCAGAGCTCCAACCAAGTGTAGAGCGACCAGGGATCACACTGCCCAGAGACAGTGTGGGACCTGCTGTCCCATAAGCCCTCTGAAGAGGCTAGCTGGTCCTGGGCCACCCAAGATCCCCCAGAACCAAGTGGCAGAATGAAGATGGGAGTGCCAGAAGTGGTTGCTGAGGCACCCAGGCCTTTTCCTGAGAACATGCCTACCAGTCACGGACACACGTCATGCCTACCAGTCACGACACACGTCAACAGAAGTTGAGGGCATTTAGGGCAGTGTTCCTAAAATGCAGCCCACGGGATACGAGCACTACAGGAACTTGCAATCACATCAATGAGGGAAAGCCGGAATTCAGGAAAGCGAGCAGGTGTCCTCCCAGCAGGACTTCCTGGAGCCTTTCGCACGACTGTACTATTGTAAACAGTGTGCACCACCTCCCCCAAAGGGGGTGAGAATGGTACACAGCATTCCCTGACTCGTTCCACTGTATCATCCTTCTATCAGAACATCTCTCCTGGGAATGGTGTCGGATGAACGTATTTGGGGAGCTCAGACACAAAGGGCATATCTCACTGCCGGTCCCCAGGTGTGAGGAGGAGGGCCGGTGCTCCGGCAGGAGTGACACTAGTGCCTCTGCCACCTCTCACCTCATCCTTGTTCCCAGCAAAACTGTTCACAAAGTGTGAGGCTCAGCTGCCCTTCACCATGGCCGGAAGTGCCCTGAGCAAGTTCACAAAAACTGCCCAAAAGGTCCAAGGAGCCCAGCAAGTGACCTGGGAAGCAGGGCTGGGGACCACGATGCTCTCACTCAAGCGGCCCACATCAGGAGCTCTCCTCGGTCTGCTTGGGTTCGAGGATTGCTTTCTGGGATTCGGGCTTCTTCCCCTGAAAACCTTAAAGTGATAACCACAGACTTAAAAGTTCATGAGCTCGTAGTTGCTGACTTGCAGGCACAACAGGTCATGGCGGCTATGTGCCCCCAGGCCTCTCTACCCACAATACTTGCTTGGACTGTCGCAGCCCCTCTGTGGCCCCCACTCCTTGTTCCCTGCTTCCACACCTGCGTTTCTCTAGCCAGATCACCTAAGCATACAACTCCCTGCAAGGACCTTTAAGCTCACCTAGTCCAGAATGCCCAGTGGCAGATATAGGAGGCTTCTGAGAAA
Source organism: Prionailurus viverrinus (assembly GCF_022837055.1). Classification (NCBI taxonomy): domain Eukaryota; kingdom Metazoa; phylum Chordata; class Mammalia; order Carnivora; family Felidae; genus Prionailurus; species Prionailurus viverrinus. The sequence goes on from NC_062577.1 coordinate 24,150,893, forward strand.
CACAGGAAGGTGTGGCCATCACACCCCAGAACGCCCCAGGGTGTTTGGGGCAGGAGAAAGGCTCTTGGCTCCAGGTGCTAAGGAACCAAACTTCCTGTGACTGGCCAGATATCTGGATGGCTGGGAACTCATAAGGTTTCAACTAATAGCACTGCCCAAAGCCCTGGAGGCTACAATCAAAGCAGGAAGGTTTGGTAATGCATTGCTTCTGAGAACACCCCACTGCCACGCCCTCCCCCATCCAAATCCTCTGCCTACAGTCTGATGTCTAAGGACGCATGCAGAGCAGCAATCCTTTGGCTTGAAATTTTGAAGGCCATCTGGGTGGCTCAGTCAGCTGAGCATCTGACTTCGGCTCAGATCATGATCTCACAGTTCTTGGGTTCAAGCCCCACAATGGACTCTGTGCTGACAGTGCAGAGCCTGCTTTGGATTCTCTGTCTCCCTGTCTCTCTGCCCCTCCCTGACGTGTAGCTTACACACGTTCTCTCTCTCTTAACAATAAACATTTAAAAAAAATTTTTAAAGAAAGAAATTTTGAAAACTATTTAAATGCACATATCCTCAGAAGTGATATCCCTTTAGGCGTTACAGATCATCTCAACCTCAGGATGAATTCATGTTTGGGGCAATTAAGAATCTGAGGTGAGATTTTGCTGCAGAAGAGGTGAAACTATGGGAATCCTGTGTATCTGTGGACTACATGACAGAAAGGATGGTGACTGGGAAATTTGGGGAGAGAAGAACAGGAGAGGACATCCAGTTCCATCTGAGGCCCAGTCACTCTCCCTTCCAGCTCTTTCCTTTCCCCCCTTGTGTCCCCCTCTTTCTGAAGAAAGCATGAAGAATGGGCACCTATATCTTGGTGCTTTTGCCTCCACCTGCAATGGCCTTTCTCCTCTTTTCTGGTCATATGTCAAGAGCAAGCTAAAATATCACCTTGTTTGTGAAGGTTTCCCTCTGTGCCCCACTACTCCTTTACACTGTATGACTTTATCATCTCTCCTCATATTTCCCTTCCCCCAGAAACTGCACCTTGAAAGCAAGGGCGTGCTCTTGTTTACCTCTCCACAGGGCAGTGCTTACCAGAGCCCCTGGTACACAGTAGGAGCAGACTCTGTGTTAAACGCAGGCATGAATGAACGGGAGCCAGCCCCTAGAGCGGCAGCTCCATTGAGGAGCCATCACAGAGACTGCAGGGTAGTCACTCACTCTGGCGCAGGCCCGGGCTCCAGCTTACCCCCACCCTTGGGAGCTGACTCAGAGCTGCCGCTCCCATGACTTCTCCTTTACCATCATAACTTCAAGCCAAATAAGCGTGGCTCTAAGGCTTGAGGCTCTGCTACATCTCCAAAGGGAAGAGCCTGGATGGCAAATAACAGCCCACAGGCCAAGGGAATGCACCTCAGGCTAGACAAAGACGTGACCGGGAAAGGTCAAAGGAAGCTCCATGTTGCCAAGGCCTCAAAGAACAAGGCCCTTCGTGAGACAGTAATGGAAGTCGGTCCAGGACTCTTGATTCCTTCTGCCCAGGAACTCAGTGGCTCCCATTACATTCTGTGCTTGACACCAAACACATTTTGCAGAACAGTATCTCTCCCTGGTGTCCAGCTATAGACAGAGATCCTGAATAAATGGAACTACCAGGGCAGTGAGGTGTGGGAGCCTTAGGGCAGGAGCTTTGCCTGTATTATTCACCTCTGGAACCCTGGTGTCCACCACATGGTAAGCACCCAATAACTACTTTCTAATTAATTAATAAATTAACCAATCAGTTGATTAGTGAATTGCACAGAGAAACCAGAGCCAGAGGTATCCTTGTAAAAGGTATCTCACACTTTCTCCACACCGTGTACCCACTTGAACTTTCTGTACTATGTATTATGTATACACATTAACTATTCAAAAATAGAAAGCAGCATGCATAGAAGATCCCTTGAATGTAACAAGAGTTTTGAAAAAGAAGCAAAGAAAAAAATCTGTCATACTAGAAGGATAATGAGCTTTCTTGGGGTACAAGGGGTATTTCCACTTTCTTCTTTACTCCTTTATGTACTGTCTTGAGGGCTATGAGTATGTATTAATTTAGAATTATAAAATCAATCAAAGCTATAGGTATTTTGAAAAAAAAACAAAACAACACAAAAACACCATTCCAACCTGAGGGTCATGGAAATCAATGCAAGATTTCCGAGAGGATCTAATGCAGGAGGACAAAGGGACCGGATCCATTGAGGAAATGGCCATGGAAGTACCTTGAGCCCTGCCAAGATACCTCCTCTCCCTTACCTGTCTCACTATCTGCTCACTATGGGCCTCATTTCATCAACTTCTCTGGCAATCTCCCCAAACACCCCTTCACTCGTCTCTCCCTCTGAGCCCCTTAATGAGTACCTGTGCCGTTCCATCTCTCCCTTTCCCGTCTAGCAGCTTCAAGACAATCATTAGGGAAATGATAAAAATAGGTTTGCTTATTGATTTATCTCCTTTACCCAATGCTCCTTCCTTCCAACGGTTGACTTGTTTCCTTAGCAACACAGCTAATTTGAGCAGCGCTACTTGGCCTGCACACCTACCATTTGTTCATTTCCTTCCTGAAGGCACAAAAAGCCAGGGCAAGGAAGAGGGCTGCCCTATAGGCCACAGTTGTGGTGCTGGCCCTGCTCATCAACAGAGCCCTAGGGACCTGGCCTGGGAGATGAGCCACCTTCTGCCCAGAGCAGCAGAGCTTCCCCTGTCAGCCCCTCTCAGGGGTAGGTCTATAGACTGGGAGGGTCTTGTAGACAAGACTGGGAGAGACTTAGGCTCAAGGAGCACACCTGGGGAATCCCAGGGGAAACATGCATCTCCACTACCATCAGGATACTGACCCTAGATCCCCTCCGCTCTCAGCTGTGTCCTCTCAGAGCTATGGCATCAAAGCACACTAAGGAGACTGAATATACTCAGAGAGGCTGACAGGCCACCAGGGACAGACTGCTGTGCTCTCTCCCCGACTCCAGGCCTAATGAAGATTGCACTTTTGTGGGGAGCAATCTGTGGCCACTCATGCACTTCCTGTAAACTCCTGGGGGAGTCTAGAATAGCCCACAGACTCAGAGAAGGCTTGTCTCAACCTCCTTTACCCATTTCCACCTCTCACCCCAGGCCAGAACACTCTCCCTGAAAGATCTATTTCTTTTCCCTCCCTCCCATCCCAGCTGCCTATTTTTTGGAGGTATAATTCTAAGAAATGAAAGAGTCTCATAAGATGACCTGGGCCATTCTAAACAAGTTGGATGTTGACTCAAAGACAGTCATAGGGAAGGGTTACTGCCTAGTCTGTGATTCCCTCAAGAACTACACCAAAGAGACATTTTAAACATGAACAATAACGAAATGCAGCTATCCAAGGCTTTCCCACTACTTTCTTTCTATGACCAAAATCAGAATCTTCCTTGAGACCTACAATGCAATGGAGAAACATAGCTTGGTAATAGGAAACCAGAGCCAGGGTTCCCACTGTAAAATCTGCCCCAACATGGTACTCACGGCAGGGAATATCACCACCATCCATTCCCAAGGAACCAAACATGAAATACAAAAGGATCAAAGTCTAAAACCATCCATGAATACAAAATCCTTTGAAAACCATAAGGTGCTACACAAATGCACAGTCATTTTTATTATCCTACTAAATCACTCTTTAAGCATCTGCTGTGGTTCTAAAGCTTTGGGATAAGCAACTGTTAGTGGTCACAGCCTCCGGGAGTGGGCTGGCTGGCTGCAGCCAGGAGCTGACACTGAAAAGACCGACCGCAATAAAGGATTTTAAAAAAATATATATGGTAATGGGCCTCCGGGAAGAGAGCAAAGACATTTGGCCCAGAACCTCCTGGGAATATGGAAAGCATATCCAAACACCAGTCCCCAGAGCAGGATTTATGAAACTGATGGCTCTGATGCAATCTCTCCCAGTGATTAGAAGGGGCATTAATCACACCCAAGGCCAGCGCTAAGAACAGGAGGGATTGAACCATCACAGAAGTTCGGCTCCAGCTCCTACAGACCCTGATGGAAATACAGTGAGATCATGCTGGTGAGATCACATCCCCCTTGCCTGGGCTGCTGAGAACGATACATCTGTCCTGGAGAGACCAGTAATACTGAAGAGACAGATTTCATGTCTCAAACCCAGACATGGCTAGAGCCACCATAATTATTTCCACAGAGGGTGTCTGCACCCCTCATATTCTTCAGCCCTTCTAGAGGCTGATATTCTCATAGGAATATGCCATGCATACAGGTCTTCAACCTTTCAGATTGAAAAGAAAATTAAATCCCACCCTGTTAAAACAGGCCTGAGGCCATCTCCCTTTGTGGAAGGATGCCTCGCTTTTTGTCCAGATCATGGTAGGAAGTAGGAGCGAGTATGAGACAAAAAGATGGAGATCCAAGAGGGCCCCCTGAGGCCTCTCAGCAAGCTTTCTCCACCTTACCTCTTCCCATGCAGGGGAAAGGCCAGGTTAAGAGGTAAGCTGAAATCCAAGGAACCTGGCTCAGAGGCTAATGTGCTCCTGGCTCGGCTCCTTCCAGACTTACTTGCACTTGCTCCTGTGGCTGACCTAGCAGGACAGTGTAGCCCAAAAACCAATCCAGAAAAGGAAATAGACAGAGGGATTGTATTCCTTGGGGTTCTGACGGCTATAGATGAATTTTTCAATTTTTAATCATCTAAACTCATCAATGTATAAACCACCCTCATCTATGGAGCAAGTCACACCTTCAATTCCATTTCCATCTCTTTTCTCAGTTCTTAATTTTAGGTTTCCCTTCCTGGGCTGATCAATAGAGGGCAGACCACACATTGCCACCAAAGGGCAGGAGAGCTGACCCCCCCTGGGCTTCTCCATGTGACAGTTAGCAGTGCACAGGGTGCAAATTTGGAAAATCACACTGTATTCCCTCCTCCTTTCCTACCCCCATGTCAGGAGAAATGCACTGTTAACAAACAGAAAAATGAGGTGGAAGGCTCTGTGTACTTCATGTCGTCCCATTTCATTATCTCATTGCCTTATTGCAGTTTTTCTCACCACCCAAGTTTGTCTTAAAAAAAAAAAAAAAGATCAGATTGAAAAACCAAACCCCTTTTCTTTTTTTAAAACAAAACAAAACAAAAATGTATCATGTGACTTCCAGCCTTAACATCAGTTTTTTAACTTTGGTTTCCATGGTGGTGGGATGCAACCTGCCATCACCATGACAACAGCTGCTTCTGTTCAAATTCACCATCTGACAGGCAGTCCTGAACATACATACACACCTCTCCCATTCTCTCTCTCTCTCTCTCTCTCTCTCTCTCTCTCTCTGTCAAGAACATGGAGATGCCATTACACCTACTCTGAAAGACTTAAATCCTAATGAATGAAAAACAAAGAAAGCAATGTTGACAACACAGCAAAGAGGCAGAGACCCCCTCCCCCAAAAGGCTCTCTCTTGCTGGCACAGTCCCACTGCTCTCTTATGGAGAGGGTCAGTGGACTCAGTTACTCAACAAAAAAGATCCCTAGCACTAACCTTTCAATGTTGGCTGTGAAGGAAGCCACATTCAACCTTCCATTGCTTTTAGACCAAAGAATTCTCATCTGACTCCTGTATCCCTGCCTCTATACATAATGAGTGAAAAGAAGTTCACATTATTGCTAATTTGGTTAACCAATACTGAGCTCTGTTCCAGACTCATCTGGGCCCCAATTCCAAGAGAATGGGGAGTGGAATTTCTGAGGAATTAAGACAGCACCCGCTTTCCTCCTCCTTTTGCCTCAGTTTCAGTCAGGTGGATATATCTTAACAATTCACTTTTTATGTATCTGACTGAATCCTGGACTCAAAATGCTGTCATTCAACACACAGTTTTGGTGATTAGGGGACAGATGATTGAACGCTACAGAAAAGGGAAGAAAGAAAAGGGGAGTATTAAAAGCCTCTGGAAGAAAACAAAACAGCAGTGGTAAGATTACCTGTTTCAGAAACCAGAATCTGTGTTTTGATGACACTCTGACACATTCGAGCCCATCAAGAGTTCTGGCAGCAGCGTGCATCAAGGGGAGAAGAATGTGGGCTGCAGCCAGGAACCACACCCAGGACTGTACCCTCCTTCACATCTACACTTGCTTCATGGCGTGATAGGCAGTACTTGAATGTATAAAGAAAATGAAAAGTCTTTTATGAAAGGGTCCAAAGATCATCTGTGAGAGAACACTTGTTTTTCTTTGAAAACCCAGCAACTGTACCACAGAGTTCAAAGACACACACTGGGCCTCCAAATCACATGAGAAAATGTTAAAGGTACTAAGGGTATACAGCTTGGGAGAGGAAGACTTGAGAGAGACGTCATAGCTGTTTTCAAATATCCGAAGGGCTGACTTATAATGGGGACTTAAACATTGTGTAAGTTATTCCAGAAGGTAAGACCAAGGCCAAAGGGTAGAATGCCCATCCAAAGGCAGATCTCAGGGAATACAGAGAAGCAACATCACTTTTCCACATGTGAATAGATTATTTCATTAAGTAGTAAACTGAATGTTATACTAATAAATGTTTAACAACCAGTCTAAGTATAGCATTTGCCAATTTCTAGTATAAATATTCTCTCCATAACTAATTTCAAGCTACCAATTTGACATCAGTGCACACGGAGGTACAAAGATACAATAAACAGCCAAGAGTTGGGGCCGGCCAGTTTGAATACATCATTCACTTTTAAGTTCTATGACTCTGGGAGACCATCAAGGCTATTGAGAAGGAGGTTCCTGTATTTGATAGTAGTCAAGCTGGATCAACCCTTGTTGCTAACAAGGGGTTAACAAATAGGTAGGAAGCAAGGCCAATGAGTCTTCAGTTACTTGCTCAAGGGCCTCCTGGGTCAGATGACTCACTCTGTCCATGAGCTTCAACTTGCCCAATTAGCTAGTCCTGCATTCATGAAGTTTGGAAAATCACCCTTATCACAGAAGGCTGGTACCTGTGCAGCTGGATGTGTGCCAGAAGCAGCACAGGTGAATGGTTTGCCAGTGCCATAGACATAACAATTGATTAATCACCCCACTCTCTCATGCTGAATTCTGGGATACCCAGGGGCTCCTGCTATTTCACCACAGCCTACAAAAGAATAGAGAGGAATCTGACAACACACGTGAAGAAAGCACAATCCCAAGAGATAGAAATACATCAGGTAAAAGGCTCATCTCTCCTTCTAGAAGACTGGTAGATCTCAGCCTTGGCTGCATATAGAATCACCTGGGAAGCTTTTAATTTTTTTTTTTTAATGTTTATTTATTTCCAAAGGGGAAAGAGACAGAGCGTGAGTGAAGGACGGGCAGACACACACACACACACACACACACACACACAGAATCTGAAGCAGGCTCCAGGCTCTGAGCTGTCAGCACAGAGCTCGACGAGGGGCTCAGACTCACAAACTGCGAGATCATGACCTGAGCAGAAGTCAGATGCTCAACTGACTGAGCCACCCAGGCACCTCAGTCTTGGGAAGCATTTAAAAATCAAGGATACCAGGGGTGCCTGGGTGGTTCAGTTAGTTGAGTGTCAGACTTCAGCTCAGGTTATGATCTCACAGTTCATGAGCTCGAGCCCCACATCAGGCTAGCTGCTGTCAGTGCAGAGCCCGCCTCAGATCCTCTGTCTTCCTCTCCCTGCCCCTTCCCTGCTCATGTTCTCTTTCTCAAAAATAAACATTTACAAAAGAAAAAATCAAGGATACAGGTATCCTATCTCTAGAAATTCTGATTTGCCTCAGCTGCCATATGGGCATCAGCATTTCTAGAAGTTTCCAAGCTGATTCTAATGTACAGCCAGGGTAAAGAACACTTCTGTAGATTCTGGAGGCCATGAAAGGTAATGGTGTCCTCAACTCAGGTGGCATAACAACTGAAGAAACTAAGAAACTAGATTTTCAGGGGCACAAAGGTAAGAACTGAAAGGTGCCTTAGAGTTCTACTTACTACTCCATTATATTCATTTTACAGATGTAGATATTGAGACCCAAGGTGGAAGGAGACTTTTCCAGAGCCAGAACTAGAAACCTCTCTGGATTCATAGCCCCATACCCTGAAAAGCTTAGGAACTTATTATCAGAACAATCAAATAAAACTCCCTGGTTTCTTGGCTTGAATTGAGGATTCTAAAAGAAAAAGGATCTTTTGATTTGCATTTACTGACTCCATCCCCAGAATACTCAATTGTTCTCAAGAGTGTATTTCTTAAGGTAGGGTCTGGATGGTTTACCTTTCCTAAGGCCACTTAAGAGTCCAGAAAACATTTCTGAGGCGTGTGTTTGCCTGAGCATCCATTCCCCCATATGCTGAAACACAGTCTTGGTTTTACACTTGGGAGAAGCCCAGTGCCTACTGAGTACAGTACTATCAATTCATAAAGTTCTCCAGCAACTCACAAGGGATACTCTCTAGCAACATTTCTGGGAAAGGAGAACATTAACCATTGTTCTGAATCATTGCTTCCTATTCTTGTTGGATCAGTGCTGATTGGCCTCTCTTCAACTTTCTCTTATCCACTCCTGCTCCTTAATTAAACCCTTTCTTATCAATCACAATCCCTACATCCAGCCTTCTATGCCCCAAACAAAGATGAACAACAAAACACATACTTACTAGCTAATAAAAGGATGAGAAGCCCCAGAAAAGGATGAAAGGGCTAAAAGGAAGAAGACTGAGCAGAGAGAGGGTACTGAGGGAAGAAAAGAGGAAATGTGATCAAAGAATCCCTGGATGTAGAGTCAGGAGCCCTAGGTTCATTGTCATTCACTAAAAGTTTCTCTTAGGTCACTGTTACTCTAATACACTATTATTCTGTAGTGCTAATAGGCAATATGATGGGAGGAGAGTAGAGGATAAAGGAGGAGTATCTATTGTTACAACTGAGAGAAGCCATTTTTGATGAAGCTAGTAATGAGGACATCCAACAATAACATCCAAAATGGAAATCCTAGTACACCTAGGAATACTTTGAAAGTGTCCAAAGTCAATGGAAATGTTTCTAAGTTTTCAAGAACAGGAGCTCCATTGGCCTGAGAAGAACAGCTGAATTGGCCAAAAACTTGACTAAAAGATAGTTAATAAAAAGGTAGAATGTTCGCAATGGTGACCTGGGGGTGAACACAGAACTGCTTCTCCATAAATTTATTGTAAGCCTTTTCTACACTCTCTATTAGAGTCTAAGAGTCTTTTCTGTCCCCCGAACTCCCATTTCTTTAAAAATATGCAAAGGCAAAAGCATTCAGTAAGATGAAAATTCAAGAAAAAGTCATTAAAGTTGACTCCTCCACACCATAACTTACAATTATGGGCATCCCAGAAAAGAGTAGACTTCTTTGAGGGCTGGAAAAAAGAAATGGGACTTCACATGTTAATGTTAAAAAGAGTGAGAAATGGCATTTCCAAAACAAAGGTCCTTTGCAATGAAGGAAGTGTGGCAATGGAACTTTTGGTAAAGGGAAAACAAAACGGCAAAATGCCCAATTCCAACCCAAGCTCACATTCCAATGACACAGAGCAAGATGTCTCAGATCCGTTTAATGATGGTCACGATGATGGGTAAAAGATCTTTGTTCTTCTACCATCTAGTGATCCTTTACTCTTCCATAACCAGCGGGTGCCACAGATACAGGTAAGCAGTTCACAGTCATCCTGAAAAAATGCGCTGTTAGGGAAGAGTGCCAGTCTCTACTCTGACCAGAGGCAGTGTGCCACAATGGAAAGAGAGCAGCCAATGGAATTGGTCAGATCACATTTACCTGTGACCTTGTGCTAATCATCAGTAATAGGAGAACAACAATGTCCACTTCACATGAGGTTAGGTTAAATGATATATGTCTCTAAAACACACTTAGAGTGTCACACAGTAGGCATTTATTAAAGGCATACTGAGGAGTGGATGACTCTCTAGGTTCATATGGAATGTCAGTAAAATTATATGACAAAAATATATGAAAGTAAGAGAAAAGGAGAGATGATAACTCTTATGACTGTCCAAGATTGTTGTGAACCCAGCCTCTTTCACAGTAGAAGTGTGGATAGCTATTGGGACAGTTCTCATTTCCTACAATCTATTCCTTTGTTTTGCTCTTTTGAGCCTGTCTACTGATATTTGCAGCAGAAATGAGCTCAGTCTTTATGAGCCTGTATATTCAGGGGTGGGCATCTGGTACTCTCTAATCATCACCAGGGAAAGAGGTTACCAGAGATTATATAACATCCTTATCCATAGAACTTGGGTGGGGGGGCAGATGGTGATCTCAAAAATAAATAAATATATACATACATAACTCTCTTTGAGAAGGGAATGCTATTTTGCCAAAAGGCTCAGATCTCTGAATTTACATGGGCCCATATTCCCCAGCCCTGCCTCCTCCTTGTGTTACCACTTCTACCCACCCACCCCACCTCCAGACAAGCCCACGCCCTTCAACTGCTCCTCATATCAACAGATCAGGAGAACACATGCATCCTTGTGCCTCCATATGGCTCAGTTATTTCATAAATACAAATTCCCATGCAAATACAATCCAAAGTTAACAGAAAGAAGAGAAAATTCTTTAATATTCCTCAATTTCTTTTAAATCTTCCACCTGGTTTCCAGAAGCCAAGTGGTACATCCTACTTCTCCATTCACACCGACACCAGTATCCAGTGCCCTCAGGTAAAATGTCCTCTGGTATCCCAGTTGGATGCCTTCACCAAGCTCATTAGGCAAATTTCCAACGGTTCTAACCCATGGAGGTTCCCCCTCCCCACATCCCTCTAATCCTCTCAGAAGCTTCCTCCACAGTTCAGGGAGTCCAATCCTGACTCCCTCTTCTGACAGAACAGAGGTGGAGACCCAGAATACACAGAAACCCAAACAGATAAGGAGTAGTTCACCAGTAGGCCAACAACCCCTTAGAAGGAAATCTGCTCAGAGGCCAAGCTTGGATTCTAGGATGGATCCTTCCACTTGCCATCAATCAAGCTATCTGAAAACTGTGGCTACCATCTTGGTACAAACAAAAACAAAATCTGTGTTTGTTTAAAGCTGAGGGTTCTGAGTATCTGATCTGCTTTTATAAAAAGCTTGCTGGGAAAATTCCACATCGTATTGCTCCTGAAGATATCTTTTCTTGGCTGTAAATCCTAATGTGTCCTTAGGGGCAATATCAATATAAAATCGGTATGAGACACATGCAAAGAAATACAGGCTTTGATGTAGGTTTTTAAAAAACTCATCTGAAAAAAAAAAAAAGTAAACTCAGTAACTTTGAAAAGAAAAAAAGGCTCATGGAAAGACCCTCTATCTGCAGTTGTTGAGGGTCCGGGCCCCAGGCTTCCAGCTCTCGCTTGCTGTGTAAGTGGGCAAGTCAGTTAACCTCTCCACACCTTAATCCCCCAACTGTGGGATGTGGAAAACAAGAATGGGTATCTCTACAGAATTGCCACGAGGAATCAATGTAATAGACAAACTTAGCACAGTAATCTGGCACCTCATAAATACTCAATAAATGTTAGATATTTGTTAACTCTATCAACATTAGCGCTGCCACTAATACAGATCATGTTTACAAAAGGCTTTCATACATATCAGCCTTGAAAGATAGACAAAGTAGAGACAGCTATTTCCCCCTCAAACCTGAAATCACTGAGGCTCAAAGAGGTTGCAAAACCACCATGAGGTCACAAAAATGTTGGGTAATGGCAGTGCTCAGGTTGAAACCTGACAAAAGTCAGAAGAAAGGAGATGGTATTGTTAGAAGAACACTTAAGTTTAATGTCGATTTACCCAGAGTTAACCAGAGACTATCGATTAAGCTGTAGTCACAGCTATGTGCCAAACATTGTTCTAACATTTTATATGTATTATCCCACCTGATCTTCTGAAAAACTCTATAAAATACACCTTATAGGTTAAAAGCCCTATTTCCATTTTGTGTTTGAGGCATCTGAAGCACGGCAAGGTTGAGTAGCTTCCCCAAGGCACACAGCTAGGAAGCTGTGGAGATGGTACAAGATTTGAATCCAGAGGCCATGTTCTTAATATTGACACTCTAATGCTTCCAAGCAGGGACTGCCATATCCTAATAGTAAGGTGATGCTTTCACCTTACTGGGCACTGGATTAGATGATGTCTAATCCCTTCAAATGCCGAGGTTCTAGGCTTTGACACTTCTATTTGCTAGTAAAGAGATAAAATAGTGTCTAAGTGAGCCTCTGGAAACGATATTTAGCGTGGACTTTGGAGAAAGTAGAATGCTATATCCTAGCCTAAAATAGACATGAAATAGTAATAAAAGTATGTATTGATTCAGCAAGGCATGTGACAAGAATATCTTGCACAAAATTCTTACTAAATAAAGAAATATAAGCTGGCTAAAGAAGAGTACGGGAAATTTGAGAAAAGCTGAACAGTTGATGGGCACTGACCAATGCACTAATCATAAGCAGAAGGGAGGCCCCCCAATTCTAATGATATTCTTATCAGTTACTCGAATGAAAGCATAAAGCATATGTTTATCCAGTCTGCAGATGATGTGGAGCTCCGGGTAGAGAGCTCACTCATTAAACAGCAGGGTCTGAAGACCATGTGTAGTGGAAATCACTTAAATCTTAGACCACTGGGGTTCAAGATCACTGGTGGTGACCTTGGGCAAGTGACTTAATCTTCTATAGTTAAAATATAAATAATATTTCTCTCACTGGATTGCTGTTTTGTATAAATGCAGAGAGTCTCAAATTTGGTGGATACTCAATGAATGTTAATTCCCTGTCCCCACTTACAAAGAATCTCTACAGGAAGAACTGTTGCACCAAAAGGAGATAAAATGTACTTGAAATAAACATGGAGTCCTGAATTTAGACTCAAAAATTAAATTGAGAAGAGAGTGAGAGAAAACTAACTCTGTCATCAATTCATATAAAAGATCCAGGGTTTATAGCTGATGCGACATCAAATCAAGTCAGAAGCACAATGCCATTTCTAAAACAAAACAAAACAACTAAAAATTTTAATTTAAACAAATGTATTACATGTCAATGTTAATAAGCAATCCTTTGTGTTCTAGTAATTTAAATACTAATAAACAATGTTCTTTCCAGGGATTTTAATAAACCAGCACTAAAGCTTTGTGGTAACTGTTACAATAAAGCAATAAACCGGGTGCCATATCGGAGCCCAGAGGAGGGAGTTGGTCTTACTCTGCCAAGAGAAATCAAGGACGGCTTCATGTAGGAAGTGACTGAGTATAGTCTTAAAGCCAGGAAGTCAAGGGGGGAGAAAGACGTTTCAGGCACTGCAAGCAGTAAGTGCACAGGCATGGAGGCCTGGGGGAGGCTGGTGCCATGAGACGTTAGCAGCCCACTGGAACAGTTGAAAAGAAGGTGATTATGGTGGTTCAGGCACATTGCCACCATGTGTAGAGTAGAGCCCTGCACACCAAGGTAGGGAAATCTTGCCCGATACAAAGCAAACAAATGACAGAACCCAGATAGGAACTTAGGCTTTCTGACTCATTATCTATCTATTCTCTCTACCTCTGCTGTCATATACTGTAGCACTAGCCATAGGTAGCTATTTAATTTAAATTAATTAAAGTTAAATGCAATTGAAAATTCAGTACTCAAACATAATAGCCACACGTCAAGTGCTCAAGAGCCACATGTGGCTACTGCTACTGTAGAAGCACAGATAAAAACATATCCATCATCACAGAAAGTCGTAGTCTACAGCACCATAGGACCATTAAGTGAATGAGAAGTAGACTGGGTTTGTATTGCTTTACAGAATAGAAACAGGAAACAAAATAAGTAGGTGGAAGCTATAAGGAAGAATATTTCAACGTCCTACACCTCAGTGACGGAAGAGCATCTCATCACTAGAAGCTTGGTGGCCAACTATTACAGTGATTCCTGTATTGACTTAATGCTCTTTGGTGAGAATGCTTGCGTTTGACCGTGGCAGTACAGCTGATTCACTACTGCAAACATATCTCTGTAGATCCTTCACATGGAGTTCCTGTCACACTTGAATCTAAAGAATATGATGATAGTTTGGGAGTCACTATTCCTGATGGTCCAGCATCCCAACATCCCAGAATGTGGGAATTTTTTAACATACTCAGCATTTTTAAGCTGTGATCCATGAACCCCCTGAAACTGAATGCAAATTGTATGTGTATTTCTTTCAGGAAAGAGGGGTGCATAGCACCAATCAGATTTCAATCAAAGTTGTGACCCCAGTACAGAAAGCAAATAAACGCTGTACTTGAGGGACTTGGCAGGTGGCAGAATTGCGACTGAGAATTGCAACTTGGCAGAATCATCCAACTGAGTCCAAAAAGACTCAGGTCATTCCTGACTCTAAGGTTCTATAACCTGAGCATCTAAAGACCATCACCCTGCAACTGAGCAATTTCGAGTCAAACATCCCCTGACCTTACTTGTACTGACTTACTTGTACAAGTACTGACAAGTACTTGGTTTTCAGAGAAAAGAGATGAGATGAGTATAAAAGGACATGGAAATAACCCAAGGCACTAAAGTTGGATAATTCAGTCAAGTCGGGGTAGGAAGAAAGAAGAGAATCTGTCAACCTCTTCTGGAGATGCCCATTGGAAGCTCTCTCAGAAATCTTGATGGCTCATTTTCAATGACAGCCTACAGAAACAAGCACACCCAGTCGGATGGAATACCAGTTTACCAGCTGGAGAACTAGCCCAGTGAATCCAAATCTTGCTGAACTATCAATCCATTTCAAAAATTAGGACTTTTGTTCTAATCACCACCTGACAATATGACAATTGTACCAGGATTCATCTCCAGGTCCTAGAGTATTTATAGAGCTGAAAGGACTGATTTCTAGAACAATGCAGGGATTCCTCTGTTATCTGGCATAGCTAGAGAAGGACACTTTGGTCAATTTAACAAAAAAAGTGATAAAGAGCTACTTTAAATAATCAAAATGGATTATAATTTGCAAAATCTCTGAACACAACAAAGTGCACACACCATTCAAACCAAGCTGATCACAATGTAACAAATGCTTCATTGGTAAAATCCAGAAAGCACTATGGCATTTTGTGGTGCCTGGGGGCCACTGGAACAAATCTCAATTGTTATTATACTACAGACCTCTGTACCCATTAATAAAGACCTCTATATAGTAAAATGCCAGATAACAAATACTGTGTAGTTTTTTCACAGTCATTATTGGGTAACATAGAAACTGAAGTGGTTGATACCAAGATCGTGAGGTAGCTGAAGTTCGTCTTTCCAACCTCCAAATTCCCATTGTAATGACCCCACCAGCCATCCTGTGCCCTCACTACCTCCTAGCAACCTCCTCTCCCCACACTAGGGCCACACCTGTTCCTACAGGTCCAGGTCACTGCAACACTAGGCACATAATGTTTGCAACACTGGGCACATTGATGTTTATTGTTAACCAAGAGTAACTAATTAATTAATTCATCCAACATAATTTTACCAAATGCTCAACATGAGCCAGTCTTGTATTAGATGCTGAAATTAAAGGGGGAATGTCCAGTGTCAGTTCTCAGAAGAGCCTGCCTTCACTTATAAGGTGTTAATGCCACGTATTAGCTACTATATCACTGCTCCCAAGATCATCTGTATTTTGACAGAGAAGTCCTGAAGCGTCACTATCTGAACCTAAAGGTAGCAGCAAGGCTTCAGGCTGGAATATGAGAGAGAAATTTGGGACAAAGACTCTCCTCAGTGATTTATAAAACTGGCCTTCTCTAAAGGCAATGCAGGGCAGATAACGAAACTGTGTCAAACAGCGGTTCTCAAAGTACAGTCAGCAGCATCAGTGTGAACTGGGGACTTGTGACAAATGCATATTCCCAGGACCTACTTCACCTTATAAGTGAATCTGAAACTCTGGCCATAGGGCCCAGAAATCTGTATTTTATGATGCCTTCAGTAGATCCTGAGTGCCACTAAGCTAGAGAACCAGTGACGTAGATAAAATGGGCAGTGCATATGTATGACTTCGACACAAAGAAACAAGATGAGGAATTAGCCTTGATGCTGATGGAAGTCACCTGCTGGAAGGAACGGTCTCTGACAGAATAGTAGCAAAATAGTTCCCAACAACACACAGCTGGAAATTGCCAGGATGCTGGTGAGTGACTGCTGAAAATCCATTTCATGCTTTTTGACTCTGACCAGCCCCATGAGACAATGGTGTGGAAATTGAGAAAGAGGCACAGAAAGTTTGAAACACTTCAAACCTACACTAAGTTGAAGGTTGAGAAAGGCTTATGAAAACTAATCTCCCTCCCTGCATTGGTTTTCAGAGCCTCTTCTCTGGGTCCACAAGGCACACACAGTGTCTGGCATCTCAGCCACAGAAATTACACCAGAATCTAATTACTACAAGCCTCAGTTCTTGACATTGAGTAGAGAATTTCTTCCTTTCCCCTCTAATCTGTTACCCACCAATCAGCCACATCCTCTTCATCCCTTCTTTAAAGGGGACAGCTATATAGACACCCCACTCCCGGCTCTACTGACAGAAGCCTTTAGGAAGCTAAGGCATACATCTGACACAGGCTTTCTAAATTCTCCAGGGATGGGGAGAACAGAGGCACCACAAATGCAGCATGAACAAATGCAGCAAAAAAAAAAAAAAAAAAAATGTAGCCTCAAAATTATGCAGAGTTGCAACAGCAATTCAAATCAACCACCCACAGGCAAAGACCACACTTGGCACAGGTGCCATGCACAGCCTCTCCCTGAAGCCCTGCACTGGCTGGACCGTAGGAGCCTGTAGCTGGAGCCTAGCCTGGAGTCACATTCCCAAGCCCTGCCCACCTGCGTCAGGGATGAACTACCACTTTAAAAAAGAACCTTTTTTTTTTTTTTTTAATATTCTAAAGGACTAACAGTGGAACTGCCTAGTCCTACAAATTTGGAACTCAACATGCAATTAAAAAAAAAAAGGCACTCCTAAGAAGTACCCACCGCTCTGCCAGGGGCAGGGTGGGAAGTATCGTGGATAACTGACACATTTTAGTCATTCAGTGCCATTCTCCTTAATCTGGCCCATTTTTCCTTCTTAAGTACACACCTCCTGGCTGCTCCTTGCTTTCCAGAAACAGTGATATGGGAGGCTCATTAGAGTTTATAGCCAAAGACTGGCCAAAGATACAGGGAATGGAAGATTAAGTAAACATACCTGGGCTATTCAGTGAGCAAAAGTAACCACAGCCATCCCCGGAAGTAGGACTGACACATAAGAGACCATCAGGTTGGAGGAGCCTAAAAACTCGGTGCTGTACTTTCTGCCCTTAAGTAAGAGTGATGCTGGAAACGAGCTAGTGAGCCCATACACAAGTCCTCTCTGTGCAGGTCCAGAATGCTTGGGAGGGGAAGTGTTGCCACACGTCACTGGCATTTCTATCCCTCCTCGACAGGAACTGCTTAAAAAAATTTTTTTTGATGTTTATTTATTTTTTGAGTGGGGGGAGAGAGAGAGAGTGAGAGAGAGAGAGTGGGGGAGAGGCAGAGAGAGAGAGAGAGAGGGAGACACAGAATCTGAAGCAGGCACCAGGCTCTGAGCTATTAGCACAGAGCCTGACATGGGGCTCGAACTCATGAACTGTGAGATCGTGACATGAGCCAAAGTCAGACGCTTAACCGACTGAGCCACCCAGGCACCCCTTTTTCAGAATTTTTTAATGTTTATTTTTGAGAGAGAGACAGAGTACAAGCAGGGGAGGGGCAGAGAGGGAGACACAGAATCTGAAGCTGGTTCCAGGTTCTGATCTGTCAGCACAGAGCCCAGTGTGGGGCTTGAACTCATGAACTGTGACATCATGACCTGAGCTGAATCAGATGCTCAATGGACTGAGCCACCCAGGCACCCCCAAAAGGGACTGCTTTAAAAGCCACGTAGCGGTGCAGATGACAGAGCGGATGGGGAGTGGTACACATTAATTTCAGTACCTGCTCACCCTTCCAAATTCCTATGTGAAGTCCCACTCAAATTTGAAAAGAAACAATTACAGAAGCCTCCTGAGCTCTATGGTTCAGCATTTATTAGTGTAAGACCTGGGATGACAAGAGCGTTCAGAGTGACAAGTACTTGGGGGACATAAATATCTCCTAGTTAACCATTTCTCTGAATAGAGGAGGGGAGTAGCTGCATATTTATGGGGCACCCAAATGTAACAGGACTGGGTAGGAGGCAGTCATTATAAAAGCAGCAAGAAAAAGCATGTTAAAAGAGAGCTCTACCCCCCTCCCCAGCCAGCTCCCCCACTACCTTTCTTTGTGTCCTAGTCCCACTGCAAAAAAACAGAGGATGTAGACGAAAAAGTCCATCTGTGAAGCCGGTCCTCGGCAAGAGACCTTGCTTGTATCCAAGTAGACAAATAACCTTCCTTTTCTGAAAATCCTAGAGAAAACCCACACATATAATGAATTATTCACAAAGGCTGAACCTAAAAATGAGTGAGGGAGAAATACAGAAAGATGGAAAAGGGACAGAAGACAGCAGAAAGAGAAAGTCTCTCTCTTTGAATAAAAGGGTATTCATTACAGTCACGTCCAGGTTCCCTCTTTCCTGTCTGTGTGGTCAGTGAGAAACAGAGTGGCCTCTGATAGCTGGCTTGCATGGCTGGGCTTTTGGAGACCCGCAGCTTCCTGTGCAGCCTTGCGAACGACAAAAGGGAGGCTGCTGGGCTGCTGGTGAAAACCAAGGAGTCAAGGGTTTGCAGGAGTTCTGACAGCTTAGCGAATCTTGACTCCGTTTTATTTTAACTAAGAACATGAAGATAGGAGGAAAGCAGATGTTCCTATGAAGAGAGGGGAAGCTGAAGAGATTGGGGGGGAACCCTACATTTTATACAGCAGCAGCTAAAAAGAGATCAGCAATTCCGGATGGAGCTAATAAACTCCAAAGTCTGAATCTTTCAGAAGACAAAAAAGACCTGTGCTCATTATTTCCCTCCTCCTCCTTTAATTCATAGTGTGCATCCCGCCTGTTACAGGGAAAGCAAGTGGAGGGAAGAGGAGACATGGTGACATGCAAGCCAACAGACAAAACTATCGCGTCCAAGATATTTTCATCTCCAGCCTCCCATCATTTCATTTCTGTCAAACTCCTTCGCTCCAGCTCGCTTTCCAGGCTGCATCCCAATGGCAACTGGTCCCCACAACAAGGCATAGCCTGGTTTCCAGAGGAAATGAAGACCTTTCTCTAGCAGCCGCAGGGCCAGTGACAGTCACTGTCTGCTTCACTGTCTGCATCTGTGCCCAGGTACACAGAAGATGCGAAACCCTTCTGCATTATGTGATCATAGGATATAATTACAGACTCTGTCCTTGTTAGCTGCCACCCTCTGCCCTAATCAAGGCACTCTGACTCATGATCCATTAGCGTTACATCAAACCTGAAATTCTTGCCAAGATTACAGTCTACTATCCTGCAAGGTGCTGTATATTTATAGACAACCAGAACAGCAGAAAAGTTTATGTCAAAATGGGAGATGTGGGCACTAAAGCTTTTAGTAATCCTCACCAAAATCCTCCAAAATAAATGCACATTTTTCAATGGGAAATTTACCATAATAAAGCACATAACCTCTGATCCAGAGCCAGAGTCTTTTTAGACTACGATGAAATTCTCTGCAACAAGAAATCATGGATAAATATCTACAAGTTCATTATAATGAGCTTCAACATCTCAGCGGCTGCAAACACATTTGATCTTCCTACTTTAGGCCCTGTACATTTCTGCATGAAACATGTGTTCCCCTGCTGAGATGACCCACATCATCAGTGGGGAGGAAATCTCCCACTGCCCGTCAATGGCACAGAGTCCCCAAGTCAGATATATTTCCTCCTCTCATCCTCTGACCTAAAAAAGTACGAACAAGTGTGGGGCATCTCACAAACCATGAGGGAGACATTGTATGTGTCCATAGAATAACTGGGTCTGGGAATGGAAGGGTTAGAGCTGGTTAGCATATGGCAGTGAATGTGGGATGACGCTCGGAGCAGCCAATTCCGTGAGGAAAAGAAAATCCTTTTGTTACATCTATTAGATGAGCAAGAAATAAATGGAAGAATCATATAGAATGTAATATCACATTTTAAATCAGATTAGCATTTTCAAAAAGGTTACGGTCTCCACTGCAGAAAAGAGTGCCATAAGAAAATAAAATTATCTCCCTATGCAGATGTAGCTTCCAAGAAAAATGAAACACATTCAGAGTGGGCTGTAACTTACCACCATCTTTCATGCCAAATCAGGGTTATTGTGGGCATTTCTTTCCATAAGAACTAGACTTCCCCTATTAAATAACTGGAAAAGATTACCCCACCCACCCACGCAAGCCAGAGAATGCTACAAGTATAAATTAAATAATTCCTTTCACTTAACTGATCTTTTCAGGCCAATTTGTTAAAGACGAGTAATAGGCAGCATGAAGAGAGGCTAACACAGCACACAGAAGTGTTCCTTCCCTCCTAGACCCACGGTGACTTTCTGCAGCCCATAAAAGATGTGTAAGTCTCAGAGACATAGTGCACAAATAATCAAAGTCCTCAAGCATGTTACATGTTCCTATGTCAGTTCAAAGCAGGAGGTCTTAACACATTTTCTGAACAATCTTTCTTTTTTCCAAAAATCTGGCCCTTACAAACAGTAAAGAAGTACTTCCCAGACTTTAATGTGTGTACTAACCACCTGGGGATTTTATTAAAATGCAGATTCTGATTCAATAAATCTGAGGTGGGGCTCAAGGTCCTGAATTTTTAACAGGAACAGGCCCCCAGATGATTTGGTTGTTGGCTCTTTGCTCTTTTTGAGAAGCAAAATCTAGAAGGCACGCTTCATTTAGAACTGAGACCCCTCTCTTCAGGGATGCTGAAATTTCTGAAGGACTCCATTAAAATAACAGCTGGTGTTTACTGGGTAATTAGGCAATGTTCTACAAACTGGACTTTTACTACCTCATTTAGTTCTCCCGGTAACTCATTATTATCACCCTCATTTTACAGATAGGGAAACTGAGTCACGAAGTAATGAAGTAACTTTTCAAGGTCACAGAGCTGGTGAAGGAACGGGGAATTTGAATGCAGACAGCCTGGCTCCAAAGTTTTACTGGTTAACCACGGCTCACAGTGCCACCCAGTAAGGAAAAGGGAGCGATTTCAGGAAGCTGGATGTCCAGGTAGGAAGGAAAGCGAGACTAGCATCTCAGATGCAGTACTGGAGAAAACGCAGAACCCAAAGAAGCGCAATGTTTCCACACGGTCACCACCAGAGGGAATATATATTAGACAGTCTCGCTGTACAGCCAGGAGGGGGAAAAAAAGCAAACATGGTGTATTTTAAATTTTCCAACCAGGCTTCTCTACACACCTTAGCAGATGTTCTCTGAACACTGTTACAACAGCCTACACGCTGAAGAACCACTGAGAAACTTCCAGCTATGGGGACAGAAAAGGCCACTGGGACCAGGCTCTGGGCCAAGGCAGAGTAAGATGCTGAAATCAACTCCCCATTCTCTCCTTTGACTCTCTTTGGTCCATCCTGGCCAAAGACAAGGAAAGGGCGGAGTAAAAACCACTGTCGCACCTTGCGCTCACGCCTGGCAGAAAGGCGGTGTCTTTGCAGCGGAAGAGAAAACGTGAAAAGCGCCAACCGCGTAGTATGGACCCCGTGCTTCATTTCCCAACCCCCGTTCCCAGCCCCCCACCCACCCACCCAGCCCCAGTCTGGGCCCAGCCGGAAGTGCCCGAGGTGCTGAACTGGGCTGACCCCACTGCCGGGCGCACGCCTGGGGAGTTTCGGTAGCGCTGTCCTAGGTGCCAACGATGGCTGCTGGCACCCTTTGCCACCCGCGGGGTGGATGGGCGGCTTTGTCTACCGCCAGGAAACCTAGGGGCGCCTCGGTAAACACGACCCTGAGAGGGGCACAGTAAAGCAGCACCTGGAGTGTGGGGAATTTGAGAGAACTGTAGAGGCGGACAGGGGAACGGAGCCCCGCGGGAGGAATCCGTAGAAACCTGACTAGAGGAGTGTTTGCTGCCGCAGCACGCAACACAATGAGATCTGTCCGCTTTGTGCTGCGCACCGGGCAGGCGGGACTGCAGGGACAGGACCCTTCCTCCTCCCCAGTATCCCCACCCCTAGATACGTTTAACTCAGCACGGAATGGCCCCGAAGCACTCTGTGGGGGTGGGAGGAGGAGGGGAGCACAGAGAGGAGGAGAGAGGAAGCCCAGCCAGGGGTGGTTGTGGGAGGATTTGAGCAGCAGCAGGAAGAATATCTGCTTCGAGATGCTCCTTCGTTTCTAATGAGGGGTGCTGCCTAGAAGCACCATGCGCCAGCCAATCGCAGTGCTGCTGAGGCAGAGAACTAGGGAAGAAGGAGGGGAAGGCCAGAGACTGGGGTGGGGGTAGTAGGGAGATGCCCAGGCCCTGGAGGAAGCGAGCCACGTGCCTCACTGATACTAGAGACCCAATGCAGCTCCAGCTGTCTCACTGCTGCACACCTGGAGGGTGGGGGTGGGGAGAGAGGCGGCTAGAGAAGACGACTAGGGGCCTCCTCTGCAGGTACATCCTTCCCAAGAAATTTCTTTCCACAAGCATCAAAGTCCCATGTCTCCAAACCTACTCCCCTATTTAAAGCCATGCCACTGGCTTGCTTCCTACTAAGCACCCTCCCCACCAACCCCAATTCCTAAAGACCTTGCCAGGTGCCCGAATTCTTAGTGAAGAACAAGGCGGTGAGATGCCTAATCAGCAGCCTGTATTTGGTGCACTTGATTAAACCTGCAAAGAAGCTCCTTCTATGCCTGTTCACCCTGAAACTGCCACCATCAGAGACACCCCCACCAGCTCTTTGTGGAGAGCAGTTCCTTTGGAGGTAGGGAGAGACAGACGGCTTGCACATTTCTGGGCACAGCTGATGAATTCAAGCTCAGCAGATCAACCTGAATCTTGGGCACAAGGAGAGCACTCAGCTGAGTCAAACATTCAGAGGCAGGAGTACCCAACCCAGGACTAAGAAAAGGATGGACTCCGATGAGCTGTTCTTTGGCTGAAAAGAAAACTCCACTCTGAGCTGTCTGGGCTGTATCATTAGAGATTGCCTCTGCTGACACATTCATTCACTCCACTCTCAGTGGAACTTAAACTCAGTCCCCAGAGTTAGCTGAATCCCCAGCCAAATGGCTGTTTTATTTGTCCATTTGTCCATTTGTCTACAGGGTTTTGGCCCAGACTCTTGAAGCTTCTGAACTGATAAATCCCCTCAGGGAGCCTTGACTTCCCCACAAGCAGACAGTGCAGGTGTCTTTCCAGAGGGTGGGGATGCAGACAGAGGGGGTGTCTTTGAGGGAGGAAAGGGGAGTGAGTATGAAAGAAAACCCTGAGATTTGGGGCAATCCATTCTATGTGAAGGGCCTGAGGGGGCCTGAAAATCAGACAAAGCCCAGCCCAGAAAGGGGCAGACACAGCAACACCATGCACCCAGGGCCACCAGAGATTTCCACATAGGAAAAATCAAAAACCAAGTCTTACCTTGAAAAGCACTAGTGCCCACACTGGTCTCTACAGACACCAAGCTTGCCCCTCAGGTGCACCGAAGTAGAGTGCACTCCAGCAAAGGGGCAAATTGGCACCAGGAAGGGGATGGGGGATAAATTCCATGCTAGATTTCCCCCCTTACCGGAAGAAATGCAAAGGGAGAGAGGGGAGTTATGGTGGGCAAGAAAGGATATGGCCAATCGATGAGCTTCTTGGCGTATTTCCTGACAATATTATCTTCTCCGAAGATGAACAGGGATCTGTTGACGGTGAAACAGTTCTGCCGGACGGGAATGGGGTTGTACAAAGCCATAGTCCGCGCCCTCTGCGCTTTCGACTGCTTGTAGGCGGCCGCTGGCCCCGAGGCCGGCACCGGGGTTCCTTGCCGGTTCCTGCTCTGGTCCGAGTCTCCATCGCCCGACCCCGGCCTGCCGACCACCGCCTCCCCGAAGCGAGCCATCCTGAAGTTTAAACAGACAGAAGACACACAAAGGTGATCGCGGCCGGACACCCGCACACAGCAACAAGCAGAGAGACACGGAGACTCAGAGCCGCATCCAGACGAGCACGGGGACCACCGCCTCCGGGGAGCCTCGCGAGCTCTTGAGAGAGGCGGCGGCAGCAGCAGCCCCGCTGCTCTGAACTGTTGAATCTAAATGCAACCTCTGCGAAGCTCCATTCCTCAAGGAGGAAAAAAAAAAACGGGGGGAGGGCTTGGGGGTGCTCAGTTTCTGGAGGCAATTTTTTTTTTTCAAAATGCCAGTGTGTGGTGGCATTCGGGGACTGAAGAAGAGAGGGGTGGAGTAGGCTGCTCTTCAAACATAGCTCCTCTTCTGGCAGACGCACCACCTAGTTCTGGAAGAGAGGCAGGCACCGGCCCGCTAGGTAACAGTTTGGTGATTTATTGGGGGTGGGGGTTGGGGAGGAAGGGAAAAATGAAAACAAAAGAACTTAAAAAAAAAAAGAAAAGAAAAAGGCAAGGACGGGGTTATGGTGACATGCTTTATAACGCCAGCCCCGGCAAGTCCATCTAAGAAATTCCACAGCCAAGACTTGGGTCTTTAAATCTGCCAGCACAGACGCATCCAAAGGTTGACAGAGAGGGAGGGGGGAGCGATACTGAGGTTCCTGCGCAAACCGCAACGCCCAAAATATCGAAAGAAGAAGTCAATCCAACCGGAGAGGGACAAACGACTTCAAAGCTCCTGCGCTTGGGATAGAAGTTGAGCAGCCTCCGGAGAGCAGCGGAGCCCGAGTGCCAGCATCCTGCCGGAGCGCTCGCCGCCGCCGCCGTCGCCGCCGCCTCCCCGGATCAGCATGCAACAGCGATCCGCGGCTGCGCCGGGGCGAGGGCGGGAGCGGGCGGGCGGCGAGCACTTGGGCGAGGGAGGAACAGGTTGCAGGCGAGCCTAGCCGTGGCCTGGCACGGGAGTTGTCCAAGGACCGAACTTCCTGCCGAACGGCTCGGCGTCTTCTGCCACCGACAGCCCCACTCCGGGAAGCAGAGGAGAGGTGGGGAAGGAAAGGAGAAGGCGAGGAGTTGGGGGGGGGAGGGGGGGCGAGCGGAGCGCAGAGGCGCAGCGAGGCGCGCGTTGGAGCGCCTGGAGAGGCGGGGGCGGGGCCGGTGAGGACAGGAGGGGCGGGGATGGAGCCGGAAGGACCCCGGCCGACCGCAGCTGCAGGGGCCTGGGAAGTGAGGTTGGTTTGGCTCATAGATTTATTTAGCCAGAAGGTAGCGGGCCACCTCCGCAGAGGTCCAGGAAGAGTCGCCTCTCCCGCAAGTAACGCCAGAGGAGAGAGGCAGGCGCAGCTGGCGGCGCGGCACGGTCCCCGCAAGAGAGCCGAGCCCAGGCCCGGCGGGGGCGCACACGCACGCGCGCACGCACTCGCGCCTTCCGTCCCCGCCGAGGCGCCGGCCGGTGCTGTGCCCCACGCAGTGCCCGCCCAGGCGGGTAGTCGAAGCCTTTGCGCCGTGCGCGCCGCGCTCCAGGGCCCGGTCGCTGCTTCTCCACACCTCCCAGTCTCCAAGGAACGCTGCCCAGGGATTTCCGCGGAGAAGGCAGCACCCTCTCCCTGTCTCCCCACTTAGCAACCCGCAGGCCCCGTGAGGCACGCTGGGACCACTGGGGGCTCCGCACCCTGCTGTTGGTGCCAGCTCCCCGGGGGAGCTTCTGCCCTCCCTAGGCAAATGCGATCTGGGGCGGCTTCTTGGGTTCAGCTCCGGAGGAGCCCTGCGCATCCATTTCTGGAAGAGTGGCCCAGATACTGGGGCCGGCGATGGTAGTTTGGGGCTAACACTACCCTTCTCAAAGTCTTATCAGGAGATCCTCCCACCCACCCCTTTTACTCGTAAGTCCGGTCCACTGACTTCCTCAAACCCACCCTGTTAATGAAGAAAAAACCAATTAGTATCTGAGCTGCGTTAAGTGGGAAAGGTGGACTCCAAGGCCCTGAGAAAGGGTTTAGCAACCACGCCCTTGTCCACAGGTGACTCAGTGGTTTGAACGGAACACAGGTACCAGCTGCCCCCTCCCATGTCTCCAGTAGGTGGAACACACTTGCCTCTGCTTTTTTCCAATCTCAGCCTCACACACAGCTCTATCCAAATCCTCCCCACATGAGCAATGTTAGAGAAAAGGAAGGGGCGGGTGGCTGAGGAAAGAAACAGAGTCTGACCAAGGCCAAGAGGTTGGGTGAATGCAGCTTCATGTGTCTGAAAGGCAGTGTGTCCCTGTGTGTGAGATTAACTGAGGGGAAGGGAAGGGACATCTGAGTGAGAGGCACGTGTGTTCCTATGTGTATGTGTCTGTGGGCAAGGCCACGTGAGCACTGATGCAAG
This sequence comes from Prionailurus viverrinus, assembly GCF_022837055.1. Taxonomy (NCBI): domain Eukaryota; kingdom Metazoa; phylum Chordata; class Mammalia; order Carnivora; family Felidae; genus Prionailurus; species Prionailurus viverrinus. The sequence goes on from NC_062577.1 coordinate 24,177,341, forward strand.
GTCTACTGTGTGAGAACATATGAGAACATGTGTGAAGGGAAATTCTCTGGGTACTGGAAACCCAAAGGAATGATGTCACTGCTGCCTTTGGGATGGCATGTTGACCTTTTGATTCAGGGTAGCCTGTTTCAGGCCAAATTACTACACAAGGTGTGTCAGCTCTAATTATTATTTTGATTTCACATTACTGCCTTACTCTGTCATTCTACCTACCTTAATTGGAGGGTCCTTTTCAGTCAGATACCTAGTCAGAAGTAAAAAGGAAGATGTTGCTATGAACCATGAGGTCCCTGTTCGTCACTCACAATGGTCACAAGTGGTCGTCTCAGTAACCCTGCAAACTGTGTAGATTAGAAAGGGCTTTCAGAAGTGAGCAAACCCGTGCTTTCAGGCAGAACCATAATCCATAGTACAAAATTCATTCAAATCAATCATCTGATAAATATTTTTGAGCACCAGACACTGTTGGCACTGAGGACATAATAATGAACAAAATAAATGATGACCCCCAAAAACGTGTCCTCTTCCTGGATTAAATTAGATTCTATAACCTTACCGACCAGAGTCCCTGAAAGACCTCATTCTCAGAGTACGACTTCACCCCTGTCCTCTGTGTCTGGGCCTTAGCAGGCTTCAGGGTGGTGTGCCCATTTGTTAATGCTCAGAGGAAGCAGGGTTCTCTGAGCTTTACCTCCTGGAAGAGGTTCCTGGAAGATCTGGAACACCCAGACTTGGGTCTTCAATGTCACCCACTCAGCAGAGAGGCAGTACTAATTCTGCTTCCTCTCTCTACAATGTTCTGTGTTCTCTGTGGCTGCTGTAATTCTTTAGAGACCTAGGATCCCCAAGACAGGATATGAGACTTGGAGATGTGTAGCCCCAGTGGAATTGAGGCCTGCCTTCCTTGCATTCTGAGACAGCAGTCACAAGCACATGTGTTGGGGATAATGTAGATTATGCCAGCGAGTACAAGCTCCTCTGTAGCGAGGTTATAAATGGGGAATTCCTGGAGGGTGCAGCCCAAGAGGAAAGAGGCAAGCATGACGGTATAAAAGTCTTTGGTAATGGACTTGGTACGAGGGCAGTAATGCTGAGAGGGAGGCATACACTCATATTTCACCACATCTACCATCCCCCACCCTACAGTCACAGCTCTTCAGACCTTTGAGATCTGTGACTCTCTAATGCCCCCATTCTTCCAGCCCCCAGAGGGCTAGAATTTTAATGGCCGAATTACATTTTATGTGTGTTTAATAGTTTTCAGCTTACAGAAACCTCACAACAAATCTCTGAGATCAGCCCGCTAACCCATGTATTATGACCCTGATTTGGTGGACAAATTAGCAGTTTCAGAAACATTAAGTAATTTTCCCTGGGCTTCTAACAGATCTTCTGACTTGCACTTTATGGCTCTTTCTAACACCCAGTCTAATCTCTTGTGGATGGTAAGAGTGTAATTCCAAATTTTTCACTGTCAAGAGAAGAAACTCTACACTCACACTAAGCCCATGGGAATTCTATGCTTGCCATCCTCAATTTGGATTTGATCAGTGGCCACACGTTCCTGGGACCATGCTGGGAAGATGCTAAACTAAACACATCTATTGCCCTCAAGATCCAGGAGGATACTTAGAAAAAAACAGGTCATTGCCATGATGCTCTTCATAAGGAAACTTGGTGGGAATTCTCCTTACAGTGTCCCTCTTTCCAATGTATTAAAGACCCACATATGGAAATGCAGAAAATCAGCATTTGGTCATAACTGATTGGAAACCGGTTTCCTAAAATCACTTTCCAGCCCATGAGGAACAGAGGCCATAGTTCCCTGTTGTTACAGCACCATCTACTGGTCACTTGTGAGCACATCACTGTGAGCTCAGGTACTTGGCAGCCCAGCACCCCCAGATATTCCAGAGCCTGGGTAATGCCTAAAGAAGTTACCTCTTGTCACCAGCCCTCTACTCCCATATGGGACTTTGCTGAGGTCCAAGCCACAAAATTCACTATAATACAACCAGCCCATCTCACAGTATTTAGAAAGCACGGTCCCACACACTGGGCACAAAGTCGACACACTGCATGCACATGCACATGTGTACATGCACACATATGGACAACACGCACACAGTTAAGATGGTGCAAGCAAATGTTTTTCCACCTGCATGTTTTTCGGCAAGCAGTCACCTGCAAACTAGAAACCCAACAGGGTCTGAGGAAGCAAGTGAAAAACTTCCCTAGATTATTAACCCCATATAGATGGTTTAATCTCAAAGCTTTCACCCTGTAGCCCCTCAATTCCAATGTACCATCCAAAATGCAAGCAGGAGGGAAGGCTACTGGTAGAGGGTCCCTCCAGTTACCTTTGGAAAAGGGATGAAACCAGTTGGCTGAACTCCTGCAGACCAGGAAGGCCATGGGAGGTTGTACTAAGATGGATAGAATGAGCATCGCGATTGGAGAGGCACTTAGCCTATTCCCCTCATTCATAAAGCTCTTCCCAGATCTGTCAGGCCTTGGGCCATCTTCGAATGAGATTTTAGCCCGTCACTGCGGAGTCTGTAAATCTAACCTCATCCAAAATGCGTGTGCCCCTCCCACCAGCCCGGCTTCCTCATACCCCACCCCCAAACCTGCCCCTCCAACTATTACACTCAGATAACTTATGCTTAAGCTATCAGAGCCCCTTTTGTTCTATTTTTCCCCCTGTTGAGCTTTTCCAAGAAATAGACTCTTATGCAAAGCAGTGCTCTAAGGAACATAATGCAGAGAGGATTTGGGAGTGGGTTCTTAAGAAAAAAGTTGGCAGGAGACCATGTGCAAATTCATTGCAGAGCAGAGGAGCATTATGGCAATGCAGACATCTTGGGAATCTGGTGGCTTCCACAATACCTTACAGCCCTCACTTGGGTGAAAACATAACTTTACATCCTTATGTAATGTCCATCCCTAGAAGCAGCATTTCTCAAACCCATGCTTGAGAAACTCTACAGCTCTAACACTCCACCAGCTAACTATAGATGTGCAAATTTTGCTTAAAAATGTTTTTAAAACCATTCATTTATGACAACTCAATATTTCCTGAGTGCCAACTGTGATAATGTCATCTCACTGCATCTTTGCTGCAGGACTGTAAGGCACATTCTGTTATCTGCGGCCCAAAGGGTCAGGTATTTGTTCAAGTGCACAGAGCTAGGAAATAGCAGAGTTGGATCTCCTGATAATAAGGTCAGGACTCTTCACAATCGGTGGCCACTATTAACATTCTGCATGTCAAAATAATGGTTTCCTTGCTTCAGAGTCCATCACAGGCCTGATCTTGTAAGGTGAAGCATGACCCTGAGCCAGAAAGCCTCCCAAAGGGTTAAATTTGAGGAAAGCATGCCATCTGTCTCAGGACCGTTATGAAGATGAAGTTAGTTAGTATGTGTAAAGCTCTTAGAACACTACCTACCTGGCACACAAGCGCTATATATGTGTTTGTTAAATACATTTCATCAATGGTAGCTGTGACCACAGTAACACATAGCAAACCACATATCTGGCAGCTTTCGTTTCCGAAAGCAGATTTCAGAAGTGCAGGTCAGAGATGACTTTGGTGTGTATGGGGTGGACGGAGGGGCAGAGAAATAGAAGTGTCTGAGACTTGGTCAGAAGGACAAATGGAGAAAAAGAGAAAAGAAAGAAAAACATTAGAGATCGGAGTCCAAAGAGCCCAAAGGCCTTGGTACCTGGGAGAGGTATTCATTAATTTACTTATTCATTAATACATAAGTCCCCTTAATGAATACTCATGAAAGCATTCTCATGTGCCAGGCATTTTTCTCAGGAATTCTGAGGTTCAAGGATAAATCAGACATAGTCACAGCCTCTGACAGCTTACATTTTTAGAGAGAGGAAGGGTGAAACATACCCATGAAGGGCTCTGATACAAAGCAGAATGTAGTGTGCACCATAATAGTGTACCCCATGAGGGGGAGAACAGAGAAGGGAGACATCCCCTCCAGCTGGGAGCAGCCAGGAAAAGGGAAGAACTAGGGAGATCCCTTTGAAAGAGATGGCACCGGAGGTGGGGAGAAGCAGCATGGAACAGCAACATGGAACAGCAGCATGGAACATGAATGCCCAGGCTGTGGAGCGAATGCTAGATGCACGGGACTAATTAACCAGTCAGCATGTTTACTGTGTTTTAGTGTAACTAGGATCACAAAAAATCTATTACCACTTCGATCCTTTCTTTTCCCTAAGACGAGCTGACTTTTCAATCTGAACAAAAGTCAAATATATTCAATCAAACAAACATTAACCCTTACTGAGAAGGTCCCTTTGGAGCTTCAATGTTTATTCCCAGATGTCAAAGGATCCCTGCCCCATTACTTCACCTCAGCACCTATCCTCAGGGTCCAGCCTTGCTTCCTGGTCAAGGCAAAGTGCAGCAGGAGGACTCTGCAGAGCTCTAGCTCTGACTGGTAGGGGTGAGCGGAGGATGCTTCAGTATCTAAGGGTGAGAACAACCGACGGAAGCACGCCCATCCATCCGCCCCCTTGGCCTCTTGACTCAGAAAACAAAACACAGCCCACACATTGCAAAGCTTGCTCAGCCTGGGTGGGTTTAGTCTGATTCATTCATTCAGCAAACATAAAATGAGCACCTTCCATGTGTCAGGCAAGATGTCAGGTGCTAGAGCAAAGGAGGCAGTGCCCAGGACGAGAAGGTACCTGAGTTATAACCTGAACTTGCTGATCTTAATCCATTCCCCACACTTCACTCTTGAAGACAGTGTCCCGATTAGCAGGAAAAGCAGCTCACAGCTGAAACAGAGCCTAGAGGACCTTAAAGGCCCAAAGAAGGGAACTCATTTCTACCACACCCACCAGTCTTGCCTCTTACAGGACTCTTTGGGTTGGAATCATCAGCAGATTAAGCCACCACCTGTCCATCACCACACCCTTTCTCTCCCACTCTCTCCTACGCTGAGCAGCTGGTTACACCCACCTGGTATAAAATAATCAGAGTGAATAAGGCATTCCCATATGATATGGACTTAAGGCCAGTTTTGAAATGTGCACCTGGGCAGGCCATGTGCTGGTTCTGCCCCTTCCACTCCCCTGAAACTGCACTGAGACCCCCACTGACCTCCTGTGGTCCTGTTTCCCCCATTCCCCCCCCCCCCCCTTGACTCCTCTGTAGCATCTGGCACCACTGACTGCCCCTACTTCTCAGAGTTCCCCTATCTTAGCACCCCACCTCCCAGTTTCTCAATATCTGTTTCCTTCTTTTGCTCCTTTTATTCCTCTCTTTATTGTGGGAGTACCCCCAAGGGGCTGTTCTCAACCCCTGCATCTTCTCTGACATCTTTCCTTTCAGGGTCATATCCTTACTCACACTTTCTACTATCCCCTCTGCTTCCACATCTAGTCTCATCCTTACCTTTCCACCTTCTTTCCAGATCCAAATGCCCAACTAAGGAATGAGTATCTCTACACGGACTGTCCTTTGTCATCTCAAACTCAATGTGTTAAAAAGTGAATTCATTGTAATTCCTTCAAAGCAAGCTCCCCTCCAAAAATTCCAGTTTCTACTGGGGTGACGTCATTCTCCCTGTCAATCGCTTAACTTCTGTGGTTCCTTCCTGCCTAAAAAATGGCCAAACTCCTAAGCCTGACAACTCAAGAAAATATGAATTCAACCTACCTTTCTAACACCATCTCCCCATGTGCCATAGTATCAACATAGCTATAACATGTCATGCCCACTCCTGCCTCAAAACTCTTGCTCAGAGCACCTGCTTCAGACTGACCCAAGAACATCTTTCATCTTTTCTGCTTCTCTAACTCCTAGGTGTCCTTGAAAGTATGGTTCAGTTCAATTCTGCCTCTTCCATGAAGCCTTCCGTAACCTCTCCAACTCTATCTGTGATCTCTACCTCCTCTAAATTCACAGAACTTCTGTGTCATTCATATAGTACCTGTTTAATAACTGTCATTGTTGTCATGGGTATAACTTCACCACTAAATTCCTATTTAATTTTTCAATTATGTGTGCCTTGTCTTCTTCACTATGGTATAAGCTTCTCAAGTACAAAGGACATATCTTCCCCTTCATTTTATTACCTAGAGTGCCTGCATTACGTTATACTCATAGCAGGCCTTTATTAAATACATCGTCAATGAATGAATCATTGAGTCTCCTGCAACTCTTTTTGGTGAAAAAGATCTTAGCATCAGCTGGTTAGCTGGTGCCTGTCTGAGGGGCTGCCCTTCCCCTAACACAGTCTAGCTCTGACTAGACTGTGAACCTGCTAGTCTAGCTAGACTAGACTGAATCTCTGCTCTGTTGTCAGCTGTTTCCAGCTGTTCATCCTGGGTTTAGTGTTCATCCTCCCCCTTACAGCATGAAAGGATGCCTACCTCTCCTGTAGGAGATCAGATATTCTAACTCAGGAACTTTTCCAGCACAATAACAGCCTCACCCTCATTTGATCAATCATCAAATTATAGGGTTCATTTTCATATGAGGAATACCTCCCGCTCTTTAAAAATATGGTTGAAATAAGATTTAGGGAATCACGTATTTTAAAAAGACATTCAGACCCTCATATAAAGAACATTTTCAGGTCTCTTTCCACAGAATACAAAACACAGAAGAATAAAATTCTGCTTCGAAATCAATCATCATCTTAAACTAGTTCTATCTCTTCTCTCTACAAAAAGGCAAATGTTATCATCAGACCTCTGTCCCTTATGAAGAATTATATGTGGAAGAGACACACACACTTTTGCCTATATGCAAAGACACACATTCCATTCTGGTCTGATCTCATTCTGCCAGCCAACTGTACAAATATATAAACTGATCTTCCTATGCTGTTGGGAGCTATCAGACAGACCTATACATAAATGTAACCCATTATATTTAAATGGGAAGAATCACAAGTTCTTTTGAAGATTTTTAAATATTCCTAATGAGCCATTTAAAAACGGGAAAGATGAAAATGTAACTCTCAATCAAAAGGGAGAATTTCTGAAATACTCCTCTCTAAGACCCTTAACAAACCAACCCCAACACACACACGGATGTGCTCATACTACAGTCTTCTCCCTTAGAGACTTTTCTTGTTTTTTTCACATAATCACTCGATCCCTTAGTCACATTCTCCAAAAAACTTCTGCTGGATGTGAAGTGGTCAAGTATTATTAATATAATAACCCAAAGTTTCCTATTATGCTAGTTTTTCTTTGTTAAAATAATCTCTATTCTCTAATAGATCCTGATTTCATAGTGCAAATTCCAAGACTATAAAAATCCAAGAGAAAAATGGACATGCATCAAACAAATAAAGAATAATTACAAAGAAGAGTATAGGCAATTTGGTTAATGATATTAATTATAAGGGGTATTAAACACTTATTATTTAATAAAAAGGCACTACACTAAGCTCTTTGCTTTCCTTATTTCTCAGAATAATCCTGTATGGTATGTACTATTATAATAAGCATTTTATAGATAAGAAAAGCAAAACTGAGAGAAATGAAATAATTTCCCTCAAGGTCAGATGGGTGGTAAAGGACATAGCAGAAGGTCAACCCTAGGTCTATTTGACTCCAAAATCCATTTTCTTAACCACCATAATGCAGGCTTCTCACTGATACCATTAATAGAGACATGGGCTAGTCACTTCATTTCATGACCATCCTACAATTCCAAGATGCAAGAAAATGTCCAGAGACTACAGCAGGTGTTGAAGGGTCTTAGCATAAGCAAGTAATGAGGGTGAGACAAGACAGGAGACTTGCACCTCAACCTTTGTTTGGCTTATTACCACATGTGCAAAAATGACAACAGTAATGCCTGCCCTCTAAATCTCAGGAGACTATTGATAGACCAACTGGGACAACAGATGCCCAAGTGCATCGTATTCCAATATGTGCTGGTGTAATTAGCCAGACCTGCTGCTGAGGTTCTGCATTTCAATGTCCCAGAGCAGCACGGGCACACCAAGGGGAACCAAGTCTTACTTCAAAACCTGTTTACACTCTTCAAAACTTCTTAGAATCCAAAGGGTATATTATTGTGCACAATTTACTCATGACGAATATGGTTTTACATGCCATTTACCTGTTTTTTCAATGAATGGCCAACTCTACCCAAAATGCCCTACCCCCTGAGCTCCCTGGTGGGTCAGTCTTAGGCAGCTTCCCAGAAACGCTATCAGACAAACTCTGGAGGGGTCAGTAAGGAAGGTAAGGAACAGATGGAGAGATGGTGTTCAGCAGTAGGAAAGGAGGGTCTGCTTTACTGCAGCCCCAAATATTAGCCAGTGTTCGGTGTTCAACAAATCCATGGGTAGCACTATTCCTACCATTCAGGAATATCGATCCTGATTATTAGGTATGGCTTTCATTTTTTTAATGAAAACTTCTGCTGCCAACGTGTGCCACTAAAGGATTCAGCAAATTTAAATCCTCCTGCCTCTCAACTTGTTGTTTTCCTGCCTGCACTCCAGCAGGTAAGACACCCACAGACTCACAGTGCTCCGGGCTGTAGAATTCACAGGAGTCTATAATGTTCGGGTTATTTTTAAACTTTCAGGCCACTTTCCCTCCCCACAAACAGCAGGCCTGCCATTTAGAACAGTGTTTAACCCACACCCCACCTGCTTTGAAACTTTAGCTTTTTGTGTTAAAAGAGAAGAAACAATCCTTCAAGATTGCACGTGTGTGCATGCGTGCGCACTCATGCGCGTGCACACGCACACACATACACACACACACAGGCTGCGCGAGCATCTAAAAACTGAAGACAGTCACCAGCTTGATGGGGTGAAAGACCCAGCTTCCCAAATGATGCTAAGATTGTTAAGACTGGGTGTGTGAAAATGCTTTGTAAACTTACATTGTCACACCACTGTAGGTGGTATCATTGTTATATTTACAGGGACAGACACCAGGCATTACAGGTGATGTCAAAAGACAGCTCCCTATTTCCAAAAGAGAATTATATCTGAACAATCAAAGCATTCAAGGCCCTCCATAGGGATCCAGACAGAAGCTGGCTAATGGGTGTTAGGTATCAATTTTCTTCAATATAGTACTTTAAAAAAAAAAAGTGGAAAACACTGGGAGAAAGGGAAAGGAATTCTGAAAACAATTCAACAGAAAAAAGAAAAAATTCCAAAGCAGCAACAATAAGTAACATTTGTGGAAGGTCTAAGAAAGCACTGTGTACATGTTACCTCATTTGCTCTGCACAAGAATCCTAGGAGGTAGGTTATGTTTAGCTTCAACCATTTTTCAGGTGGGGCAACTGAGATCAGAGAAACCAAGTCTCTAAACTAAGATCACACAGCTAGTAAGTGGCAGAGCTAGACCTGGAACCTGGTTCTGCCTGATGCCAGAGTTTACATCCCACCACTACACCTCACTGCAAGAGACAAGCTGCAGGAGTGAGTGTGGCCTGAACCCTGAGGCCAGACAGGAATGGCTGCAAGACACCATGGTAGAAAAGTGTAGAGTCACTCGGGAGTCAGTGAGGGTCAAGCCCTGGGCACAGAGCCTCCTCCACAGCCAAAGTTACAAGACGAAAAGTCCCTTTACCTGGAAACCATAGGCTTTGAATGACCTACAAACCCTGCCACACCACTCGACCCTCCAAGATGGCACAAACATAATCGATCACAAACAGTCCCCAAATGTCTTCCCTTCGGTGGCATCCCTCTCAGGGGCAGAAGCTATAGCTTCCTACTGTTGCCACAGTGCTCCAGGAACCTATTATAAAATAAGTCAAGCAGCTTTCTCTTGCAGCAAACCTTTTAACCAAAACTCTTAACACACACGAGGGATGAGTCACTGGAGAGCCTCCTCCTTTCCCTCTCCCTCCTCACCCTCTGGCTGAGGCACCCAGAAGTGATAAAATGATCAGGTGGCTCAACACTTTTACAGCTAAATGCATCCAAGGGATTTTTAAAACCAGAGTCTGTTTCCCTGGAGGCTATTAGGGTGTATACACATTCTGCTGCATCCGGGACTCAGCAGGAATTGGCTTCTCTGCCTCCCTGCTTCCCCCTCAGGAGCATTTCCCATCTATATTCTAATCCCACCTCCCTAACTGCCCCTTCATCTTCTTCTCCACCTTTTCTTCTTCCATCTCCTAAACGTGTGCATTCTTCAGAGCCTGTTTCCTACCTTTTCTCTAAGTATATACACTCTCTCGGTGATCTCATCCATCTGGCTGGCTGCAACTAAAGCTAATACCCAAAAGATGCCCAAATCTTTATCTTTCGCCCTATTCTTTTTAAAGTCGGGTGCACATTTACAACTGCTCAAATGGGCTCCCCCACCAGGATAACCTGATGGCACCATGAATCAATACACTGATTTAAAAACACTCATCCTCTTTCCCTCCAAACCAGCTCCTTCCCAGGTCTCTCATTTTGTTTGCAACATCACAGACTCCCCCTAACTCAGGCAGAAAACTTCAGGTGCATCTTTGATTCTTCTCCTGCACATTTCCCACAGCAACCATCCCCCAAGCCCTGTCACTCTTTGTTCTTTATTCCACGCTCATAAGCTTCCTTTCTTTTCTGTTTGCACCACCACCTCTCAGGCTCAGGACTTTAAACCTCCTCAGAGGAGGAAAAGAGCCTTCTGAGGCTTCCTTCTCCTCCACATTCTACCTGGTTCAGAGGTTCATTGCATAACTCAACTCTGACCCTGGTCCCACCCTTCAGTGTAATAAAATTCAAAAGCGTGTTCAGTGTTGCATTGCCTGTGTCTAGTACAGCATCTGGTACGAGGTCACTAAACAAATGTATTTATTGGATAAATAAATGAGTTTCTAATGCCTATCAAATATCACGACGGAATGATGAGATCTTACAATCTTAGGGTTAAAAGGAAACTTAAATGTCATCCAATCCAAGTCCTTATTTTAAGGACCAGGACTGAACAAAATGTTCCGCCCCCACCCTGTCTGTGCTCCCAGCAATATCTCCTACCACTCTGCAGTGCTCACTGCCTGCTCCAGTGAAGCAGGACTGCTTATCATTCCACAAGCACACCTTGAAATAATCCTCCTGCATTTCATCTCTCATTCTTTCTCCCTTCCTTCTCCTCCTTTCCTATCCACCTGTTAAAAAACAGGACAGACTTAAAAGCCCAGTTCATACTATACCTCCTTCATGAAGCATTTTGTGATCATACAACAAACATGATCTGTCTCTCCTCTGAGCACCTCTGGCACTTTATGTCCCCCTGCATCAGATACTGTGGTGTATGTGTCTCTTCTCCCCCATTACACTGTAAGGGGCTTGACTTTTATATACATACCCTTCTGTTCCCCACAGCAACCAATGCCTGTACACTGTGGGTACTAACTGCATATTTACGGAATGAATGCATGAATGAGTGATAATTATATGCAAAGCCAAGTGGATACAAATAGGACATGGACATCTTAGGACCTGCACCATACCGGGAAGTTTGTATGGGAAAATCTAGAAGTGATAAACCTGTTCTAGAAACAATCAGTTCAGCTTAAGGAAGATGACCCTCAACCCTTACCTCACAGGTATAAGTGCAATCTGCAAACGTAACATGTTAAGATGAATGACCTAGGGCATGGAAGCAAACACAGTGGTCAATATGAGCCTGAAAAGCTCATAGCATTTTGAGTTTTAGATTTTGTTGTTTGCTAGAAAAGGGAGGGATGTTTTTTTAACTCATTTCATTTGATTCATATTTCTATGGATGTGATGTGGGCAGAAGTATTCTGTGTCAGGTAGACAGGTAATTTGAATATAGTGTTTACCTAATCTAGCTACACACATTATCAACCTCCTCTTCTAACCCCTCCACTTTATAGATGAGAAAAGACATCTAGACCAGGGTTTGTCAGACCCAGCACTATTGAAATTTTTAAGTCAGATCATTCTATGCAAAGGTGGTTGGGGGCCGTCCTATGTATTGCAGGATGTTTAGCAGCATTCCCGGCCTCTTACCACTAGATGCCAGATGCACCCCCAACGTGACAATTAAAAATGTTTCCAGGAAGCAGGAAAAAACCTCTCCGACCTCAGCCGCAGCAATTTCTTACTTGACACATCTCCAAAGGCAAGGGAATTAAAAGCAAAAATGAACTATTGGGACCTCATCAAGATAAAAAGCTTCTGCACTGCAAAGGAAACAATCAACAAAACTAAAAGGCAACCGACAGAATGGGAAAAGATATTTGCAAATGACATATCGGACAAAGGGCTAGTATCCAAAATCTATAAAGAACTCAGCAAACTCCACACCCGAAAAACAAATAATCCAGTGAAAAAATGGGCAAAAGACATGAATAGACACTTCTCTAAAGAAGAGATTCAGATAGCCAACAGACACATGAAAAAATGCTCAACGTCACTCCTCATCAGGGAAATACAAATCAAAACCACACTGACGTATCACCTCATGCCAGTCAGGGTAGCTAAAATGAACAAATCAGGAGACTATAGATGCTGGACATGATGTGGAGAAACAGGAACCTTCTTGGACCGTTGGTGGGAATGCAAACTAGTGCAGCTGCCCAAAACATTGTGGAGGTTCCTCAAAAAATTAAAAATACATCTACCCTATGACCCAGCAATAGCACTGCTAGGAATTTACCCAAGGGATATAGGAGTACTGATGCATAGGGGCACTTGTACCCCAATGTTTACAGCAGCACTTTCAACAACAGCCATATTATTAAAAGAGCCTAAATGTCCATCAACTGATGAATGGATAAAGAAGTTGTGGTTTATATATACAATGGAATACTACTTGGCAATGAGAAAGAATGAAATATGGCCTTTTGTAGCAACATGGATGGAACTGGAGAGTGTTATGCTAAGTGAAATAAGTCATACAGAGAAAGACAGATACCATATGTTTTCACTCTTATGTGGATCCTGAGAAACTTAACAGAAGACCACGGGGGAGGGGAAGGGAAAAAAAAATGTTACGGAGAGGGAAGGAGGCAAACCATAAGAGACTCTTAAAAACCGAGAACAGGGGCGCCTGGGTGGCGCAGTCGGTTAAGCGTCTGACTTCAGCCAGGTCACGATCTCGCGGTCCGTGAGTTCGAGCCCCGCGTCAGGCTCTGGGCTGATGGCTCAGAGCCTGGAGCCTGTTTCCGATTCTGTGTCTCCCTCTCTCTCTGCCCCTCCCCCGTTCATGCTCTGTCTGTCTCTGTCTCAAAAATTAATAAACATTAAAAAAATTAAAAAAAAAAAAAAAAACCAAAAACAAAAAACCGAGAACAAACTGAGGGTTGATGGGGGGTGGGAGGGAGGGGAAAGTGGGTGATGGGCATTGAGGAGGGCACCTGTTGGGATGAGCACTGGGTGTTGTATGGAAACCAATTTGACAATAAGTTTTATATTAAAAAAATAAAAATAAATAAATAAAAATGTTTCCAGATTTCCTAATGTACTTTGGGGGGACAAAAATGCCCCAGGTTGAGACCACTGGTGCAGAATAACTAATTGAGTTGCTCTAGATCATGCAATTCATCAGTAATCTGACCAGGAATGCAGTAACTCCCAGTGGAATGCTCTGGCCATACCACACACTGCCTTCTTTGCTATCCCTCATATTTAGTAAGACACAACCTTTGGGAGCTGGAGTGAACTCAGAACAGGACCTCTGGTTTTCTAATGCCTCATAGCCCTACATGGGGTTCCACAACTCAATATAAAAAAGACATATTCTTAGCAGTGGCTGAAGGAAAAACTCAGGGCAAAAATATAAGGGTGATCACAACCCAACATTATCTGCTTAAGTCTTAGCAACTGGATCTCAGACAAGTAGCATTTTTCCTGATGCTTTGCATACTAAGAAATGTGGTCACAAGGCCCCCATTGAAAATAGGTTCTCCCCCTCAAATCAGCTTTGTCTTCAGGGAAAACTACTACACTCATGTTTTCAACTCAATCCTTTCTTTACACCCTCATCCCATGCTTCTCCTTCTATTTGCTTCCCCTTCTAAGTTGTAAAGCTTCTCCTTTCACCAACACCCTCTGTGGCCCCACTTTGCTTCTAGAATTTGTCTTCACTAGAATTTGAAAGCCATCTCCCTGCTTCCAGATACTGATCTTTCATTTCCTAAAAAGTCTCAATCACTTCCGGCAAGCTATTTTTAGGAGCTGCTGGTAAAGACTAATCAATTATCACTTTCCTAAGTGAATTGCTTAGCTAAGCACCTGTGTACCATCTGAGGGAGGCAGAAAATGACTGTCCGTTAATGTGCTGCTCTTTCTCCCCAACTTCCTTCCTCAAACCTTCCCTTATGCTCAGCCCAGCACTCTGACTAACCTCTCCATTAGGAATATCACACTTATAAGTCCTGGAGGACTTTGTGTATCCCCCAAGAAATATCTTCTGTTCTCCTATTTTAGAGTATTCTCTTTATAAAAGACATTCAAGGTTCTAGAACTGGAAAAATGGTAGAATAAGAGAAACTACTTGCTATAAATTTCTAGAAAACTAGGTAAAGTACAGAAATGCATGTTCAGGGGCACCTGGTTGGCTCAGTTGGTTAAGCATTCGACCTCAGCTCAGGTCATGATCTTACAGTTCATGAGTTCAAGCCCCACATCAGGCTCTGTGCCAACAGCTCAGAGTCTGGAACCTGCTTTGGATTCTGTGTTTCCCTCTCTCTTTGCCCCTTCCCCACTTGCGCTCTTTCTCTCTCAAAAATAAAATAAAAACATTTAAAAAATTAAAAAATAAATGCATTTTCAAAAATATATTTTAAAAAATATATTGGTGAACTTGTAAAATATGAAAGGAAACTCCCAGGAAGAAACAAAAAAACATAAAACTAAGCATGTGAACCAACACTGCAGCTATCCCATGGGCAGTGATTAGTCCTGGTAATCTTGAGGACTTAATGGATGGATTTAATGCCCATTTAAGAGCAAGAGATGAGGTCTTAACAGCATATGTGAACAGAATTTGAAAATAAAACTCTGTGTTAAGCAGGAACCCTTGAAAGCCTACACCCTGAGTTAAACAATCAACTGCAAAAAAATCAACTGTACAAGCAAGAGGAGATAATGATGAAGCTCCTGTCTCTGAGTGAATGAAAAGCAAAACTCTGAGAAATCAAAACCCAAGACTGCATGTTACATGGGTGACTGAATTCACACTACATGTTTAGGAGGATTCAGAACCCCTGAAGCCAATAATAATAAATGTAAAAATTAGTCCTAGTAACTCCCCTCGATCAAGTAAGAGAACAAACGAACCATTCTATGAGGCTACTCTCACAACTCTTACTCTCCTGCATTTCCATAGGGAACACAAGTACCACTAGACATGAGCTTACAATCAAAACTTTTAAATCATGCAAGGAAACAATTCACTATAAGGAAAAGTTAGTTGGTACAATAAATAAGAGAATTAGAGCACTAGAGCTCGAAACAATGTATAGAAGGAGAGAATGGAGAGAAAGTAGAGACAGTATTTTAAGACAAAGGATAAATTTTCCAGTATTAATGAAAGATATAAATCCATCAATGAGTTCTAAGCAGGATGAACAAAAATAAACCCAACTTATACACATTCCAGTGAAATATCAAAAGATCTAAAATTATGAAGAGAAATTCCTAAAAGCACCCTGAGAAAAGAGACAGATTACCTACACGAAACAGCAATTTGATTATCAGCTATAATAACAGAGACCAGAAAAAAATGGAATAATACCTTCAAGTATTAAAAACACTCAGCTAAATTACTTCTCAAAATTGAGGTTAGAATAAAGACTTTCTCAGAAAAATGAAAGGCTTACTACTCAGGTTTAAAAGAGAAAAGTACTATACAGTATTCCTCAAGCAGGAAATTTAGATGGAAGAAAAGAATGGCTTGCAAGAAAATGGCATGATGAGCAAAAGATAATGCTAAATTTAAGGACAAATCTACAATAAAGATAAATGATTAGATAGATAGATGGTTAGGTAGATAGTTTAATTTTGAACACACACACAAACACACAAGATAGAGCTATACCACTAGACAACAGGGCATGTAAGGTGGGAAGGGTGATCAGAGGTAAAGTATTATTCAGAAGGACAGACTTGCAATTAAGCAAGTGAAGGAAGGTATGTGACCAGGACACTAAAAAAAACTGTTTCTATTCAATACTGTACATGAAATACTAGTCCATGTAATCAACAAAGAGAAAAAAAAAAGGAAAGAAAAGGTATATAGACTGTTAAGGAAACCACAAAGCTGTCATTATTCACGGTTAATGCTGTATATACATAAAAGAGAACAAACAGAAAGAAAAATTCAAAGTAACAGAAGAGTTCTACAAGGATGCTGGATATGAAATCAATATATAAACATACAAGTTCTATTATAACTACAGCAAAGAACCAGAAAATACAATGATAAAAAGACACCATGCAATAGCATCAAAACTATATGGCATATAAAAATAAATTTAATGATAAAAGATATGTAATAAAAATGTAGAGAAAAAAATTTTAACTCTCTTGAGGGATTTTAAGATAGAGCTAAGCATAGGAAGAAACATGTCCTATTGGGAGATGGAGAAACAAAAGAGCTTAAAGATAACAATCCTCCCCCAAATAAATCCATAAGTTCAGTTACAATCAAAATCCCATTTTTAAAAATGAAATGTGACAAGCTGATCCTAAAAGTTATATGGATGAATAAAGGGCCAATATCCAAGACAATCTGGCAGAGGTATGGAGAGAATTACCCTAATGCAGCAAAACTACACAGCCATAAAAACTAAATTAGTGAGACACAGCTACAGGGAATATACAATTAGACCAGTGCAATAAAATAAGGTGCCCAGAAACAGTGGAAACCAATTGACTAGTCACTAAATGGTGTTGGGACAAAGGATTAACCATAGGATAAAAGATGAAATTAGAGCCTACCTCACACTATACACAAAAATTAATTATGGATGGATTGAAAGAGTCAAATACAATAAGAAAAACTGAAAAAAAAGTTTAATACAATACAAATAACTTCTTTTTTATCTCAGTATATGGAAAGAATTTTTGAACAAGACAAAATCAACTAAAGTTATAAAAAAAAGCAGATAAGTTTTATCACACTAAAATTAATAACTGTGTGACAAAAAGCACCATAAACAAAGTGAAAAAGACAAGCTATGTGAGGGAGAAGATATTTACAACCCACAAATCATATCTAGAGTACATACATGAACCCTTACACGTCAAAAGAAAAAACCACAGACTACCTAATAAAAATATGGGAAAAGGATATGAAACTATGATTCACATATAAAAAAAATCCAAATGGCCAATAAACATATGTTAAATGCTCAACTTCAGGGGCGCCTGGGTGGCTCAGTCGGTTAAGCGTCCGACTTCGGCTCAGGTCATGATCTCGCGGTTCGTGGGTTCGAGCCCCACGTCGGGGTCTGTGCTGATGGCTCGGAGCCCAGAGCCTGCTTTGGATTCTTTGTCTCCCTCTCTCTCTGCTCCTCCCCCACTCACGCTCTGTCTCTCTCTCTCTGTCTCTCAAAACTGAAAAAACATTAAAAAAATAATAATAAATGCGCAACTTCATTAGTAATCAGGGAAAAGGCAATTAATGCAATGATTGGATTTCATTTCACACCCATCAGATTGTCAAACTTTACTAATTCTCATCAAGTGTTGTGGAAGACACACAGAAATGGGGACTCTGCATATGCCAGGTGTGGGGAATAAGTTTAGAAATTCCCTGGGCGTACACCAATGGATTAACAAGTCATAAAGAATTACAAAGCCATGGGATGCTCACACCCAAGTTTGGGTAAACAAGACAAGGCAACCAAGAATAAGGAGGTGCAAAGGCACCCCAGAATATAGAGGGGGTGCAGAGCCCCTAGAATAGAGAGGGAGGGGCAAAGGCCCCAAAATAGAGGAGTGCAAAGGCGCCCAATACATAGATATATGAAACAAACAAGATTAGATATTCAGGATGGATGCACCCCTAATTTAGTACTATAGCAGAAAGCTGCTTTTACGGGAAGAAAAGACCAAGTTAGGTAAACAGGTAAATTGGGCCATAGACCACTGCGCTGCAGGTGAAGCAGCCCAGAGAGGAGATGATTAACAAAAGAAAAGGTGCCTTGTTAACTCTGAGGTTATTTGTCCTACCTGTCTCATTCCCTAGGCTAGCTAAGATAAACAGAGGTGGTGCCTCATGTCCTCTGTAAACAACCTTCTGCCCAACTGCCCAGCATCAGGATTTTGCTTTGTATTAACCCAAACCCCTAACCCCAAATATCTTCAAGACCCCTTTCCCTCACATCTGCAAGTTAATGTTCACAGATTGTCTCTTTGTGCACATCCATCACCATGTTTGTAAGCCTTCTGATCCTAATAAAAACAAGGCAAGGACACTTATTCAGGGTCCTTGTCTTTTCCCATACATTAGCCATCTCTCGCTTTTCATCCTGTTTCCCATTCTCTTGCTAGACAAGAGAGAACTTTAGACCCAGAGTCTATGACAGCGGGAGTATGTAGATGGCAGTCACTCTGGAAAGCAATGTGGTGATACTTAATAAAGTTGGACATGTGCATTCCAAAACTCAGCAATTCCACTTTTAAGCATCTATCCTAGAGAAAATCTCACACCGGCACCCAAGGAGACATGGGAAAGGATGATCGTTTTAACACTGTTTATAATAGGCAAAAGAACTGGAACAACCTGGCTCTCATCAGAAGGAAAGTAAATGACCAACCTGCAATTTATTCATACAATGCAGTTCTATGCAGAAAGTGAAATAATGAACTAAGTGTGCATGTAATAACACTGGTTAATCTTAAAAATTAATGTTCACTTTGCTGCAATGGGACAGATTTAATATATCATTTATATAAAATTTTAAAACTCACACAAAATCACACACATACTTTATTAATGCATATATATGTAGTAAAATTACAAAAATGCACATGGTAATGAAATTTTAATTTCAGAGAAGTGGTGACTTCTGGAGAGAGGGATAAGGGATGAGGGTGCATAAATACATCTATAACATTTTATTCCTTTAAAAATGGGAGCTAGATGAAGCAAATATGACAAATGTTATGATCTATTTAATCTTAATGGTGGTGTATGGGTGTTTCTTAACTGTTTTTTATACTATGTGTTTGGAATATATCACAATTCAAATAAATGTTTAAGAGAGATTCAGGAGATATTCTTACTAATTAAAGCACATAGAGTTGGCAAAGATGTGGGCAATCTCATCCACTACTGGCAAGGGATGTAATTAGTACAAACTCTCCTGAGGGAGACTGGGCAATGCTTCTAAAGAGTCACAAATATATGCATAGCCTTTGCCCCAGTAATTCCAATTGTAAAAGTCGGTCCTTATGAGATCATTGAACTTGTACACAAAGATGCATTTGTAAAATTGCCCATTGGGTTGTTAATTTGAATATTAAAAACTATAATCCTGGGGCGCCTGGGTGGCGCAGTCGGTTAAGCGTCCGACTTCAGCCAGGTCACGATCTCGCGGTCCGTGAGTTCGAGCCCCGCGTCAGGCTCTGGGCTGATGGCTCAGAGCCTGGAGCCTGTTTCCGATTCTGTGTCTCCTTCTCTCTCTGACCCTCCCCCGTTCATGCTCTGTCTCTCTCTGTCCCCCCAAAAATAAATAAACGTTGAAAAAAAAAAAACTATAATCCAAATAAACAATAATAAGGAACTGGTTAACATATTATAATGTGGTTATATAATGGAATATTTTACAATTATTAAAAATCATATGCTAAAATAAACCATATGGTAACATAATATTTAAGGACAGGAAATTGTTCACAGTATACTATTAGTAAAGCAGATTACAAAAGCAGTATGTACAGACCATAATCCCCATTTAATATAATAAAATTGTATATAGGTGTGTGTGTGTGTGTATACACACACACACACACACACACACACACACACAATTGTACATATGTATGTATGGGAGGGGGAGAGAAACCCTAAAAGAAATAGTTACCCAATATTAGTGATTAAATTTAGATGACAGGATTATAGATAACTTAGATTTTTTTCTGTGTGCTTTTTCTTGTTTTATAAAATAAACACAAAATACTTTTGTAATGTCAAAATAACCACATTACTATATCTAAGATGGGTCTAAGCTTCATAAGAGTTGTTCACATCAGCCACTGTTAACATCTGATAATTTACTCTGCAAGAGCTGCCATTATTTTTGGTTGAGCAAGTGAAGAATACAGCTTCAAGGGAGAAATTCCTCAGCATTTGACTGCAAAGGCACAACTGCCTGAAGTATTAGAATCTTCCATCTATAAAATGGATTGAACAACACTTGTCTCAATAAACGATCTCACACGGGCACCATCACAGTAATTCATAGATGGATGCTGCTCTGAGCCTCTCAAAAGAAAGGGCTAGATTCCAGCCTCCTGAATATCTCCAGGGGAATGGTTGGTAAGGATCTATTACCCTGCTTAATGGTACAAACTCCAGAATCTCCAGGCTCAACCATGGAAGGAGGCTGAGCCCACCTCAAGTCAACCCCACTGAACTTCACCTTCCATGGGATTTATTTATGATGAGTGCAGTAAGAGGATAGAAAAGGCATTTATCAAGCACTTTACACATCTAAACCATTCAATTCTCACAACTCTAGGCAGCTGGTGTCATTAATCTTGACACTGCAGATGGACTTAGGCTATATAGCTAGGAACTGGTCAAGCTGACATTGAAACACAGAGCTATCTGAATCCAAGATTCAGGCTTGTTTTATTAAGCTAAATTACTTCTCATCAATGGAAGCAATATCTCCTTAAATTTTGAGCCATGGAGATTTTTCTGCAAAAGAAATACTACTCTAAGTATAAATTAATTAAACAGATAAAGGCAGAGGACTACTCTGATTCAGCTGAGAGTGTGAAACACAAGCCCCTTTTCCCTGAGCAAGCAACAGTTTGAATAATGCTGGCCTGAGGTTGTTGTAAAGGTCTTTGGTTTGCCCTGGCAGGGTTCAAGGGGAAGCCTCTCTATTTCAACAAAGATGAAGGTCCATGGCAGGTTGCAATTTGTCATTTTGCTGAAGCACATATTGGAATTCCAAGCATAAAGGAGGCTGTGCAGAGGTGAGTCCATTACTAAGAGCAACCTGGCCTACCACCCAGCACCAATGTCAATGTTGCATTGCCTTATGATTGCCCTTGTCACAGACGCACATGCTTATGACCTCCACTGCTCCCACTCATTTGAGCTATCATTCATCTCTCACCTGAACTACAGTGTAGTAATCCACTCTTGCCTCCTTTCAAATTATTCTACCAACTGCAACCAGAGTCATCTTCTTAAAAAGTAAGTCAGATCAATAATCCTCTGTTTAATACTCTCTAACCACCTCCTCTAATTCTCAGAATGACAGGCGGGGATACTCACCACCAAAGTAACGAGGACGGCAGCCCTAATTCTCAGAATGAAATGCAAATGCCTTACTATGTCCTACAAAACCCTACTTCAGCTAAACGCTGCCGGTCTTATCCCAGCTTCCCAAGAAGCAGAGCCTGAGGCAGGGGCTTAGATGCCTTTTATTAAGGCATGCAATCACACGAAAGCAGGAGTGAAGGGAAAGGGTAGTAAGGCCGGAAAAAGCTAGAGCCAATACAAGTATGTATTACCAAGCTGGCTGAACTAAAAACCCAAGTAACTGCATCTTGGGACAGTCCATAAGAGGAAACCAAAGAAATTTATCTGCTGATTCTCCTATTGGTCAAAAGTTCATCATTCAGGGAGTTAATTTCCTTCTCCAACTTGCCGTTGCCCAAGAGAGTTCTGAGTATCTCATGAGTCTGTGTCAACAGGGAAGTTCCAGGGTAAGAGGTAGGAGGTGCAAAGCATGAAGTGAGGAGCTGTCAGGTTTTACATACATGGAATTGGTCAGTCACTGCAGTGGTGGCTGGGCTAGAGCAAAAGGCCAAAGGTCCCAGGGACAGGTAAAGCCAAGAGGCTCTGACGTGGCCCATGTATGACCCAATGACCTTGTTATCTTGACCATATCACCTACCCCCCTCTCCCTCACTCATTCCACTCATACTGACATTGATAAATGTCACAAGCTATATTCTGCCTTAGGGCATCTAAGTTAGTTGTTTCCTGTGCTGGAAATGTTCTTCCCTCCTCTTCTTATAATGGCTACTTCCCAGTGCTCTGATCTCAAGTTAACATGCTACCTTGTCAGTGGCCTTTCTGGACCATGCACCCAGATACCCTTTATGACATCACCCTTTATTAATCTTCCACTTTTTACTATCTGGTAATTTCTTGTTTATTTTTTGTTGATCTGTCTCAAAATAATGTAAACTACTTGAGAGCAAAGACTGTCAATATCGTTCACTGCTGTATCTCCATAGTTGGATCAGTACATAGTTGTGGGTAGTTGATAATTATTTCTTGACTATTTATTGAATAAATGGATAGATGGATGGAAAAATGGATAGATGGATATAGATGGATAAATTAACAGATGTGTAAATAAGTTATTTACAATGTATCTTGTCTTATGAAAAATAGCCATGAAGTATGATAAAAAGCCAGGGTGAAAGCTAAAAAGGCTACCATGACACAAGGCACCAAAAACACATGACCTTCAAAAGTAAAGTCACAAGTCCATTTGAAAATGTCTGTATACATGGGCTTGGAAAGCCCCAGCTAGGGCTGCTCAGCTCAGATGTCAAGAGCCCACTGCACATCAGATTATGCATGCTTCTTAGAAATTGCTTTTCATAGGCTAAATCCTGGCTCTCTCTCCACTGCCTCCTTTTCTCTTCCTAGTCATGGATGGGACAAGTCAGCCTATCATGATCCCTTAGGGTTCTTCCCCCAAACATCCATCCCATCTCAGGTCTCCTATAGCTCTACCCTGAAAGAGGCTGTCCATGTCTTGTCAGGCTATTTGTGAAATGGCCAGAACAACAACAACAAATGTTACTACTGTTTCCTCCCCTGCTTTTGCCTTTTGGTAGGCATAGGTTGTGGGAACTTCATGGATGTGGGGGCAGGGGCAGAGAGACAAGGAGGGGACTTGTAGCATGAGGAGTTCCAGAAGTGCCAGCCCAGGATCACCTGTGTCTTCTGCCTCCATGCTCTGCCAGCAGGACACCCCCGGCCAGCTGGAGACCCCTAGCCAGCTACCATGGCAACGAGAGGACAAACTGAAGCAGAGAGAATTATGACACACAGCTTAAAAGAGCAGTTTAAAGAACAGAAACAGGCTTTCTGGTAAATGGCTAAAAAGGCAGGAAAAGGCAGCTAGAGGAGTGAGTGGAGGAGGGCATCTGGCCCACTGTGGGGAGCCAGCTCACAGACACAGATGGACCCACACCATGTCCAGAACCTACGTGGGGTGACATCCCTACCCACTCTCAACTTTGAGACTCCTTTTTTCATCCCTACCCCCATCTCCCTGCATGTCCCTTCCTCCAGCATTCCTGGGAAACCTCTTTTCCCACTGCAGGAACATAACAAGTCTTAGAACATCATCAGTTATTCATCTTTCTGTCATTCACAAACCATGTTGAGCTGAGGCATTTCTCCTATTCCTGGCCTCAGACATTTGTTCCACTTACTATATATGCTTGACTCCTGATAGGTGAGCAGGTAAATACTAAGGCTGAGTCAGCACCAGGCAGTGGGCTTGGAGGGAACTTGCCCTTTATGCATATTCCCAGGGCGTAGGAGGTAGTTATGCACCTAGTCATGTGAAGCCTGCTAAGCCTCCCCTGTAGAGGTTGCCTGTGTGGCCAGCACCAAGTGAGACCAGTCACAGAAATACCTGAGAGTGTCATCCATACTCTCTAGTACCCAATACTAGAGTCCTTCCCCTGGTAAGTAACAGTGTCCCTTGGCTAGCAGCTGCTCCCCCTCCCGGGCTGCCCAGTAGCTGGGTGAATCTTCAGAGCATCTCCCAAAAGCCCTTTGCCCACCAAATTCATCTTCGTTCCTTGCCTTTTAGTAGAGAAGTTAACTCAAGACCCCCTGACTCTCCCCTGCAATCTCTGAATTCTCAACCAGGCAGTCTTGAAGATTACAATTACAATTTTTTTTCATTTTCAAACCTCTAGAGAAAGACAGGTGGAGGAGGAAGGGAGAAAAAATTTGTCTCCACCTCCAGCTGTCACATCCCACGGCCCCACAGCCAATGCTGCAGGTAAATATTAGCTCCCATTGGAGTTGAAGAATACCAGAGAAAGTGTGAGAGAGAGGGAGAGGGGAGAGGGTGAATATGAATTTCTGCTGCTTAGCACCTTTCTGGCAGCGTGGGAAGCTGGTTGAATAAGCAAACATGGGCTCTCAGCTCCAGGCACATAAATAAGCTCAAACAGATCCACTGCTTCTAGCACCCCATGAGGGAGGCTCAAAGAAGGACGGCCCCTTTGGCTCCTACCCTCTCTGTGTCCTATAGCCACTCAGTTCCTAGAAGCAAGGACTTCTTTACCTTGAGGAATAGGAGGCAGGGAAAGGTGTGAAGACAGCAAGCAAAGAAGGTAGAGGTTTGTGCCAAGGGAATACCACAGATCACACTTGGGCCCATGAAATAAGCACACTTCTCTCTCATCTTCAGGATGCTCATCTATAGTGAAACATGCCTTCCAGTCCAGAAAGTATGGGTCCTTGCCAAGATCCAAGTTTATGGTCTCTAAGTTGGTGGTTTCCCTCATCTTGTCCCCCATGGTCTTTTCAGTCTCCTGCCCATGTGCCCAATCCATCCTGCCCTCATCTTGTCCCCCATGGGCTTTCCAGCCTCCTGCCCATGTGCCCAATCCATCCTGCCCTCATCTTGTCCCCCATGGGCTTTCCAGCCTCCTACCTGTGTGCCCAATCCATCCTGCACTCATCTTGTCCCCCATGGGCTTTCCAGCCTCCTGCCCATGTGCCAAATCCATCCTGCCCCTCATCATGTCCCCCATGAGCTCCCCAGGCTCCTGCCCATGTACCCAGTCCCTCCTGCCCATCTGCCCAGTCCCTCCTACACTACTTTCCAGCCTTCATGTGAAGCTATACTCCTTTCAGTCTCCTTCTCCCCTAAGCTCACTTGGAGCTGCAGCAGCATTGCATTCTCCCTACAGAAGTTCTCGATCATGAATACGTCTTGGCTCCAAATGGACCTCATCTTTTTCCTCCAGTCTCAGTTTATCTCCCTTCCCATTACTGGGCTCAATGACCCTGAAACAAATACTTTTGCTCCTCTGAACAGGCTGTCTTCCCATTGTAGTAAATGGTGAACATTCCAGCCTCAGACCCCCTAGCTTAGGCCACCGGTTCCTCCCTTTCCACCTAGATACATGTCCTATTGAGGCTTCCTTCCTTCTCTCAGTCTCCCCTACAATGAACCCTGCACTGTGCCCTCCTCAGGAGCTGGGACTAACTCAGTGTGTGTGCCATCCTCAAGGGCATGGCCTATGGTGCACATCTCAGAACAAACCCAGAATGAGCAAGGTCAGTCTAACCCAATAATGAGTCTGCATTATGGTCTAGGATGGGTCCTGAAACTGAAAATGAGGTCAGAACTGAAAATGAGATACTTCTCACTGCATGTGAGTATTAAAGCAAGGTCAAATTTGGCATGTTAGAGCAGGCCAGAACTGGAATACAAGATGGACTGGGTCATTGACTCATTGACTGGGGTAAGTGGTTCAAGATACGGACTTTGGTTATTTCAAAGGAGTCCAAGATCTGTTTTTATTGTGATAACAGCAGAGCAAATTTTTTATGGCCATAAAAGGTGAATGGATAAAGCTTCCAAAACTTTCTCCCTACCACCCTAAATAAACCCTCCAGTCTTATTCCCAAAGCTCTTCTCACATTATTCCTCAACAGGGAGGCTCCTCATACCTCTCCACTGTATCAAATCCTTCCATCCTTCCAACTCCTTATCAATGTTTGTCTTTGCCCTGGGAGCTTTCCCTGAACACTCCACTACTCCACATTTGTTCCTCTCCTTGACTCCAGACATTTGTGCACATCAGTGGTTCCTTGCTTTTGGCTTTCAAGGATGAGCAAAATTTCAAAGGGAATAAATATAACGTGGCCAACTTTTTATTTTCTAAGTATGGGCTTTCAAAAAAAGCCATCACTATTTATACCCCACCATTTTAAAAAAGAAAGGGCATTTTAGCACTAAAATGTTGGAAGGATATACTCTCAGAAAATCCTATAAAACAAATAAATTTAGACCTATGAGATAATCACTACTTGCCCTATTTTCCTCATTTCACAGCAAACTGATGAAAATGTTGTCATCAACAAGCACCAACCCATAAATTAGCATTTGGGAACCACAGATCTCGATGTCTCATTTGACACTTAATCATATAGTGCCTTGCATGTTTTGTTTCCTTTTACTTGCTCTCATATTGTTTACCCAACTTTTCAACTGCGCACATCTTCCCTACATGCTAGATAGTAAGACCCTTCAGGTCAAGGTCTGTCATATATTTCTTTGTATCCCTCATAGTATACACAGTACATGGAATAAATACCAAGTAAGTGAATTCCAGATTAGAGCAGGGAAATACTTAAGAAACCAAAGGTAAGGAGGGAGTTAAGCAATAAAAAAATAAAAATAAAAATAAAAATAAAAATAAAAATAAAAATAAAAATAGAAGATGGGAAAGATAGCACATTTCCACTACCATTTTATACTACATTTATGCTTTGAATCCTTGAATTATGCTGATGAAAACAGATTTGTATATAATAAATCTGACAAATTTGGCTGGTCCACCCCAAGGGATCATTAGTTCATTAGTTCATGATGCATGAACTACCTCCCAAACCCCTGAGCTGTCACCGATTTTAGGAGCAACTATGTAGAGGAGGAGTATTATATTGAGAGGCAAGACAGGGTTACATTCTTGCTTTGTCTTCAGGGTGTCATTTTATCTCTTCTAGCCTCAGCTGCCTCTCCTGTTAAATGCCCTTATTTTACACTTGTACTGGAAGTTCCTTTCCAACTCAGAATGCTGTGACTTTCTTTCACTCCCATTTTATCAGTATATGAACATGAATAACACACAGAGAAGGTTAACAGGCTTATCTAAGTTCCCCCAGAAACTCTGGAGAGGAGCCTGATCTCTAGACCCTCAATCCACTTGTAAGAGTAAAGGGTAACATCCGTGCTAGGTCACCTCAGCCTTGTGTGCCTTGTTTCCACTATGAAACTGCTGGATTCACAGTAAAAGTAATGAGGTACTATTTACTGAGGGCCTACCATATGCCAAGTACTTTCCCTGCACTATTTTGCACCCTCTCAACAACCCAGCAAGGTAGGAATTAGTCCCCTTTTGCACCATAAGAAAACTGAGGCAAGAGAAGTTAAGCAACCAACAGAGTGGAAAAGGACAGCAGGGACTTGAACCCAGGTATCCAATTCCAGAGCCTGTGTTCTCCTAGAAGTGGATCTGCTGGGTGAGCTGCT
Source organism: Prionailurus viverrinus (assembly GCF_022837055.1). NCBI lineage: Eukaryota > Metazoa > Chordata > Mammalia > Carnivora > Felidae > Prionailurus > Prionailurus viverrinus. The sequence goes on from NC_062577.1 coordinate 24,204,828, forward strand.
CCAGAGGGTGGTGCTCCCACACTTCAGTCTGTCAGAGGCTAAGAAGTTAAGAACTATTAGTGTTCATGTGGATCTTCAAAAACATACGATTGAAATATCTTGACTTTGCCTTAGTGTAAAAATTCCACTTGAGTCCAGAACTCCCCACCATCAACCCCACCAGCATTTGAAATTGGTTTACCAGTGTCAACAATCCTTGGCAGGATCTTTCCCACTCTGTCTGCAGTGAAACTCTGCCATCAACCCCCACACTTCTGGAGTAGGATATAAAAGGGTCACCTGTCATTTCACCAACGTTCTAATTTGGAACCTAGAGATAGTCTGTTTACTTCCATGTTCAGGCTACCCTCAGCACTTACCCCATCTACTCCTCCCTCCCTGCCTCCTCTTTGTATTAGTTAAGTGCATGCTGGGATTATAAACTCCTTTGAGGGCAGAAACCATTTCTTAAAATCTTTGCATCCTCTATGGAGACTAAAACTTGCACTTACACTACACTTACTGAGAGCCTTAGTTTTGCACTTACACTATAGTTGCTCAATAAGTATCTGAGAAAAGGAGAAAGGCTTAGGCCTGTATTTTACAAATTGTGAGTTACAAAGTTGCCATTAAATTCTAGGCAGTTCTCAGAAATGGAAACCGGAGAAATATGAACTCTTAATTTTGCTGTATAATTAGGAAATAAAATTATTTCCTTTCCCTCTGGGTCCTTCCTCTTTACCCTCTAACTCATAACTACTGGTGCATCAAGGCAAACTTCAGCCTTTTAAAGAACTTTAAAAGGGATTGTTTAATGGAAAAGGGATTGTTTTAATGAAGGTACAATTTCTGAGAACAAAGAAATTGGTACATTGAAATGTTTGAGATGCAATGGTTTCAGGAAAACACTGCCACGAAAGGTCCAAATACAAGTCCATCAGGATTTAAAGATACTAAAAGTGGACTGCTGGTGGTCACAAGTTCAGCATCAATGCACGTCCAGAAAAGACTCCAAGTGGTAAAATTTTATATTCATTCTTAGAGTGTCCGGGGTGCCAGGAATCCACAGGAGGGGTGGAGGGACAGAAACAAGGCAGCCATCCTGCTGAGAAGAACCAGCACCAGGGAACATGGTCCAGATGGAAGAGGCTGGAGCTGGAGTCAAAGGGTTAGGGTAAGAACAACAGGCATGGCTTGCTAAGTCTTGTAGATGATAAAGGAACCAACAACAACTTTAGAGGATGGTTTAGTCAGGTCTAACTAGAAAAGTCTTGAAGACAGGAGAGGTTTCCCACACTGCGAAATGCTTTCCTGAGAGAAAACTTCCCAAGAAGGCTGATACAGAAAACTGACAAATACCTGACAGCCCTGGTTGAGGTAGGCTAGGAGTTGAGCACTGCTTTCTAGATGCTTCCCAACACCCACAACCTAACACAGTCCCTTAAGTGTTTCAAGGAATATGGTGTGCAAACCACTGGAGAAGCATGAAAGTACCAACTTTTGGACCCAGTGACTAAGATTTAAAAGCCGGCTCCATTACCTATGAATTACCTTCAAACTTCTGTACATCTTAGCTCCTTCTCTGCAATATCCTCTACAACTTACCTGCTGAAATGATAAAATGAGGTAATATACATCAAAGGGTTTGGTAAACTCCAAAGTGCCAAAGCATTTCTTTTTATTCAGAACCCTTCCCACTTATTCAAGAATCTAGGCTTTGGCAGGGAACTCAGAAGTCAGTTAGTCCCAAGGAACAACGTTTATTGAAGATTCTAACAAAGGAAAATTGATAGATTAACCATCAGGTTGAGGAAGATCCTTACCACCGACGGCTCTGGACCACATTGTGGGACAGAACTACTTACTGTGGGACAGTGTTACTCACCTGCTACTCAGTCGTCACATGTGGTGAGCTGGTTCCTTTCCAAGGGGCAGTATTTATGTCGCCTACCACAACTTATCTCACCTTCCCCAACTGGAGCAGCAGGTCCTTGAGGACAGCAACCTTGTCGGACTTCTTTGGCATTCTTCTTAGTCCTGAGGGTTCCCTAGTTGCTTTGTTCCCCTGCCTAAAATACTTTATTGGCTCCTCACTTCCTGTAGGGTCAAGTCCAAATTCATTAGCCCTAGACCCTCTCTTCTTACTCTATACACTCTTTCTGAAGACTCTCGGCCACTTCAAGGCTTCAACCTTCAGGCTGGTGGCTTGAAATAGAGTATTTGTAGCCATGACCTCTCTTTCTCCTCAGCTCTTGACTTTTTAAAACCAACTGCCTGCAGGACACTTAGCTGTCTCCAAGGGGAGATGTTAAAATTATTGAACTGGGATGGCAAGGGCACTAACCAGTCAGAATACGTGTCCTACTATGCCGCACATTATCCTCATTATACATTTAGTTTCCAGATCTTGGGAAGATCTTAGTGACTGGGTAAGTTAGGGCAGACAAGACAGTGACAGGGGAACATGGATGAGGAGCTTCTCAGGGTACCAGTTCTTTATCAACAGTACAGAAGTATTTTGTTATTTCAATAACCAACCAGCCACATCAATCAGGACCAACTCAAACTCCATCCTGGCTATCCCACAGCTCCTCACACTCAACATGTCCCTACTACGTTCATCTTTTCCACCCCAGCCTCCCACACCTGCTCTGCCTTTTATGTCCCTGGAGCAATTAATGGCTCTACTATATTTAGTTGCCTAAGGCAGAAATTTGGGTATTCTTGTGGCCACCTCCTCTCCATGAACCCCATTGAATCAATCAGCAAGTCCTGTTCTTTGCTATTCCTGAATAGTTCTCAAATACAAACACTTTCTCCAGCCCAATCCTTAAGTCTGACCACTGCTTTTTTCACTTAAGACTATTTCAGTGAGTCTCCCTGACTGGTGCTGCCTCCTCCAAGCCACTCGCCACATCCCAGTTAAAATAATCTTCTTTAAGGATGATTTGTTCATGTAACTACTCTTCTATCATTATCCCATTTCTCTGAGGTGAAAGCACAAGTTTCTTCCCATGGCCCATGTGTCATTACCTGGTGTTTCAGTTCCTGCTAATCTAATCTCTCTCTACCTCCCATCCATTGTCCTACTGTGTGCTAGGTCCCACCTCTAATCTCTGCTTCTAATTCCTTCACTTCCCTACCACTCTCTGGCCTCTGGGCTTTTACTCATGACTTTATTCTGCTTAGAGCTCTTCACTTCTTCTTGACCCCTCTAAACACACACACACACACACACACACACACACACACACACACAAACACACACATTCCTCCCTTACCTGGATGCCTCAAATTTGTCTTCAGGTCTAGTTTGTATGCCAGTTCCTTACGAAAAGGCTTTCCTGCCCATCCACTGCCAAGACTGGGCTGGGTACCTGCCTATGTGGCCCCATAATACCGTATACTTCCCTACCTCCCATAACATTTATAACACTCTATTGTATTTGCCTTTTTAATTAAGGGAGAGGTTTGTCATTGAATATCCAAAGTAGAGGTTTAATCAGTATTTGCTGAAATGAAACAAAGGAGCCCACAGCCCAGCACCTTCATACTCAGGTGATTTGTGGGTAGGAACTGGTCATCAATAGAAAGAGGTCCCCAGTGTCTGCTCACCCAGGCTCTTGCCCTCCTGGATGCAAACAGAAGACGCTAACATCAGTTCATGCAACACTGCTGACTCTCAGCACAGAAGCTAAGAGGGAGAAGAGATTCAGATAGACATTATAAATTCCTCAGCAGCCAGGGCCCAAAAGCGAGTTAGCAACTTGTAATCCTGATCTGTCAGTTGCTTTAATCAACATGCAAAGACAGAATCATGGTGCCGTGCCAGCCTGTCAGAGCAGTACCAAAATTGGAAGAGAAAAACAAGAATACTGAGGCAGGACATAAGCTGATCACATTATTTAAACTATGTACATGAGTGTACACATGTATGTACTGAAGACTGAAATAGCTGCAGCCCCCCCTGAGTCATTACTCTGGTGATTATCTCAGGGATGGGGCTGCACATCTCTGAGGATCTTTCTAATTGATGCCGAAGCCAAATAACTCTGACTTGAACTGTGAGCCTCCAAAATACCACAGTATCAACAGTCTACCCATATCCAAACCAAGTGTATCTGTAGGACATCAATGATCACATCACTGGGGTGTTTTACAGACCTGGAGGTGTCCAGATGTGACCCTGCAACAGCTGTCCCAAATCTGTCACCTCCTTCTGCCGTACCGTCTCCTTTGTTCCTGCAATTCCTGGAAGGTTTTTCCCTGCAGAGCTCCTGCATTTCTGACACGTGTGGCAAGATGACCATGGGTGTATGGGTTGCAGTCAACTGAGAAAGCAGGTGCCACTTGCCCAAGACCAGCCTCCTGCAGAGTCCCAGGCAAGCTGAGATGAGCAGAACAGAGGAGGAGCTTCAAGCGGCTTTCCAATACCTAAGTTTGGGCACTACAGGGACAAGATACCTGGTTCCACTTTAAGCACTCAAGTGACTTTGAGCTTGGCCCAGCCAAAGGCTCCGGGACAGTTTCCTCACTTCCTACATTGTCCTTCCCCAGACCTGAGTAACATAAAATTAGTCCTGCTCTTATGAGAGACTGAAGTAGGGGGAAATTAGAGATCTACACTCCACCTGAAGCCCAGGCCTCAAACATACTAACTCCAATCTAGAGAAAACATGTATGTTTAAATAAGACATTAATTCTGAGGCTCTTGGTTGAAATCCCAAGAGAGAACAATACGATGTGTTAGAAAGAGCAGGATTCAGATGTTGGAGTGTTACCCTCCTGGGCTCAAATCCTGACTCTGTCATTACTACCTTTTGGATCTTAGGCACGTAACTTAATTTCTACAAATCTTAGTTAACTCATCAACAGAGTGAGGACAGTACTTACCTAATGCACATAATGCATGTGCAGGTCTAGCATGATGCTTGGCATACAGCAGGTGCTCAATAAGCATCAATTTCCCTCCTCCTTATTGTAAACTTCTAGAATTTAAATTAAATGTAATGTAGGCTTTGCAAAGAAACTATATGTGGCAGGCAGAATAATACCCCTCCCAGAGATGTCCACATCCTTATCTCCAGGACCTATAAATTAAGAGAATTAAGATTGGAGGTGGAATTAAAGTGGGTACTCAGCCGACCTTAAAGTGGAGAGATTATCCTGGGTTATCAAGGTCTCATCTACCTATTTACACAATCTCTAATCCAATCGTATGAGCTCTTAAAAGTAGATGAGGAAGTCAAAAAATTGGGCCAAAGATGTAGCATGAGAAAAGTCCACCTGCTCTTGTTGGCTTTGAGGAAGGAGGAAGAGGGTCACAAGCCAGAGAATAAAGCAGCCTCCAGAAGGAGACGCCCTCTGGTTATATGCCAGCAAGAGAATGGAGACTGTAATCCTATAGCTCCAAAGAAATGAATTCTGCCAACAACCAGAAAGACCAGGAAACAAATTCTCCCCCAGAGCCTCTAGAAGGGAACATTCTGCTGACACCTTTAGTTTAATCCAGTGATACCCATACCAGACTTCTGCTGCATAGAACTGGAAGGTAATAAATCTGTGGGTTTTTTAAGGTGTTAACCTCACAGGAATTTGTTACAGCAGCAATAGAAAAATTAATACACTACACTATGTATATAGTGATTTAACTTTTTAATAGAGTTCTATTTTGATAAAAAAAAATACCCAAATAGAAAAATGATCAGGTTTGTTTTATTTTTCACTCAGTTAACCCCTCCTAGAGAAGCCAGGATATTCTGGATATTTGAACCCTGAGGCTCTAATACAGGCCACTCCCTCTTGATGTCCACTAGCGAAATGTAGTACAACGCCTAGAAAGAATTTGACAGCCTTGGGACAATAGCCTTACCAAGTCACCCTATAATCCAAGATAACATCGCAAGCTCAAAATGCAATGGACCAGATTCTTCTGGGATTAAGAAAGGCTCCAACAGGTACAGTTCCAAAGAACAACACTTTAGGAATGGTGTGGTTTGGAGAGAGGAAACAAACTAGATGCCATTTGTACCAAACATGGGTATCTGGAAATAAGAATGATCCAGGAGGTGCCACAGCCCTATGAGTTACCAGTAGAGCTTCCCTGGTAACATGTATGGCACATTTCATGATACGTCCCATCATGTTAGAAGGTGTTCTACAACTGGATGACAGAATGCAAGAGTCTTCGAGGGACATGCTGCAAAAGAATAATGGGGGTGAGCAGAGACAGCATTGGGACCAAGACAAATTCTTAGTTTTCAGTCCTGAGTACTTCTAGATTTAGAGAGCCTGAGCCAAGAAGCTCTAAACATTAATTCAGCATGGCATTTTATCATCTTATTAAATGCCTCTGAATCTCTATATAGTGCATTAGCCACCCGAACACCAAGAACAAGAAGAAGCTGATGGCAGTAACTCTAAGCGGCGTGCGCTGATGGGAGCCCACAGCCCCCATAATAAAACAGCGGTCTGCTGTATTAATTAGATCATTTATAATAGCTTTATCCATTAGGCCCACTGTATTCTGACGTGCTCAGAATGCAATACTTGGCATCAAGCAATCCTGAGCCATTCGGCTAAGATTCACTGCATTCCCTATCACAGGCAGAAGCAGAATGTAGGCTGTGCTACAAGTCCAGTGACACCTATGTGGTAACCTCGCAGATGGGGGAAGACCCCAGAATGGTCCTTGTCACACGTTTCTCCCAGTCCTGGAAGTCCCCCCAAAGAACGCCACAGTTCAGCAAGGTAATTAAGACTGACCCATTCCCCAAACTCTGAGGTCAGAACTGCTGGTGAGCATAAAAGGAGTCATTCTAGAAACAGGATACTATTTTACCTTGAGAACAGACTGCCAGGTAGGCTCCAAGATGACTCAGTGACAGTCATTTGCAGAAAAAAAAATGTGAATGCATCCTTATATTCTTCTTCCCCCATGTATGTTTCCCCCATGTATATTGGGGGTGCTCAAGATGGTGGGCTGTGAGAGCAATCACCTCATAAAATTAGGGTTGCTGAGGATTCTCTTGGAGCCAATGGGAATTCAGGAACCATATGCAAAGATACAAAGATGCTTTCCCTACTCTGATATCTCCCTTTTTGAAACCTGAATGATTCTTGCTGCATGAGCTACTAATTTAGCAAGTACAGTAAGGCTGAGACAAAATTTACAAATGTTATGATTTTTTAACTCTCTGATTCTGAATGTTTTTCAATTGCCACCTGTGTGTCAGGCTTATCCCTTTGACTCCAGGAGGACCAGGACCCTGTGTGGTGCATCATGCATTGTACCACCTATCTCTACCACATCCTGATCACAGGGCAGGTATGCAACAAAGACACATGGGTGGACTGAGAAAAGCTCCCCCACCAGACAGCCACGCAAAGAACTTCCTTTAGTCAGAGAATTGCCACCACTCTTCATCCTCACTGCCATCCTTCATCCTGATCACCCATCCTTCATCCTCTCTATCCCTCAAATCTAGAGGCAGGAACAGGCGAAACAGCTTCAAGGCTTTAAGTCTTCTGAAGTATTCATATTCTTCTCACATTTGTGATTAACTCATGCTAAAGACAGAAGAGGCACTCAGAAATAGTGTTGAATTGAAAATACGGGGATGGGGGTATATCTTGAGTTGGAGATGATGTGTTATATTTTTATCTTTTTTTTTCTAGTTTATAAAAGAAGTAAACATACAATTCCTTAAATACTAAGTTCCCCAGTGCATGTAAAAAAAGAATCAGCCAGTGCTTGGGAACAAAAAGATGAATAAGCCATCTTTCCTGACCTCAAGGAATTCAGTCAGGAAGGGAATGAGCCAGGAAAACAACTGTAGGAGAATTGATCAAGAGAGCAGTCTAAGTGCATGTCTCCCTTTCTTTCCCTTCAGTTGCTTTGTTTTGTTTAAGAATTAGTCTATAACTAGAAATAGAAAACAAAAATGCCATCATCAAGAAATTTCTAAAAAATCAAAAGCCAATGAGTACAAATTGACAGAGAAGACTGAGGAACCATGCCCAGAAAAAAATGGTAACCCCAGAGGTTACCAGAGGGAGCAGCTCCAGGGGACTCCAAGCAGAGTCCTCAGTCTAAGGAGCACTCACAGTGGGGAACTGCAGAACTGCATTCTGGTCTCCTGAGCCAGCCATTCCCATCTCCCCCACTGGTGCTGAGCTCCCCAGCAGATGATCCAAGGCTAAAGCAGGGAGTGCATCTGCTAGGGCCAGACAGGTGGAGCAGTGTCCCAAGTTGATAGCAAGGAAGCCCTATGTTCTGAAAATATATTATCTTCCCTAAACTATTTTCCTCTCACTCCATCTCAAATCTGTTTCTCTTCTGGAATTCTCCAGCTCATCCTACTCTTTGCTGTAGTAAAAATTCTTCCCTTTCTCTGTCTCTCCAGATAATCTCCAAGTCCTATAATTCTACCTTTCAGTGTCTCACGGCGGTCTCCTCCTCTCCGTCCCCACTGGCCTCCCTGTAGCTTAATTCTCATCTTTGAACTGTCTCTCCTTCTTCATGCTCCCCCACATGAAACAGCACAGAGAAAAATCCTATATTTTCCAACGTTTATTTATTTTTGGGACAGAGAGAGACAGAGCATGAACAGGGGAGGGGCAGAGAGAGAGGGACATACAGAATCGGAAACAGGCTCCAGGCTCTGAGCCATCAGCCCAGAGCCCGACGCGGGGCTCGAACTCCCGGACCGGGAGATCGTGACCTGGCTGAAGTCGGACGCTTAACCGACTGCGCCACCCAGGCGCCCCAAAAATCCTATATTTTTAACAGCATAGTCCTCCCTACCCCTGGAAGACACCAGCTCTTTTGGGTGAATACTTTGTTAAGCCACTTGGGGACATGCTGAAGTAACTGCAGATGCTCGCTGGATTGCTATCAAAGGAAGTCAGCTCAACTAACTGCAGAGATTCTGCTTGGCCGCCTTGTGCATGTTGGCCTGGGTGGGCGGTGAATCGCTTAGAACAATGGAGGGAGTACCGAGGAGTCAAAGGAAAAGAGGGAGAGAAAATAGATGAAGCAACCCTAAAAGTGGAGCTGAGAGAAAAGCATTAGGGAGAATAGAGGTGTTAAAAATGAATTCAAGGAATTCAAGAAAGTTTTTCTAGATGATATACAGTGCAAAATGTCTTCCTCATCTGGCCAAGAAAATATTCAGTAAAAGCTCTATTTTTCATCTGTGTGCTTTGAAGTTAGATTTATCTTGCAGATTCATCAAAGTTCTAAGTCCTGCTTTGAACTATTTTGGAGCAGCAGGATGAGAGCTGTCCTATCTACATCATATGCACAGTCAGCGTTATGCTGCAGTGGGAAGAAGATGAATTCTGGAGCTTAACAGGCTTAGGATCAAATCCTGTCTTCACCACTTACCACTGGGATGAGCTCTGTCTGCTCACACAGGCTCAGTTTTCTTATCTGTAAAAGAGGAGTAAGAATCCCTGCCTTACACAATTGCTATGGGACACCCCATCTCAGAACCTGTTGTCCTCAAGAGTGTAGTGAGGTGATAAGACTGGTGGTCCGGCCTGCAAAGGCTACCTGCCTCTTTTTAAACCCGCAACAAACACCCCTCGTACTTTTTCTCAGCAATTGACTCTGTTTTAAAGTGCCAAGACTGAAAAATGTGTTTAAGGCATTTTCTTAGTCAATTTCAATATCTCAGAGACAAAATAAGCACATTTTCTGATCTCTCTTCTGTCAGGGAGGGAAATCCAGGGAAGAGACAGCCATGAAGTGTAAGGTCAAGACTGGGGCAATGAGGAAGAGGTGAAAGACCTGTGCTTTGAAAACTCTGATGAAAGAAATTGAAGATGACATAAAGAAATGGAAAGACATTTCATGTTCATAGATTGAAAAAAAATCATTAAAAAGTCTATCCTACCCAAATCAATCTACATATTTAATGCAACCCCTATCAAAATACCAACAGAATTTTTCACAAAGCTAGAAGAAACAATACTAAAATTTATGTGGAAGCACAAAATATCCCAAATAGCCAAAGACCTTGAAAAAGGAAAACAAAGCTGAGGCATCAAAATTCCAGACTTCAAGTTATATTACAAAGCTGCAGTAATCAAAACAGTATGGTACTGGCACAAAAACAGACATGCAGCTCAAAGGAACAGAATAGAAAACCCAAAAATGAACCCACAGTTATATGGTCAATCTTTGACAAAGCAGGAAAGAATATCCAATGGAAAAATAAAGTCTCTTCAACAAATGGTGTTTGGAAAACTGGGCAGCAACATGCAGAAGAATGAAACTGAGCCATTTTCTTACACCATACACAAAATAAACTCAAAATGGATTAAAGACCTAAATATGAGACCTGAAACCATAGAAATTCTAGAAGAGAACACAGGCAGATAGGCAATAATAACCTCTTTGACATTGGCCATACCAACTTTTTTCTAGATAGGTCTCCTGAAGCAAAGGAAACAAAATCAAAAATAAACTATTGGGACTACTTCAAAATAAAAAGCTTCTGCACAGCAAAGAAAAAACAATCAACAAAACTAAAAGGCAATCTGTGGAATGGGAGAAGATACTTGCAAATGACATATCTGATAAAGGGTTAATACCTAAAATATATAAAGAACTTATAAAACTCAACACCTGAAAAACAAATAATCCAATTTACAAAATGGGCAGAAGACATGAATAGACATTTTTCCAAAGAAGACACCCAGATGGCCAACAGACACATGAAAAGATGCTCAATATCACTTATTACCAGGGAAATGCAAATCAAAACTACGGTGAGCTATCACCTCACACTTAATGGCTAAAATCAACAACACAAGAAACAATAGGTGTTGGCGAGGATGTGGAGAAAAGGGAACCCTCTTGCACTGCTGGTGGGAATGCAAACCGGTGCAGCCACTCTGGAGAACAGTATGGAGGTTCCTCAAGAAGCTAAAAGTAGAACTACCCTATGATCCAGCAATCATACTACTAAGTATTTACCCAGTGAATACAAAAATACTAATTCAAAGGGATACATGCACCCCAATGTTTATAGCGGCATTATCAACAATAGCCAAATTATGGAAACAGCACAAGTTTGCATCGATTGCTGAGTGGATAAATAAGACATGGCATAGATAGATAGATACATATATATATAATGGAGATACACGCACACACACAATGGAATATTACTCAGCCTTAAAAGAATAAAGCCATGCCATTTGCAATGACGTGGATGGAGCTAGAGAGTATTATATGAAGCAAAATAAGTCAGTCAGAGAAAGACAAATACCATATGATTTCATTCATATTTCATTCAAGAAACAAAACAAATGAGCAAAGGGGGGGGGGGTAGGAGAGAGAGGCAAACCAAGAAACAGACTTTTAACTATGTAGAACAAACTGATGGTTACCAGAAGGGAGGTGGGAAGGGGGATGGGTTAAATATGTGATGGGGATTAAGCAGTGCATTTGTTGTGATGAGCATTAGGTGATGTATGGAAGTGCTGAATCACTACAATGTACACCTGAAACTAATATTACACAGTATGTTAACTAAGTGGATTTTAAATAAAAAACTTAAAAAGATTGGAACAATGGGAATGCACAGTGCACATCTACTCATGGCAGACTGAGGACTGCACCTGGAACCCTGGTTGAGAAGCCTGAGGTGTACAATCCTGTCCAGTACCTTACCTTCATCTAGTATTTAATATTCTCCAAAGTGATTTTGCATACTTTATATATGGATTCTGTGAGGCAGAAGGCAGAGGAAGCAGAGGTATTTTGTAGAGGAAGAGACTGAGTCCAAAAAGTGAAGTGACTCATGCAAACGTCCATAGTTTGCAAAGCCAGGCAGGACTAGAACCCACCTATCATGTTTCCTGTCATGTTAGCTGCCCTTTGCTCTTGGCCAGCTCATCTGTGTTGGTGCTTTTCTTTTCCTTGGCTTTTGAGCATTCTGTTCTGCCCCCTCTATGCTGAGGGAGAGGACAAAAGTCACAATGAGCCAGAGAAGTTAGGGTGAGCAAGGCAGTCGTAGGGGTAGGGCAGGTCTGCAGAAACAGATCCTCCACTGAGGGAGTGGCCCAAGAATGGGGTAGCTGGGTATAGCAGACTGAGATGCCTTCTCTCAAAAGGGAGAAACATCCCTCGTTGAGCCCATTGGCCCACCACATTCACCACCTTCTGGGGAGTGGTAGAAAGAAAGAGCACAGCAGGGTATGGAAAAATTGAAAATGAAGGGAGTTTGAATTTATCTGAAGACTAAGAAACAAGACATCATCATATCCTCACACTCCTTCTGGGATATTATAGAACCAGGACATTCTGAAGCTATATGAGGCCTTTGATGCCTCCTGCCATCTGGGTGCTAGGCAGTTGGCCTGCTTCCAACAGAGGAAGTGGAGAGACAGGCCACTGAGAAGTTCTTTTAGAGCAGCTGGAAAGAAAAGGCCCAGGAACAAAATGAGGAGCAAAGATGAAGTCCTGTGCCCTTCACACCTGTGCTCTTCTTCCCAAAACCCAGAACACTGTGCCCCAGGGAAATGGGAAGAACAACTGCTCTTCTTACAGCCAATTAATGCACATGCCATAGTCCAAGGTCCGTGAGGGCTCTAAAATGCTGTGACTCCATTCATGGCACTACCTGCAGATGAGGAGACATTGCAACTTCCGTTTCTGAGCTATTGGATGAAATGAATTAAGGCTTCCCTAACACTCCCTGCCTTAACTTCCTTCTTCCTCTCGCAGACCGCTTCATGTTCCCAAAGCAGAGGCTCCCCTACTGCTAGCCTCTTTGCCCCCCTTCCTGTGCAGAACCAGGCTGAGAACACATAGCCCAAACATACTTTTGGCTGCCCTCAAATCCCACTTCCCATGCAAACCCAGCAAGGCAAGAGGAGAAAAGCAGGGGCAGCATTTAATACAGTCCTTTGAGACCCAGTCATCAGTGAGCTCCTCCCCATCTGGTAGGATGCCTCTTAAGTTCTGAGCACCAAAACACACAGTGATCCATGTGTCTGCATTAACCAGATGCCACAACAGAGCAAACCTAGCATTTCTAATTTGGGTAGGAAAGGAAAAGAATGACCAACACCATGGTTGTGTTCTTAAACCAAGCCACCCAACAGCATTTTCTTGGTTTCAACAAACAAATGTTAAAATCATTGAATCATTGGGGCACTTGGGTGGCTCAGTCAGTTAAGCATCTGACTCTTGTTTTCGGCTCAGATCAGATCTCACAATTTCGTGGGTTCAAGCCCCACAACAGACAGTGCAGAGGCTGCTTGGGATTCTCTCTGTGTCTCCCTCTCTCTCTGCCCCTCCCCTGCTCATGCTGTCTCTCTCTCAAAAATAAGTAAATAAACTTAAAAAAAATAAAAGCATTGAACAATTAAATTAGCCAATTAAAAATAATAATGGCAAAATGAGGCCCTGCCACCCACTGTAGAACATAGATTTAATATATTTCCTGGGGCCAGGAAGACTGCTTTTCCAGACTCTGGGAACAGCAGGGCATCTTCTGTTGAGAGTTTGGAGTCACTGCAGTTATCCAACAAGTTATGTCAACTTTTTCAGTAACCAATACCACCCACTTTTGCCTCTGCCTACCCTGCAGGTGTGAACACAGACCAATCACTCCCCCAAGTTTGGGGGAGTTTCAGATTCCTATTGTTCTTTGCCTGGTTGACAGTTTCTTTGACACACATACAACTTCAAGTCCACCTCCCTTGGTCCACCCCTGCCCAGAAGCTTTGTGCTATGCAGTCTATATGTGTATTTTAAAAATTGAAGTGAATTACAATTAATTTCCTTTGAAGAATTTTAAGACACCCCTGGGGAATCAATAAGCAGGGCTGGGAATCAGTGATGCAAGGTCTCACTCCTAGGGATGGGAAACTTTTCAGTCTTGGCTCCTCCATATCCTTCTATGGAAGCACACGACAATTGACTCTTTCCCCCGCACACTCACACAACCCCAAAAAAGTAGGATGTCCAATGCTGGAGACCATTTTCCAAAGAAAATATCTACCTGATCACAGGTACTGCTTGAGATTGTGGTCGCCAATCCATGCTGAGATAATTGACATGCAAGTACTTTTGAAAGGTATAAAGCATTCTATAACTGTAAGGCCTTATTATTTCCTATTATTCCTACCGTTGCATAAAAGATTGTACTCGATGTACCACTCTGTATACTGCTCACTCTAGAGCATTCTGGTCATCTCACTGAAACTGCTCCCTAGGTTTCTGTTCCCTTGCACTTAGTAGGCATTCACATATATTTGCGATATTGAATGAACTTGAGCAGAATTCCACAAAGGTATTTCTTAAATGGAAAAGATGCTGTCTCCTTGTGGGGATGGATCTATCTATCATTCAGTAAGGCCTATTTTTATGCTTTTCACCTGTGACCAGATGACATGTTATGCTCTGGGTAGACAGTGCCATACTGTCTCTTGGTGTGAGACCTGCCTTTTCGGGTGGAAGGTAGGGAGATTACTTTGATAAGCCTCTTTCAAGGCAAGCATATATACTAGGAAAGTTGCCAGTGAGGTGATGCAACTAAAACTGGCAAGAAGTGCTGACAGACTATTCCCTGCCAATCAGTACCCGGTGCTGGGGACACCGAAGTGAATGGGTGCAGTCTCTGTCTGTAAGTGCTCATTTCCTAGACAATACGGTGACTACACAGAGTGGTTTCACACCTTCTGCAACTTGGAGCATGTTGGGGGCAGAAAAGAGACAAAGCCCACCCCAAACTTCCAGTACCTAAGGCATGTCTTACTCACACTAGTCCTGGACCAGGGTTTTAAAGATGACTCTGTGAAGAAAAGATACCACATTTGCAAAATATAAATCTAGCTTTCTGAAATTTACGGGGGAAATATTTCAAATCTGAACTTTCTGTGAGTGATTTTAGACATGTTGTTATTCCCTGTTCCTAAAATGACTCACAGGGCAACAGGGCTTTTCCCTCTTCATCCCTAAAAAACACTTTTAAGCCCCTCCCCCAGCATGGGCACCCTCTCTGATATATTTAACACATAATCTTAAGTATCCATTTGTCTTTATAAAACATAAGATGCTGGGATGTTTTTCAGTTATGTAAGTCACATTATGTTACCAATTTCATTCAGTTTCTATTTTTGTTCACTCAACAATGTTTTTAAAACCTATCCCTCTTGCTGCATGTAGGATCTTGGTTCTCTACTGCATGTCCCACAGCTGTTCCCACCACACTTTACTTACCTATTCCCTTTGTTGTTGTTCTTTTTTTCTTTTTTCTTTTTTCTTTTTTTAAGTAGGCTCCATGCCCAACATGGCGTCCAACACGGGGCTTGAACTCACAACCCTGACATCAAGACCCTGAGATCAAGACCTGAGCTGAAATCGAGAGTCAGATTCTTAACTGACTGAGACACCTGGGTGCCCTTTGTAATGGGCACTTAGGTTGCCATTAACTCCCTGCTATTTTTACAAGCAATACAATAATGAAATCTCTGTACATGGCCCATACAAAGAATTTCTCTGGGATACGTATACCTGAGTGGGGTTTCTAGATTGTAGGTCATACACATGTTTCATTTCACCAGATTCCACCAAATTACTTTCCAGAATCATTGTACCAATTGTGTCTTCACCAGCAATACATGAAAGTTCCCATCTCCCCACATCAGTGCCAATAAGAGAATTATCCACATTTCTGAATTCTGCCAGTCTGACGAGTATGAAGACATTTCTCATGATTGCTTATATTTGCAGTTCCCTGGGGATTTCTACCTTAAAATACCATCTGACTGACAGTCTTTGATTTACACTCACCCATTCCCCACCAAAATGCATACGATGATAAAGAAAAAAAAACCCACAAAAACAAATAGCATTTAAAAAACAACAACAACTGAGAATGGAATTGGAACAGAACAAACCTACCAGCCTGAAAGAATTTCCATAAATGTTCCATCCATCACCCACAATTCCTATTCCACATCACAGGAACCCAGAGGCTGCACTACCCAGAAAAGCAAGAGGCCAACCTTTTCTTGCATGAGTATAACTTTCAAGTAGACCGAATACCATTGCCCACTCCAGCCTTCAGTGCCTCTGCTTCTAGAGCCATTATGAGTCCAAAACTCCTAAGAAGGGAGAGAAAGTAGGAGGGGTGGGTGGGTAGAACTGGCTGTACACCCTGCGTTCTGAGACATCCACTACAAAATGAGGAGAGTCACATGGGAGAAAGGACACGTCCTGGTAAGAGCACCCCTGGAGAACAGAGCTATTACTCCCACCACACGCCTTCCTTAACTCTTTGACACAAGCTGGGATTGGAGCCACACTATAGATGGTGGTGTCATTTGTGGAACAGGGAAGACACAGTGGAGGAACAGATTGGAAGATGGGATAAGCTGAAAGTTCTGGTTTGGACACATTAAGGTGAAGATGCCTACGAGACACCTGAGTTAAGATGTCAAGGGGGCAGTTGGACTTACAGCTCAGAGGAGAGGCGAAGGCTAGATCTACAAATGGAGAAGTCATCTACATATGGATTTGCATAAACCCACAAGAATGGATGAGCTCCTAGGGATGAGTATAGGCAGACAAGAGGTGGCCAGAACCCAGCCCTGGGGCACACCTTTCTTAGGGGTATAGCAGAGAGGAGGAGCCAGCAACAGAGACTATCAGGAACAGCCACAGAGCTGGGAGGGAAACCCTACAGAAGAGCATGCTATTCCCAAAGCAGAGAGAAGTAAATGTTTCCAGAATGAGAGAATAGTCAGCTGTACCAAATAAGAAGTCAAATAAAATCAAGTCAGAGAAGGAACCTGAAAACGCAGGGGAACCATGGTACCCCTGAGGACCTTCACAAGAGCAGTTTTAGCAAACTGAAGCCTTTCACAGTAGCTTGAGGAGGGTAACAGCAGATGAGAAAATGGAGACAGCTACTGACAACTCTTGATAAGAGAACTCTGCAGAGAAGAGCAGAGAAATGGGACAGAGGATAGAGAGGGGTATGAAGTGAAGGGAAGGTTGCTTTTTTTATGTGAGATTCAATAGCATGTATTTACACTGGTGGAAGTAATCTCTTAGAAAGAAACTGAAAACACAAGAAAATGAATGGCTGTGACTGAGAGTAGATGTGGAAACATAACCGGCAGAAGTGAGATTACACCCCCAGCCACTTAGAGAAATGGGAAGGCCCACATGTGACCCGTGGTGATGAGGTGGTCTGCTGGTCAGAGGGGCCACTGGTGAGCACACAGGGAAGACCTGGCAGTCTCTCTCAATCATGCAGTTAGCACCATTTCTTAGTTGATCATGTGTTCATGGATAACCTAAGTTTAGCTGCATTTTATTGCATAATATTTTTTTATCAATCACTGCAATCTACCCCAACTCCAGAAATAATCATGAAGCTGGAATAAGCCAATTCTGGACATTTCAAGTAAAAGAACTCCTTTGTCTATATAAGAACTAATTAGAGAGTACAGAAAGGTAGCCAGATGCATTTATTTACTCCAAGAACATAGACTGAGAGCCTACTAACTGACAGATACTGTCCTGGGCAGTAGGAACAAACAAATAATTAAATAAATAGCCAAGATTCTTGCAACTAAGTAATTATGGATTGATAGCGTGGTCAGTAAAGCCCTCTGGGAGGAGAGGACACATAAGCCCAGACCTGAAGAATAAAAAGGGATTATCTGCATAGAGAAGACACTGGGAAGTCTGAGATACAAGGAACAGATCACACAAAGTAGTAAAACAAAGACCTTAGGGTGTTGGAGGAAGTTGGAGAAAGTCAGGGGGCCTAGGGTATAGAAAACACAGAAGAAGCAGGAGACGGAACTGGAGGACAGATGGTGCCAGATAAGACAGCTGTTTATAGGTCCTGGAAGTTTAGATTTCACTGGGACACCAATGTAAGTGATCAATATACAGAAACAAACAAAAAAAATTATAGCTTGCCAGACACATCAGAAGTATCCTGCTCATATAGCAATAAAAACTGTATCTAGAGAAAAAAAAAAACCTTAACAAGATACACAGAAACAGAATTTGCCTCAAGGAAGGAAATTGGAAATAATATTTGACTGCAAAAGGTAAGAGAAGCCTTTAATAAACACCCAGTTCCAAGATGTCCTTTCTATAAATGTCCTTTCTGACTAAACCAATAAAAGCCTGTTGCAATTCCCAGCCAAGTTCTATTTTTTTTTATATTACTGCGAAGTGATTCTAAAGTGTACTAAACCGGATGTGCCCTTATCAAATATTCTAATATAAAGCTAAAAATTAAAACAGCATGCTAATGAGGAAATAATAAAAAGATCAATGGAACTAAATAGAAACAGAAACAGACCTTACTATACATGAAATTGTAGACGATGATAGAGGTAAAATTAAAATTCAGTGGGAAAAGAAATACATGTTCAGTAACTAGTGCTGGGAAAATTGGTAAACCATTTAGAATAAAATGAAATTGAATTATTACCTAAGATCTTAAACCAAAATCAATTCCAAATTGACTAAAGATGTATTTTTTATGAAAATATACATAAACATAAATGAACATTCCTCAGATCACTAGAGAAGAGTTTTTCAAACATGAAAGCACTGGCAGAAACAATATAGATCCCATTCCATACAAATGCTAAGCTTTTATATACTAAAAAAAAATTAAAAAGTGAACTAAGGAAAGAAGAGTGAACTAAGGAAAATATTTGTAACATAATGCAAACAAAAAGTAGTACTTTTAACTTATGAAGAGTTCTGACAAATCAATAAGAAAAACACAAACACCCAATGTTCTCATAATGGAGCATAGGACATGAATAAATAATTCCATAAACAAGACAGACAAATGAGGGGTGCCTGGGTGGCTCAGTAGGTTGACCGTCTGACTTCAGCTCAGGTCATGATCTCGTGGTCCGAAGTTGGAGCCCCGCGTCGGGCTTGGTGCGGACAGCTTGGAGCCTGGAGTCTGCTTCAGATTCTGTGTCTCCCTCTCTCTCTGCCCCTCCCCCACTCATTATTGCTCTCTCTCGCTCGCTCTCTCTGTCAAAAATAAACATTAAAAATTAATAAAAAAAAGAAGATAGACAAATGATCAATAAACATCTAATCACTAATAACTAAATAGAATACCATTTTTCATCTAACACATTTAGTTTTTTCTTTTTCTTTTTTTTTTTCTCCCTTGCTAGTGATCAGTAATCAATAAGGGCACAGGAAATTGTCTCTCCTAGCTGGTGGATATACAAATTGGTGAAAATTAGGGGCGCCTGGGTGGCTCAGTCGGTTAAGCGTCCAACTTTGGCTCAGGTCATGATCTCACAGTCCATGATTTCAAGCCCCGTGTCGGGCTCTGTGCTGACAGCTCAGAGCCTGGAGCCTGCTTCACATTCTGTATCGCCCTCTCTCTCTGCCCCTCCCCTGTTCATGCTCTGTCTCTCTCTGTCTCAAAAATAAATAAACGTTAAAAAAAAATTAAACAAATTGGTGAAAACTTCCAGTAGGGAGCAATTAGATCATTTTATGCAGTCATTTCACTTCTAATAATTTTTCCTAAGGAAATACTCAGACCTGCATTCAAAACCATACGTTGAAGAATGGTCACTGCTGTATCACTTCCATACAACTCATTTTCCACAGGGCAGATAACGAAAGTGTTTTTAAAACCTAGATCAGCTCGCTCCAGGGGTGTGCTTGTAAAGGTTTAACAACTGGCTCTCTGAAGGATAAAGCCCTGATTCGTAACATCTGCTACAGATTTCCGTGGTATAAATATTCTTACTGTGGCCGTTTCAAATTATCAACATGTGATGTCACCACACAAGGAGTTGGGAAGAGATAGGTGTAATTGGCTCTCACAAGCCCATGTGAGCCAGGTCGAGCACATTTGCAATCAAGTCCACCCTGCTTACCTTGTCCTCCAAAGCTCTCCATGACAAGGTGCCCCCCACCATCCCCTCTTTGCTCACTCACTGCTCCTGAATTTGACTAAACTCCCCACGTTCACTTCCACTTCAGAGTCTTTCAACTTGACCTTTCCCAGATTTTCTTTCTGTCATTCAAGTCAAATATTCTGAAAGGTCCCCCCTGACCACCCTACCTGAAGTTGCCACCCCCTAGTTCACTACATTACCTTGTACAGTCCCTGTCACCACCTGAACTTACCTTGCTTATTTATCATGCTTCCCCACTAAAATTTAAACTCCGTAAGGTCAGACACCTGTAACTCCCAGCATTTAGGAAATACTCGGCACATGGTAAATACTTGATACATATTTGTTGAATACTGACACATTGATTAGTTTACAATAGTGAGAATGTTTAAACCACATAAATGTCCAATGAGAGGGAAATGATAAAACTAACATTTGTTGATCATTTACCATCTTCCAGGTACTGTGATAAGCACAGGATATGTTCACCTCACCTAATCTGTACAAAACTCTATGGGGCAAGCACTCTTGTGATGCTCATTTTACGTATGAGCAAATATCCAAAGAGGTTATCTGTCCAAAGCCACAGGGAGCCAAGTAAGTAAATTCCAAGTCAGTTCCACAGGCCTACCTAGATAGACCATCTAAGATTCCAGGGATGGGGATTAAGCTTCACTTAGACCAGTGAGCACAGAAATGTGGAAGTGCCGGCTTCAGGTGTTCACTGAGCTATTAATAAAGTAGTTCCTTATTTCACAGTTGGCTTCTTCTCTTTATATGGGTGGTTCCCTTGGTCAAGAGCTCTTTGGGGAGGAAGAATTAAGAAGCAGGGCAGGAACTAAGTTTATATGAGTTGCTAGCTTAACAGCAGCATGATAGCACCAAAATCTCTCTCTGAACTTCGACCATTAGCCATTAAAAATCAGGTTTTCAAACAATATTTCACAATATTGTTATAATGCTCACAATATAATAAAAAGTGAAAGACCCAGAATACAAAACTATGTGTTCTGTAAGAGCTCAATTCTGGGGAAAACAAAGAAATTAAAAACACATTTGTATGTATATACAATACTTAGAAAAATACCAGAGGGAAAAATACACCAAGTGCTAGCAGTGTTTGGATTAAAGTGATTGGATTGTGAATGATTTTTATATTCTTCTTTATACTTTTCCCTATTTTCCAATTGTTTCCCAATAAGCATGTCTTTTGTAATGAGAGACAAAAAAAAATCTCTATCAGTGCATTTTTTTTAATGGGTGAAGATTTTAAAGGTAATGGAAAGCAAAATTGAGAGATGTTAAACAGCCCAGATAAAGCACGGATGGGGGGCTATAAATAGGGTTTCTCCAGGGCCAGGCTAAGACCAGATGTGTGGGGAGAGGTCTCATCCACTTAACCTGAGAAAAAGCAGCAAGGGAAGTAGTTACAAATGAGGTAAGCACAGGACAGAGAGGTGAAGGTGAAGAAAGATGACAGGTTATATTTCAAGAGTTGGTCCCCACTCCCCCAACATCAGAAGGGAAGTGAGTTCCATGTCAGGGTAGTTTTCTAGGTTCCTGGACACAATTCCAACATGTGTGTCAAAGGGTGGGGGAGGGGGGATTCCTCCACCAACAACAATCCTCTGGATATCAGCTGGGTATCCTACTATCCAATTCAATTCTGACATTATGTACCCACAGAAAATAACAGATTCCACAGGTTAAGGGCTCAGTCTTGTAAGACTGCCTCCCTGGGACACACTTCAGATGTCAACTGCAAACCCAGGTTGTTAACCTGTATTTCTGACCTGCTGGTTATAAATCACAGGTTCCCAGGACCTACCCCTTGGATTCAATTAATTTTCTAGAGCAGCTCACAAGCTCACAGAAAAAAATTACTTACTAGATTACTAGTTGATTATAAAAGGATATAATTCAGGAACAGCTAGATGGAAGAGGTGCATGGGGCAAGGAATGGGGGGAAAGGCAGGAAGCTTCTATGTCCTCTCCAGGAACACCAACTCTCCCCAATCTCCAAGTGTTCAGCAAACCAGAAGTTTTCTCCTCATTTGGGTCTATTCCATAGATGCAGTTAAACTCGTTGGCCATTTATGATTGATTCAATCTCTAGCTCCTCGCCTCTCCTAAAAGGAGGTTGCAATGGGACTGAAAGTCCCAACCTTCTAATCACATGGTTGGTTCTCCTAGCAACCAACCCCCAACCTTAAGTGCTTTCCAAAGTCACTTCATTAACAACCGGTGACATCTTTATCACTCTCATCATATAGGAAATTCCAAGGATTTGGGGAGCTGTGAGTTGGGAACTAGACAAAGACCAAATATATATGAGTAATAGATTTGGGTCATCAAATGACCAAATATATGTTTTTCTTATAAATCACAATATCCTAGGCAGGATAGCCATCTGGAAGAAGGAGCTATGACACTCAGAGACTGAGTCAGAAAGGACAGTAAAGATATTCTAGGGTAGAAAGGATACTCTAAATTTGAGTACCCAAGTGTAAAATCCCCAAGGGTCAGAATGAAAGACACTGAAGCTCATTCAGAACAGTGCAGAGTCTATGCACTATGAGCATTTGAAATGTGGCTGTTTCATCAATTGGTAGTTATACACTGATTTCAAAGACTTAGTAGGAATAAAATGTAAAATACCTCAATTTTTTATTGGCTACATGTTTAAATGACTATTTCTGATGTGTAGGATTAATAAAATAGATCATGAATTTCACGTGTTTCTTTTTACCTTTTTAATATAGCTACTAAAAATCTTAAAATTATATATATGGCCTGCATTTGTGACTCAAATAAAATTTCAACTTGATGTGATGTAGACCAATCCTTTCACTTAAAGATGACCAACTTGAAGTTAGAGAAGGTAAGTGGCTAGAGCTATTTAGTGACTGCCACACAGCTAGTTACTGAAAGAGATGAGACCAAATCTCACATTTCTTAACACCCAATCCAGTGCTCTTGCCTCTTGACCCAACATACACATCACATGTTTGACTTTAGGGACATATAAACGGTGTACTTTGTTCCTACAGACAACTGAGGTTTGGGCAACTTGGAACAACTAAGGACTTTTTTCCCCAATGTCCTTTCGTTATTTCAAAAACAATGTCTTTGTGACAACATTTTAAAAATGCTTTCATTCATGTATTGTTTCAACCCAAGCAAATGTAGGGTTGTGTGGGACGTTCTATAAACCATCAGATAGAGTCCAGTCCAAACTATCACCCTGGAATGAGGTCTGGAAGAGTTTTCCATTGATAAAAATTAAGCTAGATCCTGCCATTTTGTTTAGGGAAATATTCTTTATTTAACACTAGGTCTAGTTTAAGTTGGAAAATGACAATAAGACAAAGCTTACATAGGTTTTGATTTTACTTTCATTCCCAAACATAGGTGATGCTGCACTGTTTCTTGCTTTACAAGGTTCTATAGCTGAGAACTGCCTACCCAATAGCCTTTTACTCCTTTCTTCCTAACAGAAACCTGATTCTATAAGGAAGAGCTGGGTGCCCCACTAGTAAAACTATACTTCCCATCCCCCTTTGTCTCCTAAAGGAAGTCATGTGATACAGATGAGGCCGAGGAGATATAACCACAAGTTACTAGATAGATGCTGTCGGGGAAGTTCTTCAGGAAGAGGCTGACTCCAATACCATGCTTCCCTTTGCCCTTCCTTTTCTTTCTTCCCATATTCCCCACAGTGCTGGACACAAATCTACTGCTTGGGACCATGAGGCAACAAGCCCACACTAAAGATGGCTGGGTGGAAAGACCCTGATAACATCACAGAACTGCCACACCAGCCCCAGCCTGCCTCCTGCCTACTTACTGTAATGAAAAAAATAAGACCCCAATTTGTTCTTCAGGTCACTGTACTCAAAAGTCCAAACTCAATTTCCAAAACAACAGACCACAAATACACCTTACATGTATCCATCACATGAAATCATGAAATGCTTTTATGAGAACACTCTTTTAAAAAGCAGAACATGGCCTAATCTCAGGTGCCCTAAGGCAAAAGCTTTGCCCCGAGAAATCCTATGGACTGCCAAACAAGAGAGGACAAATGCAGCTGCAGATACCCCACCCAATCCCCCCACCCCCCACCGAAGCCACGTGCCCTGGAAACAACTGAACTGCTTTGTGGTTTGGTGCAGAGGGGAAAAAAAAATGAAAGTGATGTTGCTGTCCAGTAACATCTAGTAAGCACCCAGGGTCATTGGTATTTTTGTCAGATTCCTGAAGCAGGTCACGAAGGGATTACCTCTGCCAGTTTTCTTCAACTTAAACTATCTGAAACTGCCAGTTCTAGCCAGGCGGTCAATCCCTGGGTTTCAGTGGTGTGGAACATGTCAATGCCACCTCAAAAGAATTGTTTATTTGGGGAGCGCCTTTGGGAAACTTTAAGAGTCATGATGTCTTCAAAATGATGATTACATACCTCTGAGTTTCAGGGTCAATATTTGTTTGCCATCAAAACCAAGTCAAAAGCAGCTAGAGAGCAAAGATGTTTTACACCCTGACATGTCTAAAATTACTCCACAATTTTGGCTCCTTATGCAAGCAAATGACAATAATCTTCTATTGAAAGTTACTTTTAGGCAGAGCTTAAATATATCTTTTGTTTTACTTAAACAATTTTTTACTTTAATTTTTTTAATATTTATTTATTTTTGAGAACGTGCAAGCAAGGGAGGTGCACAGAGAGAGGAAGACACAGAATCTAAAGCGGGCTCCAGGCTCTGAGTTGTCAGCACAGAGCCCAACACAGGGCCTGAACCCATGAACCGTGAGATTATGACCTGACCTGAAGTCAGATGCTTAACCGAATTTTTTATGTATGTAAAATAAAGTATTTTATTGTACGTAAAATAAATTAATAAAATTAATTATGGGCAAATTGTTCATGATGGTGTATACATATATGTGTTTCTGGGGTGGGGAGAGTTCCACAGCTTTCCTGGGTACTTGGAGGATTCCAAAACCCTGATGAGGTCATTACAGTTCCAGGACTAACTCATAACTACTGAGCCTACAAAAAGTGCTAAGTAGCCTTGTTCCTTTATTACAGTCTCTTAGTCCTTGAACTGTCTGTGATTCTACTTATTTACTATCATACGGAATGGCAAGGTCAGCATAATTGTAAGGTAAATGAAAATGTGGGTTCAATCCTAGTTCTAGCTGTGTGATCTTGGGTAAGATATTTAATCTCTCTGAGCCTTTTCTTTATCCATTACAACTTCAATTGCATCATTACCAACCTAAATTAGATAAGGTAGTGAATGTGCTTTGTCAACTATACAATGTTCCAGAAATGTAATATTACTGCTGTAAGGCACATATTTTCCTGTAGATGAGGAAAATGAGTTTCAAGAAGGTTCAGTAATTACCCAAGATCAGACAGCTAACTCAGAATTGCTGGATTAAAACTGGACTCAAATCCAGATAAGACTCCTGCACCCCATTAAGCCCAAGACTCAGCCTAAGGGACATAAGATATCATCTAGTGAGCCCTGCCCCCTTATTTTACATGTACAGAGACCCAGAACCTCTCAGAGAAGTTCTAATTGCCTTCCAAAAGACCCAGATGAACATCCCAGTCTCAGAACAGAATATGTGGAGGTCACCAGGAGATAGTCTCGGACAATCTGCTGTATCCCAGGAAAGACAACAGTGGGACTCACTCCTGACAAAGGCTAGGCAAAGGTGCCTGTCCACCCTGTAAAGATCAATAGTTCTCAACCATGACTGTACCTTAGAATCACCTGAAGAACCATAAAAGTATATTTATCAATATACATATATATGTATATACATAGATCTATCAATGCCAAAACTCCAACCACACATACCTGAATATGACTCTCTCAGAGTTGGAATCTAGACACCTGCATTTTTTAAAGCAAACTGAGAAGGGAGGAAGGTAGGGCCACTGGGCAGTTCACTGTGTAAATACTTGTTCTGCTTCCCAGCCACAGCCTGAGGGAAGCAGGACAAAAAGACTACCATGAACTGAATGTTTGTGTGTCCCTGAAATTACTACGTTGAAATCCTAATCCTAACATGATGGTTTGTGGTAAGGACTTTGGAAGGTAATTAGGTCATGAGGGTAGATCCTCTGTGAATGGTTTTAGTGCCCTTCTAGGAAGAACCCAGAGAACTCTACCCACCCTCTGAGGACACAGCAAGAAGTCAGCCATCTACAACCCAAAGTAAGTCCCCACCAGAACCTGACTGCGCTGGCACCCTGACCTCAGACTTCCAGCCTCCAGAACTATGAGCAATAAATTTCTGTTGTTTATAAGCTACCCAGTCTGTGGTACTTCGTCATAGCAGCCCAAACGAAGGAAGACAAAGACTAATAACAAACACTAGTGAAAATGATATTAAGCACATCACAAGAGTGTAAGAATGTATGAGACTCATCGGTAAAGGTAAATACACAGACAAAAGCAACCCTGAGACGTCGCTGTCCTCGATCCCAGAAAGATTAAGAGACGTGCCAGGCTAGTGAACAACAGACCAGGTCTACCTAATTCCAAAGGCTTTCAGCTTCTACTAAGCTCTGCTTCCAGAAACATCTCAGAGGAGCCTGAGATGCAGAGCCAGGCATGGATGCTGGGGCACATGATCCTCGCTGGCGAAAGTGAGAAGACTCAGGTCCTCTGAGTCCGAGAGGTTCCAACCATCTCCACAGGTATGAGGAGGGGTGAGAGCAAAGAGGCAAGCACTCACAACAGAGGAGCGCCCTCAGAACAGCAGGGCCTGGCTGGTGTTCCAGAAGGTTCTGGCTAGATACTGTGTGTCTGCTCACAGGCAAGTCTGGGCTGTGGGGATGGTGGGACACAAAGGCATCCTTCTATGTGGTACAGAAGTTTCCAGGCCAGCAGCCCTTAGAGCAGCTCAGTGGATGCTGTGATGTGCCCATCTCCCTTCAAGACTGCGGGCCCGTCCCCTGTGGCTGTCAGCCCACCACAGGAACTGCCTTAGCTAAAGCTAGCCACCTGGACCAAGGTCATGACACCTTCCTGAGGAAGTCTGCATCCAATAACTGATCAGTGAGGGAAAGAAAGGCCTGGCCTCTGTACCAACTCGAGACAACTCTAGAAGACCCCCCCAGCCCCCACCCCAGGAGGTCCCCTGAGATCTTTATTGAGACACATCATAGCCTGACTTCTCTTTCCATTCAATCCTGCGTCCCTCCCTTCCTTTCCCCAAGTGTGGATCCCAAGAGCCCCCTAAACCCCCTGCACATCGATCCAAATCTCAGAGTCTGTTTCCCGGAATGCAGTCCGCCACAAGCAGCCTCATCCTCCCTGCAGCAGCATGGGAGCAGAGCCGGGAGGGCAGGTGTCCTGGCATGGGAAGCCAGATGGTGGGCTTGACAGAGCCTGGCCCTCAGCAAGCAGGGCCGAGTGGAGCACGAGGCCAGACCCACGTCCCAGCCTGGGGGTTGTGGTTCTGTCTTCAGTTCCATGGTCCCAACGTGGCTCCACAGCCTGCTTGGGAAAAAGGGGAGTGGGGGGCATTGGGAAGGAAGAGGGCTGAGGCCCTACCAGGTGGCCTAAAATACTTCATCTGGAGTCCACCTGTCAAACAGCTTACAAACAAACTCTTATCTTCATCAGATTCGAATTCACCTCAGTATCAAACTGAAATTAGCTGTATGTTAAAGGGATGAGGGAACAAAAGCCCAGAGAGGTGAAGGAACTTACCTAAGGCCACCCAGCTTCCAGGGGCTACAGCCAGGATTAAAAACAGGCAGTCTGTCCTAAAATTTGTGCTCTTAACCATTGGTCCCCACTACCTCAGACAGCAAAGGAAAGCTACCTCTAAGCCACATTACAAAGGGCCAGAGAGGTAAACAGGCTTGGCCAGGGTCTCATAGGTTCTTGGTGGCAGCTTCCATTACAGAAACATTTCTTGAGCAACCCTATAGGAGCCTGGCACTGTGCCAGTGCAGGATTTAATGTGAGACCACCTAAGAGTGTATCTGTTGTGAAAGATGACAGGGGTGGGGGATGGTTACAATAGTCTTTATGCCGAAGCAATCTTTATGGGCCTCCTCCTCCTCAAGAGAGCCTATGTTTTGGAGGCAGGATCCTTCCTGAGACAACTACCCCCAACACAGCTCAGCAAGTGTCACTCACCTTTACCAGCACCAGAGTCACAAACCTGCCACGTGGGCCCTGAGAATCACACACACCTGGACGTTAACCCCCATGTCTGTCTCCTTTCCCCCACCAGGAGGCACACAGGGCTCTCCGAAGGAACTTCTGAACTCAGCCAGTCTCTTGCAAGGTCGCCCCCACCCCACCCAGGAAGGTTCCAGGGTTCCCTCTTGGTGCCGGATGCCACAAGCTGAGCCACAAGCCTCCCAAAGTATTTCCCTGGCTCTGGATAAAACCCTAGCTGTCGGTGTGCTAATTAGCAACCAGGAGAGGTTGGGCACACTGACTATTAATGACTCCATCTCTCTGTTTCCTGCTGGTCTGTTATTAATTTATGGGGCTTCTCCCGTGGGGCCAGAGAGATAACTCAGACTGCAAAAGTTCACATTTCAATTTGAAGCTGAGATGAGAGGAAGGGTGCTGGGGAAAAGCATCAGTCCTCAAGAGGCAAGAGTGCAGTGTGGGAAAGCCTGCTCCACAGACCGGCTTCTAGGCCTCTCTGTGGGAGAAATGAAAATACACATCATAAAGGCACAAACGCTGAGGGTCACTACAGCACTGCTCGTAACTGGAGACTCCCATGCTAGGGAATACTACGCAGCATTGAAGAGACATTATGGACATCTTTCTAGAAACTGCCACAGAAGATGCCCCTGATACAGTGTTAATCTTTAAAAAGCAAATAAATAAATGCAAAATGTAGACCTATATGTGTACTGTGACTCCATTTTCACGACAGAAAGTGAGGGACAAGTTTCTCCCAGCTAAAGCACAGGGATGAGGGGAGACAGTAAGCACAGTGGATGGTGGCTGGAGAAAGGTTGAGATGAGGCGGAGGGGGTTGAAGATGGGCTAGACCCCGGTATACCCAAGCCAAGGGTGCCTGGCCAGCACTGCCCCGCCCGGAAGAGCATGGTCCCCAAGTAAGCCTTTCTGTATATTATTTCTCCACTCTAAGAACACAGAGGGAATTTGCCCGACTCCTCCCTGTTTTCTTCATAAATCTGGGAAGGGATGTGGGTTTCCCATCACAGAGATCAGTAGGGAACGGGCTGCATTCTGACCAGAGCAGTGTGCTGGGGTGGGGGTTGGGGGGTGCACCGCTATAGAGTCCACACGGAGGTTCCCAGGTAGGAGTGGAGGGAAGGAAAAGAGGCACAAAAAGACTCCAACCCTGTATTTATCCATTCCTTCTTCACTCTGGGCTTTGGAGAGCAAACGAGGAAGACAGGTGGTGAGAGGGGCCAAGAGCAGATCAGAGGAGGAAGAGGGGGCGGTGGGGTAGGAGCAGGCTAGGGAGCAGTCCCCGGAGACGGAAAGCAGGAGCTGCACTGAAAACAGCAGCGTCTAAAGGTCAGACAGACCAGCTGCTTGGCCCAGGGCGATGCGCTTCATTCTGTGCGCCTCCGCTTTCTCACCTGAACATTACATGTGAAATTATGTGAGATGATGTTTCTAAAGGTCTTGTTTATCGCAGTGCCTGGAATACTGTAGAGTGTGTGTGTGTGTGTGTGTGTGTGCGCGCGCGCGCTCACACTTCGACGCTTCAGCACCGAGTATTTCCTTTTCTACAAGTGTCTTCATCCATCCCTTCGCATCCAAAAGAAAAACCCCCTTGACTCATCTGCAGCTACTCATCCAGGTTAAGTTCTTGAATGGAGGTGAGGAAGATGGTAGCGCTGGACTGGAACCAGAACCCTCAGGGCTCTCACTCTGCTGCGGTGTCCTCACCTGTGATATGCTGGGTGGTCACGAGGCTGCCTCAGCTGGTTCCAGCGGCACAGCATCCTGTGAAGCTTCCAAGTCAGAGACGGTGCATGCAGTACACAAAAGTGACCACTCAGAGGCATCGTAAAACAGGAAAAATAATCTCAAGAAAAAGGGAGTGTGATAAATTGTGCATCTGACACTAGAGGGTGCTGTTTGTCCCATTTTGTTCAAAAGGGTGACTCCGGAAGGGTGCAGAATTGGTTCAGATCTTGACAGTCCGGAGGTTGAACAGTCTCCTCTTGAAGATACTGAGGCATGGCCCAAGCCAGGAGAGTAGAGGTTGCCGAGTTTAGGGTGGTGGAGGGGAGATTAGCTCACCTGCCCCCTAAAACAGGGACCTAACTCTGATGGTGGTGGAAAAGGAGGCACAGACATCAAATGGACCCCAGGAGGCATATCAGGACTGAGAGCAGGGCTGCAGAGTCACAGACTTCTCCCTTGCCTCCTCCTTCCTGGCATGGCCTGGAAGGGTACAGCCAGGACAGCAGAGAAACATTTGACCCCACTAAACCTTGGCTCCTGCAACCATGCTCTGGAGAAGGAGAAAGGATTCTGCTTTCATTTAGGGCAAGCGATGGCTTCGCCAAAGGAGCAGAGAGGTAATGCTTTCATTTACTTTGAGAAGTGATCGTTACCAGGCACTGAGTGAGGGGCTGGGCACCTGCACAGGAACCCCACTGTGCATGCTTACCACCCTGCATATCCCCATAGCCTATTCCCTACAAGAAGCATTTATAGAACTGTAGAGGGGAAAAAATGTGGGAAAAGGAAAGTCACTAGAGACCAGACCTAGAAAGAGACCCTTATTTTCAAATCCCTGGAGGACAAAAAAAAAAAAAAAAATTCAACAATGTATGTTGACTTTTCCTCAAAAGGCCCATCTTAAATCTCTAAGGAGTCACCCAAATTGTGTCAGTTCCCAGGAGGAGCCTGGTTCTCTGGATTCTCAGTGACTTCCTATTCTGCTCAGAATTCCAAAAAGGCAGGGCATATGCTACAGGGCCCTACTTGGTTTGTGATTTTCAAATGTGTTGTTGACTAGTGATAGCACAGTGTGTTGAAGTCTCCTGATTTTCGTATTCCATTGGCATATGTTCTGGTTTCTGCAAGTCTGTTATACTATAACCCTATAAGCCTGAAATGCCTCATCTTTGAGCAAGGGGGTGAAATCCAGCAGGGTTACAGACTCAGGCATCCTCAGGGCCAAGCCAGTCCTCTAATGAGTGAATCAACCCTATCTAAGGCCGTGGGGAGGGGTGGGGACTGCAGTGACCTCAAGAATTCCCACCCCTCCTAAGAGTATACAAATAAATTGTATTAAAATTACCAGATCAGTCAACAAGGCATTTCTATTTAACTGAACAAATTCTGCCCATGCACCTTTCTGGCAATGACATTTCTATAGACACTAGCATTCAAGGAAACCAAATGATGCCTGCTTTTACCAGCAAGTGGCAGCATGTGGAATGATGTCCCACTCAATCAAACTAGATCTGCATGACATTAGCTGCCTTTCAAGAGCTCAGAAAAAAACTGACCCACTGGCTTTTTTTTTTTTAATTTAAATTTTACATAGTTAACATACAGCGCAATATTGGTTTCAGGATATTTCAGTGATTCATCACTTACATGTAACACCCAGTGCTCATCACAAGTGCACTCCTTAATACCCATCACTCTTCTAGCCCATCTCCCATCCACTTCCCTCCATCAGCTTTCAGTGTGTTCTCTATCATTAAGAGTCTCTTGTGGTTCGTTTCCCTCTCTTCTCTCCCTCCCCTTCCCATATGTTCATCTGTTTTGTTTCTTAAATTCCACATATGAGTGAAATCATACGGTATTTGTCTTTCTCTGATTGACTTACTTCACTTAGTATAATACATTCTAGCTCCATCCATATTGTTGCAAATGGCAAGATTTCATTCTTTTTGATGGCTGAGTAATATTCCATTCTATATATTTATATACCACATTTTCTATATCTGTTTATCAGTCAGTGGACATTTGGGCTCTCTCACAGTTTGGCTATTGTTGATAATGTTGCTATAAACATTGGGTGCATGCACCCCTTTGAATCTATATTTTCATGTCCTTTGGGTAAATACCTAATAGTACAATTGCTGGATCATAGGGTAGTTCTATTTTTAGTTTTTTTGAGGAACCTCCATACTGTTCTCCAGAGTGGCTGACCAATTTGCATTCCACCAACGGTGCAAGAGGATTGATTCCCCTTTCTCTGCATCCTCACCAGCATCTGCTGTTGCCTGAGTTGTTAATGTTTGCCATTCTAACAGGTGTGAGGTGGTATCTCATCACGGTTTTGATTTGTATTTCCCTGATGGTGAGTGATGCTGAGCATCTTTTCATGTGTCTGTTAGCCATCTGGATGTCTTCTTTGGAAAAATGTCTATTCATGTCTTTTACCCATTTCTGAACTGGGTTTTTTTGTTTGTTTGTTTTTTGGGTGTTGAGTTTGATAAGTTCTTTATAGATTTAGGATACTAACCCTTTATCAGATATGTCATTTGTGAATATCTTCTCCCATTCTGTAGGCTAATGTTTAGTTTTGTTGATTGTTTTCTTCACTGTGCAGAAGCTTTTTATTTTGATGAAGTCACAATAGTTATGTTTGCTTTTGTTTCCCTTGCCTTTGGCAATATGTTTAGTAAGAAGCTGCTCCAGCTGAAGTCAAACAGGTTCCTGCCTATGTTTTCCTCTAAGGATTTGATGGTTTCTGGTCTCACATTCAGGTCCTTCATCCATTTTGAATTTATTTTTGTGCATGGTGTAAGAAAGTGGTCCATGTTCATTCTTCTGCATGTCGCTGTCCAGTTTTCCCAGCACCATTTGTTGAAGAGACGATCTTCCCATTGAATATTCTTTCCTGCTTTGTTGAAGATTAGTTGACCATATAGTTATGGGTCCATCTCTGGGTTTTGTATTCTGTCCCATTGATCTATGTGTCTGTTTTTGTGCCAGTACCATACTATCTTGATGGCTACAGCTTTGTTAATACAGCTTGAATTCCAGAATTGTGATGCCTCCAGTTTTGTTTTTCTTCTTCAGGATTGCTTTGGCTACTTGGGGTCTTTTGTGGTTCCATACAAATTTTAGGATTGTTTGTTCTAGCTCTGCAAAAAAATGCTGGTGGTATTTTGATAGGGATTGTGTTAATGTGCAGATTGCTTGGGGTAGTATAGACATTTTAACAATGTTTGTTCTTCCAATCCATGAGCATGAAATGCTTTTCCATTTCTTTGTGTCCTTTTCAATTTCTTTCCTAAGTTTTCTATAGTTTTCAGAGTACAGATCTTTTACCTCTTTAGTTAGGTTTATTCCTAGGTATCTTTTTGTTCTTGGTACAGTTGTAAATGGGATCGATTCCTTAGTTTCTTTTTCTGCTGCTTTGTTATTGGTGTATGGAAATGCAACCAATTTCTGCATGTTTTTATATCCTGCAACCTTGCTGAATTCATATATCACTTCTAGCAGTTTGTTGGTGTCTTTTGGATTTTCTCCATAGAGTATCATGTCATCTGTGAAGGGTGAGAATTTGATCTCCTCCTTGCCAATTTGGATGCCTTTTATTTCTTTGTGCTGTCTGATCGCTAAGGTAACACTTCCAGTACGATATTAAATAGTAATGGTGAGAGTGGACATCCTTGTCTTGTTCCTGACCATAGGGGAAAGGCTTTCATTTTTTCCCCATTGAAGATGATATTAGCTATGGGTCTTTCATATATTGGCCCACTGGCTTTTAAAATTCAATGGCCTGAGGCATGCCTGGGTGGCTCAGTCGGTTAAGCTCAGGTAGTGATCTCACAGTTTGTGAGTTCAAGCCCTGCATGCATCAGGTTCTGTGCTGACAGCTCAGAGCCTGGAGCCTGCTTCAGATTCTGTGCCCCCCTCTCTGTCCCACCCCCATCGCACTCTGTCTCTCTTTCAAAAATAAACATTAAAAATTTTTTTAATTCAATGGGAAAGCTTCAAGGTTGGCACACTTGTTTCCTGACAGAATTTGTCTGCAATGCTGGGTGTGGTGTGAAAGCTGGTGAGAATGTGGTTGGACATTTGAGTTTTCATCCCTCCTGGTCAGCAGGGTAGCAGCAGGGAAAAGTGGATGGGACTTACAAGGCTGGTTCCTCAGAGCCT
This sequence comes from Prionailurus viverrinus, assembly GCF_022837055.1. NCBI lineage: Eukaryota > Metazoa > Chordata > Mammalia > Carnivora > Felidae > Prionailurus > Prionailurus viverrinus. Next base: position 24,238,853 of record NC_062577.1, read on the forward strand.
GTCACTCACTGTAGCCTGCTGGCCTTGCAATCAGAAGAACAGTTTGTGTAAAGCACCAGCAGTCACCCAGCCCTCAGGACCCTAGTTTCCTCATCTGTAAATGAGGCAGCTGGACTAGATGATGATGGTGGTAGTGGTGGTGATAATAATAATAGTAACAATAATGGCTGATATGCATGGACTCTGTGCTGTGTGTTGGGCACTGTGCATTTCCTCATTTCATGGCCTGAGGGGGTCCACTGATGTACACAGCTGATTGCAACCCTGACTGCAGCCTCTGTACCACAGGCTTTAGCAAACCTCTGGTGCCCTGCTGTAGATAGCATGTGACGGACGCCTAAGATGAGGAACCAGACATTGGGGGATGGGGGGGGGGGGCCAACCAAACACTGGACTAAGTACTCTATATACTCATTGCAGTTCAGAAAGGTGACTGTCCTCAACCACAATCCAGCAAATAGACAAAAATGAGGTTGAATATTCAGGTTCAGAAAGGTTGAATCTTTTTCCCAAGTTGGAATAACACACGGCTCAGTAATGATCAGCGGTGAGAAGGGAGACAGTGCCCCAACAACCCGCAACCTAACCAACCTGGGTTTCCACAGCCCATGAAGCTTCACACCCCAGGGGCTGACCTGGTCTAGACCTAAAGCCCCTGATGTCCTGAGCTCCCTAGACTTGACAGTATGTCTGGGTGCTGGCAGGGGCTAGTGACATCCAGATCATAATTATTACCACACCAACCATTCCTTGGGCATTCATTCATTCATGCACTCACAAATATTCACTGAGAGCCTAGATGTCAGGCAGTGCTCCCAGCACTGAGGCTATGGAGTGGACAGGGTTGTGTGTCATTTCCACTCTTCTTGGGGGGGAGGCAGCAGCACAGGGTGATGTGACCTAGAGCTACCAGATGTCTATTTTAGACTGTTTGGTGAAGACTAACATCACTGAGGAGGTATCACTTAAGCTGAGGTCTAAATGACAAGAATAAGCCAACCTTATAAAGATCTGGAGAAAGAACATTCCAGGCAGAAGGACAAGGCAGAGACATAGCAGGCAGGGGTCTGGCCTGAAAGTGGGCAGGAGTGTAGGGAGCAAGGGAGCGAATTGTAGTGCTGAGGTCGGGAGTCACCCAAGGAAGGCTAGGTGCAAAGAGAAGTTATATCACAAAAGCATGATTTAATTTACATCTTTTTTAAATGCCTCTGTCTGTTGTATGAACAGACACATTCCTGGTTACAGAAAAACAAAGCCATAAGGAGAGAGGCCAATTAGGAGACCACTGCACTGGTCTAAGTGACAGTGGCTTGGAAGAGATTGGTAGCACTGGGGACTTGGCAGCAGAAGTGTTCAGACTTGGAATATGTTCGGGAGATGTGTTGACAAGGCTTGCCAACTGATTGGAAGTGGAAGAAAAGGGAAAGAGAGTAATAAAAGACAATGGGAATCTTTGGCTTGAGCAACCGGGTAGATGTGGTGCTGCCTACTGAGATGGGAGGAGTCTGGGTTGGGTCAGGAGAGGATCTAGAGTTTTCCTTTAGCCCTGCTAAGCTTTAGATTATGGTAGACCACTGTATGGAGATGCCAGCCTCGCATTTGGCTACAAGAGTCTGGGGTTCTTGGGAAATCCACATTCGGGAGTCATCTGCAGATGTGTGAGCCTGACTGAGGTCAGAGACTGTGTAGGCAGAGTAGAGTCCCTGAATAACAGTGGGGCTCATCAACGTCTTGAGGACCCACACCGGCATATGTGACCTAGTAAACATGGTCCAAATTCACAACAGGCCTACAAGGTGAGTATTATTATTCACCTTTGCTCTAAAAGTGCAGACAGGTTACACCTTGCCCCAGGTCCCATAGTTTACAAGCAGCATGGCAAGAATTAACCCTAAATAGTATGACTGGGTTCCTGTCACTTGCTTACCACTATATAATCACTGCAGGTGGATACTAATATGGGCATAAGGCCTCAGTGGAACAAGATACACAATGAAGTCAGAAAGCCTGGAGTGAACCCTCAGTAGCTATGTGATACTGGACAACAAACATAACCTCATTGAGCCTGAGTTTTCAGGTATATAAAATCATGAGTTGTTTTTTTTTTTTTTCATTCTGCAAATACCTGTTAAGTGTCTCTTGCATGCCGGACACTATACCAAGGGATGGAGACCCGTGGGGAGCAGACAGACTGCTCTGCTATACAGTGTAGTGGGGGATACAGACATGTAAATAGGCAATTAGAATGTAGTGTGATAAGTACTATGATTATGGAAATACTGCTTCCCTCTTTTTAGAGTATGTTGTACCAACCTACGCAGACTTGAAAGTTACACATAATTTTCTTTCTTCCAAATCCATATGCAATAATAGTCCCATATGAAATGTTTCTACTCTTTATAATAGTACCTATGATTTTCATTAGAATAAATAATACATGCAAAGCACCCAGCCCATACCCAGTGCTCAATAAATGGTGACAGTCTTTATTAAGACACGGTTTTTTGGACTAGCACCACCTCTGACTTTTGGGCTCATTTTTCTCCTTTGTAAATTACAAATAATAATAGCTAGTCCACAGGGTCCTTGTGAGAGAAAGATGAGATACATGAAAATATTTGGTAAGCTGGAGGGAAATTCTATTAAAGTATGAGTAAAACATGTTTTCATGGCCAGTCACTAAAGCTATAAAACTCAGTCCATGAGGAATAGTGTTACCCAAGAGGTCCTCGTAGCCCATACAGTGGGCCTGAGGAAACCTTTTAACAGGTTCTTTGGGAAATAGCATTCTGCACAAGAAATTCTGCTTCATCTGAATCACCTATACTCTGTCCACAGAAAAACAAAGACCCTTTACTTGAGGGCTCCTCCTATCCTCTTAATTCATTCCCCTACCACATTGGGCTCACCCAGCCAAAGGCAAAAAAAAAAGCTGGAAACCTCCCAGGCTGGTTTCTAGTCTGCTTCGTGCATCACTAGAGTCCTGAGTCAGTGCCAAGGAGGCAGGATTTGTAAGGCTGGCATGTGTGCCATGGGCTGTCAGCTGTGTGGGCGGTGGACAGGGCCATGGGAGGGGCTGGAGCTGAGGGAGGTACAGGAAGCTGGCAGGGCCACCGACAGAGAATCCTTCCTGACTTCCTACTGCAGCAAATCCATTTCTTTAGAAAGGACCAGGCTGCCCCTGTCCTAGTGCCAGGAAGATCCTGACTACAGAATATAAGTCAGGAGAAGCCAGGAGGCAGGAGGGAGCAGAAGACTCCATCTCTCCAAGGTGCACTAAGTAGACACAGGGTCCTGAGCAGCCTTGAAGGAGGGCAGAGAACAGACTCCCCACTTCCTCTGCTGATTACTTAACTGGAGGGCCTTGGGCAGTCAGCAACCTGCACAACCACACTCCTCTTTCCCTGGAAGCTAGCTGACTGGAATGGGTATCAATTCCCCTCAGTGCATTTACTTCATCATTCCTTCAACTGATACTTATTGTGAGCCAACTATATACAAGGTACTGTCCTATACTCTGAAGATAAGACCAAGTCCCTCCTTTTAAGAAGCTTACACTTCAGGGGCAGCTGGGTGGCTCAGTGGGTTGAGCGTCCAACTTCACCTCAGGTCATGGTCTCACTGTTCGTGAGTTCGAGCCCCACATCGGGCTCTGTGCTGACAGCTCAGAGCCTGCAGCCTGCTTCGGATTCTGTGTCTCCCTCTCTCTCTGCCCCTCCCCTGCTTGTACTCTGTCTCTCTATCTCTCTGTCTCTCTGTCTCTCTCTCAAAAATAAATAAATGTTAAAAAAATTTTTTTTTAAAAAGCTTACACTCCAGTGGAGGGAGACAGACATATATATATATAGAGAGAGAGAGAGTCTTTACGTGCCTGTGTGTGTGTGCGTGTGTGAGTAGCAACAAGGGCTACAATGGGGAAAAAGCAAAATAAAGAGAAAGAGAGTGACAACAGAGGAATGCTATGCTACATAGGGTGATCAGGAAGGTCTCTCTGAGCAAAGACCTAAATGAAGTGAATGAGAGTCATGAAAGTCTATGGGGAAAGAGCTTTCCAGGTGGAGGGAACAGCAAAAGCAAAATTCCCTGAGGTGGGAATGGTCTGAACATATTCAAGGAATGGCATGGGGCCAGTGTAGGTGAGCAGAATGAATGGGAAGAGATTAAGGGATGCAGCCAACGATGCCTGTGTGTGTTTAGGGATGTGGGAGAGAGGTCCAAGTGGTAGAGGAGGGAGATCATGTAGAGCCTTAAAGACCGTGCTAAGGACTTTGTTCGGCGGGACATGGGGAGCCAGCCACTAGAGGGTTTCAGCAGAGGACTAGTGTGATAAATTCTGAAGATTCTCTGATGGAAACTCCACATACTGTCTTTCCAATTCCTCTGCAAATCTTAAGGAAAAAAAGGCAAAGAAGAATCCTTAGCTCCAGTGGGGGAAAGAGACTCTACCAGGGATGCATGGAGACAGGGAGGCTGGTTAGTTAAGAATGGCTGTAGTAACCCTCTTACACAAGTTACTCAAACTCTGTGCCTCAATTGCATATATGGGGATAATAACAGTACCAGTCTCATCCAACTGTTACAAGGATTAAAGGAATTAAAGTATTAAGAATAATCGCTTCTCGGCCTTTTGGCTAAGATCAAGTGTAAAGTATTAAGAATAGTGCTGAGTATCTAGGAAGTACTATATAAGTGTCTACAGAATAAGAATAAAAATAAAAATAAAAATAAAAAGTGATTTGGACCAGGGAGATAGTAGCAGAAATGGTAAAATGTGATCTGATACATTTCGAAGGGAAAACTGATGGGGACTGGCAAGAATAGGGAGTCAGTGTGAGAGAAATCAAGATGACTCCAATGCTTCTGGCTCCAGCAACAGAAAGAATGAATGTAGGGGTGCCTGGGTGGCTCAGTTGATCAAGCGTCCAACTTCAGCTCAGGTCATGATCCTGCAGTTCTTGGGTTCAAGCCCTGCGTTGGGCTCTCTGCTGACAGCTCGGAGCCTGGAGCCTGCTTTGGGTTCTGTGTCTCCCTCTCTCTCTGCCTTTCCCCTACTCGTGCTCTCTTTCTCTCTCAAAAATAAATAAATAAATATTAAAAACTTAAAAAAGAAAGAAAGAATGAATCAGATTCCATTTTCTGAGAAAGAAAAGACTAGAAGAGAAGATTTGGAGAAAAATTTATATTTTGCTGTTGGACAGGTTTTGCTTGAGATGCCTATGGATATACAAGTAAAGGTGCTGATTAAGTGAGCAGCATGTAAAATTCAGGGAAGAGGTCTTGACCAAAGATACAAATTTGAGAGTCAGCAGTCTGTGATGGTCACTAGAGGTCCAGGCCTGGGTGAGGGCACCAGGAAGTAAGGGTTGGTGAGAAGAAAACAGGTAGAGGACTGAGCCCCGGGTTCCCTGGTGTTTAGGGATTGGAAAAAGGAAGAGGAAACCAGCAAAAGAGGTAGAGGGAAGGCTGTCAAGGTAGGAAGAAAACCTAGAGTGGGGTCCTAAAGGCCACGTGAGAAAAGAGTTCCAAGAAAGACAGTGTGATAGTGGACAGATGGTACTGCTGCTGCCACCAGATCAAAGAAGATGGACACAGAGACCTGCCAACTGTACTCAGCAACGTGGAGGATGGTGTGAGTATGCCAGAGCTGTGGGCTTGACTGGGACAAAGGCCTGACTGCAAGGGGCTCTAGAGGGAACTGCAAAAGGGCTCATCATGCTCTACATCTAAACCTCCGCATGGAGTATCCAGAGTAGACAGTCACAGAAACAGGAGGAAAGGCCTGTAACAGGGATCCAGGTGCAGGTGGTCAATGTGGTCAAAGAGCTCCTCCAAGCCTCTTTGCTGCTCTTTTCTCAATGGAGTAGGAAGGCAGTTGCAGTTATGAGCTAGAAATGGGCTGGCAGGAGACGTTGGAGTCTGAGCACAAAGGGGTAAGTATGTGAAATAATCTCTAAAAAGAGTGTGAGGGTAAAATGGAAAGGGGAAAAGTAGCAGGATTTCTGGGCAAGATCAAGGGCCGACTTGTGGTAGGGGGGTCAAGAATTTACATAAATTTACAGCAAGCCCTGTAGAGATTTCTACAGCTTTCTACAGCAAGCTCTACTGCCCAAGGGCAGGGGAGGAATAGGTGGCAAGTGGGATTTAAGCAGAGGTGGAGTCTTGCCAGACCAGTATAGTGGAGCAACAGAGGGGCAAAGAAGTTGAGGGTGAAAACAAGGATGATGAAGCATGAAGTAGACTAGAGCCATTTGGGAGGCATCCAGCATCCTTGCCCTTGGCTGATGACTGGCTCTGTATGAGAAGCTGGCAGGAGAAAGGGTTGAGAGGGTAGGAGGAGACTTCAAGGGCAACATCCCATTTTGCTCAGAAAGTATTTTTTGGTTCTTACAATGGGATTTAATGTGATTATTTTATTTTATTTTATTTTATTTTATTTTATTTTATGAGAAGTAAGGATATGATTGAGAAGGGGAGCAGCAAAAACGTAATACAATCGATCTCTTGTGGATGCCAGCGAGGTTAAAGAACCCTAGGAATCAAGCATTGGAGGGAGTGAACTGGACATAAAAGAGGTGGTGGCCAGACAACAGGATGGTTGAAACTGAGATTAGGGAGCCATGCCCGTTACAAGGTCCAGGCAGGCCATGGAAGTGAGGTCTTGGCAGCAAACATGGAGGGAAAATCATCAGGCAAAAGAGATTAAGGATCCAAGAGGCCAGGGTCCCACAGAGATCACTTAAGTGGATACAAAAATCACCAAGACTGATGACAAGAGAGGAGATGGGAGACAGGTGGTAAACCAAGAGCTAAAATCTTTCTGGAATGAAGGGGAGTGACCTGGGAGTCTGTAGATGGCTTCAAGAAAGAGTAGCAGGTGCTATTGTATGATGACATGAGCTCCAGAGCTGGCATTTTAGGACAGGCGTGAGGAATAAGTCTGGAAGCAATAATAGGGAGGAAGGAGCCACCTACCCCACCTCCAGGCTCAAGAGTATGAGGAAGTGTGGGAGGAAAGGCAACCACCACATGAGGCAGCTGCTGATCAAGCCATGTTCTTGCGGGGGGAGAGGCAGGTACCAGTTAGAACAAGGAGGTAACGGGAATGTCCAGAGAAGGTGGGAGAATGTAGAAGAGTTTTCTGATGATGGAATATGAGTTCCAGACAATGTAATATTAGGGTCTGGGGAGCTGGTGAGGAGCAGGAAGTGGGTCAGATTAAGGCATGGGGAGCCATATGAGGATGGAGTTTGGATGGTAAGGAAAAAAGGCATGATGATATTAACCATGGAGGCCTCCATATGGGCTGCAGCAATGAGGCTGTGAGTGTTGCAGGGCAGAGAGTCGGGTAACATCACCATCTCCATCATCTCTCACTTTCTCCTCAACCCATTCCACCTGGACCCTGGGCCCATCACCCTACTGAAACTGCTCCCACTAAGGTCACCTCCATATTGCTGAAAGCAGTAATCCCTTCTCCATCCTCACTTTATTTGCCCTTTCAGCAACCTCCTACACAGATGATGACTCCTTCCTTCTGAACACATGCCTCTCTTCACTTCCTTGTCCCTTTACTCTCTGTCTTTCCTCCTATTTCCCTGACCCCTCCTTCTCAATTCCTCCACAGCCACACTCAGGAAGGTTGACATGCCCCCAGGCCATTGATGTGTCTGCCCTGTTTCACTTCCTTATGCACCTGTCCAGGTGAAAGCAGTCTCCCAACCATCCCCACCACCACTCTAAGTAGTTGGCTGCTACTAGACCTTGATATCCCCCAACTAGCAAAAGTTTAACTTTAAGAAAGACATAAGAGTTACTCATGCATTGCTAGTCATGGTAAAGCTAGTTTTTCAGTGAGTATTATAGACATTCTTGAGTTAGGCCATATGACAGGCACTGAGTGACATGAAAAATGTGTAAGAGAGTCTCTGCCCTCGAATTGTTCAGACCCTCTTAGGAAAACAAGACAGAGGTGCAGAAAAATATAATACTTCTGAATATGAAGCAATACCAACTATCAGAGCTGCACAGTATTTCCACGGTCTACTTTCTCCTCCTCATTTTTCAAAGCCATGAGGTAACTGACTTGACATCATACCACTAGTTTGGTCACCCTGGGAATTAGACCCAAGTCTCTTAACCCCCAAGTCGGTGCTCTTGTGGCATCTCAATTGGTGGTTGAGATAGAAGTTAAATACTGTGGGAACTGGAAGGAAAGGTCCTGTGCCATTGTGGAAAGCATGAATTCGAGAACCAGGCTGTCAGGGTCCAAATCATGAATCAATAGCAAATCACAGTAACAACATAGTTATTATTGGAGTGACTTTGGGAAAGTCACCTAACTTTTCTGTGCCTCACTGGTTAAACATGGATAATAACTGTACCTATCTCACAGTAATGGTGAGGATTAAGATAAATTAATATAGGTGCTTAGGATGTTGCCTGGCTCTTAGAGCTATGTAGGGTTTTAAAGACTAGCAGTACTTGGAGGTGAACAACAGGAGAGAAGTTGAATGCTGGATGCCCGACTCCTCTCTAAATCCCAGGAGCCTGGCACATATCAGGGCTCACTGAATGAATGAATGAATGAATGAGCCAATAAATATTTTAACATCCATACGAAAAGACATCCAGAGATCAGATAATCTACACCCCTTTGCACCACCTATAATGTCCACTGAAACCAGTTAGATAAAGCCTACCATGACCATCACCATCAAAACACATTGATTATTTGCCTTTTTGCACCTGATGACATGTAACAACTCAACAGTCTAAGGAAGAGGAGCTAAAGACACACAAACCACAAGACATGCAAACGTGTAAAATATACACTGGCATCCAAAGGACAAAACAAAGTCCCTAGGTGGGGTGCAAACCTGGAGCACCAATTGAGAATCAAATGAAATCCTATCTCCCTTTAATGTAGGATTCCTTGGAATGAAGCCTAAGTTTCCAACAGGTATGAACTGGGTTAAAGGCAGTCTAAGAACATAAATCCTTTTGCTCTCCCCAAAAAGATCAGTGATAAAGTCACGGAGGCCACAATCTCTTCCACCACTGAAGACGTGCCCCAAAATGTAATCATTCACCCAAAGCTGACCTTAGAAAGAGCAGGGTTGGCTACATTCCAGAAGGAAAGGTGAAGGATTCATTCATGCTTTGGTGGCTTCTCCCCGGCTTTATGGAGTTCCTCTTTTCAGGGAAGCTCAGAGTGTGACACAGACCCCAGCTCTTTCTCCAGATCTCAGTAAACAGGTATGCTTTAGAGGGCAGGCGTGACTGCCCCCATCTGACGGCTGTAGACCTCAGTGAGGGTGAATGCAGCCTACAGCTGGTTAGTGGGATTGTGGCTGACCCCAGGGACCTCTCTCCCTGGGTCAAATCCCTCTTGAGCGGCAGCAGAGACAAAGGCACCTGCCTCCCTGGGCCCACCCTTTCCCACTGGACGCCCCGGCAGGGCCACGCGCACCCCATCCTCCCCGCCGCAGCACTGGGCCAGCCCCCGTGCCCCTGCCACCCGCTCCCACCTTCCCGTACTCACTCCCACTCCTTGCGCCGGGCCTGCGGGGTGCTCTGCATCTTGTGCGCCTCGTGGGCCTTGATGATGTCACGCTGCTCGATGAGCCCCCCGCGCCGTCGCTTCATCACCTCGGGGCTCACCGGGAGGAACGGGCTGGAGCCAGCTTCCAGGGCCGCGCCGCCCTCCCAGCCGGGGCCCTCGCCCTCCTGCACCGGGAAGAAGTTGTCGAAGCCCGCGGCGACGGCACGCGGGGAGGCGGGCAGCATGCCCACCTCGTCCGAGGCGTCGGCCTCGAGCAGGGCGCACTGCTGGGGCCGCCATGCCTCCTCCTCAGGCAGGGCTAGGACGTGTCGGTGGCGGCGGCCCAAGGCCCAGGACTCAGGGTTCCTGCCTGCGGCGGGGCAGGGGGCGGGCTCGGGCAGCCTGCGGCCTGGGCTCGGTCCACGCATCTCCGGCACCATCCCAGAACATTGCTCTGCGCAGGGGAGGCAGGGGAGACAGAAGGGAGATGGGATGGGCGGGGAAGGGGGGGGGGAGGGAGAGGCGGGCAAGAGGGAAATAGAGAAGAGAAAGAGGTTAATGAAGTCGTCCTTCACAGCAAGGCTTTGGGCTGACTCGGTGCTATGGCCCAGGCCTGGTCCAGAAACTGGCACACAGTAGGAACTCTGTAAATGATCACTGAACTCAGGAGAATCCACTGTGGACCAGGCTGGGTGCCAGGTGCTGAGTTACCCAGAGTTAAACAAAGTACACTTGATTTTTGCCCCAAGAACTTCACAGGCTAGCGTAGAAGACGGAAGTTACAGCAACAGTCATGTGCAATAGTGATGAATGTCTCAGGGTACTACTACAAGGAGAGAACACAAAAGGCTGTCCTCGCCCCAACTTCAGACAAGCTAGCTGGCTGTTCTCTCCCATTTGTAGTGAAAGAATCTCTCTAACCCTTTCCCTAGTGCCCCATGTCCTCTGGGGAAACCCCACCCACCACCTGCTGCCCTGATTCTAACACTCTCTCCCCAGGACAAGACACAGGCAACCTAGCGTTGAGAACTGGATCCCATGTATAGGTTCCTTCCTCCTTTCCTAATGCACATCCACCGCAGGATCTGGGGAGCAGGTGTAGAATCAGATGCCTCTGCTAGCATCTTTGAGCCTCCTTTCCCTTTTCCATGCCAAGGAGGATGTGGCCAGATTTGCCTCTGAAAGATGTACTCATCCAGTCCACACTGACAGGGCTTACCATGTGCCAGGCACTGTGCCAGGGACTGGGCACACTGACATGAGCTGGATTTAGTCCACATCCTCCTCGTGGGAGAAACGGGAAGAACATCGATTTTGACCACACAACATGATGTGCTATGATTGAGGCAGGCCTGATTGCTGTAGGAGCTCACAGTAGGGACATGGAAACCCACTTGGAGGTGGCCGGAAGGGCTATGTGGAGGAAATGGCCCTCATTCTGCATTTGAACAGAGCTTGCCAGGTGAGAAATGGGACCAGATTACAGACAAAAGGAAGAGCATGTGCAAAGAGGATTCAGGGAACTCAAGGATCAAGAGCTCCCATGATAAGTCTGAGGTCTGGGGGACAGACCTTCTGATCCAAGAGGACCTTTTTGAGATATCTTCTTACTATCTCCTTCCCAGCCAAGAGCCCAACACCTGAATTCTTGGCCTCCTCCCCACCCACATTCCAAGCCACACCACTAGTGACCACAAGTGACACACACACACACACACACACACACACACACACGCATGCACGCACGCACACACGCCCCTTGGCACTAAGCAGTGCCACATGCTCTACATGCTCAGAAAAGGCCTGGTATCCAGATCACTCAACCGTGCTTAGTGTGCACTGGGGACTGTGCTAGGCCCCCTAGGGAGGCATCTTTCCAGAATGCTGCCCTCCAGAACCCCCACCACCTCCCCTGGTCTGAACTGAAAGTCTTAAAAATAGTGAATACTAAAGTGGAATCTTTATGGTGTAGCCATACCATTTTGTCAGTGAGGACGCTGATGTGCAGAGAGGTAGAGACTTGCCCCAGGTCACATCACCACTCAAAGTCAGAGCTGGGAGAGAGCTCAGGTTTCAAGTCCTGGCTCACAGTTTTTCTCACTATATTGACCACACTGCTCTACCACATGAAGCAGAATAAATAGATGCCTCTCCCAGCCACCCCCACATCACACTAAAGTAGCAGGTAGACAAGAAGAAGCCGGGATGATCTTCCTGCCTGTGTGATAAAGCCTGATGTGAACACTGAATAGACCTGACTTCCCTGGAGAGAGGACCCTATGATATCCTCCTCTTCTGTCCCTGCCAGTATCTCTAGCACCTGGCCTGCTCTTCCCAGCCCTGCCAGCACCATACCCCAAGGCTTCGGTGATGCTGGGCTGGAGGTTCTGGGAACGTGCTGGTCAGTGCTAGATACTCGGCCACCAAGTCTGGGTCAAAGGAGCAAAAGGAAAGGAAGGTAAGGGTCCAGGATAAGCTCAGTAGGAAAGAGAAATGACGGGAAAAATACATTTCAGAATCTGCAAACAGTTGGGTGGGTCCCTAGAAAGAGTGATTCATGTTCTTCACATTGTCATTCTGTCTCAACTCTGCTTGATGGATTTTAAATTTATCCTTCATTCCTACGATGTTTAAATGTCTCTCCCTCACCACACACATGCACGCACCCCTCCCTGGGGTGCTCCCACTCCCTCTGCCAGGCTTCAGCACTACCAGAAACTCAAGCAACCTCCGGTTCTGCCACCAGGAGCCTCCTCTCCCTCATGGTCCTACATGGCTGAGATTCCTGGGCCACCCTCCCAGCTCTCGCCAGGCCACCGGGACCTGGTTCCTGGCATCTGCTTCCTGGCCCATCCCACCCTCTCTGTCTCCTTACTGGATTTCCCTTTCCCAGACATTTTGCCAATCTGAATCACATCTTTGCCAAAATTACAGCAGCAATAATATGCACTGCAGAGCTCCGCTTCAACGGAATCAATTTTACGAATATCAAAACATGAAATTATCTCATCTTTCCTTTAAGAATTCCTGTTAAACAACCCTTCTATTATTGATATAAATGTTCATCAAGGGAATCTGTCACCCCCACTGCCTGACAAGCCGGCCAGTCTCCTGCTCTGGCTATCATCAAACTGAGAAAACATTTACTATCTCAGGCAATTTAGGTGAGTTGGAGTCTACATATTCCAGGGAAGGACATTCCAGTCTACTCTATACTTAGTCTTCCCCCCACCCAGCCCCCAAGTTCTGGCATCCCTGGAGTTCCTCGAGTCTTATCTTTCTATATCCAGAACCTAGTATTGAGTTCAACACATAGTAGGCTGTTGTGGTGGCCATTAGAACTGTTTGCCAAATATTCTGGTCATCCTCCATCCTGGGCACATAGTAGCATGCACTTCCTGGCCCCTGTGGTTGAGTGGGGTCACGTGACCATTTTGGCCAATGAGTTGTGAGTAGAGTGATGTATGTCACTTCAAGGCTAAGCATTTAAATACAGTGTGAGATCTCTAGATCTAGAGAGGCTGGCAGACTGTTTCTATAAAGACCAGATAATAAATAGTTCACATATTGCAGGCCATGTAATTTTTGTTCAACTACTCAAACTCTGTTCTTATAGCATGAACACAGATAATATGTAAACAAATGTGTGTGACTGTATTCTCATAGAACTTTATTTATAAACTTTTGTAAACTTTGCTCTTTCAACTGCATCTCTTGGACTCCATCATTGTTACTCAGTCTCTGTCCATGGGGGCAGGTTCTACAGCAGCGGGCAAAAAGAGGGAATGAAGACCCATAAAACAGAATCACGGGTGGATATACTAAATGAGAAGCTTCCTGAGGGCAAAGTTGGTGTCCTGTGGCCCCCAGCCCCAGCCCCTAATGGAAAGAAAACAGGACTTGCTGTTCTGAGATACTAGTCCAAGAATAAGCTAATGAAATCTCCAAGGGCACCCATCTTATTCCTCTAACCCTTGCTTTCTATCCACCTCTCTTCTTTTTCTTTTTTTTTTCTTTATTTATTTTGAGAGAATGTACCTGTGCATTCAAGTGAGCAAGAGAGGGACAGAAAGAGAGGGAGAGAAAGAATCCCAATCAGCTTGGGACTGATGTGGGGCTTGGTCCCACGAACCATGATCACGTGACCCAATGGAAATCAAGAGCTGGACTCTCAACTGACCAAGCCACCCAGGTGCCCCTCTTCTTATTCTTTATTGCTTTGTTTGGCTAATGGGCAGAGGATAGAATTTTTTTTTAATTTGTTTATTTTGAGAGAGAGAGAGAGAAAGAGAGAGAAGCATAGAGAGAGGGAGACAGAGAATCCCAAGCAGGCTCTGCACTAACCATGGGGCTCAAACCCACAAACCATGACTTCATGACCTGAGCCAAAATCAAGAGTCAGATGCCTAAGAGCCACCCAGGCACTCTAGGGATGGGATTTTTAATTACAGCGGTCCTAAGGAGGAAAAATGACATATCTGAAACCCAGTAGCCCCATTAAAAACTTCCCTTGCTTGTCAGTCCACACAGAGTAGCAGGGTAAGGGATCTCCTTCCCACTCCCACCCCAAGCATGTAGCACTGCCAAAGCCACTTGAGCCACTCCTGCCTGCCTCTGAAATCTTCACTCCTCTCTGCCTTCCAGTGTTGGAATCGAGATCTTCCTCCACGGAGAAATATTACGTCATTTGCACCATCCTTCCCTTTATACAGTATCAGTTTTAATTTTTATTTGTCTACTTTTGATTACTTCAGAAATAATGGCCTATGCATCCCACAGGCTTGTCCATGCCTCCCAGGCCCAGCAGGGGAGTCTACCACATTGAGGACATGCATCCTTCTCTCATTGGGTTCATGTCCATCCCACTCCCACCCTCCACTGCTCACTTTCTCATTCCTCCAGAACATGTGAATCCTCAAGCCACCTTCTGAAAAATAGATATACCAGTAAGTCAACAAAGCCTATGTTCTTGTGAATGTACTGTCTTCATACCCTGAAAGTCTTGAGTCCTACAATGAGGAGGAAGTCTCCACTGCATACACCACCTAGCACAGGCTGGGAGACAGTGGGCAGAAATAAGACTGGTGGTACTAAAAGGTGAGTGGTGGCCCTGAAGCTCTCCTGGCTTTGCTCCTTCTGTCTGCCCTGCACAAGAAGAGGGCAGAAGGATCCCATTCCCTAACTATTAGAAGTGAAAAATCACAAGGAGGAAACATTTTTTTAAAATGTGACACTACACTACTGAGATGCCATGTTGAGTTCCTCTCTAAAAATGATTCTCTAGAGATGAGAACCGATAGGGTTCATGGGTTTTCTGTAAAGCAAAAGGGAAGGCAGAGAATGACCCTATTCATCATCCTCACCCACCTGTTCAGAGAGGAGACATTCCTGGTGCAGAAATATTCATCCAGGGATTTTTCTTTTCTGAGTCAGCTTGCTACCCAACCACAAGGGAGGAACAAAAGCTATATGTTATTTTCATTTGCTGTGACCTCCCAAGACTGTGGTGCTCAAGCTTTAGTGTACCCCAGAATCATCTTCACTGCTGGTTTTTAAATGCAGATTCCTGGGACCTCCCTCCAGAGATTCTCATGCAATAGTTCTTTGGTGCACTCAGGAATCTGTAGTTTTAATAAACATCTCCTCTACTAATCATGTCTTAAGAAACACTGTCCTAAAAGCACTAAGTAGTTATGAGATGTTGTGCTAAGTTGGTAAGAGGTGTTGTCCTGGATGAATTAGGATATTAAATGCCCCTGGGACAGTGTCCCTCTCACCCATCTTCAGTCTATATCTACATATCCAGGAGTTCCTTGACCCACCCCCACTCCCTGCAAAACTCTATCCTTGCCTAGACTGGCATCGGTTTTGCCCATCCCACATTCTTCTCCATATGTCTATGTTGTTATGGTGACTGTTCAAGGACGGGCTAATGTCCAACTGCAATTTGACAGGCTGGTTCATCTTGAATGTAAACCAAGACCAAGGAAAACACTCTGCTTCAAGTGTGGAATGATCACTAAGTCTGCCAGAGTCCCTATGGAGGAGTCAAAGAGCCCATGATCTGCTGTCAGAATCTCAGGGTTCAGGGTACAGTTCTTCCACTTGCTCGTCAAGTAACCTTTGGCAACTCTCTTCTCTTCTCTAGGTCAGTTTCTTCCATGAGGATAATAATATAATCTGTCCTACAGAAGTCTGTGGTGGGAATCAAATAAGATAGCATCTGGGAAAGAACCTGGAGACTGTGAGTTTACTTACATGCCAAGTAAGAAGAGGAGAAAACTAGTACTAATAAGCACTAGCAATCTCCATTACACTATAATATCTGTATTGTGATATAACCCCAAAAGTAACACAAAGCCATATATTCCACGTATTCCAGATAGTCTCTGGAAACAAATATATCAAATACACTGAATATTGGCCAATTTAGTGGGGTATTAATTAACTGCTGAAATTAGCAACATCATAATATATACAGACACAGGTAAACAGATATATTTTATGTAAAAGGAGAAACCCTAAACATTGTGACAAATGATCGATTCACCAAAGGATCTTGATGATTTGGAAAACAAGACCTCAAAAATGTAAACTGTGGGTGAGTCCTAATAAATTACAGAGCAAGCTCACATCATAGACATATCTATCTCTACAGTCATTTGATTAATGGCACGCCTTCCCACACTAGCCTTTTAGCTACATGAAGGCAGAAACCACACTTGCTTTATTCAGCACTGTACCCCTGGCACCTAGCCCTTATAGGCATTCAGTAAATAGTTATAAAAGGAAGGAATGCATGGGAAAGAGAGGGCAGGGGCAGGAAGTAGAGAGAAAAGACGCTATGCAGTCTCCCATACTACAATTTTGCTATGTGGCACATTAGTCCTCTTTAAGAGTTACCTTCTGCAAAAAACCTTACAACTACACTGAGTGGATAGAAGTGGTTTTAAGGGGCTTTTACCTGCAACTTTCCAATTTGCTTAAATATTCATCTTTACTATTCTGCTTTAGAAGCTGCTTCAAACCTCCACAGGATCTGCCCGACTTAAAGAGGGAAGGAAAACTCTTTAATAAGGAAAGGGGACTTAATACGTGATGTGCAGAAATCATCAGAAAAAGACAACAGATTCATTCAACAAGTATTTATTGAGCACCTACTATGTACTGGGAACTGAGAAAGGCACTGGAAACTCTTTATGATATCACAACAGGAGTCCAGGAGGAAACCCAAGAGGTTAGACCCAGCACAATTAAAAAAAAAATGTTTTAGCACAGTTACTTTTTAATATAAAGTAAGAATTACTTCTGCAAGCCTATCTTGAGATTCCTTGAGCATTTGTGACTTTTCTGGAATTTATTACTTCTCTTACTCTTTCTACTTCCCTAAAGCACACAGATAAAACAGACAGATAGACAAAGACAAAACAAGTCCTTTTTCTGAGGACCTGAAAGGGAGTAGAAAACAAAGAAAAGGATACCACTCCTCAGATAGTGTCTGGAAAAAACACCCACCAGGAGTCAGTAATGGTTACAGTGGGAGAAACACAAGTATTTCCACCCCCCTGGACTTGCAGAAACAGAGTCAGGGTCCACAACTGCCTGACCTGGGACAAAGAAGGCCTGGTGGGCAAACATCTAAGAGACCACAGGTCTCTGAAATGTATCTATCCAAACCACTGCAGCATCAGGCTCAGATAACTCAATCCACAATGCTGCAGAAACTTCTCCACTAGCCTCATTTCCATCAAAACACTTCTCAAGTATCAGTCTCAGGAGCACCAAGAGTCTTCAACTAGAGTCTGATAATATCCTTCCCACCCACGCAGACCCAGATTACTTGAATTGATTTCCTAAGAAGCCCTCTTTTAAAGAAGAGTAAGTTACTGCCGCGGTAAAGTTATGGGTGGGAGATAGCAGCGTTAATGCAGTCAGATAGAATCTCTTCTCTGATCAGAGTCCCAATACCAGTGCGTGCTTGCAAAGACACCAGCTCAGCAGCAGTCCCTCACTCTTCAGCTGGAAGCAGGGAACTCTGTTTGTACTGGGAGAGCCAGTCTGAAATGCCACATAGAGAAACAAGTGCAAAGCTCTGAGCCCGGCATTCAAGGTCTCCATAGTGTGGCCTCAGGAAGAAGGAAAAGCCTATACCCCTAAGGGCTTTGCATGTTAGCCAGGCATGAGCCCCTATGGTGGTGGCTGTCCATTCCAGATCCTGAGCTCTGCCGCATCTGTCTGCTGGGGCTGGCTCCTCCTAGGGGTCAAGTCCAGATGTCAGAACTGTGTCAGAGCCCAGCCTCTGTCCAGCCACTTCCTCAGCTGTGATCAAAGATATGGAAGATACAAAGAAGCCCGCCAACACGTAGAAAGATGACAGGTTACGAGCTGGACATTCAGACACCAGTGGAAATGAAGAAGGACACACCGATGACTCCAGAGCCCATCTGGTTTCTGAAAGCTTTTATACTCTCTCCTTCATTGTACCAAAATCTCTGTACTCTGTGTTCAATTTTATGCATTTTCTTTCTGGTCATTTATTGTGTATTTCACCACATAACTACTAATAATGATATTATAATTAACCTGTTTTTTTAAACCAAAGAATTCATTGAGAACAAAATTTGCATTTCCAGGGATAACATGACCTGAAGCATTTTTTGCTCAATAAATACACAACAGAGTACAGTGTGGGCAATCCCAGGTGTGCAACTCAGACTGGTGCCCCTTGGAGTTGTGCAATATGACACAGAGCACTTGTAAGATTAGACCAACAATTACAACCAAACCGAAAGCGCCTGCATACCTCCAATAAACTAAAAAGAAAACTCATAGTGGGGTGCCTGGGTGGCTCAGTCACCTGAGCGTCTGACTCTTGATTTCAGCTCAGGTTATGATGCCAGAGTCGTGGGATTGAGTTCTGCTCAGCATGGAGACTGCTTAAGATTCTCTCTCTCTCTCTCTCTCTCTCTCTCTCTCTCTCTCTCTCTCTCTCTTCTCTCTCTCTCCCTCTGTCCCCCATTTATGCTCTCTCGCTCTCTCTAAAATAAAAAATAAAAATAAAAACCCTTAAAAAGAAAACTTGTAGCAAGCATTATGGTTACCTCTTCAAGACCCTGCCATTCCCCACCCTTGTGAAGTATCTGTACAGTGTGGGCAACGGGCTCCAGGGTGGATTCTGGTTAGATTAAGCCAGTCTGGAGAATCCCATCCTTTCGCCAGTGATGAAGTAAGAGGAGGGCACATGACCCATTTAAGGCCAGTGAAATATGAAGTAAAGCTTACTGGGGCTTTTAGGAAAATTCTCCCAACTTGTAAGGAAAGATTTTGGGGGAAGTGCCCTGTCGTCCCGCACAGATGTAAACAGTGGAGCTGTTTACCTCTCCACCAACCTAAGAATGAAGCTGCCACCTGCAGAAAAGCAGGGCCAAGACGATCACAAGCAATGGAAATAAAGCCACCAGATTCAGTCAACCTGGAAGCCACCCCTCCTCTACACCACTAGCAATATGAGGCAATACAGATACTGATGGTTAAAGCCCATTTGTTGGAGTTACATTTTCTGTTACTTCTACCCCAAATATACTAACTGAAGGGGCCCCCACATGCTCTACACAATGATAAGATTTAGTACTCCACAAGCCCACAAAACCACTTAATTGTTTTGA
The DNA here is from genome assembly GCF_022837055.1 of Prionailurus viverrinus. Classification (NCBI taxonomy): domain Eukaryota; kingdom Metazoa; phylum Chordata; class Mammalia; order Carnivora; family Felidae; genus Prionailurus; species Prionailurus viverrinus. Next base: position 24,258,059 of record NC_062577.1, read on the forward strand.
TCACAGCAGAGGGAAAGTCCCCTCACACTCCTCCATATATGGTTTGGTTGTAATTCATCTTTTAAACATAGACATTGGGACTTAAGTCTTGCATAAAATTCTCAAGACTAGGATTTTAATTCTAAGAATCCTTGGTATAATGGGAAAATGACTTAGCCCAAATAGAATAAAGTTAAATCCAATCGAGCAAGCAGTATGTTTTAGGTAGGGAAGGAAACACTGCATTGGATTGTATGGAAAAGGACTTATTGCAATTAAATACAGTATAAAAGGATTTAGTGGTCATAGTAGGCACTGCCACCATCATCATTATCATCAATAAATATAATGGCTAATATTTATTGAATTTTGATTTTATGCTAGATATTCCAGCAAGGGACTTTCATGGAATAAATCATTTAAAGAATTCATTTAATTCTTGAAAAAGTCTTATGAAACAATTATTATTAACCCAGTTTTATGAATGAGAAAACTAAGACTTAAAAGGGCTAATTAATATCCCCAATGTTAGGTTCATACTGTGGTTAAATGGTAGAGCATCTGATCCATGTTTGACCCCAAATGCCATTCTGTCATCCACTGTACCAACTGGGCTTTAATAATGGTAGTACTAAGACAAGAACAATGGTAATGATAACTTTCACTTAATTGGACTCATATTCAGGACTAGAAATTCATGTTTATTAACCACCCTATGAGGTAAATATTATTACTATTCTCATTTAATAACAGAAACTTACCTAAGGTCACCTAGCCAGTAAACACTGAATCTGGACTTCAATATCTGATTCCTCATCCAATGTCTCTTCACTTGAAAGTGAATAGGAATGGGGCGCCTGGATGGCTCAGTCGGTTAAGTGTCCGACTTCGGCTCAGGTCATGATCTCACAGTCCGTGAGTTCGAGCCCCATGTCGGACTCTGTGCTGACAGCTCAGAGCCTGGAGCCTGCTTCGGATTCTGTGTCTCCCTCTCTCTCTCTGATCCTCCCCTGTTCATGCTCTGTCTCTCTCTGTCTCAAAAATAAATAAACATTAAAAAAAATAAGTGAATGGGATTTCGAATGGCCTATCTCTTAAGTACAAGACCATCTGCGTCTTGTCTTTTCTTTCTTCCTTCCTTCCTTCCTTCCTTCCTTCCTTCCTCCCTTCCTTTTCTTCTTTCTTTGAGCCTCTGCATGTTTCAGTGGTTGTATGTACGTGTACATATATGTATAGGGGGTAACAAGTCCTACACGTTTATGACAGATTCTACCCAGTCCTCCCACAGGCTTGGCTCTGTGCTTTATACAGGTCTGTGTAGAAGATGTAGAGCCATGGTCAATGGGACACTCTAAATAAGCACAGCACTTCGTGGGAGCAGAGCATGCTCTTGGCATGGCACAGAGTCCCAGGCATCCCCAGGCAGCACCATGCAGGATGATCACAGGACTGCCCAGATGTGTCGAAAAGGGGAAGTGACACTTGAGATCATGGCATCACGTGACAAGAATCAAGGAACTGCTCTGCTCTGGGATGAAACAAGAAAGAAATGGACAAAACAAGCTTGGGGTCTTTCCAACTCCTTCTTTAGTCCCTGAGCTCTTTCTCGCCACTACACCTCCACCCTTTAGCTGCCAGGACCCTGGTATTGCCGCCTGGCTGTTGCCAAATTTCCTGCATGTCTTCACCATAATGTTTTACAAAAAAAAAAAATTCCCCATTACTACAGAAAATTTTATCCAAAAATTAAAACTGGTCTGAAAACAAGATGTTTTTCTGATTTTCAAAGTTTTAACAAATATGGAACATCTCATATAATTACCTGTGTTGGAAAAAAAATAGAATTATATGAAATTGGGAAGCACCAGAAAGACTGGACCATGTAATCACCACACACATGCTCCAAAGTAGTTTACCCTGTCTTTCTTCTACCTTTTTTTCCCACCTCGAACTTGAGTTCCCCAACACCAGGCTCTCAGAGGTGAAATCAAAATCATTGAAATACCTTAGCACAATCGAAGGTGCCAGTGCCCCAGGGAGAGTGGGCTCTTTGACAGCCAGGCACTGATAAAAGGACGTGAGGCAAGAAGAGGGGCCTCTGCTAGTCTTGATACCATAAAAATATAGGACTGCCCATTCTATCCAACACATGTTTTCCATGCATTTTAGTCTGATTTCTATATAAAATTGGTGTCATTTTCACTGGAACTAGTTGAACTGTAGACGATATAGAATCTCTGTGGCAAGAAGACCTTCCTTAGCATATAAATTATAAATATGAATTAACTCCTTTTGAGCCAAGCACCATACTGTAGGCTTTATAAGCCTTCTAGCTAATCTTCTCAACAGTCCTTAATTTTTTTTAAGTGAACTGAAATCACATACTCATTCATCTGATCCCTTATTTATACAACACACTTATGACGAGCACCTATTATATGCCAAGCATTGTGCTAGCATTAGGGCCAAAAACAGACCAGTAAACCAATCCTGACGGGCCACTGTGGTAAGGGCTCAAATGGGAACAAAGAATAAGTGATTTCAGAGTCCACAAAGGGCACTGGGGAGTTGCAGAGTTTGCTTGAAAGATAGGATATTTAAGCTTAGAATGTACATTATGTAAGAATGGGCCTGGCAGAGAGGCTGGGAGTTGGGGTGGGTTGCAGTCAGGGTAGGCCTCAGTGAGAAAGTGACTTGAGTAAACTTGAAGAAAGAGAAGGCATGAGCAATTCAGATATTCAGGAAGACAGAAAAGGAGGTGCCAAGACAGTATTGAAGGAACATGCCTAGCATGTTCCAGGAGCAGCCAGGAGACCATGTGGCTCCAACAGGAGAAGCAAGAGACAGAGTCAGAGACATACTGGGAAGGGCTGATACACAGAGGCCCTTTGCCTTTTGCTCTGAGTGAAATGGGAAGCCACTGGAAGGGTTGAAGCAGAGTTATGACATGACCCTAGCTATTACTGAGAATAGTCAGGGATCAAGGTAAGAGGCCAGGAGATCAGTTGGCAGCTATTACAATAATAATCCAGTAAGTGTGCCTGCTTCCTTTCTGGAATCCTGGGCAGAGACAGCCATTCAACGTGTTATGATAGGTAGGAGTTCAACACACCGCAAGGAAAAACGGAGGGAGGGCAGGCCTGGGCAGAAGCAGGGAGAGAGGTCTTGAGATAGCCTGGGCCCACCCCCTAAAGCTCCCATGTCCCCTGAATGGTGAAGAAGAATCTCTTAAGATTTCCTATCTGTTACACACACTCCTGCCCACCGAGAGGAGCAGGGGGATCTTGCAACTGTCCTGAAGGGGCTCAAGGTTCAGATAAGGACCAGCAGCATGGCGGGGTGTGCAGCTGCTGTAGCAGCAAAGACGCCAATGCCCATTCACAGGGAGGACACCTACATGTCAGCCATGGCCAGTCTGCAGCCAGCTCCTGCAGGTCCATAGGCCTGATGCCCCACCCCAATACAAGGGCATGTAAGCTCCAAGAAGGAAAAGGTGGGGGGCAAAATATTAGTTAATTGCACCTGGCTGGCTCAGTCGGTAGAGCATGTGACTCTTGATCTCAGAGTTGTGTTTTAGCCCCACACTGGGTGTAGATTGCTTACAAAAATTCTTTTAAAAAGAATGATAAATTGCGAATTAACCTGAAAACCTCTGGCCAGAACTAACAAAAACAGGAATTTATAAAAATGAAGTTGTTTTCCATTAATGTAGCTAGGGACTCAGAAATCAAACAGGTTTCTAGAACTAATGAAAGCTACATTTTTATAACCTGAGTTCTGTGGCTGTGCAAATTCAAATCTGCTTCCAATGTATCACTGAAAAGAGCACTGAGATAGAGCACAGAGATACAGTAGATCTAACTCCATATGATTTATCTGGATCATCTGTACTATCCATTCTTCAGAACGATCAGGGCAGAAATTCAGCAATGAAGGTTTTAAATATTCAAGGTCAAGTTTTAGGACTCCACCTGTAATTTGTACAGTCTTAATATGGGTTACCATGGCATTGATTGTCTTAGCTCCATTCTTGGCAATGATATATATAAAATCATGATCTGATATGCTAATTATATTTTTACTCTTTTTTTCAGTTTTTTTAAGACTTTATATTTTATACCAATTTTAGGTTCAAAGAAAAATTGAGAGGAAGGCACAGAGAGTTCCCATATACCTCCTGCCTCACACATACACAGTCTTCCCCCATTGTCAACACCCCCCACCAGAGCGGTACATTTGTTATAATTGATGAACCTGCATTGACACGTTACAATCACCCATAGTAAAGGATTTACATTAGGGTTGGGGCACCTGGGTGGCTCAGTTGGTTAAGCATCCCACTTCGGCTCAGGTCATGATCTTGCAGTCCATGAGTTTGAGCCCCACGTCGGGCTCTGTGCTGACAGCTCAGAGGCTGGAGCCTGCTTCAGATTGTGTCTCCCTCTATCTCTGCCCCTCCCCCATTCACACTCCATGTCTGTCTCTCTCTGTCTCTGTTTCTCTCTCTCTCTCTCTCTCTCTCTCTCTCTCCCCCTCTCTCTCTCAAAATAAATAAACATTAAAACATTTTTTTAAGAATTGACATTATGGTTCACTCTAGGTGGCCTGCATTCTGTAGGTTTGGACAAATGTATAATAACATGTATCAACCACTATAGCATCATACAGAGTATTTTTTACTGCCTTAAAAAAAGTATTGTTCTGCCTATTCATCCACTCCTAACCCCCACAACCCCTGGCAACCACTTGTCTTTTTACTGTTCCTATAGTTTTGCCTTTTCGAGAATGTCATATAGTTGGAATAATGCAGGATTTAGCCTTTTGGGATTGACTTCTATCACTTAGTAATATGCATTTAAGGTCGCTTCCTGTCTTTTCATGACTTGATAGTTCATTTCTTCTTAGCCCTGAATAATACTCCATTGTCTGATTACCATAGTTTATCCATCCACTTACTGAAAACGTCTTGCTTCCAAGTTTTGGCAATTACAAATAAAGCTAAAAACTTCGGTGTACAGATTTTTGTAGGGACATAAGTTCCAGCTCCTTTGGTTAAATACCAACAACCTTGATTGTTGGATCACATGGTAATACTATATTTATTTTTGTAAGGAATTGCAAAACTATCTTCCAAAGTAGCCGTACCATTTTGCATTCCCACCCGCAATGAATGAGTGTTCCTGTTGGACCAATTCTTGCTAGCATTTGGTGTTGTCAGTGTTTTGGATTTTTACCATTATAATAGGTATATAATGATATCTCATTGTTTTACATTTTTCCTGTTTTTAATAATAAATCCTCACCAATGAGAATCATCTAGCATACCACCATGTGGGAAACATTGTCCTTGTTGACAGGCAGGCTCTACCTAAAGTGAGTAAGTCATCCAAGGTTTTAATGCTGAACATAAAATAGAGGACATTAAAGATAACCTAAGCTATCCTCCCAGTCACTGCTCAAATCAGCTCTAAATGTTCCCTGCACAGGCATTCAGCCTATGTGTGAACACCTCCATTGACGGGGATCTCGCAACCCCCAAGGCAACTATTCCAACTTTAGATAGCTCTATTAGGATGTGCTTTCTTATTCTGAGTTGAAATCAATGTGTGTCAACACAGAAATCAATGGACTGTGAGGAAAAGTAATTCATTCACCTCTGCCCACTGCTGACACTCTAGAAAAAGAGGATGTAATCAACAATAAAAACAATGAAGAGAAGCCAAAAATCAATGCGTCTCCTATCGAAATAGCTCTCCACTGAAATAATTCAGTGTTTTCTCAATTGACTCAGAAGACCACAGATTTTTCAGTGGCTTCTTTTCCTTCCTCCACCTCTTCCTTTAAAAAAAAAAACCTTTGAGCTTTTTTTTCCCAATGAAAAGCTAATTGTAACTTTCCTGCAAGCCATTACTTTTTGATTCAGGTTATTTTGGGAAGAATCAACTCCCACAACTTCAGAAGAAGGGCACAAAGGGCACAATATGAGGATGAATGTTTAAGGGATTCAGAAGGTGGCCTGAGGGGACTCACTGAAAGATCAAGGTTCACCTAAAATCCATAGAGGAGATGCTCCCTCACAGTCATGCCCTCATAGTGTAGACAGAATTTCTGAAGTGATATTCTGCACAGCAAGACCACCTGGAAGGAAGAGAGTTCTGTTTCTAGTTCTCTCTCTGTTGCTGTTTGCCCTTTGATCTAGCCGAAAAGCTGATCTGTAGGGATGGGGTACAGATGTAAAAGAGGTGCCTCGTTTTGCTTGACAAAGTGAAAGTCCTTGGAAACTAATACAAGAGTAGGTCCAGCCGTGCTGTTCAGACATCTTTCTTGAAAATGAGACCGAATGGAAAGTTGCCACAGTGAAAGGTGACCCAGGTTGGGTGTGGGGGGGCAGAGAGGTGTTAGTGCTCCATAGAACCCCAGTCTCCTTCAATGAGGCCCAAGGAGGGAGAGCACTCCCCACACACAGCCCAGCTCCAGCTGCCAGGAGGATTTCCCTCCAGAAGTCACAAAAAGAGATCGTCCTCCTGGCCCTTCTGCCCTTTCCTGCATCCCTAGCTTTGCCATTCACCAGCTTAATGTCAGTAAGTAAGTTAGCCCCCTCTCTGGGCCTCAGTTCCCTCATCTGCAAAATGGGGATATTGCCCTTGCCTCCAACAGATTATAAGGATCAAATAAGATAAACGAGAGAAAGCATGTTTTAAGGAGGAAAGTGTTATCACCTAATTTAAAGTTTTATTGTATCTTTTTCCTGTTTTTAAAGAAATAAAGAGGGGCGCCTGGGTGGCGCAGTCAGTTAAGCGTCCAACTTCAGCCAGGTCACGATCTCGCGGTCCGTGAGTTCGAGCCCCGCGTCAGGCTCTGGGCTGATGGCTCGGAGCCTGGAGCCTGTTTCCGATTCTGTGTCTCCCTCTCTCTCTGCCCCTCCCCCGTTCATGCTCTGTCTCTCTCTGTCCCAAAAATAAATAAACGTTGAAAAAAAAATTAAAAAAAAAAAAGAAATAAAGAGGAAAAGAATAGTTGTTCCTCATACTCCTGAGACCTTATGAGAAATGGGAATTAAGCTGACCCTCCCCTCAGCTGAAGCATCTGGGCAGAGCCTGTGGTCTTCATAGGTGTGGAGATGGCAGCCGTTTGATTTTACAACTGACTTCAGAATAAAGAGAAGTCAAGAGTTAGCCCTCTGCAGGACCCCTGTGGCCTGTGCAGCCCCATAGAAGTCTGGGGTTGAAGCAACAATGGAAAACTGAGCACCAAAACAGGGATAGGAGGCCTAGGAGGAAGAGGTCACTCTCCTGAGCCAAGTGCCATTTATAGGGCAACATTAGCACACTAGCAACAGGCTGGCTAATTGATTTTGTTCCTGTTACAGGAGCACCTGTTTCTGCAAAAATGAGGTGGCCACCAGCTCTGTCATGGTTGCTAGGAGAGCACCCAGGATCTCCAGGGTTACTTTGTCTCAGCCAATGGGGCAAGGGCTTTTTGAGAACCAGGAGAGTGCCCATGGGAACTGCCTGCAGGACAAGAGGGGCAAGGGTTGACTCCATGGTCAGGCCTGCACCTGGAGATTCTAGAGCTGAGGAGCTGGGCAGGAGATAGGGAGGACAAGAAGGCAGAAGGTGAGGGATGCCAGTTCTGAAAATGGATTCTAAGCATCATTAATGTGACCCATTCAAAAGCTTCTCTCACTCTCCTCCTTCTCTGGAGGCTTCCCAGTGGGCTCAAGAGGAGATTAAGTCACCTGGTCCAGGCAGGATGCTGGGCAGCTGAGGGGTCCAGGGAAGAGTCCTAACTGCTATTTATTTTAGTGAGATCCAGTGAGCAGAAAGGGAGCACAGGAGGTGCTGAGGTGGGGCTGATGCTCCTGCCTCTTCCAGAAACATTCTGAGAGCTCCCACAGGCCCCTGCCCTTTTTGACTGTGTATTCTGGTCAGCTCTTCAATTCCCTCATCCGAAGACAGAAAGCCTATCTTCAGAGCTCTGAACTACCCTAAAAGTCCCAGCCATTCTGCTCGCAAGGTTTTTCCATTTACAGAGGTTTTCAAACCAGGATGAACAGGTATGTTATACTCCTGAAATAAAGAGTCCAGTCTTCTCCCAATTCCCAGAGGAAAAATTAGTTAATGGAACGAATCTTCTCAATATTAAGATTTCTCTTCTGCAATTTTTTTCTTAAATTCTTAAGATGTTACTCCTTGTCTACATAAAAATGTGGTGAGTGATTTTGTCTGTTTTATCATAAACTATTTTTAAAAATTGTTTCTTCTTCTTGGGGCACCTGGGTTACTCAGTTTGTTAAGCATCTGACTCTTGATTTTGTCTCAGATCACAATCTCACAGTTCATGAGATCAAGCCCCACATCAGGCTCTGCATTGTCAGCACAAAACCTGCTTGGGACTCTCTCTTTTCCTCTCTCTCTGACCCTCCCTCCCTCTCCCTCTCTCAAAATAAATATATAAAACTTTTAAAAAGTAAATAATTAAAAAATAAAAATTGTTTCTTGATGAAGAATAATTGACATAATATTAGTTTCAGGTATACAACATAGAGATTTAATACTTATATACATTTTGAAATGGTCAACACAGTAAGTCTAGTTATCATATGATACCATACAAAGTTGTTACAATATTATTAACTATATTCCCTATGGCTGAACATTGCATTGCATGTCCTATTTATTTTATAACTGGAACACTGTATCTCTTGATCCCCTTCACCTATTTCATCCATTCCCCACTCCCCTTCCTTCTGGCAACCATCAGTTTGTTCTCTGTATCTATGAGTCTATCTCATTTGTTTTTCATATGAGTTTATTCATTTGTTTGATTTTTTAGATTCTATATATAAGCGAAATCATATGGTATTTGCCTTTTCTCTGACTTATTTTGCTTAGTATACCACCTTCTATGTCCACCTATGTTGCCACACATGGCAAGAATTCTTGGTTTTAAGATTGAGTAGTATTCGTGTGTGTGTGTGTGTGTGTGTGTGTGTGTGTGTGTGTGTGTGTTTGGCATCATCTTTAGTCATTCATCTATCAATGGACACCCAACTTGCTTCCATATCTTGACTGTTGTAAATATGATGCTGCAATGAACATAGGGGTACATAAGTCTTTTCAAATTAGTGTTTTTGTTTTCTTCACATAAATACCTAGATGTGGACTTGCTGGATTGTATGGTATTTCTATTTTTAATTTTTTAAGGAACCTCCATATTGTCTTCCACCATCGCTGTGCCAATTTACATTCCCACCAAACAGTGCACAAGTGTTTCCTTTTCTCTGCATCCTTTCCAGTGCTTGCTATTTCTTGTCTTGTTGGTAATAGCCATTCTAACAGGAGTAAGGTAATAGTTCATTGTGGTTTTGATTTGCACTTTCTTGATGGATAATTATGTTGAACATCTTTTCACATGCCTATTGGCTATCTCTATGTCTTCTTTGGAAAAATGTCTATGCAGATCCTCTACCCATTTTTATTGGATTTTTTATATTGAGTTTTATGATTTCTTTACATATTTTGGGTTTTTTTGTTCTTTATATATTTTGAATGTTAACCCTTTCTTAGATACATCATTTTCAAATATCTTCTCTCATTCACTACACTGCCTTCTCATTTTGTTGATGGTTTCTGTCATTGTGCGATTTTTTTTTTTTAGCTTTATGTAGTTCCACTTGTTTACTTTTGCTTTTGTCTTCATTTCAGGTGACAGATCCCCACCCCTGAAAAAATCACTAAGACCAATGTTAAAGAGTTTACTATCTATGTTTTCTTTTAGGCATGTTATGGTTTTAGGTCTTACAATAAGTCTTTAATCCATTTTGAGTTTATTTTTGTATATGGTACAAGAAAGTAGTCCAGTTTCATTCTTTTTCATGTAGCTGTCCTGTTTTCCTAACACCACTTATTGAAGACACTGTCTTTCTCCCATTGTATATTCTTGCTTCCTTTGCTGTAGACTAATTGATCATAAAAGTGTGGGTTTATTTCTGAGCTCTCAGTTATGTCCCATTTATCTACATGTCTATTTTAGTGCCAGTACCATACTGCTTTGGCTACTACAGTTTTGTAGTATAGTTTGAAATCTGAGAGCATATCTCCAGCTCTGTTCTTCTTGCTCAAGATTGCTTTGACTATTTGGGGTCTTTTGTAGTTCCATAAAAATTTTAGGATTATTTGTTCTAGTTCTATGAAAAATGTCATTGATATTTTCATAGGGGTACATTGAATCTGTAGATTTTGGAGAGTAGTATAGACATTTTAACAAGACTGACTTTTCCAATCCATCAGCAGAATATCTTTCCATTTGTTTGTTTCATCTTCAGTTTCTTTCATCAACATCTTAGAGCTTTCAGAGTGCAGGTTTTCACCTCCTTAAATTTATTCCTAGGTATCTTCTTTTTGATGCAATTGTAATTGGTCTTGTTTTCTTAATTTACCTTTTTGATAGTTCATTATTATGGTGATAGAAATGAAACAGATTTCTATATATTCATTTTGTATCCTGCAACTTTACTGAGTTCATTTATTTGTTCTAATACCTTTTGGTTGTCAGCTTTAGGATTTTCTACGTACAATATCATGTCATCTGCAAATAGTGAGTTTTGCTTCTACCTTTCCAATTTAAATGACTTTTATTTCTTTTTCTTGCCTAATTGCTGTGGCTAGGATTTCCAAAATTATGTTGAATAAAGATGACAAAAGTGGACATCCTTGTGTTGTTTCTAATCTTAGAAGAAAACTTTTCAGCTTTTCACCATTAAGTGTAACATTAACTGTGGGTTTGTCATGTATGACCTTTATCATGTTGAGGTACACTCCTTCTATATATACTCTGTTGAGAGTTTTATCATACATGGTTGTTGAATTCTGTCAAATGCTTTTCGTGCATCTATTGATATGATTGTATGATTTTTATCCTTCATTGTGTTAATGTAGCATATCACATTAATTGATTTATGGATATTGAACTATCCTCACATCCCTGGAATTAATCCCACTTGATCATGGTGTATGATCTTTTTAATGTATTGTTGAATCCAGCTTATTAATATTTTGTTGAAATTTTTTGCATCTATGTTCATCAAGAATATTGACCTGTAACTTTGTCTATTATAGTTTCTTAGCATAAGTTATTTATTTTAGGGTAAATAGATCTTTGTTTCCATGTTACTCTATGAAGAGTAGATGTCCCACTATCTGGACAAGTTATGAGAACAAAAATTCTACTTTTAACTTAAAGCAAAAGGAATCACCCAGAAGGTGCTTTTACTGTGGCCACAGTTACTCATCATCATCAAAGTTACCAAAGCTATCAAAGCCATGATTTTTTAAAACATATACCATCTGGGGGACCTGGATGGCTCAGTCGGTTAAGCGTCTGACTCTCGATTTTGGCTCAGGTCATGATCTCACAGTCAATGCACATGGGGCTCTGTGCTGGGCATGAAGCCTGTCTAAGACTCTCTTTCTCCCTTTCCGTCTATCCCTCCTCCTCCTCCTCCTCCTCCTTCTTCTTCTTCTTCTTCTTCTTCTTCTTCTTCTTCTCTCTCTCTCTCTCTCTTTCGCCTCTCTCTCTCTCAAAAATAATACACACACACACACACACACACACACACACACACACACACTATCTAACAAGCCCAACTGATGATACTTCACTGAGAAACATGGAGCAATCAGAAGATAATTCCACAAACTCTCATAACCATATCTGCCCACATACCACATAGTTATCTTCCCAAATAATGCTATAGATAAAATCCAGCCTGCCTCCATCTAAAGTCAACCCCTCCTAGGGGCACCTGGGTGGCTCACTAGGTTGAGCAACTGACTTCAGTTCAGGTCATGACCTTACAATTCGTGAGTTTGAGCCCCACATCAGGCTCGCTGCTGTCAGCCTGTCAGTGCACAGCCCACTTCTGACCCTCTGTCCCCCTCTCTCTGCCCCTCTCTTGCTTGCACTCTCTCAAAAACAAATAAACATTTAAAAATACATTAAAGTCAACCCCTCCTTCTTGACACAAGTTCTTATCTCTCCCACTCAAGGACAGTACTTTCTCTTCTATATAATCAATTTTCCACTCTCTATTGGACTATTCCCATCAACATACAAGCATAGTGTTATTCTCTGATCCTAGGAAAAAGCACTTCCTTCTCCAGCTATTACCCCATTTCTTTGCTCCTCTCTGCAGAAAACTCTTCAAAAGAGTTGTCTATACTCATTGCCCCAGTACTCCTCTTCCCAATATTTCTCACATCAACTTCAATCAAACATTTCTCTTCACAGATTTTGTTAAGGTCACCAATAATCTCCACGTTGCTAAACCCAATGATCAATTCTTCTTGTCATACTTGGTGTGGTAATCAACTTCCAAAATGACTCCCACCCTCTGGTACTCATGCCCTTGTGTCATCTCTTCCCAAGAACATCCAGAGGTGATGGTATAACACTTCTAAAAGTAGGTTACAGAAGACCATTACTACCCTCTCAGGTGCTCTTTTACACTCTCTCTATTTCTCTTGGATCACATGAGAAGAAGCTGCTACTATGTCATAAGGCCACTCAGACAGCCTATGGAAGAGCCCACATGGTGAGGAACTGAGATATCTGGACAACAGCCAATGAGGAACTGAGGACTTCCAAAAACTACAAGAATTTGGAGTAGGATTCTCCAGCCCCAGTCTAGACTTGAGATGACAGAAGCCTCAGATGAGAGCTTGACCACAACCTAGTAGGAGATCTTGAGTCAGAGGCACCCAATTTAGCCACTCCCAGATTCCTGACCCTCAGAAACTCTGTGATACAGTAAATGTTTATTATTTTAAGCTACTAAGTTTTGTAGTGATTTGTTACACAATAGGTTACTAATATAACTTGACTTGTCACATCATTTGACACAGTTGATCACTCCTCCCTCCTTGAAACACTTTCTTAAGTTCAGCTTCCATTAAACCACCCTTGGTTTTCCTTCTACCTCACAGATCACTTCCCCTCAACTTCCTTTGCTGATTCTTGTACTTCTGCCCAACTTTTTTAAGTTAAGGAGGCCCAGAGCTAGCCCTGGGTACCTTTTCTTCTATGTCTACACTCACTTTCTTGGTGACCTCATCCAGCTTCATGACTTTAATTATCACCAATTATATGCTGTCAATTCCAAAATTTGTATTTCGGGCCATTTCTCGCTCCCAAATTTCTGACACATATAACCAATTATCTGCATGACTTTTCCACTTAGATATTTAATATTAGCACAAATTCAACCTGATCAAAAGTAAACTCCTAATTTTCCCCACCCAAACTGATTCCATATTCTTCTTTATTGATGGCATTCTCCTAGTTATTCAGACTATCCTTGATTCCTATCTTTCTCTCATACCCCATATCCAATCATCAATGAATCCTATTGATTCCACCTTCAAGAATATGAGATCCAGTTGCTTCTCACCTACCATTGCTACCATTTTGGTTCAAGCCACCATCATCTCTCACCTGGACACAGCAATAGCCTTCTAACTGGTCTCCCTGTTTCCACCCTTGCCTTTCTCCAGTCAGTTTTGGATACAGTAGCCAGTGTGCAGTGTGATTCCCTTAAATAGGCAGATATAATCATTCCTCTCTACTCAAAATCCTGCGACATATCCTCATTTTATTTAGAGTAAAAGCCAAAGCCCTCCCAACAGCCAGCAAAGCCCTACATGGTCTGGCTCTCTCTTACTCCCCTAAATTGGTCTCCTTCTATTCTCCCCTTACTCTGCTCCAGCCACACTGACCTCCATGCTGTTCTTGGAATATGCCACACACACTCCCACAGCATCTGCACTGCTCTTTCTTCTGCATGGAGTGCTCTTCCCCTAAATGTCATTATGATTCAGTTCTTCATCTTAAGTCTTTGCACAAATACCACCTTGTCAATGAAGCCTGTCTTGGCCATCCTATTTAATACTGCATACTGCTCCCACCCCTAGCAGCCCCAAGCCTCCTTATCCTACCTTTATTTTTTCCACAGCACTTAGCATCTTTTAACACACTAGAAACTTTATTCATTTATATTATTGTCTATCTTCCCTTTCTAAAATTTCAACTACAAAGGGCACATATCTTTAATTCACTGTTATGTGAATTAAACATAACATCTTAGGACATCTAAGCCCTTAAGATGGTGCCTGACATATAGATGACACACACACACAAAAAAACCCTTGTTGAATGAATGAATTTATACCTACTATCTATAATTATTATTAAAGCCTCAGAATTTTTTATTATCCACATTTTAGAGATGAGGACACTGAGGAAAAGGGAATTAACATTTCTCAGTCTTACTATGTGCCAGACACTCTACATACGTTATCTTATTTATTCCACCTATTTTTCAAGGCCCAGAGAAGTTAGGTAGCTGTCTAAAGTCACACAAGTGGTGAGGAGTCAATTCCTGATGTGAATTCAAGCCCCTGAGGATACCATTCTTTCAGTAAACACTCCCCATACCCTAGACTGGTCAGGGATCAAAAGTCACATGAAACAACTGTCTTTGGCCCAGAGAATCCACCATATCACAATCCATGGCATCCCTTAAGGGTCCTGTCTGAAGGCCAACAGTCAATCTCTACCTTACTTTCTGTCCCCAGATGCAGGCACCAGTCCCCCCTGTAACACATGGTGACTGACAGAGACACAAACAGCTCCAGCCCCTCAAACCCACAAACCTGGGAAGAGGTTCTTGGTATTCACTTTTCAAAAGTTGTAAACATTTTTTTTCAAACATTTGAAATATCAGGGCTTTCAAAGCCTTTAAGGCCAGGTGAGTACACACTGGCCCACAACTTCTTAATGCCTCCACCAAAAAAGAGCACTAGCCCTTTATCAGTCCAATCCTCAAAGACGTGAAGACAGCATAAAATCAGTGAAGTCACTCACAACCAATGGTAATAAGAATTAAGGCTGTACTGGCTCTTTCAACATGCCAGACCTTCCTGAATGCTTACATACATTACACTTCTTATAATCTTCACAAAAACACTCTAAGGGGGTTACTATTATTAACTCCATTTTATAGACGAGAAAAACTGAGGCATGGGGAGGTTTGGTTAACATTCCTAAGGAACCATAATTAGTAAGAAATAGAGCCAGAATTTGAGCCCAAACAGCCTACCCCCACAGCCTGTATTTAACAGATACACCACACTTCAGCATGAAAGCGAGCAGAACATGTAAACAACACCTGCAGCTGTTGAAGCCTCCAGCACTCCACAGAGCAAATCCATTCATGCTCACAGACAACACCTAGAATGGAAGCAAACTGACATATCTTCTAATAGAGCTATCTACATTTAACTCCCTTCTCATTTCACAAACCCCATCCTTACCTTTCTAAAGAACCAGCCCTCCATCTTCCACTACATCAGTCATTTACTATTCATTGATAAACATGACATTTCAAAATTGCCACCATCACCTACCTATATCTTCAAGCTATCCGTTCTCAGTCTGCTCCCCATTTCAGCCCCTCTCATGACCGGTTTTGTTTTTTGCCAGCTACCCATTAATTAAGGGAAGCTTTCTTTTGCTCCAAGAGCCACAATTTCATATTTGCTTCCAGTGATGGTACTGCTCTGTCTTATTCCTAAAGCACTCCCTTTCAGGAGGCTCATTAATCATTGATCACACATATTTCCACCTGCCTAGCTTTTCCTTCTTTTTTAAACACTGACTGCTTGAGTTTTAGGATTGCATAAATTGCCATTCAGTGGATGTTGGTCGGTCATCCACTCTGTCGCTGACTATAGTGGTGACATCTCTGAAATCTCTCTTTTTGGAAAAGCTATGATTTTACCAAGAAGTGAAAGCAATTTTAAACCTTTTAAGATGTCTAAAGACAGAGTGATCCCTGTGGGCTAGAGGAATCAGAAGGATGGAGGAGGTGAGGATTGAGATGTTCTTAAAGAATAGAAAGAATAGGAAGGTCGTATTTGGCCAAAAGGAAGCTTATATGCAAAGGTAAGAAGGTTGAAGTTAGTAAGGCTTAGTCAAGTATCAGAAAACAGATTTCCAGTGGCAAGGCACCTGGGTGGCTCAGTCAGTTAAGCGCCTGACTCTTAATTTCAGCTCCGGTCAAGATTTCACAGGCTCATGAGATTGAGCCCCACGTGGGGCTCAGTACTGACAGCACAGAGCTTGCTTGGGACTCTCGCCCTCTCTCTCTGCCCCTCCCCACACTCGCCTGTTTTTTTTCTCTCTCCCTCTCAAATAAATAAATAAACATTTTAAAAGATTTTCCCTGTAGAGAAAAATGGGAGGTAAGATCAGAAGATCAGATCATCTTAATGTCGAATGAAAAGACACTGAGATTGTATTCTGGAAGCACCAAACTTCCTGGGCTTTACACCTTCTGTGCTGACCTGCCATGTAATTTTCTTAAGAATAATATTCTGTGCCTATCATCCTAGGGTCAACAAGAGGCTCTCCTTCATTTACCCAGCACTTGGCCCAGGATAGATCTGTCTCTCCACCACACACACACACACACACACACACACACACACACACACCTGTAATCATTAACCAGATTCCTGGGCTATGGCACTTTCTGACAGACAATTTCAGCAGCTTTCTGTTCCACCTAGGAGTCAAACCCAGTCTGCATATATTATTCAACCAGAGCCTTGAAGACATTCCATAAGCCAAGAATTTACTGCACTCTATTTTCCAGACACAGTTCACTACAGGACTGCCTTGGCCCCTAGCCCCACATGTGTCCCGACCCCTACAAGGTGTTTCAGAATACCAGGGGGAGCTTGGTCCACCTGTGACTCATCCCTGAGACACAGGGTCTCCAGGTCCAGGGTCTCCTCAGTTTTCATCTACATGGTGAGTCCTAAGCTGAGCTGGTTCTCACAAAGAATACCCCAGGATACAACTCACAATCCCTAGAGTGGGTTTCTGAACCCAGGCCACTGGGCCTCATCTCTAGACTTCTGGACCCTGCCAGAGAGCATTCCTGGGGCTGTGTGGTTATGACTCCTGCCATGGGCTGAGTTTGTCCCGCTCTGGTTCATATGATGAAGTCCTATCTCTCAATGTGACTACACTGGGAGATAGGGTCATTAGGAAGTAATTAAGGTGTCAGAAAGGATGAGATCGTAAAGTGGAGTGCTGGTCTGATAGGATTAGTTACCTTTTAAGAAAAGACACCAGAGACCTCTTGCTCTCTTTCTCTCTCTCCCTCTCTTTCTGCCATGTGAGGCCACAGCAAGAAGGTGGCTGTCTGCAAGCCAGGAAGAGAGCTCTCACCAGACACCAATTCTGCCAGCACTTTCGTCTTAGACTTCCAGCTCCAGAACTGTGAGAAGTACATGTATGTTGTTTAAGCCACCCAGCCTAAGGTGTTTTGTCATGGCAGCCCAAGCTGACTAAGACAACTCCTATTTCCAGAGTCACACCCAAGTTACAGACCTGGGGCTGCAAACACCCAGTCCTAATATAGTAATGCTGGAAATATCAGCATACCAGATATCTTTATACAATTTCCCCTTTGCTTATTTTCATTGAAGACTCCACATGGTCTCAAACTTTTCTGGATCTCCATCTCTGTCCTCCACCTCTATCTCTGGAAATATCACCACCCTCCTCATTCAAATCCGTTGGTGCCCCCTGTGACTGTCCCTGGACTGATTCACTCATCCGTGCTAATGCAATAGCTAGTAAGTTCTTCCTCCCAAGTAACACATATGCTAAGAGTCTACCAAAGGCAACACTATATATGCCCGAAAATAAAAACATCTTACATTTTACCTGGTAATTTCAGGTGCTTGACAAGCTAATGGTTCCTTAGGAAACCCCAAAGCACAGCCCACAGAACCTTGCCCTAAAAATCTAAAGGTGATCACCCAATAGGGGGACGGGCAAACAGATCATTAGGAATGTCTTGGTTTTTCCAGCTTCTCTCATGGGGTTCTCTAGTGGGCTCCTTCCCCAGCTTGGAAAGAGAAAGGCCAGACTTCACAAACAGCAACACAAGTCACCCAGAGTTTCCCAGATACCTCTGGCAGCAAGGACTGAGCAAGAAAGGGTGTCAGTAACCACCCTGATATGTACTGGTGGGCCACAAATGACTGGCCATCACAGCTGCCAGCTTGTTAGCCCCTGTGGCCAGCCCTTATCCCACCCCATGTGCATACCAGACCTCAGATTGGGTAGGAATAAATTGACCCTGCTCTGTAATCCTGACCTTGCCTTCCTCCACTTCTCTCTATAAATAGACAGATTGCCCTTTGAAGCAGATCAGTGCCAGCCCCCAGCCACACACATCCAACCTCCCCCATCCCCAGTGCCTAGCCCCTAGCCTCCATCTCTACCTAAGCACAGGGAGTCAGGGTGAGTGGGGAAGCTGCCTCAAAGAGAAGACAATGAGGAGTCTTGTGGAAACCATCCCTGATGACATAGTTGGGGTATTTTTTTTTCATTTTGGTAACATTGACATACATAAAATTCACCACTTAAAAGTATACAATTCAACAGCATTAAGCATATTCACAATGTTGTGCAACCATCACCAAGTTACAGAACTTTCTCATTACTTCAGAGGAAACTACTCATTAAGCAGGCTTTTGCCAATCCCCCTGCCCCAGCTCCTGCAACCACTAATCTGCTTTCGGTCTCTACAGATTTGCCTATTTTGGGTATTTCATATAAACAGAATCATACAGTATGTGTCTTTTTGCCTTTAGTTTCTATGATGATGTTTTGAATCTGTCTTTATGCGTGTCTGATAGACCCAAACATCAGCCATAGACAACCTTGGGAAACATGGCCCACCTGCCTCTAGACATAGAAGGTCAGCACCCCTCAGCCTAAGCACCCCAGTCAAGGTCCTGTGAAGCTTCAAGAGATATAAATCAAAGGTGAAGGCACAGCTTGCCCAAATGAAAGTCTTCAGCTTAAAGGAAATAACAGAAAGGCAAAGGAAAGGCCCAGGACAGGCAAGGAAGGCTTCATGGAAGGAGCAGCACTGCTCTGTCCTGGAAAAATGGTCAGGACCACAGGGACAGCATTTAACCCTAACATGTGCATGCTCCCAAAACTCTACCTCCACCTCCGACTTTGCCCCTTAACTTCTGATTTGTGCATCCAGCTACCCACACGGCATCTCCACTTGGGTGCCTGATAGGCGTCTCCAAATTAACACTTTTGACTTCCCTGCTCTTTACATTCTTACAAATCTGCTTTTCCATCATTGTCTCTTGTCTCAGTAAATGGCACCGCTGTTCACCCAGGTGCTCAAGTCAAAAACCTTGGGAATCATCCTTGATTTCCCTCTTTCTTTCCTTAACACCCCACATTCAATCCATCAGCAAACTTACTGGCTCCATCTTCAAATATATCTAGACCATTTCTCAACAACAGCATCAATGCTAAGCTGCAACAAGCCACCATCATCTCTCACCTACACTACTGCAACAGCCTCCCAACCCACCTCTTGGCTTCCACCCCTGTCCCCCTAAAGGCTATTACTTACAAACAATTAGCATGATTTTTTCATAATGTATTGTTCAAAACGTTCCAATGACTTCTCATCACATTTAGAATAAAATGTGTAACTTCAGCCATCACCTGCAAGCCCACCATGATTGGTTGCTAATTGCTTCCTTTATTGCTATCCCTCTTCCTTTATTCACTGTACTTCAGCTACACTGTCCTCCTTGCTCTTCCTAGAACATCTCCTGCCTCAGGGCCTTTGCACTTGCTGTCTTCTCTGACTAAAACACTCTTCCCCATGATACCTGGCTTGCTCCTCTATTCAGATCTTTTTCATGTCACTTCCACAGAACAGAATACCTTCTAAAACTTAAACACCCCCTTTCATTGTGTTTTATTTCTTTACAGTGTTTTATTTTTCCAAGAACTAATAATTAACTTGGCAAAATAATGTATACACATATACACACATAAATGTTATTTTCACAAAATTGATCATTACTTGGTAACAAATAAATATACACAATATGTACATACACACATATAGATGTATGTACCTTCCCCATTAGACTATAAACTCCATGAGGGCAACTTGTTTACCTTATTCACCACTGTATCTTCAATGTACACGATAGTGTCTGGCATATAATAGAAACTTATTCAATACTTTTAGTAAAAAAATGAACATGAATGAGTGTAAATTGGGTATGACGGGGCCACAAAGAGAGCATTTCTGCTATAAGAAGTCAGGGAGTGGGAGGAAACAGACCTCTTCTTCAAACTCCTTACCTTAAGGTGATAAAGGTCTTCATTACCTAGCCCCTCCCATATTTCTGACCTCACACATTTCATTACATCCAATCCATGGTGCCCTGGTCACTTGCCCAGCCCCCATACACTCTGCACACAAAACTGCTGCTTCCTGTTTCCCAGACAGCCAGGCTCTTGTACCCCTCTACATTTTATACTGCTCCCTCTGTTTTCATTTCCCTTCACACTTTTGTTCTCCTGCCATTGCCTGCTCACCTTCCAAGCTTGGCCTGGGATGTGAACAGCCTTCCTAACAGCCCCAGGAAGAGCTGGCTGCTATCCCCTGCTCTGCCCCCACCCATGGTACACAGAGTTCTAATAGCACATATCACACTGCATTATAATGACCTGTTTACATGTTTACCTCCCTTATTAGACAGTGAGCCCAAGGGAAGGGATCCCATTTTTACATTTACATTAATATCCTGCTTTACATTTAAATGTCTCTTCCCTTGCACAGAACTTGGTTATTACCAGGTATCTCAATCCTTGATGAATAAATGATTCAACCAATTAACCAAACTAGAATTCCTCTTAAGTTCACCAATCTTTGCTAATGGCATCCCTCTGTCTAAACCAATTATGACTCTCAGAAAGCCACAGAATTGTCACTGGTGTTAAAAGTGAAGCAAATCTTCAGACACTTTCTATGTGTATTTCAGGGCTTAGTATGAGTATTTCACAGCTCCCTCATACCTAACTGAATAAACTCATGAACAGCCTTTAAGGTCTTCCATAATCTGGCCTCAACCTGCCTTTTTTTGACTTAACCCCTACCTAACACCCATCACGGTCCTTACATTCCAACAAACCAAAGTTCTCGTCTTTCCCAAAATGTACACTTTCCAATATCTCTGCTTTTCCATTGGTTGAGAATCTTCTTTCTTCTCTCCCATCACTGCTTTTTGAGATTCTACTCAACTTCAACACTATTTATTCGTTCATGCCACAGGGATTCACTAAGTGTGAACTACGTCTGGCATCATCCTAAGTGCTGGAGACATTTATAACAGTTCACGCAGCTGAATGGGACACATAAGTCTCCTTCCTTCATGGGGCTTTCCTTTCAAGTGAATATCTACACACTGCTTTCACGGAGTTTATAATCTAGTGGGGAATAAAAATGTATGGGCTGGGGGTGGGGCTGAGAGGAGTGGGTGTGTTTGCCAAGCAATGACTAACTATATAAAAAAGAATATTGATTAAGCTGTGTAGTGAAACAGAATGTGATAGGAAAGGGGCACTCCTCAGCTTGGGTGGTCATAGAGGGCCTTCCTGTGGAGGTAATATGTGAGCACAGACCTGAATGAACTCAGGAAAGACAACTAATAAATAGCAAACAAATAAATAAGTTTGATTATGATAAGCACCACAACAAAATGCCAGGGTGATATCACAGAGTAGTCATCTGTAAGGTGAGTGCAGCTACTTTAAATGGGGTGGCACCTGGGTGGCTCAGTTGGTTGAGCATCTGACTTTGGTTCAGGTCATCATCTCATGAGTCATGGGTTCAAGCCCCGTGTCGGGCTCTGTGCTGACAGCTCAGAGCCTGGAGCCTGTTTCGGATTCTGTGTCTCCCTCTCTCTCTCCCCTCCCCTGTTCTCTCTCTCTCTAAAAAATAAATAAACTTTAAATAAATAAATAAATAAATAAATAAAGTGGTCAGGTAAGGCCCCCTGGGGAGATACCATTTGAGCTAAGACTGAAGGATGCAAAGAAGGAGCCAACCATGAAAGTGACCAAGGGATGCCTATTCCAGAAAGAGAGGACATTATCCAAAGGAGTACGGAAAGAAGAGCCTGGGATACTCCAGGACCAGAAAGGAGACTGGCAGAGCAGGCCTGCTAGGAGGAAAACAGGTTGGTACAAGGCAAGGATGGACAGGTGGTCAGGGGCAGATCAGGTGAGGCCCTGCAGGCAATGGCAGAGAGCTGGGAGTATGCCAGTCTTCACCTACTTTCTGTCAATCTATTTCTACCATTCAGCCTTTCTCAAGGTGTCTTAATAATGGAAGACTAGTATACAGGAAGAAGAGAGAGGCCGGAGTATTCCCCTCTTCTTGGTTTCAACTGGCATTTTACAACAACGGTGGCATCTCCTTTGTCCTTGCAGCTTCCCACAAGACATCCCCTTCCTCTAAGGTCACAGCTCCCACCAGGCAGGATGCATCATGGTTGAGCAGCTTCTAGGTTCTGGGGTTTGGGTCCTACCAACCTAGAGTTAGAAGCGGTTTCCTGCTCTGGTTGCCTCCCATCCTCTATTTCATCTATGCAACAAAATCTTATATTAATATTCCTTGTTTGAAATATCTAAAATTGTTCTCTTCCCCAAGGAGCAGGTGGCAGCAGCTTGTGTAGCCATGGCCAGGATTAAGGCTCAATACCTTCATAGCAAGAAGAGGGAGCTGTCTAAACAGCTAGAAAACCTGAAGATAGAACTGTCCCAGCTGTGTGTCACCAAAGTGACAGGCCACACAGCTTCCTTCCAAACTCTCCAAGATCTGAGTTGTTAGCAAATCTATTGCCCATGTTCTCACTGTCATTAACCAGACTCAGAAAGGGAACCTCAGGAAATTGTACAAGGGAAAGAAGTACAAGCCCCTGGGGCACCTGGCTAGTTCAGTCAGTTAAGCATCCAATTCTTGGTTTTGGCTCAGGTCACGATCTCACAGTTTGGCTCAGGTTTGAGACCCACATCAGGATCTGCACTGACAGCAAAGGGCCTGCTTGGGATCTGTCTCCCTCTCTCTCTGTTCCCCCCCTACTTTCTCTCTCTCTCTCTCTCAAAAATAAAGAAACATTAGAAGAAGAAGAAGAAGAAGAAGAAGAAGAAGAAGAAGAAGAAGAAGAAGAAAAAGCCCCTGGATCTGCAGCCCAGGAAGACATATGCCAGGTGCTGCCAGCTGACCAAGCACAAAGAGAACCTGAAGACCAAGAAGCAGCAGCAGGAGGAGAGGCTGTTCCCACTGCAGGAATATGTGGTCAAGGTCTGAACACTGGCATCAATAAAATGCAAACTGGAAAAAAAAACAAACCTGTGAAAAAATATTTCACTGACTAATATAAGAAGCCACATAGGTTTTGTGAGCAGAGGAGTGCCAGGATCTTGAATTACCTTTTGGGGAGATTACTCTGGCTGCTGCAAAAAAACTGTTGATAGGCTAGGAAAATGAGCAGAATTTTAAGCCACCTAGAAAGTTCTTTCAACAGTCCCAGCAACAGGTGGTTGTGTCCAGGGTTTCAGTGGTGACAGTGAATAGAGTGAAATGGACAGAATCAAGTTCTATGCTGGAGATAGATGCTAAGCAAACCAGCAACAGATTGGATGTCAGAGAAGAGGAAAAAGAAGCATCAGTAATGACTCCTCTGGAATTTTGGTTTGACCACCTGGGTGGAAAGTATAGAGATGGAAAGATAAGGGCAGGGGAAGTTTGGAGGTCAAACAGCATGTCAAATTATCTCCTGCTTCATGAAGCTTCTAGTTACCCTCTCAGTAGGAAGCAATTTCTCCCTCCCTTGTAAAAACAGCATAGTGGAATAATATAATTAAATAGCTACATGTCCATTTGACTTACTTCCCTTGCTAGATTGTAATTTGTCGTGGCTCACCATATCTTGTTCATCTTTGTGACTTCCACAGGACCTAGGGCTCTCAGACGTGGAGCCACAGGGCCAAGCACTGAGCTGGCAGCCTAAGAGAATCACCTCTAAGCCAGAGACACCAAGTTCTAATCTCTTATTATACAAAAGGGTATGGCTTTCAGCAACCACTTTGAGCCCGTTATATCTTTCCCCAACTCATAAATTAAACGCATTCCCCTGTTGATGGGTAGCTGTCACTGACCTTCATGCCCATATTGCTTTTCTGAAGGAATAGAGTGCATGACTATTCTTTCCAGCAGGAAGGACACACAGAGACTCAACAAATAGCTACTGAACTGAATCAAACTGGCACCACCAAACACCACGAACAGCATGGCTTCTTTTATTTATTTATTTTTTTAAATTTTTTTTTCAACGTTTATTTATTTTTGGGACAGAGAGAGGCAGAGCATGAACGGGGGAGGGGCAGAGAGAGAGGGAGACACAGAATCGGAAACAGGCTCCAGGCTCCAAGCCATCAGCCCAGAGCCTGACGCGGGGCTCGAACTCACGGACCGCGAGATCGTGACCTGGCTGAAGTCGGACGCTTAACCGACTGCGCCACCCAGGCGCCCCAAGCATGGCTTCTTTTAAAAGCTCTCTCAACTTTCTCCAGTTTCCTAACCTCTCATTTCTGGCCATCCCTGAATTCACTGAAGCCAATCCCCACAGTGACATGAATGGCCGCAGGAACGCTGGGTCCATAACTGATCCTCTTCCCTTGGGAAGGTGAGGCAAATCCCCTGGGCGCTTTGCTCATCTGAACAAAGAACACAACAGTCCTGCCCTGTCTCCTGCTTCTGAGAGCCACTGTAAGGAGTGGCCATCATTTATGCAGAGGGGGAGGCCTCAAGAAGGAGTCTCCTGGAGAAATGGAAAACAACAAGCGTTCTGCTTCTCACCTCTCCCATCCCAATACAGAGTCTGCCTCTCCTAATATCATCTTTCTTGTGGCTGCAGCCACTTCAGTCTCTTCCTTCAGTTCCTTCCACTGCCTCTTCATTTATTTTTTGAATTAATTGTAAGCTCTGTGTCCTCACTTGAAGTGCTCTTTAGATCCTACATGCATCCCATCTCATTTCATTCTCCCTCTGGACGCCCTCTGCTCTAAAGCAGGACTGATATCATCCCCACAGCCCAACAGCAAATATTCACCAAGTACCCACTCTGGATGAGACACTGTGCCAGACAGTGTTGATGCAAATGAGAGACATATCCTCCCACAGCTGAGTCTGTCTGAGGACACAGGACAAAAAGTAAGATTCCCTCACTATGCAGGCAGGACCACTACTTTGGGCCTCCCTGTGATACACAACTACACAAGATTTCATGCCATTTCTGCCCAGGATGCTAATTCTCCACATCTCTACATAAAGCTGATCTGTTTTTTTCTGGGTGCTTGCTCTGAGGAGAAACTAAAAACGGCCAGCCAAGAGGACTGGGGCTTGATATCCCATCCACCAAGAAATCATTAAAAGAACTCTGGGAGCCTAGTAGAGAAGAGAAGACTGGGATATCATCAAATACTCAGGGGTATTCATGTGAAGGAGGGATGATGAGGCTGGGCTTATCAGGTCCCCAGAGGAAGGCCAGAAGCCAGGAGTGAAAGCTCCCATGGGCAGATTTTAGTTCAGCCCAGTGAAGTATGTTCCAATAGTCAGAAGGGCCTGAGGACAGGAGGACAGCCTCAAGTGGCAATGAGGCTCCTGTCACTGCAGGTGACAACAACCGAAGGGACACTGAGAAAATATAAGCACTGACTAAATGATATTTGCAACAGTCTGTCGTTAATTCTATGAAAATACATTCTCCAAGTGGGAACTGAGACTCTGCCAGGGCAAAATCTTCATTCCATCACTAAAATTACCACGTCCCTTATCTTCTATGTACTCTGAAAATGGGGCAACACTATCTGTACTTCCAGAGAGAGAAGAACTAGCCCTGGGCTAATCACATGAGAGAACTCAGGTGGGAGCTTCACACATCTTTGGCTCTGGTGACTGAGGGAAGCAAGAAAAGTGGTGGATCATTGATTATCCCCAAATCAATTGAAAGCATAAGAACATTTTCTTTTATGCTTCAAGCTGAAAACATAAGCGTGGAAATAAGACCCTTTCCCAATCAGTTTTAAGCTGTAAACCCCAGTGGGAAAGTGATTTGACTGTCAAGAGAAAATACAGGAATGGAAAGCAAGCCCCCTGTCACCATAAGGCTTTTAGAAGAGCAACCCAACAGTTCTTCTGGGTGGCAACAAGGCGCCATGAAGTGACATCTTGCCTTTCCATGAAGAAGCAGAGAATCCCTCTACCTCACTTCATTCACAGAATTGAAGTGTCCAAGGGGTGGACAAGTGAGAGATTCTGGCAGGACTCTGAGAGGCCATGCAGGTTGGCTTCTCAGGCAGATGTCCCCCATGCACATTCAGGGGGCTGGGATATACAAATCTAATGGGGCAGCCCATAGACCAAGCTAGTGTCTGCATCCTTGAGCTTTTTACCCATAATCAGCCCAAGAAGGAAAACAAGAGTCAATCCCAAAACAAAAATTACTCAGTGAACAGAGGCTATGTGCCCTGCCATAGGATAAAAACAAAAGCCAAGAGTAGTCCTCAGTCTGAGAGTGTGAAGGAAGAAGGCAGACACACATAAGAACCTGTAGGAAGTTGCTATCCAATTAACTGGGAGATTTGATTGGTACCTCGGGCCTCAGTGGTTGGGAAAGGCTTCACAGGAGCAGAAGGCCACGTGGCGGTGCAGTGCAGAAAACATGTGGTTGTAATTCTGGATATGATTTGAAAAGATGATTCAGATATGCACTGTCCAATAAGGTAGCTTTTAGCCACGTGTGGCCATTTAAATTTAAATAAAATAAATAAAATTCAGTTCCTTAGGCACAATAGTCCATATTTCAAGTGTGCAAAAGTTACCATGCTTAGTTGCTACCATATTGGCCATCGCAGAATCTCCACCATCACAGAAAGTTCTGTTGGACAGTTCCAATACAAATTGTCCTTACCTTCAGTGGTCTTCAAATGCCCTGAATGAATTCTGGACTCACTGCGGTGGCTTAGATGGCCGTTATGGATTGGTCCCTGCCTGGGTCTCAGGCCTCATTTTTGCCACTCTGGACCCATACACCATATGCACTAGCAGTGAATAAACTCTTTTCCTTCTTTCTCACAAGCTCCTCCTCTGCAACAGCTAGCTGAACCATTTCCCCTGACCCTTTTGGCCAAACTAATTTCTTCTCATCCTGCTGGGTTCAATCAAAACACCTCTTCTCTGGGGTCCCTCTAGACCCTTTAGGTGAGGCAAGATTACCTGCTTTGCAATCTCAGAGAAGGCTGTGCTTTGCCCATCATATCCCCACTATCAGTTGTTCACTGGTGTATCCTAAGTCTGTAGAACATTGCCTGGCTCACAGTAAGCTCTCTTTAATTATTTGTTGAATGAACAACTAAATAATTCTTTGTCAGAATTCCTTGTATCATTGTTTGTCAACCATCATAGTTTGCAATTACACAATGGCAGGGAACTTTTTTATCTCATTCATCACCTTATTTCAGTCTCTTCAATATAATAGATAATCAAAATT
Source organism: Prionailurus viverrinus (assembly GCF_022837055.1). NCBI lineage: Eukaryota > Metazoa > Chordata > Mammalia > Carnivora > Felidae > Prionailurus > Prionailurus viverrinus. The sequence goes on from NC_062577.1 coordinate 24,285,562, forward strand.
ATTAAGGAATTATGGTAAAAGAAAGGAAGGGAAGAAAAGAGAAAGGGGGGTACAAGAAAAGGAGGGGAGGACAAGCGTAAGGAAAATAAAAGGAAGAAGTAGGTGAGTAAGTGATGAATGCAAAGCTTATACCTTAGGAGACAGGAAAAATGATAATGTTATTGAGAAACAGAATAGCTGGGGAGCTAATGGCACACAGCAGTCAAGCTTTGACTGTACAATGCTGGAACAATCATTTTCCCATCACCAACTCAAGGACAAGCTTATAAAGACTCCCTGAATAGCCCCATCCTTGCCACCCCCACTCCCCAACCCACTGGAATGAGAAACAGAAGTGAAAATTAAGCTTTTTATTACAATTAGCAGCCTAACACAGGCATCACCTGTCTTGCTGAAATGTGATATTTCATCTGAGACACTCATAATCATAGCCCAATGGGGGAGACTGTGAATCAATTCACTCCCTGGTTTTCAACAGCTTTATATGAAATGATCTTTATTCTTTACACTTGCTAGTTATCCCCAAGGAATTCAAGGCAATTTACAAACTTTTAATTCTTCAGACACTCTGGGAGTGAAGGAAGTAAAAGCCTAGAATTTATAGATATGGGAGAAAACCATGTCACAGGATTAAGTACTCAGACAGGGGAGACTCATCTGTTCCCAGATCCCACCCTTTTGAAGATGAACAGAAGGGCATTATAGTGATATTCCTAAAAGCCATCTGAGCTGAGTTTGACATGGAAATGAGGCTGGAGAGGCTGAAAGTGAGTAAGGTGTGAGGCAGTATTAACAGGTATGGGCATAATCAATGATAAAGAGGAAAGACATGAAGGTGTGAAGACAGAGGCACAGAATAGAACTTAGAAAGGCCTGGAAGGGCCCTGAGCCAGAAGCACTTGGAGTCAGGATCACCCAAACAAAGAAGAAGAAACAGGATGCTGAAGAGAGCATATATTAAAAAAAAAAAAAAAAGCAAATCCTGAAATCATAATTTTATAGGTAAGGAAGTCAATAACAAGAGATAATAACAAGTGATTTGCCCAAGCCTACAGAGTGAGCTAGGATGGAGAGGAAATCAGAACCCTGAGCAGTTTCTTCTACCCTGAGTAGGAAAAGGAGGTAGTGTTTGCCTCATGGCCTTTTGTTCATCACTTCCCTCCGAGAAAATAGGATGGGGGGCAAAACTGGGAGCTTAAGGGAGGTGAAATAAGATTAAATTGTCTATTCAGGAATGACACTAGATAATTAGGTTTGATATTAGATATTGGGTTTGTCCAGCCACATTGCTTTCCAGTTGAAGATGCATACCATATGAATTTTTAGTGTAGGTATATCAGCAGGTATCCCTCATTTTATGGAACAGATATTATATCTCAGTGTCTTAACACAGTAAATATGTATTTCTCATGCACTTTACCATGTTGTGCAGGTAGGCCAAGAACTCTGCTCAATCCAGTCACTCAGAGACCAGACTCCTTCCATTAAAAGCTGTGCTATCCAGCATGGTAGCTACTAGCCACTTGTAGCCATTTAAATTAACTAAAATTAAATAAAATTAAAAATTCAGTACCCCAGTCCTGTTAGCTGTATTTGACGTGCACAGTAAATGCATGGCTACCATATTGGATAGCAGAGCTCTAGAACATTTCATCACCACAAAAGTTCTACTGGATAGTGCTCCTCTAGACTGGATCTCTGGCATTCAGCCAGCACACAAGAAGAGAAAAAGCATAGATGATAATGCAGGAAGGGCCAGACCTAGCCAGCCATTACTTTTGCCCATATTCCACTGGCCAGGGCTCCATTTTACATCCATACCTAACTACAAGGGAGAAGAAAGACAGAGAAATGTAGTCAAGCTATATGCCCAGGAAGAGGAGGAAATGAGCTTATTGAGTATTTACCAGTTTCTGCCACAGATATATTCTAGCAAATTCCTAAAATAAAAAATTAATTTCCCAACTGAGCTCTGTAATAAAATCAGAATAATGATCCTAAAAAGAGAATATCTCCCCATAGACTATTTTAAATTTTAAACAAGGAAGAGTTAGGATGGTGGTCAGGCTCATACTCAGAATTGTAGTTCTCTAAGGGCATTTTGCCACAGACATACTTTCCTAATTCTAGCACCCCCAAGTGCTCCATTTATTCCCTTTATTTCCTTTCTGTCCCCACCTCCACTCCTACTCCATCATTTATACCTGGCGTAGAGATACTATAATCAAAATTCACAGGGGAGGCAACAAAGAAAAGATAAACAAGTAGGACTACATCACACTATAAAGCTTCTGCACATTAAAGAAAACCACCAACAAAATGAAAAGGCAACACTGAATAGGAGAAAATATTTATAAATCATATATCTGATAAGGGGTTAATATCAAAAATATAAAAAAAAAACTCATACAACTCAAAAGGAAAAAAGAAACCACTCTAACCAAAAAATGAGCAGAGGATCTAAACAGGAATTTTTCCAAAGGAGATACACAAAATGGCCAACAGATAAATGAAAAGGTGCTCAACCTCACTAATCATTTGGGAAATGCAAATCAAAACCACAATGAGCTATCACCTCACACCTGTTAAAATGGTTATCATTAAAATAACAAGAAATAATAAGCCTTGGCAAGCATGTGGAGAAAAGGTAACCTTTATACGAAGTTGGTGGGAATGTAAATTGGAGTAGCCACCATGGAAAATAGAATGGAGGTTCCTCAAAATATTAAAAGTATGATTACCATATGATCCAGCAACTACGCTACTGGGTATTTATCCCAATGGAATGAAATCACTCTTTTGAAAAGATATCTACACCTTCATGTTCACTGCAGCATTATTTACAATAGCCAAACATGGAAATAACCCAAGTGCCCATCAACAGATGAATAAATAAATAAAATACGGACTTCTGAGCCAAGATGGTGACATAAGAAAACCCTGAACTCACCTTCTCCCTAGACACACCAAATCCACACCTATATATAGAACAGTTCCTCCTGAAGAACAGAGGGCTGACTTAATAGCTTCTGTATAATGAAAGACAGACTACAGAGAGAATGGCAAAAGAGACAGAGGTAACAAAGGAAACCTTCATCCCCAACATTGCAAACTGCAGTGGGGAGGAATAGTACTAAGAGACTGTGAGTAGATTCACTTGCCCCAGGGCACAGAAAAAAAAAATGCCGCAGTTTGAATTTAAGAAACAAAACAGATGAACATAGTGAGGGGGAAACAAAAGATGCAAATCAGGAAACAGACTCTTAACTATAGAGAACAAACTGAGGGTTGTTGGAGAGGAGGTGGTCAGGGAGACCTGTTAAATAGGCGATGGGTATTAAGAAGGGTACTTGTGATGAGCACTGGGTATTGTATGTAAGTGATGAATCATTAAATTCTACACCTGAAACTAACTGGAATTTAAATATAAATATGGGGGGGGGGAATAAAAGAAAATAAAAGGGCAACTAAAATATAAAGGAACCAGCCCTAGAACTCTGCCAAATGTGGGGTAGCTGCTAGAACTCTCTTCAGGTTGAAGAAGTTGGTGGGAGCCACAGTTTACATTTCCCCTCTACCTTGACAGTATGGATGGGAGCAGAGACCAGCCAGCCTAGCACCTCGGTGAGCCACAGGCCTCTAGGCCACACTAACCCAATCCTCCTATCACAGTGGCCCCAGTGCAGGAAACCCCTGGTCAGTGCTCTCTACAGCTCCAGCCAGATCACCAAGATGACCCAGGCACAAAGCATTCCAGAACCACTCCTAGCTCATACCACTTCAGCTCCAGACAAGTAACAAGGACATCTTCAATACAGAGTGCCAGGACCCCTCAACCCACACCCTACTTCACCTCCAGCTACCCCACCAGGACACCCCATGCACAGAGTGCCACACAACACCCTAGCCTGTATCTATGTCAGCTTCAACTGTCCTCCCAGGATATCTTCTTCATGGAGAGCCCCAGCACTCTACCAGCATGTACCCACTTGAAGTTCAGCTGTCCTGCCAGGGAACCCTCGGGCCACCCTGGCCCATGCCCACTTCAACTCTAGTCATCCTACCAGGGCAACCACAGCATGAAGTGCCCCAGAATCCACAACCCAAGTCAGCCACAACTCCAGCCAGCCAGCCAAAATTACCAGGCACACACAGTCTGCACAGGGGTGACCATACACCAGACAATTTCTTCAAGTTTAGGAGAAGTAGCTCTTCTGCCTAATTAATAGAAACAAACACAGAAAGTCAAGCAAAATGAGACAGAAGAATACATACCAAATGGAAAAAAAAAAAACAAGACAAAACCTCAGAAAATAAGCTAAATGAAATGGAGATAACCAACTTACCTGATAAAGATTTCAAAATAATGGTCATAAAGATGCTCACTGGAGTGGAGGGAAGAGTAGATGAACATAGTGAGTACTTCAAAAAAGACAAAACACATATAAAAAAGAACCAATAGTAGTTGAAGGATACAAAAACTGAAATGAAAAATACACTAAAGGGACTCAACAGTAGATTAGAGGATGCAGAAACAGATCAGTGATCTGGAAAACAGGGTAATAAGAATCACCCAAGCTTAACAGCAAAAAGAAAAAAGAATAAAACAAAATAAGAATAGATCTCTTGAACATCAAGCAAACAAACATTTGCATTATAGGTGTCCCAGAGGAAAAAGAAAAAGAAAAAGTGGCAAAAAAAAAAAGTTCTTTGAAAAAATAATAGCTAAAAACCTCCCTAACCTGGGGAAGGAAACAAACATCCAGATTCTGAAGTACAGAGAGTTCCAAACAATATGAACCCAAGCAGGTCCACACCACAACACATATTAATGAAAATGTCAAAGTTAAAGATAAAGAGAATTTTTAAAGCATCAAGAAAGAAGCAACTAGTAAACCACAAGGAAAACCCCATAAGGCTATCAGTTAGGTTTTCAGCAGAAACTTTGCAGGCCAGAAGGGAATGGCATGATATATCAAAGTGCTGAAAGGAAAAAAAAAAAACCTACAACTAAGAATACTCCACCTGACAAGGTTATCTATGACAATTGAAGGAGAAGTAAAGAGTTTCCCAAACAAAAGTTAAAGGAGTTTATCACCACTAAACTGGCCTTATAGGAAGTGTGAAAGAGACTTCTTTAAGTGGAAAAGAAAAGCCTATAATTAGGAATAATAAAATTATTACACAACAAGAGGATATAACAGTTGTAAATATCTAATGTACTCCATACTGGAGAACTTAAACATATAAAGCAAATATTAATAGACATAAAGGAGAAAACTGACAGTATTACAATAATAGAAGGAAACTTTAACTCACATCAATTGATACATCATTCAGACAAAAAAATCAATAAGGGAACAGTCTGTGAATATCACATTAGACAAGGTGAACTTAACAGGTATATACGGGTATATATCCCAAAACAACATAATACTAATTCATTTCAAGTGTACATGAAACAGTCACCAGGATAAATCATATGTTAGGCCGCAAAATAAATCTCACTAAATTTAAGAAAACTGAAATCATATCACACATTTTTTCCAACTACAATGGTAGTTGGAAACAAGAAAAAAAAAACTGGAAAAAAACACAAGCACATGCAAGTTAAACAACATGCTACTAAGCAACCAGTGAGTCAATGAAGAAATCAAAGAGGAAAGAAAAAATACATGGAGACAAATGAAAATGAAAACAGTATAGTCCAACATCTTTGGGACACAGCAAAAGTAGTTCTAAGAGAAAAATGTGTAGTGATATAGGCCTGCCTCAAGAAACAAGAAAAATTTCAAATAAACAAGCTAACCCTACACTTCAAGGAACTAGAAAAGAACAAACAAAACCCAAAGTTAGCAGAAGGAAGCAAATAATAAATGTAAGAGCAGAAATAAATGAAATGGAGATTTAAAAAAACAATAGAAAAAATCAATGAAACCAAGAGCTGGTTCTTTGAAAAGATAAAATTGATAAATCTTTTACCAGACTCATCAAGAAAAAAAGAGAGAGAACCCAAATAAATAAAATCAGAAATCAAAGAAGAGAAATCACCAACACCACAGAAACATAAAAGGCTATAGGAGACTACAATGAAAAATTATATGCCAACAAATTGAACAACCTAGAAGAAATGGATAAAATCCTAGAAGCATACAATCTTCCAAAACTGAATCAAGAGAAATAAAAAATATGAACAGGCCAATTGGCCTAGTAACAAAATTGAACTGGTAATCAAAACTCTCCCAACAAACAACAGTTCAGGACCAGAGGGATTCATAGATAAATTCTACCAAACATTTCAAGAAGAGTTAATACCTATTCTCCTCAAACTATTCCAAAATATAGCAGAGGTAAAAAAAAGCTTCCAAATAAATGCATTCTATGAGGCCAGCATTACCCTGATAGGAAAAGAAAGAAAGAAGAAAGAAAGAAAGAAAGAAAGAAAGAAAGAAAGAAAGAAAGAAAAGAAAAGAAAAGAAAAGAAAAGAAAAGAAAAGAAAAGAAAAGAAAAGAAAAGAAAAGGGAGAGATAGAAAACTACAGGCCAGTATCTCTGATGAGCACATATGCAAAAATCCTCAACAAAATATTAGCAAACCACATTCAACAATAAATTAAAAGGACCATTCACCACAATCAAGTGTGATTTATTTCAGGGATGCAAAATGATTCAATATCCATAAATCAATCAATACGATACACATTAACAAAATGAAAGATAAAAATCATGTGATCATATAAATAGATACAGAGAAAGTATTTGAGAAAAGCAATATCTGTTCATGGTAAGAACTCTCAACAAAATGGGTTTAGAGGGAACATACTTTAACATAATAAAGGCCATAAATGAGAAACTCACAGCTAACATCATATTCAGTGGTGAGAAACTGAGAGCTTTTCCTCTGAGATTAGAACAAGATATGGATGTCCATTCTCACCACTTTTATTCAACATGGTCCTGGAAGTCCTGGCCACAACCATCATACAAGAAAAAGAAATAAAAGGAATCCAAGCTGGGAAAGGATAAGTTAGACTGTCCTTATTTGTCACTATTTGCAGATGACATGATTCTACACATAGGAAACCCTAAAGACTACCAAAAAAAAAACTATTAGAAGTAATTAATTTAGCCAAGCTGCAGGATATAAAACTAATATACAGAAATTTGTTGCTTTTCCATAAACTCATAACAAACTATCAGGAAGAGAAATTAAGAAAACAATTCCATTTAAAATTGCATCAAAAGAAATAAAATACCTAGGAATAAGTTAACCAAGGAGGTGAAAGACCTGTACTCTTAAAACTATGAAAGACACTGAAGATAATATAAACAAATGGAAAGACCTACCATGTCCATGGATTGGAATAATCAATATTGTTAAAATGTCCATACTACCCAAAGAAATCTACAGATTCAATGCGTTCCCTATCAAAACACCAACAACAGTTTTCACAGAACTAGAAAAAATAATCCTAAAATTTCTATGGAACCACAAAAGACCACAAATTATCAAAACAATCTTGAGAAAGAAGAATGAAACTTAAGGTATCACAATCCCAGATTTCAGTATATACTACAAAGCTATAGTAATAAAGAAAAGTATGGTGCTGACAAAAATAGACATATAGATGAATGGGACAGAACACAGAACCCAGAAATAAACCTGTTTATTTGGTCAACTAATCCATAATAAAAGAGGCAAGAATATACAATGGGGAAAAGACAGTCTCTTCAATAAATGGTGCTGGGAAAACTGGATAGCTACATGCAAAAGAATGAGACTAGATCATTTTTATATACCATACACAAAAATGAACCTCAAAATGGATTAAACCCCTAACTGTTAGACATGAAAACACAAAACTCCTAGAAGAAAACATAGGCAGTAATGTCTTTAACATTAGCCTTAGCAACATTTTTCTAGATATGTCTTCTAGGCAAGGGAAGTACTACACCAAAATAAAAGCTTTTGCACAGGGAGGGAAACCATCAACAAATTGAAAGAGCAACCTACTAAATGGGAGATGATATTTGCTAATGATATATCTGATACTGGATTAATATCCAAAATATATAAAGAACTAATACAACTCAACACCAAAAATGTGTGTGTGCGCACACGCGTGCACACGCATACACACACAGACACACACATATGTATATACACACATATATATGATTTAAAAATGAGCAGAGGATCTAAATAGACATTTTTTCAAAAATGACATACAGATGGTCAATGGATACATGAAAAAGATACTGAACATCACTAATCAACAGGGAAATGAAAATCAAAACCACAATGAGATATCACCTCGCACCAGTTAGAATGTCCATCATCAAATGACAAGAAATAACAAGTGTTGGTGAGAATGTGGAGAAAAGGGAATCCTTGTGCATTGTTGGTGGGAACATAAACTGGTGCAGCCACTGTGGAAAACAGAATGGAGGTTTCTCAAAAATTAATAATAGAAATACCGTATGACCCAGTAATTCTACTACTGCCACTACTGGGTTATTTACCCAAAGAAATGAAAACACTAACTTGAAAAGATATAGGTTTATTGTAGCATCATTTACAATAGTCAAGATATGGAAGCCACCCCAGTGTCCATCAGTAAATGAATGGATAAAGAAGATGTGGGTGCGTTTGTGTGTGTGTGTGTGTGTGTGTGTGTGTGTGTGTGTGTACACATTGGAACATTCCAATATTCCATACACACTGGAATGAGATCTTGCCAGTTGCAACAACGAATGGAACTACAGGATGTTATGCTAAGTGAAATAAGTCAAACAGAGAAAGACAAATATCATATGATTTCACTTATATGTAGAATCTAAAACAAAACAAACTCATAGCTACAGAGAACAGACTCTTGGTTTCCAGAGGCAGGGAGTGGGGGGTGGGTGAAATGGAGGAAGGTGGTGTAAAAGCACAAACTTCCAGTTATAAGATAAATAAGCCTTGGGAATGCGATGGACAACATGAAGACTATAATTACCAATACCGTATTGTATATTTGAAAGTTGTTAAAAGAATAGATCTATCTTAAAAGTCTCATCTCCAGAAAAAAAAATTGTAACTATATGTGGTGACAGATAGTAATAAACTTACTGTGATAATCATTTTGCAGTATATAGATATATCAAATCATTATGTTGCACACCTAAAACTAATACAATGTTATGTGTCAATTATATCTCAGCCAGAAAAACTTTAATTAAAAAAATAAACATTCAGAAGCACCTGGGTTGCTCAGTTGGTTGAGCATCTGACTCTTAATTTTGGCTCAGGTCATGACCCCAGGGTCATGGAATCAAGCCCCATGTCAGGTTCTATGCTGAGTGTGGAGGCTGCTTGGGATTCATTCTCTCTCTCTCTCTCTCTCTCTCTCTCTCTCTCTCTCTCTCTCCCTCCCTCCCTCCCCCTCTCCCTTCCTCCCTCCCTCCCTCCCTCCCCCTCTCCCTTCCTCCCTCCCTCCCTCCCTCCTGCTTGCACTCTCTCTTTCTCGAATCAACAAACATTCACATAGGAATCTTAGTTCCCTTCTAACTTTTCTCTGTACCTACCATGTCTGAAGCTTGTATTTGAACTTGAATGGGTTCAATTCAACAACCTTCACCAGGTCCCTGCTATATGCATGAGTTATATGCAGTAAGGATCATAGGGCATAAAAAAAGGTGAAAGACACAATCACTCAGGGAAAGTTTGAAATAATTAATAATATGTTGAGCTGGGACAAATGCCCAGAGAGATACAAAAGTGAGAGTTCAAAACAATGTGAGATGACAACAGATAAGGGAAGCAGGGAAAGACTCCCTAGAAGAGAAGACAGTATAGCATGCTTTCTGAATGCTGAGCCTGATTTCAATAGGTTGGGATGTAAGGAGAAGCTTCGAAGAAGAGAGGGAGGCAGTGCTAGCCTTTCTCTGAAGACAAGATGGCTGGTTGCGTACTTGGAAGTCAGTCTCAAGAGGAATTGCTTCCCTCAGCTTCTGTTCCATCATCTGTATCTCCTACCCTTCCCCAGGTCCCACTTTATACCACAAGAACCACCATTCCCTGCACCTGAGTACCAAGCTATGACCAGATAGGCTGGAGCAGAACACCAGAGCAACAAGCTGAGATAAAGGGAGGGTAGGACCATGCCCTTGAAGGAAACACCATATATGAACACACATTGGAAACTTTGAAGGACCACACTAATTTGAAAGATAATTATTGCTATGTGCTAAGGTATGTGTCCAGAGCAAAATGGGAAACATGGTAGTTGGTTAAGGAGTTCTACCGAGCAATCCTTAATACCACTTCCAACTCTAATATTTTAAGGCCCAATGGTTTTGTCACTGGCAAGATTCCTGACCTTGGTTTTTATCAAGCCCTGATCTTTCTACCTTTAATCTATCCACTCCATGGTGATCCTAGTCCAAGTCACTACCATTCCCCATCTGAACTACTTACTGAAAGAAACTTCTCACTTGCCTCCTCCACAAGTACTTATCCACCTGCAACTTATCCATAATGACCTTTCTAAAAACACATCATAGATTTTACCCTGAAGATAAAATCTAAACTCATTACATCCTATCAACCTAACCAAGGCTTAAACTACCTTCTTCCTCCTTTACCAACTCTAGCCACACTGGCCTCCTAAACAGTTGCTAAAACACATCAAAGTCTTTCCCATCTCTAGGTCTCTCCAGTTGTTCCTCAGCCTGGAACACTTTTCTTTTTTATCTCTACATGGCTGGCTCAACTCCAGTGTCATCATTTCAGATAACCTCTAATTACTCTATCCCAAACAGTACCCCAATTACTGCTATACAATCTGCTAGGAGTGTCCACAGACTTCTACTCTCCCCTTGCCCTATGCTGTCCTTGCAAATATCTCCTCTACCCTCCTGCCTCCAGCCTCACCTCTGTGAACATTTGCACGTATTTGTGGCCACACTCACATCTCTGCAGCTGTGGTTCCACATTCCCAACTAGCTTCTGGGTATTCCACCTATATGTCACAGTTGGGAAAACAGAATCACCATCTTTTGCAAATCATTTCCTATCCTTTATTTCTATTACTTCTACCACCATCCTTACAATTTCCTAATCTTACAATCACATAGTCATCTTTAATCCCTTATATATAATTAATGACTAACTTTTCTGGAGCACTGTGTAGTATATAGTTTTCACACAACATCTTCTTAATCATTGAGGTTGTCATTATTATTTTTTAAGAGCTCTACTGAAGTATAATTGAATAAGATATCAAACTATTACCAAAATCGAGATAATGAACATATTCATTGACCCAAATGGTTTTCTTGTGCCCCTTGGTAATCTCCCCCTCATCCTTCCCCACTTCTCCCATTCTCTCCTGGAAGGCACTGTTTCCTGCCACTATACATCAGTGTGTATCTCCTAGAATGGAGATCTATAGAATCACACATTATATACTCATTTTTGTCTGTTTTTCTACTCAGCATAATTATTTTGAGATTCACCCCATGTTATAGCTTATATCAATAGTCTGTTCCTTTTTATTACTGTGTAGTATTCCATTGTACTGATGTAACAGTTTGTCCATTCTTTAGTTGATGGGTATTTGGGTTGTTTCCAGTTTGAGGCTATTCCAAAAAAAAGCCTCAGTGAACATGTGTGTACAAGTCATTGTATAAGCATATGCTTTTATTGTTCTTGGGTGAGTAACGGGTGAAATGCCAGTATCATATTGCAGATATATGTTTAGCTTTTTTAAAAAATTGCTAAACTGTCTTTCAGTGTGGTGTGCCATTTTGCATTCCTACCACCAACATTTAAAAGCTCCAATTCTTCCACACACCTCCCAATACTTCATATCATCAGCATTTTTAATTTTAGTCATTCTGGTAGACATATAGTGGTGCCCCCACTGAAGTTTTAATTTGTCTTTTTCAAATGACTGATGACGCTGAGCATATTTTCATGGTTTATCTACCACCTTTTTGAATTCAGTTTGTTAAAATTTTGTTCAGAATTTTTGCAATTATGTCCATGAGGGATAATGGTTTGTAATGTTCTTTCCTTCCAGTGTTTTTGTCTGTTTTCAGTTATCAGTGCAATGCTGGCCTTATAAAATGAGTTGGGAAGTATTCCTTCCTCTTCAATTTTCTGGGAAGAGTTTGTGTAAGTTTCCTATTTAAATGTTTGGTAGAATTCACTGGTGACATTATCTGGCCCTAGAATTGTCTTTGTAGAAACGTTTTCATGGGGCGCCTGGGTGGCGCAGTCGGTTAAGCGTCCGACTTCAGCCAGGTCACGATCTCGCGGTCCGTGAGTTCGAGCCCCGCGTCAGGCTCTGGGCTGATGGCTCGGAGCCTGGAGCCTGTTTCCAATTCTGTGTCTCCCTCTCTCTCTGCCTCTCCCCCATTCATGCTCTGTCTCTCTCTGTCCCAAAAAATAAAATAAACTTTGAAAAAAAAAAAATTTAAGAAAAGAATTTAAATTGCTCTTAAAAATTTAAAGAATTATTAATTTTAATAATAAGTATGTCTTTTCCATGTCTGAAAAATCTTCATTTTTCCTTCATATTTGAAAGATATGTTCTTTGGACATAAAATTCTAGGTTGACAGGGGTATTTGTCTTTCAGTACTTCTTCCTTTAATTTGCTTGTTTTTCCAAAAGAAATCTGCTCTCATCCTTATCTTTGTCCCAACTCTGTACATATGTGTCTCCTTCCTCTGGCTGCTTTTCAGATTTTCTCTTTACTGATGGTTTTGAGCAACTTGCTTGTCATGTGACTTGGTGTAGTTTTCTTCAGGTTCCTTGTGCTTGGAGTTTGTGAGCTTCTTGGAGCTGAGAGTTTATAGTTTTCAACAAATTTAGAAATGTCACCCATTATTTCTCCAAATAATTTTTTCTGTCCTCTCTCTCTCTCTCTCTCTCTCTCTTCTCCTTTGTAAACTCCAATTACATGCATATTAGGTCACCTGACATTGTTCCACAGCTTACTAATGCTCTATTCGTTCTTAAAATTCTCCCTTCCTTTTTTCTTTTTCTTTCTTTTTCTTTCTTTTTTTCTTTCATTCTTTCTTTTTCTTTCTTTTCCTCCCTCCCTCCCTTCTTCCTTCCTTCCTTCCTTTATTTCTTTTTTCTTTCTTTTATTCTTTCTTTCTTTTTCTTTGTTTCTTTTCCTCCTTCCCTCCCTTCTTCCTTCCTTCCTTTCCTTTCCTTTCCCTTCCTTCCTTCCTTCCTTTCCTTTCCCTTTCTTTCTTTCTTTCTTTCTTTCTGGATATTTTCTGTTGCTATGACTTTAAGTTCATCAAACTTTCCTTCTGCAAAGTCTTACCTACCACTAGTCTCATCCAGTGTATTATCCACACATTGTAATTCTCATTTTTAAAAGTTGAATCTGGCCTTTTATATCTTCCATGTCTTAACTTTTTTAACATATGGCATACTGTTGTAATTATTTTTAATGGCCTTGTCTGCTAATTCTAACATCTGGGTCAATTCTGATTCAATGTCAGTTGATTGACTCATCTCATTACAGACTGTATCTTCTTTGCATGGCTGATCATTTTTGATTGGATAGCTGACACTGCAAATTTTATCTTACTGTATGCTAAAATTTTTACCCACAAGTATTTGTGATCTTTGTTTTTGATGCAGTTTCTTGGAAACAATTCAGTCCTTTTGTGTCCTGCTTTTAACATTTGCTATGCAGAACCAGAGTAGCATCTAATCTAGAGCTCATTAATCCCAAGCGCTGAAGAAAACTCTTTTGTGTACTCCACTCAATGCCCTTGAACCTTGAGGTTTCTAGTGTGGCTATTGAGAAGAGGCACTATTTCTGACTCTGTGTAAGGGCTGTTACCTCTAATCCTTTCAGGCAGTTCTTTATCCAGGCTTAGGTAGTTTTCTCACACACAGGCACTCATAAGTACTCAGCTGAATCCTCAAAAGGGACCTAAAAATCTCTGGAGATCTATATGCAACTCTCCCCTCTCTGCTACTCTGTCCTGAGAACTACAACTGACCAGACTCTCAGCTTTGTCCCCTCATTTCAGGGAGTCTGACATCTATTTGATTTTCCCTTCTCTGCAGTGTGGCCTGGAAATTTTCAAGATAATAAACTGGGACAAGCATAGAGTTCAATTCATGTAAACACGTAAGTGTAAACAAAATACACATAGTTTTGTCCTTCTTAATAATAAGCCATTATTTGGACAGTTCAGATGATAATTAAATTTTGAACTACGGTGATGGTAATAGAAAAGCAGAATGACTACCAGAACGTGCTTAAAGACTGCTTGCTATGAGGTTTAAGGACACTTACAATTTGGAATGTTGGGCTGGCTCTTTATTCAATTTATTCATTTGAAATATAGGTGTAATAAAAATGACAGAGATTTGGCTTCTGGCCAAGATGACACAAAAGGGAGCATATTTACACTACCATTTGAAATGCCAAAAATTAGACACAACATATGAAATAATGGTTTGTAAGACACAGGACATCAGGCAAAAAAAAAAAAAGGACAGTAAGTAATCTTTAAGAGATGCATCTCACAGAGATGCACCGTATTCTGTCAATCATTCCCCTTTTTCTGTTACTATCACCATAGTTCAAGACTTAATTATCATTTGAACTATCCAAATAATTACCTCTCAACTAAGTGATGAAAGACAAAACTTTATGTGTTTTACTGTGTTTTATTTACATGTCTGTGTTGCTAGCGGCTCCTTCCACATGGTTTGGGTTCAAAACATACAGAAAAATGTATCATGCAGTGTAAAGAGAATGTAAATGCTAGAGCCAGACTGCCTCAGTGCAAATCCTAGTGACATGGTTCACCAGCTATATAACGTTGGATAAGTCATCTAATCTCACTGTGCATTCATTTTCTTGGCTAAAACAGAGAGATAATAACAATATCAACCTCAGAGGATTGCTGTGCAAATTAAATGATTTAACCTATGTGAAATAAATATTAGCATATATTATTGACTTGAGCTGAACTGGTTTCCTTGCTTTCAGTTTCTCCTCCCTTTAATTTATCCTCCAGGAGATAGCTGTTTTAGAAGATGCTCCCTAAAATCCAAATTTCATCTACTACATCCCTGCTGTAAAACCTTCTGTGATGCCCCATGTAACCCCCAAAGTGTTCCCACTGTCTAGCCCCAGCCTTCATTTCTGAATTCATCTTACCACCACATCACCACACAAATCCTTTGCTCAAATAATATTGATCCATTTGCCAGATCCCATATACATCCTTTCCCCACCTTTGCTCACACAATCTCCTCCACCTGGAATTCCATTTTATAGCCCCCCTCCACCCAAGTCTGCCCCAATCAAAATCCTACCCTTGAGAGTCCAACTCAAACTCCACCTTCTTATAAAGCCCATACTGATCACTTTCAAAATATAATCTCTATATCCTCTCAACACCCTTGGAAACAACTATCTATGGTTTTCACATGACTCTTATTTACTTCCTTTATTAGTACTTGTTATCAGAGACCTGTGTACCCAGTAGGTACTCAATAAATATCTACTCAATGAACAAATAAATTTGACTCAGAAGACTCATGAGGCCATTCAAGGCAAAAGACCATACAATAAATTCTTTACTAAGACAGTTTTTCCTGGAAGAAGATGAATTCCTCATCATGCAAATGGCAGGAAGAACTATGCCCAAAACAGCCACATTATCCCTGGCAGCCTCAGGGGTACACAAGTAGCAAAGGCTACAGAACTCCAGTTTCCAGTTTCCAGGCTCTTGAATTTGTCTAATTAACACAGCCTGAGTCAAATGTGCCAAAGGGAAGCAGAACATCCCACCAAATATAGACTCAGCCGCCATGTTCCCCTGGAAATAGAAACTGGGAGGCAGCAGAAGCTCAAGATGCAAAGGAAGATTGACATGATGTCACAGGGTGGGAACCAGCCTATTCCTGCCAGCCCTGCAGTGAGCAAGAGAGAAACCATGGATGGGAACCACTTCCCACTTCCCAAGCTCTGAGGGGCCTTCCCAAAAGGTTGGGAAAAGAGAGAACAAACAAGGCATGTCACAAGCTACCTCCCACCATGAGGTGTTCTCTGCCTCTGTCTGTCAGAGAGTGAGGGAGGAACAGAGAATTAGGATATAAAAACCCATCCTTGCAGGTTCTGTGCCCCTACCTAGCTCAGGAAGCATCAGGTATGCCAATGCCGTCAAAGAATGCAAACTGGCACTGCCCAACCTCCTTCCCTATTTCTTGTCTCTGCTCCAGGAAAGTAAATGGCTTACCCTTCCCGGGTGAGCAATCCTAGTCAAGATTTGTTTTATTTATTTTTTATTTTTATTTTTTAAGTAGGCTTTATGCCCAGCACAGAGCCCAATGTAAGGCCCAAACTCACAACCCTGAGATCAAGACCCGAGCCGAGATCAAGAGTCAGATACTCTACTTACTGAGCCACCCAGGCACCCCAGTCAAGGTTTATTCTAAAGCAAACAGCAACAAGAACAAAAACAAGAACAATGGTATCTACACAGATGACCTCATTTGTAGGAAGTTTGCCCCAAACATCTCTAAACCCCACTCCCACTTCTCTGACACCTAGGTTTCCACTGTACATTCTTCACATTGTCCTTTCCTGGCTGCACTCACTCAATGAGTATTGGCTGAGTGCCCTCTATGTGCCAAATTCTTGCTCTGGTGATTAAATAGAAAGAAAATGCTCACACCATTTCTAGCCCCAGTGGAGATAGTAGTCTACACGAAGTAGACATTAAATGAACAATGGCACAGATAAGCATGTAATTACACAACATAGTAAGTTCTAAGAAAGAAAATACACAGTGTCATTGCAGCATGCAACCAGGAAACCTGGCTTCATTTGGGTCTCAGGAGAGGTCACTCAGAGGAGGCAAGAAGAATGAGAGGCTCCATGCTTGAGGCTCCATCATTTACCAGCAAGGTGAGCCAGGGCATGATGCTTAAGTTCTTTGTGCCTACTTCACAGAGTTGTTGTGAAGATTAAAATGAGTTAATTCAACACATATTATATGTACAAAGGGTTTAGAATAGTTCCTGAAAAAGATAAGTACCACGTGTTTGCTATTGTCCTTGTGGTTGTTCTTGATCCTTCAGGAAGGAGCTCAAGTTCCTCCTCTTGGAAGACCCTCCTTGACTCCCTTTGGAAGAGTCAGACATCTCCAGAAATCTCAGTTCACATATCTATAACAGCATCTGCCATGCTCCACTCTGATTTGCTTGCCTGTGTTACCCTCACTGTCATTTGAGGTTCTAGGAAGCCTTGACAACATCTGACATTCATCTTTGTGCTCTCAGTGCCTCTCCTGGTAACTGGCACAAATAAGTGCTAATATTTAAGGAACAAATGAATTCCATTTAAGTTTTAAAGAGATGCCTATTAAAATATAAATACACAGACAAGACTAATAATAGCTACAAACCCAACTGAGATGAATATAACCCCCAACGAAACCTCTTCTGCCAGAATGGCTTTTCAGGTTTATGCTCCCAGTCTGCATGACAAACCTACAGGAAACAACTACCTGGAAATCCACTAGGCTGTATGTTGTATGAGGGCAATGCCTGAGTCTTACATATTGTTCCATCCCCAGCACCTGACATGGTAAGCAAACTGTACACATTCTATAACTATTGGTTGAATGAAGTAACAAATGTCCATTGTATTGTTATGCATCCCCTATATAACTCAACACCTCTGGTCTCTCCATCTTTGGTGTCTGGAAATCTTCTCCAAAGTAACTTTTTCTCTGACCTTATGAAAATGTGACACCTGGGACTAATTGTGCTTTTCTTCTTATTCTGGCTGCAGAGGAGCTCAGAGACAAATCTGAAGTCCATTTGATGGACTTTTATAGTCCTATGAAGGCATTTATAGTGCACAGTATGCCAGCTTTTTGTTTGACCTGAACTATGTTGTTATTACTTTCCCTTCACTGTAGTCATCCTTTGGTGTCTTTTATCTTTATTACTTGATATACATAGAGGTGCAAAAATTATATTCACAACTCAGATATGTAAAAACATACCTTTCTTTTTAAAGCCAAATTCAGGGGCGCCTGGGTGGCGCAGTCGGTTAAGCGTCCGACTTCAGCCAGGTCACGATCTCACGGTCCGTGGGTTCGAGCCCCGCATCAGGCTCTGGGCTGATGGCTCAGAGCCTGGAGCCTGTTTCCGATTCTGTGTCTCCCTCTCTCTCTGCCCCTCCCCCGTTCATGCTCTGTCTCTCTCTGTCCCCCCAAAAAATAAATAAACGTTGAAAAAAAAAAAATTTTAAAGCCAAATTCATTTTTATTTTTGAGCCCTGATTCCTTGAGTAGTAGTGGGGAATGTAAGCTTGCTGTTTCAAGTTATTTTAGACTCTATTGACCTAAAAGAGTTTCTTTTAGATTATCTCAGGCTTCTAGGGGCAAAAATTGAATCAATTCAGAGTTGAATTTCCTACCAAGACTGTTTCTACTAATTAAGTGATGTTAGAGTCTCAGGAGACACTCAGGCATGTTGATGGCATTGCAGAAGGGACCAAGGTTTTCCCAGATCTTCAGTGCAGTGTGACTGGTCCAGCCTGGCCCCAGGGACCTGAAACTCCCTGGCTCTTCTGGCTGTCATATTTCATGCTGGCACCAATTGCTAAGGAACTACTTCCAGGCATGAGGTCCCCATCTTTGAGGTCAATGTACTGGAACTACAGGATGACTTTCAGAAATTCATTTGAGAGAAAGTTCTGTGACTGTGGCATGTCCCAGAACACTTCAGTTAATGGGTAGAGAATTACATTCCCTCTGAGGGGAACTTTGATTGATAGTCATAGCAAGGTTTATGACACAACAGGTATTCATTTTCTCCTGTGGCCCAGTCAGACTAGGAAACAGAGACTGAAGAATGCTGCCATTAAAAAGACTTGGGAGCGAGCCAGGTAATTTCTCCAGTTTTCAGCCTCCACACTGCATTTTGTGCAAGGCTTGAATTAGTGGAAATTTCCAAGCTAGAAATACCTTAAAGTCAACTAGCTTTGAAATGTTGACATGCAACTATTCACTGGTGTGCTTGTCCTCCTGCATAATTAAGTGAGGAAATATCCCAACCTGAACTAGTGGAGTCACTTAGACAAAAGAATCCGCTCTCTTCTACAGCATGTGCTTCTTGATTACGCTTCTTTTAGCAGAGTCATCATCTTGATAAGTCAGCATCAATACAAATCCTGGTGGTAATTTAAAATGAGCCTACTGTATCCTGAGTGCTTACACACATGTTCTCCACTCCTTTAAGAATCCACAGGGAGGGTATTATGAGATCAATTCTATAGCTGTAGGACTGAGCAATCTGATTCCAAAACCCATGTGCATTCACACTGACTGCCTCTAACATATTTCCTTTCTCCCTTTGGAAAGTTGGAAACAAATTCAGTGTAAATAGAATTTTTTTAAGGTTTTCGTTTTTTTCTTGCTTTCTTTATACAAATCTTTTTTTCAAAATTAGTTCCACGGCCACTTGTCTTAATGCTGAGTGTGGGGCAAATGCCACTACCCTCCTCACTGCCTATCCTCCACTGCTATCTGCTTTTCTCTGTCCTCACAAAACAAAAGAGGGAAAATGTCAGATGTAAATTTTGAAAAGCAATTTTACTAAAGCCCCATAAGGATGTCTGAATAGTTTCTGTCACACAACCAAACAACCTTTTTTCCCATTAAAACTGATATTCTTATTTCTGGCTAATTTTGATTTTCAACTGATTTTATTATTTCTAATTCAGGTATCTTTAACAATTTTTTAGAGATCCTTTTGATAACAAAATTTGTACCACAGGTTCTCTGTGGAGACAGTTTTCATTTGTCACCTAGTTATAAATATCTTCATTTCGGTTATTCTGGTAGATCTGTGATGCATTTTCTCTTTGCCAACCACTTCACATGGCTATCTATCAAAAGGACTGGTAAGGTTATTCGAAATGCTATATGAGAAATAAGGCATCATGTTCAAGGAAAGCAGAGTAAATTACAAAGAAGCTGGCATATTCATATGTGGAACTTGAGAAACTTAACCCAAGACCATGGGGGGAGGGAAGGGGAAAAATTAGTTTCAAACAGAGAGGGAGGCAAACCATAAGAGACTCTTAAATACAGAGAACAAACTGAGGGTTGATGGGGGGGGTGGGCAGGAGGGGAAAATGGGTGATGGGCATTGAGGAGGGCACTTGTTGGGATGAGCACTGGATGTTGTATACAAGCTATGAACCACAGGAATCTACCCCCAAAACCAAGAGCACACTGTATACACTGTATGTTAGCTAACTTGCCTTTATATATATATATATATATATATGTGTGTGTGTGTGTGTGTGTGTGTATGTGTGTATGTGTGATGTATATATGTGTGTGTGTATATATATACATATATATGTGTGTGTGTGTATACACACACACACACACACACATATATATAACAAATAAGCTGGCATATTTCTCATGGTTCTAGAACAGAATTATATATGTTACATTGGAAAATAATGAAAAGATAAAAGCAAATTTACCATATCTTACTCATCCTTTATGAAATAATCTTTTAAGTAGTCTATTAGTTACCCTTTGCTTTTTTCACTTATAACTAAATTATAACATAATTATTAACCCAAATCAACTTCACCTGGAAAGCTTCAAGCTTCGGGGTATTTTATTATTTTTTTCTACAACTGTGAATTCAATATGGCAAGCATCCTAAATGTTTTTCAAGATTGTGGTGCACAACAAACATGAATGTCCAGGTGACCCTGGGACAAACTAAGAAAGTAACTCCTGAGGCCTGAGATGGGAAAAAGAAAATTTAAAAGGAAAGATGAGAAGGTGCCAATTCAATTCAAAAAAGAGCTTCTTAAGCAGCACTTTGGTCAGCCACCAGGCCAAAGATCTTTGACAAATTATGAACTGTGCTAAAAATTGCCTTGATCCCAAGGAGCAGTAGTGTCCCCAAATGTAAAAGGTGCTATGACAATACTCTTTTGAATGGCAACTCTTCCAGGATGGGGGAGCAGGAGGTACAGTGCTGTCCCAGGAAGCTGGGGTGTCCAGGGCCCAATTGGGGCCCACACCTGT
Source organism: Prionailurus viverrinus (assembly GCF_022837055.1). Lineage (NCBI taxonomy): Eukaryota > Metazoa > Chordata > Mammalia > Carnivora > Felidae > Prionailurus > Prionailurus viverrinus. Next base: position 24,306,671 of record NC_062577.1, read on the forward strand.
GGTAGCCCCAAAGGGAGCTAATAGGATATGTTAGGCTGGGGGGAGGGAACACCTCCTTCAATACAGACACAGGATCACGTGATGGAAAGAGGAGCAAGTTTTAAAACAAGCAAGCCTCCAAGACATTGCCCTTCCACTTATAAAACGCAGATGCCAGTTGAGAAGATTACAGATCATATAAGTAAGCACCTGGCACAAAACAGACCTCAAGGGACAGTTGCTACTATTATTATTAATAATGATCGATCATCTCTTTAGTTGGCTGACATAAAGGCACAGGTTTCCTCTCCCATCTTTGAAGAAAAGTCTAAAATTCAGAGAAGTGATACACGTTGCCTGGGGTCACACAGCAAACGGGTGGTGGGGTCAGGGTTCACACTGCTGCGCCTTGCATTTGCAGTCTGCGACTTAGTGCACCCATATGCAGGGATGCTCTCTCCTTCTGCAGCAGCTCCTGTGAATGCCATCCCAGCAGGCTTGGACTTGACAGGCTGGCAGCTCACCTCTCGTGTGGCCAGGGACAAAAGGGACAGATGGGGAAAGCAGAGGCAAATGACCAGATTACGCTGGAGAGGGAGGATGTAATATGTGCAAGGTGTGCCAATCTTTTCCTCCAACCCTGAAACAGAAGGAGTAAGGTGGGAACAGCCATCCAGAGGATGGCTGGATCATCATGTGACAACCAGATCCTCTGGGGGCTCTGATCCTAGTTCCTTTTGACAGCCTGTCTCCAGCTCTCACCAGCCTGGGGGTGTGGAGGCGGAGGGACAAGGTAGTAACCCCAAGTTCACAGGCTCTGGCAAGCCATCCCCAGTCACAGGGGACAATCTCCAAGGAGCAAGTCACATGCGCTCACCAGCCAGTTTCCACAGAGCATCTGCCCCAGTCTTGCTCTCCCACTCTGCCCCCCTCACCCACTTCCTCACAAGGGGGTGCTTGCAAACAGGCTGGTGAGGCATTTTCTGCTAAATGTCAGGGCGCGAGGGGGTCCACAAAGGGAAGGACCTTTCCTGCCCACCAAGGCAAATTCAAGTCCTCAAGCTCCTGCCAAGGCTCCCTTCCCAGTGTTGCCCAGATCACGTGTCCCTGCGTTTGGGGTGGGAAGGGAGAAGCGGCTGTCCCAGCCCAGCTCTTCCCTTGCTGACTTTTCAGTGCAACAACAACAAATCATACCCACAGGCTGCGGCCGCCCCACCCCAGCTCCTCAGATTGACCCTGGTGCTTCTGAACTCCAGGTAGCTCTACAGTCTGGGATCCCCATCACAGTAGGGCTGTCCCCACCTGCCTCCACGCTCACACATGCACTATTAAACAGCTTGACCTCACCAAAGTGCAAGCTCAACGCTGCTACTCAACCATGCCAGCAGTAAATGAAACCTACCCAGGGCCACTCAGTGGGAGTGGCAAAGCTTGGCTGATAAACATATGCCAAGGCCTTTGTGCAGAGGGAAGGCCTGGGGAACCACTCATTATCCTAGCAGCCCTGTCAGCAGGAAGGAGGCCACAGGCAGGAGAGCAGGAAAGGTCTCCCGTCTGCCCCCACTGTGGCACCTGGCTTTCCCCACCACAGGCGTCAGACTCAGGCCCAAACGAATCTGAGAACAGATACTTCCCCCTCCCACACCCCACACCCCCCTCCAGGGAAAATCTTCCCCCTGGAACCTCACTGTGCCTGTTGCTCCAACAATGCTGCTCCAGCCAGAACTCTGTCCTAGGGTATAGCGATTCACCAATGACACAGCATCATCCTGCTTTCCCTGGTCCAAATCTTCATGAGCATGCCTGCCTTCATGAGCATGCTTGCTCCCTCCTTCCACTCGACCCCCGTGTCGACCCACCCTATTGCATCATCCCCCCAAGTATCACTGAGGTCCAGGCCTCCCCACCTAGCTCTTTCCCTGCCAGCCTCCACCCACGTCTGGCTCACAGCAATCCATTATATGAAATGTGTGCTGCATACGTGCCGTGGGCCAGCCGCCACTCGCCCACTCAAGATGAATCAGTGAGCAAAACAGAGAGCCTTGCCCACATGGAGCTCACATTTTCTAAGAAGGGGAGACCAGCAACAAAAGTTGTAATAATTAGACAGGTTATAAAGTACGTTGGAAACTGGTCCATGTTACTGAAAAAGGAAAACGCAGAGCAGGAGAAAGGGAATTAGGAGTGTGAGCTGCAAGGAGAGCACGGCGCAGGATTCAGGGGAAGGTGCAGGATGGGCGTTGGTGAGAGGTACTCTGAACAAAAACCTGAAGGAAGTGAGGGAGTTCACCAGTCACGTCCATGGGAAGTGAAGGATCCAGGCACTGGGGAAAAGCCAGTGCAAAGGCCCCAAAGGAAAGTGCATGCCTGACCTGCCCAGCCTCTAGGCTCTGCCCCACGCCCCCCATCCCCTTGAACTTTGCCACTGGATTAATCTATGCTTTCCTTGTGCCAATCACCTACTCAGGAATTAATGAGGGCTTATAGTTAACAGAGGACCCAGTCTAGACTTCTAACCCTGGTACTGACTTCTAACCCTAGCCCCAACCCCTCTGTCTACATAGTGAGCACTGCTGGCAGCCATACCCGAATTTCTCTCCCTGCTTCTGTGCACCGCCCTCCGTTCTGCGTGCCTTTTTTCCAACCCCTGGCACCTGTGAGCCCTGCCACTGCTATGCAGAGAGCCAGAAATGCTCAGGGTCTGTGTCTCCCACCCTGCAGACAATGAGCAGGACTATAAAAGCCTTGCCTAGAGGTTGGACAAAGTCGGCCATGTCATTTATGACCCAGAATTTCCAGAGGGAGCAGGCGGAGGCTGCAACATCACCTGGAGTGTCAGCCTTGCTTGGTGTCTTCCCTGCCCTGTCCTGCTCCCCCAGGCCCCTCACTCGTTTCTCCTGGAAGCACTTCCTTGACAAATCACTTGCATACCAGTCTTTATTGCAGGATCTGCTTCCAGAAAAATGACCTAAGACACTGTCCAAATTTAGCTTCTACCACTGCCAAACACAGATTCCCTCCTTCCTCCCTCAGCCACTCTGGCAGCACTCTCTGAATTATAGCAATAGACATCTCACACACATTTTGGCAAGTGTTCACAAAGGGGTTGGTTTGGGTTTGGGTTTGCTCATGGTTTTCATAGATCTATTTCTTATATTCCTAATGAGATCAGGCTACCCTGAGAACAGCGATGGATCTTTTGGCTTCTTTATAACTTTCTGCACCAGACTAGTCACAAAATATGTTTTCAAGACCTACAGAATGAAACCTGAAATGAATGCATGCTTATCTGTGTCCTGTATGTAGCACAGCAACCTGGAACAGGGGCTTCAAAGAAGGCAATGACAGGTGACCATCCACAGCACGCAGCTTTGACCCTCAGGAGACATGCCCCTAAGGCCTTTGGGGACCTGTAAGAGGCAGGATGTCAGAGCTGGGCTGGGATGTTTATACCCTGTCAGTCTCCCCTTCAGCCTCTTCAGTTAACCCATAATGGTGCTCCTGAGGATGCCCCAGGGTGAAGGTTCCAGCAAAGGCGCTAGGTCAGCCAGAGACAAAGTATAAGGTCAAAAGATCTATCTTTCACATTTCTCCCCAACGCCCCCACCCATTTCCCTTCCTTGATGTGCATGTCTAAATCTTACTCCCAGGCTTTGCTCTCAATCCTACTGCTATAAGCACTGCTATGAGCCACTTCTGGGAGATACTTGTGTTTCAAGAGGGATGGCAACACTTTAGGTCGTCAGGGAGTCCAGAACACTAATCCCCTACAACTGCCCAACACTTTACAAAATACTTATCACGTTCACATTCCATGAGGTGCCAGTAATCCTATAAGATGGGTGAGGCAAATAGTACCATTATCCCCATCCTACAGACAAGGAAACTGAGGTCTAAAGAGGGGGAGTACCTCGTCCAAGACCACATACCTACTAAGCAGCAAAGACAAGGCTAGATAAGGAGGGTACCATGTCAGCAACAGCAACAAAGGCGAAGGCTCATTCCCATAATGAGGAAGTCTTGCTGTCAGCCACAGCAGACAGGCACACAAATGAGTCTATCCTTTCATCTCTGTACCCACTGGGAAAATACATGGGGGTCTAGGCCTCTGGGAAAAACAGAGTCAGTAAAACAGACCCAGAGTTGTGAGGTCATGATGGGGACAAAGCACCTCCCCTTTTGGTCTCTGAAGAGGAAGGGACAGAGCTGCTGGAGAAAACATGTGGGGGCAGATTAAGGATTGTCTAACACCTACCTACTGAATGCCACATGTAACTAGTCTTCCAAACAGCCCTGTAAAGAAGGTAACAATGGCCCCACTTGACAGATGAGAAAACAAGCTCAGAGAGGGTAAGTGACGATCAAGATCACACATCCAGTGGTAACAGTCAATACGGTCTCAGCCACTTACAGAGCTCCCGCCTCACGCCAGGCACTGTGCTGAGTAACATACGCAGTTAATAATCCTAATGATCCTTAATTCATAGACTGAAGGCCGAATGCAATAAGTAATCATGTCACTGTTCACAGATGTGGATACTGAGTCTCGTCAATTTGCTCAAGGCCGTGTGGTCTTTGGGTAACGGAGCCATCTTGAGGGTTTCAAGATCAAGCTGAGTCTCCTTCCCTATAACATCCTCAGATCCACAGTGGAGCAGTGGTTGGCCAGAGGCGGACTGGCAGGCACCAAGGCATGCACCTGCAGGAGGGGACAGGCAGCTGGGGAAGATACATTTGCAGGTGACAGAGCAGGACAGCAAACAGCTGCCTCCGTGGGTGGTTTCAAGGGTATTGAAAAGCCCCTTTTCATGCTGCCTCTCTCCGGAGTCAGCCCCTCACTTCTAATGGCAGTCCTCCAGTGTTCCCAGAGGGTCCTGGGAAAAGGAGTGAAGCAGGCAAATCTCCTGGCCCACAAAACTTCTGAGACCTTCTCGGCTACTTGGGGGAGAGGCCCTGTATGAAGCAAAAGGTTGGGATGCATGTGGTAGGATAATATTCTGAAATTTCCAAACCCAACTTTTCAAACCCACCTCCATGTTTCTATCCTTCCCGCACTGGGTCTGCCAAGACAGTCTGTGGGCATGGCCTCAGGAAGGACAACACAGAAAACTCACGGAGGAAGAAAAAGAGTCAGTTCCTAGCTTGTGGTTTCCAGAGTTCCGCCCTCAGGAAGAAGCAGAGAAGATTCAGTGCCCAGACGGCAGACCCAGGAGACAACACGAAGAAGTTCAGAGGTTCTCACCCCCGGGGAGCGGGGAGCCATCAGTACTGAAGCAAGGAGTGGAGAGGTGTAGTGAGCCTCTAAGAAAGGGGAATGTTATGTCCTGTCCCCCCACCCATGGAGGACACTAGAACCACCCTCCTCACAGGTTTAGGAGATCTGAACACTAAGGGTCCTTGCCCCCTTTACCCAGTAGAGCCCTAGAAAGGCAACAAGATCTCAGAGAAGAAATAATTGTGTGGTGTGTCCATGGAGATAATGGGTTTCTCTCTCTCTCTCTCTCTCTCTCTCTCTCTCTCTTTTCTCTCTCTCCAATCTTCAAAATGGAGATAAAATTCACATCACATAATATGCACCATTTTAAAATGCACACATCTGCAGAATATCAGAACTAGAAGGCCGTTAGTGGGAGTGCAAGCCTGTGTTCCTTAGAATGGCCAACTGGACCCATTTTAGCTGGTGTCCAAGTTCCTTTCCAGCATCACCTCCCCCTTCAGCCACAATGGACTGCTTGCTCTTCCCCACATCCATGGTGCATGTTCGAACCTCTATATCTATGCTCATGCTGTTCTTTCTGTCTTCCCCTGTCAAGGCCAAGTGCAAATGTCTCTTCCTTCAATGAGTTGTTTCCTGACCTCTCAGGCAGAATTAATCCATCTCTCATTTATGCCTCTCAGCATGTTACACACTTGGCATTGTAATTTGTTTATCTGTCTCTGTCTTCTGTCCAAAGCCCCTCTGAGTCCCTCCAGCTAAAGAGCTGTATCTTATTGGACTACACATCCCATGCTTTTTAGCACAGAGCTGGTGTTCCATAAATACCTATTAAGTGAATTAATCAGGCCAACCCTCTATTATATAAATAGGGGCCCAAGGCCAAGAAAGGTAAGGGACTTATCAAAGATTCTGACAGTTAATGTATGGCTGAGCCAGTGCTCGAACCCAGCACATCCAGGGTGCTTTCCAAATGAAGTTGCATCCAAATGAATACTTTCTCATTCAGTTTTGGTGTCATCCAAAATTCCTGTTGATCCCACAACTGCTTTCCTGAGTTTCTGATAAAATGATAGAAGTAAAGAGTGTTACAAGTGGGGAACATTGCTGGCATATGCATTAGACTGGCATTTGAGGAAGAGACATATGGGGGAAATGTTACAAGGACATTATGTAGTGTGCTGGGTGTACTTCTGAGGGAGGACAGTTTCTAGAAGTCTGCTTTACATTGATGTGAAATGATAGTTCATGATGAATAAATCAGCCGTAACACAGAGCTCTGCAATAGCCAGATTCCCCACTCAGCAACACTCCTCCTGCAAAACAGAATATTCACATTTAACCCATTGCAAGAGAGCAGCTGTCCAGGCTTTTCTGAGTAATCTCCATGGAAGGACAAGCCTGAATGTTCCTTAGTTCATTGGATCACCAGCCTACAATAACAAAGCTCTTTCTACTACCCAAAATAAATCCCTCTGCAGCCTTGTAAACTCTCATAAGATTACACATTGAATACGATTTCACCAGATACTCTTTAAAATGTTCCTTTATACACTGGAAGAGAAATCATTACAAACCCCATTGTTACATCTTGCAGCAAAACAAAACTGAGTTGTTTCTGCACGCTTCCAAGGTCTTAGCTAAGTCAGAAATAGCTCCTGACCACCGAACAGGAGTAGTTGGTAAAACCCGCTCCAAACAAAAGAAAGGCTACTTCCACCTAGTCCCCCTCAAAATCTGAGGAGTGTTAACACTGCTCTGAAGAAGACATGGCATCCTCCACACAGACAGCGAGCCTCCATCAGACACAGTCCGGTCTGTTTCTATAGCCAGCACTCTCCTGTTCTCGTGAAAGGCATCTCAGGTCTCTCTACTCTGCCTCCCCTCCCGTATACTCATCAGATGACCAGACCTCTGCTTTCTCACCAACAGAACCCTCCAGTAGCAAATCTCTTACTCCCTTGCATGGCAAATGTCAGTAGCCCACCACCGTTTCCTCTGCCCACAATGAAAGAGCAGCAGGAAAAAAATCCCTCAGGGAGCAGACATGACCTCCCTGCAGCCCTCATTCATAACTCCAAGAGGCAGAGATTCCAGGTTTGGTGTCCAACCAGTGTGGGCCCCCAGGCTCCCTCAGGGGCTGGGCATCTAAACACCAAATATCCACAGCATCTCGATACCAAATGTCATTCAGATGTTTGGGGGTTAATCCATATAGCTTTTAAATCTAGGAAAAACCAAATACTCTTTTATTGGCCTCAAATTGAACAGTGATGGGTTAGGCAGGGCTGAATTTCCCTGTAGAGCAGAGGGAGGTTTCCTTTGGGCAATACCCAGGCAATCCTATCCATGAATTACCATCATTGGCCTACTCCTACTGAGCTCACACAGGGTGCCTGGCAGCATCCCTTATTTCCAAACAAGAAAAATAAAAGTAGGGAAACATGAACAGAAGTCTGTTCCTACTACAGAGGCTAGTGGCCCAGGACAAGGATGCAGGCACCCAGTTCTACTCACCAGGGAGCCCAAAAAGAGTCAGAACTATGCATCTACTTCAGTTTTCTCATATGGAGGTGGGAAGAAGTAGTGGCTTTGATGTTCAGAAGTCCCCAAAGTGCCTGATAGAGGACTTCTGAGCATAGCAATGTGAGGTCACACCCATTCCCGAGGGCTGTGAGCCACGCAAGAGTGGGCTTAGCTCCATCAGCCACGGCTCCCAGAGACTTTCCCCAGCCCATCTTTCTGCTCATTGAGCTTTTGGGGTTCATCCAAGAACAAGAACAAGAGTAAAGACTCCTTTCTAACAGTGGGTGGGTGAGGAAGCAGCAGGTGGAAAGGGAGGAGGGGAACAGCTTCAATGGAAACAAATACATTTGCTGCTAAAACAGGCAAAGAGGATGCCTGGGAGAGGGCAGGTCCAATTACTGGTAAAATAATCAGAAATAAATAGTCATTTACCCAAGTACAACTTCTCCATACCCTCTAACTGAGCTTCTTTGCTGCACTGGTTATATTTAGAACCTATTTAAGCAACCACTTATTTTGTCTACTGGAGCCAAAGAATATTCTAAGGGCTCCTACCAGGGCTTGGGAGGAGGGAGGAGGAAGGGACAAGGGTGTAAAGAAGTTAGCCTTCCCCCACTTCAAGCCCCAGGACGAGGAAACTCCCAGGGTACAGCAGGAGCCCACCCTGGCAGGAACAGAGTATAGCAGAGGAGCCTGGAACAGCCTCAGAGATGGCTCTGGCTATGAAGCTGGTGGCAGAGGGGTCTAAATAAGGCTGAGGCCTGCAGGCTCCAAGTCTCTTCTGGTAGCAAGGCCTGGTGACAGATGGTGCAGAGGCCAGGGCATGCATGTCTTCTAGGGAGGGCACGGTGCTGGGGTGGGTCCAGCCACTAAGTGACAAGGTCAGACCAGGAGTCCATCAAGCATCATTGTGTCCCAAGCACTAGGCACAAAGCCATAGGTTAAACTAGGGAAAGAGGAGATGGTGTGGATTAGATAGAGAGCAAATAGATGATATAGGAGCCACCTTCTATGAGGTCACAATCAACCTAGACACACGCATATGCACACATACACAATTGGAAAGCAACAGCCAGGGAATAGGGTGGCTACAGAGAGTCCCACCACCCTTCTCCATCCCTATGTCCTCATGCTCCACTTCTCAACAGTTCAAGGAAAGTAACTCAGCCATGACACCTCCAAGCCATCTAGGACATTCCCTATACATCCGCCCACAGGAGCAACCACATGAGTCAAGGAAGTCACATGTTGGCCATGTACCAAGACCAACCAAGCATTTTCAACGTGCCCGCTCCCACTGGCACCAGGCACCACACAGGCCTGGGGATGCAAAGGTGAGAAGACTTTCACAGCCTTGGCATTTTACAGCATAGCAACCCTGCTCACATCCAAAGTACGCATACTTAGATAAAGACCTAAGCTTAGGATTCCTGTCCCACATCCCCACTTTGCTTTTCCCCCAGGGAACCTTTTAAAATAACCACTTAGAGTTGAGAGAAGTTAGTGACTTCCACCCCAACTTTGTTATAAGTAACAAATGCTTGCTAGCCTGCTCTCTATCTCCTGCTCACTGGTGACCCAGGACAGAGGGCTCATTGCAGTCCCTAACCCCCTGGTTTCTGGGATCTGGAAGTAATAAATCTTGTGACATGAATTCCTTTATGTGGGTGTATTGAAACTGTACCTTTAACCAATACAATCCTGGTGGGGGGGATGGTTCACTTCCCCCAAGTGAGACCTTGGATGCGAAGAGAGCTACCTACCTACCTGGGTGGGTAATTTGTGCCTTCTCACACAGCAGGTCATAATATGCATATTCTTAATTCACACCAGCTCTAGCTTCTCAACATATCTACCTGTACCTCCTTTTGTAGGGCTCACAGGTTGGCAGGTTGTCCTAAAAGCATTATCTTAACCACAGCACAGTAGGGTTAGCTCAGGTTATCAGTCCACATCTCACCAGAAACACCTGAGAGCTCTCCCCACAATATGGATTATGTAATAGGACCCCATCCGAGGTACATCTGGTTGTGGACGTGGGAAGAGATGCTCTGTCAACATAAGGTACAAGAGGGGTTCTGCAGAAAAGGAGAGGGGGAAATAAGCCACTAAAACAACACGGCATGAAATTTTGGATCACAAAGTAGTGTGGACATTGTCTTATAAAGTGGGTCTCAGTGCCCTGATGGCTTGCCTCACAGTCCCCCATCCCTGATGTCTTCATACTTGGCAATGCCTTCTGTCAATTTAGCTTTAACCTCCTCTGTCCTCCAGCAACTGTCAAGCAGTTACTGGTCTGTAAACAAGCATTGTGGTTGGGAGCTCTCTTTTAAAGGAGGCCTTCAAGGTGGATTTAATTTCTTTTTTTTTTTTAATTTTTTTTTCAACGTTTATTTATTTTTGGGACAGAGAGAGACAGAGCATGAACGGGGGAGGGGCAGAGAGAGGGAGACACAGAATCGGAAACAGGCTCCAGGCTCTGAGCCATCAGCCCAGAGCCTGACGCGGGGCTCAAACTCATGGACCGCGAGATCGTGACCTGGCTGAAGTCGGACGCTTAACCGACTGCGCCACCCAGGCGCCCCAATTAATTTCTAATCATTAGTAAAATAAGCATCATAGGATGTCCAGGGCTCCAAGTCCCCACACCATGCCTCATGTAACCCCCACCTCCACCCTGTGAGGTAGGTCTCATTATTTTTCCACATTTTTCAGATGAGGAAACTGATAGGGAAAGGGGAATAATCTTGCCTAAGGTCACCAGCTGGTGTGTGGCAGGGTCCGGATTCGAACCCAAGCAGTCAGGGCCTGGTCCAGCTTAACCACCCCATTGGGCTCTTTCCCCTAAGGACTAGTCTACTTTGTCAAATGCACCCCTTCCTCTGTGGTTTTTCTCCCAGTTAGACTTCTCTCTCCTCATGGAGCAGGGCGCCATGAGACCCTGGTCATCTTTCTTCACACAACTGAACACACTTCCTGGGAGTCTTGCACAGGAGGTTGTAAGATCCAGAACCTCACTTGTTAATACCATTCACTAGGCTTTAGGTTAGCCATATTTATTTTTCTGTTTGGGGTTCTTCATGGACAAATCTTCCTTTTCCCCTCTTCCCTCTTCCTCTTTCCAGAAAGGAATGTGAGCTGCCCTGTCCTCCTACACCCTGTCGATTAGACCCTCTCCTCCCCAGAACCCTGTGAGGCAGCCAGCACCTTATGGCTCTTTCCTTCTCACTCTGTGAAAACCTACTCTTGGGGTGGCTTCAGCCACATCTTCCACAGCAAAGCTCTAACTATACCTGCGGCACAGCATTCTTCTAAAGAAACAGGCTGAGGGGCGCCTGGGCAGCTCAGGTGCTTAAGCATCTGACTTCAGCCTACGGCATAATCTCCCCATTCCCCGAGTTCGAGCCTTGCATCCGGCTCTGTGCTGACAGCTCAGAGCCTGGAGCCTGTTTCAGATTCTCTCTGAATCTGCCCTCTCTCCCTCTCTGCCCCTTCCCCATTCACACTCTGTCTCTCTCAAAAATAAACATAGAAAGAAAGAAAGAAAGAAAGAAAGAAAGAAAGAAAGAAAGAAAGAAAGAAAGGCTGAAATACAGACAACCCAAACCACAGGAAGGGGTCTCTACTTTATAACCTTCCTGACCCAGGAAGGTCTGGATTTTGATGAGGTCGATTCCCAGGGCCCCAAAAACTGTTCATTCATTCCTCTCTCATTAATTCCCAATATGTATAGCTGGCAATGACCTGCATTAGATAGAGCAGGCATTGGCACAGCCAATAATCAGCAGTTGTCCAGAAGCCAAGGCAGAATGATAGAAGCCCCCCTTGAAGGGGACATTCAGGGTCAATCCAAGACCCTGTCCTGCCCTCCCTCAGATCCTGGGTGGCACCAACCCATCTGTTCATCTTCCCTGGCCCACACTTAGCTCCATTCCCCAACCCAATCAGAAAGAAAGTCTTGGGGTGCCTGAGTGGCTCAGTTGGTTGAGTGTTCGACTTTTGATTTTGATCTCCCTCTGACTCCCTCCCTGGCTCATGCACTCGCTCACTCGCTCTCTCTCCCAAAAATAAAAAACAATTAAAGAGAAAGTCTTTTTTTTAAATTTTTTAAGATTTATTTATTTTTAAGAGACAGAGCATGAGCAGTGGAGGGGCAGAGAGAGAGGGAGACACAAAATCCAAAGCAGGTTCCAGGCTCTGAGCTGTCAGCACAGAGCCCGACACAGGGCTCAAACTCACAAACCGCAAGATCATGACTCGAGCCAAAGCTGGATGCTCACCTGACTGAGCCACCCAGGCGCCCCAGAAAGTCTTATTTTAACAGGCTTACCAACCCAAGTCCTATATTGAGACAGATCAGTGACAGCAGGCCTTGGCACAGTCCCCCAGGAGCTTACAGCCAAGACCCCTCACCCTCTAATCATAACCACCACCTCCACCCACAGCCCAGTGAGCAATTTAGCTGATGCCTACAAATTGCACTGCCACATCTTTGATCTATTTCTTTCCTCTCAGCACCTTAAGATGATATAGATGCTAACAAGTGGCAGAGGAGGCGGTGAAGAGGGAGACCAATGCATTAATTATTCAAATTTATTCTTGTTTAACTTCAGGAATAATAAAAAGAAATTCAATATTTCTGAAAAGACTGTCTAGGTAGGAGACCTTAACGTTTCTTTGACAGATCTAGGAAATACAGTATTCTCTTATTTACTTAATCTTGTCTCATATAATTATTTAAGTCCATAAATTCTTAAAATCTAACCATAAATAACTCAGAACTGAAGTCAGCAAAGGATCCTGTTAATGCCAATAGAAGTCCCAACCCTCTGCCACCCTCTGCCATCCCCACTCACATGGACACCATCATTTCCCACTGCTCTGTGCCCTTTTACCCTGTGTCAGGAGGCTTTCTGTTAAAAACACAAAGAGTTGATAAAGCTGAAAGGCCCAGGGTTTCTGCCACCCCAAACTGCTCATCCCTCCATCCTGCTGGTCAAATTCTCTCTGGGAATAACAGGATTAAGATGTAATGAAAAATTAAAATATCATAGCTGCAGATGGCCTCAAGTATTTTTACCAGTGCTTACTGGGGCTTCAACCAAGCCCCAAGAATCATCTACTCCAGAAGCTGGTATGTGGATCCTGCCTCACTCCTCCCCCCAACTCCTTTACAAGCACATCTGTGGTAGGTGGAATAATAGGCCCCAAATATGTCCACACTCTAATATTCCCAGGGCCTGTGGATGTTGCCTTATATGGCAAAAGGGACTTTGCAGATGTGATTACGGATCTTGAGATGGGTAGATATCCAGAATTATCTGGGTAGGCCCCCATGCAAAGACAAGCATCCTTATAAAAAAGAGGCAAAGGGATACTGGACCCAGAAGGCAAGAAAGAAGAAAGCAATGTGACCACAGAAATAGAAATCAGGGTGATGCAACCACGGCTAAGGAATGCCAGTAGCCACCAAAGCCAGAAGAGGCAAGGAACAGATTCTTCTCTAGAGCTTCCAGAAGGAGCTTGGCCCTGACAGCACCTTGATTTTGGCTCCATGATACTGATTTATGACTTCTTCCAAAATTATAAGAGAATAAATTTCTGTTTCTTACCATACACTGAGTGCATGGTAATTGGATACAACTGCCACCAAAAAAAAAAAAAAAAAAAAAAAAAAAAAAAAAAGACAAATACAACATCCAAATCAGTCTTTCTCCATAGTGGAAACCCAAAGTTCTGCAATTCCCAGGAACTTGAAGCCATATTCCTCAATCTTGAAGAGTCCAGGGTACCCGCCATGTTCCATGACATACACATGGACCCTGAACACTTTTTGTGGACCTTGGGACCTCAGCACTGGGAGTTGCCCAGGCTGAAACCCCATGCTTTGCTCACCCCTGTATAAACCACCACCCCTTCAACCTTAACTCCATCACTGTTCATGAGTGAGGAATCCAGACACATCAATCCTCCTTCAGTTATTCTGAAGTTCCCTGCCACTCCCTCTAGCTGGAATTCTGCTCCTCCTGCTCTCCAAGTGGCTGGCTCCTTCCTCACATCTAAACTAAAATGATTCTTAGAGAATCCTTTCCTAACACAGCATCAAAAAGAGTTCTCCTCCTGGTTTTTCTCTGCCATCTTCCTGTTTGCTTTCTTCATAGGATCTACCACCTTTTATAATTATTTATTTGCTTTTTTTTTTTAATTTGGGGTTACCTCCCTCCCACAATGCAGGGGTTTGCATTTGTCCTGTTCCCTCCTATATCCTCAGCACCAACACCGTGCCTGGTAAATGGTAGGCACCTAATAAATACTTGTCAAATTACTTAGTTAATCCCTTAACTGCAGACGTTAGGGATGAAAAAAATGGGGATATATGAGGCAAAGGAGGTAGAGGGGCATATCCAACCATTTCTAAGTATGAGTCATGGGGGATGGCCCTGTCGAGACAGAAGCCCAGTCTGAATGGCTAACGGTGTGTGTGCTCACTGACCCTTGCTTGTTCTGACTGTGCCTTTCTATACTTCCTCTCTCCCCTTTCCACCATCCTTCAAGGTCCATCAGTCCCCAAGGGGTCCCCCCAAGGTCCTCTTCCAGCACCTTCAGCCTATCTCCTACAGCCTCAGCCATGCCTGCAAAGACCCCAGCAACTTCATCCCGTGCAGAATGGGGCCACTGTGAGACCAAGGACTTACATGCTCAAGGTTGGCCTCACAGGCTCTCTGGACTGGCAGACTACCCTCTTCCCTAGCTAGATTTGTATAATTCCTAAGGCTGCGTCCACTTCCTGATTTGCCTGTTAGCCCCTATCCTGCTCCAATCCAGATAGCTGTCCAACCACAGGACCCACGGCATCTGTACATACTCACCTCTACCTGATAAGCATGGCACCATCTAGAAACTCTTGCTGTAATATCCCCACTCATCAGATGCTCTTGGGCCCAGTTCAGAACCCCTTTGGGCACTGATGTGAAATGTTGATCACTTCCACTCAGGAACCAAGGAGTGTTTTCAGCCTGACTGATGGAAGATCAAGAGAAGAAGAATATCACATACATGAGTTTTCCAAAATTAAAATGGAGAATAGGGCCTTTGGGAAGGCTGTCTGGATAATTAAAGCATTAATTCAGCCTCTGGTTTGCCTGAGAGCAACAGGCTTCTGAGAGCTCCATTAAATCTCTCCCAATAAATACTGATGGCTCTGAGGCGGTCTTCCGGCCAGGGTGCAGAGTCATAAAAGACGCCTTCCCTCCCGGTCTCTACCTGTCATCCTTGGGGAAATATCCAGAGGTGATAAAGTCAGGGAGTTGAGGGTCTTCACTCAAAATGTCCCTCTTCAAAGTTAGGGCTGGAAGGTCTGGAAAGAACTATGCACCAGGAAACCAAGGTGGAAAAAGGTAAGTGACTTGCTTAAGGTCACACAGCTGTTGGTAAGAAAGAGTGGAGGGGCGCCTGGGTGGCTCAGTCGGTTAAGCGGCCAACTTTGGCTCAGATCATGATCTCACGGTCCGTGAGTTTGAGCCCCGCATCGGGCTCTGTGCTGACAGCTCAGAGCCTGGAGCCTGTTTCAGATTCTATGTCTCCCTCTCTCTGACCCTCCCCTGTTCATGCTCTGTCTCTCCCTGTCTCAAAAATAAATAAAACGTTAAAAAAGAAAGAAAGAAAGAAAGAAAGAAAGAAAGAAAGAAAGAAAGAAAGAAAGAGTGGAGACCAGTATTCAAATGTCTTGCTATCAGGATAATACCTATTCCAACCTTGTTACATCACACACTTCTTGGAGCTTCATCCATAAAACCCACACACACATGCACGCACACACACACACACACACACACACACACACACACACATACACGCACCCATAAGCCCACACATGTGTGAATCCTTTCTACACAAGCTGTCTCCCCAATGTCACTCAATAACTACATGCTTTTGTTCAAGATGCTCCCTGACCTTGGAGCCCTTACACCTTCACTGCCATCCCAATTTCACCCATCCTTGAGGCCTTAGTTCAAGACCACTCTTCTCCACTGTCTTCCCTTTTAATATCCTTCATTCCCTTCTTTGAACAACTCTAGCACTTGGATGTTAGCCCTGAATTCTACCCTGTTTCATATGGTGCAGAGCTGTTTCACCTCGTATTCTGAACAAGACAGCAAATTTCATGCAGATTTTCTCTCAGCAGCCCCCTACCCAACCTCCCCACCCACAGCCCAGCACACATTGAGAGCACCATCACTGTCTGCTCCTTGAAAATCAGGGATTCAAGGCCAGTCCAGGTTTTGTTGCCTTCTGCAGCCTTGGATAAGCCCCACAGTAGACCTGTGTCTCCACCCCCACCCAAACAATGGACATGTACTCAACCAAGGACCAACTTTATTCCACATTATGATGTCTGCCACATCCTTGCTTTCTCTGCATGTCCCCCAAAGCACCCCCAGGATACTGCTGTCTAAGGAACTCCATTACAGCACATTCAACAACTGCCTTGCTTCCCTGCCCATATTCTGTGTTCTCTCTGGATCTGCCCTGGAGATGAAGAGGAGCAGTGTGGCTGGTGTGAAGAGCTCTGGGCTGGGTCCCGGGTTTTGTTCCACTCCCCACTCCTGCCTGCCTGACAGGGGTGCGGAGTGGAACAAAGTGGACCAGTGCCACATGCCCTTGTTCACTCACTGTGGGTTCTTGTCTGTTAAATGAGGGTGTTACAGGTCACTGCTGCTCCCTAAAGGTTCACTGCCCTATACTTTTTAAAGTCTTAATTAGACAGCAATGTCTCTGTGCACAAATGACAAGCAGAGCAGCTGAGAGCACAACGTAGCTTTAAAAGTCTGAGGTATGGAAGAAGAGCAGGAGGAAAATTAGCCCTTTTCCTAGAAATCTGGCTTGCTTTTCCCAGAAGAGAATGTGCAGTAAACACTAGAAGGCATGGAAACCTCTGAGGCAACAATACACCCACCTGATACACACACACTCAATCACCACTGCACACAGCTTCCCAGGAGCGTGGCAATGGTTAATTAGATCTGTGGCCCAGCAACTTGTATCAAGGCTCATCACTAAGACAGTAACAAGCAGAACTGCTATTAAACAAACCACACTGGCCCTCTAAGTCAGCTACTCAGGTAACAGATGTTTTCTTTGACTGTAAAAGGAGGGATGAGGAGGAATGAACTAGATGTGGGGAACCTCACAGGAGGCTCAGATGTGGGAAACCCTCACAGACTTTAGGTTTGGAAGTCCCACATTATATATGACCCTTGCTTTCCTCTGGTGATTAACTGTGCCCAAATATGACCCTTCATCTCCACTAAAGGCCATCCTATCTGCCTAGACCCCAGACGATAGCTTAGTGCTGGGGCACATTAACACCCCCACCCCCAAAACAAATGACTTCAAGGAACAGGGTTGAGTCCATTGCTACAACTGTCATGCCAACTGGTCACTTTAAAACTACAAGTCACCAGGTAGAAGGCATCTGGAGAAGATGACCCTGCCCATCTCCTTCCCATACTCCAACCCCCACAGACGCCCATATCAATGGCCAGATTGTGGCAATCCCAAGGTATGATCCAGGGGTGCCTGGGTGGCTCAGTCAGTTAAGCATCCAACCCTTGATCTCGGTTCAGGTTGTGATCTCACGGTTTGTGCAATCAAGCCCCGAGTCGGGCTCTGGGCTGACAGCATGGAACCTACTTGGGATTCTCTCTCTCCCTCTCTCTCTCAGCCCCTCCCATCCCTCAAAATAAATAAATACACTTTCAAAACAAAACAAAACAAAACAAAGGCGTGATCCAGCAGAAAGTCGGCCCACCTCAATAGTGCCCAAATGTCACCTACCAGTCACCTGAGCAGGTGAGGGTACAGAGCTCAGCTCACATCCTAGCCCAGGTTGGCCCTGGATGGGCTCTCCCAGGGATTGCTTTTGTGCTCCTGACTGTAAGGGGGGCAGCCACCTCTGCACTGGCACCCTAAGGTGAACTGTCATGCAGTGTCAAGTGCCTTTTATGTTTCCAGCTGGGATATTATTTCTTGACAAGAAGGGAAAATATTTATGATCTTAAAACACTCTGACTGGAATCCCCACAGAGCACAATAAGGGGAAAAGCCCTTTGTGGAAGGGGCCACTCCCAGCCCCACCTAACAGGCGGAGGCCCTTTTGCTGTCCACAACTCTGTCACCAGGGAAAGCAGACACCATCATTGAGTTCAGATTGCCACTGGCCCCACAAATGACTGAAGCAAAATGAATTAAGGCCTGAGCCTGGGAAGCCCCAGAGACACAAATGGAGGTGAATCAGGTGCAGAAGTAGGCACAGATCCTATTACCTACCATCCCTGAACCTGTGAGTTTTTAGTATGGGGTTGGAGATGAAGGAAGGGCTCTGAATTTGGATGGGAGCCTTCTTGAAGAGGAAGCCTGTCTGCCTTACCATGCAAAAGCAAGCCACACATTATTCATGGCAAAAACACCAAATGACCATCTGGGGATGGGAGGAATGAAGAAAAAACAAAGAAGAGAAGAAATGCAAATATATTCTTATTTTATTGTTTACTCCCCATTTTGTGTCTCTTCAGCTTGGGAAGATTCTGGGACCTTCTGGCTTCATGAAAAATCATGCTTTACAGATAAGGAGACCAGTCCTAATAGAAATCAGGTGAGAGCTGAAATAAGCCTATGGGATGCTTCACTTCTGTGACCTTGGTGAACGTGCAGGAAGGTGGTGGCCATTCTTCAAAGACAAGGGATCCGAATAAAGGAATGTGGGAGAATAAAGATTTCCTTATTCCTAACTAAGCAATTTCCTTATTCCTAATAAAGCAATGCTAGGATTTTTCTATTAAGTGCTGTGGTCCTCCCTGATTAGCCCAGGACATTCAAGCAACAAGTATTTCTTGTGTGCCTGGCTCCATTCTCAGCAAGTCTATAAGGAACTCTGTACGCCAGGCGTAGGGCAGGCTGCCCTCAGAGTGCCCTGCCCAGGGTTTGTTTCCATAAAAGGACTTCCCTGAAGGTCCAAACAGTGGTCCTATGACAGGTGGGGACAACCAGCACTTGCCCCGGTATGAGAGGCAACCCCTGGAGGCCTGGGGTCAAGAGGGCCCTGTCCCTGTTAGCATGCTTGGAATGCCCTTTGCATAAAGGAAATGTGGTCCCAAGAGCCTTCTGTTAAAAGCCAACAGAAGGTAAAGGCAATAATCCACACCTCAGACTGTCTGACTCTCTGTCAGGAAGTGTCCTGAGGAAAATGGATCCCTGCCCAGAGAGCTGTGAGGAGGGATTTAGGGAAGGTTAAAGTAACCTGCACTAATTAGGGATAACAGGGACCTAAAAGAGCACCCTACAGCAGCTATGGTTGGTGACCCCACAGTGGCCCCCTCCCTCTAACAGGGGGCTGCCTGGCATCCTGGCTGATAGCAAGCAACAAACCCTACCGAGATCCCTGTCTTCCTATCGCCTGCTTTGAATGAGGTATACAGACAATATCCAAGATTTTGTTTCAAGCACAACAAATGGCATTTTAGATGGTGGTAAGAGTTAAGGAGTAAAAATAAAGTAGGGAGATACACTGGCCTACATTTTTAGATAAGATAACCAAGGAAGCTCTTCTAGAGAAGGTTACTTCTGCGTAAAGATCTGAAGGGTGTAGAGGATGGAACCATGGAAATATCTGAGGAAGTACATTCCAGACAAAGGGAAGAGCTATGCAGGTACCCTGAGAAAGCAGACCTAGGAGAGAGGTGAGAGACAGGAGGAGGCTGCTGGCTGGAGCAGAGGGAAGGTCAGGGAGAGCTAAGTGACGGGGTGAGGGAAGACAGGCTCGTGGCCCCCACTGACCTTCAGTGACCCTCCTCCCAGTTCTCCTGACGTCCTGCTGCCCACTCCAGCCATGCAGGGGTCTCGATTACCTACCCTTCCAGGGCTCACCTACTTTGGGAAAGTCTTGGGCTTCGCCTTCCATACCCAACTGCCCATGTGAAATGTTGGGAACACCTTGCCCTACATGAGTGAGAGATGTGATGAGGAGTGCAGCCTCTCACAGCCGTGGGGTGGGTGAAGCTTGCCCTCAGTGCCTCCAGCCCCTCCTCCAGTAGCACTCAGTGCCCAGGAGCCCACTCCTCTCTCTGTCAGAGCCCAAAAGTGTCGAGAGGGTCCTTGGCTAGGTAGAAGATCTGGGCTCAGCAAGCCATCAGACCTTCCCAGCCTCAGCTTGTTCACTGTAAAATGAGAACATTGCGTCGCTTACCTCTAATACCTCTTCTAGCCCTTGGTGAGCCCTACCCTGTGCCGATAAACCCCTCCTTGCCAGTGTGTTCATCTGTGTCTCCTCTCAGGCCACAAGCCGACATGCTAACAGTGGCCCTAAGTCACATGGCCAGGTGCCCAAGGGAGGCTCTGAAGCCAGCAGGCCAGGGTGCTTTTGTTTTAAGCCCATGACCTTCTCAGTGGCCCCTCACACCACAGGCACAGCCACCCAGCCCAGCCCCTTAGTGTGTGGCCACGCCAAACAATGAGGAGTAATGAAGCGATTCCATGTAGAGAGACCCTTCATCAGCCAGCGTTTTCATTGCCAAGGCTCACACCGACCGTGAGAGCCTCCGATCCCAGGGTCTGCGGACTCATAAAAAGGTTTTACAAGGAAATGAGCCACCAGCACTCCAAGGCAGTCATCGTCAATCAGCACGGCAGCTGACTGCTCACCCTGCAAGGCAGCTTCGCCACAGCTCCGTGCACAGAGAGCTGAGCAGCTGAGTCTGCAGTCTGTGCATCTAGGCTGAGGCAGGGGCTCCCTGCCCAGGCACCTCCGTTGAAGTGGGTAATGGGAGCTAGCTGACACTGAGACAGCCCTACTCCACTGTCGTTTACTCTAGGGTTTGGGGTGGCTCACCTTTTTCTCAGTTTATCATACCTGGGCCACCTATGGATGGCAGGTAGCAGTGGAGCCAGAGGAGGGACATAGTATAATTGTGAGAATGACCTCAGATCTGGCGAAATCCCTAGGCTGACTTGGTCAGTATGAACTGCAGGGGCAACCAGGGCTCTGCCAACAGGTTCTTTAAAAAAAATACTTCAGGTTCCCAGACAAACAGCAAGCCCAGAAACCTTATCACTATCAGCCCACAAAAGGCCAACCTGTATTATGCACTCTGTGTGGCTCTTCTTCCACTTAACGACTCCTGCAGAATTCAAGCTAAACGGAAGTGGGGGTGTTAAGCAGGGTAGATACACATAATATAATTCAACTGCCCTTGCCAGATCTCTTCCTAGGACAAACAGCATTTTCAACCACTTAGACCCAGGTTTTCCCCCGGAGGCAATTTTTCAGTCATTTTGTTTGGAAGGACACCAGAAAAGCTGAGTTCTGTTCTCCCTTCTCTTCTTTGCAGCTGCTCCGATAACATCCTTGCCTCCTCCTTAGGGACCTTCCAAGCCCTTAGGCAGAAAAGCATCTGCACTCTCAGAAGACTTCAGGGGATGACACCAAGCTCCCAGTGTTCTCTCTCCTTGAAGGTCTGCCTTAGAGCCTCAGTGGTTTAGCCCAAGACAGGACTCTTGTGAAAGGAGCAGAATGAAGTGTGCCTCGGTGTGGAGACAGTCCAAAAGGAAGTTGTGCTGGCAGAAGAGAATGAGCACGTGCCTGGAATGTGTGCGGGGCAGGGTGTGTATTAAATACTAATATCAAGAGGTGTTTGTTCAGAGTTTGCCTCAACAGGTGTGGTGCAACTGCTTGGGACATAACTGTGAACAGGGCCCAGTCACTGCCCTCAAATAGTTTGCAGTTGAACAAAAAAGAAAAAGAAGGGATACCTGTAGGGCAATGGAATGACTGCTAACAGAAGAGCGAGGTGAAGTCGGGGTTGGGAGCACATAGCCAGGCACCTCACCCAGTCCTGGGGGCTCAGAAGTGCTGAAAGGCTTCCTGGAGGAACAAGTATTCCAGGTGAGACTTGAAGAATGAGCCCCAGTCCCCTCATCACTCACCCAGTTGTCTGCAGTCACCTAGGTGATAGATGAAGGGTGAGGGAAGAAGCTGAAGAGAAAGACAGCCCAAGGAAAAGCATGCCATCTTTTATATGACCTGAGTGACAGAGGAGCGGCTGGGAGAGACAAAGCTGGAAAGGCAGGACCCAGCCAGGCACAGGTTTGGGACAACAATGATGAATTCAGCCTGCAGCCACTGAGCAACAGTCACTGGGGAATTTTTGAGAAGAGAAGCAGCATTCCATATTTACTTTTTGGATATACTACCTGAACCATGGGGGCAAGAATACAATGAAGCCAGCCTCCTGGAGGCCAACTAGCCAGGTAGGAAGCTGGTGTCTACTTGATTTCTCCACTTAAATGCATATAAGCATCTCAAACTTGATAGAACTGAAGCAGAATTCTTTATCTCCCCTTCAAAGTCTTCTCTTTCTCAGTAAATGGTACTAGACGCTCAAGTATCCCGGAGGCATCCTGATTGCTGTTTCCCTCATCACGAACTCTAACTATAACCAATCTATCAACAAGCCCTGCAGACTTTCTCTCCAAAACACATCCCAAATCCAATCCATCAAAACTAACACAGTTCCAGACTCTGGATGTCTCACCATTCACCTAGATGTATGCAGTCACCTAAGTAATGGTCCTCCCTCCACTCTTCATTCCCCTCAACACACTTGCCACATGGCAGCCAAAGGATGCTTTTATACATTTTTATTGTGAAATATAACACATATGCAGTAAAGTACAAAAACCAAGTGTATAAATCAATGGTTTATCACAAAGGAAACGTACATGAACTCATCCCCAAGGTCAAGGAATAAAGCATTAGCAGTTCTACCCCTGAAGCCCTCCTTGTCCTCTCTCCCTATCACTGCTCCTCCTTCTCACTATCCTACCTTTTAAGGTGATCCCTTCTTTGACTTTCCTTAAAGTTTACTAAGCATGAATCTCTAAAAGCAATAGTTTAGATTTTGGCTAATGTTTTAGCTCTATATAAATGGAATCCTACTGCATTTGTTATTTTGTACAGGACTTCTTTCATTCAGCATTATGTTTATGAGATTCATTCATGTTGTGTGGGTAGCTCTAGTTTGCTTATTTTTATTGTTTTATGGCAGCCAATTATTTATCCATTCTACTGTTGATGGGCATTTGGATTGCTTCTGGTTTTTTCAATTGAAGTACAGTTGACACACAATGTTACATCAGCTTCAGGTGTACAACAGAGTGATTCCGTATCTCTATATGTTATGCTCTGCTCACCACAAGGGTAGCTACCATCTGTCACCAGAGAACACCATTACAATACCAGTGACCATATTCCCCTTGCTGTACCTTTTATTCCTGTGGCTCATTCATTCCATAACTGGGAACCTATGCCTCCTACTCCCTTCACTCATTGGAATGCTTCTAGTTTTTCAGATAATATGAGCAAGGTTGCTACGAACAGTTTGATTATTTGTCTCCTGATGCCACAATAGTCTTAACTCACAAATCAGACATCATTCCTCTGTTTAAAACTCTCCAAAAGCCTCCTGCCCTACTTCAAATCCAAATTCCTTATCATGGCCTATAAGGTCTTCCTTCTCTGACATCCTCTTCTCTCTCTCTCACCCTTACTCACAATGTTCCCACCTCATCAGTCTTTCTACTGCTGGAACACACTATACTAGCATCTACCTCAGGGCCCTCACACTTAACTCTTCCCTTTGCCTAGAATGCAGATCTTGTATAGTTGGCTTCTGTCATTCAAGTTTTGAGTCAAATATCAACTCTTCAGACAACTCCTTTGACCACCTACTTTGGAAGACACCCTCAATACACTCTCTCTCACATCCCTTTGTTTTGTTTTCTAATGGTACCCTTTACTATGGAAAGCCATCTTATCTAAACGTCTGGTTAGTCGCTTACTCTTTGTCTCCTCCAATCCCCCTGAGCTCAGGGACACTGTCTTATTCATTTCTGTATTGCCTGCACCTGGAACCATGTCTGACATAGAGTGGGCATTCAATAAAAGCTTGTTGGATGAATGAACGAATGAATGAATGATGAATGAATGCACCAGGAAAGATGTCAGCATAACCAATCTAGTGGTAGTTAGATGGAGGAAGCAGAATAGAGAGCAGTGAATACTTTTGAGAACAATGGAGGAAGAATAAAGATCGTTGAGGAAAAGATGAATATTGAAAAATGATACTGGGACAACTGCATAAACATACAGGAAAAAATTAAGTAGGATCCTTCCCACAAGTCTTACACTAAAATAAATTATCAATGAATCCTTTGCAGTGC
The DNA here is from genome assembly GCF_022837055.1 of Prionailurus viverrinus. Taxonomy (NCBI): domain Eukaryota; kingdom Metazoa; phylum Chordata; class Mammalia; order Carnivora; family Felidae; genus Prionailurus; species Prionailurus viverrinus. The sequence goes on from NC_062577.1 coordinate 24,330,666, forward strand.
AGAAGCTTTTATCTTGATGAGGTCCCAATAGTTCATTTTTGCTTTTAATTCCCTTGCCTTTGTAGTGAAATAAGCCAGTCAGAAAAGGACAGATATCATATGTTTTTCACTCATACGTGGATCTTGAAAAACTTAACAGAAAACCAGGAGAGAGGAGAGGGGGAAAAAATAGATACAAATGGAGAGGAAGGGAGGCAAACCACAAGAGATTCCTAAATACAGAGAACATACTGTAGGTGGATGGGGGGTGGGGGAGAGGGAAAATGGGTGATGGGCATTGAGGAGGGCACTTGTTGGGATGAGCACTGGGTGTTGTATGTAAGCCAATTTGACAATGAATTATATTTTTAAAAAATTATCAATGAAATCAAAGATCTACATGAAACCCTAAAAATTCTAAAAGTAAAAAAAGTATATATTTTGTAGTTGTGAAGGTCTTTGTTAGTACAATATAAAACCAAAACACAGTAATAAAATAAAAAAGACTGATGCATTTAATTACATAAAAATGTAAATACTACCATAAAAGCATAACTTCAAAAGGCAAATTACAAATTAGGAAAATTTTTTCTGCATCTATACTATAGACAAAAGGCTAATTTTCTTAATATATAAAGAACTTCTACAAATCAATAAGAAAATATATAAAGGATATGAACAATCAATTGACAGAAAGGGAAATATCAATGACTCTAATTTATTTGAAAAATGTTTAATCTCATAATAAGAGAAAGACACATTGAAACTAGGAGATACCACTTTAATCCCCTAGATAGTCAATGGCCTAATACACAGTGTGTTGGCAAAAATGCAAGGAAACAGGCACTGTACTACTAGATTGATAAACCGGTACTTCCATGAGAGGTAATTTGGGACTATACTGCAAAATTCTAAATTCACTCTTTGGCTCCACAATTCTACTTGTAGGAAATTTTCCATCACATATATTTGCATATATGCAAATATATGTTTTTATAGGTGCACATATATGTTTATTCATTTATATGTTTATCTATTGAAGCATTAATATAATAGTGAAATATTATAAAAAAAGAAACATTACATATTCATTAAGCAGGGATCCACTAAATAAATTATAAAATATATACAGCCTTTAAAAAGATTGAGACAAATCTCAGTGCCCTGATTTGGGAGGATCTCCAAGATTAATTATTAAGTGGAAAAATATCTAAGCGCATAACAGTTAAATTATGTATGTTACTATTTGGTTTTGAAAACGCTAAACATTATACTTTTATTTATGTATCTAGAAATGGAAGGATACACAAGAAATGGTAATAGTACTTGTCTTCTAGGAGGGGAGCTAGGTAACTAGGGGAAATTTTCAAAATAAAGAGAAATTTTAAGAATAGACCCTGAAAACTGCAAAACACTGCTTAAAGAAATTAAAGAAGATAGTAAAAAATGGAAACACATCCTGTGTTCAGAAACTGAAAGACTTGATATTCTTTTTTTTAGTGTTTATTTATTTATTTATTTTGAGAGAAAGAGAGAGAGAGTGCATGCACGAGCACAGTGGAGGGGCAGAGAGAACGGGAGAGAGAGAATCCCAAGCAGGCTCCATGCTATCAGAACAGACCCTGACATGAGGCTCCATCCCATGAACCATGAGATCATGACCTGAGCAGAAACCAAGGGTTAGGCACTTAGCCTACTGAGACCCCCAGGCACCCTGACGTAACATTCTTAAGATGTTGATGCTATCTAAAATAACCTACAAATTCAATGAAATCCCTATCAAAATCCCAACTACAGTTTTTGCAGAAATAGAAAATTCAGGCCTAAACTTCACACGGAAACTTAAGAGACCTGAAACAGCCAAAACAATCTTTAAAAAGAACAAAGTTAGAGGTCTCACACTTTCTAATTTCAAAATTTATTGCAAATGTGGTACAACTTAAAAACAGACATATAGCTCAATGGAATATATTAAAGAGCCCAGAAATAAACCCTCATGTATATGATCAAATGATTTTCACAAGGGTCCCAAGACCATTCAATGGGGAAAGAACAGTCTCTTCAAATGGTATTAGAAAAACTGGAAATTCACATGTAAGAGAATAAATCTGGACCCTTATCTTACACCATATAAAAATTAACTCAAAAAAAAAAAGGACCTAAAAGTAGGAGCTAAAATCATAACACTCTTAGAAGAAAACATAAGAGAAAAACTTCATGACATTGGATTTTATAATGATTTCTTGGATAGGACACGAAAAGCACAAGCAATAAATGAAAAAATAGGAAAAGTCAACTTCATCAAAATTTAAAACTGTTGGACACCGAGGGACGGTATCAACAGAGTGAAAAAGCAATCTATGGAATGGGAGAAAATATTTGCAAATCATATATCTGATATGGGGTTAATACCCAAAATATCTAAAGCACCCCTATGACTCAACAACAAAAAACTCAAACAGCACAATTTAAAAATGGACAAAGAGGGGCGCTTGTGTGGCTCAGTGGGTTAAGCGTCCAACTCTTGATTTCAGCTCAGGGCATGATCTCATAGTTCATGAGATGGAGCCCTGCATCAGGCTCTGCACTGGCAGCACAGAGCATGTTGGAGATTCTCTCTCTCCCTCTCTCTCCGCCCCTCCCTTGCTCTCTCTCTCTCTCTAAAAATAAACATTTTTTAAATAAATAAATTTTTTTGATGGACAAAAAACTTGAATAGACATTTCTCCAAAGAAGATATGCAAATAACCAATAAACTCATGAAAAGATTCTCAATATCACTAATCATTAGGGAAATGCAAATCAAAGCCACAATGAGATACCATTTTATACCCATTAAGATGGCCAATAAACAAACAAATAAATAAATAAATAAATAGGTGAGGATGTGGAGAAATTGGAACCCTTGTACATTGCCAGTAGTAATGTAAAATGGTATAGCCACTGTGGAAAATTGTAAAAGAGTTCCTCAAAACAATTAAACATAGAATTACCATATAATACAGCAATTCCATTTCTGGGTACATACCAAAAAGAATTAAAGCAGAGACTAGAACAGATATTTGTACACTCATATTGATAGTAATATCATTCACAATAGCCAAAAGGTGGAATATACTGACATATATAAGTATATATATTGATATATATACAATATGTATATTGTATATATATTGATACACATACTCCCCTTTTCAGAGCTATGTCACCTTCGTTTAACATACTTGGTAAGGTACTTAGCCTTTCTACACATCAGTTTCCTCATCCATAAAATGAAAATAATAGCACTGCCTACTACACTGGGCTGGTCTGAGGAACATAAAGCCCTTTAGAGTAGTAACTGCCACACTGTATGTGCTTCATAAGTAGTGGTTCCTCAGTTATTATTATTTTTAACAAATATTTATTGAGTACCTACTATATTCAGGCACTATGCCAAGTGCTGGGAATACAGAGATCAACAGAATGGGTTCCTGCCTTTAAAAGCCTCACCACTAAGTAAATGAGACCTTAACTGATTCCATCTTCACTCAAGCCCTCACTTTAGGAATAAGTGTTTAAAAAGCCATTATGGAAGTATTCCTCAAGAAGATACATAAAAGACTCAATTAGGGTGAAAGTCTAAATTGCTTTCTAACGATTAGACCTGCCTGAAAACAGAATGGGCTATCTTTAAAAGTAGTAAGTAGTCTGGATAACTACTTATCAGATATGTTGCAGAAGAGATTCAAAGGGTTAGACTGGGTGATCACTATGACCCCATCTGGTTCAGAGAGTCTGTGATGCTATAAGGTGAGGGCCAAGGACTAGACTATGAGCAGCTTGGCTGGGGAAAGGCTCCAGGGTTTCAGCCTTGCAGACATATCTGCTTCATGACATCATCCAAATTCCCCCCACCAGGGGCCAGAAGTGTTCATATGTCTGGTGTGGACTCAAAGTCAAAATGACAGACACGATTTTCTCATAGATGAATGGAGAGGAACCAAAGCACAATCATTCCCAGAAGACAGAGAGAAGGGCAGAAAGGCCCTAAGAGAAGGCCACCACAGCTTTTTTCTGGGCCAGCATAAGCTGCAGGATCCAGGTCTAGGAATAAAACATTGCAACAGAATTCATGAGTGAAGATCAAGAAGAAAACACCCCAAGGTTGTCTGTGAATCCAAAGATGGTACCTCTACACAAGCCCCAAGCTCTGGGAACCACAGCTAGTCCAGCAACCCAGAGGATTCTGAGAGTCAGGTTTTTAAATAAAGGGCAAAAGTTCTCTTTCTGAGGTGTTTCAAGGTGTCCTGCATGGCGAGAGAGAGAGAAAGGCAGGACTCCCCTTTCAGTCTTGAGGCTTCATCTGCAGTCCACACATCAGTTGCAGGGCCAACTCAGAGCTGATGAAAAGAATGGGCAGGAAGAAACTGCTACATGATCTCAGCCAGTCAGTTCCCTAAGGGTCCCAGAGAAAAATAGCCCAGCTTCTCTTTGCTGGAGATCCTGACTTCAGCCCAGCTTCTCTTTGCTGGAGATCCTGACTTTCTTCTTCCCTGGAGTGCAGGGGTCAGGGGAATAACCTAGGAAAGGCCTCCTTGACAAGGTGACATTTGAGCAAAGACCTGAAGGTGGTAAGGGGCAAGACATGCTAATACCTGCAGAAGAGAATTCTAAGCAGAGGAAACAGTAAGTGCAAAGAGCCAGAGACAAAGAGTGTGCCTGGTTTATCAGGAGTTCGTGTGATTGAAGCAGAGAGGTATGGGAAGAGTTACAAGACAGGAAGTCAGAGAGGTAAGGGATAGGGGTGACTTTCAGACCTTGTAGGGTTCTATAGGCCATTTTAAGGATGCTGGCTTCTACTTTTAATGAGATGGGAAGCCACTGGAGGGTTTTTGAGCAAAAGAATGAGATATGCTGACACAGATTTCAAAAGATCCCTCAAAAGCTGCCAGGTTCAGAATTTACTCCAAGTAGGGAAGCATGACCACCTGACCACCCTCAGTTAGTAGTAGCCTACTGCAACAATCCTGGAGAGGGGTGACAATAGCTTGAACCAGGCTGACAGCTTGGTGAGAAGTGGATATATTTGCCGATTCAGCCAAGAGGAACTGCTGACAGATTGGATGTGGGGAGTGAAAGAAAGAGAGGTATCAACGATGATGCTCATATTTTTTTGGCCTAAGCAGCAAAAAGGGTGGAGTCATTCACCAAGACAGAGAAGACTGAAGAAGGAAAAGGTTTTATGAAGATCAACTTAATATTTGAACGAGTAACGTTTGGCGTGTCTCATTAGACATCCATGTGGAAATGTCTTGTGCAACTGGATGTAGTGTTCAGAGAGAAGGCCAGGCTAAAGCTATATATTTAATATACTATTAATATGATGCTTAATATGTATCTACATGTAGCTATACGTTTATATATTTAGAAGTCCTCTGCATATAGGGTCCTGGATAAAAGAATGTGCATAAAGAAGAGGTCTGAGAACTAAACCTAGGATATCCAACACTTACAGGTTAGCTAATTAGGAAAAATTAACAAAGCCACCGAGAAGGAGTTACCAATAACATGGGAAGAATACTGGGAAAGGATGTACATCCTGAAAGCCAAGTGAAGCATTTCAAGGAAGAGGGAGTAATAGCTTTGTCAGACACTGCTGTTAGTTCAAGTATGTCCAGATGAGAACTGAAAATTAACCACTGGATGTAGCAACAGGATAGCCATTGATGATCTTGGAACAATTTTGGTAGAGTGAGGGCAAGGGAGAGCCTCATTAAAGAAGATTCAAAAAGAGTGGAGGGAGCCAAATAATGCAGAGAAAATCTCTCTTTATAAGTTATTCCAACTAATGTCCACTCTCACCACTGTTATTCAACATAGTCTTGGAAGTCCTAGCCTCAACAATCAGACAACAGAAAGAAATAAAAGGCATCCAGATCAGCAAGGAGGAAGTCAAACTTTCACTCTTTACAGACGACATGATACTCTATGTGGAAAACCCAAAAGACTCCACCAAAAAACTGCTAGAACTGATACATGAATTCAGCAAAGTCGCAGGATATAAAATCAATGCACAGAAATCAGTTGCATTTCTAAACACCAACAATGAAGCAGCAGAAAGAGAAATCAAGGAATCATCTCCATTCACAATTGCACCAAAAAAATATAAAATACCTAGGAATAAACCTAACCAAAGAGGTGAAAAATATATACACTGAAAACCACAGAAAGTTTATGAAAGAAAGTGAAGATGACTCAAAAAAAAAAATGGAAAAACATTCCATGCTTATGGATTGCAAAAACAAATATTGTTCTTAAAATGTCAATACTACTCAAAGCAATCTACATATTCAATGCAATCTCTATCAAAATGACAGCAGTATTCTTCACAGAGCTAGAACAATCATAAAATTTGTATGGAACCAGAAAAGACCCTGAATAGCAAAAGCAATCTTGAAAAAGAAAACCAAAGCTGAAGGCATCATAATTCCAGACTTCAAGATGTATTACAAAGCTATAATCATCAAGACAGTATGGTACTGGCACAAAAACAGACACATAGATCAATGGAACAGAATAGAGAACCCAGAAATGTCCCCACAAAACTATGGCCAACTAATCTTTGACAAAGCAGGAAAGAATATCCAATGGAATAAGACAGTCTCTTCAGCAAATGGTGTTGGGAAAACTGGACGGCAACATGCAGAAGAATGAACCTGGACCACTTTCTTACACCACACACAAAAATAAACTCAAAATGGATGAAAGACCTCAATGTAAGACAGGAAGCCATCAAAATACTAAAGGAGAAAACAGGCAACAACCTCTTTGGCCTCGGCACTAGCAACTTCTTACTTGACATGTCTCCAGAAGCAAGGGAAACAAATGCAAAAATGAACTACTGGGACTTTATCAAGATAAAAAGCTTCTGCACAGTGAAGGAAACAATCATCAAAACTAAAAGGTAACGAATGGAATGGGAGAAGATATTTGCAAATGACATATCAGATAAAGGGTTAGTATCCAAAATCTATAAAGAATTTATCAAATTCAACACTCAAAAAATACTCCAGTGAAGAAATGGGCAAAACACATGAAAAGACACTTCTCCAAAGAAGACATTCAGATGGCTAAAGACACATGAAAAAAAATGCTCAACATTATTCATTATCAGGGAAATACAAATCAAAACCACAATGAGATATTACCTCACACCTGTCAGAATGGCTAAAATTAACAATTCAGGAAACAACAGATGTTGGTGAGAATGAAGAGAAAGAGGAATGCTTTTACACTGCTGCTGGAAATGCAAACTGGTGCAGCCACTCTAGACAACTGTATGGAGGTTCCTCAAAAAATTTAAAATAGAACTACCCTATGACCCAGCAACTGCACTACTAGGTATTTATCCAAAGGATACAGGCCTGCTGTTTCGAAGGAGCACATGTACCCCAATGTTCATAGAAGCACTATCACCAATAGCCAAAGTATGAAAAGAGCCCAAATATCCATTAACTGATGAATGGATAAAGAATATGTGGTAGGGGTACCTGGATGGCTCAGTCAATTAAGCGTCCAACTTCAGCTCAGATCATGATCTCACGGCTCATGAGTTCAAGCCCCACATTGGGCTCTGTGCTGACAGTCAGAGCCTGGAGCCTGCTTTGGATTCTGTCTCCATCTCTCTCTGTCCTTCCCCTGCTTGCACTCTCTCTCTCTCAAAACTAAAAAAATAATAATAATAATTTTTTTAAAAAAGATGTGGTGTATAGGGGCGCCTGGGTGGCGCAGTCGGTTAAGCGTCCGACTTCAGCCAGGTCACGATCTCGCAGTCCGGGAGTTCGAGCCCCGCATCAGGCTCTGGGCTGATGGCTCAGAGCCTGGAGCCTGTTTCGGATTCTGTGTCTCCCTCTCTCTCTGCCCCTCCCCCATTCATGCTCTGTCTCTCTCTGTTGCAAAAATAAATAAACGTTGAAAAAAAAATTAAAAAAAAAAAAAGATGTGGTGTATATATACAATGGAATATTACTCAGTGATAAAAATGAAATCTTGCCATTTGCAACAACGTGGATGGAACTAGAGTGTATAATGCTAAGCGAAATAAGTCAATCAGAGAAAGACAAATATATAATTTCACTCATAAGTGGAATTTAAGATGCAAAACAGATGAACATAAGGGAAGGGAAGCAAAAATAATATAAAAACAGAGAGGGAGACAAACCAGAAGAGACTCTTAAATACAGAGAACAAACAGGGTTGCTGGAGGGGTCTGGGTAGGGGAATCGGCTAAATGGGCAAGGGTCTTTAAGGAGGGCACTTGCTGGAATGAGCACTGGGTGTTATATGTAAGTGATGAATCACTAAATCCTATTTCTGAAATCATTATTATACTAAATGCTAACTTGGATTTAAATTTTTTTTTAATCTCCAAAAAAAAATAAGTTATTCCAACTAATAAATGAAGAAGGAGTAACAGGATTATAATAACATTTTGCAAGCCCCTAATGAAATAAACAATCTAGGCAGGGGTCAGCAAACCATGGACCTTGGGCTATCTGTGGCCTGCTTGGTTTTGTATACAAAGTTTTACCGGAACTCATGTATGCTCATTCGTCTACATATTGGCCATGGCTGCCGATGCACTATAGTGGCAGTGTTAAAAAACTGTGATAGAGACTGCATGGCCCCCGGACTAAAATATTTTCTGACCTTCATAGAAAAGGTTTTCCAACCCTGATCTAGATAATGATCCTCGGTGGTTGCTAATGTCATAAGAAGAGAAACAACCTCTGATGGAAGTACGTACTACTCCCTAGGAAGTCTACTTACAAAACAGTAAAAAATCAAATCTAAATCAGCGCCAGTTTATAGGAAATACAGGAAACAAAAACATTCAACAACACAATGGAGATGCAAGAATGGAAAGATCTATAGAAAAGCAACCGAGTTTTGTCAACAAATCAACTATAAAGCCAAAAACAAAGTGGGGGAGGAAACATACAGATTTTGACTTAAGGAACCTTTATTTTTTTTTTTTAACGTCTATTTATTTTTGAGACAGAGAGAGACAGAGCATAAACGGGGGAGGGGCAGAGAGAGAGGGAGACACAGAATTGGAAGCGGGCTCCGGAAGCAGGCTCCGGGCTCTGAGCCATCAGCACAGAGCCAGATGCGGGGCTCGAACTCACGGACCGCGAGATCGTGACCTGAGCTGAAGTCGGACACTCAACCGACTGAGCCACCCAGGCGCCCCTGAATTCTGATTCAAACAAAAAAATAATAATAATATACATAATAACAAGAAGAAGAAGAAGACACAATTGGAGAAATTTGAATACCAACTAGATACCCGGAAGAAATTATTATTAATTAACTTGGAGGAGTGTGATAATGCTGGTTATTCTTCTAGTCCATTATCTTTTGGAGATTGGCACCTAAATATTTATCAAATTATGGGAGGACTGGAATTCACTTCAAAATAATCCAGTGGGGAGATTCAGGTGAAAACAAATGAGTCAATAATGACTGAAGCTGAGTGGTGGGTATTTGAGGGATTATTATACTATTCTCTCCAGTATATGTTTGAAATTTTCCACAATAAGAAGCTAATTCAATAGAATTAGCTAATCAATAAGAAGAGGATATACTTATTGTAATGAACACTGAGTAATGTATAAAACTGTTGAATCATTATATTGAATCAATATATATATTGTATATTAATTATACTTCAATTAAAAAAAAACTAAAGAAAAAGAAAGAGGAAAAGGAGGAGGAAAAGGAGGAAGAGGAAAGGAAAAGGAGAAAATAAAGGGAGAGAATTTAGACCCAACAAGGACAGGTAACTCTTTGGAGGAATCGTACTGCATTGAGAAGAGAAATGAAGCCATTTCCAGGGGAGGAAGGAGGAGTTTTAAAAACACAGTCATTTCCAGCAGACTCGCCCTTCACAGCCCCTGCAGCTGTCACTGGAGCTCCATTGCTTCTCCCGGCTGCTATCCTAAATAACATATTTGGTTTCTTCTTAAACTTCCCACTCTGAGCCTCCAGGTAGCCAGGCAGAAGGTATAGTCTCTGACCTTGAGAAACTGCCCTCTAACTGCATAGTCAAGTCCTACAGCTGAAAGGTTAACCAAAAAAGGCAAGGAATATGGGAACACATAGCACAGAGGATGGGAGGACCATAATTATATTGGGGTTCACAGCAGTGATGGACAGGGGCCACCTGAGAGAGATGCCAAATGTTTCCCAGAGGAGATGAGCCTCTGGCAGATGGGCAAAGAGGAGAGAGCAGGGCATTTTAGGAAAGAAAGGAATTCAAGCTAAGGCTAAGTCCCAAGGGAAACCTCTTCCACAGCCTATTTACAGAGCTCATGTTGGAAGGGGCTGAGAAATGTTGTCATCCACCCTCCAGGCCACCCTTTGCTGTGTCACTATGGATCATTTCCTGTGGGCCAAGCTGACCCACAGCCAGCCTTCTAGACAGCGTCAGGGCTCACAATTGCAGAAGGGAGCCTCTGTCCGGGTGAGGTGCAGGAGGCATCCTCAGGGAGGGCAAGTTTGCACGCTGAGGATGGAAACTTCTCTGCATGAGTCCTGTACACCAGGAGCTCCGGTGAGGGCAAGGCCCAGACCTGCCTCTCCACCTGGCATCTCTGTCCTCTGAGCTCCTCCCAGTCCTCTTGTGGCTGATTCACGATGCTAAGAATATTCTCAACCTGGGGTAAGTAGGAAGTGCTTCATGAGGTTCTGGGGTCCCCTAATATTGTATGAATATTTGAGATGTGCATTTCACCAAGTCGAGTCCACAGCCTTCAATCAAATGTTAAAAGGATTCTATGATGGCAAAGCCTAAGAATCACTGTAGTAGGAGTTTAACAATTTTTTGATGTATTAGATTTTGGGTAATGTCTGGGGTCTAATTACATCTGCTAGGGCTCCCTCCAAGGTCCTCCCACCCCTCAAAATAGAAATCAGGATCAGTGAAAACAAAAGTTAAAATTCTTCAATTTTCAATTGCAATTCCTCAATGGCAGGCTAACAGCAATGCAAACCTCAAGCAACCTCTACCTTTATAGGCAGAACAAAATAGCAAAACTACCAGGAGCCATTTCCCACATAACCACTACAATTATACCTATTTTTCAATCCCTACAGTTTACAAGGCAAATAATTTCACCGGCGCTTCATATTTGGGCTTTGAGAATTTTGCTATGAAAACTTTAAAAAGCAGAATGAAGGAATAAAATGCAGGTGCAATCTGTATTTTTTTAATTGAATTGTGTTTGTCTTAATGGTTTGAATGGCCTCTACAAATAAGCATCCCCAAACCCTCACAACTATACACGCCTACAAAAGCCATGCCTAACAGGATGTGAGATTAACACGCTCTGACTCTCTCCCTCAAATACTTTATATGCTCATTTAGTCAGTGTTTACTGGATACCTACGGGCTTGAGGTTCTGAGATGCTATAAGATGGCACATTAAGAGGGCGGCCCAAGTGCACTATGGCAGTGCCCAGCCAGATCTTCCTGCCATTGTGCCTTCTGTCCCCTCCCCTGAGAGCTCACCACCACCCCCTCTGACCCAAAACAAGTCTCAATAATCTGTAGCTAATATCTGTTCATTGCTTATAGTGATTCAAACTTCACACAAATCCTGTGAGGGAGGGACCAGTCCTACACATATCCAAGGAAGCTGAGATTCAGAGAAAACAAGTCACCTATGCAAAGCCACTTAGGAATGGGAGAGCCAGGACCCTGACAGCTGTGTGACCCTGCGGCTGGTGCTCTAAGCCCTCTCCCACAGAAGTGGGTCCCCCATCTGCTTGGTTATTACTCGTCTGGCACCTCCTTGGACTCACCCACCCACAAGGAAAACCCACAGGGGCCTGGGCAGCTTTATGTTCCAGCAACACAGTCTCAACAACTCCAGGATGCCAGCAATCCTTGCCCCACCGCATAAGGAAGAAAACATGACAGCAGCTGGGGACAGAGTTACTGCAGCCACATATTACACGCAGGCTGTGTTTGCCTGGTTCCCCAGGCACCTTCCTCCAAGTTCACCTGACCAGGTGGCCCTCTGCTCTGCTCACTCCCAGGGCAGCCAGGCTCTCACCAAGATGACTAACACCTGTTTTGACATTTTGGAGGTGCTTTGGCCTTTAGTTTCAGCCATAATGAACTGGAAGCAGGCAGAGAAGAGGGAAAGATAGAGGGCTGGGAAGTGGTGGCCATAGCAGGGAGAGATGATGGGCAAAAGCCAGAGGAAGCTGAAGGCATAATGCAGACCTAACACCAGGAGACCCTCACAGGTCAGAGGGTAGGCTAAGAAAGAGGCCGCAGCTTCACTGGGTCATCCCAGAGCAGCTGATCAACACTATCTTTTTGGAAGCTGGTTGTTCAGCATGGAAGCATCCTCAGTCCAGTGGCGAAAGGGGGGGGTGAGGGAGAGGAGAGGATGAAGAAGGAAGGGAAGCAGTATGCAAGGAGAAACACAATTTCCCCTTAAGGAACTCACAGTCTAGAATCAGAGCATTCAATTCTTCCTGGGCAACCCAGGTCCTTCCCAACCCTGAGCCAGGGACTAGGAGGGGTGAATCACCATAAGACCCAGTCTCCCCTACCTCCTTCCCTCTCTTGGACCTGTATCCATTCAACCAAGAGTTAGGGTTACTAAGCTACTGCTATGTGCCAGCACTGTGCTGAGCTCTGGGACACAGTAGTGGACAACAGGGACATGGTCCCAATCCTCAAGAAACTTTCTGCCTTGGGGACACAGATATTAAGTGTACACACATAAACTGGGATGAGTTCTATAAAAGTGTGGGATGCTATAAAAGTGTGCAATGGAAGAGTCTAAATTAGACTGTGGGGGAGGACAGTTGTCTGGGAAGATCTCACTGAAGAAATGACATCAAATTGAGAATAGAATGATGAGTAGGTATGAATGATGAACGGAATGATGAACAGGCATTCACCAGGTAACTGGAGAGTTAGAGGTTGGAAGAGTTACAAAGAGAGGGAACAGCATGTTCGAAGGCCCTGAGAAAGAACTTGGCATATTCCAAAGGAGTCCAATATGGCTACAGAGTGGTAGGTGAAGGAGAGAGATGTAGGAGTTCAAGCTGAAGAAAGTAGAGATCTAAAACATGCATGGCACATGGGCCATCACTAAGATCTTGGATTTCTAGCCGAGAAGTGGCATGATCATGTTTATTATCCAACATTATATGAGCTACCAGGTAGAGCAGAGAGCTGCAACAGGGACAAGACAGGAAGTGGAGAGATCAGTTAGGAGGCTCTTATGGTCATCTAAGTACAAGATGATGAGGGCTTGGTCTAGGTTGTGGCAGTAGGAATGGAGAAGAGAGTACAGGGTCAAACAGTATTCAGGTAGTTAGACTGGCAGGATTTCATAATGGATTGCCTAAGGGTATAGAGAGGTGCAAGTATCAACAGTGCTCCCTGAACTGTTAGGTGGGTGAAGACACCATTCACCAAGACAAAGAAAGCTGGAGGAGAAGCATTTGGTGGTAGAGATCAAGAATTGAGTCTTATCATAAGTTTGAGATGCCCCTAAGACAGCCAAGTGGAGACATTAACATAGCTTTGGGATGGACGCCTTGGTGGCTCAGTTGGTTAAGCGTCAAACTTTGGCTCAGGTCACAATCTCATGGTTCATGAGTTCAAGCCTAGCATCGGGCTCTGCGCTGACAGCTCAGAGCCCGCTTTGGATCCTCTGTCCTCCTCTCTCTGCCCCTCCCCCCCCCAAAAAAATAAATAAGTATTAAAAATAGGGATAGTTGTTGGATAAGGATGTCTGGAGCTTATCACAGAGGTCTGAGCTACAAGTGTAAATATGGGACATATGAGAAACCATTTGACTAATGGCTGTGCAGCAGGACATAAGAATGTGCCTGGAAGACATGTAACTATAGGACACTTAATTAACCAAGACCCCCAGCTTCTGGGCTCTGAAATCCATCAATGCATTTGCACAGAGGAACAGGGCAAGCACACTAAGGCAGGTCACTCCTAGGAGACATGAAACCCATCTAATGACTGACTTTGGTCCAAGGGCTTCCCAGAAGCCTTGCTGAGCCTTCTTAGATTTACAGCAGGCTGGGATCTTTGCACTCAATCTTCCTTCCCTCTACTCATCACTCAGGGTCAGATTCATTTGGTGCCCTGATAGCTCTTCCAGCCTTGCCCATTACCTTTCGTAGGTATTTCCCCTAATAAAGTCCTTGTACATTGAATCCCATCTTGGTGTCTGCTTCTTGGAGGAGCTTTGCACACTGAAACTGAGCTTGGCCCTGTGACTTGCTTTAGCCAATGAAACAACTGCAAATGTGACACAAGCAGAAGACAAGATATTGTAAATAATAATGGGTTCAGTTTGGGGCAAGGTAAGCTTGAGATACTATGGAGTGTTGAAGTAGAAATGTCCAGTAGTCAGTTAGAGGGAAATCCTGAAACTCAAAAGACAATCCTGAGTTGGAAAGTCATCAGTATATGGGTAATGGCTCAAGCAAAGGGAGGGGAGAAAATCCCTCTGGAAGAGTGTGTACCATAAGAAGTGGAACGGACCCAGGTTGGGACCAGGAGGACCTACCTTTAAGAAGCAGTCTCTCAGTTCCCATCTGGAAGAGGAACCCAGCCAGAGCTAATCAGAGGTGAAATTACCAAGCAGTTAAAGCACCCAGGAAATACCAATGATACCTGGGTTGCTCCAGATCTCTTCTTAGAAGCCTATAGTAAATGGATAATAAAGCAATCAGCACTAAAGCGTTTAATGGTTAGTAACAGAAGTCTCTAGAAATATTATCATCTAAACCTCATAGTAATTATGGCTTTGGAACCAAGACTTTAGTCAAATTTGGGCTCTACCACCTCTGGTGATCTTGGATTCTGGAGGGTTTGCTCCTATAAAACGAGAACAACAATTCCTATATCTCAGACAGGTGTAAGATATGTCATGTTTCTGGTACATCCCTTCACCAATACCTCTAACTGTGGTTCTCAAACTTTAACATGAGTCAGACTCACCTGGAAGGTTTGTCTCAACCCAAGTTTCTGATTCAGGATGTCCGGGCTGATGCTGATCCTGCTAGTCCAGGAACCATACTTTGGGACAAGATGGTCTCCCTGAAGGACCTCTACCATGTCAGTGAATAGCCCACATACCCCAACAACTGGTCTCGTTGAGTTGGGCTGTGGGATTAGAGCTCTAGTTCTAAGTACAGGAAGTATGATAAAGCAACAGCAAGGTGAGGAACAGGGGCAGGCACACAGTCTTCTCTCTCAGCTGCCACCCAAGACATCTCAAAGGCTACAAGTTGAGTGATTCATACCTGGGTGTTTGAAAAGCCATGACTCACTGGATACAGTAGGTGGGCTACATTGACTCAAGTCTCAGAGAGGGTGGCAGAGAGGGGAGCAGGTCTATAGAGTCACAGCCAACAATCAGCAGAATGGCCTGAGGTCTTCTGGGCACCTAACAAGCCAGGCTCCAGGACTGGAGGAAGACAAAGGATGCAGACGTGTGGGAAAGGAAGTCTTCCTCCCAGACATGGAGGGCAAGAGTGAGCTATGGCATCTTTTCCCAATTTCAAATAAATTAACCTCAGCTCTGGGTCAAGAAGACCACGAAAAGCAAGAAAAGCAACATGAAATCTCCTCAAGAAGTCTACTTCCTCAGTATTGCCCATCCCTCTCTGCCCTGGGGATGCCCTTCTCTGAGAAATTCTCCATTCTCCCCAGAGCAGTGTGTATAGAAATCTCCAGGAAATCCCAGGAATTGCAAGAGCGGAAGGAATTTTCTTTTACAAAGGACTGCCACAGACACCACCTTATTTTATTTCTTAAAAATCCCCTCTGAACTCCCAATTTTATAAGCCTAAATTTTTTCAACTCACATTTACTACCATGCTAGGTACTGAGATTGCAAATATTAATTAATCACAATGCTTGCCCTTAAGGAATTTTGCCTAATGAGATATAAAATGTACTGCATTTATTTTATAGTCTACAGAACACTTTCTTGTGCAGTGGTAGTTATTCCTCATAATGGCCACAGAGAATCGGTGATATGGATCCTATCTCGTTTTTTGTCATTCTGATCTTCCACTTAAATATTACGTCCTCGGAAGCCTTCCCTGACATTCCAATCTAAAGAGCTACTCACTCACTGCCACGTCACCCTATACTAATTTTCTGGGTGACATTTACCACATTTTTTTAAATTTACTTGTCTATTTTCTCTCTCTCTCTCTCTCTCTCTCTCTCCCTCCCTCCCTCCCTCCCTCCCTCCCTCCCTCCCCCTCCCCCTCCCCTCTCTCTCCCTGCAACAGAATATAAATTTCACAAAAGTAGGAGATTTTTCTGCCTCGTGCACTGCTATATTCCCAGTACCCAAATCACTGCCTGGCCCAGAACAGGCACTCGGGATATATTTGCAAAAGGAAAGAGGGTGGGGACAGAGGGTGGGAAAAGAGAAGGGAGGGAGGGGGCAAGCAGAGAGAGGCTGCTTAACAGCAGAGAATAACAGAGATGAGGCTTACATCTGGGGGTTTATCCCCTCCCCAGCCCAGACTCCTTCCCCTCCACACACCTTAGGGACCACTCTGGGCCAGTGCCCAGGTTCTGAGGTTGGCAGGCTGACTTTCCTTGCCTGGGTACAGAGGCAGATGTACCCAGGACTCAGACATCAGCGCTGAACAGCTCATTAACCCAGAGTCTGAGATGCGACAAAAAGAGAAGCAGGTTGTTGGATACATGTTCACCTGTCATTACAAATCCCTTCACTAAGGAAGGCATGAAACTTTGTATCTAGGTTCATTACACTCAAGAAAACATCAATCAAGAACCAAATAAGTCAAGAGAGATTCAATTTACCTTCTTTTAACAGGCAGAAATATAAAATGTTCTTCGTCACTTTTTAAATTAAGGAAAAAGAATAAAATTCCTATTCAGTAAATAGAGCAAACAAAAAAAAAATTCTATTATATGTCAGGGTAAGAGGGAGAGACAAAGAACAAAGAGAGGGGGAGAAAAGGGATGGGAGACAAAATCATAGAACAGTCATTACTCTTAAAATGGGCAGGAATCTCAAGCAACCACAGGCTCCAGGCCCCTTCTCTGTAAGGTGGGGTACTGGGCCTGTGTAGTGATAACATAGCTGAGGCCCAAGGGGTTAAGTGATTTGTCTGTGGTCTACAGCCAGTAAGGACTGGAGCAAGACCAGATCCCCTACATCATGGCCAGATAACATATAATTTAGTAAAAGAAAAAAGACTTCTTCAAAGTACTGTACTGAGAGCTAGAAACCAATTATTTGAAAGTGAGAACCATGTCATTTTCATCTTTTTTTCCCACTCCTCCTAGAAAAAGGCCATGTACACATGTGGTTCATGAGAAAGGGGGGAAACCCCAAAAGATATACGAGAGAATAAATATAGCCTCTGTAGTACAGAAGACACAAAGAACTACTTTGGCATCAAGTTGGATTTTTGCAACAACAGTGATACTTCCATCGCTGACAGATGTGTCCGTGAGTATAGCCCTAGACTTTGTTACCCAGGTTAGAAATTACATAAAAAGTCATAGGGATAGATTCACTGCCCTGCCACAGGCCGTGGTGCCTGGACTGTGCCCAAGACAGCATCACGCCTTCCTCCTGGTGCTCCCCAGTTCTATGCCCTTCCGGAAAACCCATTTAGGAGCTGCTGCCAACACTAACTCCATATTAATAATTTAGAGCATTCTCTCTTTACTCAGGTCCCAGGCTAGCATTTATAGGGAGAAAATGTTTTTTTCAAGTGTGATCAAAGTAGTTACAGAGGCTCTGTGATTCCACAGGATGAATCTTTCCAATAATACCATGGGAATGTAAATGGGAAGGCCTTTCCTTGGTAAAGCCCAATTCTGTTCTAGAATCTCATTCACTGTGGTTCCTCCATGTCCATGCATGTAAGCAGACAACAGAACCCTTTAGAATCCTCCTGTCAGAGATGAGGATTATAGCCTGGTATATGTTTTCCAGGTGACAGTGAGAAAGGTACCACATACCTTTGCTTCCACCAGGAAGATACCTGACATTCACATAACCAACTGTCTACTGTAACAAATAGTTTTAAATAAGACTTTTGGTTCCACATGGCTTTATAATTTGCCACATGTATACTTCATCCAATGGCCTAGATGCAGGCTCCCCACCACACTATAAGCACCATGAGAACAAAAACTGTGCCCCCTCCACCTTTTTTTGGTAGACCATCTCCTACTGTCCTGCTCCCTAACCCACTCCTCCTTCAGTGCTTAGCTCATCATTCAGGGCATACTATAGATGTTGGTTAGCAAAGTGTTGTATTTCCTGGTCTTCTCAATTCTCTGCCACTTATTGAGGATGCAAGGTAATATAACTTATTCAGGATGCCAAGGTAACACAAGGTGGGAGCAAAGAGTCTCCCCTGGCCAGATAAACCACCTCATTTCTCCAGACACAAACTGGACTCAGGCCTGCCCACAAGAGGCCAAGGGCAGTCACTGTTCTGTTCCTCCCCAGGATGCCTCTTTCATAGCCCCTCCATCTAACACCTATCCATCAACCCCACCCACCCACCCCTAGCCTCACCAAGTGAGGAGAAGGGAGGAGGGCTCTGCCTAGGATTTGCAGAGCAAGCACAGAGCACAAAGCCCTCCTGAACTGTGAGATCTTAGATGGTTGAACAAGGACATACCTGGGGAGCATCTGCCCAACCTCCATTTTCAGGCAAGGTAAAAGAGGCCCAGGGAGGTGAATGATTTGCCCAAGGTCACATGGCTACTTAATGGGGCTGAGCCAGGGCTAGAAATCAAGTCTTCCAGAGCAGTGCTTTTTTTATCTACCCGCCCCCCCACCTGATAATGCCCTCCTTCCCCCTAAGCATGCTGTTCTTGGTCTGGCTGACTGTGGTGCTACAAGGTCAATAAGAATGATGACCAGGTGTAAACAATGTCTGGGACTATCTACTTAATGGTATATTTTCACCCATATGATAGAGAAAGAATCTGAGGGACCTGGCCAAGACACTGCCAGCGGGTATGGTCAGCTTTCCTTGCTGATCTATAAAATTACTTCTGGGCAACCATTCCTTTGCTAATCTGTAGAAGTACTTCTGAGTAGTGATGATCTCTCCAAGCCCAGGTCATGGTCAATCTCTGAAAAAAACTGGACTCAGTGAACTGTGACAGTGAGAGACCTTAGGCTTTAATAACTAAGGTATAGACAGACCCTAAAAATCAGATGGTGACATGTTCTATCTTTCCAAGAAACAATCCTACCATCCCAGGTAATCATGAGTTCACTGCAGTAGGATCCAGGAAAGAGACCCTCCAGTGATGGTCTAAGCAGCAACGCAGGTAACAAGAGACACAAACTTCATGGAGACCAAGAAAGGACAACGCTGACAGAAAGGACAGGGGCAACATGAGTCAAGAACCAGGCAGGATGGACAAATGCACTGCCCTATCCACCCCACTCTAGAATTGCCCCTCACCCCCCAAACCCCAAATAGGTGGGATTATTTCTGTGAGCCAAATACTGACCACATCAAAGTCACAAAAAAGCACCACTGCATGGAGGGAGTCAGCTAGCTTTGGGTTTGAATTCCAGCTCTGCCCCCTACTATCTGGGTGAACTTGAGCAAGTTACTAACTTTTCTGAGCTTCAGTTTCCTCATCTATAAAATGGAGATACCTTCTGAACAAGGCTGAAGAAGGATTAATTATGATAAAGTCTAGAAATTGCTTGGAAAATAATAAGCACTTAATAAGCGGTAGCCAAGTTTTTGAAGCCCTGCAAGGACTTGGCTGCCTGAAAGACCCATGGGCCCCCAGAGGAATGAAGTTATGACTGGTAAACACACCCCCTAAGAATCCCCATCACTCCTGCACACAAGCGAGAGAAGTCAAAGCCAGGTATTACCCTGTAACAGGACATTTCCTGAACACGAGTTTCTCAGTTTGAAACCAAAGCGCACACACCTCATTCCCAGCTGCAGGAGAGCCAAGGAGGTATGACAGCAGTAATCCAATAACTCAACTGTGTGACTCTGAGGGTCACTGTATATCACATTGCCGTCAACACAACACTTGAATTCCTGGCAGATGGATCACCTCCTTGGATCCCCATGCTCATAAATACCACAGAGAAGCAGACGGAGGGATAGAAACAGCTCCATGTAAATCACCCTCTGCTTGCAATCCCTGAAGTCAGAGCATGAAGTCCCATGCTGGGAATGGGATCTTCAGAGGGACTGATGGGGCTGGGGGGAAAAAGTTCATCAAGGGCAAGAGATTCGTATTCAGAGCTGGACTCTTAGATGGAACTGAAATAAAGTCCATCTGAGATCTGAGTCAGAAAGAACCATGCCAGGAGGGAACATGCAAGATCCAAATGACATGAAAGTAACACGTATTATGTCATCAACTGTCCCTACCTCTGACCATATAGTCACTATTAGGGCAATCATTCATCCCTGTCTGGACAGCCTCTATTGTCCCTACATAACCATTACTAATGTCTCTGTCCACTTTCAAAAGTGCCCTGGCTTGAATAAATTACATGATCACCCATTACTACCAAGTGGTATTAAAAAATAAGTAAATAAACAAAAACAAAAAAAAGACCTCTTACCAGGCCAGAGACTCAGCGTGTGAAGAAAACTCTAGAATGGAATCAACCAAGAAAAGATTGCCTTCTTCTAGGCTCTCGAGACAGCCGCACAATCCTACAAGATCTATACATTTGCAGAAAGGAGCTTCTATATTTTCCGTTGGTAATTCCTCTTGGAACTGTCAACTGGAAGTTTTCCCCTGGCATCTACCCTCATTCCCAGCCCAGTAAAGAGAGCCCCTTTTCTCCGGCTCTGATGTTGGTGAAGATAAAGTCATGCCTTTATTTAAGCATCACAAACATCCTATCCTTCCAGGAAGACACTTCTCTGGACTAAGCCATCCTGACTCCTCCAGCTTTTCTTCTAACCATGATGCCTCTGTGACATGTGCAGCTCTGGGCGCCCAAGAGTAAGAATCCACCACCATGGCCTCCAAAGGGAAGAGCTGGTGAATCATTACAAGCCCCCAGATTTTGGTCACCAGCCCACCCATTCAGCCTGAATCTCGCGCTCTGAGCCGCCAGAGTCACAGACCCAGCGTGAGGGAGGATCCCCTCCTGGGGCAAGTGGCCAAACTGCCACCCTGACCCCCAGGGTGAGGTGGATGCCTCAATCTCAGAGAAACCAGAGGGGGTAGTGTTTCCCATCATTCTCTCCCAGGCAAGGACTCAAAACAAAGAGGCGCAGAAAACTGGGAGCTCCATCCCAGGAAAAGAACGCACAGCCACTGTCACACCGGGAGACCCAAATTCTGTCAAAAAGCAAGTCACTCTAAGTAGCCTGGCTTCTTCTCCGCACTCCCCTCCCTCCTCTGAGCCCAACTGTCAGCCCTCTCCCAGGAGTGGGTCTGCCGGCCACCCGCCCGACCCGCGGCTCCGGGCACCCAGCCTACCGTTCCCGGGACGCCTCCAAGGGTGCACGCAGCTTCCTTCACAGAAACTTCGCTGGAAGCTCCGTCCCTGCTCGGCAAGCCCCTCCCATCGAGGTGGTCTCCCGCCCACGAAAATGCCCGGTACGGGGTGGGGCGGGGTGGCTGGCGAACGCGCGGCAGGGTCCGGGGAGGCTCGCTAAGACCCCGCGCCCGGCACCTGCACCGAGCCTGGCGGCGCTCCCGGGGCGCGCGAGCCTCCCTGGCTGCGGGCTGGGCCAGCGAGACGCCGGCCGGGCGCCTGGCAGGGGCACACCACTCACACCCCGAAACGCGGGACGGCACGGGCTTTCTCACGCCCAGGAAGTCGCCACCGAAGTTGCCAGGAAAGGGTAGCGCGTAGAGAGGCAAAGCCGGCGGAGAGCCAGATTCCGAGAAGGTCTGGGCAAACTAGGAATCCCCGCGGTCCATCATCCCCCAACAGGTAGCAGCGCCGGGAGCGAGGCGCGGCGCCCCCGCCGCCGGGGAGGAGCGGGCAGCGCGGCAGGCAGCAGCGGGCACCGGCGCGGACCACTGTTCCCGCGGCGGCCGGACCCCGGGCTTACCTGGAATTCACGCAGGGTCCCGCGCTCGGCTGAATGGGCAGGGCGTGCTAGTATTCCCGAGGCATCCCTGAATTATTTTAAAAGAGCAAACGGGTGGGGGGAGGGGCCCCGAGAGAGGGGGGCGGGGAGGAAAGACGGTGAAATGGAAGGGGGCCGAAGGAGCAACCCAAAGAAAGAAGGGGGAAGGAAGGCAGGAGGAGGTAAGGGGGAGAAGCGGAAAATAAAATCGATAAAACAGAAGGGAAGCAGTTAACAGGGGGGAAAAATCTGCCTCCTGCCCACACCGTGGAAAGGAAATTTCTGACAGCGAGACAACTCGCACACATGCCCCCGAGAGAGGACACACGGGGGGAAACAAAGGAGCAGGGCGGCCCGGAGCCGGCTCCCGGGGAAGCGGCGGCGGTCCGGCTCGGGCAGCGCGCGCAGGTCGGCGAGGGAGCGGGCGGGGAGGCGCGGCGACGGCGCGCCGGCGGGCGCGCGCACTCCGGGGGCTGCGGACGGGGCGGGGCGGCGGGGCCGATGGGGCGGGGCAGGGGGGGCAGCGGGGAGCAGGTTGGTGACGCGGCGCTCGGGGTAGTAAACGGGGCGAGAAATCCAGGTCAGGGTTCCTGCGGAAAAGTTCAGGGACCTCGAACTTTCCCCCAGGCGATTCCACTCCAAGAACACCCTCCGGGTTTGTGGGCAGGAGTCTCCGTTGCCAGGCTTGGGGGAACGGTGATGCGAGAGTAGGATTATATCCCAAAAGAAACAGAAGCGAATCGAGGGCTTTATGGAGTAAGGGAGAGGGGAAAGTGTGGAGGGGCCAGTTCCTGAGCCAGAAGCTGCCCAAGGACAGGGGGCCCCGGCCGCGGGGGGAAGTCTCTCGCTGCCCCTGGAGGGGCCTACAGGTCCTCTGCGAGTGCTGCCAGGGGCCAGGTGAGGGCTCCAAGGAAGACCCTGCCCCCTGGGGGAGTTAAGGAACACACAAACAGCCCGAAAAGCCAGTCGAACTGTCATTTGGAAGATTTTCTAGATCTGAATCTCTCGGAGGGCTCTTTCTTCCCCTATTTCTCCGGCTCTCTGCGTTATGTTTCCTCAAGAATTAACAGAAATGCCTCCCAGAGCCATTGCTGGTGACGACGTTGGGCTCCGGCAGCTCATCTCTTCAGTCCAAGTAGGTCCCCAGGGGGGCTTTGCTGACTAGCTATAAGCAAATGCCCACCCTCCACCAAAAGCTCAGAATCAGAGCACAGAAGGGCACCCGCCCCCCCCCCCAGAAAGGCAGTAGGATTGAGGAAGAAGTGGGGGGGGGGGGGAGGAGGAGAAAGGGGAGGGTTCTCTCCCTCACTGCTCTTGTTCCTTAGGCCTGTCCTTGGCACAGATGCAGCAAGTCCTCTGAGGCTTGCTTTGGGTGTTTCCATCGTTGAATGAGGACAGTCGGCCATTCCTACTTAGCTAGGAGTGTCCCATGGCCAAGAGCAGGGAGTCTACTTAGTCAACTTTGCACCCTGTACACCCCACCCACCCAAGGACCTGGCACTTCTTAGAAAACATTCACTGAAGGGAACAAAATAGCCACAAGGCTAATGACTCCTGTCCCTCTCCCTTTAGTTTAGGGCAGGGAAAGGAAGTGAAGACCAAGGGCTTTGCGGCCTCCTTGACTTTTTCTCACTCCCCCCTCCCCCCCTCTGAAGGTCTATTCAGGAGGGTCACTCTGTGAGGACCCAACTTCAACCCCAGAGTCAGGTAAGTCGTGAAAATTATCACCAACACTGAAAAGAAGTGAGTCTGGTCTCTATGAACTAGACTTTCAGAAAGCCAGGACTTTAGGCCTGATGTTAAAAACTGCTCACGCAGGGCATTGGGGGAAGGGGAGGGGGGAATCAGGGCTACACATCGGTTTTTCTGAGGCCGATAGATTTTGAGAAAGTCTTACATAAGTCTAGTTTCCCCCATTAAGAATTCTTTTTCTTTTTCAGTGCAAGCATCAGAGTGCAGTGGGAGCCTCTCTTGAGAAGGAGATCTTGGGCCCTGGTCTAAGGGAGGTCAGAATCCTAGGCCTGGGGAATCAGCAGCCCTCCTCTCAAGGGAGAAAAACCACCAAGTGGAGAGGAAGAGGGAGAAATTTTCCCACTCTGGGAAATTAACCTCAGAACCTATTGAATCTGTTAGAGGAAAGGAGAATGACTCCATTAACTCCAAAATGTGCCCTTCATGCCCCCCACCCCACCCCAGCATATGCATACATAGAGGACAGTTACCAGCTACTCCATAGACAGGAGCATCAACAGGACAACGTTTGGTTTTCTTTTTATAATGAAAAAGTTTAAAGAGCTAGGATACCAGAAGGCTGATGGTTTTCCTGGCTTGGAAGCCATCATCAAAACAAACAACAATTGTGCCCACAAACAAGATTCTCCTTGATAGCCCACTCATACTATTGGGATAAGGCCATGCCCACCAACTGGAATGTTCCACGACAGATTTCCTTAACCTGTCCAAGGAGGCATCATAAGCCCAGATGCCCAAGTATGACCCCTTGGACATACCTGCCATTTTATTTCTTGCCTCTCTGGCTACCAGTAACAACTAATTAGAACAATATGCTGTCGTTGCAGACATAACAAAAATATTGGCTTTGGTTCTTATCCCATTTGAATGAGTTGTGGCTGTTGCCCAGCGCCTTTTGCTCTAGGCAGAGCAAGTGGGGGAAGTACTCTTGGATGTAGGGATTCAGTTGGGCACACAGGGCTGCCCCCCTCCCCAGCAGACGCACCTCCTCCCCACTCCCGAGCCTCTATAATACCCAGCGGTGGGGACAAAGGTTCAGTGCTCAAGACGCACCGCCATCCTCTCTGAGCCAGACCAGCAAGGGAGCACCTAGGACAGCGCGGATGCCAACCTGTACCCCATTCTGCGCCCCCTAACGGTACTTCACACTGGGGCCTTGGCTTCAAAGAAAAGACCCTGGTTTAATAATTCAGCCTGCTTGAATGCCATTTAGTAGCCATGGCAACCAGTTCTCTGATATCTGGTTGTAGGCAGGATATGGTTGGAAGGAAAAAGAGAGGGAGAGAAATAGGAAGGTAAAGGAGAGAGGAAAAAGAAAGCCAGCTCAGATTTCATCTAAACTTTCCCTGCATTCACTCCGGTGAACCTGACTATGTGGTATCAGTGAATATCATCTCTCTGTGCCTCTCCCAAGCTCCCTGACCTCCATCTCTGACTTCCCACTCTCCCCATCTTCTCCTTCCCCAGCTCTTCTCTCCAACCTCCTGGAAGCCAAGATCTAGCTTCCTGACTCAGCACTCAGATGAAATATCTTTGTGACTCTGGCAAACGACTTTCTTTGCCTCAGTTTCCATATCTGTGAAATTATTCCTTGTCCTTTCACTATGGTTCCTTCCAGCTCTAACAATCCATGAGTCTATGGTCATCCCTCTGTCTCTGGCACCTGTCCACCTTTCAGCCTTTTGTCTCTGTCCAGCTGTCTCTGTTTCTCCTTCTCTTTGTCTCTTTGTTTCCTATGCCTGCCTCTCTCTCTCTCTGTCTCTCTCCACCCCCTCCATTTTTTCTCTCTCATGAATATCACTTTCCATGAGGTTTCACCTGTGAAGCAGTTATTTTTTAACAAATATTTCATTCCCTCTTGCCTGAAAGGGTGTCATCACCCCGCTTTACCTAGCTAGCTTTCCCTCATCCTTCAGGTTGCAGATCAGATATCAGTTTCTCTAAGAAGCCTCCTGCCCCGTCCCCTTTATCTGTGCTCTGGGTTAGCCCCTGTTGTGTCTTACCTCATTGCTGGGAGGCTGATACCTCTCCACCAGTGAGCTTGCTAAGGGCCAAAATAGTGTCTCCTTCACTGCCATATGCCCAGTGGCCTTTAACAAGTAGTGGTTGGATGACAGGATGAAAAAACCTCAAACCACAGGTTTCTGAATCACTGCTTGTGAGAAACTCAACATACCCCCCAAAAAGGGCACAGGGTGAGGAAGCCAGAGGGGGAACCCATTCAAGTCGCAGCCTCCCCTCTACTACCATAGATGGGGTGAAGGAGACCTCCTTCCTAAACTGTTTTGGTGAGGTGGTAAGCCAACAGCGATGGGATCTTTCAGCCACGTTGGTGGGGATGATCCATTATGGCAGTAGCTCCAGGGGGCCTGAAATGGGCTCCAGCAGGAGTGGGGAAAGTGAACAGCACCAAGTGGGTGGTTCCCTTCAGCTCATCTCTGAGGGCGCTATGCCACCGTTTGAGCAAAGTCAACAAGGAACTCTGCCCACGCAGTAATAAGAAGTTCTGTCTTGGGGCGCCTGGGTGGCACAGTCGGTTAAGCGTCCGACTTCAGCCAGGTCACGATCTCGCGGTCCGTGAGTTCGAGCCCCGTGTCGGGCTCTGGGCTGATGGCTCAGGGCCTGGAGCCTGGTTCCGATTCTGTGTCTCCCTCTCTCTCTGCCCCTCCCCTGTTCATGCTCTGTCTCTCTCTGTCCCAAAAATAAATAAAAAACGTTGAAAAAAAATTAAAAAAAAAAAAAGTTCTGTCCAAGGTGTCAGTGCTTCAGGCAATTGCCTGACATCAAACATCTCGTAGCCTTTCAGCCTGACTCCTTCCTTCTGGGAGCAGAGCCATGGGGAAAGCAGACGGAGGCTGAGATGGTGATGCCAGAAGCACACGGGCCATGGGCTGAGGAGTCAGAGGACATGGGCAGTGTTTCAGGCCCCTGCTGGGAGACGCCAGTGTGGATTTCTGTCATCCAGGAAGTGGCTATTTTCAAAGGAGAAAAGAAAATATTCTTTTGATAGGCGTTTTTTAATAGACAAACAAGACCTCTCCATTTGGGAAATCTTAGCTGCAAATGTGAAAGAAAGGCAAAAATTCGGAAGACAAGGGTTTCTCCTCAACACTCCCTGGAGAATTCTCTTTGTTTATACATTACATAAAGAAGGGATAGAGCTGATAAGCACACAGACGTGCAGGCTTTCACACTTGCGTGCCCAGAGCCCAACGAAGTCAGGACAGCCTCAAGCCCAGGGTCAGGCTTCACGCAGTATGAAGACCTCAATCATAGCTTGGAGACCCAGGCATGCCTCTCTGAAGCCCCAGGCTCCATATAGCTTTTTCCCCCAAATAATCCTTAATCCAGATGGAACTGCCTTACCCTCAAAGATCTGCCAAGTGACACACAATTTTCTCAATATCATGCACATACTGAATGACACATTTCATTAGCAGACTTCCGTGAGTTGTCCTCACCACCCGCTCCCCAAGTGCCACATTCTCATACTCCTGTTGCCATAATCAGGCTAGCCCAAGCTTCAGAAAAAGGGAAAGGTTTATAGCAGGAAGCTAGAAAAGAATAAATAAAAGGCCAACACATACCCTGGTGGGGGGGGGGGAGGGGGGGAGACACTGTTTCCCAAACCTGAATCTGTATCCACACTAGATTGTTTGAGCAGCTTAATATGGATCCAAGCTGAGTTTTCCCATCCTGGGGGAATAATACCTCCCAGCTGGTGAAAAATCCACCTCCTGTACACTTTTGTGCAATAGAAATCTGATATGGGAAAAATAAGTTAAAAACCTTCCTGTATGCCTCAATCATGCCACTACATCACCCTCCACTAAATTGAAAATGCGTGTCTTCTAACCAGCTCCGAGTGCACCACCCAAACATTAGGACAAACCTACGCTCTCTCACCACCCCTGAGAGCAGAACCGGAAAGCATGTGGCAGCAAACGCCCATGCTAATTCCATTTGATACACACACACACACAAACTGCCAAGCCATCACACAAACACACCCCACATACAGAATAAGAAAAACATGAGCACATGCAGACATAGTCATGTGTATATATATATATATATATATATATATATATACACACACACACACACTACCCTCCCGGGGTGTGAGTGTGTGTGTGTGTGTATGATGCTTGGAGACTGGTGATGCTTTGGATTATGAGGTTTCCATGGTTACCTTCTGTGGAGGGAACTGGGGTAATTGAACTCTTGGGGTTCACCATTCAACAGATGCGGCTTGCTCAGTCCTGCACACTCACTCACACGCTCACTCACTCACTCGCTCACTGGCATGCTTTGTCTGCATTCCAGCACCATCAGTGTTTAGTTACAGTTTCAAGTCAAGTATACTGTAACAGTCAAACCTTCCTGAGGCTCTGGCTTTACCTTGGAAGGAGAGTATTGAAAACTCTGACTGCAGTATATAGGTTACCCTCAAAAGGTCTCAGACTAACTAGGGTCTAAGGGCAGCCAAGGTCAAGCCAAGGTGGGTCACACCCACCCTTTCTTATCATACAGGAAAGATAACCATTCCAGCATGGGTGAAAAAAACCATATTTACTAATTAATAAAAAGCTCTAAGAGAATAAACTCTAAGGGCCAGCATTAACCACAGGAATGGGGTCAGGGCTCCAACACTGGTGTTTTCTCTCCTTTCCACAGCCCTTTCCAGGAGGCCCATCTAAAATAGTTATCTTATAGGGGCTCCTGGGTGGCCCAGTCTGGTAAGTATCTGACTCTTGATTTTGGCTCAGGTCATGATCTCACTGTCATGAGATCAAGTCTCAAGCCGGATTTCATGCTGGGTGTGGAGCCTGCTTAAGATTCTCTCTCCCTCCTCCTCTGCTCTTCCCCCATTCACACTCTCACATGCTCTCTCCCTCAAAAAAATAAAATAAAATGGTTATATTATATCAATTTGAGGCAAAATAACTTCTCAGGATAGTATTAGCCTCAGACATGGTCCTATTTATCTATCTATCCATAGATGTATAGATATGTATAGATAGATAGATAGAACCTGTCTACATATATATATATATATATATATATATATACACATATACATATATACACATACATATATATACATATATATGTATATACATATATACATATATATACACATACACATATATACATGAAACTGCCCAAATTGGATTGTCAGATAAAATACTTCAACACAATTCATATGCTAATGTCTCATTTCCTCCAATGAGTCTAAAAAGACAAACAAAACCTATTGGGAAGTAATTGCCAGACTCTTCTTCAGACTTTGATTACCTAAAGGAGTAAAGAAAAAACATAATTTCATTTAATCAACAGAGTAATACAGTAAGGCTCAAGTGATAGACAAGAAGAGGGAAAATCATTTAGTAGTATGGGAGCCTAATTTCCTGTCTCAGTTCATCCATTGCCAGCCTGGAGGCCCCCAAGCAATCCTCTTAGCTTCCCTCAGTCTCAGCATCTTGTGTGCCTATGATTCCTGGTTTCTAGAGGTCCTAAACAGTTTGCCACATATGGGACAAACCCTTTGGCTTGGTAATTCAACATGTGATATAGGGCAGAAAGGACCCAGTTAAGGGGGCACCTGAATGATAAGTAAAGGTAGAAAAGAACACTTTTCTGAATGCCCACATTCTTTTATACTCGCCTATCTCCTGCATCTCCACCCTGAATTTTCTCCTCCAACTCAGAATAGGCATTCTCTATGAACCAGTAGGAGGGAAGAGGAAAATTAAGTTTAAATGGTATAGCATGCTTTCAATTTGAATCCAAGTACTTATGAAGCAGGACATGAAACTTGATGCACTCAGTGGAGGAAAGAACCGTGTGCATAATTAACCAGTTGGAAAGAGAAAGCAAACAGCAGAGGTAGGAACTATTCCCCCATACAGAAGAGAAGGGCAAGAAACAATTTAATCATTGTGGACCTCAATGGGACCCACACTGTCCATCCTCCTGTGTTATGGGCTGAATTGTATCCCCTCCCAAAATTCACATATTGGAGTCATAACCCATAGTACCTCAGAATATGACTGTATTTTTGGAGATAGGATCTGTAAAGAGGTCATTAAGGTTACATGAGGTAATTAGGGTGGACCCTAATCTAATATGACTGGTGTCCTTATAAAAAAGAGACTAGGACACAGACATACACAGAGAGAAGACCACTGAAGACAGAAGGGGAAGATGGCCCTCTACAAGCCAGGCAGACAGGCTTCAGAAGAAACCAACCCCACCAATACCTTGATCTCAGACTTCTAGCTCCCAGAGATGTGAGAAAATAAATTTCTGTCGTGTAAGCCACACAGTCTATGGTACTCTGTTATAGTAGCCGAAGCAAATTAATACAAGCTAAGACCAGGTGCGCTGAAATGAGACCGTAAGGAATGTCTCCCAAACAGTGATCCAGACCGCGGGCTCTGGAGTCAGAACCTGCGGTTCACTCCCCACTCACTGCCTACTAACTAAATAACATGTGACCTCTCTATGCCTCAGTTTCCTCATCTACGTAACTGGATAATAGGGTGTATCTGGGTTCCTCATCTATGTAACCTTCATACGTGATCGTGAGGGTGATCGTGAGGATTCTAGGAGATATTGTCTGTCAAGTACTTAGAACACTGCCTGGAACATAGAAAATACTCAATAAGGCTCTTAAATACAGAGGACAAACTGAAGGTTGCTGGAGGGGTTGTTTGGGGGTATGGGCTTAATGGGTAAGGGGCATTAAGGAAGACACTTGTTGGAATGAGCACTGGGTGTTATACATAGCGTATGAGTCACTGGAATCTATTCCTGAAATCATGATTGCACTATATGCTAACTAACTTGGATATAAATTTAAAAATTTTTTTAAATTTAAAAAGTTTTAAAAATAAAATATGCAATAAATATTATTTACCTATAATCAATAAATATTATATTGTTACAGAGACAGCCCAGTAATGTTTTAATTGAAGGTTTTTTGGGGGGAAGGGGATGGGTCTTTTTTTTTTTTTTCCTCAAAAAGCTGGAATTGAGTCAAGTATCTGGGTTGGTCCTGCCTGAGGACAAGGAAATGGATAACATAACTTATCAGGCACCCTCCTAGCTCTGAAATCACACAGAAGTCTGAGAACCACTTGCTACCTTTCAGGGAAGGCTGCAGATTTTAATCCCTAAATCCTACGTATATAGATTACTTTAGAAAGGATCACTAAACCAGAATTAGCCATAATTTTTCAAAACATCACAGTCTGTAAACTATTCCCCACAGATGCACTCATTCCTCCCCTATAGCCCACTCAAGGCTTCTCAGATTTTCATTTTCCATCCCTGTGAACATATTATCCCTTACAGATCCCTCCAGATCTCTCCACTCCAAGGAAAACTGATCTGATTTATTCTCCACTCTGTCCCTGTGGGATGTTTAGAGGTTGTGGGGCAGGAAGGGGGACTGGGACTGGGCATTTCACTTAATGACACTAGAATAGCACAAGCGGGTTCATTTCCATGGACCAGGTATGGATGGTGGTTAAAGGGTCCTAAAAAGAGCAGGTGGTGTGCTCCCAACAGCCTCTGCTTGAGCATCACACTCTGACAATAACTCACCAAATGTCTCCTCTCTTTCCATCACCTGGACCACAGGCCACCCAGTTAATTATCCACTTTGGGAATTTTGATTTAGTTGCTGCTGGTTCTGTTCTACAATTTCTTTAGCCTCTGTTGCACTTAGGAAACATGGCAGGAAACCCAGACTTACAGTCCTTGGGATTCTGGTAATACCCAGACTTCTATGCACCATATCTGCCTAAGGAAGAGTACAAGGCTAAAGAGACAACATTTAGTTTCACATCTTCAGGGGATGTCCAAAAACGGCAATTTGTCCATTCAGAGAACTCAGCAGTATCCAAGTTATCAAGGCCTGGGATCCTTGAACAAAGAGCGAATGAGTTATCAGAGGGAGAGTTAAAAATGTTTTCCTAGGCCCATAGTGCATGCTTCCCTGGAGCCTGACAGCAGATATAGCTAATCAGACGGTGCACTGCTTCCCTGGGATGTGCCAACCCTGTCTTTCCAGGTGGACACTCTTAAAATGTTGTTACATGCAAAGACGACAATTTAGAATCTATGGCTTTCCAAGTCCATGGAGGTGAGGGGCCGGAGAGAGAGGAAGAAAGAGAAAATGAAAAAGGCATGATATCTTTGTACAAGGGAAGACCTCCTCGGTTGTTAATGAACAAGACAAATACCACCTTGCTTTTCTCACCACACTGATATCAATGATATTGGCATATTTTCAAAGAGCTTTTATGGGAAGGAAAAAAAGGAATACACAAATATTTTGATGGGTGAATCTAGTTCCCTGTCCACTGGTAGTTACTGAGACACCCATTCACTGTTTCTTCCCAGGAAACATATTAATAGCCCAATCATCACAATAGGAAGGTTTGGGCATCTTTCCATCAAATATTCACCTTGATGGATTTACCTACTCTCAGTGCTTCATATAAGTGGAGTCATATAATATTTGTCCTTTGTATCTGGCTTATTTCACTTAATATAATGTCCTCAAGTTTCATCCATTTGTAGCATGTGTCAAAATATCATTTCTTTTTATCACTAACATTCCAATGTACATATATATCATATTTTATTTTCCCATTCATCTGTATTGATGGACATTTGGATTATTCCCCCTTTGGGCTATTGTGAATGATGCTGCTATGAACACTGATTTGAGACCCTGCTTTTAAGTCTTTTGGATCTATACCTAGGAGTGAAATTGCTGGATCAAATGGTAATTCTATGTTTAACTTTTCGAGGCCCTACCTACTTGTTACCACAGTCTCTTTTAAAAGGTTCTAATCTGCAGAAAAATCTCTCCCAGGGACATAAACAACCTCACGTTTCCGAGAATACCAAACTGGGTCTGGGGTAGACTGCCTTAATGTCCTCAGTTCTTCGCCCCTCCCATATCCATACCCTTTGCTGTAGCTTGCTCGGTAGCTTGGTGGCCCCTCCCACAAGAAGGCAGGGAACTCCCCGCCCTGCCCAATGAAATTGGCTCAGACATGTGACTTGCTTTCGCCAATGGGATGCCAGCAGTTGTGATACAAGCAGAAGCTTGAAATGTGCTCGCATTAGGCTGCCTCTCTTCTACCACTGTGAAGAGAACATGCCTTGCTTGGCCCACTGGTCCCAGGAGGAACAGAAGAGACCCTGGATGCAGCTCTAGCCCAGTTACTGCAAACTGAAGCAAAGCTGGCTCAGCTGATCTGCTGCTCTTTGAAAAGAAACTATTCTGATTTGGAGAGTGGCTTAGGACAGAGTGTTATTATGGCAAAGTTGCCAGTGTAAGTACAGGCCCATCTCTTCCTTATCCTAAATGTCAGTGAGAATGAAATTTCTGGAGAGTTGGTAATCAGTATAGGAATCTCATGGCTCCAAGATTTTTTTTTTAATACGCCCTAATCTGTGGGGCGCCTGGGTGGCTCAGTCGGTTGAACATCCATCCGACTTCGGCTCAGGTCATGATCTTGCAGTCTGTGAGTTCTAGCCCTGTGTTGGGCTCTGTGCTGCCAGCCCAGGGCCTGGAGCCTGCTTCAGATTCTGTTTTCCTCTCTCTCTCTGCCCCTCCCCCACTCATGCTCTGTCTGTCTCTCTCTCTCTCTCTCTCTCTCTCTGTCTCTCTCTGTCAAAAATAAATAAACATTAAAAAAATTTTAAATACACCCTAATCAGAATTAAAAACCAGGCATCTCCCTATCTCCCAGCTCTCTAGGATATTGGCCAGGCCCTCTGAGTCTGTTCTCTATCTGACCCTGTCCTAAGGCCTTGTGAGTACCAAACCCAGCCTGTGAAAGAATCTTAGGCATAAAATAGAACATTCTGAACAGAAAACATCAACTAAGTAACTCTTTGGAAGGCTGTGATTCTTGGCTGCTACAGTTCAACACATCTTTATAAATGGCAGAGGGAGGCTGGCTACTGCCTGAGATGGACCCCACGAGGCACTCACAGCTCAGCAGAATCACCTCCATTTAGAATCTGACCTCAGCTGGGCAGTTTCAGTAACTCAGTTTTGTTACTTCCCTCAAAATTAACCAGTTTCAGGGTGTGGGGTGTCACATAAGCCAAAGCTCTAGAGACTGAAAAACCAGAATGCCAGTTTATCAATTTATACAGGAGGTTGTCCTGCCTGGGGCCTGGAGTAATATACACAAATTCTGTAGCCAGCATACCTCCTTCTTGTTATCAGTGTATCTGCAAGACCAAATTAGTCATCAGAAGCTATTTGGTGAGCGCAGAATCATAGCAAAGAAAGAAGGACAGGGTAGGTACATTTTATCTAGGCCATGGAATATCCTAATAAGTATCCTGATCCAAAAACAGAGCTTGATTCTAGTACCAAATATTGGTATAGTGTTAGCCATCTTAGGGGCTAGCACTCTAACCAAATTATCTTAATAAAAAATTTTTTAATTTTAGTTTAAGAAATAAAGCATAAACTTTAAGCACAAAGATACCTCTGGAGTTCTAAAGCTAGGACAAATATCTTGTCACTTTTACAAATCCCACCAATTCTACCTCTTAAATGTCTCTGGAATCCAAGTCTTCTATCATGCCTGAGGTCAGACCACCATCATCTTGCCTGGACAACTCCACCAGCCCCTCTCTGGTCTCCCTGCTGCTCCTCTATCCCCTCCACCTCATTCTAGAACCACAATGCACCCTGCCTCCTCAGAGTGATTGTCCTAAATCACACACTGTGTTACACACTTGCTTAAAATCCTCCAAGTTATGAATGGATAAAGAAAATGTGGTATGCCCATACGATGGAATATTATTCAGCCTTAAAAAAAACAGAAATAAAGCATAATGCTTCTTACAGAAGTATCACATTATTATTGTTGTTGTTATTATTAAATGTTTATAACAACAAGTGTGGGTAGTGCCATACAGGTGAAGCATACTAAGTCATCTGTAAAGACTTAGATTCTTTTTTTCTTTCCAAATTTTTATTTAAATTCCAGTTAGTTAACACACAGTGCAATATTGGCTTCAGGAATAGAATTCAGTGATTTATCCCTTATATACAACACCCAGTGCTCATCCCAACAAGTGCACTCCTTAATACCCATCACCCACCCACACCCCTCCATCAATCCTCAGTTTGTTCTCTAAGAGTCTGTTGCGATTTGTTTCTCTCTCTCTCTTTTTTTTTCCACCCCCCTCATATGTTCATCTGTTTTGTTTCTTAAATTCCACAAATGAGTGAAATCATTGGTATTTGTCTTTCTCTAACATTTTGCTTAGCATAATACACTGTAGTTCCATCCATGTCATTGCAAATGGCAAGATTTCATTCATCTTGATGACTAATATGCATGATATATACATATATGTACATGTATATAACACATCTTTATTCATCAAAGGCTTAGATTCTCATCACAGTTTTGCCATCAAATTACTATGTGACATTGGGAAACTAACTATGGCACTCTGGACATTGGTTTTCTCATGCATAATGTGAGTGAGTTGAGCAAGTTGAGTATCAAGGACAAAATCACTTGAGTCTATGGGCAGAATGGACAATAAGTGTTGGGATTTCAGAGGAGGGAGAAATCAGTGAGGTTTATTCATAAGATGGATCAGGAGAAAAAACATATGGAATAAGACAAAGCCAATAACACTCCTGGCAAAACAATTTAAAGAGTATATCCCATTGGGTCAGGAAGCAATAAGTCAGACAGAATGTCCAAAAACCACCATGGTGAGAATAACAATAATGTAACTATCATTGCTGATCTTGAGGTGGCCTGCTTGGAGAATTCCTTGGACTTACCAAATCTTTTGGAAAAAAGAAAGTCAAGTTGACAGTGTTCAGAATGACAATAAATTGTTGCTCTTTTTCAGTGCTGTGATTATATAATTGACGTTAAATTTTAATTTCAATTAAAGTGTCAGGATCGTGGCCCAAGATTTAATTTTGTTAAATCCCTAAACTGTTGAAATAGCCATGTTTACTTCCTTGATAATTCTCATCTTGGCTTTAAGCCTTTTAACTTGAAATCCTCAGATACACGAAACCATTATTTACTTATATTTTAAAGCTTCATTTCTAATATCCTGCACTGCATGCTCAGTACCCAACTGGCAAAATTGGCCTGTCCTTCATGCTGCATTCTCAACACAGTTTTAAGGCCACTTACTTTGAAATTTACTGACATTATTTTCTGCCACAAACCCAGAGCTCTGAGCTGTCAAAATTGGTTCCTGGTTTCAGACTCAGTTCAACTCTACATGGACAACATGTCTTAGGCTAGGCACTGCTAGGTGGATCATTTGTTTAAGAAATGTGACCCAGCCCTCAAAATTATTACAGACTGGTAGAAAAACCAGGACTTGTACATGTGAAATTATTAGAAGACAATGCAAAGGCAATCTAGTCCACAGACACTCCTTTCTTTAAGAGACTTGAAAAGAATGAGGTTAGTGATGATTTAAAAAGGCTTTATGAAAAAAAAAGTGGGATGTGAAAGAGACCATAATATAGCATGAACATCATACAAAAATACAACAACAACAACAACAACAACAAATGTGCCAATCCAGTGACTGCATTTCTTAAGATTTAAGAAATGGAGCCCTACTCCTGATTCCCTTTCTCTGTGCTTTTGTACACGTCATTCCCCTATGGAGGCAAGGTGATCCTCTCACTGTCATACATGGAAGATTTAAAGAGATTTTGTTCATATTGACTCTACACCTGCTCTGAAAACTGGGGTGCTTGCTAAGCCTGTAAGCTCAGAGGTGGGAGATATGACACCTGATACTGTCCTGATTTCATCATGCTCCACGGCTGGCAAAGGTCACTGTGAGGCTCAGAACATAAGAGGCAGGAAATACTCCTTTGGAGACTTGTTAAAACAGTGAACAGCCTCAATCCAGAGAAGGCAGGCTTTGCCATAGATGGAGTCGAGAAATCATTGTTGAAAGACTCTTATGACCAAAAATAATCCCCACTGGGCCTGCCCCAGGCTAGATTCCCTTTCAAAGCCTTTTCAAGTACTAAAAGAAGTGCTGCTTCTGGTGAAGAGGAGTAAACACTTACCTTACCAAATAACAGCTACAAACCCTGAGAAAACGGACAACAAAAAATTCAGGGAACTCTGGAGACTGAACGAAAGCAGGCCTATTTGGAGAAGAGTAAAAATTGAAGCAAGTGACCAGTACAGAATGAGTTCTCTGCCTATGGTGGCTTTTCTCTGAGGGAAAACACAGTTGCAGCAATGCTGGTGTGAGCTAGCTGACATTCTGGTAGCAGGTCCACCATCTTTCTGACCATGGGACCCATGCAAAGAAGCCAGGACCACCAGGGCTGCCAGAAAGTAAGGGGGAACCCTAGAAAAGAGAAAGATTAAGAAAAGGAGAATCTCAAACTCTATATATAAACCCAGCCCAAGTCTCTGGCTGACACTTGAACCATGCATATGTGGAGCAAACTGAAAGTAAATTGTGAAGAACTGAGGTAAGATCTGAACTACCATGCAGCACAGGCATGACAGCTGGCGATCTGAGTCTAAACTGAATTAATCATCTGCTAAAACAAAACAAAACACCAACTCTCCTCAGAGAAATATAACAGAATGCAGAGTTTCTGCAATATAACATTCACAATGTCCAGTGTACAATCCCAAGTTATGCAACAAAGGAAGACTCAGGAAAATGTGACCCACTCTCAAAGAAAAGGATAATCAATATATGCCAACCCTGAGATGACCCAGATGTTAGAATTCTCAAAGACTTTAAAGCAACTAGTATAAATATGCTGAGGGAGGTAAAGGAAATAGACTTGCAATGAATTAAAAGGTAGGAAATATCTACAATGAAATAGACATGATTGTGTATGTAAAAAAGTCCCCAGGAAGCCACAAATACTCCCTAGAACTAATAAATAAATTATAGCAAGGTTGCAGGTTACAAGGTCAATTTACAAAAATTAATTCCACTTTTATACACTAGGGACAAACAACTAAAAATGAATTTTTTAACATTAAGTGTATATTAATTGGTAAATCTAAGACTAAGTTATAGTTACAAAGGAGGGTATGTAAGATACATAAGGTGATATGTTAGAGCTATATGTTTTGACAACTCCTGTGCAGTATAACCATGAAAAAACAGAGGGAGGCTGGAAAGAATATGTGAAGAGTAAAATAAGCTCACTGATTGGGAATTAATTAGGACTAAAAGGAGGCTATTTCAAAATAGATTGAGTGGAAGGAAAGGGAGGGGAAAGAAGAGATTATTAGCTAATATCAATGCTGACCCAATAGACATAAAAAGAAACCAAAAAACAAAAAGTCCCAAATCCAACATCTTACAAATAAGGAAACACCAAAAGCTTCTCTGCTAAATTCAGGAACAACACAAGCACTATCTCTTCCTATATTTCACACTGTCTTAGAACTAATTTAATTAGATGAGAGAAAGCATCTAGAGGAAAAAGAATTGGAACAAAAGAGGTAAAAACTCTTCACCTGTATATAATATTATCTAAAAATTTGAAAAGCATCCCTGAGAAAACTACTGCAAATAATAAGAAAACTTAGTAAAATAGCAGGCATTAAAATTATCATAAACCAAGAGACCCAGTTAGAAGGCTAAAGGAAGAGGTTTTTCTCTTAAAAACCCCTTTCATTGTAGCAAAAATAAAATAAAATACCTAGCCATAAACCTACAAGAAATGCCCAAAATCTGTACAAGGAAAACCATAAAACATTCAGAAAAAAACAAACGTAGATTTGAACAAATGAAATGAAATACCTTGTGTGGGGATAGGAAGGATCAGCATCTCAAAGATGTCAGGGTTTTATTTTCTGTATACTTTTTAAATTTTTATTTATTTATTTAAGAGAGGAAGAGTAGGAGGAGCAGAGAGAGAGGGAGAAAGAGAGATTCCCAAGCAGGCTCCATGCTGTCAGTGCCGAGCCCAGTGTGGGGCTTGAACTCACAAACCATGAGATCGTGGCCTACCCCAAACCAAGAGTTGGATGCTTAACTGATTGACCCACCCAGGTGCCCCCAAAGATGTCAGTTTTTTATAAGATATTTTCTAAGTGTAATGCAATCTCAATAAAAAATGCCATCAGCTAATTCTCTTTTGAGTCAGACACATTGATTATGAAGTTCATTTAGAAGAACAAACAAGCAAGAATTACCAGGAAAAAAGCCTTAAAATGAGGAGAAATGACTATGTCAGAGTAAGGGGAATAGTCCTGTCGGAATTCAACTCTACAATAAACCTCTCTAATAAAATATCTTGAGCAATGAGCAATGTATAGAATTGTTGAATCATTATATTGTACACATGATGCTAATATAACACTGCATGTTAGTTACAAAAAAAATAAATATATATGTATCACAAATTTATATATATATATATATTTTACATATGTTTGGTATTGTTATATGAACATAAAATAAAACCTGGAAAATGACCTAGATATTAACATATATGACACGAGCATTTAGTATATGGTAATGACAGCATCTCAAATCAGTGGAAAAACTTAGTATAACTATATAGTAATATAGGAAAAGATAAGATCAAATCTATTGCTCATACTGCATTCCAGAATAAATTTCAAATGGATCTGTGACTTACTTCACTTCATTTGCATTCACGTATCAGTTCTAACAGTTTTTTGGTGGAGTCTTTTGGATTTTCCACGTGAAGTATCAGGTCTGTGACGAGTGAAAGTTTGACTTCTTCCTTGTCAATTTGGATGCCTTTTCTTTCTTTTTGTTGTCTTATTGCTGAGGCTAGGACTTCCAGTACTATGTTAAACAACAGTGGTGAGAGTAGACATCCCTGTCATGTTCCTGACCCTAGGGGGAAACTCAGTTTTTCCCCACTGAGGATGATATTAGCTGGGGGTCTTCCATATATGACCTTTACGATGTTGAAGTGTGTTCCTTCTATGCCTACTTTGTTGAGGGTCTTTATCAAGAAAAGATGCTGTATTTTGTCAAATGCCTTTTCTGCATCTATCGAGAGGATCATGTAGTTCTTATTATTTCATTTATTAATGTGGTGTGTCACGTTGATTGATTTGCAGAGATTGAACCACTTTGCAGCTGAGGAAGAAATCCCTCTCAATCATAGTGAATAATTCTTTTAATATACTGTTGGATTCTGTTTGCTAGTATCTTTTTAAGGATTTTTGCATCCATGTTCATCAGGGAAATTGGTCTGTAGTTTGCCTTTTTAGTGGGGTCTCTGTCTAGTTTTGGAATCAAGGTAATGCAGCCCTCACAGAATGAGTTTGGAAGTTTCCTTTCCATTTCTATTTTTTGGAACAGTTTCAAAATAATAAGTATTAACTCTTCTTTAATGGTTTATAGAATTCTCCTGGGATGCCATCTGGCCCTGGACTCTTGTTTATTGGGAGATTTTTGATTACTGATTCAATTTCTTTACTGATCATGGGTCTGTTCAAAGTTTCTATTTCTTCTTGTTTCAGTTTGGTAGTTTATATGTTTCTAGGAATTTATCCATTTCTTCCAGATTACCCAATTTGATGGCATATAATTGCTTATAATATTCTTGTATTATTGTTTGTATTTCTGCAGTTCTGGTTGTGATCTCTCCTCTTTCATTCGTGACTTTATTTATTTGGGTCCTTTACTTTTCTTTTTCATAGGTTTAGCTAAGGGTTTATCAATTTTGTGAAGTCTTTCAAAGAACCAGCTCCTAGTTTCATTGATCTGTTCTGGTATTTTTTATTATTATTTTGATTGATTTCTGCTCTAATCCTTATTATTTCCCTTCTTCTTCTGGCTTTAGGCTTTATTTGCTGTTCTTTTTCCAGCTCCTTTGGCTATAAGGTTAGGTTGTGTATTTGAGACATTTCTTCCTTCTTTAGGAAGGCCTGGAGCGCTATATACTTCCCTCTTATGACCACCTTTGCTGCGTCCCAGAGGTTTGGGGCCGTGGTGTTATCATTTTCATTGGCTCCCATGTACTTTTTAATTTCCTCTTCAATTTCTTGGTTAACCCATTCATTTTTTAGTGAGATGTTCTTTAACCTCCAAGTATTTGTGGTCTTTCCAAATTTTTTCTTCTTGTTGATTTCAAGTTTCATAGAGTTGTGGTCTGAAAATACACACTGTATGATCTCAGTGTTTTTGTACTTGTTGAGGGCTGATTTGTGACCCAGCATGTAGTCTATTCTGGAGAATGTTCCATGTGTACTCGAGAAGAATGTGTATTCTGCTGCTTTAGGATGAAATGTTCTGAATATATCTGTTAAGTCCATCTGGTCCAGTGTGTCATTCAAAGCCATTGTTTCCTTGTTAATTTTCTGCTTAGATGATCTGTCCATTGTTGTAAGTGGGATGTTAAAGTCCCCTACTTTAATTGTATTATTATCACTGAACTTCTTTAGTTTTGTTATTAATTGATTTAAATATTTGGATGCTTTCAAATTGGGGTCATAAGTATTTACAATTGTTAGATCTTGGTGGATAGACCCCCTAATTATGATACAATGCCCTTCTTCATTTCTTGTTACAGTCTTTGTTTTAAAATCTAGTTTGTCTGATATAAGTATGGCTACTCTTGATTTCTTTTGACATCCATTAGCATGAAAGATTGTTCCCCATCCCCTCACTTTCAATCTGCAGGTGTCTTTAGGTCTAAACTGAGTCTCTTGTAGGCAGCATATTTGTAGGCAGGATCTTGTTTTTTATCCATTCTGATACCCTATGTCTTCTGATTGGAGCATTTGGTCCATTTACATTTAGAGTGATTATTGAAAGATACGAATTTAGTGCCATTGTGTTGCCTGTAGAAATCTGTTGCATTTCTACATACCAATAATGAAGCAGCAGAAAGAGAAATCAAGGAATTGATCCCATGTACAATTGCACACACACACATGCACACAAACAAACATGAGATACATAGGAATAAACCTAATCAAAAAGGTAAAAGATCTGTACACTGAAAACTGGAATGCTTATGAAAGAAATTGAAGAAGACACAAAGAAATGGAAAAACATTCCATGCTCATGGATTGGAAGAACAAATATTGTTAAAATGTCTATACTAACCAAAGCAATCTACACATTTAATGCAATCCTTATCAAAATAACACCAGCATTCTTCACAGAGCTAAAACAAACAATTCTAAAATTTGTATGGAACCAGAAAAGACCCCGAATAGCCAAAGTAATGTTGAAAAAGAAATCATAGAATTAGGATATCTTAAATTTGCAAGTTCTAATGAATTAAATATGAGTACTGATCATTAAGGGCTACTAATATTACACAAAGACAATTAAATATCACATCACTTCTAATGGAAGTGCACAGTACCACCTATGAAGTAGTCAGTCCTTCTCCAAAATCAAACTTGAATCTGATCAAACCTCTAGATCTAATATATAATTTGTAGAAATACCAGAGACAGAGGAACATGTTAAATAAACACTATCAAAGGATGCAATCAACAACAACAACAAATGGTGGGAAACTCTTAGTAGGAAACCACTGCATCTCATCAACAACAAAAACTGCCAAGGACAAAAAGAAATGGAACGGAAACTATAGCTTAAAAGAAATTTAAGAAACATAGTCACCAATTATCATACATAGACCTTGTTTGGATCTTGATTCAAACATAGTATAAACAAATAAAAATAAACAAAAGAAAAGAACATTTCTAGTACAATCAGGAAATTGTGGACAATGACTGGATACTTGGTACTATTACAGGTTATTGATGATTTTTGAGGTCCGACAATGGCATTATGGTCATGTTTAAAAAGGGAAGTCTTTGTCTTTCAGAAAGAGATACTGAAATATATAGATTAAATTGTACACCTGGGATTGCCTTAAAAAAATGAGGAGATGGAAAGGAACAATATAGTAGGGGAAAATAGGAGCCATGCATTTATAAACATTCAAGCTGAGTGATAGGTAGGATAAGGGATAGACAGGATAGGTAGGATAAGGATAAGAGTAGGGGATTCATTAGGCCATCTGTCTTTTTCAGTAAATGTTTTAAATTTTCCATAATAATTTTTTTAAAGAAACACAAAACATCCTATTCCTCATAGATATGTGCATTCTTATGGTCATAGATTGAGCATTTCAGCACAAATGTCAATGTTGTGTAATACAACATAATATGTTATAAATAATATGTAATAAAAAATAATAATATAAGAAAGTAAATGCAATGAGTGATGATAATTATATTCCACAAACAGAGGAGGGTAATTAATGCAACTCTCTAAACCTGAAGCCCTCTCCCCCAAATTACAGAAATAAAATACATGTATAAAAATAAAAGATCATGGCTATCCATTCATAAAGTAATT
Source organism: Prionailurus viverrinus (assembly GCF_022837055.1). Taxonomy (NCBI): domain Eukaryota; kingdom Metazoa; phylum Chordata; class Mammalia; order Carnivora; family Felidae; genus Prionailurus; species Prionailurus viverrinus. The sequence continues at coordinate 24,373,932 of NC_062577.1, forward strand.
CAGGAAGTTATATGTAACATGTTCATTAGCATTGTAATTATAATTAGTTTATCTGAGAGCCTCCTGGGTCCTATTATCACCTATTAGAGGCTAAGCCCCATAAAAACTTTTCCAAACTTCATACTGTTCCCTCAGAACCCTGATGTCATGGTGTCTACACATGGATTAATCAATCCTGTTAATATGTGAAATCTTTCTGCATATTTCACTTATCTATCAGCAGCTCATTCTATTCTAACAAACCTGCTCCATAAGAAAACCTGCTGAGAGAAAGTGAAACTCAGAAGTTATAAACAGTCTAGGATCTGAGGATGTTCTCTGAACTTTATAAAGATATAGTAAATTACAAAGAAAAACTTAGGTCCTCCTCTAGAGGGAGAATCCCATTTTTCACTGGGATGCAAAACTGAAACTCAGAGAACCCCAATTGGAGATCAAGCATTGGGGGATGAAAGGCAAACCAAAAGAAAGAGGAAATGAAGAAGCAAAGGCTAAAAGTGTTGTTGGCCAAGGAAATACAGGGAGACCACAGAACCAGGAGATGACACCCTAACTCCATTCTTCTCATACAAATCTGTCTTGATCCAGAGAACTAGCTTCCAAATAATTTTCCTATTACATTTCTGAGGTGGCTGCTCAGTGATTAGAAGTAGGAGTGGGTTTGGTGGTTTCATTTTACATGTGCTTATCTGCCTGTCATTGTACTCTGATTCAGAGCAGGGTACATCTTACCTTCTACTGACCTATCTTCATCTGCAGACCCAGCAGGAGCAGATGCCCAATGTCTAGGTCTGGTGCTATCTGGTCACAGGCAGTGCCTGGAGAAGCACAACCCACACACTGAGTCCAGGTCTTAAGTATGGGAGTCTCTCTCACAACACTGACCAACAAGCTGTGTGTGTTCATTGCTGGGAGGGTGGGCAAGAGGCCAAAGCCATCTTTGGGTTCATAATGATTCCATGGGAAGAGCTATTTGAGGGCATGACAAGAGCTTTCAACTGAACAGATAAATGTGTAGGGAAACTAACTGGGGTCCCCATGTAGCCCTCTCTGTGCAACATTAGCATGCCTTCTCCCATTCCTATCCACCTCTTGGAAACTAGGCAAATTCTCACCATAATTCGCTCCTATATGCCTTGAGCTTCCCCTCTTGAGGTTTCTGATCTGTCTCCTACTCCAGTTTGGTATCTTCACCCCATCTAGAGACAAACCTGTGTGGAAAGTTAAATACACAATCATGGACTGCGAAAGAAAGAAAGAAAGAAGAAAGAAAGAAAGAAAGAAAGAAAGAAAGAAAGAAAGAAATTTTAGGATATCTTAAATTTGCAAGTTCTAATGAATTAAATATGAGTACTGATCATTAAGGGCTACTAATATTACACAAAGACAAATATCACATCACTTCTAATGGAAGTGCACAGTACCACCTCTCTCTCTCTCTTTCTTTCTTTCTCTCTTCTTTCTTTTCTTTCTTTTTCTTTCTTCTTTCTTTCTTTCTTTCTTTCTTTTGCAGTCCATGATTGTGTATTTAAAGAAAGAAAGAAAGAAAGGTTTTTATTGTCTATAACAGAATTTAGCTCAGGAGTTCTAATTTCTTTCTCTGTCACAGAAATCTTAATCTTTCTTATTCAAGATTACTCAGCCTTTTTAGGATTTAATTAGGATTACTTTGAGATATACACTCTCCCACCCACCTCCAACCCCTTCTCTTTCCTTCCTGCTGGGAATGTACTAAACTTCTATTTTGAGGGGCACCTGGTGGCTCATTTGATTAAGCTTCCAACTTCAACTCATGGTTCATGAGTTCAAGTCCTGCACCCAGCTCTCTGCTGTCAGCACAGAGCCCACTTCAGATCTTCTGTCCCTCTCTCTTTCTGCCCCTCCCCCTCTTGTGGGCTCTCTTTCTCTCTATCTCTCTCTCAAAATTAAATAAATAGACATTAAAAAAAAATTTTTTTAAATACACTTCTGGGTTGCCTGGATGGCTCAGTCTGTTAAGCGTCTCACTTCAGGTCATGATTTCACAGTTCGTGGGTTCAAGCCCCACATCGGGCTGTGTGCTGACAGCTCAGAGCCTGGAGCCTGCTTCAGATTCTGTGTCTCCCTCTCTCTTTGCCCCTCCCCTGTTCACACACTGTCTCTCTCTCAAAAAATAAATAAACATTAAAATAAATAAATAAATAAATAAATAAATTTATAAATGTATAAATTTGTTTCTATTTTGGTAAAGGTCAGGAATTTTCCTGGATTCTGGGGAAAGACATCTGATCTTTGAGCTGTCCCCTGTCCTGGCTGCCTCCAGTGAGGCATACCTTATTTCCTCTGGTCCTCACCATTCATCATCCTGCTATAGCATCTTACCAACAGGTACATGCATCCTGCATCGTCTTTGCAGAATCCAAGCCCAGTCTCCTTAGAATCTACCAGCTTATTCCCAGTCACTTTTGTTGTCATTGTGGGCATCATGGAAACTCTTTGGATGCCCTCCGCTGCTACCACTTTGGAGAGCATAGGATTGTGTGGTATTCCATGAAGCTGTCCTCAGATCTGCTAATTAGACTTTCCCCAACCATCACTACTCTACAGCCCAGGGCCCTGTTGGGAACAGGTATAACTTGGGCTTTGGGCCACAGTCCAGGGAGAGAGAGGCACAGGTGTCTATTTCTGTTGGAGCTCCTTTCTTTTTTTTTTTTTTTTTTTTTTTTAATTTATTTTTGGGACAGAGAGAGACAGAGCATGAACGGGGGAGGGGCAGAGAGAGAGGGAGACACAGAATCGGAAACAGGCTCCAGGCTCTGAGCCATCAGCCCAGAGCCCGACGCGGGGCTCGAACTCACGGACCGCGAGATCGTGACCTGGCTGAAGTCGGACGCTTAACCGACTGCGCCACCCAGGCGCCCCTGTTGGAGCTCCTTTCAATCCATTTACAATTTCAGTTACCCAGTCCTACCCACTCCCATAATTCAGCCCAGAGTATAGGGATGTTGAACTTCTTCACAGAAAGTCCAAAGTTCCAGCATTATCTGTTTTGGTTATCCTTCCCCCAACTGGTCACATTTTTATCTCCTTTTGAGTAGGGAATAAGTTGTGTCATCCTACCTTCTAAAATTTCAGCTCTCTAGACTTTGGCTCTTGATATTTAAAGCCAAGCATTTGAGATTAAACAAAAATGTAAAGCCTCAGATTTTAAGATTATTGTTTTTGCTAGGCAAGTTCAGAAGAATCAATCAGAAATCCAATGGACTTCTTTTTCCCACCTCCATCCATCTGCCCCTAAGAGCAGTGCAATAAAAAGATGTCAGGGTATTCTGATTGTGAGGGACAAGAAAAGAGTGTGGGGATAGGAACAGGGACTCAAATTCTAAATATCTGAATTATTATGATCTTCACTATAACACCTTTGGCCTTCTTCCTTCTCATGCTCAAGTTTGGCTCTATCCTGCTCTCTCCAAGGTTCTGTCTCTATCCCCCTGTCTCCCTAAGCCAGACATTCACTAACTTCAGAATGTGGCTGACAGCCCATCTCTGCCAAGGTGCCTTCCCTGACTATAGTCCTTCCCAGTCACGCTTTCACATCACCAGCCCTCACCACAGGCAACTGGCCTGCAGCTCTTTGTATCTGGATCAGATGTCCAAACAGCTTCTCTGCAAAACCATCTCATGCCTCTGTGCATTTTGGGGGGGGAGGGGGTTGCAAGGTGACCTGCTTGCCTGCAGGCCCCTAGGCCAGCTGAGAGAAATAGAAAAAACTTTGGACTGACAGGCTCTCAGAACATAACAATCGCAAGATGATGTAAGAAACAAGGGAGGAGAGAGCTAGACTATGCCAACTAGCGGTGGGGACAAAGAGTTTAAAAAGAAGAAAAAACCCAAGAGATGGAAGGCTGTCCTTGGCCTTTTGTTCCAAACCTACTCCTATCTAGCCTCTCACATGCTCTTGACATTTAAAAATATATAATTTTTTAAAAATAGGGGCACCTGAGTAGCTCAATTGGTTAAACACCCCACTCTTGATTTCAGCTCAGGTCTTGAACCCAGGGTTGTGGGATCAAGCCTCACATCAGGCTCTGTGCTAAGCATGGAGCCTGATTAAGATTATCTCTGTCTCTTCCTCTGCCTTTCCCCTTCTCTCTCTCTCTCTCTCTCAAAAATAAAAAATAAAAATAAAAAACATTATTGTATAGCAAATGAATGTGTGCCCCAGTTTTTATGGCTCTTTTTGTGCATTTTTAACACTTCCATCAGAATGCCAACTATTGTAATTCTTTGTTCTTTTGGTAAATTGAGTCCAGGGAGCATGTACATATGTTTTTCTGCATTTCCCTATCCACACTCCATATAGCAAGTGCTCAGTAAATGTTACCAACTCACTAAATGTCAGCAAGAGATATTTGGGTTTGGCAAAATGAAAAACTTCAGAAATTGGCTAAGAACTGGGGCAAAATAAGGAATTATTCCCCAGAGATCTAAAAAACAAAGCACAAAAAACCTAGGATTGTTTTCTCCTCACTAAAATGAGCTAAAATGAGTTCAGTATCACCCTCCACTGTCCATTCCTTTCCTCTTTCCTGAGGCCAAAAATTACCAAGGGTATGGACTATTGCTGCTGAGTTTTCCTTACAGCTTACGCAAAGAGACTCCACTTCTTGATGCCCATTTGCCATTTCCAATAATACTATAATAGCAGCACTATGAGAAACCAGCTGTGCACCCTGGGATGCACTCAGCTGCTCTGTGGGGCCCCACAAATTAGACCCTGAATTAGCCACTTAGTGCCCCAGGTTCCAGTCCCACCTGCTGATGCTTCCCAGATGAACACAGCCAAGGTTAGGAAAAGACCATTCTAGGCCCATGAGAATGACAGAGAGACCTTGGAGTTAGAAATCAGAAGTTAATATACCAGAAAAGAAATTCAGGAAGGGTTTAAACAAGAGCATGGTCTGGTCTGACTGACCATTATAAAAGATTTGAAAGCATGCATCTTGTTTCTTCACTTATTTTGTAGTTTGAGGAGTGTGTAAATTTAATAAAAAGCTTACGATATAGGTTTAGACTTACCCACTTAGTAGTTTCATGTTTTTAAAGAAGTTATTTACTATGTCTCTGTTTTTGTATCTGATCTAAAACAGTTGTATTGGGAGTGCCTGAGTGGCTCAGTTGGTTAAGTGACCAGCTTTTGGTCAGGGCTTAGGTCATGATCTCACTGTTTGTAAGATCAAGATCCACATTGGACTCTGTGTTCAGTGTGGAGCCTGCTTGGGATTCTTTCTCTCTCCCTCTCTCTCTGCCCCTCCCCAACTGATGTGCACACATGTTCTCTCTCTCTCTCTCTCTCTCTCTCTCTTAAAATAAATAAATAAACTTAAAAAAATAAAAAATAAAGTAAAACAATGGTATTGGTGATAATAATGATAATCCTAATAATAATAACTTTAGTTCTATCTACCTATAGTGCTGTGAAGTTAGGAATCATAATAATAATAATAATAATCATTCTACCTACATCACAGTCCTATTAAATTAGATAGGAAAAGCACTTTTGCAGATGTAAAACACTATAAAGGTGTCAAATATTCTTATTCAATTTCTGACACACCATCAGAACATTTTTATTGACATTGAACCAGTATCTGTCTAATGTCCATCAACAATGTGCTGTGAAAGCACAAAAACAAGTCTAATTCTTCCACATGATAGTCCTTGAAATGTTGGAACGTGTTCCAATGCCATTCCCAAGTCTTCCTCTTTCCAGGTTAAAGGTGCTTAGTATTCTTTGTTTCCCCAGTCATGTGTCCCACGTCATACAGTACCATGTATTTAGTCATGGCCTAACTGGGCTTACATGAAGTTTCCTTCAGCTTTTCAGGCTTCTGAATTGTTAGGAGAGAGGCTGAGGAATACTATGCCCCTCAGACAACTCTGGTGCCTAGTGAAGGAAACAGGCTCCATCCATCTTCAGCCTGTGTTCGAGGCCAGGCTATTGTCCCACCCATGGCCCCATAGCCCACATCTCTACATCAGCTCTGGCCCTCACTTGCTCCTTCTTGTTGCAGCTCAATCAAAATGGGCCTTGAAAAACACAAAAACCAAGAGTGTGAAAAAATCTACACCCCAAGTTTGAATACCAGTGAGACCTCCTTGTAACCTGTAGAAAGTATATGAATTAGAATGAAAGAATCACTTACATATTAGATTCATACAGCTTCTTTCCTCAAAAATGCTTAGGGCATTGTACTGGGAAATTTTAGTGAATTAACATATTATTTCTTCAGTGCTGCAGAGCTCAGCTTCTCAGGACTTTGCAAATGCCATTTCGCTTCCTTGGGCTGACCTCTCCCTCCCTTGAAATACGACCATTTCTTGTCTATTGCTCACCCATGGTGCCGTGTGGTATGGAGGATGGGCAGAGAATGCTAAGCTGGAGGAGAATCACAGATGGTAGAGCCAAAAGAACCTTTAGAGATAATCCTATCCATCCCTTCATTTCAAAGATGAGAAATTATGACACTGAGAAATGACTTTCTCAAGGTCACAGCTAGTTAAGAACAGCAATGGCCTTTTTTTTTTTTTTAATTTCCTCTCATCTGAAAAACAGAGTAAAAGTAAGCCAAGGCTGCTCAGCACTCCTGACAGAGATAGAACTGAGGGCAACAGGACATTTCTTCATTAGCTTAGCTTTTGCCATAAAGTTTGCAAGTCTCCCAGAGATGAGTAACCATTCTGATTAGGTGAATACAAGGGCTGGCTGAAGACAGGATCAAATACCTAGCCAGGTAGGTTAGGTCTGTCAGGAATGGTTTCAAAGAATGGGACAGACAATGGTTTGGTGTTTCACAGTTGTTAAATATCAAGGAGGAAAAATAGTTTGAGTGACACAAGGGAAGGTAATTGTACAATAAGAATGAAGACACTGAAGCAAGAAAAGAAAAAATAAGGCTGAATGTATGAGAATGCTGCCCAGCACTGACCCACAGGGACATGGGGTACCTTATTACAGACAACAGTGTTTGGACAGTAAAATCAATTTGCCATGTTTCTTCATCTTCTCCAGTTTTTGTGATGATTTATAGGATGGACACACACACACACACGCACACACTCACACACGCACACAAAGATAGTATTCAAATACTCCTACAGTCATGAGAATCCTTGCCTGACAGCCTGTTCTACCTTTTTTAATTAATACCCAAAGCAATTAAATCATGGTGTGTTCCCATTACCTGCCAAGTTTTGTTATTTTTAAAATACAACAACACGGCTTCAGATTCTATTATTTGGTCCACATGCAGCCTTTCAAAGGTGGTTTCCTTGGTTTCCCCGTAAATGAACCTCTGCAGCCAGGCAGTAAAAACAAGCTTGCTTTGCAATGTCTTGCTTTTGCCTGAAAAGACTCTCCTTTAAAGGGTGCAAGGCTGCCTCTCCTTTCCCCAAAACCTTCCTCAGAGGGAAAAATAAAAGGGCCAAAAAGATGTGGTGTGCAAGGTCACCCATTACACTGCAACCCACGCATACACTGCACTTGGTAATGACTCTAGCAGCCCTCCTCTTGGCTTATCTTCCTCTTGGACACTTAGGGACTTAATATGTATGCGTGGCTTCTTGAAGAACTTTCTATTTGTTCTGCTAGGAGGAGTAACAGCCCAAATCATGGGGAGCAGGTAGTATATTATTGACTTGGAGTAAACTCACGTCATCAGAAGCACAATCCCTAAAACTCACTGTAACAGACTCAAACACACCTCAAAGATGATCTCCAAATGCTGGAAAAGGAAAGACCTCCAGCTGTTCAATACCTACCCTATAAGCCAGTCTGAACAACTGAAGAGTTTTTTTTAAAGTTCTTGTGTTCAATGATTCATGTTCATTGTGAGGAGTCCATAACTTCTCTACATAAAAACTAGCCAACATCATCCCCTCTACAAAAAGATCTACTTTGACAAATTGGCATTTATCCTTGATACTTGAATAAGCACATTTATTATGCAAGAGGACTGAGATAAGTGTTCTGGAGGATACACAAAAGTATAAGCCAATCCCTAAAATCAAAACCAAGAAACAAGTGTTGGCAAGGATGTGGAGAAAAAGGAACCCTGTGTACTCTTGGTGGGAATGCAAACTGGTGCAGCCACTCTGGAAAACAGTATGGAGATTCCTGAAAAAGTTAAAATGGGGCAAGTGGGTGGCTCAGTCACTTAACTGTCCAACTCTAGATCTCAGCTCAAGTCATGATCTTACAGCTTGTGGGATCAAGCTCCGTGTTGGGCTCTGTAGTGACAGTGTGCAGCCTCCTAGGGATTCTCTCTCCCCCTCTCTCTCTGTCCCTCCCCTGCTTGCTTCCACACTTGCACATGCACTCTCTCTCTCTCTCTCTCAAAATAAATAGACTTTTTTTTAAGTTAAATATAGAACTATCCTATGATCCAGTAATTACACTACTGGGTATTTATGTGAAAAAAAAAAACAAAAACTAAATTAAAGGGATGCATGTACCCCTATGTTTATTGCAGCATTATTTACAATAGCCAAACTATGGAAGCAGCTCAAATGTCCGTTTATAGGTAAATGTATGTATATATGTATACACACACACACACACACACACACACACAAAGGAATATTATTTAGTCACTAAAAGAATGAAATATTGCCATTTGCAATAACATGAATGGAGCTAGAGAATATAATGCTAAGTGAAATAAGTCAGTCAGAGAAACACAAATACCATATGATTTCACTTATACATGGAATTTAATAAACAAAACAAATGAGCAAAAAGGGAAAGAGAGAAAGAGAAATCCAGACAGAGTTTTACTATAGAGAACAAACTGATGGCTACCAAAGGGGAGGTAGGGGCGTGGATGGGTTAAATAGGTGATAGGGATTAAGGAGTACACTTGCTGTGATGATCATAGGCTGATATATAGAATTGCTGAATCACTATATTGTACATCTGAAACTAATATAACAATGTATATTAACTACATTAGAATTAAAATCAAAACTAAAAAAAAGGAGATTTTTAAAAACTTAATTTAAAAAAGTATAAGCCAATCCTTACATCAGAATTTTTACAGTTTATTGGAGATAGAAGACAAGTACATGTGAAAAAAGAACCACCAAAGGCAGTAAACGAGGGATGCATTAATACTGAGTGTGGGAAGACATCAGCAGCAAACTCTAGAATACTCACATGTACTGGTGATGAGTTTCATACATTCTAGAGATCAAGAAAGCCCCCACAAGCCAAAGGGAGAAAGAACAACTGAGACAATCCTGCTGCCAGGAAATACCAGACACAGCTTCAGAGCTGGTGTAACCTCTGTCTCCTATTGCTGACAACAGACCTCCACTCACTCACCCACCACCCCAGGGCCTAATTACCTCCCAGATATAGAGTAGGGGTTGTCTAAGAACAGCCTCCTGCCCTGGGAAATATAGACAGATAGAGGGGCCAATGCACCAAGGGCCATCCTCCTCCCTGTAGGGCTGCATAAGGCTGGTGGTGCTGTTTCAAATGTTTGCCAAGAGCAACAGAAGGTGTTTTTCCTCTTGGAATTTTTTCTTTTCCTCTCTCTAGCCTGCCTCTAAGGGTAGCTCAAATGACTCAGAATTGGGGCCTCTGGCAGTAATCTTCTGTATCCACTCATCCAAGTTCCTCTGGTTCCTATGAGATCTACATATCATCACCCAGAGGGCACTGAAGTGTGACAGGACTCATCATATGGTACAAAATCATTGAATCAAACAATATTGGAGCCTTCCACATTTTCCCCAGATGTTCATCAAATCTACCCAGTGATGAGGCACTTACTACCCCAATGGATAAACTAGTCCATCCAAGAACAGTTTTGATTGTGTTCCCTTACCTAAATTGTGTTCCCCTGATACTTCCATGAGTTACTCCTAATGCCATCTGTCATATCTACCCAGATCCAGCTTAATTCCTGGTTCATGAGACAGCCTGCTGGAAATATGAAGGTTCTCAAGTGGCTTTAGTCCTTTCTTCTGCAACAACACATAGGCCTCCTTTAACTATTCCAGATAGCATTTGGTTTCAAAACCTTTCACTTTCACATTTGATTCCTTAATGCTTCAATCAATCAGTTTGCTATATTTCTCTTAAAACCAGACACCTACAAATGAATAAAACACCTTAGACTTAAGCTGGCCAATGTAAAGTAAAACAAAACTCTTTGTTTCAAATATCTTGCATACTATACTTTTACGAATACAATCTAAAACTGCATTTGACTCTAAGTTGTAGTCACATGGCATGGCATGTGCTTACTGTAGACTAAAATCCTTTAGCTGCAAGTACTTCCCACCTGCTGGTGAAATAATTGATTTTCACTTAATATGCCTCCCTCACACAGTTAGACATTATCCCTAAAACTATGTAAAAAAGTGACATCTTTCATGTTCTTTCCATCCCTTCTACATGAGCCTCAATTATAGATTCAGATGACAATCTCAACAATCCAGGAAAAGAAACACCGTGCATGACCAAGAAATCTCCATGGAAATATGTCAACATGGAGTTCTATGATAGGAGAATAGAGGCTTCAGCAGCCCTACAAGACCCCAAAACTGTTCCTGATTTCCATTGAAAACCCTCCCTTCCCATGTCCATAAGCCAATCAGAAAGCCCTAGAGAGAGGCCCTGAGGGATGAATGAGTGACAACTCAAGGAGAAGAAAGGTGACCTGCATTCAACCAGCCATTTATTTCAGTCCCTCTGACCATTAGACTGTAAGACACTGAAGACATAGACAATGCTTCTTAACCACCATAAGATATAGATAGACTAAATGAGTGAATAAACAAATGCTGAAGCTTTGTACCCCTCTCAGTGTCTAGCATTATGTCTGTGAGAGAAAAGATAGTCAGTTACTAGTTTAACACATTAATTCAATGGTTATGGTCCTAAAATTTTATTACAGATTTTTGTGGTGAAGAACTATTTATGGCTGGTTTAAAAAAATAAAATGCAAGGATAAAACTTATTTTAAAACCTTATTCATGTTAAAAGTGAATTTAAAAATAGGCTTACATGAAAGTGGAAGAAAAAGAAGGAAACAGAAAACATAGGGCAAAAACTTCCATCGCTTTATTACAGAAGAGCCTCCCACAGTTCTCTCTTCAATTATTGCATCAAGTCCACATGCCTCGGCCTCGACTTCAAAGTTTCTACTATCTGGGGTCCTCCTTTTAACCAGTCATATCTCCTCAAGTCCAAATTCTACCCTGCCTGGGTCAGCCTGAACACCTATGATATTTTCCAGGAGATTCTAGTAGCCCAAAGGATCTTCCACCTTTTCTTCAGCATATCTTTCAAGAAAACACTCAAAAATCTCTCCTGAAAAGTCTTCTCTGGCTAATATCATCCCACACTGACTATTCTTTTTCTTTCCCAATAGCTTATGGACAGTCTGTAAGACCATATATTGGTTATCTTTTTGACCAAAGACGGTATGAGAATTCACTTTAAAAGCACTAAGGTATTGGGGTGCTCGGGTGGCTCAGTCGATTGAGTGTCTGACTCCTGATTTCAGCTCAGGTCATGATCTCACAGTTCCTTAGATCAAGCCCCACATTGAGCTCTGCACTGTCAGCATAGAACCTGCTGGGGATTCTCTCTCTCCCTCTCTTTGCCCCTCCCCTGCTTGCTTGTACTCTCCTCTCTTAAAATAAATAAACTTTAAAAAATAAAAGCAGTAAAATATTACCAAAATAACAAACTATTAGGTTGTATTTTAACTAATATATTTATCTTGCCTCCCTAAAGAGTCCATAAGCCTCTTAAGGGCAAGAGCAGTAGTCTTTATTTTATATTCCTTAGAAATGGCAGATACAACAATTAAATAAAATATACTCTGGATGAATACATGAATGGATAATGCATTTCAGCATAGGAGTCTGAAGATTTCCTCAGTGCTGGAGCTGTTTGAGGCTTTGGTTGCTGAGGATAATGATAAGCTTGGGTACAACCAGCTAAGAAAATGACTAGTGACAAATTCTGCTGAACCTGAACCCTGAGAGAACTCCTCAGCTGGTTATCATAATGATCATTAAATAACCTGCTGTCACTCTCACCCTCCCACATTTAGCCCCCCTTACCTCAAACACTTATATCATAGGGGCACATGTACCCCAATGTTTATAGCATCACTTTCAACTATAGCCCAATTATGGAAAAAGCCCAAATGTCCATCAACTGATGAATGGATAAAGAAGATGTGGTTTATATATACAATGGAATACTACTTGGTAATGAGAAAGAATGAAATCCTGCCATTTGCAACAACGTGGATGGAACTGGAGGGTATTACATTAAGTGAAATAAGTTAGAGAAAGACAGATATCATGTTTTCACTCATATGTGGAAATTGAGAAACTTAACAGAAGACCATGGGAGAAGGGAAGCGTAAAAAATAGTTTCAAAAAGAGATGGAGACAAACCATAAGAGACTCTTAAATACAGAGAACAAATTGAGAGTTGGTTGGGGGGAGGGGGGGGAGAGGGGAAAATGGGTGATGAGCATTGAGGAAAGCACTTGTTGGGATGAGTACTGGGTGTTGTATGTAAGCAATGGATCATAGGAATCTACCCCTGAAACCAAAAGCACTCTGTATACAGTGTATGTTAGCTAACTTGACAATAAATATTAAAAAAAAAAAAAATCTTACAGCTAATCAGAAGCTAATTAAAAACTTTACACTATAAAAAACCACCTATATCATCATTTCATTTGGTCAAGTCCCTGCTCAAAAATCTGTATTTAAGAGTTCCCTATTGCCTGCAGTAATTCTCAAACTGTGTAGCACTAATAGAATAGAAGGTGGGAGTTTTGTCATTTAGATTCTAAAATACATCTTAGAAGAGTGGCTACCACATAAGTTGAAAAATAATTCCTGTGAGTAATGAGAGATATTTCTGAGAAATGTGTGCTAAGGACTGAATTGTATCCCCCCTCAAATTCATATGTTGACACTCTATCCCCCCCCACCCCTGCCCCGATGTGATGGTATTTGGAAATGAAACCTTTGGGAGGTAATTACATTTAGATGACATCGTGAGGGTAGGACCCTCTTGATGAGATTAGTGCCCTTATGAGAAAAGACACGAGACAGCTAGCACATACACTCCCCCTCTACCCCTTTCAGGTGAGGACCTAGTGAAAAGGCAGCCATCTTCAAGCCAAGAAGAGAACTCTCAATAGAACCCCACCATAATAACACCCTGATATTAAATTTCTAGCCTCTAGACCTATGAGAAAATAAAGTTTTATTGCTTAAGCACCAGTCTATGATATTTTGTTATGGCTGCCCAAGCCAACTAAGGCAATGTCTGTGAGGCATATTAACCATATGAAGGCACACAATATATACATATAACTGATCACACAAACTCAAACACACACAGTGATAAATACTGTTCTAGACTTCTTATACCTATGAACAAGTAACTGCTTTGGAAATTGCATAACTGACTTAAACAAATGAAAATATAGACAAAACATATTAAGCAGCTATTTTCAGACATTGGACTACAAGCTATGCAAGATTATGTTCTCTTAGAAAAGGGAAATAAATTAAATCTTTATGTGTTTGCCCTCACTGTTCACCTGGATGCAACTTCCAAACTGTAGTTTCAAGGAGGAGTAATCCAAACAAAGCTTTGCCAAATTTGAGGTCTGAGAAGCCCAAGGCAGGCAGAACACTAAAAATATGAAGCTATGTGAAAATGCTGAAGCTATATGAAGAAAGAGCTTCAGAAATCCACATAGGGTCTCCCTCAAGTCATTGCCTGAATAATATTTGTACATGCATAGGGTGAAGCTCCATAATGCTATGAAAGATTTAGCAGAATGCTGTAAGTCAAGAAATTCTCAGAGCCCAAACAGATCTGAAAAATCATTTAAATTTTCATCAGCCAGATTAGGTAGACCTCACTGAATTCATTAAGCATTCAGAGGAGTCATCAGAAGAGTTATGGTTTAGTAATGTAGCAAAGAAGCCCTAGTATACTGGAACGCTAAGGTATCCTCAAGACTTGCCCTGAAAAAAATTTTAAAATAAACCTCAAGGGGTGCCTGGGTGGCTCAGTCAGTTAAGCGTCCGATTCCTGATTTCAGCCCAGGTCATGATCTCACAGTTCGTGAGTTCAAGTCACACATTGGACTCTGCATTGAAACTGCGGAGCCTGCTTGGGATATTTGTGCGCTCTCTCTCTCTCTCTCTCTCTAAGTAAATAAAATTAAAAATAAAATAAAATAAAATAAAATAAAATAAAACCTCAAGAGGACCAATCTGATCTCCAAGTAACTGTCTGCCAAAACAAAACTAATCATGCTTTAAAGAAAGGTAATAAAATCAAGTACCCAACAAAGAAAATTCACAATGTTCATTTTCCAATAAAAATAATTATTAGATATGCAAAATGTGACTCAAAACCACAAGGAAAGTCAGTCAATAGGCACAGATTTAGAAATGATAGATTTGATAGGGAATTTTCAAAGACATAAAACAATTATAAATGTCATAACTATGTATAAGTACTTAAAAGAAAATGTGAACATATGAAAAGAGAAACAGAAAATAGAAACAAAAACAACATAGATCATCTAGAGATTAAAATTCATTATTTGAAATGAAAAGCTCATTGAATGAGAAGTTAAGAATAAACACTGCAGAAAAAAAGATCAATAAACTTGGAAGACGTAACAGTAGTAACTATCCTAATGAAGTACAGAGGGTAGGAAGAAGAGAAAAAGGCTAAAACAAAATACTAACATCTCAATAACTAGTAGAACAATATTGAACTCTTTAGCATATGTGTACTTGGAGCTCCAGAAAAGAGGAGAGGAGAACAAAATCAAATTTAAAGACTTTATGGCTGAAATTTTCCCAAATTTGATAGAAATTATAATAAATTCACAAATCAAAATTACTGAACAAAGTGTCTAAGCATATACTTTAAGAAATCTAGGGGCACCTGGTGGCTTAGCTGGTTAAATGTCCAACCACAGCTCAGGTCATGATCTTATGGTTCATGTGTTCGAGCCCAGCATCAGGCCAGATCTGCACTGACAGCTTAGAGCCTGGAGCCTGCTTCAGATTCTGTCTCCCTCTCTGCCCTTCCTCCACTCATGCTGTCTCTGTCTCTCAAAAATAAATAAACGTTAAAAGAAAAAAAAGAAATTTAAACACACAGAAAAACTCAAATTTCTCAAAACCATGACAAGGATAATCTTTTTAAAAATCCAGAGAGAAAAAAAAGACATATCATACAGGGGAATAGAGGTAACACTATGTAAACTTCTTATCAGAAACAATCAGAAACAAGACAGAGGACAATAAAATGATATCTTTAAGGTTTAAAAGGCAGGAAAAAAATCTGTCAACCTAGAATTTTAAATCCAGTGAAAATATCAAAGTTAAATTAAAAATGAAATCAAAATAAGTATTTTTCAGACAAAGGCTGAGAAAATTTGTTGCCAGAAGATCTTCAATCCAAGACAATGTAAATCCAATTATTTAGGAAGAAGGAAAATAATGCCAGATGGAAACTTAGAGTTATCCAAAGGAAATGAAGAAAGTTAAAATAAGTATAAGAATAAATGTAAAAATCTTTTTTTGTCATACTTTAACTTTTTAAAAAATAACTGTTTAAAAGAACTACACAATGTATTGTGGAGTCTATAACACTTGTGGAAGTAAAATGTATACTATAATAACACAGTGGACAGAAAAAGGAAACACAGAAGTATATTATTTTAAAGTTCTTGTATTACGGGGCACCTGGGTAGCTCTGTCAGTTAAGCATCTGGCTTCAGCTCAGATCATGATCTCAGGGTCCGTGAGTTGGAGCCCCTCATCCGGTCTGTGCTGACAGCTCAGAGCCTGGAGACTGCTTCAAATTCTGTATCTCCCCCTCTATCTGTCCCTCCCCTGTTCTCTCTCTCTCTCTCTCTCAAAATTAAATAAACATAAAAAAAATTTAAAAACAAAGTTCTTGTATTACATAATAAGTGGCACAATATTATTTAAAGGTAGACTATGTTAAGTTAAAATTTATAGTATAAATCCTAGAGCAAACACCTTCCCCACCACACACACACACACACACACACACACACAAAGAGGTATAGCTAGTAAGCCAAAAGTGAAAAGAAAAAAGAATACTACAAAATACTCAATCCAAAAACAAGGTAGAGAAAGAGGAAAATATGAACAAAGAACAGATTTAAAAAATTGAATGAGAAAACAAATAGATCTAGATTTAAACCCAGCTATATCAAAAATTACATTAAATGCAAATGACCTAAATATACATAGTCCAATTATTTTTTTTTAAAAATACATAGTCTAATTAAAAGTCAGAGAGATGTCAGACTGAATAAAAAAGCATATTCCAGGGGTGCCTGGGTAGCTCAATCTGTTAAGCATCTGACTTTGGCTCAGGTCATGATCTCATGGTTCATGAGTTTGAGCCCCACATAGGGTGATCTCCGCATAGGTGAGCCCCACTAGGGGTGAGCTCACTTTGGGTGAGCTTGAGCCCTGCTCCAGGCTCTGCACTCTCTCCCCTCTCTCTGCACCTCATGGGATTCTCTCTCTCTCTCTCTCTCTCTCTCTCTTTGCCCTTGGTTAATTCACATTTTCTATCTCAAAATTAGTTAAGAAAATAAAAAATTGTAAAAACCATACCCCAACAGAAGAAACCAACATTAAATATAAAATCAAAGATTAAGCTAAATCTAAAAAGATATTTAAAAGGTATATGATGGAAACACTAACCAGAAGAAAACTGGGATGCCTATTTTAATACCACAACAACAAAAAATAATGAAGGATAAAAAGATACATTGCATAATGATAAAAGACTCAATTTCTCAAAGACGTGCATAATAATCCTAAATGATATGCACCTAACAACAGGGCTTTATAATAGAGAAAGCAAAATACATTGAAATGGAAGGAAAAATAAACACGTAATTATAGTTGGAGACTTAAACATGCCTCTCTCAGTAATTGATAGAACAAGTAGACTAAAAAGTCAACAAAATTACATAAGATTGAAACAACACTTAATCAACTTCAGTTAATTGACATTTATAGAACACTCCACTCTATTCAGCAGCATGTACTCAGAGAACTTATAATTTTCTCTGACCACAACAGAATGAAGAAATCAACAACAGAAAATTATTTGGTAAATTCTAAAGTATATTCAAATTAAACAAAATTCTTCTAAATAATCCATAGCTAAAATAAAAAATCATAAGAAAAGAATTTAAATATCTCAGGGCACCTGAGTGGCTCAGTCAGTTAAGCATACAACTCTGATTTTGGCTCAGGTCATAATCTCATGTCATGGTTCATGAGATCAAGCCCCATGTCAGGCTCTGCACTTACAGTGTGGAGCCTGCTTGGGATTCTCTCTCTCTCTCTCTCTCTCTCTCTCTCTCTCTCTCCTGCCCCTGCTTGCACATGCTCTCTCCCTCTCCCTCTCCCTCTTCCTCTCCCTCTCTCTCTCTCAATTTAATAAAAAATAAATTAAAAAAGGAAGAAATTTAATATTTTAAACTAAATGACAATGAAAACACAAATATCAAAATATGTGGCATGCAACTAAAGCAGAGCTTACTGGAAAATTCATAACTTTTCACACTTACGTTGGAGAAGAAAGTTCTAAAATAAATTATATAAGCTCCTATCTTAAACTAGAGAAAAGAGCAAATTAAACCCAAATTAAGAAGAAAAACAAAATAATATAAATAAGAGCAGAAACCAGTGCATAAAAAAATACATAAAATATAGAAAATTTGATTAAAACATCTGGCTGTTTGAAAAGATCATTAGCAGTAGCATCAAAAAATGTGAAAAATTTGGGGAAAAATTAAACCAAATATGTGCAAAACCTGTACACTAAAAAGTACAAAACATTGTTGGATAAATTAAAGTAGACCTAAATAATTGGAGAGCTATACCATGTTCATGGACTGGAATACTTTATATTTTTAACATGTTAATTCTCCCTAAAATGATCTATAGATTCAGATTTGGATTTCAGTGAAAATGTTAGCAGGTTTTCTTGTAGAACTTGACAAGTTGACTTTAAAATTTTTAGAGAAGTTCAAAGTACCTAGACTATCGAAAACAATTTTGAAAAAGAATGAACTTGGAAAACTGACACTACCTGATTTCAAGACTTACTATAAAGCTACAGTAATCAAGACTATGTGGTATGAGTAAAATGATAGACATATAAATCAGTGGAAATGAATTGAGTGTCCAGAAGTAAATCTACACATGTATGAGTCAATAATCATTTTTGACAGAAGTGTTAAGGGAATCCAATGGGGAAAAGATCATTGTTTTAACAAATGCTGTTAGAACAGTTGGATTTCCATACAGGAAAGAATGAACCTCAACCCTTCCCTCACATCATAAAAAAACAAACAAACAAACAAAAACTAACTTGATATGGATCATAGACTTAAATGTAAAAGCTAAAACTATAAAACTTCTAGAAGGAAACATGGAGGAAAATTTTTGTAACCTTAGGATAGGCAAAGATTTCTTAGAGAGTATACAAAAAGCATGAACCATGAAAGAAAAATATGGTAAATTGGCCTTCAACAAAATAAAAACTGCTCTTCAAAAGCCACCATTACAAAAATGAAAAGGCAGGACATAGAAGAAAATATTCACAACACATATGTGTGACAAAGGATCACTATCCAGAGTATTTAAAGAATGTCTTCAACCCAATGACAAGGCAACCAATTTTTTAAATGACGATATATTTGAACACTCTACAAAATAAGATATACAAATCTCAAATACATAAAAAATATGTTTATTATCATTAGTCATACATAAAATCTAAGTTAAAACCACAATGAGATGACACCCATTGTGCCATCTAGAATGGCACCACCCACTAGAATGGCAAATATTTAGAAGACTGACGACATCAGGTATAAGGATATGGAGCAACTAGAAGTTTCATATGTGGCTCTGAGGTTATATATAAAGTTTTAACCACTTTGGAAATAGTTTGGCAGTTTCATAAAAAGTTAAACATACACCTATCATACAGCCCAGTAGTTCCGCTCTTAAGTATTCATCCAAGAAAAATGAGAACATATTCCCACAAAAAGAGTTGTACACAAATGGCCATAGCAATTTTACTTTAATAGTTCGAAACTGGAAACAACCTAAATATCTAACAACTGGTAAATGGATAAGCAAATTTCAGTACATCCATAAAATGCAATATTATTCAGCATTTTCTTAAAAACTATATACTATATATAAAATGGGTGAATCTCAAAAACATGCTAAGCAAAAGAAGCCAGTCTCATAAGAGTGCTTGCTATTTGTTTCATTTATAAGAAATTCTATAAGAGGAAAATTTATGCTATATGTTTTGCCTACTATTATGATTGGTAGGGGTATTGGTTGCAAGGGAATAAGAGAAAACATTTTGGGGTCATACAAATCTTTTATTTCTAGATTATGGTGGTGTTTACTTGGGAGTATATAGTTATCAATGTTCATCAAAGTGTACACTTAAAATGAGTGCAATTTATTTTATGCAAATTATAAAGGTGATTAAACAACAACAACAAAAAAAAACTAGTGTGAAGAACAAACCCAGGCTCTTTCAGACTTACATTCAGGACCTCTGTAACCTCTTCCCACACTATTTTTTCAGCCTTATTTTTCATATGCCCCAAATTCAAAATAATCCTCAAATTCAAACAAATTGGCTTATAGCCTGACTATTCATCACTCCCACTCTTAGCTTCCTGAGCTTACATAAACCCTCTTCATTCTGCAGAGCCCAGATTTATGACCAGTCCTTTCACAAAACCTTCTTCTAGATCACTCTGATTTTTCTATCCTTTGTTATTTGTATCAATTTTACTGTTCAGGTTGCTCATTACTTCTTTCATGTGTGTTCCTCTCATTTCCCAAGGTAAACTGTCACCTTCTAATGTACAGTCAATTCTAGTTTTCCTGGGAATTATGTTTTATACAGTTGCTGTGAACACTGAATTAGTGAATACTGAGGCTTTGCTCTAGGGAAAATACAGGGTTAGATTCCTGTGAGATTCTGGTCACAGCATTTTCATCAATCAATCAATACATAACCTCTTTTGTGTGTGTTTTTGTTTAAAGACACCTACCTTATTTACTATATATTGTTGATCTATCAAATTCATGGTCAACAGCGCTATAACTTATGCCTTAATAAAACTTATCTGGGGGCGCCTGGGTGGCTCAGTCAGTTAAGCGTCTGACTTCGGCCCAGGTCATGATCTCACAGTTTGTGTGTTTGAGCCCCGCATCAGGCTCTGTGCTGACAGCTCAGAGCCTGGAGCCTGCTTGGCTCCAGCTTGTCATGGTTCATGACAGCTTGGAGCCTAGAGCCTGGAGCCTGGAGCCTGGAGCCTGGAGCCTGCTTCGGAGCCTGCTTGGTAAAACAAGGATGCCTTGTTTTACCTCAGCTGGGAATGTGCATGTTGAGTAAGTCAAATTTTCCCTGTACTACACATGTCCACAAATGACCATGAAAGAGCCATGAGCACTGATTTGGGGTTACAATAAATTTCACCAACCCAGCAAAATCATGAATGTGGAATCCATGAATAATCAATATCACCTGCACTTTGCAATGTATTATATAGTATAAGACACTTAGTAAGCATTCAATAATTTCCAATAATTGGATAACAATTGGAAGGACAAAAGAAGGAATTAACTCATGACTTCACCTAAATCTCCATCAAGAACCCTGGTTTAATACTCATTTTAGGAGGCATGTTCAGGCTAGAAGACAAGTTCTCTAAAGTAAGTTTTTGAGATACTTACATAGGCAAATTAGAGGCCATTGCTAAAGAAAGGCTGAGAAGAAAATCTCAAAAGACCATCTACTATTTGCAATATCCATTAAAGAGAAGGAACTTGTTGTTTACCAGCAACCTGAAAGTTATCTGTTTCTGATTGGGGAGAATTAGTAAAAGAAAAAAAAATTATTGCCATGTTTCTAAAGCAAAGGGAAATATGTCATACTTTTTGAGAAGAAAATAGACTAGAGAGACAACACACATAATTTAATTTACCTCATTAAAAATTATTTTTTAAGAATCAGTTGTATTTCTGACAAATGGATAAAGAAGATATGGTTTATATATACAATGGAATACTACTTGGCAATAAGAAAGAATGAAATCTGGCCATTTGTAGCAACGTGGATGAAACTGCTAAGTGAAATAAGTCAGGCAGAGAAAGACATATGTTTTCACTCATATGTGGATCCTGAGAAACTTAATATAAGACCATGGGGGAGGGGAAGGGGGAAAAAAGTTACAGAGAGGGAAGGAGGCAAACCATAAGAGACTGAGAACAAACTGAGGGTTGATGGGGGTGGAGGAGAGGGGAAAGTGGGTGACAGCCATTGAGGAGGGCATCTGTTGGGATGAGCACTGGGTGTTGTATGGAAACCAATTTGACAATAAATTATATTTAATATAAAAAATAAATAAGTAAACATTAAAAAATGTTAATAAAAAAGAATAAGCCCAGAAACAAACCCTCACATATATGACCAACTAATATTTGACAAGGGAGCCAATATTTGACAAGGGAGCCCCATAGCCAAAATAAATAAGTAGGATCTCATCAAAATAAAAAAGCTTCTGCACAGCAAAATAATTAACAGGCACCTGGGTGGCTCAGTTGGTTAAGCATCCAACTTCAGCTCAGGTCATGATCTCACAGCTCTTGAGTTCAAACCCCGTGTAAGGCTCTGTGCTGAAGCCCAGAGCCTTAAACCTGCTTCAGATTCTGTGTCTCCCTCTCTCTCTGCTCCCCCCTCACCCCACCAGTTCATGCTCTGTCTCTCTCCCTCTCTCAAATATAAATAAACATTTAAAAAAAATTTTAATTAACAAAATAAGAAGGCAACCTAGAGAATGGGATAAAATATTTGCAAATCATGTCTGACAAAGGGTTAACAACCAAAATATATAAGGAAACCATACAATTCAATAGAAAAAAATAAACAATTCTATTTAAAAAATGGACAAAGAGACTGAATAGACATTTTTCCAAAGAAGACATCCAGATGGCCAACAGACACATGAGAAGATGTTCAACATCATTAAACACCAGGGAAATACAAATCAAAACCACAATGAACTATCACCTCATACCTGTTAGAATGGCTAAGAAGTCATCATGTCATCAAAAAGACAAGAGATAAAAAGTGTTGACAAAGATATGGAAAAAAGGGAAACCTTGTGCACTGTTGGTAGGAATGTAAATAGGTGCAGCCACTATGGAAAAGAGTATGGAGGTTCCCCAAAATATTAAAAATAAAACTACCATATGATCCAGTATTCCCATTTCTTGGTATATATTCAAAGGAAATGAGATCAGAATCTCAAAGAGAAATCTGTAACTCCATGTTCATTGCAACATTATTGACAACAGCCCAGATATGGAAACAACCTAAGTGTGCACCTATGGATGAATGAATAAAGTTATGGTATATATATACAATGGAATACTATTCAGCTATGAGAAGAAGAGAAATCCTGCCATTTGCAACAACATGGATGGACCCTGATGACATTATACTAAGTGAAATAAGCAAGACAGATAGGTATGATATCACTTAAATGTGGAATCTAAAAAAAAGATGAACAGAGTAGAATGGTGGCTGCCAGGGGCTAGAGGGTGGGGCAATGTGGAAATGTTGGTCAAAGTATACAAACTTCCAGTTATATATATGATGAATAAGTTCTGGGGATCTAATATACAGCATGGTGTTTATAGTTAACAATATTGTATTATACACTTGAACATTGCTAAGAGGGTATATCTTAAAATGTTCTCATCACAAAAAGGAAATGGTAATTATGTGAGGTGGTGGAGGTGTTAACCAATGCTATAGTCATTTCACAATACCTGTGTATCCAATCAACATGTTGTGTACCTTAAACTTACACAATGCTGTATGTCAATTATATCTCAAAGCTGGGGAAAATTTTCTATTTAAGAGTAATCCGGAAAGAAAACAATCAAAACAAAAATAACAAGAGCACCAAGGAATATTTGTAAGTTAAAATGCCCGGTATTAGGAAAATAAGCACTCTTGTACACTGCTAATGATAGTTTAAATTGATACAAATCTTCTAAGGGGGCTGGGTAGTAATATATATCAAGAGCCCCCAAAATACCTGTTATTTTTTGGTCTGGTAATTCCATTCCTGGGAATTTATCCTAAGGAAATAATCCAAGATGCAGGCTGGGATTTATGTGTAGTAAAGTTCATGCAGTGCAATATAATAGAAAGACTTTTAAACAAGCCAAATGGTTAACAAAGGAGAAGTGGTTAAATAAATAAATAAATAAATAAATAAAAGTACATCCATCAGTAGTTCATGTGTTGGTCTACCTCCTCCCTGTCCCCTTTCTATCTTTTGTTTTCAAGGCCACCTTTCTCTATTATATGAGGGAAGGAGAATGTTTTATGTTAAGGGTACTCAAGGTGTTGTCTTGCCATTTCCAGCTCCACTTTGGACTGTCATTCACTTCACAGATGGTCTCCATATAGAACTACTAGATGCCACCACCTCCAAGGATACCATGGAGGTTGGACTTGGACCTGGCCACACTTCCCTTTACTGACCTTTTTTTTTTTAATGCTCATTCATTTATTTTGAGAGAGAGAGAGTGCACAAGCAAGGGAGGGACAGAGAGAGGGGGAGAGAGAGAATCTCAAGCAGGCTCCACACCATCAGCTCAGATCCCATCGATGAGCTTGATCCCGTGAACTGTGAGATCATGACCTGAGCCAAAATCAAGAGTTGGATGCTTAATCCACTGAGTCACTCACCCCTTTACTGACCTTTTACTTTATTCCTCAAACATCATACCATAAAGCTCTGAGTATAGCAGATTTTCCAAACTGTTGAATTAGTTAGAGATAATTATACAATAGGAACAAAGAACCTAAAGCTCTATGTGATATGAGTTTTCTCCAGTCTATGGGATAAGCACTTTATACTTAAGTCCTCCATGGATGGGAGGAAGATTCCTTTCATGGATACATTACATTTCCTCCCTCTTCTCTATCCTCATATCTGCCCTCTTTTCTAACTTCTTCCTATTGAATCTCCCCACAAGTTATGGAAACCTCTCTTCCAATCTGTAAAAGTTAATCTCTCCACCCCCAGTGGTGCGTGTCCTCCAATTTGAATTATCCATTCTAGAATAAAGTCCTATTTGGGGTGGGGGGGGTGAGAAGGAGGCAAAACTTTAGTAGGAGAGTCAATAATGGTTATGACAATGCAATCTGGAAGGGATGGGCAAAGGCAGGGGTGGGGTATGTGGGGAGTAGCAATCCAAGACCCAAGAAGCAAAGCAGATTAAGTATAGATACTCAGCATCCGGGTCTGTCTCTTTTGTGATTCCCCCTTCATTAAGAATTGCAAATGTGCCTCTTTGTTCTTCCAATTTCCCAGTGAATAACCTCCTAAGAATAAACACTTTTTTTTTTCTGAGATAATAGTTTAATTCAAGGCTCTCAACCTGACCTCAACCTGAATTCCCTGAGGTGATTTTCAAAAATTCCAATTCTTAAGTCCTCGCCTCCAAACACTTTGCTTTAATTGGTCTGGTGCAAATACTCAAATCAAGCACTGAAAATTATGCTACAATTATTGAAAAAGTTATCGAAAAATATTTTAAGATTTATTCTTCTAAAGCTTGCTTGCTCTGGAATTCAGAGTCTAGCTAGTCTGCTTTTCTTTCTTTCTTTCTTTCTTTCTCTCTTTCTTTTGTTTTTAAATTTATTCAAACTTTGGATTTCACTTTGTGAGACCCAAGTGTTTGAATACATCATTTTTGGTCATAATATCTTCAATTGATTATAATATATTTATTTTTTTAACTCAAGTATAATTAACATATAATGTTATATTAGTTTCAGGTGTACAATAAAATGATTCAACAATTCTATACATTTCTCAGTGCTCATCGTGATAAGTGCTCTCTTAATCCCTTTCACTTATTTCACCCATTCCCCCACCCACCTCCTCTCTGGCAACCAATAAAAAGTTAGTACCTAAAATATATAAATAATTTATACAACTCAACACCAAAAACCAAACAATCCAATTTTTAAAATGGACAGAAGACATGAACAGACACTTCTCTAAAGAAGACATCAGAAGGTCAACAGACACATGAAAAGATGTTCAACATCACTATTCAACAGGGAATGTAAATCAAAACTATAATGAGATACCTCCTCACACCTGTCAGAATAGCTAAAATTCAAAACATAGGAAATAACAAATGTTGACATGGATGTGGAGAAAAAAAAGACTGCTCATATGCTATTGGTGGGAATACAAGCTGGTGCAGACACTGTGGAAAATGTTATGCCCAGAATTCGTGATCCCCAAAGACCGCC
The DNA here is from genome assembly GCF_022837055.1 of Prionailurus viverrinus. NCBI lineage: Eukaryota > Metazoa > Chordata > Mammalia > Carnivora > Felidae > Prionailurus > Prionailurus viverrinus. The sequence goes on from NC_062577.1 coordinate 24,399,433, forward strand.
AGGGAGCCGAGTCAGATTAAAAGCAAAAGAGACTATTCGAGCTAGCTTGAGCTCAATCCCCTACCTGCACCGACACAGCGGTGAGATACTGGGGAGAGAGAGCGAGTTTCAAAAGGACAAAGGTTTGGGGCGCCTGGGTGGCGCAGTCGGTTAAGCGTCCGACTTCAGCCAGGTCACGATCTCGCGGTCCGTGAGGATCTCGCGGTCCGTGAGTTTGAGCCCTGCGGCGGGCTCTAGGCTGATGGCTCAGAGCCTGGAGCCTGTTTCCGATTCTGTGTCTCCCTCTCTCTCTGCCCCTCCCCCGTTCATGCTCTGTCTCTCTCTGTCCCAAAAATAAATAAACGTTGAAAAAAAAATTAAAAAAAAAAAAAAGGACAAAGGTTTTATTGGGGCCTAGGGGCAGTTGGTGAGGTAATGGCTGTGGCCTCAGCCGATTGGCTGGGGAAGGGTCCAGTCCTGTTAGGCAGGTGAGCAGGAGGTTACTCAAGGGGAGGAAGCGTGGTCAAGGTGAAGGACACAGAATAAGATGGAGTCGGCCAGCATAGGCCCGCCTTTTCAGAAAACAGTATGGAAGGTCCTCAAAAAATTAAAAATAGAAATACCATATGATCCAGTAATTCCACAACTGGGTATCTATCCAAAGAAAACAAAAATGCAAATTCAAAGGCTTACATGTATGCCTCTGTTTATTGCAGTATGATTTATAATAGCCAAGATATGGAAGCAACCCAGTGTCTATCCATAGATGAATGGATAAAGAAGATGCACTACACACACACACACACACACACACACCCCAAAATATTACTTAGACAGACTTAGACAGTCTTTTTTGAACAGAGCTCAAGGAATATTAGTTTGGCAAGATTTCAACAGGTATGGCAACCTAAAAAGAAAATTTTAAAGGTTCCATGTTCAAGTAGGTTTTAGAAACATCTAAACTCCAAAAGAAAATAAATATTTCTTTGCTGCAGGACTTCTCAGGGACTTTGATGTGTCAGTATGCATAGCGACTCTCCAAAAGGCTATATATAATGTGAAACATTTTCCAAACTTACTTGGAAATAAGAATTTTTGTTTATTTTGTAAGATGGCTCTAGATCTCTATACAAGAAATACAGGTTGAGGAATACTACCCATCATTTATGGCATTCTTTTTGTTGAGCAATTAAATAAATATTTTTAATTCATTATTTAAAAAGCAAATTATCCACATTATTAACCATATCTTTGGCTTAATCTTTAAGATTTCACTTCTCTACATAGTGAACAGACCTACTGAATACTGGATAATCAGACATATCCACTGATATACTTCCCACTGAAATGTGGAGTCTATACCCCGCTCCTTGAATGTAAGTGAGTTTGTGACTCTATCAGCCTAGAGGATTATGGAGGCGAATTATAAAGATCCATGCAGCTTTAGCCTTGTTTTCTGGAATATTTGCTCTTAGAGCTCTAAGCCACCACATATGTTATAGACTGAACATGTCCCCCTCCCAATTCATATGTTAAAATCCTAACCCCTAATGTGATCCTATTAGGAGGTGGGGCCCTTGGGAGGTAAATAGGTCACGAGAATAGATTCCTTATGAACAGGACTAGTGCCCTTGTAAGAAGAGACATGAGATCCTGCTCTCTCTGTTCTGCTCTTTAAAGTTATCCCCAGTTGTTCAAATATTCCCAGCTGCAACCCCCAGACATCCTGTAATAGACAAGCCATCCCCACTGTTCTCTGTTAGAATTCCTTATCTATAGAATTTGTGAGCATAATAATTTTGGGGTGGCTTATTATGCAGCAGTAAATAACCAAAACACAATCTAAAACAAGTTGTAAAGACATATGGAACCTCATCACAATTTTAACAAAGCACATTGAGGGAAGGAAGATATGAAGAAAAGTCAGCTCCACAGGTGAGTGGGAAAGGCTTAAATAGATGCTCTATTCCTTCTAGTTTTAAAGAGATGTCCCCATGATACCTGTAAGGAGGATAAAGCTAGTGCTTGGCAGGGAAATGGGCTGGGGCATCAAAGGTCCTTGGTTTATGCCTGTTGACATGACAAAAAATGCCCCCATCAGTACCTTGTGACTAACCACAGTGTCCAGCTGGCCAATATGAGGGTCTTGAGCCCCTCTAGCTTGCACTCATCTCAGCCTTTTCTCCCCAGGCTGGCACCTTCCTGAAACACACCCAGGAGGATCCCTCCCTTCCTCCCCTGCTGAGCTCAGCAAACTAGCCTGGCTCTCAGCACAAGAAAGGGATTGGAGGCTTGACTGTTAGATAGAAAAAGGAATAGCTCCTGGCCACAGTACTGGGGAATGAGGTCTTTGGGGGGATCATAGAAACTGTTTTCTTATTGCAGAGTTTGCATTCTTATTTGTATACCCAGTTATAATATTTAGGTTTTCATCTGGATCCAGAGTTATCATATTCTGAATTATCCACATATTTATATTCTCATCTGCATCCCTACTTATTACATTTGCACTCTCAGACAGGTAAAGCTGTATTATCTCATGAATATGATGGAGGAGGAAGAGAAAGGGAGTAACAAGGGTGTCCAACCAACAAAATTTGCCCAGGATTAAGGGGTTCCAAAAATGCAGGATTTTCAGAGCTAAAACCTGGAAAGTCGTAGGCAAAGCAGGGTCATTGTACTACTAAAATCTCCAGAGGGCACAATCCTACCACCACCACCTCATAGGTCACCTCCTCCAGGGCAGGAGAAAGGGGAGGAAAGAGACACAGCCACTGCCCAAATACCCACCTGACCCAGTGGGAGTGCCCAACTCCACTGTAGACTATGATAATGGTGTTCTGGGTACAAGAGCCTCTGTCTCCTAGCCCAGGGTTCTCTGCCTAAAAAACTCTGTGCTCAAATAAGCTTTGGGAAATCTAGGTTCAACATAACCGAACAGATGCTTTTACTGCAAGACTTCTTAGAGCCTGCACAAGACACTCACTGCTTTTCACTCCTCTCTTCAACAACCTAATGAAGAACAGAGAGAGCAAGAAAACAGAAGCAGAGGGTTCAAATCATCATCTTCATCCTCACCCTACTTGCCATCAACATCACTGTCCCAATCATCATAGGGGCTACATTTACCAAGCACTTCCTATGTAGCAGGCATTAGCACTGTGAGGCTTCTATGACTTGGGCCATTTAACCATCACAACAGCACTATGAGCAATGTTCAGAAGTTTAAGTGCCTTGCCTAAGGATGCAGCTAATAATGCCTGAGGTAGGATTTGAACCCAGGTCTGTCTGAGTATAACTAAGGCAATGACTCTAGCTTCAGAGACCTAGTCCTGCTTCCTGGCTCCTTTCTTGACCCCACCCCCTTCCTTCCTAATAGGACTGACTTGTTTCTAGAGACTTCCAGCCACAAAGGGAAGAGGTTCTCTCAAGCCAAGATTTGGTGTGGGGAGCAAGGAGAGCCATTTCCAAAAATACAAAAAATGGTTGAACTTCATGGGTCTGATGGCAGTTCTACCAGAAAATAACAATCATAGCAATAATAGCTAACATTTATTGAGCACTTACTGCAACCAGGTTCAGATGAAATGCTTATATGTATTCTCTCATAAGATTTGCAAGAAGAAGAAGAAGAAGAAGAAGCAGGAGGAGGAGGGGGGAGGGGGAGGGGGAGGGGGAGGAGCTCTCAGGTTGGATCTCACCCTTGGAGCCAGTATTTTGAGATCACACTACTCCCGTGCATATTCCTCTCCCTGTCTCAATTTGCTCATCTGCAAAGTGGGACAATATTTGTTTCTACATTATGGAATTATTGTGAGGATTGAATGAACTAATATTTTTGAAGCACTTAACATAGTGCCTGGCAAGTATCAAGTGTTTGCTTTTTTTATTTAGAGTTCAAGAAAAAAATCCTTCATCTCAGGGATCAAGGAGCCTGGCAAGCAATGGGGGGTGCGGGTTCAGGATGGATGTGAGAGAAGAGTTTCTGTGCTTTCTCCAGCAGTGGTCCTTCTGGCCTCAGCACAGTGCCTGGCTCACAGCAGGCTCTCCAAAAATGGCTGTTAGATGCTGGGTTTCTGTCTATAGCTTCCTTCCCCACCCCCTCCCAATCCTGTTTAATAGCTCCACATATACAAACTCGGTCTTCAGAAGGAAAAACAATCTATGGAACATCCATTGGCAGGAGACATCCCTTTCCCACTCCCTATATTGCCCTGCCTTGCTCTGCCCTGCCCTATCTGGCTGGCCTGGCTTCTTATCCAGACTAGCATGATGGTCACTCTCACCAACCCTGGCTGGGCCTGTCCCTTTTCATCATTCACTGCAGAGAAGTGAGCTGATAACTGCTGGTGAAGAGCATATCTCCATCTCTGGCCCAACATTAGAGATGGGGTCTTCAGGCCTCATAGAAGGAGACCATGTTGCTGAAGTAGGCTGTGGGATATGGTTCTCCCATTTTGCAGATAAGGAAACAGGCTCAGGGGATTGAGTGTCCCAATATTACTCAGGTATAAGCAGTGATGCCAAGATTTGAGCTCAGGTCTGATTACAAATTAGACTTCTTTCCACTGTAATATTTCCTTCTTCTACACCTCTCCTACTTCGTTCCTGTTCTTTCAACTTTCCATGCAACTTTGTCCCATTACTTACAGGAATGTACCCTTCCTGTATTGGTTGTAAAAAGTAGCCTTCTCCCCCTCTACTCATACACCCATGATACTGCAGTTTGTCTTTGGGTTGTTTTTATTTTTATTTTTTGGTTGTTGCAATTTTTTTTAAATCATACCAAGTGGACTGGGGGTGGGGAAGTCAAATAGTTACTATATTTATACAGTGAATGGGTTTAGGTGATAATAAAGGCAGATGTTGCTATAGCAACTAACGTTCCAGGATCCCATACACATCTTTCTGCCTTTGTGCAAAGTACACTGGATGATAGCCAACTCTCCCTGAATGGTATATGCAGAGCAGGGCAAACTGACCATTGTGGTCAGGTCAGGGCCAGTTTACACATGTGGGGCTCCTTAGCTACCAAAACATTGGCTGCAGCCCACAGTTTCAGGTAAACCTGGATGCTAATGCAGCCTCAGGGAGAACCATGCAGAGGCTGCACCGTCTGGCTCCTGAGTGACTCTTACTCACCATTTCTTTCCCTCCTTTTCATGCTGATTATAAATTATACTAACTGATTAATGACAGGTTAGATTATTTTCTGAACACTACTGGTGGTAGGAGTGTAGGGTATTCACTTGGACCATAACAAGCCTTGGTGTGAAAAAGAAAGCCCTGGGGCATGCCCTGTGTGCTGTGTAGTGGAAACAGCCCAGGCCCCTTTCCCAGGGACCTCTCCACTCCTTGCCCAAGAGTTCCTGCCCAATAGTCTGCCACAACCCTCCTAGCCCTGCATACCCAGTACCACAGGTGTTCTCCCTCATCCACCCAGTCAAAATTATCCCTCTATGCCTCACACAGACAAGGAAAGACCTGGCTAAAATTTAAAGGGCATGTGTTCTAGCTCCACTCTGACACCCAGGAGCTGTGTCCTAGTCCCCTGAATCTTAGCCCCTGAGTCTTAGTCCTTTCCCATATGAGAGAGGGTTGCATCTCTGTAGAAAATCCTAACCTAATAGGATTCATTCACAAGTAAGGGAAAATGATGTGGCAAATGTACTTCCCACTGGTATTTGCCTTTTTTTTTTTTTTTTTTTTTTTTTTTTTTTTTTACAAAATAGGAGTCTTAACCCAGTTTTCTGTCTGTGAGTTGGAGACAATATCTGTCTCATGGATCTGCTTCTGGATAATCTTATCTACTGCACGCTTTGTACTAGTACCTATTTCCAATGGCTCCCAAACACCTCATATCCCAAATACCAAGCCCAGAACACTTCCTTGAACCCCACAGCCACAGATCAAGCTAATAACTGGCAGCTGTGTGTCACCCTGACACCTCAAACTCAACATAGCCCCAATTGAGCTCATCATCTTCCCCCATAAATCTTCGCTCCCCCTGTGTTCTCCACGTGAAACAGTAGCTCTGTCTTCTACTTCTCACTTCTCCTTACACACCCACAGGACCGACCAACTACCTAGTTCTATGGAGTTCACCTCCCAAGTACTTCTGGATGCCTTCTTTCCAAATCTTAAAGAATTTCCCTGATTCTGACCGTCAGTATTGCTAGCCTCTAATGGGCTTTTCTCTCCCTAGTTTTGTCCACACTAATCCCATCCTTCCCACAGACTCCAGGGGGCCCTTTAAAATGCAGAGGGGATAATGTTGTCCCTGCCATATAAGCCCAAACTCCTCTATGAGGGTGTTCAGAATGCAGCTCTTGCCATCTTCCCAGCCTCACTAATTTCCACCACTTCATTATCCTCATCCCTGAACCACAGACCTGCTTATAGTCCCTAACAAATCTATGGCGCCCCTCACCTTTGTGCTTTGCTTAGCTTTGTGTCCTCTCTGCTTGGGATGGCCCCTCTACACATATGTCCCTTTTTCTTCTCCCTTCGCCATCTTCCTCATTCATGGCATTACCTCCTCCTGGAAGCCCCTATGATTTCCCTGGGTGAGCTTCTTAAAGCCACATGCATATGTCTCTTGTCATATTCACCATGTTGTCCTCTGTGTATATGCTCATTTCACCCACAATAAACTCCACTGTGGCACAGACTAACCACCATTCATTTATACATGTGTTTCTAGCTCCTACCTCAGTGCAAAGGCTCCAAATAATGTCTGATGGAAGTGTGAATGAATGAAATATTTGGAAGAGAATCTCTCTAAAAATTGAACTGAACCCATGGACATGATAGTATTTTCTATCCAACTGAGCCAAGCAAAAGCAATATTGCTAAATTGGATGTCCACTTCTAGATTCTAGCTGCAATGGTCAGTTTTATATGTCAACTTCACTAGGCTATAGTAGCTAGTCATTCAAGCAAACACTAATCTAGGTGTTTCTGTGAAGGTATTTTGTAGGTGTGATTAACATCTACAACCAGTTGACTTTAAGGAGAATATCCTCAATGATCTAAGTGGGTCTGAACCAATCAGCTGAAAGACCTTTCAAATAGAACAGAGGTTTCCCTAAAGAAGAAGAAATCCTGCCTGTGGACTACAACTTTAGCTCCTACGGAGAGTTTTCAGTCTGCCCTTCCTCATGGCCTGCCCTATGGATTTCAGATTGGCCTAACCAGCCCTTACAATTGTATAAGCCAGTTCTTTGCACTAAATTCTTCACACACACACACACACACACACACACACACATATACACATATATACACTACTATATACATATACTATATATACAACAGTATCATATATTCTATCAGTTCTGTTTCTCTGATAGAATTTTCACTTATATATATTAGCCTTCAAAGCCCTGCTAGACCCCTGAACTTAGAAGCTCCTTAACTTTGGACCAAAGCTCTTCCAGAGAGGAGCACACGTAGGAACTCTTTGGATGTCTCCAATTTACAGTGGCTTTACAGCATCCATAAAAAGCAGATAGGTGGTGAAGAGCATGCTTCCTTTGTGCCAGGAGAAACTAAGCACAAGATGGTTTAACAGCTTTACAAGATAACACAGTGGGACCGATTGTCAGGTATCCTATCTCCCAGGCCAGGGCTCCCCAGCAGATCAAATCTGAAGCATCAGTAATTTATATTGATGAGAACAAAAGGCTGCTGTAGATGATTGAACTTGGCCAATTAACAAGTAAACAAACATGCAATTGCAAGCCAGAGCCTTGGCTAACCCAATGTACTCTGCTCATTTAATTTGACATGAGTCATTTAGTTTTAATTAGGACAATGCTTCATGGTATGTTAGTAGGAGTCCTGTAGTATACATTGTGGAAATAATGAAGGCTTAGCAATGAGACCTGTTTCAGCACTCTGCTATTAAACCTTCACTGAGAAGGGAGGTGAGGCTGCCAGGCTCTTTGTAGAAATGATTGGGCTTAGAAATTAGCACTGTTAGAAAGAGGTAGGTGAGACAGAGTCTGGCAAAGCCCCCAGACTCGTGCAAACCCTAGAACACTCAGCTCATGGGCCTAAGGACCAAGCCCACTGCTGAACCCCAGGATCACCCCAGCTCTGAAGATCTGAATAAGGCCTGGAACCCCCCCCCCCATGCACACACACACAGCCCAGGAGCTAAGAGGGCAGGATGGACGCTGCTCGGGAGAACACTGAAGCAGTGACCAGAGGGAAAATGTCCCAACTCAGATCCTAGTTCATCATATTTAAGCTCCACTAACCTGAACCTTCCTTGGGAGACCATTTGTCTTAGTAGCAGTTGAATCAAGATTCAGACCTCACTTTCTCACTAGGCAGATGAGAACAGAGTCTCTGTCTTTCTTCTGTCTTCTTAAGTGTGCTCAGTCAAGTCACTTCATCATAAGATGGTTCTGTTCATGCTCAGGGTTAGATAGCAACATTTGCTTCCCTCTCCCTCACTCACCCAATTTCAGCTTAAATTGCACATTTATAGTCTTTATTTTTACCCTTTATTGCCCTCTTTCCAGCCAGACACTAGGGTATCTCCAACCCCCTGGCTTTCCCCTAAGAAACTACCATCATTTATCCTCAGCAGAGATGCATCCCTATCACTGTTCACTCCCTATCATTTGCAATGTCAACCTTCCTTCTCTCATTTGTGGAACAAGAAGGTTGTCTCTTAAAGCAGTTTCAGGCATCATTGAATAAATAGAAGATATTTGCCTGGGGCAGGAGACAACTCTTCCCACATCCAAAGTCACCAGCATGTTACAGAACGTGAACCAAATTGAGAGACATAAGGAATATGGTCTAGGCCAGCTCTTACTGTCAACTCTAAAGTCTTGGATAAGTCATTCACTTCTTGACCTCAGTTTCCCTTTTATCAAAAGAAAAGTTTAGACTAGACCTTTTCCAAGATGCTAAAGGAGAAAAAGCTCATTTCCCCAAGGCCATCTCTTCTATACTTACCATGCCACTACCCTTGCCTTGGGTCTCTCTCTCTCTCTATCCTTCCCTCCTTTCCATTTTGCTTCTCTTCTTCCCTATTCTTCTCCATCCCTGCCTCCCTCCCCCTCTCTCTCTTCCTTTCCCCACTCCCTCCCCACCCATTGTCTCTCTCTCAGAATTCAGTGAGTCGCCACCAAGGCAGACAATCCATAAATCTATATCTCCATATTTCTACAGCACCATCCTGTGGTACCTAAGTTGCTCAACCAGTGAAAATAGTCCCAGAACCTCTCAGCATGAAAACAAGGAGGAACATTGCCAGGGCATCAAATACTATAATGGGAATGTTTTAAAAGAGTCCACAAATATTCAGGCCCCTTCAAGGTGAAAAAAATATGGAACTTCCAACTCTTGGGAATAAAATTTGGAGCCCTGGACAGTGAATATATGTTGGTTGCAGTGGTGGAATTGGTGTGTAGAGCACGTTGATTGATTCATGTGTTTTGTGAACTAATATTAACATTACTAAGTGCATGGCATCAAGTTCAGTGTTGCTAATGAGTAAGACACCATCCCTACCTCAAGGAACTCTGGGTTCAGTGGGGAATATGGACATGACAAAAGGTAATTACAACACAGAAAGGAAGCAGTGGGTGTGTGGGGACACAGCCTTGGAAAGCTATTGAATCCACTCAGGGGGTAGAACAGACTTCTTAGAGGAGGGGGCAGTTGACCTAAGACCTGAAAGAGTGTGTTCATCTAACTTAGTCTGTCAGCAGCATTTGATGCAGTTAATACACCACCTCCTTGAAATACTTTCCTCACTTAATTTTCCTTCAGCCACTCCTTCCTAATCCCCTTTGCTGGAGCTCCTTATCTTCTGAATTTTTAAATTCTAGAATGCCCAGCACTTGATTCTTGGACCTCTTCTCTATTGCTCTCACTCCTTAGGAGAGTTCAGTCATATCTTGGCTTTAAGTACCACCTGCCACTAGAAACCACCACATTTTTATTTCTAGCTCTGACATCTCCCCTCTAACCACTAACTGAACAGCTCCTCTGCAAGGTCCAATGGGTATCTTTAACTTAACATGAATGGAAATGGACACTCAATTTCTACCCTCACCTCCCACAAAACTGCATCCCCTTCAGTGTTTCCTCTCAGAAGAGTTCTCTACTTCTCTCATGCCAGCATCCAATTGGTCAGCACATCTTGTGCTATCTCTCCTTAAACATGTTACCCCAATTTGGCCCCTTGTCACCACCTCCACTGTTCTCACCTTGGGCCAAGCCACCATATCTCTCTCTGAGACTGCTGCATTAGTCTCCTAACAGATCTCCTCACCTCCATTTTGTCCCTAAAAATCAGAGTGACCCTTTGAAATTGTAAGTCAGATCATGTCATTCACCTGCTTAAAAACCCCCGGTGGTTTCCTATGTCACTCAGAGTAAAATCCCAAATCCCTCTCATCCCCCAGAAGAACCCAATGTAATCAGAGAGGTCCCTAACTCTCTGTTCTCCACTTCTGCTGCTTCCTCACCTCCACTCACCCCACCACTCTCACTGGCTCCAGCCACACTGCCTGGTTTCTGGTCCTTGAATGTGCTCAGCACCACACCCTTACCTCCTCCTCCAGGTCTGTCTTATCTACTCAACCATTTCCCCAGATACCTGCTTGACTTTCTCCTTCACTCGAAATGTCATCTCAGGTATGATCTTTGAAGAGCTTTTTCCTGAAGGTACTGTTCACAGAAGAAATCAAGAAGATATTTTGAGGTCCTAAGGATTGGCAATGCTAGGAGGCTGACACCACTTTATCCCTAGTCCTGAAGGACAAGGCAAGGAAATGGTGTTACCAGAGCCCATCTGAGAGCTGCAGCCATGGGCATGGCAGTGCTTGGTGGAGGTGTTGCTGGAATTATGGCCAAACAGGGAGCAGAAAGAACAAGTACCTACCCTTTACCCATCCTCGGGTCCTCTGCAGCTGCATACTTTTGGCCAAATACAACCAGGAGTTAGAGGGCAAGGGAGCCTTAATGATATAGTCCATTGAGTTCAGGCTCAAGAGCACCCAGCATGGCAGCAAAAGACAGACAACATATCTGGAGTAAATGGAGATGACTCCACACATCAATATTTCTGGTTCCTCTCCTTCCAGGGGTCCCACATTCTCTGCCAAGTCCTTGAAGTCAAGTCAATTTCACTTCCAGACATAAGTGATCATATTCCTCACATCCTCCCTTCAGCCTGCTATAATGACCATGGACAGTCCAGAACATACAGACTCAGCAGCCCAGGTCCCATAGTGATAAGCATGTGGAGAAGAATCTCTTATTGTCCCACAGTGGACATGTAGCAAAAACAAAACAAAAAAGCCCTGAGATATTGGGGTTGTTTGTTACTGCGGTTTCACCTAGTGTAGTCAACTGATACACTTCCTCTGCTAAAATAGCAACCTCCCTCACACTAATACCTTAGTAGGCTTTGTTTTCTTCATCAGACTAATCACCACCTGATAAACTTCACTAGTTATTATCTGTCTGTCTCCCTCCTCTAAAATGTAAACCATAGGACTTTGTTTGGTTGACTACTAATTCTCAGCACCTAGAGCAGCACCTGGTTAATAGCAGATGCTAAAATTCTTTATTGAAAAGATGAATGAATAAATGAGCTCATAACAACCAACAGGACCTAGGCATATTCTCAGGAATTGTGTATGGGCAATTCTGAGGAAGTGAAAGATAAAACAATTCACCAAGTTCACCCAGCTTAAGTCATGAGGTAAGTTGTGAAGGCATTTTGACTCCAAGCCCAAGCACTTGACCACTCTGCCATGCCACTTCCCAGTATTAAGGGGGCTTAGTAGGGAAATACAGGAGAGGCCATCCAAGCACAGGCCAGAGGCTAGAGAGAGCCAGGGAACCTACATAAGTATTAGCTATGGCTGGAGCTGAGAGTGACAACGAATAAACTACACAGGATAACAGGGAAAATTAGAAACTTTGCTTGGCTATGTAAAAATAATACTAATTACAGTCATTTATGTGAATTGCTTACCATTTCTGCCTAATTACCAGGCAGCACAACAATTAGATAGATCTTTAACTAATGTCAACGTAACTTTGTTGTAAGTTTTATTTGATTATAACTGTAAAAGCTAAAAACAAGAGTTTAATCCAACAATGAATTGGTTGTTCATGAGGACTAATTCTCTGCCCAGAATTTAAAATTAAAAAGAAGCTACCCAGTCCTTACTGGTTATTATCTGTACTATTTAGTCATCTTCCAGGAATAAGTGCTTCATCTGGACTAGAAGCTCCTTGAGGCAGGTACTACCTAATTTTTTTGAGAGAGAGAGAGAGAGACAGACAGAACATGAGTGGGGGAGGGACAGTGAGATTGGAGACACAGAATCCGAAGCAGGTTCCAGGCTGAGCTGTCAGCACAGAGCCCAACACAGAGCTCAAACCCACAAACCCATGAGATCATGACCTGAGCTGAAGTCAGATGCTCAACTGACTGAGCCACCCAGGTGCCCGCTATCTTATTTTTCATGGTATCATTATCCCTTCCCCACCTGGAGCCCAGCTCAGCCCTGAATGGGTGGTGGGGTGGCTTCCATACCAGTGTTCATCTGCTGGTGCTCTCTCTCTAGAAGAGACAGTCCTGGCTCATGTGTCTTAGTCTCTTCTCACTGTCTGGAGGCTGAAGATGTAAGATTGGCTAGAAGATGCCATGTCTATACCAGCTATAAACAGTGGCACAAGCATTTCCTAAAACCCTGTAATAGGCTTTCAGAAAAGGCGAGGTGAGGGTGGGAGACAGCACTTAGTGGCCTAGAGCTAGCTGAGAAGAACCATTGCAATGTTATAATAGAAAGTGCCAGCCATTCCCCAGTATCCATATTTTCCTTTGAAAGGGACAGAGTTCTAGCCAGGCACATGGGCATCCCAGATGAAAGCCTTATTGCCAGGCTCCTTTACAGCTAGGTGTGGCCAGTAGGAAGTCAGCAGAAGTGATATATTCAAATTCAAGACCATGCACTAAAGAGAGAAGAAATGAACCTCTCCTCCTATTTCTCCTCTTTCCTCTGCCTGGGGTACAGGCAGGATGTTAAAGCTTTGGCAAGCTTCCTTGGACCCAGGATGGAATGCAACTATTGAAATGCCAGAACAGCAAAATCAACGGAGCCTAGATGGTCAGAACCGTGGGGTTGCAGAATCGTACCACCATAGAGCAACACCGCCATGCACATGCAATAGATGTAAATTACTGTGAGAGCACAAAAAATAGTAAAATGTGGTAAAATTCTTAGGAAGTGGTTTTGAGTATTCATTACTTTTGTTTTTAATATACTTTATCCCCTTTCAAGTTTATATAATTTAAGTTTTAATGAGGACTGTATTTAACAGCCAGCTCTCAAAATTTCTGAAGATTTGTGCCAGCTCCAGCTTTGGGTCTTTGTTAGAATAGCAAAATCTGCATCCTAACTAATAAAAAGGTAATAGAAGAAGTGGGAAATGGGTTGAGCTCATGTTTTCAGATGTATGGGATATGTAACTCGGCCCATGGATGACCTGGGTTACCTGAAAAATGATGTTGCTCCAGGGATAACTTTGAACAAAAAAATTCTACAACTTCTATCAGTTATTATTTGAAAAAAATTCTTGTAACCTAACTCCAACTTGAAGATACCCCTGTCTGTGGAGAGCTGCTCTTCCATATGACTGTTAAGGGACCTTATACTCCAAAGCCCAGTGTTCCTACATAGCTCACTTGAGCATTCCTGCCTCCTCCCCACCTGCTTCTCTTGGGACCTTCTCTTACCAGTATAAGGGCCAAGAGGACATTGCTCTGGTGAGAGGCATAGGGCCTGACCTAACCTCTTACTTTTACAAAACACAAGCTGAATGGCAAGTATTAGCCATTCATTCAACAAATGAGCACAGATTAAGTGGAACAAAACATGTCTCAGAATAATGTGTTTAGTAGAAACCTATGTTATTACCAGTAAGAAAGGAAGTGAGGAAGGAAGGAAGGAAGAAAGGAAGGAAGATCTATAGTCTCATTCTATTAGACTTTAGGAACACAAAAAGGTAATTCAGAATCACCCCATTTTTAAGAATCTTATACCTAGCCATAAAGACAGATGAATAACTAAGTATAATTCACTAGGTTTGCTCTATGATAGAGACAAATAGCCTGGCAATGCTTCTTCTGTTGATAGAGAAGGTGGCAAACAGGCATGGAGAGGAAGTATGTGGGGGGAAAAGCAGACTTATGCTCACCTCCCAGCTCTACGGCTCGCAGACATGAGATCCTGAACAAATTACACAACTTCCCTAAGTCCTATTCCTCATCCTGGTACCTTGATGGGTCAGTCAGTGCTCAATTACCATTAAACACATGGGGAAATGAAAGATGGAGAAAGATGAATGATTCATCCAAGACGAACTATAATGGATGACAAATCCAGAATTCCAAACCAGGGATGTGATCCCCAGGGTGCTTTGAACACAGTAAGAACATTGAGCTTTCTAGGTGCTCATTAAACACTTGTTGAATTAAGACTGAATTTCTGGGAAATTTCATATGTTCCCATACCTCCTCACCTTCCCCCTTTAACTAGGCCAATTACTGCCTCTTGGCATATAGTCCCTCCCTCGATGTCCTACCTGCTGATTCCCTGTGGTGTATTCAATAAATTTCTATCTCCTTTAAAAAAAAAAAAAACAACTGAATTTCCAATTTAAAGTAAATCATTTAAAAAAAATTTTTTTACATTTATATATTTTTGAGAGACAGAGTGAGAGAGAGATTGCTAGCAAGGGAGGGGCAGAGAGAGAAGGAGACACAGAATTTGAAGCAGCCTCCAGGCTCTGAACAAGCATTCAGCACGGAGCCCAACTCAGGACCCAAACCCACAAACATTGAGATCATGACCTAAGCTGAAGTCAACTGACTGAGCTACCCAGCTGCCCCTAAACTCAATTCTTTAATCATAGACTCCTTTAAAACTAAAATACATAGAAAAGAATAGATCATTAACCATAACAGGAAGGGCAAGACAGAGAGGCCAATGGATTTCCCAAGATGTCACAACAGGTGGGACTAGCACCCAGGTCTCCCACCTCCTATCATACCACACCCTTCCCCCAGGTTCAGAGGTCCCCTCGTGCTCTCCCCTGGACAGCACGTGTCCCCTTTCTCTAGACTGTAACATTAGTGATCACTCATCAAATCTATACTCCTTGAGCTTTCAAGATGTCATTTGCCCCTTATTTTCCTCCCGCCTCTCTGTCATCTCCCTCCATCTCCTGTCTGGGCAGCTTCTTCTGTACCCATGTGGTATTTTCTGTGGCTTTCAAGTAACCTTGGAATTCCTTTTGCCTCTGGAAAGCTAGGTCAGGCCAGGGTGGGTGCTAGAGTGAATACTTGGAAGAGCCAGTTCAGGTCACCAGAATAGAAAAGGTTCCACTGATAATAATAGACCATTCACTGTGTTGGACTGTATTCTTTCCTTATACTATTTAACTGAATTTTCTGAATAATCTTATGAGATAGACTTCTCCTGCTTCACAGATGAGAAAACTATCACTAAAAAAAAAAAAAAAAAAAAACTTAGAGAAGTGGTCCAAAGTCACATAGACAGTAAGGGATAGAGCCAGGATTTGAACTCCTGAGGCCAAGATTTACCCACTGTGCAGTGCTGCCTGGACAGGAACAGGACATATAGCATACCCACCGGGCTGAATCCTCTCAGCAATAGTGACAGTCCTCAGTTTGACATAAACCTACCAGATGAAGAAAATAAATCTACGTACATATTTCCCTTCTTACATTAACATTCAAGTTCAGTTTGTGGCCCACACCCTGTGCAATTGGTTCTAGAGTCTATAACAATGTTCCTAGCCTCTTGCTTCTTGTTATAATTTGAAAATTAGTCAACTGCTTCCATGTGCCATTGATCATATTGGGCTTTCCATTTTTCTCTGGGCATTTTTCTCCACAGTCTCAAATGCCCCTTTAAAGTCTTCAAGATGGTTTTGCAAACATCCAGGCCCAAACCCCACACTTCCTGAGATTTCACTATATCCATGCCAGTAACTCATCACTCTGATATGTTAAATCCATCAATTCTATACCCTGAAAAACCTCTCCAAAGCCAGCTGCTCCTGTCCCATGGCTTCCTCTCTTTTCCAAAGTCACAACCTTCAACAGGGAGGAGGGAGGAAGACACCTCATGAGCCCTCAATCCCTTCTATTTCTTACTCAAAATGTCAAAGTCTGGGGAGACAAGCTCAAGGTTTGTTTTTTACCCTGGACTAGATTATTTTTCCTGTGTGAATCAGCAGAAGTGGGCAGTCATGGGAGACTTGAACAGCATGCTAACCCTGTCTCATAACAAATTAAAAGAGATGATAGAAATTAGTGTTTTTTAAGTAATGGAGTGCTAGTAAGATATTAGATGATAAGGGTTATTTCACATGAGCTGTGCAGGAGGATGGTGGCATATCTCCTTTTTAGTCCAGTCTAATCAGATACAGCTGAGTTTATATCTTAAAAGGAGGGGTCACCAATCCCCATAACCCTACCTCCAAGGAGCCCACCAGGATACATCTTACCTTCCCGATAGTGCCTACAGACATTGTTCTGCTGGGGGATCATCTGTTCAGCCAGGTAGACTAAACTTATCTTGGATGCACCTTTGTTTTCTCTGATATGTCACTCTGAGGCCCCTAGGTTCCTATTATATCACCAAAGGCCTACCCCTCCCACCACTAGTTAAATGGCCAAGACCTTCCCACACAAGGGCTTCTTGCCTAGTAACTTTGCTTCACAGGTTTGCAATAACAAATACAGTTAACATTTATTAAACAATGGACACATCTGATTTCATTTAATCCTTGCTCCTATGCTCTGATGTCATTAATACGTTACACTTTGGGAAGTGGAGGCAGAGAGACATTAACTGCCTTTATTAAGTTCCAAGCTAGTAAGTGAGACAACTGAGGTTTGAACCCATGGCTGTATCATGCAAAAGCTCATTCTCTTAACCATTTTGTTATCCCCCTTATAACTTCAGAGCTAATAATACAAGTGGTTTACAACTAACTAAAAACTGAGTCCCCTAACCTTTATTCTAAGAAGACCAGATAAGGAACCAAGCTGCCTTGCTCAAGCTACAAGCCCTACTTAGGTTGCTCATGTAACATTTGCTGCTTCTCAGACTGTGAAGTACCTGGGAATCACCTGGAGATCTGGTGCAGATGCAGGTTCTGATTCTATTCTAGATATGGTGACCCTGAGAGTTACATATCTAACAATCTCCCAGGTACTGCTATGCTGCTGGTCTAAGTACCACACTCTGAGTATGAGGCCCTAGAAGCCTGGTGTACTGACTCAACTGACCATGAACTGTTGATCAAACCATCCACC
Source organism: Prionailurus viverrinus (assembly GCF_022837055.1). Classification (NCBI taxonomy): domain Eukaryota; kingdom Metazoa; phylum Chordata; class Mammalia; order Carnivora; family Felidae; genus Prionailurus; species Prionailurus viverrinus. Next base: position 24,416,804 of record NC_062577.1, read on the forward strand.
AAGGAGGCCAGCTGGGGAGGGGCTTTCTGGGCTTGAGGAACAGCAAGAGCAAAGGTATAGAATTCTCAGCATGGATGGTGCAGTCCAGTGATGTCAGGGCTGGTACCCAAGGCACATGGGAGAATGCAGAACACAAGTCCTGGAAAACAAGTCTGGAAGGAAAATTTTCACTGAGAAGAGACTTGGCTATGATGCTAAGACATTAAAGCGTCAAATTTACACTCTTTTTAACCACACCTTTTTTATGGTGAAATTACCCATTTCCAGCTTCTTAATACTGATTCTCCTTTTTAGAAATAAGATGTGAAGTCTCAGAATTGTCTTTTTATCCCCTAAATTGCCTTTCACCTGGCCATCTTCAGTAAGGAGCAGAGAATGAGAAACACCAGAGTTCTCTGAAAGGGAAGTGGTAGGACTCAGTCTGTGTCACAGGCATTAGTATTGGTGGATTGGAGATAGGGAGATGTGTTAGGAGGTTGTCCCAATAGTCCACGGGTAGAATGATGATGCTGTAACAAAGATGATGACTGTGAGATTGGATGGAAAGGGGGGAGGCATTCTGGAAGCAATCAGTCAGACTGTGTTCTCATTGCCACCTCTCTGCCCCATCCTCTGGCTCTCTTTGCCCCATGCTGTCCTTCAGAACACAGACCCCTGTGGACTGCATTATCCAGGCAACGTTTCCTTCTGCTTCCAGTTGAGTTCAGCCAATGAAAGGCACTAGTAGGAGATTGGAAAGGGAAGAATGGAGGAAAGAGGTCAGGGTATTTCTTTCCATACCCCCTAACCCTACACTTCCTACCTAACCAAGGTTTTGCAGTGGCTGCATTCATCTATGACTGAAGATTTAATTGGACAGTCTCTTTTCCATTATGCTTGCTGGGCCCTGCACCCTGTACGGTTGGGATGCTATCCTATAGGATGAAGTGGCCAATATATGGTATTATTTCCCCTAAAGTCAGATAAGCCAGGTCCCAGAGCCAAGAGGCAAAGGTGAGGATGACCCCTCTTACTACCTAATACCACACTTTAGGGATTTTTTTTTTACTTCCTTTGGTTCAGTGACTATGACAAATGGTGCTCATGCCATGCTTCCCTTGGCCTACCTAAATCCCCCCACAGGTGCAGCAGGCAGGTCCCAGCATGCTGTAAGCTTCTTCTCTGCCAAAGGACTTTCTCCAGCATTGAGGGAGCTTGCTCCACCACAGATGGCCTAGAAGACAAGGAAAAGTTACTCTCCAGATGGAAACCCTCTGCCAGTGGGGGACAGAAGTAAAGCCCCAGTCTCCCTGTTCATTGGTAGGATGATGATGCTTAAATGTTCCACATAATTTGTCAGAAAGTCTCCAGTAGGACCAAACCCAATGACCCATAGTAATCTGCTCATTAATTCACCCTTTATTGGCTTTTCTCCCTTCCTTGTGTCCCTTCTCCATGCCCTCACTCCTGTTTTCTGAGATCACCTTTGAAATAAACTACTTGCACCCAGGTCCCTGTCCCAAGGTTGGTTTTGGAGGAAACCAGACTAAGAGAGTACATTTGGAGCAAGGCTTCCTGTAGAGAACACAGTCTGAGATACATTCAACTGGAAGCTGAGTCCACCCCAGTCACTTAGGGCTCTTCCTTCTGCTAAATGGACAGAGGGTGGAGGTGCTATAGGCACAGGAGGTACCTATGTGGGCAAACATTGCATTCCCTTCTTCTCCCAGACAACTGAGAGTGTCCATTGGCTCCTCCATGCCTGAGCCTCAGCAATAGCAGTAGTTAGTGATTAATCATTAGATACAATTTATTTAAAGACATTACTGGCTATGCAAGCCATGTACCTATTAGTTCTTTGATCCATTCCCTTCCCTTTCCCTGCTTTGTTTTGTATCACAGAAGACCCATTTCCCAGGCTCCTTTGCCTTCTAGCAGTCTCAGCCAATGGGGGCACTGGTACAGCATTGTAGGGTGAGAAGAAAGGAAAACCCCAGGTATTTCTCCTCTTCTCTCTCTTCTGTGAATGGCATCTCCAGCCATTCTTTGTCTCCCCATGACTCTAGCTCCCCACTGACATTCCTCCCTCCATGGTCCCAGCTCCCAGGGAAAGCCCTGGCTTCTGAACTCTGATAACATGTCCCCCCTGCCTGGGTCCCAGCTCCCACATGCCGTTTGTCACTAGTTCTTCAATTGCCTGTAAAATTAAATACCCTCTGTTTAAAAACTAAGAGTGGCTTCTGTTTTCCTGATAAAGTGACTTGTCCAAGGTCACATGACTGGTAAGTGGCAGAGCAGAATCAAACCAGTTCTGCTGACCCCAAAGCCCTCCATACTGTCCCCCACCATGCTATACTGCCACCCTAATTGTTTCAGAGGACACCAGGCCTAGACATCTCACCAAAGCTTCTGTGTCCCAGTGGAACTGTGTACCTGTCCTGGGAGTCAGAGTTTTCATATTTGGATTCAAAGATTATTGTGTTGCTGACCCGATTTGCCTGGATCAGGGCTCACTTAGGACCTAAAACACAGCAATTACCAGGCCTGGAAGAAAGACCTCTTTATTTTTGTTCATTTTCTCATTTTGTTTATTTGTAGGCAAGAAAATCTAAAGTCAAATTAAAAGACTCCTGCCTCACCCAGTCACATACAAATACATCAAAATCCTCTGAGTTTGAAAGAGAACTTACTTACCCAAGACCTGGAGTACAGAAAAGACTTCAGCCAGTGTGCCCACTGGAACTCAAGGCCCACTCCATTCCACTGTCTCTGGAAGATTACATAACAGCCCCCAAGGACCCTGCCATAATTGGCTTGGGTGTAGCTCTTTCTCTCCAATTCTCTTGCTGGGTGGAAATGATGAGAAACAGCACGTTCCCAGCTCCTCTCAGGTGGCTCAATGTGAACCCAGACCTGAAGTGCACCACACTGTGGAATAATGAGATTTCATCTAACTGAGAAGAGGTTATATAACTGGAAATCAGTCCATTAGCCATAACAAAACAATCGGGGAGGGTCAGAAAGATAGCTCTGTTTTGAGTTATTCTGTTCTGAGGGGGGTGGGGGTGGAGATTAACAGCCCACTAAAGATGCAATTCTAAATTATTCAACTTGACTGTCCCCTTAGCAGTGCCAGGAGGCTGGGGGGCGGGTGGGGGGGTGGGTTGATCTGAGGAAGAGCTTTTCTTTCTCCACTTCTCAGAAGCTCTCTGCTCTCCTCAAACCAAGCCAAGGCCTTGTCTTTCTACTCCCTGCTCTAACCTCTGGATCAGTTATTATCAGCACTGCTGGCCATCAAATATTTCTATCTGACTCAGAAGGGGATGTAGGAAATGGTCATAAAGTGTTCATGCCTACATTGGAGAGAGAGAGAGAGAGAGAGAATGAGGGAACAAGAAAGCTCTCTGTGTCTTAACAGCAGCGCAGAAACAAATAATGAGCTTTATTCACCAACCTGACAATGGAATGAGCTTTGGTACAAAAGCCCACATCCAAACCAGTTGTTACCATAACTCGGTCAGAGCAGGTGGATGACAAAGGATTACCTCACACACATACTTGCTCACTCTCCACAGACAAAAGTGAAAATTAACACAGGCAAAAAAGACAAATCAATACTATCAGTAAGTACCATGGCTAGTTAGATATTAAAATCTCCAGAGAATGTTTTTAAAGCTGATTCCCAGTTCCAGTCCCCAGAAACTGGGCCTCCGTAGTGTGGGGTGGAGCTTGGAAGCCACGTGCAGGCCAGTCAGCCTGGCTCTGGACTGAGCTCAGGTAACCACAAAAATCCCCCCAGCAAGGCTCACCTGGGAACCCTGTCTCCTTCAATCACATAAAGGTGAGTTCTTCAGCTCCATTCACATCCAGTGCAGGTGGTTGCAAGAATTGAGAAAGAACACCACAAGACAAGGAGACCTCATTTGAGATTTCAAGATTTACACGTTTTATGTATCAAGCACTTATGTAGCATACCTGTATTCCAGGTGCTGTTCTAAACACTTTACAAATGTTAATACGTGTCATTAATGCAACCCTTATACCAATTCTCTGGGGCAGGTGCTATTATTATCACCTCATTCACAAAGAGGGAAGCGAGGCACACAGGGGTCAGTGATTTGCATAATATCATGCAATTAAGTGCTGGAGCCAGGGTCTCAACCCAGACAGCCTGAGTTTAGAATACACACACACACACACACACACACACACGTGTTTGTTGCACACAGGCTATTTGAAAACTTGTGTTCACCAAAACTCCTTGAGACAAGGATGGCATATTAGTCACTCAAAGCACAGTAAACATCACTGGATCGAGGACCTGCTCTATGCCAGGCTCTGAGGTAGATATTTTCACATTGATTTCCACACTGGCCCTCAACAACCCTGCCTCAAACATGCCTCATTCTCTTTCCTTCTCCCTCCTGGAGAGGTGACAAGTCTCAGACTAGTAGATATTCGCAGGCACATCCCTGCCACACTTTTCAGACTGCTTCTGCTTTCCACCTTGTGGGATCCTTTGAGACATCTTCCTTGATAGAAGGAAAGAAGGGGTAATGGGAGGTCCTAAGACAAGAGGGGAATGGAGATGCTGGCCTGAGTCAGAGCCTGAAGATTTCTTGGGGATCCCAAGTGACACCTGGCTGCAGCATCCTCAGCAAACCCAGGCATGTTGACTCACCTCTGCTCCACCTCTTGCTTCTTGGTAACCACTGTGCTTTTACTATAAACAAATCCTTCTATAGGATGAGGCAAAGGAGACTCTGAGCAATCATGCATGGGAGAATCTATAGTTACACTTGTCCCCAACTCAAATGCTACCATGGTGACTTTTGTCATCAAAATAAAGTCTAGAATCTCCTTCTAGACTTCCAGGCATTCCCTGGCCATGCAACAGTCTCAACACACTCTCAGCCCTCTCCATCCCAATATCCCATTATGGCCTCCTAACTGGTCACCCAGTTTCTATTTATGCTCCCCCCTCCCCCCTGCCATCTATTCTCAATGTAGCACCAGTGCAATCCTGCTGAAACAGAAGTCAGACCATGCTCCAGCCCTCTGGGGTAAGCAGGATTCTAAAACGGTCCCAACATTCCTGCCCCTGCTGTAGGTGGACCTGGTTTAATCAGGTGGGCCCTTTTAAAAGAAGGTCCAGAGGTCAGAGACCGAGGAAGTCAAAGCAGCAGAGATGCCCTCAAAAACAGCCATGCTATGGAGAGGGCCATGTGGCAGGGAATAGCAAGTTGCTTCTGGGAGCTGAGAACGACTTCAGGCTAAAAGGGAACAAGAAAGTGGGGATCTCAGTCCTACAACTATAATTCAACTATTACTCAACAATGACACAACTATTATTCTGCCAATAATCAGTGAACTTGAAAAAGGATCCCAAAACCTCATATGAGGTTGCAACTCCAGCTGACACCTTGATTCACCCTAGTGAGATCCTGAGTAGAGGACCCACTGAAAACATGCCAGAATCCTGACCTTTGGAAATGGTGAGATAACAAATTTATGCTGTTTTAAGCCACTAAGTTTGTGGTTAATTTGTTACACAGCAAAAGAAAATTAATACACCTTCCAATGCTTCTCCCCTTCACTCAAAATAAAAGAAAAAGTTTGAACCCAACCACTATTATTTTTGCTCTAGTTCACTCTGAGCCAACCACATAGACCAGGCATACACATACCTCAGAGCCTTTGTACCTTCTGTTACTTCTGCCTGCATGTTCTTCCCAAAAGATCTACATGGTTCCCTATCTTACTTCTTGGGAACCAGTCATTGCACCCACTGTGTGACTAGATGCACCCATGCTGACCCTCTGTATCATTCTTCTTTGATTTTTTTCTTCCCCAAAGCTCCCTACACCTGCTAATATACCATAAACTCACTTATTTACTTATTGTTTGTCTCTGCCTATAAGAATAGAAGCTCCATGAGGGAGGGATTGTTTTTATCTCTTCTGTTCACTGCTGCATCCCAAGCACCAAGTAGATACCCATTACTTATGTGCTGAATGAATAAGTCTCCATTAGTCCCAAACATTCTCAGTTGTATAGACATTATGTACTTTTCAAGGTCTAGAAGTCCTACTTTTTTTATGGAGCCTTCCTTTCTCCAACCTCATATACCTCCAACCTCCTAAAATATCAAGTGAGTGCCACAGTACTCATTTAGCAGCCAATTATACCCAGAAGTTTTTATGGAGCTGAATAATTATTTTCCAGATTTAAGTCTCTTGTCTTCCTCATTTCTTTCCCCCAGTCCCACCGTGCACTAAGCAGTGGGCTTCTTGAGGGCCATTTATTTATTTAAAAAATAAATGTCCTCATCCGGATGGCCAACAGGCACATGAAAGGATGCTCAATGTCGCTCCTCATCAGGGAAATACAAATCAAAACCACACTCAGATATCACCTCACGCCAGTCAGAGTGGCCAAAATGAACAAATCAGGAGACTATAGATGCTGGAGAGGATGTGGAGAAACGGGAACCCTCTTGCACTGTTGGTGGGAATGCAAATTGGTGCAGCCACTCTGGAAAACAGTGTGGAGGTTCCTCAAAAAATTAAAAATAGACCTACCCTATGACCCAGCAATAGCACTGCTAGGAATTTACCCAAGGGATACAGGAGTACTGATGCATAGAGGCAAGTTGTACCCCAATGTTTATAGCAGCACTCTCAACAATAGCCAAATTATGGAAAGAGCCTAAATGTCCATCAACTGATGAATGGATAAAGAAATTGTGGTTTATATACACAATGGAGTACTTATGTGGCAATGAGAAAGAATGAAATATGGCCCTTTGTTGCAACATGGATGGAACTGGAGAGTGTTATGCTACGTGAAATGAGCCATACAGAGAAAGAAAGATACCAAAATGTTTCACTCTTATGTGGATCCTGAGAAACTTAACAGAAACCTATGGGGGAGGGGAAGGAAAAAAAAAAGAGGTTAGAGTGGAAGAGAGCCAAAGCATAAGAGACTCTCAAAAACTGAGAACAAACTGAGGGTTGATGGGGAGTGGGAGGGAGGTGAGGGTGGGTGATGGGTATTGAGGAGGGCACCTTTTGGGATGAGCACTGGGTGTTGTATGGAAACCAATTTGACAATAAACTTCATATATTGAAAATAATAATAAATAAATAAATAAATAAATAAATAAATAAACAAATAAAAATTAAAAAATAAAATAAATGTCCTTCATTTGTTTAAAAAATAATGTATAGAACACCTAGAAAGTGCCAGGTTTTGATCTCAGGACTGGGGATGCTAGACACAGTCCATGATCCTGTAGAATTTGCAGTCTAGCAGGGAGGGAGAGGGTGGAAGAAGTACACTGTTGTAGTGGGTTCCATAAGGCCAAGGTGCAGAGCTGAGCAAAGTTGTTCATAAAGTACCTGTTGATTGGTTGATTGATTGTTTGAAAGTGGTTGAGATCTTTGTATCTCTTAGTGGAATGGGAATGGAAGGGGTGGTGAGAGTTGAGAGGGCAATGGGGAATGGATAATATATTAGTCAGCATTCTCCAGAGAAGCAGAACCAATAGGACATATATAGAAAGTGTGTGAAATATTAATCATAAGGAATTGACTTATGCCATTATGAAAGCTCAGACATCCCATGATCTGCTGTCTGCAAGTTGGAGGCCCAAGAAAGTCATGGTGCAATTCTAGTCCAACTTAAAGACCTGAGACAATGGTTTAAGTCCCAATCTGAGCTCAAAGACCCAAGAACTGGAAGCACTGATGCCTGAGGGCAGGAGAAGATGGATGTCCCCACTGGAGCAGAGAGAAAATTCACCCTTCCTCCACCTTTTTGTTCTATTCGGTCCTCAAAGGATTAGATGATGCCCACCACAAGAGTGAGAGCAATCTTCTTTATTCAGTGTATGGATTCAAGTGCTAATCTCTTCCAGAAACACCAAGCATTCTGGGCATCCCTTAATCCAATCAAGGTGACACATAAAACTGACCATCACAACATTAGCGAGAAGCTCATGTCCTCTACATGTTACATGAAATTCCAAGAAGTAGCCATATCCAAGATGATGAAATGATAAAGCTCTCTATATCCTAATTCATTCTGAGATCCCCACCCATGTCACCAGAATGTGGTGAGGACTTCAGGGAAGTATTTTGTTGGCACATGCTGCTAAATTTGCCATGGTTCTCATGGGCCTCTATCCCTGGGGGAAACTTACAAGTGGAAGATTAATGAGACAAATTATAGTTCAGAAGGAAAATTAATGGAACAAATTACAGTTCCCACTGCTGCAGCTGCTCTCGGAGCCTCATCCTCTATCCATTGTCTCTTTCCACCACTATCTTTTGTGGCTGTTGAGATGTCCTCTCATCTTCAGTTAGCATCTTTGCTGGTTTCATGCTGTTGGCATAAATTGGACCCTCAAGCCTGAGGGTCTGATCTCTATCCACCTTGCCCTTTCAGTTTGGGATTGCTGCACTTGTCCATTTACCATTATAGTTAAGGAAGGGAATACAAAAGAAGTGCCCAAGGTATTACCTGCCTCCCTGTCTCCATTGTGTAAGAGCAGCTCTACCTTCCGGAATAATCAGGATCAATCATCCTTGTCAAGATGGTGACTTCTCACCTGCTGATCCCTAAACACAAGGAGCCTGAAGTGTCAGGTGGCAGCTAAAGTTATAGTTCAAAGAGGTTTTTGCTGAGTCCCCTGGTAGAGAGAAATGTTCCCACTTTGGAGATGGGGACTTTTATCCTTGCAAAACCCAGAGATGCAGGCACAAAAAGCACAAAATTTTTATGTAAGCCATTGGGAGTGATCATAAGCAGGGTTACCCCTCCAACCTTCTTAGTCCATAGACCCATGAATTCTTCCAGTTTGGGACATAGCATCATATAAAGGTCTTTGATTCAAGGTGTCTATTGCATCCTAGAATATGACACCTCATCCTTGAAAGTATCACCTCTGACCTGGAGCTTCAGCTGTTTCTTCAACAAGTCACCCAAAAGCTCTACCATCCTGTCAGCTTCTACATCCTGTCCAGCATGTACTATAACCAATATATTCCATGGTGATGGATCTACTCTTGTACCTCCGTTTCTGTAAAGTGGATATCCTGATCTGATGTGACGTGACATGGGATCTCATGTATATCCTCAGATAGTGGCTTGGCAGGATATGCAAACCAATGCTCAGAATGTGTATCTATTCATTTCAGAACAAATTGCTAGTCCTTTCACAGTGAAAGAGACCCAATGTAGTCAACTTGTTCCCTCAAGGAATGGTGCTAAGTTGAGGGCCAGCATTGGTTTCCCTTGCCATAAAGTTGGATATTTCATAGCAATAGTAGCTAGATTAGCTTTCGCAAATGGGACCCCAGGATTTTGAGCCCAGGTTAGCCTCAGCATCTGCCACCACGGCCACCTCATTCTTTTTATCATACAGCACTATGGTGGACAATGATAGGAGCTGACTGACATCAACTCTCTGGGTCATTTTATCTACTAGCTTGCTTAGCATCTCTCCCATGGTAAAAGCACTCTTATGGGCGTGAGCATGTGATACAAAGATATTTACACTTGTTATGTGTTCCCACATGTCCATCAATATGCCTCTATCCCAGACATCCTTGTTCTCCACATTGCAATCTTTCCCCTTTTAGGTCACTGATCAATTAGATTATTTGCCACTACCTGTAAGTCCATATATATCCTGGAGCTACTTCTCTTTCCACACAGAGTGGATAACCAGATGTAACAGTGGAAGCTCCATCCATTGGGAGGATTTTCCATCACCTCTGTCTTTCCAGGCTACCTCTGAGGGAGGCTGTGGTACAGCTACTGTACATATTTTGACTTGAGCCCAGATACCAAGCTGATACATCTAGAATCCAAGATTGGACTTTTCCTTCTCTGTCGGCTAGTCATAAAGGATTCTCTCATATGGCCATAAGTGTGACCTAAGAGGGTGACCATGGTGAAATAGTGGTAGATGATATGAAATCTGAGCTACCTGCTCATGCAGCTTACATGTGTTCTCTGGTTCTATTCATATTCAATCTGATGCACCACTTCCACCTTACAATGAACTATATCCATCCCAATTAGACATTTTGGGACTGGGAAAATGACAACAGGTGGGTCCACAAGACTCAGTAGAAGCACTGAGAGCTAGATCTTGGCCAGAACTTTATTTATTAAGTGCTCTTCCTATGCCTACTTTAACTGGAGGACCTTAGTGGTATTTCAAGCCTCTGAGTATCAATATCTACTCAAACTCTGTGTCTAACTATCCATTAAATATTTGGTATTTTCCTTTCCCCAGAGTATAATTATCAGAGTAAATTGTTATAGATCCTTTTAGGGGGAAGGACTGGTGGAATCATTACCATGTATACTTGCAGAGATGTTACAGGGTCCTTCTTCCTGATGACATGGCCTCTCCTTCAATCAATGGGCTGTGAATCTGAAAACTAGCTCAGATCCAGAAACCAAGGGACCCTTACTTTTTGTTGGGTAGCTGTCCTGATCATCCATCCTTGGTTTCTTTTGCTGACACAAGTTGAGTAGTACCCTTGTTTGCTGCTCGTATATTTTGCCCCTAAGGGCACACTGCTGTATTAACCATGTTCACAACACTTTGTGGGTCAGATCCCCTTGGCTACCACTCCAAACTTGCCACTCACTATAATAATTGTATCCACAATAATGGTTCTGCTGTTCATTACAATTATTGCATCCACAAATAGCTTCTGAAGTGGTAAGTACTGCCACTCGGCCTCTGCTGTGTTGGGGTCCTATTTCCTCTGCTATCAGTGAGTCTAGTTCTGTAATAGTCCCTTCTACCACCAGTTCTGGCCCACAGAGGTGAACCAACATCAAACAGTGATGTTGGTGCCTCTCTGTCAGTGCATACTTTAAATGATATCCTCATCTAGTGGGTTTCCAAGGTTCACTTGGTATATCCATGTGGCATGTCTGTATCCCTGAGTCTTTTAATTCCTTCTCTACTATTTATGATGACCATTCTGGAATTTTGACCCCATGAAGGTAGGCCATCACTTTTTGTATGCCTCTAAGAGCCATTACAGCAGCATGTTTACACCATCTGATTATATTATATATTTCCAAATCAATGTTCTCCCCTATTCGATCTTACATTCTGGCATTCATGATCAAGCACTCTCAGAATCTGGGGTGGTGTACTCCTCTGGCTCCTTCCAGTACATACTGGCTAGATTTGGGAGATAGTCTGTTTCCTCCCCTTTCAAGTTAGCATGTCCCTGACTGGGTTGTTCTGTGACTTAACTCTAGTTATAGGCCCAGGGGCCAGGAGGAATCAGGGACAAACCCTGAGGGATAGGCAACACATTTTGTCCTGCAGATAAGAGGCCTCTGCATGGTCTTTAAGCAAGTGTGGGAGTGCTAGATTTTAACAGGGATAGTGGCCAAATTCTACAGGTTCAGAGAATTCAAAGGAATCTGAGAAATTGAGTTTGGAGGACATTGACCCAGATATCCATGTGGCAAGGTCCCATCCTTTCCCAACCAGGATCTTGACCTTGGCATAGCAGACCTGCTATGTTTGGGAATTTAGCCTTCTTTGGAGATCACCCACTCCGATCATTAGGTACTGGGTCTTGGCCTCCACTTTCTCTGTGCTTCCTCTGTAGCATAACAGCCTCTTAACACAAAACAAGGAAGCTTTCACATGGTTTGAATTGGCTGTTAGCTGCTCTTAGTCTCTTTTTTTTTCTAACATGTCATAAAGCTTAGCAATAGCCATCTGCGGAAGCAGATGATGGCCCCCCCCACAAAGATTTCTGTGCCCTATTTCTCAGAACTCATGAATATGTGAACTTACATGGTAAAAAGGACTTAAAAACATGAATAAGATTAAGTACCTTGAGATGGGGAGATTATCCTGGATTACCTAGTGGACCCAATCTAATCGTGTGAGTCCTTAAAAGCAGAAAACTTTTCAGGTTGTAGAAAACTAGAGATGACAGAATGAGAGGGACTCCTCCTACCATTACTAACTTTGAAGATGAAGGAGGGAACCATGAACCAAGGAATATAGTCAGTCACTAAGAGCTATAAAAAGCAAGGAAGCAGATTCTTCCCTAGAGACTTCAGAAAGGAATGTAATCCTGCCAAAATTTGACATGTAGGTAGATCAGTGAGACCTGGTCTGATTTCTGACCTATAGAATTTTAAGATAATAAATTTAAAGTGTATAAGCCACTGAGGTTGTGGTAATTTGTCACAGCAGCAATAGAAAACTAATACATAATCCAGTTGTTTTATAGCATTATTTCCCTCATATTTTTCAAATACCTGACATATAGCACCAACTAGTACATTTTCTTCTATTGATACACCATCCAATTCACTGCTAGTGGAAGTTTTTTTTTTTTATTTGAGAGAGAGAAAGGAGAGCAGGAGGGGCAGAGGAAGAGAAAGAGAGAGAATTCCAAGCAGGCTCCATACCCAGTGCAGAGCCCAACACAGAGCTCAATCCCACAACCTTGAGATCATCACCTGAGCTTAAATCAAGAGTCAGACACAACCAACAGAGCCACCCAGGTGCCCCTTACCACTGGTGAAAGTTTTAACCATTGAACTTGCACCAGGGACTGTCTGTGCCTACCTATAACCAATGATGAGATTCTGATTATCAAATGGGAGGTGAACGATCCAGCTCCAAAGCCCTCTCTTAGTACCTACTTTTATGCAATGCTCCTTAAGAATCTATTGCAAGTTGGGTCATCTGGAAAACAGACTGTGAGAAAGAGTTTACTGTTCAGGAAATTTATTAGGGAGTGCTCTTGGGATCAATGCCTGTGGAAAGGAAAGAGATGGGGCAGAGGGAAAAACAGTCTGACAGCCTCAGCCATTTCCATGGGGAGCTCTAAAGCTGAAATGGTCCAAGAGAGTTGTCCCACAGTGGACCAAAAAATGTCAGGCCCTTATATCACTACCTTGATCAATTATTGGAAATGGGCCACTCTGGATGGGCACGATCTGGAAGGAGCTCTCTGCAACTGAGACTATCCATGAAGAAAATGGCAGCCTAAAACTACCTACTAACCACACTCCCAGAAGCTGATCCAACAAGGCCTTCTTTGAAGGTGGAGTTCCATGTCCACCACAGGCCCCTTTCCCTTTTAAGCAACCAGTCTTAGTGGCTTATAAGGCAAGAGATAGGAGGATTTCTCTATAAGAAAAGTGAGCCATAGTAAAGTCCTAGAGATACTGACATCTCAGGGTCTGCAAGGAAATGGGCTATATAGGGAGGCCCACCAATCAACAAATCTCATTCCAAAAAGATTGAGTATCTTTCTCCTATATATGAAAAGTTAGCCAAGAATTACCAGACATCTGAAGAATCCTTAAACATGGCAGAGAAAGTCCAAACCAAATAGGAATTTTAAAAGATATTCAGAGGTAAAAGAGACACTACAAGAAGAGGAAGAAAACATTTTTTAAAAACGATAATTGTGTCCTCAGGGAGATAAAATATATTACATTCATGAAACAAGAATACAACACTAGGAAAAAAAAGTAAGATTGATTGATTCAGGGAAAAGACAGAACTTTTAAAAACACAATCAGGGAAGGGGCGCCTGGTGGCTCAGTCGGTTAAGCCTCCAACTCTTGATTTCGGCTCAGGTCATGATCTCACATTTGTGGGTTCGTGCCCTGTGTTGGGCTCTGTGTTGACAGTGCAGAGCCTGCTTGGGATCCTCTCTCTCTCCCTCTCTTTCCCCTCCCCAGTTCATGCTCTTTCTCCCTCTTTCTCAAAATAAATAAATAAACTTAAAAATACACACACGGTCAAGGAATTAAAATTTCAATGAAAGTGTTAGAAGTTAACACTGGGAAAATCTCCCAGAAAAAAATGAGGAGATCATTCCAGAAGGGCCAAAATCTGAATAATGGGAACTTCCAGAGAGAGAGAATAGGAAAATTTTATTAAACACACACACACACACACCACAAAAAAACTTTTCCAGAACTAAAAAGTTTAAATTTCTAACTTTAGAACAGTCACTATACCCTTATCTGATGGTGTGAAAAATGACCCACAGAAAGATATCACTCAAACATAAGAACATTGAGAACAAAGACAGTATTCTGAAATCTTTCAGAGGGAAAATCAAATCGCATACTAAGAAAAGAAGTAAGAGTAGCACTGAACTTGTGTGCAACTTGGTAAGACAATGGAGCAATGCCTTAAAAATTTGGAAAGAAAAACTATCCAACTTAGAATGCTATACTCACCCAAAGTATAAATTACGAGTCAACATTAGATATAAAACAAGAATATAAATCATGCATTCAAAACTACAATTTTACATCTTATGCATTCTTTCCTAGAACACTACTGGAAGATATGTCACAGCAGAACAAAAGAATAAATAAGAAAAAAAAATAAAGACATAGGATCCATAAAATAGGCTCCAATACAAGAGAGAAGCAAAAGGAATTTTCTAAAACGATGATAAATGTTAACAGCTATACAGTAGAACTAGTAAGAAAACCGATTAGAGAAGGTGCTCAGCAATCTCCAGAAAACTTTCCAAAAGAAATAATTGGAACTAATATATTTCCTGACATGACGCTTGCTGCAATGAGATTTAGAGTTCTGTAGGATGGAAATTGATTAATGATAGGTACTGTATTAGAGTAAGCTGATCTGAAGAAACAAGTATATTCCCAAAATTCAGTGGCTTAAAGACAGGTTTATTTCTTTTTGGTATAACAGTCCTGGGCAGACATTAAAGTTGGTGAATTGTTCTCACCATGTATTCATCAGTGACACTGTTGATGGATGCTCTGCCATCTTTAAAACATACCTTCCAAGGACACCCTAATTGTCACCTTTCCAGACAGCCAAAATGGAGCATGCAGGAAACCAGAGGAGGTTTCTATGAGCCAGGCCTGGAGGCAGCACACATCATTCCCACTGGCAGGACCATACTTAACCAGAAGATAGACTGGGGGGAAAGGCAGCCTAACTGAGGTCCAAAGAAGGACAGAATGGATTTTGGTGGAGAGCTAGCATTTTCTACTTTAGGTACAGAGAGGGGTAGGACCCACTTTGGGGGGGACTAAAGCTTACATAATTGGGGGCAGAGGGGCTTCCTTAATGAAAAGAATACAAAACCACAAATACAAAAGGTCTAGAGTCCATACCAGGGTCTTTGAAACAGATCTGTGCAAATAAAAAAACCCAGAAGCTTAAGATCCTCTCGCTCCATGGAAAATCTGCCCCTAGACATTACAGCAGCTGTTAACACAGGCCGCAAAGTGACCCAATGGGACAGAAACTCAAACAAGATGGCAGTCTATTTCTTTCTCATGGTAATGCTGTCGTCTTCAATCATGTTGTCCTTCACTCCTCAACGTTTGACTTCCACCCTAGAGTCTAAGTTGTCTGATCTTGCTCTTGTCACTACATCTGCATTTCTCCAACAGAAAGGAGGAAAGAGAAAGAGGAAGTTACATTCCTACCTTTAAGGGCATGACCCAGGTGCTGCCTTATCGGCTCACTTCTTATTGATCCAACTCAGTCACAATGCCCATACCCAGCTACAAGGGAGGCAAGGAACTATAGCGTTAGCTGGGTGGCTGAATGTACACCTACAACTCTCTTACTCCAGAACAAGGGGAGAATGGATGTCAGGGCCCAGCTGGCTGTCTCTGCCACAGGTACCTGGAAAACTAAAACTAAGCAACTTCTTATACCAAGAGACATCTAAGTGATATAATAAAGCAAATGTAGTCATCATCACCATATGGCTTGGCTGCAAACAATTTTGCCTAGAAATTGACATGCTGAGTTTTACTTAACCAAACATTATAAGATAGCTAGCAGGAGAAAATGGAGGGAGAGAATTTGATCTATTGAAAGGGTCAGGGAAATGGATGGAAAAGTTAATCATTAACCTTGGTGGAAGTCAATAGACAATGCTTCAAATTGAAAAATCAAGACGAGGCAGTACACACACGTCATTTGGAAATATGGAGGCTACACACCAGAATAAATAGCTAAAAGAGTTAAAATAAGTTGCCTCTGGGAATCCGAGATAGGAAAAGGTAGAATGGGAGCTGATGATGTTCATTATAATCCTTATAGCTGGATTAAGATATGGTATAGCTGCAAAAGAAATGCTGCATAGTAAAACAAACAATATTTAAGGTTTTGCTAATTTTGAAGAGTCAATAAGCCTGACTATAATCAATTTTTCAACTTTCTATCTCAATGACCTGAACTCAGTGTTTCTAAAAATTTAATCAGTAAATCATCTAAATGAGAATAACCTGGGAGCTTGTATTAAGTACAAATTCCTAGACAATGCCACTCAATAATTTAACACACTGATGTTTAAGAGCAACCTCCTTGCTTCAAACCTTGGCTCCAGCCATGCCTTGTCTGTGTGCTTGTTTCCACAAAATCTTTAGCATAGTCCTATCTTCAAACTATTCTTTCCTTTCCAGGGATTCTGCCCCTTTTCCCCCAGCCCCCTTTCTTGCCTATATAAGCTCTTCCATGTCTATATATAGTTCCTCTGACTAACATATGACCAGTAGGTAGAAAACCACAAAGGATGCCAGTCTTGTCTGCTGACACAATTCCAGTCCTAACTGTTCCCCATGCTGCTGCCCACCCTGCTCTGTAATGGCCATTTTATCTAGTATGGGGCTGGTCCCCTCCTTAAGAGTTGTTGGCCAGTTGGTTGATTGATTGGATTCATATGAGTTATACATTGAACTAGGGGATGTTACCCATAAAGGGTAACACTGACTTGACAGCTTGAAGGACCTCTGCAGGTAGGCAGTGTATTAGTTTCCTGTGGCTGCTGTAACAAATTACCGTAAACTGTGTGGCTCAAAACAACACACATTTACTCTCTCACCACTCTAGAGGCCAGAAGTCAGAAATCAGTTTCATGGGACCAAAATCAAGGTGTTGGCAGGGCTGTGCTCCCTGTGGAGGCTCTGAAACGAACCTTTTCCTTGTTTCTTCTGGTTCCTGGTGGCTTCCAGTATCCCTTGACTTGTGGTCATATCACTGCAATCATCAAGGCTTGCATCTTTAAATCTCTCCACTCCATCTTCCCATCACTTTCTCCTCTGTGTCTGCATAATCTCCCTCTGCCCCCTCTTATAAGGATATTCATGATTGTATTTAGGGCTCACTAAAAATATCCAGGATAATCTTCCCATTTTAAGATTATTAATTTAATCACATCTGCAAAGTCGCTTTTTCCAAATAAGATGATATTTGTAAGTTCCAGGGATTAGAACCTGATATCTTTGGGTGGCATGATTCAGCCTACTACAGGCAGTATCTTAACCCACAGAACTTCATCAATGTATTCCTCCAAACAGCATTTGGTGAAAGTACCTACAGGTGGCTCTTACAGATTCATCTCTGGAAGCAGTGGATCCAACTCTGGCTGCATATGAGAACTGAGGACTTTTATAAAAATGCCTTGCTCAAATTATATCAAACTAAGTTTCTGCACAGCAAAGGAAGCCATCAACAAAACAAAAAGGCAACCTACTGAATGGGAGAAGATATTTATAAATCATATATCTAATAAGGGGTTAATATCCAAAATATATAAAGAACTCATACAACTCAATAAAACAATAGTAAAAGCCAATTCAAAATGGGCAGAAAATCTGAATTGACATTTCTCCAAAGAAGATAGATGGCCAACAGGAATATGAAAAGATGTTCAACATCATTCAGTCAGGGAAATGCAAATCAAGCCACAATGAGATATCACCTTATACCTTAGAATGGTTAAAATCCAAAACACAAGAAATAACAAGTGTTGGCAAGAGCGTGAAGAAAGGGGAACCCTTGTGCACTGTTGGTGGGAATGAAAATTAGTACAGCCACTCTGGAAAACAGTATAGAGTTTCCTCAAAAAAATACAAACAGAACTATCATATGATCCAGCAATTCTACTACTGGGTATCTATCTGAAGAAAATGAAAACAATAATCAAAAAGATATATGTACCCCTGTGTTTATTGCAACATTATTTACAAGTAGCCAAGATATGGAAGCAAGCTAAGTGTCCATCCATAGAGGAATGGATAAAGATGTGGTATATATACACAATGGAATATTACTCAGGCATTAAAAAATAATGAGATCTTGCCATTTGCAACAACATGGATCTAGATGGTATTATGCTAAGTGAAATAAGTCAGAGAAAAACAAATACCATGTGATTTCACTTACATGTGGTATTTGCAAAACAAAATAAACAAACAAAACCCAGATTCATAGATACAATGAAGAGATTGTAGGTTGTCAAAGCAGAAGGGGTTGGGGGGGGGGGGGAGTGCAAAATGGGTGGAGGGGATCAAGAAGTACAAACTTCCAGTTATTAAATAAACAAACCATGGGACACGATGTCCAGCATAGGGAATATACTCAATAATATTGCATTAACATTGTAAGATGACAGACGTTTACTTGCCTTATTACGGAGATCATTTTGCAATGTATATAAATGTCAAATCAATATATTAATACACCTGAAACTAATATAATATTGTATGTCAGTTATGCTTTAATTAAAAAGGAGAGACACAAGAGCTCCACACAGAAGAAAAGAGTACATGTGAAAGCTCTAAAGGAGTGAGCTTGATTGGAAGAGAATTAAAAGGGCTATGTTGCACAAGTGTGGCTTGAGTCCAATAGCAAAGGTCATGGCAGACCTCACTGGGCTTTGTTTATAGGCCACGGTGAAGAGTAAGCATTTTATTCTAAGAGCACTAGGAAAAGCCTAAGGGGATTTAAACAGAGGGTACTCCTTATATTTTAAAAAGCTTACTGTGGCTTTTCATGGAACATGGCTAGATGAAAGAAAGACCAGAATCAGGAAGACTATGTCAGAGGCTGCTGTGATAGTTCCAGGGAGAGATGCTAGTAGTTTGGGACAGGGAGGTGTTACAGGAGACGGAGAGAAGTAGATGGATTCAAGATATATTTGGAGGTAGAACGGATTCACACTTGGTGACAGATGCAACGGGGGCAATGGGCAGAGGTATCACTGAGGAAGCAAAAATGACAAGGATGACCCAAGGTTCTGGCTCGACATCTGTATGGTGATATAGGGAGCCCCAAAGGAAAGCAGCATCAGGGGAAAAGATACAGATTTTGGTTTTGGATATGTTAAGTTTGAGATGTCTGTGAGTCATAGAAATGGAGAAGTAGGAGGTTAGCTACATAAGCCTGGGACTGAGATAGAGTTCTTGGTTGGAAATAGAAATTTGGGGCTCATTGGAATATAAGATGGCATGTTATGCAGGTTTGGGAGAGGTGATTGTTAATTTTTCATGAATTCTGTAAGCCCATTGCTAACCACAGCTATTATTTAAAAATAAAATTGTATAAACATGATTTAAATAGGGGCGTCCAGGTGGCTCAGTCCATTAAGCATCCAATTCTGGATTTTGGCTCAGGTCATGATCTCACAGTTTGTGGGAGTAAGCCCTGTGTCAGGCTCTGCACTGACAGCATGGAGCCTGCTTCAGATTCTCTCTCTGCCTCTCCTGCTTGTGCTTAAAGGCATGCAAGTACATGCTTTCTCTCTCTTGCTCTCTCAAAATAAATATTTTTTTAAAACATGATTTAAATAAATTATACTAAAAAAATACCTTGCTTAAGCTCTCACCACCACCCCCCCCCCCCAAGATTCTGATCCTATTGCCTGAGGTGGCTGAGACTGGGTCGTTTAGAACCCCAAAATGATTCTAATGTGCAACCAGATTGGAGAACTGCAGCACAAAATGTCTTGGGGCACCAGGAGGGGGCCCCAGGTCTCCTTTCAGCAGCCCAAGCTCAGCCTCTTGGTCCTTACTGGTCAACAGACCCAGGAATCCCAGGAATTCTGAAGCCTGGATAGCATCTAGGCTGATATTAGGACAGGAGGGAGCCAAGCAGAAGGGCTCAGTAGTGTTTGTCCTTTTCCAGTCTTTTCCAATCTGGCTGCCTAGAACCCCCTACCTTCCCCTCCTCCCAACAGAGATCTAATTCATGTTCTTCCAGTAAGAAGGGAACAAAAAGGAGACAGGGCCAACAGAAAACCCTGGAATAGAGGAATTATTGAAAAGCACAATTGTTGGGGCATTGGTTAGCGCCAACTTCAGCTCAGGTCATGACCTCGTGGTTTGTGAGTTCAAGTCCCATGTCAGGCTCTCTGCTGACAGCTCAGAGCCTGGAGTCTGCTTCAGATTCTGTGTCTCCCTCTCTCTGCCCCTTCCCCTGCTCACACTCTGTCTCTCTCGCTCTCTCAAAAATAAACATTAAAAAAATTAGAAAAGCACGATTGTTAAACACATCATGTTCTATTCAGGAAAAGAACGTTTCACAGATCTCTGAGTATATACAACCTGTAACTGCCCCACTCCAATCTCACCTCTGAGAGAACAGATGTGCAAAAGATGCAGTTGTCAACACAGGAAGACACCTGCCAATGATTCTATACTATGCCCAGTATTCAAAGGAGCATTTCTCAGGCCCAAGGGCAGGGCAATGTCAGAGCCTAGAGTGTAATCCAACTGCCTGAACAGTCCTGAGGCCACATCACAGTTTTCTGGGAACAGGACCCACTTGGCCTTGTACAGCTCAAAAGTGACCACTGGGGATTAGCAGCTGAAAGTTGCAACTGGCTGCCATTTGGAGCCAGAAGACCATTACTGAAAGGGGAAGTAGGCACTCTGGTATTGGCTTCCTGCTTTAAGGCTATTTACTTAGTCTCAGATCCCCAAGTCCAAGAGGCTTCAGGGTTCAGAGTTTAAGAGTGTGGTTATGAAGCACATCCCACCCTTGACTTTCACCCACATGCTGGGACTGCCACCAGCTCAGTGTGCCCATCTGAACTGTACAAGGAGGCAGACTGGATGGGGAAACTGGACTTCTTTTCTCAACACACACATGTGTGGCCTGGAACGAGTCACTTTCACATCTCCAGGACTCCAATTCTTTACAGGCAAGGTGAAGAGTGGGACTCAGGATCCCTAGGTCCCTTCCTGAGCTAAGCTTTGGTCAATCAACTTTCTTACTTTTTTTTTTTTCTCTTTCTATATAATATACTGAGTTAGCTTGTCAGAGTTCTGGTACTTTACTAACCCTTAAAGTGTCCCTCTATCTGTGAGCTACCACCAGCAGACTGCTTCTTACCAGCCACAAAGTCCCAGTGGCATACAAAATTCAATAATTATAGCCTACACGGCTCTGTGGAGTGGCTGGTGTAGGCTGCCTCCCCAGGCATCTGTGGATCTGTCGGGGGCTCTCCATGCTGCTTAGGGGGCAGCTCTGCTCCAAATGTCCCTCATTCTTTTCCTGTCATCAACCAGCAGGCCAGCCCAGCCATGTTCCTTCCAGGGAGAGAACAAGAGGACAAGCAAAAACAAGGTATCTTGAGGTTCAAGCTGGAAACTACAGTCACTTCTACCATATTCTATTGGCCAAAACAAGTCACATGACTAGTCCCAGATGCAAGAAAGAAGGAAACAACATCCACAAAGTCACATGGCAAAGGGCATGAATAAAGAAAGAGGGAAGAATAGGGGTCATTAATGTGATCTACCACAGCCTCTCTGGCACAAAGAAACACCATCCAAGTCAGGCCAATGAACATGAAGTAGGTTTCAGTAGAATCAGCTGTTTTCTACAAACATATAGGCTCTTCAACCCCCTCATGGTATAGCCTGGGAGAGAACGCTTGACTACAGAGTCGTCATCTTGCTCTGCTCCAAATTCTAGGGTCTGGAGGCCTCCTGGGGGACTGAGTCCCAGATGAGAAGCACCTGGTCCTCATGGGCTGGTGGAGTAAGGCAGCAGAATCTGCACTGGCTCAGGGCCTTTGAAGGCTCT
Organism: Prionailurus viverrinus; assembly: GCF_022837055.1. NCBI lineage: Eukaryota > Metazoa > Chordata > Mammalia > Carnivora > Felidae > Prionailurus > Prionailurus viverrinus. Next base: position 24,438,675 of record NC_062577.1, read on the forward strand.
CAGTACCTGATTTAACTGGGACTGAGGACGGTGGATTTGATTTTGAGAAGGAGGATCCAAAAAGAAAGAGTGGACATCATCTCCAGGGGTGGTGCAACCTCACTAGCTCGCAAAACACCGCTGTGGCTTGACCCCAGCATAAGAAAACCTGACTTCCAATCCTGGTTCTGCCACTAACTAACCAGGGGCCCAGGTGACTAACTCATCCAACCTCTCTTGCACCTGTTTCCATATCTAGGAAGTAGAGATGATGGTATACTCTTCAGAGGCCCAATTTAGGCCATTTATATGAAATGGGCTTTGCTGAGTGCAACTAAGTATTGTCTGCAGTTTCATGGCGCCCAGCACTCTGTGGGCCAGGCACCTCTGTCCCCTTGCCCTGGGCTGGGAGTGACAGTTTCCATCCTCTCCCACACACTGCTGGTCCTGTTGCCCCACAGCTCTCAGCCTAGTCTGCCCTCTGTTTCAAGCCTCCACAAAAGCCCTCTACACTCACTGGGCCCGCTTCAAACATTTGATTGCTGTTTTCAATCTCCCAGGTCTCTGGCTGCCCTCCCTGCAAGGCTGTGCCCCTGGTTGCTCCACCCTTAGCTAGTTTAGATTTGCCATCAGTGTCTCTTGGCTTGATTCTTCTGGTCTGTCCCAGCAGGTTGGCCGCACACGCCCACATTAAAGGTCAGCTCTTGGACGGTATTATGGCTGAGCAGCTGGAAAGAGCCTCAGAAGCTGATTTCCCTTTCTCTAGCCACTAAATCATTCTTTTATCCACTGACTCCCAAGTGAGACCCTGGGCCCTAAAATGGGCCATTCTGTCACCTCAAACAACAGTGTCTTTTAAAATCTCATGTGAACTCCTCTCCCTGAATGATCCCCACCTCCCTTGAGATGACAATGCTGTTGGCCTTGCTAAGTGTCAAATGCTCACACTTGGGGCCTCAGGAAGAGATGGGACTGTGACGGGCAGTAGGGGACCTCCCACATGGTATTTTCCCAGCCATACAAGCAGCATCTGGTGCTCACTAGCTCCCTACTGGCCTTCTCAGGCCTGCTGGAAGAGCTAGGGAGAGGGGAATGCCTGGAGTGAGTGTCTGGACAGGGGCCAGAGCAGTGAGAAAGGAGCCACTGACCTGATCCAAAAGTGAGCACCTGTCACCAGGTGGTCTCTCAGACTCAGGTGAACCTCTTATAACCAGACTCTGAGAGGTAGGTCCTGAGCCTCTTCTTTTGCCCCAAGACCAAAAAATTAAATACTTTTTCCTCCAGTTGATAAATACATATTGAACCCCTGCCATGTGACAAGTAAAAATGGGACTGAGGATAATGCAGCAGTGAGTAAAATAGACAGGGTCCCTGGAGAAGACAAAACAGAAACCACTAAAGCAAGCAATAGTTAAAATTATTTCAGACTGTGAAAAATTCTGTCCAGGAAATAAACACTGTGCTGTGATGAAGTCTGGCACAGCTAAGGCCTCTTTGTGATGGGTGATCAAAAAGGCCCTTTCTAGGAAGGGATAGTAAGCAGGGAGCCAAAGGATAAGGAGCAGAAGGAATCGCAGGCAGAAGGGCCGCACAAGCAAAGGCCCTGAGGCAGGAAGCACTTGGTAGGCTAGGAAGTGTAAGAAGAGCCATGTGACTAAAGCAGAGCAAAAGAAGAAGAGGGTGGGAAGAGCTGGAGAGGCAGGCAGGGCCAGCTCACTCAGGGTGGGAAGTCACAGAAGATGCCATGTTTCTTTTAATGCATTGGAGGATTTTAAGCAAGGGGCTGACATTGTCAGTGTTTTGAATAGATCTCTCTGGTGATGTAAGGAAAAATGCAAGTAAACTTTAAATCAGAGCACAGGAGGTTCAGGGTTGGCAGAAGAGAAGGCTTTCTGATAAACAGGACCAGCTGGAGAGGGATTTGCTAGAAATTTCTACGTTTGTGCTAGAACTTAAAAATAAGATGGAACCATCTATCTAAAATGCTTTATAATTGTCTTACCTTGGAACAATAGTCTAATTCTGGTCCCTACGTGAACTGTATCTCAGCTGAGTTTTTCAATTACATAAAGCAGAGAAAATATCTACCTGCTCTGCCTTTTTTTAATTGATATAAGAGAGTAAATTTTTAAAACTTCAAAAATATTGTAGGCATCGTTATTCAACTAAAGCAATAGCTATGTGTTGAGAAGTTCAGTGTGAGACATGCTCTGTCAGAAACACAAAGTTCTTTTTTGTGAAAGCAGCCCCCACTTCAAGAAGCTTATGCTCTAATTTGGGGAAATAGGACAAAAGGACATAAAAAGTTAAGTAACAATCTGGTACTCAAATTTCAATTCAAGACAAACAACAGAAAAAAATATAAAGTTGTACATGAGAACTCACTAACTAGATTTTAAAGAAATGTCCACCACTGGTTGGAAGTGGAAGAAGTCACACCTGGCCACACCTGGCCACACCTGGCCACACCTGGACAGAAGAGCTTCAGGAGTGGCTGGCTCAGGCAGGATTGGGAAGGCACTCCTGGGGGGGATGGGTTGGACCCAAACACCAACAGTAGAAAGTACAGGGGTATTTGGAAGAGTTCTAGACACACTCCTGTCTGCTCACTGATTGTCAGAAACATCCCAGGCACGTGTGTACTAAGGTAAGCAGTCCCAGATCTGGGTTTTGCAACACCTGAAGCAATTTTTGTTCCCTCTGCTGGAAAAAGAATACAAAATAACTAATATAAAATCAGGTACAAAAGAGCACACTTATTTTGAATAAAAGAATAAATAATAACAAGTTACTTGAAATTTTTTCCAGACCTTTGCTACCAAGATCTCTTTAAGCAATTACCAGAATGCTTGTATAGAAATTACTCTCTCCACTTAGAACATTCTTCAACCCCTGGTACCTCCCAGGGCCTGGAGCCTCAGCCTCATAAATTCCATGTAAATCTGCCCCTGAGCACAAGCAAACTAGTGATTGACTTGGATTTAAGTTCCAGAGAACAGAAGAAGCCGACCAGTCTGTGGAGCAGGCCCTGGGGAAGGTCCTCATGCCCTGCTGGCCAGTGAAACACAGAGGACCGTTACTCATGCTACCAGCACAGGAACATCTCCAACGTATCTGTGCTTTTATGTTGTGGCTCTATCCCTCACATGAATACCAGCTGAGTCCCCGGGGAAGCTAGTGGCTCATCTCATGTGCAGGAGCTATGCCTTTGGTGAGAAAACTGGAGAGCTCAGCTGGCCCAGCAGACCTGCCACATGAATTCAAATGAGCATTTCTAGTTATCAGTAGATCTGGCTGGTTCAAGCATGGTCTGATCCAGGTTCTCCAACCAAGCATCAGGCTCTGCAAAGTCTCATTTGTGCTTTGTAAACTTGGCTCCAAATTTCTAAGAGGATGATTTTTGACACCCCCCCCCACACCCACCAGGGCTGAAACTCTAGAGTTTCCATGTGTATGCCCCCTGATACAGAGCAGAGGTGGGGTAGGATGTAGAGGATTACAGTTTAAGACACTTACCACCCATAAGTCACCATTTAAAACTACAGTATTATAGACTGCTCCAGAAAGAACCTCAGAGGTCATTCAGTAGAGTGCATTGCAAATGTTTGGTAGTCTTTTCTCCAAAAGTACTCTTATCTACAAGGCCAAATGCACGGAGCCTAGGATTCTCTCCATACCATTCATATTCCATGTTCTTCCAAGGTACACTGAATCTGGCACTAAGTCTCTACTCATCATAATAGCCAAGGAGTCCAGGATCAATAATAGCCAGTCATTGGAGACCCTCTCTTCCATCCCATCCCTTGGGTCAATGGGTAGAAGACACTTCCCTTTGTTCCCTCATCTACCATTGCTCCTTGAAAAGAGAATATCACTCTCCCCAACCCTCTTCTATCTCCAAGATCCTTCTTGACTTATTCACCAAGACATTCTTGAGCACAGAGACCCACCCAAGGCTATTCTTGAGGACACAGAACTGGCATCTGAAGACACAGCAGCCAACCACCCACAACTAGCATTATGTCAACAGGCAAGACACAGTCCTCCACCCCTCACCGGCCCTTGCCAGCCCCTCTCTCCCAAGAAGAACCACTCTGAGCCCCATACTCTCTTTCCTTTCCTCTCCTCTTCAAACAAAACTTAGGTTGGGGAGAGTAGTTCTCCCTGTGAATGACTTTTTTGTCCTGAATCTCAAAAGCAGACCCCTAGGGCAAGGAGGCCAGAATTCAAGGTGATGGGAGAAAATAAAACTCATCTCCTTCTTTGTAACCTCTCATGACAGCCAGAACAAAGCATTAATTAATTGATTAGTTAATACATCAACGATTATCCTACCACCTAAATGAAATAAATAAAAGCAGAGCTTTTCTGGCATAGAAGGCCAGTGCCCTATGTGCCCATTACCCATCCTTCTGATCCCTGAGGGTCAGAGGTTTGACAACTGAGTGCTACACAGCCCCACCCCCAGTCACACACTTTGTTTTACAGATGAGGTCGCTGGAGTGGTTTGCTCACAGTCTGCCAGCTAGTGAGACCCCACAGCCGGCAAGAGGCCGCTTTCAGCGTGGAGAGGATCTGTCAGCTGACACCAGCTCCCATTTGCCAGCAGAAGCTCCTTCCTCCTCAGCAAGTCCCTGACCCCTCCCCAGCAGCTCTCGAAGGAGTGAAGTGTAAGAAGCAGCAGGACTCAGAAGCTGTTCCTCAGCAGGTACCACAGAGCACAGGCTCCTTTACCCTAAAAATGACTGTTTGGGGTTTTTTCTGGGGTGGGGGGGGATGGGAGGTTTGTCTATCTACTCATAGTCTGAGTCTTTCAATTCTGAGCCTGCTGAATAATTGGAGAAGATAAGAACCTGAAAAGGATATACTCTGAGGTCCAGCTCACCTGGGAGAGAACAGGTTGAAGCATGTAGGAGACACTCCAGGAATCTGCCAAGCAGAACCCCTCTTCCAGAAGCTGTCAGAAATGCCACCAGGAACTGAAAGACATTTGCTTCATATGAAACATTGTTCCTGGGGGAGGGGAAGGAAACCATGTTAAGAGACCAATACAACCAAATGTTGGCAGGAGCCATATTGTCTGAAAATCACTAGTGGGATGCCTGGAGTTCTTTATACAAGTTCCAGAAAGTCAGAAGCCATCTGGTTAACAGGTAAGAATTTAAAAGGAAATAAATATTTGGTTTTTTAGAAAAAGCATGAGGAAGTTTTGTGTGGTAAGAGAGTATCAGTCAGGACAGTCTATGATATGCCACAGTAACAGATAAATCCTGAAATTTTGATAAGATTAATCTTAATCCTGGGGCGTCTGGGTGGCTCTGTTAAACATCCAACTTCGGCTGAAGTCATGGGCTCACAGTTTGTGAGTTCGAGTCCTGCACGGGCTCTGTGCTGACAGCTCAGAGCCTGGAACCTACTTCAGATTCTATGTCTCCCTCTGTCTCTGCCCCTACCCTGCTTGCACTCTCTGTCTCTGTCTCTCTCTCTCTCTCAAAAATAAAATACACATTAAAAGAAAAAAAAAATTTTAAGATTAATCTTAATCCTAAAGGTTTTATGGAACAAAGATTTATTTTTTTATTCACAGAAGGGCTTCATACATTAGGAGGTTTTTCTCCATCTTCAACTCTGTCCTATGGACACATGGCCTTCAACATAAGTGAAAAGAGAGGTGAAAAAAGGCACATGCATTTGAACCACCTCCAGGTGGAAATGGCTCCCATTACTTCCACTCTCAATCCATTGGAAAGAACCAGGCACATGGCAATGTAATTACAAGAGAAGCCAACATATGTGAGAGCACGTGGATGGTCGATGATCAATAACTATCTCGGCCACATTAAACTCCCAGCTCCCTGCCCAAATGTCTGACCTTTCTCATAAAGTATTGAGCTCCCTATCCCCAAACATTCCGTTCATTTTCCTTTTGGCCAGAGCTGTTGTCAAACATGAACTGAAACACATGTCCTGACAGATTTATGTCAGCCTGGGTTTCACAGAAGCCCAGGCCAAAGAGCTGTAATGTGACTTCTGCTTTCTTAAGTTCGTTCTGTGATGGCAACAGCATATCCCAAAAGCCTAAGAAATTGTGGTTCATGATAATTTATCCACCTAATAAATGTTTATGGGATGCTCACTGTGTGCCAGGCATTGTGCTCCATGCTGAAGATACAACAATGACTCAGTCTCTCTCAGAGAGCTTAGAGTCTAGTGAGGAATCATCAAATTACTTCACAAATACTTAACTACAAGCAAAAGTGAGTGGTACGCAGGAAGAGAATAGGGAGCCATGGTAGAATATAAGAGGACCCAATCTCACCGGGGTGGGGCAATGACAATTTCTCTGAAGAAGTGATGTTTAAGCTGAGCTAAGAAGGAGGAGTAGGGGAAAGTAGGCAAAGGGGTATGAGATGAAGGGAAAAGCGCTCCAAGAAGAAGGGACAGCATGTGCAAAGGCCCTGGGGAGGGAGGGAACATGGAGTGTTTGAGGAGCTTCGAGGTGGCTATTTTTAAATGAGATTTTTGTTAAATTTGCTTAAGTATAAAGTGGTTAGAGTTTGGCATTGGCTCTTTATTCAAGCCTGGCAAGGAGGGGAAGTCTGTGGGTCCTTCTTGGTATTGACACTAGATGGCTCATCTTCTGCTCACCCCTCCTAACTCCCACATGGCCTTCTTACTAAAATTTAAGTCCCAAACAAGCCCTCGGCAGGGCTTCCAAAGAAAATATGCAGGAAAAAGACACAAAGTACTGGGAAAAGAAGACTGAACAGTTAAGAAAGGCCTCCTTCACCCTGCCAACTGCCTCAGATGCCTCAAATCCCATAAACATCTCTTCAGGGGAAAAAATAGTTAAAAGAAAGAAATCAGGGTGAGCGGTTTATCAGGAGAAGCCAAATAGAAGGGCTATTCCAATGGCCCAGAAGACAGGAGGGACTGGGCTGGCTGAAGAGGATGCTGAATTTGGGAGTACCACCCCCAGCCTGCCACTGGGGGCACCTCAGTCTCTGAGTGGTTCAAAGGCCCTGGGTCTCTCTGCCCCCTTCCAGATTTCAAGGCCCACCAGGCTCTGGCAAACCATCCCCTGCCCAGATTTCCAGCTTCCTCCCACCCAGCTGCCCCCCGCTTTCCGAGCTGCAGCCATCCCAGACTTTGCCCAGTTCCTCACAGCCTCTTAAAGGCTCTTCCTTGGCCCAGATGATCCCACCTTCTCCTCTTCCTCCTCCTTCCTCCCAGCTCAGCCTTCTTCTCTCAGGAGACCTTCCCTGACAGCCAGACAGGGAAGCATCCCCCACTCTACGATACCTACCCACCTGTTCTTCACCCCACCATAATACAATAAGGACCCTTTATTTTTGTTAATAAAACTTTTTTAACGTTTACTCATTTTTGAGAGACAGAGAGAGACAGCGTGAGTGGCCGAGGGGCAGAGAGAAAGGGAGACACAGAATCGGAAACAGGCTCCAGGCTCTGAGCTGCCAGCACAGAGCTGGACTCGGGGCTCGAACTCACAGACAGTGAGATCATGACCTGAGCCGAAGTCGGACACTTAACCGACTGAGCCACCCAGGCGCCCAGGACTTAGGTATTTCAAAGCCAGGAGTGTGTGTCTGATGTGTTCACAGCTACCTGCCTAGAACAGATATTTGCTGAATGAATGAAAGAATTGACCTTCTGAGCCAGAAAGGGCAATTTAGATGCCTTCATTTTACAGGTGGAGAAACAGAGCTCCAGAGAAACCAAAGACCAGCCCTCAGTTTCACAGCTCAAACAGCGGGCTGGATTCCCAGTGCCAATGAGCAAAGTCGTCTATAAAAAACACTCCGCCTGTCCCCTTTTTATAGAGGAAAACACAGGCAGGTATTGATCCTTTCCAGAAGCAGCTGCCTGAGGTGTATTTATGTATAGATGAATGTATTTGTTTGTTTATTCCCTACCCTGCTCTAAAAAGAACCGGAGGCAGTTTGCCCACTGCAGCTCCTGTCAGTGCTGTATTTTCCAAACTCAAGAACAAAACATGAAGGAGAAACAACCTGTTCAGAAGGAGGGGCAATAACACATCACGCAGAACCAGTTTCCTCAGCCAGCGCAGAAAAGCTCCAACAGAGAGGGCTGTCTCTGTAATCAAATTACCAAAATTAGTGACTGAGAGGAACAGAGCAGATGTGGAAGATTTCAATTTTGCTGAAGGATTTGGCACAATGTCTCAAGGAACTGAATTTGCAGAATTCTTGCGTAAGAACAGTGTCACATGTAATAAAAATCTGGCTGCAGGACCACAGTGGTGACACCCACCAAGTGATGTGGTCATTGACACAGATCTTATCCTCCATCTGATCCACGGGGGACAGCAGATGGCACCAGGGAAGCTGCAGCCACAATGACACCGAGACACCGTCTATTTCTATATAACGGCTAATTTTATAGAGCCCTTTCACCCACACTATCTCTTAGCTGATCCTCATCGTCAGAAGTACAGGCTCAGAAAAGTTCGATGACCTCCCAAGTTCATGGGGCATTTCAGCAGCTGAAGCCCAGCACTAAGGTCCAGTGATTCCCACCCACCTGTGGTTGTATAAAAATCAAGGGAGTGGCTCATCCTGGGAAGGACATTTAACTTTCAGGACACACGGGCACCATATTTTTTAATGCCCACATGGCACTGTTACCCTGATAGGTCAGTCAGTCCCCCTACTGAGTGACCATTTCTTACAAGGATCAGAGTAGACTCAAGTTAATGGGGAAAGAGGGTACAGGGACCCATCTCTGAATCTAAGCACAGAGGTTCCCCTAAAGAGCCCAAGGATTTTCATGAGCAATGTTGTTCCCATCAGTCCCAGGGACCAGGTGAATAGGTACAGTCATATGTCAAACAGAACTCCTGATGTTCGTCCCCAAACCTGGCTCCCACCCTTTGCTCTTCACCATGACGGATGCCACCCCCCAATTTTACAAACCAGAAACCTTGAGTCATCCTTGATGCCTCCCTTTCCCTCACCCAGTCTATTACCAGGTCTATCTGACCCCCTCCCTCCCCCCCACCCCCACACACACTGCCTGGTATTCTCCAGACCCACCTCTTTGTCCCACCCCCACTCCTTCCGTCACAGTCCAAGAGATCATCAAGCTTTACTTTAAAAGATTCCAATAGCAGGGCACCTGGGTGACTCAGTTAGTTAAGTGTCCAACTTCGGCTCAGGTCAAGATTGCATGGTTTGTGGTTTTGAGCCCCATGTCAGGCTCTTTGCTGACAGTTCAGAGCCTGGAGCCAGCTTTGGATTCTGTGTCTCCCCCTCTCTCTGCCCCTCCCCTGCTCATGCTCTCTCTCTCTCTCAAAAAAAAAAAATAAACATTTAAAAAATTAATTTAAAACATTCCAATAGCTGCCTACTGCTATCCTTATTCTCCCTCTTGCTCCTCCCCATCTGTCCCCACCCTGCAGCCAGAGTGAGCACTTGAAAATGGTCTCACCTGCTTAAATGCTTCCTTACCTCCCATTGCACACAAGGCAGGGTATGGTCTGGCCTGCCTGCCTTCCTTCCTGGCCTCTCCATGGCTACCTCACCCCTTCACTCTCCAACCTAGAAACACTGGCCTTCTCTCTGCTCCTGGTCGGGGTCACATCCTCCCACCTCAAGGTCTCCTTGAGGGAGACCTCTCCTTGAGGAGGGTCCTGTTCCCACCATTCCCTGTCCCCACCTACCACCACCAACTAAATTTCTAGTTACCTTCAAAGCATAGTTTGAATGCCACGTTCCAAGGAAGCCAGCCTTCCTTAGCTCTCAGGGCTGATCAGGTCCTCCTGACAGATACTGTCATAGGTCCATGTGTTGAGCTTTCTACAGCAGCTGTCATTGTCTAAATCAAGTAATACTCCATGACAATGGCCCATATTCATTCATTCACTACTTTATTCCTAGGAACAGGAACATAACGTGGCCCATGATCAGAACTCAATAGATGTTTATTGGGGGGAAAAAAAAAACCTTAAGACAGCATGTACACAGAAGAAGATGGGGAAACTGAGTCTCCTTAACAAAGGACATGAAATCTGCTGGGGTTAGGCAGACCATGGGCATCATCCCACCTCTGGAGACCGATCTGAAGGAAAATGCCCTCCTGAAATTAAGTAAAATTTTTCTATTCAACAGGATTGAAGGTTTGGAGAAGGAAACTCCAAAACACATACAATACCAGACTTGGCGGTGAGAAGGACTAACAAGGAAAAACCCAGATCCTCATCTCTTCTCAACTGTCCACCCATCGAGGCTGGGTAGACCATGGAAGAGTCAGAAACTGGGGCATTCAGGAAAGTAAAACAGCAGCTTTGGGCCAAGAGTGACATGAAAGAGGGGGCAAGTTGTCTGGAGGGGCCGGGACCCACCCTGAGTATGGACTTGGTGAGCTCCCTGAAGTATCCTCTGCTCAGCAAACATCTACTAAGGGTCTACCATTCTCCTGGCTGAATCTCTGGAGTAAAAGCACAGCCTTTGACCTCATGGAGCTCAGAGTCCAGAGAGGAAACAGGTGAGTTCACACTTCACTGCAATTTAGGAGGAAGTGCTAAAATAAAATACAAGTCAAGGAAGGGGCTGTTCGGAGACAGCACCACGGAGAGCTGCATCTGACCAGGCACAGAGAGTGCATCCCATTCTCAGAACGCTCCCACCACAGCCCAGGGCGCTTCTGTTGTCCTGCCAGGACGCACACAAACGAAATATCCAGAAGAGCAGTGACTGTCCACAAGGTGGCCCTTGAAGCAGCCAAACCAAGACCAGAAGATTGTGGTGCCTCCTGTTCACATCCAGAGAGGTGAAGGAGCCGTGAAAATGCCACCCGGAGGAAGGAACCTGAGGACAGAAGTCGGAGGACGGTTAACACAGCTAGACCAAACATTGCCAGCCCACAGGCTACACTGGGTTGGATGACGTCCCCCAAAATTCATGTCCCCCAGCCCCCTCAGAATGTGACCTTATTTGGAAATAGGGTCTTTGCAAATGTAATCCAGTTCAGACGTGATCATACTTATTAAGCTGGGCCCTAATCCAGTGACTAGAGCCCTTATAAAGAAACACATGGATGGGGCGCCTGGGTGGCTCAGTCGGTTAAGTGTCCGACTTTGGCTCAGGTCATGATCTTGCGGTCCGTGAGTTTGAGCCCCGCGTCGGGCTCTGTGCTGACAGCTCAGAGCCTGGAGCCTGTTTCAGATTCTGTGTCTCCCTCTCTCTCTGACCCTCCCCCGTTCATGCTCTGTCTCTGTCTCAAAAATAAATAAACGTTAAAAAAAATTAAAAAATAAAGAAACACATGGACCCACGGAGAGAAGGCCACGTGACAACAGAGGCAGAGGTGGGAGTAACGCATCTATAAGTCAAGGAGTGCCAAGGACTGCCAGCAACCACTGGAAGCAAGGAAGAGGCGAGGAAGATTCTCCTAGAGCCTTCTGAGGGAACGTGGCTCTGCCCGCACCTTGAGTTCACACTTCTGGCCTCCAGAACTACAAAAGGATGCATTTCTGTAGTTAGTTTGTGGTAATTTGTTACGGCAGCCCTGAAAAATTAATAGATGTGCCTAGAAGACCTAATACATAAAGCAATGGAGTGAGGAGGGCTGTTGTCAGGAGGGAGCCCCAAAGCGGACCCAACTGCAGAGCACAGCCTACAAAAGGGGCAGCCAATTGTTGCCCAGCTGCAGCCAATTGTTGCCAGGAGGCGGTGATGTGGCCAAATATGCCGATTTTTCTAGATAAGGGAAAAATCCCTACTTTTATATGAAACCTCGGATTTTCAAATGTCAAGCCAAGTGGGTTTGTTTGCTTTGTTCTTGTTTTTTGCTTTTTTTGAATCAGTATGGGCCAGATAAGACCAGACCAACCTCCCCCATTTTGCAGGTGAGAAACTGAGACCCAAGCGACAAGGTGATTTATGTCTACAACTCAAGTGAGTGCCAAGGCTGAAACCCACACTGCCCTCTGCCAGGCTGCCCTCCTGCCACCCACCATACCACACCGCCTTCCCTCCCGGGAGTAGCAGGTGACAGAACACTCACCCCACTCAGGAGTCACAGCTCTCCTCAAAGAGGGGACTCCCGGGCTGGAGGGAACAGGCACAGACCAAAAAATGCTTTCATCCTCCCGGCTGCCATGGGGGCCAACGGTCCCTGCCAGGCGAGGTTCCCAGGAAGGAGCTGCACAGGCTCACGCAGAGAAGTGTCAGCCACAGAGAGGGAAAGGGATGGGTAAGGACCTGCGGAGGCATGGGATGTGGGGACAGGAAGGGTAAGCTACGAGTGTGACGTCTCAGGAGGGAATACAAAGAGCCTCACGTGGCAACATCAGTGAGTCTTCAGCAGCGGGCATTTCCCACCAGGTTAAGGAGCAGGCCAGCCAGGCGGGGAGAGTCTGCAGTGAGCACAAAGGTATCCAAGCAAAGCAGTTATTGCTGGAGAAAAGGAGTGCCAGCAAAACAATGCCAATAAGATGCCAGGGCAGACAGGCCTAGAAGCACATCAGAAACGTGGCACTGACTCGCCCCAGAACGCCATGCCTGTTTGGACAGATTTTTGCTTTCTGATACATGTTCCAAAAGCTCTGAGAAATGAGGAGAGAGGCCTATTCGGTTCTGTTTGGACAGTGCCTGGTGTGGTACCAAATGTCAGCAGCCCCTGCAAGCTGCTCCCTTGTGCCAGCGAAGATAACAGTGCCAAGGCCACAGCTACACGCTCAGAGACGGCACACCATCACGTCCGAGCAGCGCCTGCTCTCATGTGACGGGGAGGTCTCTCGCGAGAACAGAAGAGTAATAAACACAGTGCTTTGTTTCATGGTTTTTGTTTTGGGGGCGAGGGGGTGGGTGGGTGGGTGCTGTTTTTGTGTTTTGGTTTTGGGGTTTTTTCGTGGGGGGAGAGGGGTCCTTTGACAAGATACAAGGGAACCTTTGCTAAAAGTTGTTCATGATGACCAGAAGTGAAATTCACAGCACTGCTTGGATCCAGCGAGCCCATTATGCCACGTTGCTCAACGGCCCCTGCCCCTCCTCCCTCACAGGTCTTCGGCAGTGGTCTTCCGCCAGGCTCGAGGCAGATGTGGGCAGGGGGAGGTCTGTGACTCCCACCAGGAACTCTGGCTGGTAGAGATGTCTTCATGCCAGGGCGGCTTGGTGAGACCCCCTAACACGCACACATATGCACGTATGCACACACACACTGCCCACACAGCAGCATTAAAGACAAAAAGCACAGTCGATCCGAAAGGACAGGGACTCCTGTGTTAACACATAAGCAATATTCAGAGGCATGCCTCTCTGCTGAGCCCTAATCCGCCTGGCATCTGTGCCCCGCTATTTGCATAAGTAAATGGCAGCTCATTAAGAACACATTAGTAGCTCTGTAACCATGTAAGGAAACCAACCTAGTGAACCTTAAGCCTCTGGAGGTTTCTCTGATTCAGCTCTGCAGCCTTGGAGGCATGAAACAGAGTCTGTCATCTGCCGTCTATCTGTCCAGCAAGAAAAGAAAGAATAAACCTTTATGGTAACACAGAAGAGACTTAATAAATATTTGCTGAGGAGTGAGTGATGGTAGGCCAGGCTTGCAAAGGGCAAATCTTACTAAAAATAGAGAAATGTTTGGACCACATTGTTTTGAGGAGGCATTCTCCCATGTGTAGCCATCCACTGAAGGCTCGAGGGCAGTGGTTGCAAATCAAAAGTCCTGATTCAAATCACCGGTTAGCTTTTCTGACATCTTGCCATGTGATGACCAGTTCAGGAAGTCACAGACGGGGCCCAGGAATCTGAAGTTTTAAAGCGCCTCCACGAATTTGCTCCCCTGTTTAAAAACCACTGCCCTTAAGCCTTCCTCATGTTCAGAAATGCAAAATGGGTACCACCCAGGACATTATTAGAAATACAGAGTCTCAGGGGCACCTGGGTGGCTCAGTCAGTCAGGTGTGGGACTCTTGATCTCGGCTCAGGTCATGATCTCCAGGTTTGTGGGGTTCGAGCCCCATATTGAGCTCTGTGTTGACAGTGTGGAGCCTGCTTGGGATTCTCTCTCTCTCTCTCTCTCTCTCTCTCTCTCTCTCCCCCTCCCTGCCCTGTTTGCTCTTTCTCTCTCAAAATAAATAAACTAAAAAAAAGAAAAAGAAATACAGAGTTCAGGCCCCACAAAGACCTGCTGAGTCAGAACCTGCATTTTGACAAGCACACAGTGATTCTCTGGCACATGAAGTTTGAGGAGCATCACTCTAGAGGTGGGTGGGGGTGGGGGGACTCTGCATGACCCAGGTGGGCTCTCTGATGGCTGCATAGTTGCCTATCTGAGCACTGCCCGGGGGGCCTCAAGTCTCACCTCACCTACCTGCAGGGCACACAGGTTGTTCAACAGCCAGCCTCAGAGGTCCTTGATGCCCAGAGATTCCCAGATGTCCAAATCCCAGGACACACTGAAGCTGAGCGCAGACCTCAGCTCTCCCGGTCTGTGTACATAGGCCCAGCATGAAGGCTGCCTTCAGAAGCACGGACTGGAAGCTTGGGAAGAGCAGGGGTCCGAGCTCATTTCTCTGCTTCAGTGCGTGCCCCTGCAGTGTGGGACCCAAGGAGCCAGGAAGCCCCGGGCCAGCAAATCCCAGGCTGGCAGGGACCTCTCAGGAAGGGCGGGCAAGTTCAAGAGCATTCTGTACCGGTCTCCGGTGCCCTCAGGAGCAGCCAGCGGTTTGATTACCCTAGGTGGACTGCCCAGGAGTGACCAACCTATTGACTTCCGGTGCAGGCAAACAAGACAGGCCCTGCGTCTGCCAGGAAGACAATGTCCCTCCTCTTCTTCACCCCAGCTCTGACTCAGGCCCCCACGCCACGGTAAGGCCATCAGGGGTTTTCTCAAGCGCCTGCCCTCCACACCCCCGTGGTCCTGCACCCTGCACTGGAGGGTCAGAACACCAGGAGCCAGACATGAGGCAGAGGCTCCCGAAACCCAGCAAGTGCCAACTGCATGGGTATTTTTAGCCCAGATCCCTCTGGAAAGGCAGCTCATGCAATCCTACTCTGTCAGCACTCCCTTCCTCTCTTGTCCCAGGAGGAGCAGGTGTTGCCTTGGTAACCCTTGGTGTGGATCTGCTGCTCAGGGGACACCTGTAACTCACCCCCAGGTATCTGGCAGAGGGACCCAGGGCGCCCTCACCTGCAGGCTCTGGCCTCCTTCTCTGTGCAGAGTCCCCAGGGAGCGGGGCCTCAAAGACTCAGGAATGCAGGAAACCTGTGCAGTCCTCACAGTGGCCTCCGTGGGAGACCCTGGGACTTTGGGCTTTCAAAGATATTTATACACACACTTAACGCGTTAAACGTGCAAAAACCACACAGTTAAACACGCATTAGAACAACACGTAGGGCTAATTCGGCTCGGGTCTTCACATTTTCCCAGAATCCCTGCTTGCAGAAAACTGTTTCCTCAGCTTGTTCGGGGCTTAATAATTCACGTGAGGTGACTCTGCGGGGAAACAGGGGTCAGAGAAGTAGGCCCTGCTCCCCTCCTCCTCCCCTCCCTTCCTCCTCCTCCCCCCTCCTCCCTCTGCTATTTGAAGACTTTCTCCTTGAAAGGGGGTGGGGGCCGGGGCCAGTTGTTGCTTTGAGTCCCACAATTACTAGGCAGTGGCACTCACTCCTTTTATTGCTTCTTCACTTTTTCCTTAATTTTATTTTAAAGAGAGAGCATGCAAGCGGGGGAGGGGGCAGAGGGAGAGAATCTTAAGCAGGCTCCATGCTCAGTCCAGAGCCTGACGCACGGCTCAGTCCCACAACTCTGGCATCATGACCCAAGCAGAAATCAAGGATCGGGCACTTAACTGAGCCGGCCGGGCGTCCTGCTTCTTCACTTTTCATCGGGTGCCTGGTGCAGTTGAGTCCTGAGTCTCCGGTTCACTCCCCTTACGTGCTCCCACCTCTCTGCAGTAATGAACTTGGAGCGGTGTGAACGGGCTGTTAGTGGGCTTGGAGCACAGACAGGGAAGGTGTGTGGCTGCACATCCCCCAAACCCGAAACAGGCAGAAACGGACGTCACGGGAGCTGCGCGGCCGCAGGTTCGAAGGCGGATTTAGCTGTTTGACCAACTGAAGAAGGAATCATCACCGTCCCATTCAATTAGCTGCATCCTGCTTTTGAGGCTGGTTACTTGAGGGCCTGGGAAGACAAAATATATTAACAGAACAATCCACAAAATCTTCAGTAATCACACTGATTTTCTTTTATTCTCCCACAATGAAAATAGCTCTGTTGGGTTTTTTTCGTGGTTATATAAATAATAGCTGCTTATTACTAAAAAAAAATTTAAACTCTACAGGAAGGTATTGGGAGGGGGGAGAAAGTCAGGATCGCCTGCCACCCAGACATAATCACTGCCTGCTTTTGATGACCAGCTTTCACATCCCTCATGCTTCTTGCACACAGACATGTGCAATTTTAAATAAATGGAATTATATTACAGACGCTGCAGGTTTCTTTCCTTGTGTTACAGAGTGTTTGTGAGGTTACCTTGCTGTCTCTTCATCCGACGGCCCTTCCCCAGGCACCTACTCTCAACAGCCCGTTGTATCAGACAGGCTCGGACAGGAGCAAGTCCCCATGCTCATATCTGCCGCGAAGGACCTGGTCTCCTGCTCCTGAGGACCATCCCGCCACACTGCCATCGCTGAGACCAAAACTATTTCAGTCTCTGTTCAAAAACCCAGGAAAAGTGATCCTACAAAACCCTAAGTCACTTCAGTGCTAGAAATGGCCCAACAGCTTTCCATCTCTCATCAAGATCATAACAAAGGCCTGGAAATAACCCACAAGGTCCTGCACGATCCACCTCTCCCTAAGTGTCATCTCCTGCCGTTCTGCCTGTTCACCCTCTGCTCTGGCATTACTGGTCTCCTCTGCCACAGGGTCTTTGCACATATCATGTCCCCTGCCTGACCCACTCTTTCACTAGGTACTTACAAGGCTCCTTCTCATCTTCATCTTAGCATCACCTTCTCAGTAAGGACTTTATTTGCCACTCCATTTAAAATTGCACAGGGGCGCCTGGGTGGCGCAGTCGGTTAAACGTCCGACTTCAGCCAGGTCACGATCTCGCGGTCCGGGAGTTCGAGCCCTGCGTCAGGCTCTGGGCTGATGGCTCAGAGCCTGGAGCCTGTTTCCGATTCTGTGTCTCCCTCTCTCTCTGCCCCTCCCCCGTTCATGCTCTGTCTCTCTCTGTCCCAAAAATAAATAAACGTTGAAAAAAAATTTTTTAAATTGTACAATCTTCCCCCAACATTCCTTCTCCAGACACCTTTCTCCAGCCAACATGCCATACATAGATTTTACTCATTTATGATCTGCGTCGCCCCACCAGGAGGCAGACTCGGTGACAACAGGGTTATAATCTGATTCTGTTTGTGCACTGCTGTACCTTCAGCACCCAGAAAGCACTGCCACAGGTACGTGCTCAGTATTTGTTAAATGCGTGACTCACGGGATCTCCAGGGTGAAGCAGGGGGCCTAGATAATCAACGAGTGCTTGTTCAGTGACTGCAAGTTCCTCCTACAGCTACACTTGCAAGCTCAAATGGTTCCATGAGCCTTGCTGTTCACAAGAGTAGGCAAATGACTTTTTATTCCTAGGGTACGCCCTCTGCTCCACAGACTCCAGAAGCCACAGGTCACTCCTCTCCGGCTGAGTTAATAGCTCAGATGATCCAAGATGGGCTCCACATGGGGAACCTGGGGTACCCCTGCCTCTGAGTCCTTCAAAGTGTCTCCAGTGGGCTTCTCCATCAGTATCCCTTCATCGAGCCCCTTCCTCCCATGCCTTCACATAGATGTGGCTTCTGTGTCTTTCGGTGAAAGCCAGCCAGTCTTCCAGCTCAACTTTGTGTAGGACCCACCAGCCAGCAGCAAGCCAATGGTCATCCTGAACTCTTGACCAACACTGCAGCTCCCTACATCCCACCCCGTCCGTGACTGCAGAGAGGAATCCAGAAACATCAGCCTCCTTCCTAGGGCACAGAGGAGGTCACTGCAACAGATAACTTGAACCTGTTCGTGGTTGGTTTGTCTTATGTTATGGTTTGTGTCTTTGTTTGACCGCTAATTATTATGTAATATGGACTATCTTTTAATTTTGTAATGCTTTATTTTTTGAGAGAGAATGGACACAGGGGAGGGGCAGAGAGAGAAGGGGACAGAGGATCAGAAGCAGGCTCCTCACTGACAGGCTGACAGCAGCGAGCCCAACATGGGGCTCGAACTCACGAACCATGAGATCATGACCTGAGCCAAAGTCAGAGGCTCAACCGACTGAACCACCCAGGTGGCCCATGGACTATCTTTTAAAATCTTATTACCTGGATAATAGAGGCAAAGCAACAAATGTATGAAAGTTCAACCTCTTTTGAATTGTAATCTGTTCTACAATTAACTTGAGGGAAGTGGTGGGATTGGGGGTATGGATGGGGAGACAGTGGATCAGGGACTCCTTTGTCCCTGGTTTGAGAGCTTCTGACATCTGGCCAGAGAGTCTGTCTCTGGAAAGAACACACATACAAAGAGACACACATAGAGACACACACATACACACACACGCACAACATTCACAACCCAGATGGCAGGAGCCTGAGTGCCAAGCTCTCTCTGGCAAAGGCTGCCTGCCTCCACTCTCCCACCATACCCAGGATCAGAAGTACAGAAGACTAAAAATTTCTAAATGCTGCCCCTGGCCTTGCTGTTGGAACACTCTCTCAAAACGAATACGTATTTCAGCTACCACCAGAGCCAGTCCAACTTCCCTCCCTGATGCTCTCCACTGCCTCCTTGGAGAAGGAAGGGCCAGCCCCCTCCCAAAGCCTTCTACCTTCTTCTTCCAGGAAAAAGCTACTCAGACTTGTCAACAGGGAGATCAGGAAGGGAAGGAGACTAGGCCACTCCATCGTGCCCAAATCCCTGCCAGCCGACAGGCAGATGGCTCCCTCTATCACAGGAAGGGGGTGGGTGGCCAAGGTGGATGTGGGTCCCTTAGTCAGTTCAACATTTGGAGGAGTATCTTCTCCCAGGGTGCAGCAGGATTAAATTTTTAAAGACTAAAATATAACTGATTTACAATAAATGTGAAGGTGGGAGCACTCATGAAATGTGTAGTTCTACCAGTTGTAGGATTTCTTCAATGTAATTATGTCTCTTTCAACTACATAGAGTAATATGAACTCCAGGCTAGACATCACACATAAAACAGCTCATTTAATATAAGCAGCCTGCAAGGTAAATATTATGATGCCATTTTATACTGATGAGATAAGTCATGTTCATTGAGGCTAGAGGCTCACAGTGGATAGGAGGTATTCTTGTAACTATTTACACTGCATTAATCTCAGATGGATGGATGGATGGATGGATGGATGGATGGATGGATGGAAGGAAGGATGGAAGGATGGAAGGAAGGAAGGAAGGAAGGAAGGAAGGAAGGAAGGGAGGGCAGATGAATGGATGGATGGGCAGATTAGTAACAGAAGAAAAGGCAACTAGACCACATTACTTCCCAATATACTAATAGTATGCTACTTAAAGGAATGAATTCGATTGATTAGTAATTAGCATGTCCACAGCTGAGAAAAAGGGAAGCAGGAAGTAGAGGAACTACTGTTATTAGAACCTGTGCTCTGGAGCCAGACTGCCAGGTTCAAACCTCAAACCTCAGATCCACCATCGGGTAGCTGGATACACTTGGGCTAATTATTTTTCTCTGCACCTCAGTGTCCTCATCTGTAAAATGGGGATGTTATAACTTATGTTATTGTGAGAATGGCATGAGTAATGTAAAATAGTATGTAGAGTATTTGGAACTTTGTCTAGGACCCAGAGGGTGCTCCATGAGTGTTGCTGTTGTTATCCACATTTCGCAGGAAGAAACGGAAGCAAGCCGAGGGAGGTAGATGATGCTTATTTTGCAATTACTCCAATAATACCACTTTCTATATTGATTGTTGGTGACCCTTTTATCCAGTCATGGTGCTACAAGAACATTTCGAGTCAATTCTAGCCAAACAATCCTCAGTTGCAGTGAGGACCTATATATATTTTTTAATATTTATGTATTTATTTACTTATATTTATTTATTTTTTATTTTTTTAACGTTTTATTTATTTTTGAGACAGAGAGAGACAGAGCATGAACAGGGGAGGGGCAGAGAGAGAGGGAGACACAGAATCAGAAGCAGGCTCCAGGCTCTGAGCTGTCAGCACAGAGCCTGACGCAGGGCTCGAACTCACGGACTGAGATCATGACCTGAGCCGAAGTCGGATGCTTAACCGACTGAGCCACCCAGGCGCCCCTACTTATATTTATTTAGAGAGAGAGAGAGAAAGAGAGAGAGCAGGAGAGAGACAGAGAGAGAGGGAGACAGAGAATCCCAAGCAGGCTCCACACTATCAGCAAAAAGCCCTACAAAGGGCTCGAACTCACAAACCGTGAGATCACGACCTGAGCTGAAGTCGGAGGCTCAACTAACTGAGCCGCCTAGGCGCCCCTGCAGTGAAGTGAACACTGACACTGAGTGGGATATATAAAGACTACAAGCAGGTCAGCATAAGCTCAGGTTAGGTTTTGCCACTAAATCAGTTTTGCAAATAGAAAAGCTTTGGGCTTTCAGAGCTTTTTGGACACCAGAAAGGCAGACAAGGAATGGTGGACCTGGAATGAATGATGAGCTATGTTTCCCCCTTGTCCAGGCTGCTATGAACAGTTTGTACCCGGGAGCCTGGGGGGTTCAGTTAGTTCAGTGTCCGACTTCAGCTCAGGACATGATCTCGCAGTTTGTGGGTTCAAGCCCCATGTTAGGCTCTGTGCTGACAGCTCAGAGCCTGAAGCTTGCTTTGGATTCTGTGTCTCCCTCTGTCTCTCTCTGCCCCTCCCCAACTCTCTCTCTCTCTCTCAAAAATAAATAAATGTTAAAAAAAAATTTTTTTTAAAGAGTTTGTATCTCATCAACGTTTGCTGAGCACTCACTGTTCTAAGCTGTTTACGTGAATGGTCTCATTTGGTTCTCAGAACAACTATAAAGGATAAGCAACCAGCCCAAGGTCAAGCACCATTTGTGATTAGCTAACAAAGTTTCCCAGCCAGTGAGGCATTTTCAATCCAGTTGATCCTTGAACAACACAAAGGGTTCAGGCATCAACCCCCATGCAGTTGAAATCCACATATAACTTCTGACTCCCCCCAAACTTAACTACTAATAACCTACTGTTGACTGGAAACTTCACCAGTAACATACACAGTCAATTAACATATTTTATACCTTAATATGTGATATATATGTGTTTTTACAATACAGTAAGGTAGAGAAAGGAAAATGTTGTTGGAGTGTATGTGAAGTGTCTGGCACATAGTGAGTGCTGTGTGTTTGTTAAACAGATAGGGAAGTCACCCCCCTCCACTACTCCCTTCCCTCCCCGCCTCCCCCAACCCCACCTCCAGGTCGCTCCTCCAGTAGGCAAAGACGTTTTCTCCTCTGTTCAAATGCAATTTTCCAGCCCATTCTATTCCAGAGAGGGGAGAAACCCCGGGGAGGGGGGGGGGGGGGAAGAGAGTTGAGCCTCTTCCTTCTCACCCCTCCCTACCCTACCCTGCCCCACCTCCCAATATCCCAAGCCACCCACTTCTCTCTCTTTAAGCGAACCCGAGCCTTGTTCTGCCCCGCCAGGCCCCCACAGACCGGGAGCCGCCCCCCCCCCCCTCCAGGTTCCGAAAAATGCTCCCTTCGCTTCACCTCCCCTCCCCAGCGCCCCCAGGAGCCCCACTGCCTGCTGGGGGCCTGGGCAGGCAGTAGGCCGGACATGCGCCTGGAGCTTTGAGCTGTGACCCGAGCCCACACACCGCGGCCAGCTGCGCCACCCAGTGGCGAATTGCAGAATCGACGGCAGAGCAGGTCTGCAGAGCCTGGAGGTCCAGAGGAGGCCTCGGCAGGGGCAAAGGGAAAGAATGCAAAAGAAAGGGAAACAGGGTGGGTGGAAAGAATAGCACCAAAAAGCCTAGTGGTAGGCTCTAGATCACTGGGAGTAATTAATTCGGCCGGGAAAGCAGTGATCCCTTGGCAGGGCTGTCTGCAGGGGCGCTTTCACATCCCCCCACCCTACCTCAGGCTTCTCCTCCCACCAGAGAATACTTGGCTGAAAACTGAGGCTCCCTGACATCCCTGCCTCCCCTGGGCCCTGGGCTGCTGAGGAGACCAAGACAGAGGGCTGTCGTGGCGCTGAGGCCAGGAGCAGCTTCCCTCCAGATCAGTGGTGCTTGGAGAGTCCAGATTCCTATCCCAGCTCCTCCCACCTCCATTCCACCAGCCTGTGCCTGCATTTCCACACCTGAGAAAAAGGATGATCAAAATAAACACCTCCTAACTCCCCCCACGTGGCGTGTGTGACACTCAAAGGACAGAATGCCGAGGAATGCATTTGGAAGGACAAAACCATCATCATTCAAAGTGTCTGATCCATAGGACTTTAGTAAGTAACCATGTGACGACAGGCCTTTACAAATACACTTGCTTAAGGTTCCTCAAGTCCTGACAATTAAAAACTCCTCAGATGAGACATTTCTTTTTGGAGGGGAAAGAAAGGAACACAGAGCTGAGATCCAAAATTGCAAGGTTCCATATGGGAAATTTAAATGATCAAGAATGTCTTGATGATTTAACTATATAGAAGGGAGCTCGCTCTTTAGGAAACCAGTGGAATAGGCATTATGATCCCCTAAAACATTTGGAAGATGAAGGAGGAGCCAAAAGAGTTGTCTAGGATCCTACTCAGAACCACTTCAAAGGTAGAATCGCAGAATCACGGGACCTGACCTTGGCCAGTGATGTCCCTGGCAGTGGTGGCCATCCAGATTGCAGGAACACCTTCCCTAGTCTACCTGCAGAGGCATATCCCCTGTATAAGAACAAATCTACCCGCTGGTCCCATTCGGATCTCAGAGGTGGAGTCCAGGCCTCCTGACCATTGGTTCAGTGTCACAGAAACAAAGCTGTCCCCACTTCAGAGTCCAGCACCTGGAGCCTCTAGGCAGGATAAGAGTTGACATCAGAGTCAGGGAGAGAAATCAGAAGCAGCCTGGCCCCAGACTCCACCCCAAAATGGAGCAGTGAGCCAACCACATTTATCCACAGCCTCTATACTACGGGCAGGGTAAGAAGATCTGCTTTAGGAGAGAGGATTGGGGCAGGCTGGCCAGAGGTCCAGCACCTGTCAGGGCACACATGAGTTTGGCATTTCAGTTCCTCCGGTAAAGACACCTCTTCAAAGTCCCCTTTGCTAGAGGGACCCTATGCAGGTCCTACTGGTCCCCTTCTCCCTTCCCCTCTTGTCCTCTCTCCCTAGCCAGAGAGGTCACACTCATTGTCCTCACAGCCCATGTGTTTCCACTTCCCAGGGATTTTGTCCTGATTGAGTCTGCTTCTCAGGCTTCTCTTCCCCTTAGCTCATATGCTGCCATGCAACATCTCTTTCTTCTTGATGATCTTACAGAGAATCTTCCAGAATCTTTGGATGTGAACCTTGATAGACATTGTCCCTGAAGCCTCCAAGCCCAGTGGGTCGTCAGCATTTGTTGAGTATTGCTGTGTGTGTGTGTGTGTGTGTGTGTGTGTGTGTACTTGTATGGAGGCAGGGAGAGGGCTCCCTCTGAGGTCAGTTTCCACCCTGACCAGAGGTTCCAGGTCTGGACCCTGAAGCAGGGGCAGACCCAGACCATCCCCCAGCTCATGCTGGCAGTACTCGTTTCTCATTAATTCAACAAGTCCCCATCACTTGCACCCGGTGTTCAGTGCTGTGCTGGGTATTGGGAGACTTCCTAGGCAAGACAAGATGCTCTCTCAGGACTCCCTCCCTGCACGCCTCCCCTGTCATTCTGTCCTAAGGAGAGGCAATGCTCATCTGACCAGTCATATACAAGGGCAGTGATTGGCCCATATCTGCCAGTGGGTGTGGTCACTATTCCTAAAATGTGGACTGGGGAGTGGCTGGCCTGGCCCTCCCTTCCATTCAGTTGGTACAATTCGGTGGCCCAGGCTCTCTCCCTTGTTCTTCTATATGACTGGCCAGAGCACAGAAAGAGCAGAAATTTGGAGAGAACAAGGCCCCCAGGCTCATCCCAGTTTGCCAAGTGGGGTGTGCTATCAGGTGTGACTCTTCTTTCTTCACTCCTCTTACTCTAGGTCACCATCTGAGACTTTGTGGGCAGTGCTTGCCGGGTTTTTAGGTCTGCCTGGGTCCTCTGGCCATAACACATTATTAGTCCCCTCCTACTGCCAATACCTTTAATAATAATACCCCATGCTCCGGAAGAAGCAGTTCAGCAGGTAGGTTAGAGTTAGACTGTGCTACAATTCAAGGTAAGAGCTAGAATGTCAGAAAGTTGGGAAAGGCCTCACAGAGAGAGCAGAGTTTAAGATTGGCCTTGAAAGGTATATAGGACCCCACAGACATTTGGGGACATGGGAATAGGCATTCCAGGCAGAAGGAACTTGGCTGTGGTTGGAGAAGCGTCAAGAGTCCAGTTTGGTGCTGGCTGCATGAATGTGAACAATGGAAGAAGATTCTGGAAAGTTAGGTAGATGCTACAGGCTGGAGTCCTGAAATGCTGGGACAAGACATTTCCCCCTAATTTAGTAAGGCACCTGGAGCCACTGAAAGCTACTGAGCAAAGAGGGCTGTGGTCAGGACTGAGCTCTAGAAAGAAGAATCTGGCAGAAGTGCATGGGATAGATTGGAGCCAAACCAGACAAGGGCAGGAGGACCAGTCAGGTGGCCTGTATGGTGACCCAGACAAGCAGAAGGTAAGGGCGGGGCAGTGGAACCAGAGCAGGGGCGCCAGGGGGGGAGGGCAAGCACAGAACCCAGAGGACTAGAACCCAAAAGAAGAGAGAAGACAGACTGTGGAGGGTTGCCAGAAGGGTCTCCAGGACGACAGGGGTGCCCTCCACCAAAAACAGGAGGTCAGGGAAGGTGGGGCTGGTTTGCCGAACGTAAGCTTGGCCACCTGCCCCTGGGCCTCTCTACCTCACCTCCTACAGCTGCCCCAGGACCCGCCTCCAGTCCATGCCAGCACGGCTTTCCATCAATATCCAGAGTGTCTCTCGCTTCCACTTCCAGTCTCAGCTCAAGCACTGCCTCCTCCAGGAAGCCACCCCTGAGCCCCACCTCAAGGGCTTAGCTAAATCCCCTCTTGCTTACCTCCTCCCTAACACTGGTGCTGCGTGAACTACAATTGCTGGTTCACTGCTCCGTTTCCCCATCACCCCGAAGCCTTTTGAGGACAGGTGTTTATTTAACATGGAAGCAACAATGTTTATTGGGCACTTATTATGTTCTAGTGCCTGAGAACATACTGGGGAGTGAGTGCGGCCCCTGCTCACATGGCATGCTGGGTCTAGTGGAGGAAGCAGGTGACCAGTTAAACAGACTCTCCACACCACAGTGGGTGGCATCTCTTCTTTGACTCTATCTCCCGCCCCTAGCAGGCCCTGGTCCAGAGAAGACTCTTTATAAATGATGGTTGAGTGAAGGAAGGACACGCTGATTTTGAAGTGTGGCGGGACATCCGGAAAGCAGCCAGGAACAGAGGGCTGGAGCTCAGGAGAGAGGAGAGCAGAAGGGATATTTTCAGAAATTGGCCCACTCACCTGTGAGTTATACAGGTCGTGCTAAACTTAACATGTAGAGTGTGTGGGAGTCCCAGAGCTTACAGGGAACATGAAAATGAGGGAGATTCTGCATTCCTGAGCTGGCTTAAATTAACGGGGGACACAGCCGCAAGCCCAGCTGGGCTGCTCCCTCTCTGAACACATCAGTCAAAGAGAAAACGCTTACACCATGGAATGTTCCTGCTCAAGAAAGCGCTAGAGTCCGCGGCTGAGGGAGGCTGCCTCCATGCAGTGCCCCCAGACAGCAAATCCTATCTCTGGGCTCCAGACCAACCAGTGATAATGGTTTTCCTAGCTTAATGCAAGACTTCGGGTCCATCGGAATGCCTGTGGCACTAAGCAAATCTAATGGAGACCCCAAAGTGACATCAAATATGGAAAGGGCCTGTTTTGGGCATAGTTTCTGCTGGTCCTAAAAAAGAATTATCCACATTCCCAGTCAAGAGCTCCCCTTGTGGCTCCCTCTTGGGGAAGCCAGCCCACTGAGGCCCCCTTCCCTCTGCCTCACCCACCTCTGAAATGCACTTATCAGTGCTTAAAGCCAGACTACAGCTACCCACAGTCTCCAGCTGTCTGAAAACACTTGCAGGGAAACAGAGCCTCCCCAGTCAGATGGCAGGGCTTGGCTTTGGAGAGGATTCCAGACTCTCCTCCTCTGAGCCCCCTCCCCACCACAGCCCACCTCTGTGGTGCCTATGACCTCCGGCTCACCCTCCAGCACCACATTCAGCATCTGGAATCCAGACTGAAGGCCTCGTGAAGGCAAGGGCCGTGTCGTTTTGCTCACTGTGGCATCCCCAGCATCTAGTACATCTCCTGGCGCACGGAAGGCCTTTTACCAATATTTGTGACGTGCAATCAACAAACTCTGAGCACCTCTCATATAAGCTATAAAGATGTGCCCGTTGGGTTTTCTGCCTGCTGGACCTGTCCTTCCTAGGACACTGCGCAGAAAGGACAGCCAGGGGTCCTGCTACCGAGAGCCTGCTCTGCAGGCGACCTGGAGCATCCTGGTAAGTATTGGGCTCCGAGGAGTCCGTGTCCAGCGCCTTCGGCTCCCTTGGCCTCCCTCTGCCTGAGCGTGGGTCTAGCCAACACCCTCTCTTTAAACCTGCAATGAACACATGCCGGCCCCTCCCCTCCCCAGCTGTCCTGCTCCCCTCCCCCCAGAGCCCCCTTGCCAAACATTCCTGGAAACATTCCAGAGGGCATCTTCTCAGACAAGATAAATTGCATGGCTTCCTTACCAACCTGGGACACCTAAGCCTCCCAAATTACTTCTGCCTTTGTTCTAGACAATGAGGTGGGGAAGAATTCCTCACCCTCAAGAAGGGTTAGAGCACATTCTAGAAAGACAGACAGCCGGCTCGATCGCCAGCACACCTTTCCTCCAGTCCTCCAGTCCTGGCTCCGCCACTTACGTTCTGGTGACACTGGGAAAGTTCTGCATCTTTGTTGGCCTCAGTTTCCTCACCTATAAAATGGGGATGACATTAATAGTTCCTACTTCATTGGGATGAAGACTAAACAAAATAATCCATGTAAAGCACTTGGAAAAGTGAGTATGTGATACAAGATTAACTTTTATTATAATTATTACCTTTAGGTGCTATTATTATTACTGTTAACTATTATTATAATTATTTTCTTTAGTTCAGAAAGGGCCTCATCAGAAGGTGCTTACTTCAGTACACACACACACACACACACACACACACACACACACACGCTCACACACATTGGCTCCCTCTTCCCAGTCTAGGGTGGCTAATTAAACCAGAGCCCTCTGCCAGCAGGAGGCCCCTCCCCACCTACTTATGGAAACACCTCTGCCAAATATCACGCTCTCCCCTCCTCCAACAAAAATGATTTTTTTTAAGATTTTATTTTTAAGTAATCTGCATACCCAACATGGGGCTCAAACTCACAACTCTGAGATCAAGACTCACATGCTCTTCCTACCGAGCCAGCCAGGTGACCTCAACAAAAATGGTGTCATCCCACACCCTCCTATACGCTATATAGGAATCACCATAGCCTGACTGCTGTAACATACAGTCTCCCAAGCCAAGGGCTCAATACAACACAGGCTTGTTTTTCATTCGTAATCCTATATGTCAGGGGGAGGGATATTCTGCTTCATGAAATCATTCAGAAAACCAGGCTCCTTCCTAGTGGCTCCACCATCTTCCTGGGCCTTGGGGTCCCACCCGGGTCCTCTGCACCCACCCAGAAGGTTGGAGGAAAGCACACGGAAGTTTTAGGAAGACAGACTTTAGGACCGTGCTGGACAGGGGTGTGTGTCTGTTTAGCCTCTAGGGTTGGCCAGGAGCTCAGTCCCATAACACCACCTTACTGCCCTGGAAGCTCAGGAATAGTCTTTCCAAATGCCCAAGAGGAAAATAAAATCTGTTCAATGAACACAGCCTACTGTGTGACCTACTCCTGAAGCAGAGGCTTCTCTAGAAAGGAACTTGAATGTATTTTCTGAAGGACATCCCCTCAGAAAATAGCCCCAAAACAGGGCCCCAGGTGTCCCCCTCCAAGCCTACATCAGATGATGACCCATTGCACCTCGGCAGCCGAGGAGAAAGAAGGTGGTTTGGGAATGGGACAGAGCTGGACCCACCTCTCAGCTTTGTCTCTTCCTCCGACTTCTCACGCCTTCTGCATCAGCTTCCGCTTTTGCAAAGTGCAAGTGGTGACACAGGGTGGTGACCAGTTGGAGGGAACACATGTAAAAGGAGGTCATGAAGGGAACATGGCCCCCCTCCTCCTCTTCTCCCATGCCCCAACCTCACGGCGCCGTACAGGATTGAGATCAGGATGGTCTGTGAATGTATTTAAAGAAACACAAAATCTGGAAACCCAAATCCCTCCCCGCCCCAACCAAAGCCAGCTTGATCCTTTTCATTCCTCCACCCCACCCCCAATCCCACACTTGTTGCTCCGACGCAGATGGCCTGTGGAGGCTGAGAACCAAACAGTATGGGGAATTGGTTGCTTCCTCAGCTCCTACAGATTCTGTCCCTAATTGCAAACCCATTCGGGATATATTCTCAAACAAGAGGCTTTGCACTAACCACTAGTTCCTAAGCAAACAAAAAAACAAAAATCAGGGCTCAAGCCTTGTTCCTCATTCCCCCACTGCTGGCTCCTGGCACACCTTGCTTTAAAACAATTACTTGGGAAACAAAGGGCAACACCCACTCTGTTCGCCCCTCCATCCGAGCAGGAGTCATTGTTCTCCTAGCAACAGGACCTGCCCCAGCGGCACTGTGTTTGGTGCTTGGGTTACGCCAGCCAGCAGCCGGAGGGCGTGCACCGTTGCTAGGAGAATCTGAACTTGAGTTTAAATTTGCAACCTCTCTTCCCAGGCGCACCTTTTCCTCAGCTGCAAACAGACACCCACTCAACAGCAGGACCCACAGCCCTGGGCCCCACAAGGAAATCCCCAGCTCAGATAAGACTCACGTGCCTCTTTTCTTCCCCCCTCTTTTTTTTTTTTCTTTCTCTGTTGATTTTCAAACGGATCCAACAACCACACAAATAAACACGAATTATGAAGAACTACCCATTAGACACTAACAACTGACCTATTGCCATGCACTGTTCTGGGGGACACAGCTAGGAAGAAAACAGGCAAGTCCTTGCACTTGCATCTGGAGGGGGGGGGGGTGGTAAATAGTGAGATAACACATCGGTCAGGGTTCTCCAGACAAATGGAACCAGTAGGAAATACGTATGTGTGCATGTATACGTATGGGTATAGAGAGATTTATTTCAAGGAATTGGTTCATGTGATTGTGGGGACTGGCAAGTGAAATCTGTAGGGTAGGCTAGCAGGCTGGAAACTCAGGCTGGTGCTGAGGCTGCAGTCTTGAGGCAGAATTTCTTCTTCCCCTGGGAAATTTCAGTTTTGCAGTTAAGACCTTTCAACTGATTAGGTGAGGCCCACCCAAGCTAGAACGAGCATCTCCTTCCTTAAAGTTAACGGATTGTACATGTTCCCACATGCATAAAATGCCTTCACAACAGCAGTAGGTTAGTGTTTGATTGAATAACCAGGTACAACAGCCAAGCCAAGCTGACATGGAAATTAACCATGACAGCTACATATATACCCGTGTGGGGCAGTGATAAGTGCAACGGGGAAGGACAAAGCAGGGTGATGGGGCCAGGGAGCCCCAGGCAGGGGGATGGCAGGAGACCCACTATGTGAAATACACTATGTTGCTCAATATGAACCTGAATGAAAAATAAACACACCTAGGCAATGCACTCAGAAAGCAAAAACTCCTCACCTGGTTATATATCACCTTAGTCGAGATTGTGCTGCATGGTCACCCAGACAGGTGATGCCCCTGGTAGAGCTCTCATTAGATTGCTTGACATCCAAAGCAAGCCTTACAGTCTCCTGGGCCTGTTCATTCTGCAGACATGAATGCCCATGCAACAGCCTCCTGGCGTCTACGCTTGCTCCCTTCACTATCCTGCCTGGGTTCCTCAGGGTCCCGGGGCACTCCGGACAACAGGCTCTTCCAGCCCCCCAACCCCCACTCCGGCCTCCTGCCTCTTCTCCCCTTATCTCATCACTTGCATGCCCCTCTTTCTGCAGCTCGATTCCCAATACCCTTGGCCTGATTCTGCCTCAGGGTCTTTGCCCTTTCTGCTTCCATGGGCTGAAGGGTCCCCTCTTGGCCATTTCCTCAGCTTTCCCACCGGCATCCTGCTCAGAAAGGCCAACCGCTGGCTAGAATAGCACCTCCCTGTCACTCTCTGTACCTTAGCCTGTCTGCTTTGTCTTCACAGCACTTACCTTAAATATATATTTATTTGTTAATCATCTGTCTCCTCTCACTTGAATGCAGGGGCAGGAACTCTGGGTTTCGTGTATACCTGTGGTAAAATAACATAAAATCTACCATTTAAGGTGTACAATTCCGTGACATTTCATACTTTTACAAGATTGTACAACCATCACCACCACCGAGTTTCAGAACATTCTCATCACCTCAAAAGGAAACTCCGGACCCATTAACCAGTCACTGTCCGTTCCTCCCACACACAGCCCCTGGCAATCACTAATGTGCTTTCTGTCTCCGTGGACTGTGGACATTTCATATAAACGGGACCATACCACATGTGGCTTTTTGTGTCTGACTTCTTTCACTTACCATAATGTTTTCGAGGCCCATGCGTGTTGTAGATCAAAGCACTATTCTGTTTCTTTCATGGCTGGATACTACTCCACGTATGGATATGCCGCGTTTTCTTTAGCCATTGGTCAGCTGATGGACATTTGGGTCGTTTGTAACTTCCACTATTTTAAGTGATGTTGCAATGAGTATTTGCATGCAAGTGTTTGTTTGAAGGGCACTCTGTTTTGATCACTCTGTGTCCCTGACCTGCGAACAGACCTGCACAGAGAAAGGCTCAATAATTAAAAGCTATGGACAGTTGTATCTTCAGATAAATAAAAGGCAAGGTTTGGGCATCTGATGTCCTCAAGCTTTAGGTCCCCCTCATCTGCCCTCTCTGCCACAGCCCAGGACTGACACCCCTGCATCTTCCTCTTCCCAAACCCACACTCGGGGTCTGCAGCCAAACCCCACCCAGCAGTGGGGCGGAGGTCCAGCTGGGCTCTTCCCCCGCTGCCCAACTCCCCGGAAGTAAGCATACCCTGGCCGTGGAGAGAAAGAGACCCTTCTGAATTCTCATGCAGCTCCAGGATGCCCCCAAAACAGAGCATCGCAATTAGAAGAACGTCTCTAAGAAAGATAATATCCCTGGCATTGGCTTCCTCAGGTTGCCATAACTAAGTGCCACAGCCTGGGTGGCTTAAAGCAACAGAAATTTGTTCTCTCACAGTTCCGGAGGCCGGACGTCTGAAATCAGGGTGCTGGCAGGGTCATACTCCCTCTAGGGGAGGATCTTCCCTTGCCTCTTCCTAGCTGTGAGGGGTTTCCAGCAATCCTCGGCGTCCCTCTCTTACAAGGACACCAATCATATTGCACCAAGAGTGCTCCCTACTCTAGTATGACCTTATCTGAACTAAATTACATCTGCAGTGACTTTATTTCCAAATAAGGTCACATTCTGAGGTACTGGAAAATTAGGCCTTCAATATATCTTTTGGGTGCCACAATTCAACTCATAACCTTAGAGACAGTAATGGGATACACATCCTTGATCTCACTAAAGTGTAAATGACTGATGAGGTAGGAGGTGGGCAGGGAACCGCCCTGCAAAAGAAGAGGGGAGAGGACCATGCATATGCCATACACAGACAGGTGGTTCCACTAATGAGAAGGGGGGGTAAGAGGACCAAGGCTGGAGCCACAAAGACTGGTTTCTTTGTCTTTCCCCTAATTTAGCTGAGGGACTACAGCTTAGCAGGTGCAGCTGCCAAACAGATAAAGGGGGTATCTCGGGTCTCCTAGAGAGATCCTTTTAACACTCAGACCAGTTCACTCCTCCTCTCAAAACCCTCCCAGGGCTCCCTTGGCAAGTGGCCTAAAGTCCAAGAGGCCCCACGCCTTCCACCCTCTGCCTCCACACACATTCACCTCCTATCACTGCCCCACCACTCAGCCCACGCCAGCCTCACTGGGCTCCTTGCTGTCCTGGAAAGTGTCCTGCCCCAAGCCTGTGTCCTGCTATTCTTCCTGCCTGGAATGTTCTACTTCCTTCAGAGATCTCTGTGGCCCAAACCGTATCTTCTCAGGCCTTCTCTGACCACCTTATCCCTTCCCCAGCACTTCCCTCGCCCTCACCTTGCTAATTGTCTCCCCAGCACTTACCAACCTCTGATATACGGGTACTTGCCTCTTGTCTGCCGGTCTTCCTCCACTGGACTGTGAACACCACGAGGGCAGGAACCTTGTGTTGTGTTTTCACTGCTGCATCCCAGGCCCCCAGAGCCGCCTCATGTATTAGGTGTTCAGTACATTTGCATCAGATGAAGGAAGCTGCTTCTGCCCCGCCATGTGCTTCGAGAACCTTGCAGCTACTTAGGGGCCCACCTGGATCCTCCAGGCTAATCTCCCCATCTCAAGATTCTTAACTAAATGCCATCTGTAAAGTCTCCTTTGCCATGTGCGGTAACCTTCACAGGTTCCGGGGGTTAGGACGTGGGCGTTTGGGGGGACCATTATTCAGCCTACTGCAGGCAGGAAGGGCAGACCTGCTCCTCAGCCCTTTTGCATTGACATCTGTCCGCTGCTGGGTCTGTAATAGAGGCCTCCTACCCACCCTCCTGAGCCTCTCCCCAACCCCAGCTTCAGGGACTCCTGACCAAGTGGTACCCCTTCACCCCAGGCTTTCCACAGCCCCAGGTAGCTGCAGGCCCCGGCTTACACCTGCTTCTTCCTGCTAAGGCTGAACCAAGCTGGGCAGGCTTAGAACCATTGTCACAGCAGCCAGGACAGTGCCACGTCCTTCAGCTTGTTTCAGGGGGAATGTGGAGGCAAGAGAGGGATGCAGGGGTATAGATGGGTGTCCCTAGGCCTCTTCTGTACTTTTCCTTCTCATCTTTCACCCCCTGCTTCTTCTCTCACGCTGGACACACTCTGATTTTCTTCTCTTATTTTCTATCCTCCTCCACCTCAGCTAGCAACACCCAGTGGCAGTGAGCACTTTCCACACTCAGTGCACAAAGGAGAGGAAGTTCGCTGAGCCTTTGCTACTTCTCTCCCTCGTGCACATACACACACGTGCACACACACAGAGGAATCATATGCTGAGTCACATTCTGAACAATGTTTGCCAGCAAAAGAGGCCAAGGTCATGGACCCCACCCCAGCCCAGCCCTGTGTGATGATAAGAGCTATAGAGCCAGAAGGGCCAGCCCCCAATGCCATCATCATCCCTGACTGGCCGTGAGACCTGACCTGCAGACACTCAATGTTCTCATCTATAAAATGAGGATAATATCCCAGATGGAATGGCTTCCCCAATTTGTGGTCCCCAGAATCTTGGCATAACTTTACAAAATATTCTTGATGTAGAAGAATCTTTGTAACACCTGCACAAGGAAGAAACAGAGATCATGGATGCAAGAATCTCTTTTAACTTTTAACACCTGTGACAATTTTGTGGCTATCCAAGAGTCATAATTGGTTTAGACAGGGGGGGACGCCATTAGCAAAGACTAATGAACTTCAGAGGAATTCTAGTTTGGCTAACTGGTTGAATCATTTATTCATCAAGAATTGGGATAGCTGGTAATAACCAAGTTCTGCTATGCAAGGGAAGAGACATTTAAATGTAAAGCAGGATATTAATGTAAATGTAAAAACAGGATCCCTTTCCTTGGGCTGTCTAGTAAGGGAGGTACACCTGTAAACAGGTCATTATAATGCAGTGTGATATGTGCTAACAGAACTCTGTGTACCAGGGGCTGGGGCAGAACAGTGGGGGAGTAGCCAGCTCTTCCTGGGGCTGTTGGGAAGGTTGCTCACATCCCAAGCCAAGCTTGGAAGGTGAGGAGGCAATGGCAGGAGAACAAAAGGGTGAAGCGAAATGAAAGCAGCAGGGGCAATGCAGGCATACCTCAAGAAGCAAGACAAATATCAAACCACCTAACCTTACACCTAAAGAAGCTAGAAAAAGAACAACAAACAAAACCCAAAACCAGGAGAAAGAAGTAAATAATAAAGACTAGAACAGAAATAAATGATACAGAAACTAAAAAAACCAATAGAACAGATCAGTGAAATCAGGATCTGTTTCTTTGAAAACATCAACAAAATCGATGAGAGAGAGAGAAAGAGAGAGGACCCAAATAAACAAAATTACTAATAAAAAAAGGAGAGGTAACAACCAATACCATAGAAATAAAACAATTGTAACAGAATTGTAACCTGCATGCCAACAAATTGAACAACTTACAAGAAATGTATAAGTTCCCAGAAACATATAACCTACCAAAACTAAAGCAGGAAGAAAAAGAAAATTTGAACAGACTAATCACCAGCAATGAAATTGAATCAGTAATCAAAAAAACTCCCAACAAACAAAAGCCCAGGACCTGCTGGCCTCACAGGCAAATTCTATCAAACATTTAAAGAAGAGTTAATAACCATTCTTCTCAAACTATTCAAAAAAATACAAGAGGAAGGAAGACTTCCAAATTCATTCTGTGAGGTGAGTATCAGCCTGATACCAAAAACAGATAAAGACACATCACAAAAAAAAGAGAACTACAGGCCAATATCTCTCATGAATATAGATGCAAAAATCTTCAACAAAATATTAGCAAACTGAATCCAACAATATATTTTTAAAAACCATACACCACAATCAAGTGGGATTATTCCCAGGATGCAAGGGTGGTTTAGTATTCACAAAACAATCAACATGATAATGTCACATCAATAAGAGAAATGATAAAAACCGTATGATCATTTCAATAAATGCAGAAAAAGCACTTAACAAAGTACACCATCCATTCATGATAAAAACTCTCTGCAAAGTAGGTCTAGAGGGAACATACCTCAATGTAATAAAGGCCTTTTATGAAAAACCCACAGCCAACATCATACTCAATGGTGAAAAACTGAGAGCTTTTCCCCTAAGGTCAGGAAAAAGAAAGGATGTCCATTTTCACCACTTTTATTCAACATAGTACCGGAAGTCCTAGCCACAGCAATCAGACAACATTAAAAAAAAAAAAAAAAAAAAAAAAAAAGCATCCAAACTGGTAAGGAAAAAGTCAGATTCTCATTATTTGCAGATGACATGTTATATATAAGAAACCCTAAAGGCTCCACCAAAAAACTACTAGAACTGATAAATGAATTCAGCAAAGTCTCAGGATACAAATCAGTGTACAGAAATCTGTTGCAGGTCTATACATGAGTAATGAAGCAGCAGAAAGTGAAATTAAGAAAACAGTTCCATTTACAATTGTACCAAAAACAACAAAATACCTAGGAATAAACTTAACCAAAGAGGTGTCTGAAAACCACAAAACACTGATGAAAGAAACTCAATACGACTCAGAGAAATAGAAAGACATTCCATGTTCACAGATGCGAAGAACTAATATTGTTAAAATGTCCATACTGCCCAAAGCAATCTACAGATTTAATGTAATCCCTATCAAAATACCAATAGCATTTTTCACAGAAGTAGAACAAATGATCCTAACATTTGTATAGAGCCACAAAAGACCTCAAAATAGCCAAAGCAATCTTGAAAACAAAACTGAAGGTATCACAATTCCAGATTTCAAGTTATATTACAAAGCAATAGTAATTAAAACAGTATGGTACGGGCATAAAGAAAGACAAATAGATCAAATGAATACAACAGAAAACCCAGAAATAAACCCCACAATTATATAGTCAACTAATCTTTGGCAAATGAGGAATGAATATACAATGGGAAAAAGACAGTCTCTTCAACAAATGGTGATGGGAAAACTGGACAGCTACATACAAAAGAATGAAACTGGACCACTTTCTTACACCGTACACCAAAATAAACTCAAAATGGATCAAAGACCTAAATGTGATACCAAAACCATAAAAATCCTTGAAGAGTACATAGGCAGTAATTTCCCTGACATCAGCCAAAGCAACATTTTTCTAGATATGTCTCCTGAGTCAAGGGAAATAAAAACAAAAATAAAGTATTGGGACTTCATCAAGACAAACAGCTTCTGTGCAGCAAAGGAAACAATCAACAAAACTAAAAGGCAACCCCCTGCTTGGGAGAGGATACTGGTATATTCAATAAAAGGTTAGTATCCAAACCATACAAAGAACTGATACAACTCAACACCAAAAAAAGAACAAAACAAACAAATAATCCAATTGAAAAATGGGCAGAAGATATAAACAGACATTTCTCAAAAGAAGACATACAGAGAGCCAACAGACACATGAAAAGATGTTCAACATCGTCGTAGACTCTGGGTCTGGAGTACTCTCTTGTCCAGCAAGAGAGGGGAGGCAGGATTAAAATGCGAGAGAGGCTAATGTCCTGGAGGAGACAAGAGCCCCGAGTAAGCGTCCTTGCTCAGTTTTTATTAGGATCAGAAGGCTTACAAATGTGATGGACATGCAGAAAGAGACAATGAAACCGTGAACATTAACTCATGTGGGTGGAAGAAAGGGGATTTTGAAGATATGGGGTGTTAGGGGTTTGGGTCAGTACAAAACAAAATCCAGGCACCAAGGATATGGTTGTTTATGGAAGGCAGGAGGCACCTCATCTGTTTATCTTAGCTTGTCTAGGGGATAGATAGACTTGATAGTGCCTGCTACCTCAGGGTCAACAAGGCACCTTTCTTTTGCTAATTAGCTCTGCTCTGGGCAACTTCTCCCTCCTGTGGTCTATAGCCTGTTTACTTGTTTACCTATTTTTTGTCCTTTCCTCCTGTGAAAGCAGCTTTCTGCTATTATACTAAGGGAGGTGAGGGGTGCTTCTGCCCTGACGACCTAGATCTTGATAAACGATTCTTATGCTTTCATGCTGAGACTTCCTATTCATTCCTATGTGCCTTGTTAACTCAGGGAATTCCTAAGCTTATTCCCCACACATCACTGTCATCAGGAAAATGCAAATCAAAACCCTAATGAGATATCACTTCACACCTGACAGAATGGCTAAAATCAAAAACACAAGAAACAAGTGTTGGTGAGGATGTGGAAAAAAGGGAACACTCTTGCACTGTTGGTGGGAATGAAAGTTGGTGCAGCCACTGTGGAACACAATATGGAGTTTCTTCAAAAAATTAAAAATAGAGCTACCCTATGATCCAGGAATCACACTACTGGGTGTTTACCCAAAAAACACAAACACACTAACTCAAAGGGATACCTGCACCCCGGTGTTTACAGCAGCGTTGTTTCCAATAGCCAAACTATGGAAGTAGCCCAAGTGTCCACCAACTAAAGAATGGATAAAGATACGGTATATAGTCAATGGAATATTATTCGGCTATCAAAATAAATGAAATCGTGCCATTTGCAACAATATGGATGGAGCTAAAGAGTATAATGCTGAGTGAAGTCAGTCAGAGAAAGACAAATACCATATGATTTCACTCATATGTGGAATTTTAAAAATGAAATAAACAAGCAAAGGGGAAAAAAGCAAACCAGGAAACAGACTCTTAATAGAGAACACTCTGTTGGTTACCAGAGGGGAGATGGGGGCAGGGACTGGGGATGGGGATTAAAGAGTACACTTAACATGCTGAAAAACATAAAATGAAATGAAATTAGTGCTCGCTTTGGCAGCCCATATACTAAAATTGGAACAATACAGAGAAGATTAGCCTGGCCCCGTACAATTCATGCAAATTCGTGAAGCTTCCATATATTTGCGTCGTTCCCCCAGCAAACTGCTACCCTTTGCAGATTAACTCAGAGGAAACAATAGGAGTCAAAACACAACATGCCACACTGAATGATGAAATTGTGATATTTCGCTAGAAAGAAATTTTTTTAATGAAATTAAAAAAATAAAAAGAGTCTCAGGTGATGGATGGGCACACGGCATCAGAGGTCGGGGGAACCCACAGCATCCAGACCAAGCCTTGACCAGAATCAGCCCCAGCTTTCACAACAGTGTTGCACGCTGGAACAGCCCCAGACCCCTCTCCATTCTCCACTCCTCGGACCCCCACCACAACCCACAGGGGCCACAGAAGGGGACGTTGGGGCTCTTTTACCTTGTTTTACCACACGCTGGTAAGGTCAGCATCGTCCTTTGAAGAACTTCCGCAGTGGGTGCAGGCTTGTACATCCCTTGTACTGCACCTGAAAGTACAACGCTGCAGGTGTCTGACGTCCTAATGTAATTCTGCCTTTACAAGCCAAGTAGAGACCGGAAAGCGAGGCTGAGGCGAGAAGAAAGTATCCTTTCTAAGTTCATAGCTATCCGATTATTAGCATAATTGCTCAGCACCTGGTCCTCAGGTTAATTGTGGGGGTGGGGCCTAAAATAATGTAAGGAAAGCACATAATGAGACTAAAGACCAGTTCTGTCCGCACTTGCTGCCTGTGGGGTGACCTTGTATGGTCCCCTGAGGTCATTGAGCCTCAGTCCTGGGTTAACCTGCTGACCCGACCACCTCATGATACCCAGATGCAGTAACGCGCATGAAAGGATAGGACACCATAGAGATGTTTTATGTAAAAGAACAAGACAGAATAAAGAAAACAAAACAAAATTGTTTGTCAGGTGGTATATTAGCGTCCTAGGCCAGCATAACAAAGTACCGCAAACTGAACGACTTAAAACAACGGACATTTATTGTCTCTGGTTCTAGAGTCTGGAAGGCTAAAATCAAGGTGTTGGCAGAGTCCTGCTCCCCCTGAAGGTGCTAGGGAAGGAACTGCCCCATGCCTTTCTCATCTTCTGGTGGCCTCAGGTATTCTTTGGCTTGTAACTACATCACCCCAAGGTTCCATGTTCACATGGCTCTTCCCTATGTCTTCACATTATTTTCCCTCCAGGTGTGTCCGTCCATTTCTAAAATGCACCTGGGGAGGCGTCTGGGTGACTCAGTTAAGCATTCCACCTTGATCTCAGCTCAGGTCTTGATCTCAGGGTTGTGAGTTCGAGCCCACGCCTAGCGTGGAGACGACTTTTAAAAAAGGTGGTGGGGGGGTGCAGATAAAATGCACCTGGGATTTTGGTTTTATTCGAGTATGGTGAGCCAACAGATCAGGGGATGATTGCCATTGAAAACACCGTTTGTGGGGCACCTGGGTGGCTCAGTCGGTTGAGCGCCCAACTCTTGATTCTGGCTCAGGGTATGATCTCACATTTCGTGAGTTCAAGCCCCACATGGGGCTCTGCACTGACAACGAAGAGCCTGCTTGGGATTCAGTCTCTCCCTGTCTCTGCTCCTCCCCCGCTTGTTCTCTCTCTCTCAAAATAGATAAAGAAGCTTTAAAAAAAGAGTACTCATTACGGTTTTCGTGGGAAGGGAGGAGGAAGGCAAGGTGAGCAAGCTGAGGAGGCTTAGGATTGGACAGTTAGAATAATTTCGGCAAGCTCTGGGCCGTGGGGATGGTCTCTAGATGGCTAGTACTTGGCCTCAAGGTGACTAGGAATATTCCCTCCTGGGATGTGAGAGCCAGATGGAGGAGGTGAAGTGTGGGCTCTGGAATGCTTAGTTTGCAAGGCAGGTCTCTGTGTAAGTCCTTTACTATCTCTGGGAATTGGCCAATCATGGGAGGGCAGCTTCACCCCAGTCACTGAAGCTTCAGATGTCAGAGCATCAAGAATCCAGAAAATAAGAAAATATAATTAATACACTCTGTGTCAGGGGCACCTGGGTGGCTCAGTCGGTTGAGCGTCCAATTTTGGCTCAGGTAATGATCTCGTGGTTCATGGGTTCAAGCCCTGCGTCGGGCTCTGTGCTGACAGCTCGGAGCCTGGAGCCTGCTTCGGATTCTATGTCTCCTTCTCTCTCTGCCCCTCCCTGGCTCATGCTCTCTCTCTCTCTCTCAAAAGTAAATAAGCATTAAAAAGAAAGTTTTAAATATACTCTGTGTCCAAATTTCCTTTTTTATAAGGGCAACAGTCATATTGAAGTAGGGCTCACCCTAATGACCTCGGTTTAACTTGGTTACCTCTGTGAAGACCCTATTTCCAAATAAGACCGCTTTCTGAGGTATTGGAGAGTTCAATATATCTTTTTTACAGGACTTAATTCAACCATACAGACGAGGAACAGTAAGCTTTTTCAGTAAAGGGGCTGATAGTGAATGTTTTAGGCTAGGGGGCCATAATTCCTCTGTCACAACTATTCAGTCGCTGTTGTAGCGGGAAAGCAGCCAAAGACAATATGTAACTAAATGAACATGGTTGTGTTGCAATAAAACTTTATTTACAGAAACAGGCAGTGAGCCATACATGGCTCACAGGCCATACTCTACCAACCCCTTGATAGAGACAAATTTTCAAAACAAGAAAAAATGAGTGTAGATAGCCTTTCTGAGAGAGGGGATTCAGCCAGAGAAACAGAGGTCAGGAGCAAAATTTGAGTCCCCAGAAGTATTAGGGGTGAAGTCAAGGCAGGTCTAAGCCCAGGGTCTAGGCTCAGGCACGTGTGTTCAAAATGAGAGAAGACAGAGCAGGCTGGACCCCTCACAGGTGCTAGGCACTGATCCTACAGAAAGACTTGTAGGTCTTTGGCTTTGCCAAGATTCAGGGGTAGTGGAGGCCGGAAAACAAACACAGGTGATCTCACTGAGGCGAAGTTTGTAATCACGAACTTACCTCCCAGGCCGGGGGTCTGACTCCAGAAGACAAGACTATGGGGACTGGGCATCTCGAGGGCCAGAGAGCCTGGACAGAGATTGTGGAGAGCAGAAACAGAGTCCATAATGTCAGGCTCGCCACTGAAACTTGTTTGGGGAAGGGGCTTTAGAAATATCCTCCCCCCAAAAGCAGCCAAAGATGGGGCACCTGTACTGAGTTCACAAAGCTCTCTGAATTGTGTTAAACAGCAATTAATAAGTAAACACTCAGGGTTGCAAAGAAATATAAACAGAAAGGTCAGGATACTAATGGCAAGTCGCTAATTGTGCTTGTTTAGCAGTATCATAAAACTTTACCCTCATTGGCCTGTCATCCTCACACCTCATTGAAAATCCATTAAAACAATGGCTGGGCCATTAACCCTGACTTGCAGGAAAAAGCTTCCCTTGGGCACAGTTTTTGACTAGGGTCCTTTCATTAATACTTCGTGTAATTGCTCGCTTGCGAGCTGGATAATTGTGATTACACACCGCTATTTAAATACTTAAATACGGAGGGCGAGCACCAGAGACTCTATCTTTTCTTTGCATCTTTTTAATAAATACAAGTGCAATCACCCCCCTCAGGCAAGATAATATATTAAAAGTTGAATTTTTAAAACAGACAAAAGTCTGATGGCTCCATTTACAAAAGAATTTGCCATAGGATTTCCTAAATAGTGAGCTCCCAGAGCAATCAAAACTGTTTGATTTACAAAATTTCAGTTTGCTAGGGTTATTTTTCATCTTACAACCCGAGCACAAAAGTTATATGTCAGAAAGAAACATGACTGCTAGTAAGCACCCTAGTGACTGCTACACGAGAGAGCTAAAGGCTTGCATTTATAAGCAAGGTGGCCAGAAGGCATATTTTTAAGGGCACCTTGAAGATCAGCCTCAAAGCCCGGGATAGGGCTGTTGACCTGCCCAGACATGCAAGGCAGATAGGGGAGCCACGGGGGTCACCAGTCAGAGAAGAGCAGGTGGAGAGGCCAGACTGCAATCTGGAGCTACTACAGATAGACCTGCCTCCCGTGTGTACAGAGGGGAAAGCCCTGGTTACCGCCATTCCCTAGCCGTACACGATGAGACAAACCTACCCAGCACCCCTTCAGACACGGCCTGATGTAAAGCTCGGGGGAACATTAAAGACTTTGCCGATAAAACAGTGGCTTCTCTTTCAGGATTCCATCGGCTTCCATGGTTCTGCATTAAAAACCAACCACATGAAATTGCAATATGCCATCTTGTAGGTGTGTGGCAACAAAGTCTGTAAGCTCAGTCGAGTAGTAACTTGTGACTAAGGATTGCTAAGAAATGGGTTTTGCTAACGATTACTCTTTGAGTTGTGGTTTTTAGAGTAAATCCACGGCTACCCCCTCTGTTGGCTGCACGCTCGCTCGCTTGCATTTCCTGATGCTTCTGTGAGGCAGACATAAAGGTGTAGCAATGACGTGGTGAGCCGTGCCCAGTAGTCTCCCCACAAAAGCGTAGTTCCATTTGTGGCCATCAGTTGTCTAAGCCAGAAGAAAAACCCACCTGGCCTGCTGGCTCCCAGGATTTAATGCACACACACCACCAGTAAAATGTGCACATGAAGCGTGGGGCGCTGGAGAGAATTGCAAATGTTTTATTTGCAAAATAAGAACACTTGATCAATAATCTGTCATCTGCTAAGACCAACATCTTAACACCGACAAAGTCAGAAGGAGAATCTCCATGCATTCCCTCCCACAAGACAGGCATTACATTCACCTTATATATTAAAATATATGATTCACATTTTTCTCATTTTGCTGCAGATTGGCGAAAATGTTCCTTGGGAAACTAAAAACATCAGTGCAATAACAGGGACAGACAGAGTGACAGAGTTTGGAAACCATTCCCCAGACCTTTGCTGTCCAATTCAGTGGCCACTAGTCACATGGGGCTATTGAGCACCTGCATTGTGGCTGGTCTGAACTGAGGCGGGGTGTCATTGTAAAATTCACACCAGATTTCAAAAACATAGTACAAAGAAATGTATGTCTTTTTATATTGATTACATGTTGAAATGATCATTGATGGGGTTTCAGAGCGGTGGGGGTCTAGAGCTGACAGCCAAGAAAGAATTCTTGAGACATCTTTGGGGCCAAAAGGTGATTTATTAAACCATGGATAGGGACAGGACCCATGGGCCGAAAGAGCTGCACTAGGGTTGTGAAGAGTGCCTGATTATATACTATGGAGCTGGGGGAGGTAAAGGCAAAAGAGAGGCCTCCAGAAGGACTTTCATATGCTAAAGAGGACCCATAAGATACCTGGGGCCTGGTTGTAGTCCAGCGGTAGTTTTCTTTCTGGTAAGTCATTAACATTAAGACAGTAGGGGGTTCCTAGAGAAATGTGATACTCTGTGTACCTCCAGTATTTGTCAATGGGCTGCAGGTTATAAGGAAATTTAATTTTACCTACCATTTTCTTCTC
The DNA here is from genome assembly GCF_022837055.1 of Prionailurus viverrinus. Taxonomy (NCBI): domain Eukaryota; kingdom Metazoa; phylum Chordata; class Mammalia; order Carnivora; family Felidae; genus Prionailurus; species Prionailurus viverrinus. Next base: position 24,482,089 of record NC_062577.1, read on the forward strand.
GCCTTTGTTCCCCACATCACTGTGGAGGGGAGGGTGATGTTGGGGCTCCAGGAAACTAAGTCTATAGGATTTTGGAGATTAGGCCACTGTTAAGATTGCCTTTTTCTTGTAATTTACTAAGACATTTGTAAACTGTTGGAGACTCTTGTCCTGTGTGACTGTGATCTCTATCACAGGGGTTAACCATTGGTTTTTCCCCTTTCCTTTGTTCTTGAACAGCCAGGAGTGCCTGAGGAATATCATACTTATCCAATGGTGGCGGGGGGGGGGGGGAGCATTTGCAGTGTATTAGCTTACCTTATGCTCCCTCATCAATAATATTTTGGCTATATTAATACATCATTAAAGTGAATTAAACACGTTTTTTACTTTATTAAAAATGAGCCTACTAGAAAATTTTAAATTACTGTGTGGCTTACATTATATTTCTATTGAACAGTGCTGCCTAGATGGTCAGCCTCATTTGGAGAATATTATATGCCATGGAGGTCGATTACAGCTTCTGAGTGTATGTATATATATCTTATATATTTGGCATTAAAGTACCAAATAAATAGGACTTGGATTGATGTTTCTACACAGGGCAGGGAAGTTATGACTATGAGAACATTAATACGTTCAAGACAGACTGGTCCTCAGGCGATTTTACTTGCTGTTCCAGACTATACATTTAATGCCCATTGCGGCCACAAGAGGACAGTAGCGTATATAAAAATGTGAGCTTTTACCCAACTATTAACTGCGAAAACCCCACAGGCAGAACCATTACAAGGCAAGCATTCAGTAATTATTAGAGCTGATCCTTTCCCTCCCTCTTAAGTGCCATCTGCCCTGGGAAGAGGAAGAGACCACAGAGGACTGGAAGGCCCTTAAACTATGAGGCTCAGACAAAGCAGCAAAGCAGGAAAGCCATTCCATGTGAGAGAAATCATATTCAGAGACAGATGTTCAAAACCCCAGGGAGTAGAGTCAGATTTACCTTCCTAGCTCTGCTACTAAGAAAGTGTGTGGCCCAAAGCAAGTCACTGGGTCTCAGTTTCTTCCTCTGTGACATGAGGTGGAGTGAGATGAGCTTTAATGCACCCTCCAACTTCAGCTTCCTTACTTTCAAGAGTAAACCCTGCAGGCCTGATGTTATTGTAGATTTAATGGGAAGTCAAAGTGAGCAGTAATTCGAAGACTTGCAGGGACAATGGTACTATAGATTCACACCTGGAGGCCCCCTGTGCTCCAAACACTTAACAATAACAGATAAAATACAAAAAATTTTAAGTCAAAGCCTTACTCAAAAGGATGCACATCTCCAAAGATCAGAACAGCAGAGACATGGCACTGTAAGCTGGATGATGCTGTGGGATCATGAGTCTCCAGGACAAGAAGCAGGCAGAGGTGGTGAGGAGCTTTTCTGTTATGGTGAGATGGGGAATACCACATGAGGAGGTGTCCCTAAACCAGGGACCGTATGGGGATCCTACACCCAAGAACCAGGGGCATAAAATGCATAACTGCTTCCAGAGCTGAGACTTACACCAAACTTCTTAGCCCCACATGAAGAAGAACTGGTTCCCTGGCCCAGTGACAGGATCAGCAGCACTCCCACATTATGACAGCATTGACACCGGAGCGGACACTAGGAAATCTGGTTCTAAGCTGGGGGCTATGAAGACCAAGAGGAAGTAACTGTAAAACCACAGTTTGGGGGGATGAGCATGACAGAGATCAAAATAATGAATAATAACTCCCCCAAGAGAAAGACTAAGAAAGGCAGCCAGCACCCAAAAAGCAAATAATCCAGTTAAGAAATGGGCAGAAGACACAAATAGACATTTTTCCAAAGAAGACCTACAGATAGCTAACAGGCACATGAAAATGCTCAATATCACTCATCTTCAAGGAAATACAAATCAAAACCATGATGAGATACCACCTCACACCTGTCAGAATGGCTAACATTAACAACACAGGAAACAACAGCTGTTGGCAGGGATGCAGAGAAAGGGGAGCCCTCTTAAACTGTTGGTAGGAATGCAAACTGGTATAGCCACTCTGGAAAACAGTACAGAGGTTCCTCAAAAAGTTGAAAATAGAACTACCCTATGACCTGGCAAATGCACTTCTAGGTATTTATCCAAAGAATACAAAAATACTGATTTGAAGGGACACATGCACCATGATGTTTTTATAGCAGCATTATCAACAATAGCCAAACCATGGAAAGAGTCCAACTGTCCATTGACTGATGAATGAATAAAAAAGATGTGGTATATATATATACAATGGAGTCTTACTCAGCCATCAAGAAGAATGAAATCTTGCCATTTACAATGACATGGATGGAGCTGGAGTGTACTATGCTAAGTGAAATAAGTCAGTCAGAGAAAGACAAATACCATATGATTTTACTCATTTGTGATATTTAAGAAATGAAACAGGTGAACATAGTGTGGGAAAAAACAAGAGAGACAAACCATAAAACAGACTCTTAACTATAGAGAACAAACTGAGGGTTGTCGGAAGGGAAGTGCATGGGGGATGGGCTAAATGGGTGATAAATATTAAAGAGGGCACTTGTGATAAGCACTGGGTATTATATGTAAGTTATATGTAAATTCTACTCCTGAAACTAATATTACACTATGTGTTAATTAACTAGAATTTAAATAAAAAATTGCAACAAAAAAAGTTGACTGCCTACATGAAACTTACATTCTAGTGGAAATGACAATTACTAAAAATTATATAATATGCCAAGTAGTAACAAGTGTTATGAAGAACTGTTGAGAATCCTCAAAGATAGAATGATTAACAACTATATGTAAAAACAAATTATGAAACAACAAATATGCAAAATTTTAAAAAGCAAGTAATAAAAAGGAGACAATTGAAATGAAAAATTACAGATTTTGAAATATGTAAACTCAGTAGTGTTGGATAAACACTAAGAAGTCATAATGAAATACAGAGTCATTTATTAGAAGGCAGTACTAAAGAAATCACACATAATGCAGCACAAAAAGAGAACATGTTATATATATATATATATATATATAGTTAAGATATATAGAATGTAGAATTATAGTGGTTAAGAGGCATAGAATGTAGACTGGCAAGCACCAACATACAGCTAATATTAATTAAAAGAAAAGAATAGAAGAAATGTGAGAGAAGTGATACCTACACAGATAGATAATACCTGAAGTTTTCCAGTATTAACATTAGAATTCAGTAAGAATTCTAGATATGGATATATAGGAACTTGTATCTTCATTATGATGTATTTAGGTGCCCACACATCATACTGAAACTACAAAACATGTAAGGATAAAGGAAAAAGTCATACTTGAGAAAAATAAGACTGTCTACAAAAGAAAGAAAATCTGATGGTAGCAACATCATCAGCAACAGTTGCCAAAAAACATGGAACTCTTGCAAAGTGCTGAAAATTGCCAATCAACATAGGATTCTATACCCAGCTAAAATATAGATTTTTTTTTCAGGCACTCAATAATTAAAAGAAATAATGGCCCATAGGTCGCAGGTAAAAGAATTAGTAAGGAATGAAATCACAATGGAAATTACAAAAATTTGGAACGGAACAACAAAATCACAACATATCTGAACAACAGTAACAATAATGGCTACGATATGTTGCTTCTGGCTTTGTGCCAAGAATTACTTTAGAAATTTCCCAAGTAGTATATCTCTAAGCCCTCAAAGTCAGGAAATGAACTGGGTATTAATAAGTCCTGTGTAAGGATGAGAAAACTTTCTGGTAGAACAAAATAATCATGTTGCTATGGACTAAATGTTTGTGTCCCCCCTAAATTCATATGTTGAAGCCCTAATCCCCAGTACAATGGTATTAGAGGTGGGACCTTGGAAGGATAATTAGGTTTAGATGAAGCTATGAGGCTGGAGCCCCCATAATGGGAGTAGTGTGACCTGATCAGAAGAGGAAGAGACCCCAGTGCTTCCTCTCTCTGCCATGTGAGGATATAGTAAGAAGGTAACCATCTGCAAACCAGGAAGAGGGCTCTCACCAGAATCCAAACATGCTGGCACCCTGGCCTCAGACTCCAGAGCTGTCAGAAATAAATGTCCACTGTTCAAGCCACCTCCTCTATGGTATTTTGTTATAGCAGCTCAAGCTGACTAAGACACATGCATAACAGTCTGGGTCTGTACAAAGATAGGGAGGCAGCCAAAGAAGCAAGAAGGCAGGTATAGATGGGTTTTACTGACCCTTAGGAATAAGAATAGGGGGCCTGTGCCAGAAACAAACAGATGTTTGACAGGCAGGAGGGGGAGGCAATTTAATTCTCAAGTATTTCATGCTGGCGATGCCCCTTTGCCCTACTCACCTTCCTTCTAGGCCCCCTGAGTTTGCTCCATTTTAAACACTATAATATCAGGAAGACCTGCCCAGCTTTTAGCCTGGACTGGATTTCTTTGTGTGTGTGTGGGGGGGGGGGGGGGGGTTGTTGTTTGATGTTTTATTTATTTTTGAAAGAGAGCACAAGTGGGGAAGGGGCAGAGAACGAGGGGGATAGAGGATCCGAAGTGGGCTCCGTGCGTGCAGCGGCAAGCCCCGTGCGGGGCTTGAACTCACAAACCGTGAGATTATGACCTGAGCTGAAGTCAGATGCTCAACCGACTGAGCCACCCAGGCACCCCTGGACTGGGTATTCAAGCTGTAAACAAAGAGGCATTTACAGGAAACAACCACACACTCGGACTGAGGCCCCCAAGCCTGGCTGCACCCAGAAATCTCCTGAGGAGCTTTCAAAGATACCAATGTCTTCCCCTCAAGATTTGCATTCCATTGATCTCAGGTGCTACCTGGGCAATAAGATTTAAAAAAAAAAAAAAAGTACTGTCGTTCAACCAGAGCTGAGAACCAATGGCCTAGAGGTGGGTAAGACGAAGGAAAATGTTCTTGCTGAATGTGATGACAGGGACTTATCAGCCTCTTCAACCGCCAGGACCCAGTGCTTTGGCAAACCTCACTGGCTACTGTTCTGACACCTTCAGGAACTGGTTCCCCTTTCCTTTAAGGAAAAGTGTCCTCTTCTCTGAAATCAGAAAAGAGGAAGCATAGAGCATTTGTCAGCAAAACTAACAATCTCCCCGAGTGGAGGAGGGGAGTTGTCTCTTCCCTTGGCATGGACAGAGTTAAGGCCAGCAGCCTAGAATAAGGGTGGTGTGGGGAAACAGTTCGGTTCCTCCTGTGCACGGCCTCACAAGGAAATGACCCAGAGGTTCCTCCTGTGCACGGCCTCACAAGGAAATGACCCAGACGACATACGATCTGTGAAACCTCATCCCCTGGGGTCTAGAAAGCACTTCCCCCTCCTCCCCTCTGCCCCCTCCCTCTCTCTTTGCTCCCTCTCTCCCTCTCCCCACCCCCACTTCTGTCCCAGGGTTCTCTATATCCTGAGCTGGCCCTTCTTCACACGTCCCCAACTCCCCCAACTCGCACCTCATTAGGCAGGCCCCCAGCAGCCCCAGGCCTCTGGCCATTGCTCCGCTCCTTGCCGCCCACATACACCCTCATCCGTGCCATCCCTGCCAGCTCGGGGTCCTGGGCGCTCGGGTCCTTAGCCACTACCCAGGGGAATGCCTGAGTTTTCGGTGGGACCTCTGTCGACCACCGGCCCGTCTCACAGAAGGAATTCGTCCTAAGTCACCTGCCAGGTGTTGACTGAAGCACCTTCTCAGGTTTGTGACTCCCAGTCCGCTGATTGTACAAACCCCACCTCCTCAGCAGATGCTGCAGTTCTTCTGTTGGCCCCGCCCTGTCCCTCCATGTCACCTATCTGCCTGGGCTTGGGCTGTCCACCCCACACACGAGGCTGCCGTCCCCCCGCTTCCTCTCGGGACTGACTTCAAACTTCAAGCTGACTCAAACCTACTTCCTGCTCTCTTCTTCTGAAAATTCCTTCTTCCTCCCACCCCTGCTCCCCCTCTGCGGCCATATCTAGGTCCTCAGGGCTCTCCTAGCACGTGAACTCTCTGCCTTGCCCGCCTTCCTCTCTCTTCCCCTTTGATTTCATCTTGGGTCCCTAGCAGGAAGGAGAAACCGAAAAGAACCATGAGGTGGCTGTGCCCAGTTTGTCACTGGACTCGCCCCACCGTGCCCACCCAGTACCTAGCAGGTACCTAGGAAAAGGAAGCTGCTGTCCGAGCAGCCCAGGAGAGAAAGAGCATTCTGGCCAAGAGGGACGGCCTGCTTCCTGACAAGTATCTGCCACTCAGACATCCCCAGGGGCACACATATCACCCAGACCTCGGGGCCTGTCCCGCCTGCCAGGTAAGTTCTTTCCTTCACTGGACACAGAGGTACAGCCTTCTCAGGGCTCCTGGGGAAGTGGGCCGCACAGACAGGTAAACAAGTGTGACCACATAGGGAGCGGACATTTGCCATGAAGCAGAAGGCAGTCGGGGGGGAAGGCACTGAAGCGAGAGGGAGCCTCTGTGGCACCCAGGCAGCTGGAGCCTCACTCTTGACTGAGGCTTCTGGCCATGGTTCCCCCTCACCTCCCCTTGGCCTCAGACTCTCACACTCTCTCCTGTGCCTGCAGCTGGGTCCCGGTTCTCTACCCGCCCCTCTGCTTTTCTCTCTCTGGCACTCTTTCACCCCTGGTCCCTTCTCTTCCAGCTGTCGCCACCTAACTGCACCCCACATCACTCCTTTCTTCTGGGCTGCATAGCCAGCTGCCTCCTGGACTTCCCCCCACGGTCACAGCCCTACCTCCAGCGCTGCACAAGCACAGCGTCTCTCCCCACGAACTGAGTACCCCCCATTCAGTAGCCCAAACACCATCCCTTGGAGCCATCATCCTTGACTCACCCTGCCCGAACCCAGGCTGCTGTGAGACCCTGTCTATTCTCTCGTGTCCTTCCCGCCCACTCCTACCCTACCTTCCACTCCCACTGGGGATACTGAGTCCAAGTCCCAGCCTCTCACTGCACCTAACTTGTTTCTCCCAGAACACCCTTAAGCACAACACGCTACCCGCCCACACAGGGCCGCTAAAAAGTCATCCTGGGATGCTGCCTGGTATATGTTGCTGCCCATCTCTCAGAAAAACCTTCCGTGTCTCCATTGCCCACAGGACTGCGCATCCCAAGATGCTCCCCCTCCAGCCTCTGACCTCCTCCGCCTTCCTACGTCCTCCTTCCTGCCCTCCTACCTCCCACCACTCAGTGACTCCACCAAATTTCATAAGGCCTCTGGGCTTTTGCTCATGTTGTTCCCCTTCCTGGAATGCCTTCTCTTTCTCTCTATTGGGTGAGTGAAATCCTTCCTTTACAGCACGATCAAGCTCTACCTTCTCTGGGAAGCCTTCCTCAGAGCCCCAAGCATCAGCGTGCCCCTCCCCAGGCACTGTGGCTGTGGCTGTCAGTGGCACTCCCTCCATCAGGGCACCAGCTGCCTTGAGAGTCTGAATAGTTTCTCTGTGCACAGTCCTATCTCGACCATGCCTTTCACTGAGCTGGACAGCCAGCACCAGTGCTGGGCTGTATAGAACAGAGACTCTCGGGAGCCTGGGTGGCTCAGTCAGTTAAGCATCCGGCTTCGGCTCAGGTCATGATCTCACCTCTCATGAGTTCGAGCCCCTCATGGGGCTCTGTGCCGACAGCTAGGATCCTGGAGCCTGCTTCAGATTCTGTGTCTCCCTCTCTCTCTGGCTGCTTCCCAGCTCATGCTCTGTCTCTCTCTCTCTCTCTCTCTCTTTCTGTCTCTCTCTCTCTCAAAATTAAACTTAAAAAAAAAAAAGGCTTTCTATGGGATTGTGCTGATGGTACGTGGCAGGTTCTGGTCAAGAACTTGCTGCCTCCATCCCCCTCACGGAGACTGGTTTTCAAATGACCAGAGGCCCACTCCTTCCAGTGATGCACAGGAAATAGGACTCCGTAATGAGAGGAAAGCTGGCTGCTCGGTCCCATCCCCTCCAATCAGAAAGTACCATTTATGCTCAGAGTTCAGCACTGAGCATCACAGGGGGTCCCCAGGAAGGAAAATAAGACAGGTGCCCCCGTCTTTCAGGAAAGGGAGTGAGAAAGATGCCCCCTCCTCTAGGGCTTAGAGCCAAGTTGACTTGGAAGTCCTCAAGGGGCCACACCTCCCCTCAGAGACAGAGGAGGCCACGTCATAAACCCCACTCACCTGATCCAAGTTCCCACCGGCTCATTCCCACCCAAAGGTCCGAGAAGCCTCCCAGGTCTCCGCTGATCTGTCTCGGGAGGCATGGCAGACCTCCCTTTCCGGGTCTCAAGTCGGAACATGAGACAGAGTTGATAAATGGCCACTGACGCAGTGGTTGCTGCAGGTCGCGGTGCTTGTGTGGGTGTTGTGTGGTCGCGCAGATGGTGTGGTTGCGACTGCTGTTGTGTGCTTGTGTGCTTGCTGCAGTTTACCGTAGCGATTGCTGATGTTGGTCATACGGCCCTACAGTGTGGTGGCTGCAATTGTGGTTGCTGGGGAGTCTGCGGTCATCGTGGTTGTGTGGCCGTTGCAGGTATTCTGACCCCTTCATCACAGCCTGAGGAGGAGGCCAGCTGCGGGGAAGGTGGCCTCTTGTCACCTGACACCATCTCAATTCCCGGCACCCGGCTGAGCCCAGGCAAAAGGAAAGGAACAGGCAGAGAAAGGAAATCTTCTCCGGGTGAGTGGATGTTGGAAGCAAGAGCTTCTCCAGCCCCACAGCCCCTCCTTCTTTGGCTGCTGGTGATGCCCCAGCACAGCTATGCAGGCCACTTACCCAGAGCTGGGCGAGGTCCAAGCACTTGAAACCCTGAAGGCTCGCCTCTGCACAGCACCACCTCTGTTCCCAAGGATACTTTCCTGTGCAGAAACATCTGCACCACCAAAAATAGACCTTGCCCCATCCCCCCTGCCCTGAGGTTGTCAAGCAAGCCTGGCCAGACAGTGCTGATAGCCCTCAGGCAAAAATCAAGCAAACTTCTGTCGTAGGGGGCATATGGGAAGACATGTCTCACCTCAGATCACAGTAGAGAACCAAGTAGAGGGCCCAGCCTGATGCCCATCTGATGCCCACCTCTGTGATCTTGGACCCAAACTCAGCATGAGGCAGGGCAGGCTGGTTCAGCCCTCCACTAGGCAAGACCTGGGCATCTCCTTGCTCACCTCCACCCACCACTGTTACGAAGGCCCCATGAGGGATTCGAGTCGTACTGAGGCTATGTGGTTTCCCCAGCATGGCAGGCAGAGACACTCAGTTCTTGGTATCCGGGATGGAACTTTATATCTGCCTCAGGGAACCTGGGTCCTGTGCGATATACCCCCTCCCCTGAACTCTGTTCCCAATCAGAAATGTAATTGTTTTAAATGTATTAGTAGATAATACTCCACATGGTCCAATAGCCAAATGCACAAAAGGGAATACAGTGAAATATACTATATACTCTCATATCTTTCCCTTAGCCACCAGAGATCGCTTATGAATATGCAAATATGCACATGCATCCATATAAAGAAACATGGCACGTGGGAAGAGGACAAACCTTGGAGCCAGACTGCCTGAGTTTGAGACCCAGCACTGCCCAATACCAACTGATACATGACCTTGGGCAGCCTCTCTGTACCCCAGTTACGCCTATCTGCAGAGCACGACACAATCATAGTACCTTCTTCATAGGATGGGGGTGAGCTTAAACAACACATAGGAGCTCTCACTGTAATGGATGTTCTTTTCTTTCCTCTTTTACGGAAACGATATGCACTGCTTTGCACATAATAGTTCTACACCTTATCGTTTTCACTTCCTAGTGGATCTGTAGCTCATTCCCCTGTTAGTACATAAAGAGTTTCCTTGGTCTATTTCACGGTTGCATAGTATTCCATTGGCTCAGTGCACCATAATTTATTCAGATGATCCTTCTTGGATGGACATTTTGGTGGTTTCCAATATTTTACTCTTACAAACAATGCTGCAATGAATAACTTTGTACATACTTTATTTTGTCCAAAAGTGATTAGGATAAATTCCTAGAAGTAGAACATTAGCCAACTGGTATATATGTTTGTGACTTTTTGCCATCCATAAATGTTGCACAGATTCAACATCCCATAAGCAATATATAAGACTTTCTGTTCCCCAGGCCTGTACCAGCAGAATGTATAAATAAATTTTTTTATCTTTGTCAATTTGGTACGTGGAAAACAGTAAATGCTATTTCTCTGTAGTTTTATTTTATAATATCTCTTATTACACATAATATGAAGCATCCTTTTATAAAATCATTTGTTTCCTTTTCTGTGAACTCTCTGTTTGTATCTTTTGCCTATTTTCTTATTATATGGTCATTTTTCTTATTGACTAGTGAAAGGTCTTTATATGTATTATTACGTGTCACCATATTTTTCCTGGTTTAGCATTCTTCTGTAGAATTTGCTTGCTGGCTTTCCATACATAATTTTTAATGCAGTAGAAGTTATCCATTTTTTTTCCTTATGACTTTTGTATCTAATGTCATACTTTGAAACTTCTTCCCCATTCCAAAATAGTTATTAGATTACTTCTTTTTTTAATGTTTATTTATTTTTGAGAGAGAGGGAGTGTGAGTGGGGGAGGAGCAGAGAGAGAGGGAGACACAGAATCTGAAGCGGGCCCCAGGCTCCAAGCTGTCAGCACAGAGACTGATGTGGGGCTCGAACCCACGAACCATGAGATCATGACCTGAGTTGAAGTAGGACACTTAACCGTCTGAGCCACCCAGGCTCAGGCCTAGATTGCTTCATAATCTCCCATAGTTTCTTATTGCACTTGAAAAAATTTAAATCACTGAACTTTCCTGGTATGTTTCCTGATACAAGAAGTGAGGTATAGATCCAACTTAATTTTTTTCCAGATGGCTACTCAGTTGTCTCCACACTATTTATTGAATAATTCATCTTTTTTCCCAATGATTTGAAATGCCATCATTATCATAAACTAAATTCCCAATAGGTTGTGGTCTATTTCTGGATTTCCTATTTTGTTCCAACTGCAAGATGTCCTACACTATTTTAATTACTGTAGCTTTATAATATGCATTATAGCATCTAGGGCTAGTTTCCCATTCACTTTTCACCTTCTTTTTCCATATGAACTACTTGTTTTATTGCGATTTCTTTTAATTTGTAGATTAACTAAGGCAAAACTAACATTGAATATGTCATTGACTATGATGTTGATTCAGATTGAGGAGAATTATATTTTTTCAGAAAACTATCCAATATATCAGGCTTTACAAACTTAGGGGTTTCCGAAGACCACCCTCAGGTTTGACAGTTTGCTAGAAGGACCCACAGAACTCACTGGAAGCTGTTGTACTCGTCGTTACAGTTCATTACAGTGAAAGGATTAACGCCAGCCAAGGAAAGAGGTGCAAGATGCACCAGGCAGAGTCCAGGAAACTTCTGAGCACTGAGCCTCCAGCCTTCCTGATGGACCCACGGACAGCACTGCTCTCCCCAGTGGGCACATGCAACCATACAGGGTAGTGACAGCTAGGGAAGCTCACCTGAGTGTCCAGAGTTTCTCCTGGAGCTCAACCACAAGATGGGACTGACTGCCCATGGAGCTGACGTTTACAGCAGAGCAGGGATAGAGTGAATAGCATGTAACCCAAAGCTCCTGTGCTGAATCACATTGTTTCGTGTGGCCTGAGAGCCCCCCTGTCCCAGTAAAGAAAGACATTCTTATCAGGCAGGACATTCCAAGGTCCTGGAGCTTATCTCCCAGGAGCCAAGGAGAAAGGCCAGAGCTCTCTTTGAGTAACGTCAGGTTTTTTTTACAACACAAGTTTTTAAATGTATTTACATGGAGTTGAGTAATATAGTCTCTAAGGTTTCTTTTAATTCTATTCCTCTGTGGTTGTTATCCCCTTAGCATTTCTTTTTTCGTGGCTATTTCCTTCTTTTCTCTTGACAAAGTTATCTGACAATTTATAATTCTCTTCTTTTTCCTTTTTTATACAGGCTTCACACCCAGCATGAAGCCCACTGCGGGGCTTGAACTCATAACCCTGAGATCAAGACCTGAGCTGAGATCAAGAGTTGGACACTCAGGGGGCGCCTGGGTGGCGCAGTCGGTTAAGCGTCCGACTTCAGCCAGGTCACGATCTCCCGGTCCAGGAGTTCGAGCCCCACGTCAGGCTCTGGGCTGATGGCTCAGAGCCTGGAGCCAGTTTCCGATTCTGTGTCTCCCTCTTTCTCTGACCCTCCCCTGTTCATGCTCTGTCTCTCTCTCTGTCCCAAAAATAAATAAACGTTGAAAAAAAAAAATTTAAAAAAAAAAAAAAAAAAGAGTTGGACACTCAATTGACTGAGTCACCCAGGCACCCCTAGCCGACAATTTATAAATCTTATAAATCTTATTGCTTTTTAAAAGAATTAGCTTTAGGGCGCCTGGGTGGCTCAGTCAGTTAAGTGACCCGCTCTTGATTTGGTTCAGGTCATGATCTCACAGTCATGACATCGAGCCCCGAGTGGAGCTCTGGGCTGGGCGTGGAGCCTGCTTGGGATTCTCTCCCTCTCCTCTGCCCGTCCCTTACCTGCTCAAGCATGTGCATGTGTCTTCTCTCTCTCTCTCTCTCTCTCTCTCTGGCAAAATAAATAAATAAACTAAAAAAAAAAAAGAATTAGCTTTTAATTTTGTTATTAGCTACTTGTTATAATTTATTAATTATAAAAATTTTGTTTTATAATTTATTCATTTCTGCTTTAACATTTATTAATTTCTTCCTTCTGCTTTCCTTAGGTTTATGGCCTTTTTTCTAACTACTTCAGTGGGATGCGTATTTCATTTTTCATTCCTGTTTAATTTTGTATTAATTTATTATTAGACTATGTGTATTAGTCAGGGCTCTCCAGAGAAACAGAATCAATAGGATACTGATTTATATCAATATAAAACAAATTTATGGGGCACCTGGGTGGCTCAGTCAGTTAAGCATCCGACTTCCCCTCAGGTCATGATCTCGCAGTATGTGAGTTCGAGCCCTGCATTGGGCTCTGTGCTGATAGCTTGGAGCCTGGAGCCTGCTTCGGATTCTGTGTCTCCCTCTCTCTCTGCCCCTCCCCTGCTCATGCTCTGTCTCTCTCTGACTCTCAAAAATAAATAAATATTTTTTAAAAATAAAAAGAAATATATAAAAGAAATTTATTCTAAGGACTTGGCACACGCAATTACAGAGACTGAGAAGTCCCAAGATTGGCAGACAGCAAGCTGGAGCCCCAGGAGCACTGGTGGTGTGAGTTCTAGTACAAGTACAAGTCCAAAGGCAGAAGAGGATGATGTCCCAGCTCAAAGACAGGCAGTCAGAGAGAAATAATTCTTTCTTCACCTTTTATTCTAGTCAAGCCTTCAACAGATTGGATGGGGCCCACCCATACTGGGGAGAACAATCTGCTTTGCTCAGTTTGCCAATGCATATGTTAATCTCATCCACAAACACCCTACAGAAACACTCAGAATAATGTTTGACAGAATAGCTGGGCCCTATGTGGGCCCTGATCCTATGGCCAGGTCAAGTTGACACAAAAAGTCTCACTATGCATTCTTCTCTGGACACTGGTTTAATTGTATCTTTTATGTTCTCATAAGTTATATTTTCACTATTGATATTTCATATGTAATCATTCCATTTTGATGTCCCTTGTAGCTTACAGCAGGGATGTGGGTTTTTTTATTTTTATTTTTTTAACATTTACTTATTTCTGGGAGAAAGAGACAGAGTATGAACAGGAGAGGGGCAGAGAGAGAGGGAGACACAGAATCGGAAGCAGGTTTCAGCTTGTTAGCTGTGCTGACAGCTCAGAGCCTGAAGCAGGGCTTGAACTCGCCAGCAGAGAGATCATGACCTGAGCTGAAGTCGGACGCTTAACCAACTGAGCCACCCAGGTACCCCTATAGCAGGAATGTTTTGCTACTAAATTTAGACTAAGCCATAATTACAATGACTTTCCCTTTTGTATAAAGTTGACTGATTCTCACAGGCCAATACAAAGGTGAACCAGGACCTCCTCAGGGCCCAGATGTTGCTTTGAAAGGATTCTCTAAGGGGGCACCTGGATGACTAGGTTAAGTGGCTGACTGTTGGTTTTGGCTCAGGTCATGATCTCATGGTCATGGGATCGAGCCCCATGTTGGGCTCTGGGCTGAGCGTGGAGCCTGGTTAAGACTCTCTCTCTCTCTCTCTCTCTCTCTCTCTCTTTCTCTCCCCACCCCCCGCCTCTCTCCCACTCACACATTCCCCCTCTCTCTCAAAAAAAAAGTGTAAAAAAAAAAAAAGAGGATTCTCTCAGAACTTGAAAAACCTCATTTAAATATCAATGGAAACATGTATCTTTTTTGCCTAAACAGGTTTCTTAAGAACCAAGGTCAAGAATTTCTCTGTTGAATCTAAAAGGGGAAAACAGAAGCCATCACTTCTCTCTTATCCAAATGATCATAAATAAAAATATTATTAACAAAAATTATAATAACTATCATAATACCACCTAAAATATGTTTCCCGTGTTTTATACATGACCTCTTATTTCATTTTTGCAGGAGTTCTTAGAGATATCATACTCTACATCTTAAAGATGAGAAAACTCAGCCTCAAAGGAGATACATAACTTGCTTAAGATCACACATCCTTTTAAGCGAAGGAGCTAGGATTTCACACTGGTTGTGTCTGATTTAACACTATAGGAATGCAAACACTACTGAGCCCATCTTTACCCTCTATCTTGTTCACTGACCCCGCCCCCCCTCCATGTGTTCCAGGGCCCCTAGGAGATTAATATACATGCCTTAAAATGCCTACCAAGGCTGAGATGGAGGGAGGCTAGCTTTGGCCCTCTGTAAGTTTGCTCAAGGTAACGTATCTCTCCCTTTCTTGATACACAGGTGGTGCCGTGAGATCTAATTAAATGTTAGATGTCAATTAGGTGCATGCAAACCCTTTGGTCTCACTACAGTGTCCTTCAGCACATTCCCTCGTTCTATAAAATCTGTAGATTAAGGTCCAGATTTCGCAGAGAATAACTCTGCAGCCGGATCACCATCTGCCTGATTCCCCGGCCCCCCCACCCCCATCAGTAAGTTAACCAGAATAAAAGTCTATATCAACTGCATGGCGCGGCCTCCTTTCGTGTTTTCAGTCTCAAAGTGCCTTCTCAGTTTGGGGAATACTTTGCAGTCCCTCCTCCACCTTCTATGCAAATGCAAATGCAAAAGCCTATGCATTTTTTCAGGATGTCTCTCTTGACTCCCCTCTGCCCCAACTTGTAGCCATAAGATGGTTCTACTTCCTTTGGCAAAACTTATTTTCCAGGCAGAGAGAGGACGTTTGCTATGGTCCACCATCGATTAGGGAGAAGTCCAGCCCGGAATTCTGGAACAGAGACAGGCAGGCCACCAGCCACGGAAGGCCTTTGCCTGCAGAAGCCATATGGAAGAAGAAAATTCTGAGCCAAGCACTAATGAAGAGGAAGGAGAGGGAAATCAGGGTGGGGGCTGGGAGAGTGGGGGTTAGGCACAGCTGCTTCAGGAGGGGGACACTGACCATGGATCTTGCATGTGCTGGACACACCCGTCACTCATGCCAAACCCATCCAGTTCAACTCAGCTGTCTGGCAACTGCCCTTTAATGCAACGAGCACACAACTTGCTACATTGAAGGTTTCAGTTAGTGTCTTTGGCCAAGTCTCAGCGGGAACCAGCACAGACAACCATGGGGGGGCTGGAGGCCCCAGTAGCAGCAGCCAGAGCCCAGGCTCGGCTCAGAGTGCCAGCCAACTGGGCGCATTATCAGAACCCTGCTGCAAAGAGATAAGGAACGTCCTGATCCAGCCCCTAGAAGAGCAGGACTTTATATAGCAGCCTGTGTAGGCTGCAAGGGAATGTCCTGGCCCCAGGCCTCCCAAGCCCAAGCAGAGAGGGGAGTGGGTGGGTGAGAAGCCAGGAGCTTATAAATAACCTCGTGTGCGCTGATGGGCTCAGTGGCTGTGTCTTACCAAAGCCTGAGATCTTGGGGAGGAAGGGTCACCTACAGATCGTTTTTATCTTCTTTATACTCCTCTGTATTTTCCAAGTTTTCCACAATGAACTCGAGCCCTTCTTTCAGTCAGCAAACATGAACACCATGTTTAAAAAGTGAAAAAGAGAGGCACAAAGGGAATTCCTTGAGCTAGGAATTCTGGTGACCATCCTTCCCCTGCTCATGAGTCCCCAGTCCTGGACCAGTCAGTCCTGTCCCCTCTTGTCTGATCTCTCCCAGAGATGCCCTACAGGTGCTTGCATGGACCCATTTCCCCTCTCCTCCAGGGTTTCTGCATTGCCCTTAACTTCCCCGCCCCCACCAGTTCAAATGTCACTGTTCTTGGCTTTGTTGTCTTTAGATAAGACGCCCCTGTTCCTCATCTCTGCCTGGGTGCAGAAAGGTCACTTAAGTATGTCTGTCCTGCCTGCTTCCTGGCCTCCTAATGCTAGCTTAGTAATGGGGGCAGGGAGGGGGGAAGCCATGATATTCCTGTATAGAGAATGTGCACTTTATGCCTCAGACTCCTTGTCTGTAAAATGGAGGTAATAATAACACCTGCCTCACAGAAATGTTATTAAGAATAAAATAAGAGTGAATGCAAAGTGCTTGACACATTAGAAATGCCCAGGTTGCCTCCTTCTCCACACCCACCCACCCCCTGAAGGACCATACTTACCAAACTTGGCCAACCTGACTTTCATTGTTTCCAAAAATAACTGCTCCCAGGAGGTGTGAGGATTCACCATCTTGACACTGGTAGTGATTCAAAGCAGGAGTTCTAAAAATGCTTCGGGAGGTGGCAGGCTCCTTGGAATAATAGCCTTCAAAGTGCCTCCTTATAAGGCAGCAGCCTCATTTGGATGTGTGAGTCATGGTTGGGCTGCTAGATAAACAGATAAAGGAATAAACATGTTGTTACTTTGTAGTAACGCCTTATGTAGTAGTCTGAGTTCAGCTCATGACCCTGGGGCAATGTTGAGGAGACAAAAGTAGGCGAAATATCAGCCAATCCCTATTTTTTGAGCAGTGCTATGTGCAAAGAGGCATTGTGCTAGGATTCGAAAATGAAACATAAACCAGATATGAAAGAGAGGCTGTGAAAGAGAGGCCAGTCTAGCTGAGGAAGTAAAATGCAGATTCAGACAGAAAGCTCACTCAGCAAACAGGATATGAGCCTGGCAGGTGATAAGGTGGAGAGTCTGGAAGAGACCTTCCACAGGGTTCTGGAGGTCAGAGCAGGTCTTGTGGAGAAAATGAACATCATTAACAAGTGGGCACCAAGCCTTGTAGTTCCCAACGCAATCAGGTTGGTCTGAGAGAAAGGATCTCACACGTTAATGTCAACAAGGCATGGTGCACACCTAAGTCCGCCATCTTGTTTGATCCTGATAACGGTATTCTGTGGTGTTATTCCCATTTTACAGAACAGAAAACAGCAGCTCAGAGAAGCTCGGAGAGGTGAAGTTATGTGCTGAAAGTTACAACAGCAGAGGCAGAATTGGAACTAAGTTCTGCCTGCTCCACAGCCTCTGCCCTCGCTTCTGTCACCTGGCACCACTGAGACCTCCCTTAAAGCTGTGTCCCAAGACATGGGCTGTCTGTGACCAGCATTGGAACTCTCATTCCAAGGCTGTGGCCTTCCAACAGAGAGGATGCTGCCCAGAGAGGCTAGCAAATTCTCTGGAGCTATATCAACATTGCACTGCCTGCCAATATCATGAGAGAAGACGGGGTGACTTCTAAAGCCCAGATCAGAATAACTTTGATGACATTTTATAGTTTTAAATATTTAAGCCCTTCCTTCCACATACTAGTATTTTTCCCAATTCAGAAACTCACCCCTTTTATCACCACAACAACCCATAATGAGCCGCATGAACTTTTCAGGAATGACATGGGAATAAGACAGGAACAATCTTCTAAAGGTGATTTTTGCCCCCAGCTTTAAACCATTCAGTCTTGGAGGACTTTTGCGACACAACAAACAGCACCCGCCAGTCAGCATCGGAAAATTCCTCAGATGCACCTGGGTGCAGCCGATACTATCCTCCAAAGGGCCGACATATCATCCATGACCCTTGGTGTTATGCCCAAAGTCAACTGACACCAATATTACACAAAACCTAAGTATCACATTCCTGAAGGCATCAAACAGCAATTATTGAACGCCGGGATCATGGTTCTTAAAACCAGTTTGAAATTACAATCCAGTAATTCTCACATTTATATATAGTCTATATAACTATGTCCTAATCATGAAAGAAGATGGGAGAGCCCTTTAAAAGAACAGTGTTATGGACTGTTACATTTCCCACCACCACCACCAAAATCCATGTATTGAAATCCTAACCCCCAATATGAATATATTTGGAGATACAGACTTTCAGGAATTAATTAAGGTTAAGTGAAGTCATAAGGGTGGGGCCCTGATTCCATAGAACTGGGGTCCAATAAGAAAAGGAAGAGCTCCTGGTGACCTTTCTGTCTGTCTGCCTGTGCACAGAAAACAGGCCATGTCCGGAGGACCCAGCAAGAAGATGGCTGTCTGCAAGCCGGGAAGAGAGGCCTTACCAGAAACCAAGCCCAATGACTCCAGAGCTGTGAGAAAATGCATTTCTGTTGTTACGCTCCCCAGTATTTTGTTATGGCGGCCCAAGCTAATGCAAACAGGAACTCAGGCTGTAAGGGAGCCATAAAACCAATACCCAGGGAATCAGGGCAGGGGACAGGGTACAGGTCATGGAAGCGACTTCCGCTCTTTTGCTGGGAGCACAGTGTTGGAGAGAGTGTGAAACAAATACCATTCCTCTTCCATGAATTTAGTAATACTAAACCTGGTCCAGGAAGTGTGACTTAGGTACACAGTAAGAGTGGCTTCCGAACACTGCCTCCAGGATGAGTCACTGTGGAGCCTGCTCCACAAAGCCAAGTGCCCAGTGGAAAGCTGATGATAACCTATACTCTCTGGAGGCAGACAGATTCTGAGAGTCAGGGAGAAACTGAGCCAGGTACCCTCAGTGCCTTTTCCCAAGCACATTAAATTATTAAACCACTAGGGAGAAGAGAGGAAGGGACAGAGAGAAGCCAAGAGTATTACCCTAATCAAACTCCCTCTGTATGGAAACATGAAGAGAAAGAACGTTCCTCTCAACACTCATCCTAGTTCTGTTCCAGGCAAACACATACCCCTCTTCAAGGCTCTCCAATACAGTACAATGTGTGTCCAGCTTTCAAATAAACAATAAGATTCACAACTTGCAAAGAAACTCCCCTTATTACACACATACACACACACATACTTAAGCAATCCTAGGACACATCCCACATGGAAGGTGGAAATGTCCAGTTGCAGAAACTGGGTGAGCTAATTTGTGGCCCTAGTTCAGAAGGGCACAATAAACATGTGTTGAACATGGCTTGCACCCTTACAGCAGTCTCTTCCTCTTTTGCTGGAAGATGGGACCATTCATTTTTTTTTTTTTAACTCAACAGATATTTGCTAAATGTTTATTATGTGCCAAGCATCGTGCTAGGCTGATTGATTGATCAGGAAAACAAGAAGCCAAGAGATCTTGGCAAACAGCAGCCCTAAACCAGCTATTTGCTCAGGACACCTGTGCCATAGTCCTTGTCTCCTCCCCAGCCCTCAACCTCCTTACCCAGTCAAACACCAAGTACTGACATTCTATTCTTAATGTATCAAAACCCCTTTACTTTTTTCCATCCTCTCTGTTCTTCCTGGGTCTAGGCCATCATGTTCTCTTTCTTGGATTTCTGCAGCAACCACTTAATTGGTTTTCCTGTTTTCAGACTTAACTCTCATCCAATCTAACCACCACACCACAGTGCACAGTAAGAAATTTGGCGTCACCTAAAGATCTACCCTTTGTCTGGGTTCCTAGGAGGAAATCCCTAAACTTGCAATTTTCACAGCAAGAGGAGTGTCTTTGTTATTCAACGTGGGCCCTCATTTATGCTCATGAGATGAGTCAGAGTGGGGCTGTCTGAGTCTGAAAGACCAACCAAGTGATTGTGGGTGGGGCTTTGGGCCATGTGACAGCCTGACCTTCAGGGAGGGGAAGTAGCCAGGAGCTTAAGTTCAACCATGTAAGTTATTATGCAATCAACCATGACTAGGTAATGAAGCCTCAATAAAAACTCTAGGGGTGCCTGGGTGGCTCAGTCAGTTAAGTCGGTTAAGTGTCTGACTCTTCGACTTCAGCTCAGGTCATGATCCTACAGTCATTAGGGCTCGTTCATAGGATCGAGTCCCACGCTGGGCTCCACCCTGACAGTGCTCCCTTACTAAAGCTTGCATGAACTAACATGGTTGGCAATACTTGTGCCTATTCATGTAGAGATGCTGGGAAGTAATGCATCCTGAGGGCCTAGAAGCTTCATGTTTGGAACCCTCCTGATTCCAATTAATTATATCCTTGACTAATTCTAATTTATATCTGTTTATTATAATAAAAGTGTACTCCTAAGTATAACACTTTCCTAAATATCAAATTATCAACTGTGAGGGTAGTCATGAGAACCCTTGAATTTGCAGCCACATGCTATGAAGAAAAGGTGATCCTGGGGACCCCGAACCTGGGGCTGGTGTCTGAAGTGAGGGCAGACTTGTGGGGACTGTGCCCTTAACCTCAAGTTGACTAACTCACTGCACACAGCCAGAGGGGTTTTCTAAAATGGGACTATGATCACATCACATACCTGCCTAAAACCTTTGAGAGATGTCTCCTTTTCTCTAGGATGAAGTCCGATGCCAAAATACAGCTCCCAAGACCTCTGATGATTCTGGCCCTACATAGCTCCTCAGTGTCATATCCCTCATATCCCCCATTCCCCTGCAAATTTGGTATTCCAGCCACACTGAGCCACTTGCCACTCCCTAAGCCTTCCGTGCATTCTCATTTTTTTCAGATCTTAGAACATGTGGCCCCTCATCCTATAATATTCTCTCCTCTCTGCCTTTCTCCCACACCCTTCTCTTAGCTAACTCCTAGCAGTCCTTCAAATCTCAGCTTAGATGGCACTTCTTCTGGGAAACCTTTCCATATATCCTCCACGAAGTCAGACCTGGGTGCTCACTCCTCTCAAGGGACTTCTTAGCCCATGTACTGAAATGGCCTGGTTACTAGTCTGTCTCTCCAATCAGACCATGAACTTGCCGAGCATGAGGACTGTGTTTTCTTCCCTGTTATATCCCCCAGTAGTTAGCAGACTAACACAGAATTCCAAAGAGAGAAATGATATCTTTGCAGAGAAGAAACCCGGTAGACATCAACATGACTGGTGGTAAATGAGTAACTACACAGATGGGTTTTGGAAGTGTGTCCAGTCTCTTTGGCGGAGATTTGGAAAGCACCCTGGTTGTATCCAGTAGACAATTACAAGTTATCTTCCAAGATGATTCCGCCCAAAGGTTGTTAATCTTATTTCATTTGAAGTTGATTGTTGTGGGTTTCAACTTTAGAGGATAATTTTTTTTTAACTTTGTCTACAGAATTCTAAAAGAAGTCCCTATCTTGAGGTCTGTACCAACTGTGAATTGCCCTTTGGACGTTTCTTTGACCTATCAGTGCTATTTTACGTTTTCCACTCCATCTACAAGGTTATACGGCATTTGTGAAGACAGGGACAACAACAATGTGTTTAAACATAAATAATTGGATGATTTATTAAAGCAAAATTTATTACCAGTTCATACATGCCATATGCATCCATCCATGCTTTCTTACTAATCAATACTTGATAAAGCACTTGCTGATTAGGTGAAATGGCATCTCTTTTTCCCTCCTTTTAGCTTTCAGTTAAAGCAATCAGCACAGACTTTTTCTTCCTTTTCCTTCCTTTCCTCTTCCCTTTCTGGCATGGAATAGTCGGCACCATGGCCCCACCAGGTACTGACAGCAGGAGAGGGCTTCCCTGTGGAGGCCCTTTGATGGCATACCTACTGGTGCCCAAGGACACTGGATGCTGGAGGGTGGGGGCAGGGAGTGGAGGTAAAAGATACAGCTGGTATGATTGGGAGATTGATTGTATTAAGCAAATAAGTAATCATATTGAGCAAACAGGTACACATTGAGGATAATGAGAGCCAGGTTGAGAAAGGAATTGCAAACATAAAGAGGGAGAGAACTATAAAGAACCATGAACGTGGAATGGAATTGGATGTATAAACATCAGCTTATTTTTTTAAGTATATAAATACAGGGATATATAGAAATAGCTACAGGTTTCAGTATGTGTATATACATATTTGTGCATATACATACATGTAGTTCCTAGCTCCCTCCACCAAAAGGGTCTAGAAGCAATGACACCCCAGTAACAATAAACACACTAGGTGGCCAGATCTTGATTCCTAAACACCATCCTCCACTGAAAGGAAGCAGTTCTCCCTGGGGAAAGGGGTAATCCAGGCTGCAGCAGGAAAAGTACAAGATGAATCTGAGTCATGTTGTTGTATCAGACTGCCAACAAGTGCTGAGATGATGGGGGCGTGTCAGAAGGATGTGGGAGCATCCTGGAAGGAACACTGGCCATGTCTGAGATGGTCAGAGTATCAAGATAAACAAGGTTGGCAATGGAATACAATCTACTGAATAAAATGAGAGCCCTTACTAAAATAAATCTATAAACAAACACAGAAAATGGGAAAGCTCCTTATTAGAGTAACCTGCCAATTAACAGAAGGAGAAGGAATGATGGAAATAGAAAACAATCATTTGGAAACTGTCAGAGTGGTGGGTGCAATAAACAGAGAGAAGAGCAGCCCCGAGGAGCCACATCGAGAAAGTTATTAGCCCTGCCTGGAGACTCAGGAAAGGCTTTACTCTCAGAGGCGCCATTTGAACTAGTCCTTGAATGAGTACATTTCTACCGGGCAGGAAAGGTCATTCTCTACAGATTAGGGAGAATTGGAAGATGTTAGTTCTAGTTATGTCATAAATGATTAATAACTTGCCAAAGCCCCAGGGACAAGTTTTCTCCAGTCCTGAATATTCTCTGTGATACCTCGTCACACCGTACAACAGGATTCCTTCCTCATATTCTTTAACGTAATTATATATTTGAAACATCTTCTTCCTCTGTTCATTTTCTGATAACATCTGGAACTCCAACATCATGGTAGGGCTTCAGCCTCCTCACTCTCTTTTTTTGGTCTTTTGCTCTAGGTCTATCGTTAAGAATTTACCTTCTTCCTACCCTGTTACTTCCTGTTTTCCTAACTTCAGGGGCTTTTTATTCGTTGGGGTGCAAGGTTTCATTCTGCCTTGAAGCACTCTTCCCATTAGCTGGGGGATTTTTTTTTTTTTGACAAGAAAGGTGTATCTAAGCCCATTTTCTGTAAAATCTGTCACTGCCTAAGTGGTACCCTGCTGCTTGAGGCCTCATCTGTCTCCATGGCAATGTTCTGAAACTATTCTGCTTGTGTGAGTAAGTTCAAGGCCCATCAAATCACTTATCATAACAGAGCCATTGTAGCCCACCAATGCACACACATACACGTTCCGTGCATCACGGCAACATTCACAAATGCAGCCACGGTTTGTATTCGTTTCAAAAATCCTTTGAAACGGACAGGCCACTCATCAGCTGACTCCATTCACTCATTCACTCGTTCATTTATGTATCCAGGCTTCGCAGAGGAGACACAGACATAAAAACACCTCCTCCTGGGGGGTTGGGAGTGAGAATCAGAGATGGCTTCACCAGGAAGTGGCCAGCTGAGGCCACCGAAGAGGAAAGGCTTTCCGGACAAAAACAAAGCGTGGGCAAAGGCATGAAGATGTGAATGAACATTCGAGGTAACAAAGGAAAAGTGTTTGATAGTGAAGCAGAAATGGGATGGAGGAGGAATGTACAGAGATGAGACAGAACTGGTGCTAGAGAGAGGGGTAGCACTGAGGTCCTGAGGGGCTGGTAGAAAATACTAAGGAGTCTGCACTCCTTAAGCAATGAGGAAGGTCTTAAGAGGAGGTGCAGCATTCTCAGATTTGCATTTTAGAAAGCTCTCTTCTACTGCTGCCCCAGGTTCAATTAAAGGCCCAGAGCCAGGAACAAGCCAGAAACAATCTGACCAGAGATCAACTTGAGGGGTGTGCACAGGAAAAGAGTCAAGCACCACTTAAGAGGTAAGCCAGGTTCGACTGCATGACCAATTAGATGGAGGAGTGACAGACACCTTGAAGATGGCTGGGCCCATGTGATGTCAAAGAAAGAAGCATAATGGGGGGAGAAGATGAAGCACGTAGTTGGGGACAAAGATATTCTTGTCCTCCACTTTCCCCACACCTTCAATTCTCTATCACAGGGATAAAACAATGACAAGCTAATCCCCACTGAGGTAAGATGTAAGGGCTTAACATGTGACACCCTCCACCGCCACCACCCCTTCCCCCCCCAGCCCCCCCCCCACCAGGAATCACGTTTTCAGTTAATAAGAGAGTACCGTGCAGCCAATGCTAATCAAGGGAATGACTCTCCTATAGTGAAATTCTGGGCAACGTGATGGGCAAGTTGGGGGATGTTTTCAGGTGGGGAGATCTTCCCAGCATCCCTAAAATCCCATCACAGAGGCTATGGCTAAAACTCTTAGTGAAGAGAATGCTGTTAACATTCCATCTTCATTCCAAAGAACCCCATTCACACCATAGATAAAGAGATCTTCCTCCTGGGCAGGCTTCTGCTGTCTTAGCACGGGGTGATGGGACAGCAGATGTCACAGAGCTATGGGGTCACTGAGTTCAGGCCCTGGCCCCGCCATTTACTTGTTGTGTAACCGTGGTCATGTTAGTTAACCTTTCTAAGACTCGATTCCATCATTCATTAAGCAGGGGCTCAGAACACCTGCCTCTCAGATTGGCGTGAGCCTCGATGTAAATGGCAAGGTCGCAGTCCACATTAGTGCCTTCTTGTGCCACCTCACCCCTACCCCCACCATCTCATTTCAGATTTGAATCTTCATCAGTCACCCTCGCTACCTCCACCATTTATCACAGTATTTTTCAACACCCAATTCACTTGGAGAAGCCTCATTCTCTCCACGTTCATGGGCTATTAGCTGCCCTGACAACTTCAGGTGATGAAAAGCCACCGTTCGGGCTTGGGCAGCAGGCGCTCAGAGCCCGTGAGGGCTGTGCCCCAGAACGGCCTGCAGGAGGCAGCATCGGGCAGCGTGAGGCCAGCCGGGCCGCCTCCGGAAAACCGCTGGAACCCGGCTGGGAGGAACCGCCGAGGAGGCGCTGGAATTCAGACTCCAGGTGACAAAGGACCCAGTTTACGCACGCGGCTCTGACACTCGGCCTCCCAAGGAGTCGGGTCTTTGGGGAACAGGGGAGGAGGGAGTGGTTTCGTGAAAGCACCCCGGGCCCCGGCAAGTCCAGCGAGGTTTTTCCCACACCCACACCTGGACGTAGTTACCTCTGAGCATGGCACCCGTCCTCCAGAAGCAAAAGGCATCTCCTCCTTCCCCAGCCTTAGGGCTCCTGTTGCAGACGCCCCTTCCTCCACGATGTGACGGGATGAGATGGGGAGCTAGCTCCCCCACACGCAGTTTTAGCGGCTCACGTGCTCAGCCCCGTTCGGGAGTCCTGGAGGAGACAAAAGGAATCAAGGCACACAGCTCCTGACCCTTCGGAGCTATTAACATTGTTGAAGACGGGCAGATGGGAAACCGGAGAAAGACACAAGGGTACACGTCCTCACTGCTCTGTTTCTGGGCGGGCATGGCCCGGAGTCTCCTTGTTCCTCCAGCCCCAGGGCACATGGCCTGGCCCGGAGTGATTTTTATGATTTGTGAATTCATTTACATGGAAAAAGAAAGGGACAAACTGATTAAAACCACCCAAGGCTCCCCAGAATGTGGGATCACGGTAGGGACAGATGACCTGAGCTGTGGAAATCGGGAGAAGGGATTTATTAATTCAGGTGGCATTAAGCGGCCTGCAAGATCTGGGGGACTTGGTCACTGGGGGCCTCAGAGCTCAGAGCCAATGAGAGACGGTCGTCACTAACTCTCCTGTTGACTTGAGCTGGGGTGGGGAACTGCGATGTCACCATGACATCACCACCTTCCAGGAATCACTGAGTCAGCTTGAGGCCGCAGGCAGGACCCACTCACTTCCTCCAACAGCGGGGGCCACTCCCCACCCCCGGCGAGGCTTTGAGCCTGGGTTTTCACCACCATCCACCAGTGCTCAAGACAGTGAAGGCCTGGCCCAGAGTCCGTCAGCTGGGCAGGGACACACTGGCGTGGTGCCAGCGGCACTCACTCCCACAGCGACCCATGCTGTAGGGTCCGCTGAGGAGAGAGGTCCCTGAGGAGAGGTGGCCCTTTCAGCTCTTCAGTCACTTGTACTGTGATTTGTCCTTGTGAACAGTCACTTGTCCTTGTGAACAAACTGAGGTGTTTCTTTCTTTTTTTTTTTTTTTTATTTTGAGAGAGAGAGAGAGAGAGAGAGAGAAGGCATGTGAGCAGGGGGAGGGGCTGAGAAGCAGGAAGGGAGAATCCCAAGCAGGTGCCACACTTCAGCACAGAGCCCCACATGGGGCGTGCTCTCATGAACCATAAGGTCATGACCTGAGCCAAGATCAAGAGTTGGACACTTACCCGACGGAGCCACCCAGGCCCCCTGACAAACTGAGGTGTCTCTAAGGAACTAAGTTGTGAAGGAGGAATTAGGCAGGAGAAAGTAAGGGGAAGTTGGGGCTGAGGGAAGAAGTGTCAAAACAGAGGTGGAGAAGGCTTTAAAAAAACAAAACAAAACCTTGCCCACTTCACAAACGAGGGTCGTTCCAGATACAGTGTCATACCTTAGTCAACGTGGGGAAGCAGGGGGCTTGTCCGGGCCCACTGCTTTCTTGTAAGGTGGGCAACCAGACGGCCATACTCATCCAATGGCCGGAAACCCAGGAACAGGGCCAGGGCTATTTGTAGCCCTTAGGTGATGACTTTCTCTTGCCCCTTCCTCCCCAGGTCAGACCCTCCCCTTCCCTGTTAGAGGATTGAAGCCAGAATCTGTGCATACTATGTCAGAGTCTATTTCGCCTTTTCCTTAAACCCAGTGCTCTGTAAGCTAGTCTTATGAAGACAAAAATTAACCAGTAGGCAGTAATGAGATTTTATAGCATGGCAAAGGTCCTGCACTTTCTTCCTCTCTCTCTCTCTCACTCTCTCTCTCTCTCTCTCACTGCCTCCCCCCACCCCATACACACACACACAACCTGCTGTTTTGATCTTTTATCGTATTCTTTCACTTAATGCCAACAAAAGCCTACCAGGTAAGTATTGCCATTTCATAGACAAGAAAACTGAGATTCAGAAAGGTGGAAGAAATTTTCCAGGGTCACCCAGCTAGTGGGTGACAAAGCCAGTCTCAGAAGCCAGGGCTATCTGACTCTAAGGAGCTGGGGCCTTACTACTCAGATACTCTGACTCAAAATAAGAGCCTCTCCTGAGTCATAAATTATAAAATTAGAATTTCACTCAGCAAGTCACAAAATCTTAAGGTTGGAAGACATTTTAAAGGTTGTCCAGGCAGATGTCCTGAATTACCTGAGTAATGTCCTGCCTTCTGCGTGGAGACACCAGCTCCAGAGAATGCATTGTGTCCTGATTCAGCCAACGCCCACTCAGAATTATTAAACATTTCTTTTGGTTTTGAAGCTGAAATCTCTCTCCCTGTAATGTCCACACACTGAGTCTTCCCTCAGGAATGTGGAGGACCTTGAGTAGTGTGTCACTCCTGAATTGTTTTTCTCTAGACTACATGCTCTAGATTCTTCTTACCTAGTCTCACGTGGCAGTTTCTCACTGTCTGAACA
This sequence comes from Prionailurus viverrinus, assembly GCF_022837055.1. Lineage (NCBI taxonomy): Eukaryota > Metazoa > Chordata > Mammalia > Carnivora > Felidae > Prionailurus > Prionailurus viverrinus. The sequence goes on from NC_062577.1 coordinate 24,509,965, forward strand.
GGGTCTGGTTCGACAGGTCAGTCTCACAGTGAGACCCCAGCACGACTCCAGTGCTCCGGAAGGGAGCTGACCAGCCCAGAGAAGAATGGGACCAGACTACAACCCCTTCATTTTATCTCACAGAGCTTTTTGTTGTTTTCTTTTAAGTGTTTATTTGTTTTTGAGACAGAGCATGAGCAGGGAAGGGGCAGAGAGAGAGGGAGACACACAATCTGAAGCAGCTCCAGGCTCTGAGCTGTCAGCACAGAGCCCAACGCAGGGCTCAACCCCCCCACAGATGGCAAACTGCAAACTGCGAGATCGCTTAACCAACTGAGCCACCCAGGCACCCCCACAGATCTTTTTTTTTTTTTAATGTTTATTGATTTTTGCGAGACAGAGACAGAGCACAAACGGGGAAGGGGCAGAGAGAGACACTGAATCTGAAGCAGGCTCCAAGCTGTCAGTGCAGAGCCCGATGCAGGGCTCAAACCCACGAACTGTGAGATCATGACCTGAGCTGAAGTTGGATGCTTGATTGAGTGAGCCACCCAGACGGCCCTATTTCACAGGTCTTAATATGCTAGAGACTCATTTTGCTCTTGTTATGAATGAAAACCTTTAAGTGCCTTTCCCCTGTGCTGACCCCTAAGCCACATCCTCTCCCACCCCTTGTCCAGCTGGGTTTCTGATGTTCACGACCTGCTCTCTCCACGTAGACCATGCCTAACATGTACTCCTGGGCAGTCTGGCCATCCCTCTGCCCTGGTACCCCTGCCCCACCAGGGTTCAGCCTCACCTTCCCTCTGGCGCCAGCTCTGTCTACTCTGAGACCCTGCCAAGGGGTCCCCCTGACCCAGTCACCCCTCAACAGGCATGCTAGCTTTTAATTGTCTGCCAACTTATGCACCCCCAGGCGTCACCTGGGAAGTTCTGGAGAAGAAGCAAGGGCCACGGTGTCGGGCCCTCCCTCTGCTGAAACACAATCTGCCAGCATTTCCACTGCCATGCATACCCTGTATAGACACCTACAAGGGGTTCTCCTCCCACTGATCCAAATCTGCTTTCTACTTCCTGTCACCCCATCTCAGCTGTTTCCACCACCTTGCCCCCCCACCCCCATCTGTGGCTGGTGGGCAGGGCACACAGTGCCTCACCCCCTTCTCATCCCTTCTGAGTCTTGCTCTAAGCTCCTCTAGGCACCAGATGAATATTTCTACAGGACAGGTACTTCCTTTGTGTCAACGTCTCTATTCTCAGCATGATGGCTTAACGCATTGCTCTATGCTCAGACCCCCAAGCCTTGCTCTAGATACAGAAAGGGAATCTTCTTGAAAAGTAGAAATCCTTTTCCTTCTCAAGAACCAGGCTCTCAAGATTATTGATTATTAGCGTGGTATGGATTTTTTTTAAACCCAATTTAAAACATGAAGCCAAGCAAGACTTCTTTGTTCCAGGATGGGGCTCCCCTGAAACCACAAACCCATTTATTCAACGAGTAGGAAACTCTTGGTTCCTGAGAGCAAAAATCCAGTATTCCAATCTGAAAAATAATATCTTGTTTCTTCTTTATGCCCAAGACAAACATCTGAAAGAACTTCCCTCTTTTGCATCCCATTCTCCTTAGAGTCTTCTGTCCTTGCCACCAAATCCTTCATGTGTCCCAAATTCTGTTTCCCCTAGATCTCCACTTGACTCTTAATGTTTGTTTATTTTTGAGAGAGAGAGAGAGAGAGAGAGAGAGAGAGAGACAGAGCATGAGCAGGGGAGGGGCAGAGAGAGAGGGAGACAGAATCTGAAGCAGGCTCTAGGCTCTGAGCTGTCAGCACAGAGCCCGATACTGGGCTCAAACCCACCAACCATGAGATCATGACCTGAGCCGAAGTCGGACACTTAACCGACTGAGCTACCCAGGTGCCCCCCTACTGGACTCTTCATAACTACTTCTATTAGTGATCTTTTGAGGGTCTGTTTCGCTCACTCATCATCCCGCCTTGTAACATCATGTTCACATCCTCCAAAGGTGTGTTCCCATCTGCTCATTTCACTGGGCTTTCAACACAGGTATTAGCATATTAAAATATATTTTTTAATGTTTAATTATTTGTTTTGAGAAAGAGAGAGCAGGAGCAGGGGAGGGGCAGAGAGAGGGAGAGAGAGAATCTCAAGCAAGCTCCATGCTGCCAGCATAGAGCCTGACTCAGGGCTCAATATTGCAAACCATGAGGTCATGACCTGAGCCAAAACAAAGAGTCCAGACACTGAACCAACTGAGTCACCCAGGTGCCCCGGCATTAGCATATTTAAAACCAATTGAACTGTGATTATTTTCACCCCAGCTGTATTACTCTCAATGTACTTAATATGGATGGGAAAAGTGGGGCTTGCTGTATAAATGACATGGCCCGATTTGTTATAAGCAATTAAAAGCATAGATGCAACAAGGTCTAAACCAATGGTGACCATACCTCCCTGCCACTCTCCTGGAAACATCAGCCCCTATACCACTCCCATCAGATACTAACTCCAGCACCTGGACTTCTAAGCTTCATTCTCATTCAACCCATCAGTTCCCTCCAACCACCAAGGCCTCACACAACTGCCTTGGCCTCAACTTGGAGCCAGTCCTCAGCAGCAGGATTCTGTGGGCTTATGCAGCCTCCACCCCCTCCCCCCAATCTCTTCCCACTCCATAAAATTTCCCTATCACAGAAGCACATTTTCATTTGCTTTCTCTAAGGCATTTCAGATGCGTTCATTCATTCTGCTAACATTTATGAACACCTTCATCATCAGGCACTGTTCTGGGCCCTGCAGCTACAGTGATTAGCAGGCTGCACAAAGCCAGGCTTTTAAAATTCCATTCTGGTGGAGGAGATGCCGAACACACAAGGACACAGTGAACAGACAAGAGCACCGTAGATTGTGACTGCATTCTTCGAAGAAAAGAAACAGGATCTTTGTAAAAGAGCACAGAAGACGGCCCTTAAGAAAGGAAGATCAAGGAAGATTTCTCTGAGGAGGAGGCTAATATTTAAACTGACACCTGCTAGGGGCACCTGGGTGGCTCAGTCATTTAAGCATCTGGCTCTTGGTTTTGGCTCAGGTCATGATCTCATGGTTTCATGAGTTCAAGCCCCTCGTTGGGCTCTGTGCTGGCAGCATGGAGCCTGCTTGGGATTCTCTCTCTCTCTCTCTCTCTCTCTCTCTCTCTCTGTCTCTCTCTTCCTTTCCCTCTCTCTCTCCCCCTCCCCAATTTGTGCTGTCCCTGTCTCAATAAACAAACAAACTTTAAAATAAAAAACATAAAAATAAAAATAGTCACCAGCCACATGAGAAGAGGCAGCAGGGCAGCACGGAGGAAAAGTGGTCCAGACTAAAGGGTAGTCAAGAGCAAAAGCCCAGCACCAGGGAGGAGCCTGGAGGCAGGGAGACCCCCCAGGCCTGGCAAGGTCAGGGTAAGAGCTGGATTTCACACTACCTGCTGGGAGGTGACGTGAACTGATAAAAATAGTCAAAGGTCCCTCTGGCCACTGTGTGGAAAATAGAACTAGGGATTGGAGCAGGGGAGGGAGTGGGGAGGAAAGAAGCCATCCAGGCTATCGCCCTGACCTCCACAAGAAATAATGACCACGGTGTGGGTAATGGTGATGGAAGGCAGCGGAAAGATGGAAAGACGGAGGTACAGTTTAGAGGGAGGTAGATTTTAGAGATAGGACTGACTTCCGTCATATTGTCGTTGTCAGACTTTAGGCAAGTGCGTGAAGGAGCATTCACACTGGGAGTCAGAGAGACAGGCGAGGAGTCCGGACAGGAGTCAGAGACTGGGGCCTGGGAGAGGTGTCCTGCTGTGCACAAATGATTTGAGTGAAGAGCTGAAAGCCTTCTAGAAGGATCGGTAGGGGTGGGGGTAAGAAGAGGCAGAGGTGTGCCAAATACTACAACCTGAACTTTGAAAGAAGCTGTGCTTCTTGCACGGTGTCATAACTCGTGAAGTGTCTGATGGGGCATTTCCTGATATGACACAGGACTGTTGCTCTCTCCAATTGTTTCAGTGTAAACACGAGGATGGGAGCCATACGCACACATTTCTAGACCAGCTCCAGAACTTGCCTGTATTTGTAACAATGATTCTGCGAAGGAAAGAATTCCAAGTTCCTAAGAAGTGACCTATAAATAAACCCTTGGAGCACAGCTTGTAGGGAAGTTACTCTGCCTTACCCCACTGAGGCAGGGGGGGCTAATTCCCTTTTCACACTTCACACTTGCCACAAATCTGCTTTTTCTTACAAATCAGTATTTCTGCTGCTTACTCATGTTCAGCTTGTGGCCAATTATGACACTCTAGGATTTATTTTCTTCTGTAGTGTTGCCCAGAAGGGTTTAAGCTGTTAGTGTTTGTGCCAATTCATAGTAGAATGGCCCAGAGGAGTCATAGCAGGAAACATTTTTAAGAGCCCTTTAAAGAGAGCCATACCTCCTTATAAGCAAAGGCTAAAGAAAGTAAATTATTTTAGAGTCAAGGGTGAAAACAATTCCGTTTTTAAAGACCTATAAATGTAACCCAAGATTTCCCAGACCTGCCAATCTGAGACACAAGAACAATAGGAATGCATATTTGGCTGGTTCTGAACCACATTTGCTCTAGGTCCCCCCTGAGACTCCCCACCCAGTATCTCTGGGTGTCTCCAGGAGGACGCTCAAAGTCTCCAGAAAGGACAGTGGTCAGGAGCTGAGACAGATGGCACTCCACTGATGACCAGGGGTATGAGCCTCAGTTTTCTCATCCGTAAAACGCAAAATGTAAAATATGAACGTAGGGATAAATCTCACCTCAAGGGGCTGTTCTAGGGACAAAACGATCTAATACCCACAAAGGATCAGAGCATGGTGTCCAGCATCTAGGAACCATTCAATAAGGAATACCTACCACTACTGCAGCCATCACATCACATGATCATCAATACCCACGCTACTCCCCCACAGCAGATCTCTCCCCCCTCCCCTGACCAAGGCATTCTTTCCAGGCCCAGCTCCAGATTACCATGCCTCAGAATCCAGTAGCAGCTCCCAAGAATCTCTGCAGTCTTCACACAAGTGGGCTCCTGGCCAGCCAGCCCCGCCAGACATGCCCAGGCTTGTCTCCCTCACTCTCAACCTCAGGCCAGACACACCAACTCAGAGGTCCAGGAACACATGGGCAGAGACACAGCACTAGCAGTCCTGCCACTCCCTGCCACTGGCTGCCCCCTCCCACAAGGCATGCTGCCTCCCAGGCCCCCAGGTCAGGAGACCACCAGCCCTGAAGAAACTGGCTCCTGTCAGGGATGGTAAATGGAGGCATGAGCCTTCCTGAGAGTCTCTGAAATTGTTACTAGGCCCTCAGAGGGGTCAAAGGTGAGAGCCAAAAATAAATCACCTACAATAAAACCCGGGAATTGGGAGAAAACAGCTGGGGGCACAAGGACACCTGGTGTGGAAGACAGAGGAGAGGTAGGGGTACACATCAGCTCCCCTCAACTCTTCCCCCGCGAAAGCCCAGTGCTGCCAACACGAAGCCAAAAAAGAAAAGCACTTGAGGCAGCATCCCCTCAAATGCCAACTCTGTCATTTGTAGAGTGACCTTTGACAAGTCTTTCACCTTCTGGGGAAGCACAATTTCCTCGTTTAAAGCCAGGAGAGCAGCCCACGCTGCACACTGCAAGGAGGCCACTGCCGTCACCTTCACCTTGACTCTGCTCAGTGGCACAGTCCTCTTCGTCTTCCCTGTGCACTTGCTGTGCGCGCTGGGGGCTGTCAGTCCTGGAGAGTGAAGGGGGGCAGAATACACTACCCCAAAATAGGCCACTTGGAGTAAGGATTTTCAGCTGATAGCAACTGAGCTCTCTGCACTCCTGCTATTTGCCCAGAATCAGTGCATACATTTACAAGAGATCCCTTATCAGCCCAGAGAAGGCACCAGAGGAAGCTGCACAAACTTCACCAACCAGCCCTTATCTTCTTCCATTAATTTCCCCGAGATATTTGCCTTCCCAAGTTCCCCACCCTTGGAAGGCTACAACCCTTTTCCTTTGTCTCATCACTTTTCTACAAGTGTATTGTTCTTTTGTTAAGATGCTCTAGAAGCCCAGGTTCTGTGCACCCCTTCGGGTTACTCATCACTGAGTGCTCCCATGTGCATGTGCAATGTGTGATAACCTTGCGTCTTTTCTTTTGTTAATCTGTCCTTCGTCAAGCTAATTTGCAGGGCCCCAGTCAATGCACCTATGGCGCGCAGAAGAAAAAGAATAATTCCGCCCCCCCTACAAAAGCAAAGCTGGTGGTGGCCGGAGAAGTGTCGCTCTTGAGGGAAGAAGAGGCTTCATCGCTCCCAGGGGTGTGCACTTGTAGTGCAGGCCAGGACCACAGGGGAAGCCCAGAGCATAGGTAGGCCCTTAACTCAGGAAGAGGAAGAGGGGACCTCCTGGAAGGGACACGTGACCTCCTTGAAGGACAAGCTGGGAGTGCAGGCGTAGAAGATAAAAGACCTTCCAGGAAGGGAACTGGAGGCGGGAAGGGAGCTATAAATGCAGGGTTTCTCTTGCGGGAAGGAGTTGTGAAGTGAGTGGAGAGGCGAGAAGCCAGAGGGCCTGGTGTGAGTGGGAAGGGAACTCTGGCTGGAGCCCACGGGACTAGGGAGTACCCTGTCCAGGCCAGGAACAACAAGCCCCATGTGCTTCAGGACACAGGTCACACTGATGTCCCTGCAGGGAATGGAACCAGGTGGCAGGGACTGGTTGGGAGACCACCGCGTAAGTCTGCAGAGAACAGGGGCCAGAGCAAGGTAGCTACGACAGAAAGAGATGAGAGGGGAAACGGAGAGAAGCCACCGGCTCAGGTCCCGCAGGGAGGTCAGGCTGCAGTGAGGAGCAATTTGACAGACCCGCGGGTCTCCTTATTCCCACCGCACCTGGTGGCTTCCACGCCTTGCTTCCTTGAACAAGACCAGCCTGTGACTAGCAAAACTCTGCAAACAACCCCGCGGTGGGTCAGTGGTGCCCTGACTGCAAGATAGAATCGTCTAGGGAGCTTTTAAAATGCCAGTGCCTGAGCCAGTCTCCAGACCCATGAAATCAGAATTTCTGGGGGTACTTCTGTTCTCCCAGAACAGTTTCTTGTCCCCCTTCACTGGACAGTTTCCTACCTACCTGTCAACTTAGCTGAAACCTGCTTCCTGTGCAAGGACGTTCAGACTCCCCCTGGCCCTATGCTGTTCTTGCCTGTGGATGCCTCTGTGCCCCCAACTCTCAGTCCCTCAGGGGTGAGACTTCGGCTTATGTATCCTTTATCTGACCCAGAGTAGACACTAGATACACACTTATTGGATGAAAAAAGGGAATGAGGGGCGCCTGGGTGGCGCAGTCGGTTAAGCATCTGACTTCAGCCAGGTCACGATCTCGCGGTCCGAGAGTTCAAGCCCCGCGTCAGGCTCTGGGCTGATGGCTCAGAGCCTGGAGCCTGTTTCCGATTCTGTGTCTCCCTCTCTCTCTGACCCTCCCCCGTTCATGCTCTGTCTCTCTCTGTCCCAAAAATAAATAAACGTTGAAAAAAAATTAAAAAAAAAAAAAAAGAAAAAAGGGAATGAGTGGATCTTTTTGATAAGCTGCCTCTTCCTAGACCTCTACCTCCTCATTAAGGATGGGGACTAACCCAAAACCAAGATCTGGGTTCAGTTTTTCAGGTGTTCAGGTAGAGTGTTTGAACAGAGGTCAAGAATTGGTGAAATGAGGGACCAGGAGTAGTGAACAGCCTGGATGACTGTCTCTTTCCCCTCTCATGCAGAAGTAAAGCCAGGAGAAGGAAGCTGTCTCTTTTCTCCAGGTCACGCAGGGCCATTGGCATACCCCTTGAGCCAAAATGCCACCCCTGCCCCACTGCCAGCCTTCATGTCCCTGTGGAAGGGTGGACAAGGTCTTCCTTGAGAAAACCAGAGGAGTAGGTCTTGCAAGACGAGCCTTCTAGGGAAATCCTTCATCTATAACTTCCCTGAAGGTCTGAGGGACCCACATCTGGGGGCAGGGACTGTATAGTTATCTTTGACCCTCAGCACCAGCTGGTAACTGGGCCCCACAGCTCCCAGGGCATCTAACATCCTGATGCCACTAGGAGATACAAAATGTAAAGACAATCCCAATCAATGAGCTCAGCACCTCAGGGGAGAATGAAGCAGACAGACATTCAAGATGAGGTTTTGGGGTTGATTCTCAGGGAGCCCCTGCTATTCCCTGTGGCCTCCTGGAAGTCGAGCCAACAACTGACCTCACCAGGTTCGAATTCAGATCTCCTTTCTGTCCCCTCCCCCACCGAAAACACCCCCGCTCTGTTACTTCCCCATTTCTATAAACAACCACACCATCCCCCCAGCCAGAGCTGCATTCCGCTCCGTGTATGATTGATTCCTCCAGGCCGCCCGCACACCTCTCCACCCGTGCCCTCCCCACTGCTCACAGGGTGGCCTCACAGCGTGGCCTCCCACCATGGCCCCACCACTGTCCCTTCCTGCTCAGCTCCCCTCCGACCACTGCCAGCATAGCCCTGACCATGTGATTCCCTTCATCAAAACTTTTACCGGAACCCACCCCCTAGAGAAAGAATCACAACCCCCATGGTGCCTTCAAGACTCCACAAAATGGCTCCAGCTTGCCTCCCGGGCTGGATCTCCTTCCAGTCGCCTGGTCACGTTCCGCAATCCGCACCAATCCCCACACGGGCCCTGTGCATCGGTGCCTGCTATTTTTTCCATTCAGAAGAAGCATCACCCTTCCAAATGTCAAAGTGCTGCTCAGTTTTCAAGGCCATTTCAAAGGCCCTCCACGAGGCCAACCCTGACCCTGCCTTGCACTGTACTCCCATCAGGTCTGGCCAGCAGCACAGCTCAGTGGAGAACCCCAGGCCTCTGTGGCCCAGTTTGAATGGTAGCTTTGCCCTCTACTAGCTGGCTGATGGTGGGACAGTCTCCCTGGGCCATGATTTCCTCGCCTTCCTGGTTGCCTGTGAGGACTAACTGGGCAGCACTTTACCAGTGCTCGATAAATCACAGTTGATACAAAGTTGCCTCTGTTCCTTCTTCAAGTGGCTCCACTGAGCCAGCCGAGAGCCCCCATGCAGACACACCTGAATGTGAACGGACATCTCCAGTCAAGCCCTGCTTGTTTCCAGCTGTCCATCAGCTGCATCTGGTGCCCTCTTTGCTGGGGGGTTGCTAAGCTACAGCCTGACCTTCTTCAAGGCACAGGAGCCCCTCTGGCCGTGAGCACATCCCCCATTGCCCACCCTGCTCCTCAAGGCTCCTCAATGAGCCCTTGAGAGCCCAGCAGCACCAGTGCCATGACGTGCACGTCCACGTGGGGGTACTCCCCACCACGAGAGCTGCAAAGTGCTTCCCAGAGCCTCCAACCAACCCATGATCTTCAAGTGACTTTAACAGAGGGGAAAATCCCATGTTGATTGGTGTTAAATGGACCAATCTGCACTAAATCAACCACATTGGCGGTATGCATTCTCCCGGCCCTCGGTCATGATTTCATTCGGTGCAGCTTTCCTGCTTCAAAGAAGGTTAACAGTGACTTAGTCCTACTTTCCAGATGGGACCAGAAGACAGACACCGACAAGGCCTGATGCAGAGAACAAGGCAGATTTCCAGGAGAGCAAGATGTGAACACACATCTCAGGGCCAGGGGCCAGGGAGGGGGGCAGCACTGCCGTGAAGAACCCCAGGAGAGCCAGCAAGCTGAGTTCTGAGAGAGGTCCAGGAATGGAGGCTGACAGAAGAAGTGCCAGGGGGAAGGATGCTTCCAACCCAAGGCCAATTTGTCCTGCCCCCAGCAGAGAACACAGACCACCTTCTGTGTCCTTCCTGACTTCCCAAATACAGGCCCCGAAAAGCACAAAGCACACTTACCACTATTTGTGTCTGCTTTACTCATGCCTGGTGGCCTGCATGGAGGAGAAGGGATATTCTGCCACCTGCCCGGGGCCAACTCCCTCCAAGCCACTATAAATTCCCATCTGTGAAATTCTTTAAAGTCCATTCCTGAATGGCCTCAGAAACGCACACTTTTACTCCCCAAGTGAACCACATCAAAGAGCATTCAACACAAGTTTTCTTCCCAGCCCTAGAGACCAACCATCACATTCCTTTCTGAAAGCCTTCTGCTGGTGGCAGTTCTGACGGGGACCCAGCCTTGGCAGCTGCTGGGCAGGGCTGGGCTGGACCCCGGGGCTACTCTGACCCGAGAGCCAGGCTGCTCTGTCAGCCGCCCCCCCTCACCTACAGCTGGCCAGGGAAGGGCCGCCAGCCCACACGCTCTCACTTCCTCTTTCCTAGAACAGAAATAGGGCAGCAACTTCACACATCTGACATGGAGAGATTTTTATACACCTTTTCCTACTCCTGGACTTCGTTCTTCTCTGTATACTTTATACCCTCTTCCGCACCACTCACATTTTTCTCTCCACACACACAGCTCACTCTCACCCTCTCTCTCTGTCTCTCACCTCTTCCCCTTTTAGCTTACCTACCAAGACCCTTGCACACTGCACCTGTTCTGAGCTTTCTTCCTTCCCTTGTGAGCCTGCCCCCTTTCACGCCCAGACCCCTCTGTCCCTTCTTCCTGAGTCCCAAGCCCAGAGTGCCCTCCACCTCATTCCCAGGCCCCATGTCCTCTACCTCCAGCTTCTCCTCAGTTTAGAAGAGAGCTGGCCAGAGAAATCTGTCTCCTCCGCCTTTGCCCCTCCTCCCCCAACCCTCCCCACCCCCCCCCCCCCCCCCCCCGGCACACAAAAGAGGACAGAGGCACCAGATGGCCTGGTGCTAGCTGAGGGGCTCAGGGAGGCTGCCACCCCACAGAGGCCCCTGCTGGGCCTTCGAGCTAGTCCAAGCTGCTGCCCGGCCCAGCCGCCCAGCTGGTAGAGGAGTGGGGCATTGGGCCAGCCTCCTCAGTACACGGCCAGCTCCCCCTGCCAACTCCCCCTGCCCAGTCTGCCCCTGGGCCAGTCCAAGGGGAGGGGGGCATGCGCACCAGCTGAAAAGCAGAAACTGTCACCGCGTGTCAGAGCTTCAAGCACCAGGGGCCGGGACCAGTGGCCTGTGGGGACACTGGCTTTCTCTGGAGGAAGAGTGCCTGGCAGTCTGCTCTTTCTAGGGGACAGGCTGTGCCAAGGAGGGGCCTCAGCAATGGGTGAGTGGGCCACAGAGAAACTAACTGTCCCTCAACTCCCCGCTCAAAAAAAGGTTTGATAATGTAGTGAATAGTGTTAATGGCTACCCTTTATTCAGTGGCTAGGTGAGCCAGGCACTATGCTGGGTCATTTACTGTACTATCCCTAATCCTTTAATAGTCCTGCAGGTAAGTATTGGGATCCCCATTTTACAGACAAGGAAACTGAGGCGCAGAGTTCAATGACTTGCATCACAGCCAGAAAGGCATTTAACACAGATTAAAGCTTCTAAGTCAGATTCCTTAAAGCTTGCTAAGGTCACGTTCCAAAGGTGGGTATCTACTCTCTCTTGTTGCTCCAAATGTCCCTTGAAGGGCTTTAGGGAAGCCACACGGTGCGAGGCAGAAGCTCCCAATGCTGGCTGGCCACTGCAAGAGACTGAGGGACTTTTTAAAATATCAAGATCCCCAAGCCCCTCCTCTGAAGGTTCTCACATATACCTACCCTCTCCAGGTGACACTTGTGTAAGAGCAGGGGCTGTGGCGTCCGTGAACTCAGGCTCCCATTACCAGTCACGTGACTTTGGGAAATGATGCTTTTATCTCTCAGAGCCTGAGTTTCCTAGTATTGAAAAAAAAAAAAATGGAGATAATAATGTTTATTTCACCGTGTTATGAGTAGCGTATGGTGCTTGGCAAGATGCCAGGCATACCGTAAGTGAACAGCTAATGTCAGCTCCCTTCCACTTCCCTATAGAAACCTGAGGTTCCAGAGTCCAGACTTCAGAAGGCTAAAGAGAAAGGGGCGTAGCCCACGAATACTGCTCCTGTTACACTGACCTTTGAAGATTCATGCCTGAGTAAAGGTCCATGCACCCTGACCCAGGGTCAGCCGGCTCCCACAGAGCTGCAGGACAGACTCGACCACAAGCCAACATGGGATAGGTGATTTCCAGGGGTGGGACATCGGCTCTCAGAACTTCCATGGAAAGTGCTCGAAACTGGCCTACTCCACCCATGAAAGATCAAAACCCAGCCTTGCTTAGACTTTCTAGAAACCTGTCAATCCATCAAACCTTTCCCTAGGCTACCTTCCTTCATGCACCAAGGGACATATGTCCAGAATCGCCTTTACCAGCTGCCCCTGGGGACAGTGACAGGCTTACCCCCAGGCCCAAGCCCTTCTGCCTTGTCCAGCTGCCATCAGCCCCTCAACCAGCCCAGGGTGCCTTCTAACCCCACCCAAAACCCACTCCTCCATTTTGGAAAGGAATGAGCCCCAAATGCACCCTTTACTGCCAACACAGAGTGAGCTTTGACTTACCTTAAGGGTGAGACAGCCCCCTGAACCTGGATGACAATCTTGCCTTTTCACCCTTGTAGTGGAGAAGATGTGGGTTCCAGGAAAGCCCTGACCATTGTCAGAACCTGGGTGGAGGCTCCATCACACAGGCACCCTGTCGGGCACACTCATCTTCTTCCTCTCCCCACCTGAGAAACGCCGACGCAGGTGCCATTGTCTTCATCTTACAGATGCGCCGACCGAGAAGTTAGGCGGCTCATACAAGCTCCCACAGTTGGTGGATGGTGGCCTGAGATTCAATTCTGAGTCCCAGATCAGAGCATTTTCTACTCTACCCTCGTCCACCTCCCTACACTCTATCTTGAATGTATTTCTTCCTCTCCCTCTTTCCTGCGCCCAATGGACTCACCTGGGTCACTATAATAGCCTCCCAGCGGGTTTCCTTGTTCCCATTCTTGGGGCCTAAAGTCTGTTTTCCCCAACAGCCAGGGTCCTTTTCAAGAAGTGATCGTGTTATTCCCGTACTGCGTGTAAACTAAAACCTAACTCCTTACTATGGCATATAAGGTGTCAGGTGATGTGGCCCTCTGCCTCCCTCTCCCTGCTCACCTGGCACCTCACTCCCCCTCAGTGACTGCATTCCAGCCTTGCTGGCCTCCTTTCCACTCCTAGAGGTTCTCCTGAGGTCTTTGCACATGTTTCTTCTCTCCAGTTTTCACTCTGCGTAGCATCCTGTTTTATTTGCCTCATAGCACTTACAACTATCTGAAACTGTATTATTTATCTGCTTCTCGGTGCTTTGTTTTGTCGTGTTTTGGGGTTTTTTTGGTTTGGCGGGGGGCGGGGAGGGGCGGGCTGTCTGCCTCCACTGCAATCCCTTCCCACAACGTGAGCTTCACAAGATAATTTAGTCATGTACCCGACTGCGTGCCTCATGCCTGGAATAGCACCTGGCCAAAAGTAGGTGCTCAATCATCACTGGTTAGGCAAATAGATGAATGCTAAGGAGACCTCAGAGATGTGGGGCTGACAGGGCAGCCGGGACAGTTGCCCCTGCAATAGAGAAATGGCCCTGCAGAATTCCAGGCAGCCAGGTGAGAACATACATCGAGTCTGAAACTTAAAGACATAAAGACATCACATAAAGCCAGCCAATTGTCTGGCCAAGGAAGCAGGACTATTTGGAAACTAGGACGTAAAGAAAGGAGAATAGAAATGCTAGTTTTGTGCTGGTTGCTGTGATTTTTTAAGGCCACTCAAGGGGGTTTCTGCAGTGGATCAACATAAGCAAACATGAAACTTCTAGAAAATAGAGGAACTTGGTGAAGGAGAGAACTAAATGTTGTGGGCTAAAATGAAGAGGCTCCCAGAGCTTGACCACACATGTGTGAGCTCACATGATCCTCAGAGAGGCTTCCTCCAGAAGAAAACAAAAGAAAAAGGAGGGGGAGCAGGAGGGGCAGGGGGAGGAGGGGGAGGGAGAGGAAGAAAGAGGGGGAGGAGGAAGAAAGAAAGGGGGAGGAGGAGTAGAGGAAGGGGGAGGATGAGAAGGGGAGGGGGATGAGAGAAAGATGAGGAGGAAGAGGGGAGGAGGAGGTGAAGGGGGAAGAGGAATGGAAAGAGGGGACAGAAAGGGGGAGGGGGGTTAGGAGGAAGAGGGGGAGGAGGAGGAGAGGGGGAAGAAGATGAGAAAGGGAGGGGGATGAGGAGAAAGACAAGGAGGAAGAGGGGAGGAGGGGGAGGAGGAGGCAGTGAAGGATTCAGAGAAGGGGGAGGAGGATGAAAAGGATGAGGAGGAGGAAGGGAGGAGGAGTAGAGGAGAAGGGGAGGAGAAGGGGAGGAGGAATGGGAAGAAGGAGGGGGAGGAAGGGGAAGAGGGGAGGAGGAGGAAGAAGAGGGGAGGAGGAAGAGGAGGAGGAAGAGGGGAGGAGGGAAAGAAAGAGGAGTAGCGGAAGGAGAAGGAGGAGGAACAGCAATCACAAACAAGGCAGCCTAGTGACCACAAAGCAGGAGTAGCCAGTTTCCAGATGACCTTCACAGCGAAGGTCATGTGGGGAAGTCACAGCACCCTGACTTGAGAGGGTGGCCAGTGCAGTCAGGGGAAGAGGCGGAAGGGGAAGAGCAAGGTAGCTCCACCGCGAAATGTTCCAGTCCCTCCCTGTCCAGCTCCCCAGAGAGCCCGAGCTCTTCCTGCTCTGAAACCTGGGCCTGGAGGCACAGCTCCCGCCACAGACCATGTCTCTGGGGCTCTTCGGTGCCTCGGGATGATGTGGCATATCTCTCCGAAGCATCACTTTTACTTGGTTACTTGGTGGGAGGCAATGTCTTGATTAAACATATAGGGACTTTTAATAGATGCAAGATGTATCTGGATTTTTAAGATGAAATGGGAGTATTTCAGAGATTTTGCACCTGCAGTTGTCTTTACCAACAGCCCAAGAGGCATTCACCGTCTCCCGTTGTTCACAGGTACCACTAGGATAGTGTAATGGGTATATGTGAGGGCTCTGGCACCTGACTCCCTGAATTTGAGTCCAGACTCTGCCTGTATGACCCTGAACAAGTTATTCAACTGCTGTGTGCCTCAGTTTCCCCATCTGTGATAACGAGCCAGTATTAATAGCACTTGCCTCATAGAACACATGCGTAAAGGACACATAATAAGCACTAGGAAAGTGTTGGCTATTTTATTGTTCCCAGTGGGAAAGCCAAGAAGTGCCATGACAGATGTCACAGCCCTCGACCATCAGATCCACGCCACCTTGAGCTACCTTCTCTCCCCAACGAGAGCACTGGTAACAGTGTCTGGCTCTCAGGCATGACTGATGAGGTACAGGCACCTGCAGCTTTCTCCCAGCCCCCTCCAGGGAGGTGGGAATGAAGGCTCTGTGGAGATCCCCCCTCAGGGCTCTGCCAACTCTACAGACATCCCTTACCTGGAAGGAGCTTCCTGGCTACTTACCATCACTATCTTCCCCTTTCTCACCAACTCCTGCATATCCTCAGGGCCAAGGCTGGGACTAAAGGAAAGCAAAGTAGATGTTCAGGGCACAAAATTTAAGGAGGCTCTCACTCTCAGAGTTGTGCAAGTGGTCAGGGCTCAGTTCAGACATCTCCTCCTCCAAGAAGCCCTCCCTGAAACTCATCCATCCAAGTCTCTTTTTTTTTCAAAAATTTTTTAATGTTTATTTATTTTTGAGAGAGAGAGAGAGAGAGAGAGCATGAGTGGGGTGGGGCAGAGAGAGAGGGAGACACAGAATCTGAAGCAGGCTCCAAGCTCTGAGCTGTCAGCACAGAGCCCAACGTGGGGCTCAAACTCACAAACTGTGAGATCATGACCTGAGCCGAAGCCAGACGCTTAACTGACTGAGCCACCCAGGCGCCCCATCATCCATCCAAGTCTTCTTGGACGTCCCTGATGGCTCTTACCTCCAGTCAAACTTCATTGTAACTGCCTGTTGACCTGTCTGGCTCCCCACTGGGCATAAACTCCAGAAAGTCCAGGGCACATCATCCATTTTCCTCCTGTAGAGCCTCATGCTTTGCTGAGAACAGGGAAGGAGCCCAAAAAATGGTGAATAAATGTTGAATGACTCATTCTACAGGAGACCCAGCAGCCTGTGCTAATCACCCAGGTGGGGTGATGAGATGGAAAAAGAAGTGAGGAGGGAAGGAAGGGCGAAGGGGAGAGGGGAGGGAGCACTTGGATGGCTTATGGTAGAAATGCCCTTGACCCGAGGGACACACACCCAAGAAAGAGCAAAGTGCTCCCTTTTCCTCCTTCCTGACAAAACATAGCACGGTATTCTAGAACCCACTCAATCATTCCTTCATCCGTGCAGCAATCAATCCCGTACAGAACACCCAAGCATTCCACCCAAGGTGAGAGACACAGGTGGATGGGCACGCCCTCCTCCAAGTCTCCCAGAAGGCCACCATGGGCCCAGCTGTTTGTGCTTCTCACCATGCTGATTACAGGGCCCCCAGGCATGGGCCCCATGTGGCTGATGCTGGCATACTGAGTCACAGTGATCTCACTGTAGGGCTTGTGCTTCAGGAGAGGCACAGTGAGGGGCAATGAAAACAGACAAAAAAGACCAGGAGGTTGAGTTAAGGCACTTTGGGCACCGCTGATCCTCACATCCCTGGTCCCCTATCCCCTGTTCCTTCCCTTGTAAAGTCCTGAGAGGCCCCAAAATGGCCCAAAGAGAATCCCCACACTGGAAAACCTGCCTCCAAAATGGAGGGGACAGAGGAGGCATCGAAATAGCAGAGAATTTGTCTGGGTTTGAACCACCAGTGTGGCAGGTAAGTGCTGAGTGACTATGGTTGTACTGTTTGGAATCTCTTGTGCCCCAGTCCTGGCATTGTTGATGACATGCTATGACACAGTCCACAGTGGGCTTCAACAAATGCTGACTCTCTTCCCTTGAATAATGAACTATATAATTTTTCCATCTAGCTTCGTAAAATTTCTTTTCGTAATTCGTATGTTGCAGTGTCTTGCCCACTTAAAAAAAAAACAAACGATTTTCTAAGGCTGTCCGTTTGTCAATAATTATCAGAATCATCAAGCACCGGATCATTCCACTTCTGCTCAGCACAGACCCAAGTTCCATTCTGGGGACAGGTGGCACAAGGGAGGGGTAACCACCCTTGTGTACCTGGGGTGTCCGGACATGCTAACAAAAAGAGGGGAGGCCTGGGTTAGGTTGAAAGACATAAATGCGAGCAGGAAGGTGAATGGAGATGGCTGAGGTGAAGGCCAGTCCACGAAAGACCAGCTTGAGTGAGATCTGTGGTGGGAAGCATGTGGCACCCTGGGGGCCAGCAGCAAGGGTGAAGAGTTAAGAGATGTGGCAACTACAATAATCAAGGCCCAGGGGCACCTGGGGGGCTCAGTTGGTTAAGCTTCCAACCTCAGCTCAGGTCATGATCTCGTGGTTTGTGAGTTCAAGTCCCACGTCAGGCTCTGTGCTGACAGCTCAGAGCCCGGAGCCTGCTTCGGATTCTGTGCCTCCCTCTCTCTCTGCCCCTCCCCTGCTCGCACTCTGTCTCTCAAAAAAGTTAATTAAAAAAAAAATAATCAAGGTCCAGTACAAAAGGGTCTCTTTTTTTTAAAGTTTATTTATGTATTTACTTTTGAGGGAGAGAGTGAGCGGGGGAGGGGCAGAGAGCGAGGGAGACAGAATCCCAAGCAGGCTCTATGCTGTCAGTGCAGAGCCCACCGCGGAGCCCGAACCCAAGAACCGTGAGATCATGACCTGAGCTGAAATTAAGAGTCTGATGCTCAATGCACTAAGCCACCCAGGTGCCCCCAAAGGACCTTTTATTCAAAATAATGGGTTTTTGTTTATCCTGGAGGTCAAAGAGAGGCACCCTCCAGCAAAAGGTCAGGTGGGAGATGGTGGAGAAGGCTCCAGGCGAGGCCACTGTGGTGACCAGGCTGATCAATTCTTAGAGCCTGCATTAGGACCATACCATGGTCAGGAATAGAAAAGAAGAAACGGGGGCGCCTGGGTGGCTCAGTCGGTTAAGCGTCCGACTTCAGCTCAGGTCACGATCTAGTAGTTCAGGAGTTCAAGCCCCGCTTCAGGCTCTGTGCTGACAGCTCAGAGCCTGGAGCCTGCTTTGGGTTCTGTGTCTCCCTCTCTCTCTGACCCTCCCCCGTTCATGCTCTGTCTCTGTCTCAAAAATAAATAAACATTAAAAAAATTTTTTTAAAAAAGAAAAGAGGAAATGGATTCAAGTGATATTTGGTTGGTAAGAACAACAAATATAGAAAGTATGGATGAGAGAAAGGGAGGCATCTAAGATAACTCCACATTTCAGGTGGCTAGACCAATGGCCATTTACTTACACAGGGAACCCAGAAGGAGTCAATTATAGTGAACTTGGCTTTATATAAAATGAACTTGAAAGGGGCACCTCGGTGGCTCAGTCAGTTAAGTGCCCAACTCTTGATCTCGGCTCAGGTCACAATCTCATGGTTTGTGAGTTCAAGCCCCTCGTCGGGCTCTGCACTGACAGCACAGAGCCTGATTGGGATTCTGTCTCTCCCTCTCTCTGCCCCTCCCCTGCTTGTTCTCTCTCTGTCTCACTCTCTCAAAATAAATAAATTTTCAAAATGATAATGAAAAAAAATAATAAAATAAAATAAAATAAAATAAAATAAAATAAAATAACATAACATAGTTTGAAATACTTAAAGGTAGCACTTGCAAGCAGCACAGGGTTCAGTGCTGAGGCCAGTGAGTAGATCCTATGTACTCCCTCTCCTTCAAGGCTCTGTTTCTCATCTGTCAAATGAGGCTGATGCCTACATCATAGAATTACTGAGCGAATATACACTAAATAAGATAGACTTGGGAAAGCACCCAGCCCCATAGCTGGCACATAGTGCCATGAATTCCACGAATATTTATTGAACCTGGAAGTGATCATGACCATCAATGTTTCTTTGTTGGAATACCATCACCATGAATGTGTGGGCAACTTGTTCTTTTCATCATGGTCTCTTCAGGGCACCTTAGGCTAGGGGGAAAGGACTGTGGTCAAGGTTGCCAGGTGACCAGCTACTGAACTGGGAGCTCTTCATGCCCACCTCCTCAGCTCCCACCCACACGAGGGATATGCCTTTCGTCTTCCCACTCCTCCCCAGCCTCGCTGCCCCAACGGGATTCCAGAGAAAAGGAGGTACTCTCCAGCCTGACTCAGGCAAACAGTGCTGGTTTCTGACACGCAGGCCCTGAGGCAAGTCTTGCTGTGGGAAGATAAACAGGTTTTTATTACCTCCACCTTAGGACAAAGCCTCAACCTCTGGCTGCTGTAAGAGGCTCATTCCCAGGAAGAAAAATGACCTCCAGCTGCAGTAGGTGCATGCGACACCTCCCTGGCTGGACTGTGAGCTCCTTGAAGGTAGGAACTGGGTCCCTCGGGTCCCCATTTCCTCCTAGCACCTAAGCATCATGTCCACCTGAGTTCATGGCCAAGGGAGGTTTCTTGATTTTCAATTCCTTTGTGTTTGGTTTCTGCTTCTGAGCCAGGGTCTTCCGCTTAAAGTGAGCAGACGTGCTCCTCAAAACTCAACAGAAAAATGTCATTCATGCAGAGTCAAGGTTAACAGGGTCCAGGGCCAACAGTTCCTGCTGTTTCCTCTTGCCCCAGCCTATGGTGCTGAGGGGCTCCGGAGTAGATTCCCAAGTCATGCCTGCGACAATGCATTAGGTCCTTCAGTAGATAAATTCAGTTCACCAGCCACCAAATGATACCACCTTGAGCAGGAAATTGAGGCAGCTCCAAGAACTTTCTGCTCCCCCCTGGTCTCAAACACGGGTCTTTGGAGCACTGGAGTAGAGCACAAGACATAGGGCCTGCTACCTGACACTCCCATGGGGACTTGGCACTAGAAACAAGCCAATGAACACAAACCCACCTTCCTCCCCTGTGTCTTCTCCTTGCTGGGTCACCCTTGTATCCTCTGTAGCCAGTATAAAGCAGACAACTATGGGCTGATTCCCCAACTACCTATGGCCATAACACATGCTGAGCCCCATAACAGCAGTTCTGGTGTTTCAGCAAAAGGGCTGCTCCAAGACTAGCCTCCCCTCCCCTGTGGTCCCCCAGGGCTGGCAGGGCAGCCTCATTCAGTGACCAGCCCCGTCTATCTTTGCATTTGGACCAGCCTCTGATCTACCACCCACCCGCCCCCCAGCTACCCCGCAGGTTGAGCAGTGATCCAAGGTCTCCACTTGGAGAACAGTCCATTTAGATTGCAGAGATTTTGGAGGCCTGGGGACATTTTCCTAAATGAAATCCACTCCCACCCCCCACCCCCCACTTCCAGCACAGACTCCTGGTTGCCTAGCAACTGGAGAATGAGCTCTGGGAAATCTGGAGCTGACTCCACAGCCCCCTGTGCCGTGATGAGCTCGGTGTGGCCCACCTAGGGGAGGGAATGTGCTGCAGCTGATAATTATCAGGGGTAACAACCATAATCCCAGACCTGCTATTATTACTGTGTTTACCAAGGAGCAATTGCTACAGAAGCTCACACCACTGGCCTTTCCCAGGCCCTCACCCTTCCCGCCCAGTGCTGACTAAGGGAGTAGAAATAGCCCCAGGCTGTTCCCAGGAGTAGAAGCCACAGCCTCAAAGTGCCCCAGGGTGTTCTGACACCGGTTCTACCACTTAAGCTGCTCCCCAAAGCTGTGAGTGGCCCCCAAAGAAGCCAGAGGAAGGATGTGAGCGAGGTTCTGGGCACACACCCTTGACCTGCGTGGGGGCAGGGAGCGTCCAGAGCTGAGAGAACCAGAGATGATGTTTGGGATCCAGGGAGGCTGGTCTTGTTAAGGGAATGCTGGGCTCTCTTTTTCCTTCCAGAAGCTGGTGGCCTGCTGTCTGCCCTCCTTTCTGAGTGGTCCACTCAAGGCCAGCTAAGGATGAGGAAGAGACGTGCAGTTGGGAATGTGAAGCCTGCCCTCCACCCCTTATTCCCTAACGCTTCTTGTCTCTTCTCCAGCTTTGTTACCTGTGGTGGGGAAGAGTAAGAGAGAATTCCGTCCAATGTCATGATCCCAACGAGGAAGCAGTACAGAGGTCTGTACAGCCAGCCCACTTGCTTCTCTCTTGGGCACCCCCCTATTTATGATCCACCAACCTAAGCTTCACTGCTGGGAAAAAAACACCCTGACCTGCAGCAAATTTTCTGAGAATGACGTGTCACCCTTCCAGAAGGACCTCCAAGTCTGCCTTCTGTGTGAGTGCACCCTCCATGCCCTTGGTCGTCCATCCTGGCTCTAGCAATCATATCCTGGTGGGTCCCACCCTTTTCCTTTGGTTTCTTTCCCCCATGAGGCAAAGACCTGAACATCCTAGAGCCTACCTGGGAAGGAAGACCATGAGGACCAACAAATCAAAGTCCTGGAATCTTAGACTGTTAAATTTTGGCATGGCATTAAATCTAACCTAATTTAATATTCCCATTTTATAGGTGAGGAAACTGAGGCCCAGAAAGGGAAAGTGGCTGTCCCATGATCACACTGCCGGTTAGTGGCAATATCGAAACTGGAGTCCAAACTTCCAGACTTCTATGCAATTGTTCTTTCCAACCTGCCCCTCAATTCTGTTTGCACTTGGGGTTCAGATCACAGAAACATAAATTTTAAACAAGCAAACAAAAATCTAGCATTGTAGGATTATATATACCAAACACTTTGAACTTAAAAAAATAAAAACATTGATCCGGGCCTTATCCTATCCTCAAAGCATTATTTTCAGGTAAATGAAGTTGATGGTGTTACTCTCATTGTATAGATTGGGAAATTGAGGCCAGAAAGAGTCGCCCTAAGTCACAACAAAGATGTGTTGTGGGAAGAAGTGCTCGTGTTTCCTGACTATCCAGTGCTCCTTCCATTGTACTCCATGGCTCCGTAAATTTAGCATTGTCACCCAAGTAACCAAACTAACCAAATGAAACTGTCATGGGGCCCCTTCCAGAGAAGACTGGCCACACAGCTGGAACAGCCATGGCATTTTAATGCTGAGCTAACATGGTTCCTCATGCAAGTCACTGGTTCCCTGAACCTCCTTCTTGAGGTGAAGCCATTTTTCCCTCTCTCCCTGTTTCTCCAAGCCCTCGGGAAAGAGCACTTCCACCTGATTCCCACTCCCCGTTGAGAAATGAGAACCGAGAACCGAACCGGCAGTGAGAAGTGCCCGTTCAGCACTGCTGGATGCCTCTGGTGCTGCTGTCAGTGGGTGGTGGCCTCCGGTGCCTTTTGCAAGCTGTGGGATGCTTACCAGGAAGCCCAGCTGGTTAGGGCAGTGACCTGCCCCTGCGTTGGCCTCCCTGCTCTGGACAAGAGTTTCTCTGCTCAGACTCTTGTAGACACTGTGATAAGGCAGTGGTTCTCAGACTTCAGAAAGCATCAAAATCACTCGGGGAGGCTGGATAAGCACAGAGTGCTGAGCCCCATCCTGAGAGTTTCTGATTCAGTAGGTCTGGGGTGAGCCTGTGAATCTGCATTTCAAGTTCCCAAGGGATTCTGCTGCTGCTGACGCAGAAGTCACACTTTGAGAACCACTGAGATAAAGGACATGACCCATACAATCTGCCGTCAACTACACGGGTCTGGAGTGTAGGGAAGATCGGAGAGCATGGAAAGAAGGGTCGGGACTGGGAAGGAGTCTGACTGAGGACCAGCCACCTGCATTGAAATTCAGCATGTGCAAGTGGTGTTCGCATGTGTGACTATTTAAATGCTCATCCCCAGATGAATGTAGCAATTTGGGATGGGAGCCTGAGATGAAAGGCCCTGGCAACTCAGATGATGATTCTCTCACTGCTTTCTCTCCCCCTTCTCTCCTGCACACTCAGCTGCTTAGCTCCAGAGAAGGTCCCCCGAGCTCTGACCCCCTGGTGCCTCACAGGCAGCATGGGGCAGGGGGGAAGGGTGCAAAGCCACAGGTGTCTAAGTGCACCTGTCTACACAGCATAGAGACCTCAGGGCGGGGTGCACTGAGGAGCTCAGAGAGTAATGACTGGTGATTTATGGGCCAGATGGGAACAGGACCCAGATGGATGGCTGAAGAGGGAGATGCCTGGTAGGAACAGAGAGAAGGCGGGGGCAGCCCAGCCCATCCACTGCTGTCATCTGCTGGTGACTGCCCCTCTCCCCTCCTGGGCTCCTTCAGAGGGCCCAGCCAAGGCCAGATGTCTGCCAGATTTCTAAAAGGGCAGGAATCTACCCCCTTGGGAGGTGGAAGGGGGCAGGGTGGCTCTGGGAGAAGGGGCCACCTCTGTGGTGGAGTTCAGACATTCATCCTGGCCCCAACCTCCTGTCTCCCCTGCTCCCTTGGGGTCAGGAAGCCTGGGAGAAGAGAGAAAGATAATCTCTCTGCAAATGGGTGAGCGTGGATTCTCAGAGCACAAGATGCCAAAGAGGGTGGGAAGCAGGGGCCTTACAGCTCAAAGTAGTGACTAAATGCCAAGAAAGCTGACCCAGCCCTCCTGAGTCATTTCCCAAAGAGCTTCCCAGTAGCCAATGGGCCTACTGTGCCCAGAGCCTGCTTTACCTATAGGCAGAGGAGGCATATGGTGTATAATCTAAGGGGGAGACAGGCAGATTACCTCCCCCAGGTCTCCCTCCAGGTCTCTGTCCCATCACCAACAGTAGGCCAGAAATTAGCGTTCATTGCTTTGGGACTTAAGTTATTTCAGAGGGGAAGAATGGGGGGGGTGGCGGCGGGAACATAAAAACCCAGATTCTTCTTTGAGGCAAAAGAATGCCATCTGGGAGAGAGTATGGGGTTGATAAGAAAGCAAGTGAGGGCAGAAAGAGAACTTGAGAAGTCCCTACCCTGCCCTGCCCCACCATGAGGAGGCCCTGCACATGTGGCCTAATACTTGTACCAGAGGAGCATCTCAGACATGCCGCCCCTGGCCCCGTGAGCAATATGTTTGGCCACCTCCCTGCCTCCACACCCTTGACTCTTTCCACCTCCCACCTGTCAGGCATGTTGCAAGACTTCCTTGACCAATGTTTACATAATGCTCCAAAGAATGACCCAGTTGCCAAACACCTGAGTCATCTGGCCTAGTCACCCTTTGCTTATCTGGTCTGGCCCTCCCACCAGAGTGGAGATCACACTCAGCAACATTTTTCACAGGGCCTCACCAACCAGGAGGCCAAGCAGGCTTCCTAGACCTGCCTTTGTACAAAGACAGGTGGTAGGAAGAGAAAGAAACCTTTAGTGAGTCCCTAATATACAAGCCACTGGAGCAGACACTCTTGCATATATTACGTTATCAAATGTCACAGAACTTGTGAGGCTCTGTGATACTCATTTTCCAGCTGAGGCAACAGAAGCAGAGAGGTTAAATGGTTTGACCCAAAGACAGAGCTAGTGAGCAGCAGAGCCAGGAGTGGAACCCAGTTGTCTTTACCTAGGTCTCCCCAAAAGCAGAGCCTGAGGGGCACCTGGCTGGCTGAGTCGGTAGAGCGTGAGACCCTTGATCTCAGAGTCATGAGTTCTAGTCTGACGTTGGTGATAGACTTTACTTTAAAAAAGTGGTTTTTGTTTTGTTTTGTTTTAATTACAAAAGGCAGAGCCTGAGACAAAGGCTTATATGCAAGTAGTGCATTTGGGTATGTGACCCAAGAAGGCAGAAACAGGGAAGGAGAGAGAGCCAATACAGGAGAAGCTGTTCCTAAGGGCTGGCTGGTTGCCAGTCCTATGGGGGCCATCTGAGAGTACTTGGAAACACATCTCAAAATCATTCAAGAGGAAAAGTGGGGGAGAGCATTTATCCATTGTCCACCATTCTCCATTGACCGAGAGTTGCCCCACAACATTAGCTCCTCTGTATCCTCTTTTTTAAGCAGGTTCCACACTCACAAACCTGAAATCAAGGGCCACACACTCTAGCATCCGTGCCAGCCAGGTGCCCCAGCTCCTCTGTATACTTGTACATACACAAGCCTGGGAGTCATGCACGGAACTAGTCCCAGCAGCAGAGAGGCTGGAAGTAGATTCTTCACAGTGCAGCCTTGAAGCGGTACCTAAGGGTGATGGTTCTGGAGACAAGCCCCACCACAGCCCCACATCATCCTACGTATGATGAGTAACTTACACAGGGTCACCAGGGCACCCAGGGGAAGAGCCAAAATGTGAATCACAGTGCGTGACTTCCAACTCTTCATTCAACAAATATTTATTACAGGCCCCCTATGTGCCAGACCCTGGGGTTCGGCAGGAACAAGAAAGGCAAGATCCTTGTGCTTATGGGGCATAAATTCTGAGGACACAGACGGTTAGCAACTAAACAAATAAACAAGTGCTGATTGTATATCAGGCACTGTGCTGAGCACTGGGAAATCCCAGAAGAAATTGGTTTCTTGTCAGGGAGTCAGAGGAGCAAAGTACCATCATCTAATTTGGTAGCCTCTATGATTAGGGTATGCATATTCTCATCTAGAACACAGAGAAAGGGCATCTTACTCCAGACAGGGGAGTGGCGGGGGGGAACATTAGGAAAGGTCCTCTGGAAAAGATGAGACACAAGTTCTTCTGAAGGCCTCTCTGGAGTGGGGGAAGGGATGGGTGCACTCCAGGGAGACAGAACAGCCCAGGTGAAGACAGAGAGGAATGAGAGTATGCCATGCTCTGGAAAACCACAAGTCACTGAGGGCGACTGGAGGGTGCCATGTACAGGATGGCATCAAATGGTGAATGAGTAAAGGTAGGCAGGAAACAGACCACAAAGACTTGAGTACCTACCACTGAAGTGTTTGGATTTAACTCTGAAAGTGAAGGCAAGCCTCTGTTGGTGCCCTAAGCCCAATTAGCTCTTGAAGGTCTCAGTCAAGACTAGAGGTAAAAACCAGTCAGCAAAGAGACAGGCCACAATGGCCTTGGAGGGCCCGAGAATGGCTGGATCTGAGCTGCCTGGGTTACATGGCAACAGCTTAGCTCTCCACACTTGATGAGGCACAGTGGGCTCACTCCCGATCATTCTGCCCAGTGCCCCAGCCTCAAAGTTCTTCTAAGGCTGCAGAGTCCACCTCTACCCCACCTCTTTCAGCTTCCAGCTCAGCCCCTCCCCTCCTCAGCCTTGCCTCTTGCAGGCAGAATTCCAAGGGCTGTTGCTCAGGGACACTGTGACATTGAGGACCGTGAGTTTAGATGAGGTGCCTCTGGCTCTCCTTTGGTTTGCGTGAAATACCTACCGGGGCTTTGCAGCTGAACCCCACCACTGAGAGCTAAAACCAGAAAAGCAGCCAGCATCTGGCTGCATCCCTCGCAGAGGCCCATCACATCCATCATCTGGGCAGGAGAAGAGCTTCCTGCAGCCCACAGTGGCATCCCGCAACTCCCCTGCAGAGCCCTTGTCAAACTGAGCCCCTGGCTTCCGTTCATTCTTCAAAGCAAAGAACCCTGTGATGATCCGAATGCAGACACGAGCGAAACTCCCAGCAGCAGCCTTCCTGTCCTCAAATTCAGGACAGAAAAAATGAAATCCCATTCCAGCATCCTCCCATCCAAGAGAGGCTCTGACAGGACCCAGGCTCAGCCTCGGACTCCTTCAGCAACGGGGGACGGCGTGAAGACAGCAAAACCAGCTCCTAACCCTAGCCCTGGTGTTTGGATTTTTCTCCTTTGACTTGACCCTCCCCCTGGCAAAATCCCCTGCTCCCTGATCCTGCTCCTTCAGGCCCTTGGTCTGCACTGGGTGGCCCTTTCCTGTGCCTGCGTCTATTCCTTACAGCAGATGGTGATCCACAGCTTCATCATCCGCACAGAGAGAGTATTTGTCCCACCCAAAGATGCAGGCTAAGAGGAGTCACGGTTAGGGGAGAGTGGGTGCCCCTCCTCTCTCTCTGCAAGTCAGGTCCTTCCACAGCTACAGGACATGACTCCCTCAAGGACATTCTGTCCACAAGATGCTGAACATGTCCACGGCTCAGAAGGGGGTGGAAGGAGGAGGCTCTCCAGGGCTCACACAAACCTAAGCCAACAAGGCAGAGCTTGCCATCCCCAAGGGTGCCAAGAACTCTAATGAAACGGACTCCTGAGTTGCTCTCTTGAACAGAGAAGCAAATTAGAATCCTTGCGACCCCTCCCTTCCTCCATTCACCATCCAGCAGTGTCGTGTGCACCCCACCCTGCTGCTGGAGGTCCTGAGAGTCTTACAGATGCAGAGACTCTGCGGCAGGGGGTGGGGGGTGGGGATGCTACTGAGCCCACCGCCCCCCCGCCCCCCTCCCCCCAGCCAGGGAAGGAGCTCCTAGGTCTTAGCAGAACTCCTCTTGCCAAAGATGGGAAAAGAAGAATGGGCCCCAGAGCTGATTCCAGGCCGCCCAAGGGCTGGGATATCATCTTTCACCACAGCCATGGCAAGCCCCCACCTGCTCCGTCCTCAGGCTCCTGATGGAAGCCAACAAAACAGATCTGTCTCTATAAGGCCTGGGCCCTCTAACTGACACGTCTCATCTTTTAAAAAGACCAAGAGAGATTAAACCTCCCAGTCTCTTCTTGGATCTCAGTGACAGATTTTTCTGATTCACCTCATTACCTCCTCCTACAGGGGCCCATTCATTTCCACCTCATTTTCCTCCCGGTTCTCATTCGTGTCCCCAGCCTAGCATATCCTGACAGGCGGGCTCAATCCTCACTCAGCTTTCACCCTCACAGACACTGCCCCACTCCCTCGGCACTTCTCTCTGGATTAATAAGGTTTCTCTTGTCTGCCCCTCTCCTTCAGATCAAGCCCTGGAAATCTTTCAATCCAGCATTTCAGCAAGAAACAAACCACAGGGCAACGGTGTAAGAGGATGCTGACCGCCAGGCTTTGACTGAGAACTAATGGGGGACAGGACCTCTCACTCTGGCCTGGACCTCTTCCAGCCTCGGTTTGCTTTGAGTGTTGGTGGCCTCTGCAAAGATTTTCAACCCCACCATTCACATCTCTGAATCTCCCACAGCATCAAGCAGAGCAGCAGGACGAAGTACACACTCGTAAATAATTGAAAAGAATCCCTATAAAGTTTGAACTCATTCATTGAACACTGCCTAGGATTATTAGTATATTCCAAAATTGCAAGCTCCTGGAGTTAGAAGGGACCATGGGAGTCATTAGTTCATCCCCCACCCCAGCACCCGCCCCCCCCCCCCAAGCAGGTGCTACAGGGTTTCTGACAGACGGACATCTAGCCTAGACTCTTTGATCATCTCCAGGACCATGACTGCCTAAGGAAGCCCAGCCTCGTCATAGTTGAGGTCTCTGGTTATGAGAAAATCCTTTCTACTATTTGCCAGAAATCTCCCCTCCCCACTGCTGCATCCCATACACCTCCACACAATGACCACAAAACTGTTAGTAGGGCTTATTTCCTGGGAGAGTATAAGTTCCCTGAGGCACTAACTCAGTACCCCCAGTGAAGTGCCCAGGGAAAATTGGCTTGCAGATTGGTTTGCTAATTGATGGTGGTAGCAAATTCCCTCTAGAACGCCAGATGAGTAAGACAGGAGGAAAGGAAGCCAAGCCCCACACCTCTGCCCACACTCGTCCCAACTCCATGTAGCTAGGTCTCTACTCCTTCGAATCTTCCTCCACCAATGAGATAGCAGCTTAAAACCAAAAGAAACATGAAAGGATCCTAGCTCTTGAGCCCCCCTTCCTGACCCTCACCGGGGGCCATCAGAGTGCTGTTGATAACACTTTCCTACTAGAAGGACACACTTAACAGACAGGGCAAGGATAAGCTCCCCAGAATGAGCAAATGAAAACCCACTCCCTCTGGCCCCTGCTCAGTGTTCAGGACTCTGTTAACTAATCCAGAAAATGGGAACACAAACAGCAGGTTAACTTTGGACTATGTTTCAGACAAGCTCTTCCAAAGCACAAATCCATTTTTTTTTTTTTCATTCTGACGCTTTCCCAGAACAAGATGGCACATGTACAGCCAGAAACCTGGTTGGCAGTTTTGTAGGCATTTGGATATTAAGTGAATGGGGATACAAAGACACACTATGCAAATAATAGTCACAGGACAAACCTCTTTCAGTCTATAACTAAGCACCTTGCCTGTGTTCCTGGGGCCTAAGATTTGGGCCAAGCTCAGAAAAAGAGTGGAGGAAATGGAGAGCAATACTGATGAGTATTTCTTTCCTAAGAGACAACTGAGTTTTAATGATAAAAAGGACCAAGTAGGGATAGTAATAATGGTTGAGATGAGGTAGTGTTAAGTGGCAGATCTTTACAAACTATAAAGCCCTATATAAATATGAAGTATTATAGACTATAAGAGCAAATTCACACCTACAAGTTCCTCCTGAAGTGTTAGATACATATTCCTTACCTGCGGCATAGTTTTACCCTGGGAAATACATTTTTTATGAAAATACATTAAAAAAAATAAAAGCTGACTTTGTTGGACAACAAGAAGACAAAAGAAAATGGATACATTAAAAATGTATCCGCAGCATATTGAACTCTGCCCACCTCTCTTAAATATGTCCACCAAATCCTCTGACCGTCCCCTCCAGGCTAAGGCAGGCAGTCCCAGCCGGTTTCTCAGAGATGGCAGCATAACCTTGGCTCTGGGATGGCCTTGGGCATGGCTTCACCGAGCTAAAAAGGAAAGAAGTTAAAACAATGCAAAGCCCTCCCACCGGATTCCATTTCTTCTGTTGGCCACTTCCTTCCTTCCCTCCTTTTTCCTTCCCTTCCTGCTGGAGCTACTCTGCCCCACCTTCCTTCCTGGGGAGGAGGACCTGCCCTTTCCTCTTCTAGGGCTGGTGCCAAAGGGATGAACAATGTAATGTCGAGGGGGGGCAGGGACAGGGGTGAAGAGAGTCCAGAGGTGGAAAGAGGCAGATGGTGTATGAACTAAAGAGTGACCAAGCAGAGGTGGACTGAGATGTTTACTCAAGTTGCATTTCAAGGGTCTCTGGCCAGTTCCCAGAAGTTTCCTTTACTTGAGCTTCCAAGCAAAGAGACTGCTAAGGGCAGTAGCAATAGAACTCCCACACTCCCAGCTACAGCCACACCCACAGGACCCAAATAATGTGATTTCAGGGTCACAGAAAAAAGGGTGGTGTCAGAGAAATACAAAGGGGACTCAACCTAGGTAGCCATTCCCAATCTCTCTTCTGCTGTGAGAAAAGTGGAAAAGAAACTGGGAAAGGGGCAGATGTCAAGAGGATTTCTGGAAGTCTTGAAGAGGCTGAGGACAGAAAGTAGGTTCTGATAGGAAGGGGAGTGGACAATAGAAAAGGTAATGCGAAGCTGAAAAATACGAGGGGGTTGGGGTCAGTCGCCCTTTTAACAAATGTATTAAGCTACCAAATTTGATGACATAGTGGAAGAGGGTCAAGGTCAAACAGAGTCGGTTGTTTAGGGCAAAGCTTTGGAGTGAGGGCCAAACTTAAGGTGGCGAGCACAAGAGAGAAGGCTTTCCAGAAGGCAGTTGTGAGGGATGGAAGGGTGAGAGATGAAGGCGAGAATGGAAAGAAATCAAAGTGTCCATCGAGTGAAGGGAGAGCCCGGCTTCGTCTAGCGAGGGCGGCGGCGGGGGCAGCACGTGCAGCCCGGAGCGCCTCAGGCAGCCAGGCTCCCAGCGGAGGAGGGTCCGGGAGGAGGCGCGACGCGCAGGGGGATGGGGGGTGGGGGCGGCGGCCCGGGCCCTCCGATTAGCCGGGCCTCTTGCCTGCGGGCCCCGCGCTACAGAAGGAGTGCATTGTTAGGTCCCAGGCCGCAGCAGATTGCCGCTGTCCTGCAATACCCTCGCACCCTGGCACCGCGCCACTGGCACCGCCCGGGGTTGGAAATAGCTGCGCCGTTCCCATGGCGACGAGGCAGCGACTCCGCCCCCGCCCGTTCGTCCTCCCGGGGCCCTGCCCGCCCCGCCCGCTGCGCAGCCCCGCTGGCCCCTGCGGCGGCGGCCTCCCCTTCACCTGAGCGCCCCCCCCCCCGGTAACCCAGGCAACGGTGGCCGCGGCGCGCGGGAGGCCCCTCCAAACGCGGCCCGGCCCCGCCTCCGCCCCTACCGCCCGCGGCGCCCCGCGCTCCGCCCCCGCCCCGGCCGGCTCTCGCGAGGGAGGGGCCCGGCCGCAGGCGCCGCGGGAACCGATGCAGGAAGCCTCTCCTCCTTTCGGGCGGCCCGGCCCGGAAAGGCGGGAGCAGGGGAGGAAGCTCCGCGGCGGCGGCGGCTGCGGGAGCGCCCGTGCGGGCCGTACAGTCTCCCCCGGAGCCTCCCTCGGCCCCGCCTGACCTCCCGGCCCCTCGAAATTCTCCCCAGATCTCCCCGCCGGTCTTCCTGGGACGGAAGGAGACCTTGGCTGAGGTTCCTCGGCCTGCTCGGCCAGATTAAAGAGGGGGCCGGAAAATAAGGCCCTCTCGTGCCCGAGGGCCGGGGTCGGAGAAACCGGGAAGTGTGGGTCAAGAGGGCTCTCGGCTGGAGGGGAAGGGCCGAAATGGGAATCGCTGTCGGGGGCCGGGGTCGTGCTTTCCAGACAGCCCCCACCCCAAATGTACTGCACCCCGTGGCGGCGGCGGGGGGGGGGGGGCGCGGGAAACTGCCAGTTGCTCAGTGCTAGAATTACCGCTCCCCCCACCCCAAGGTTTCGACCGTGCAGGACCCTCGCGCATTTTGTTTGTCGGTGTGGTGAGAAGGAAGTGTTGCAGATCCCGAAAGAGTGTCTTCAGCTTCCATGGTGACTGGGTCAGAATCGAGACTTTCTGACCGATCAAACTGCGGCGGGAGGAAAGGGGCAGACCAGAGAAAGTTCCATTTATCCCGTCTTCCTTAAGGGGCAGAGTCTACCCCTGGCTTCCTTGGAATGTGAGCTCCTGCGGGTAGAGCCCCTGGCACATAGAAGGTTCTGAACTAAATTAAGGTTAGTGAATGGATCCGGTTAAAACCAGATCGTGCCTCCCCTCATTCAGTTGCTCTAGGTAGGCAGGGCATCTCAAGGAAATACACCAAGAAAGTATTCAGGGTTCCTTAAAATTTGGTCTCAAATCAAACAAACATAATAAAATAACTTTGCATTTGTAAAGTCCTTTCCTCTAGGAACGTCACCTTATTCCATATATTCTACTCCAAACTCCATAAAATTTAGAGCCAGAAGGAAAGATTCATAAGGAGCAAATAAATCTAGAGTCTGGACTATCTATGGTCCTAGCAGAGGAGCTAAAGAGGTAGACTGTGGTCCTTAGAGCCCTGTGTTTTCTTTGAAGTGGTATGGCGATTACATTGCATGGTGGAGTTTGGGAGTGAACAACAGAGGACCTAGGCATGAGAATTGCTGCACCCGTTAGGCCTAAGTTTCCTCATCGGTGAAATGGTTGTTGTGAAGATGGGTTGAGTTAATGTATGAGATATTCTTCATAAGCTATAGGATATGCCAAACAAGTGCTTTAGTTATTGGGACATCTACAAATCGGTATACAAGCCACGGTTCATGCAAAGTGCTTTCCCAAGCTTGCAAGATCTTTACCTTGCAAGTGTAGCTTGCAAAGTGCTTTCCCAAGCTTTAGCTGGTTATTTCTGCAAATAATTCTAATAAGATACAGACTACCCCTTTCCAGTCTCCTTTGAATGGGACAATTCAGTCCAAGAGAAATTCAGTTGTTTTTGCAGGACCACTCCTATACCCTTGACTTAATTTGGCAAACACCAGAGGACTTCCTTTTTACTTCTTAGCCTAAAAGACAGCTCCAGGTACTATATACTCCAAGCGTAGGCACCAAAACCCAAGCCCAGAAGAGCAGCACCAACAAGAGACAAGGGATTATAAAAGAGTAAATGTTGATACCGGACCAAAAAGACAATCTATTGTCCATAGAGCAAAACAATAAACAGGGTGCCTGGACTCAGGAGGGTGCCAGTTGGGAGACATGGGGGGCAGGGCTGAAGGGTTCTATATGCTATTGAATCTCCTTTAATGTCACTATGGACTGAATTGTGTCCCCACTAGCATTTCCCCTTGTATATGTTGAAGCCCTAACTCGCAGTGTGACTATATCTGGAGATACGGTCTTTAGGAGGTAATTCAAGTTAAGTGGGTTCGTAAGAACTGTAGTCCTATACGAAGAGGAAAAGAGAGGGGCACCCCGGGGGGCTCAGTCAGTTGAGCGTCCTACTTCTACTCAGCTCGTGATCTCGCGGTTTGGGAGTTTGGGAGTTCGAGCCCCACATGGGGCTTGCTGCTGTCAGCAAAGAGCCCACTCCAGATTCACTATCCCAATCTCTCTCTGCCCATCCCTACTTGTGCTCTCACTCTCTCTCAAAAATAAATAAGCATAAAAAAAAAAAGAGAGAGAGAGGAAAAGAGAGATCTTCAACCACCACTACCATGCAAGGACACAATGAGAAAGCTGCCATTTGCGAGCCAGGAAGAGAGCCGTCACTGGAACCAACGGTGCCGGCACCCTGGTCTCAGACTTCCATTCCCCGAAACTGTGAGCAAATACATTTCTTTTGTTGAAGCCACCCAGCCTGTGGTATTTTGTTATGGCAGTCTGAGCAGACTAAGACAGATATGTGTTCGCTTGGAGCTGAGCACCCCTCCTACCACCCCGACCACCTGGCGTTTTGTTCAGCACTTCCACGGTTGTCTCCTTTTTAATCCGTAACCGTGTGAGTTGGAATTGGCAGGATTTATTTTCAAGTGAGGAGCTGAAACTCAGAATGATTAAATGACTCGCTGCAAGTCATACAGAATGTGAATGGCCAAACCAGGACTTGAGTCTCCCCAGACAGCATCTAGTCAACTAATGCTAAGTACTTACCGCATGCTAGGTTCTGATCTAGATCATGGAGATGGAAAGATGAAGGTTGTTTTTGCAGTGGAGAGGGCACATGTGAACAAATAATTACAGCAAGGAGAAGGGTCTGCAAGGATTAATTGCCACCACAGGTATATGGGGAAAGTGGTCCAGGCAGAGGACTCTTGGCTAAACACCTTCTGTTGGGGAAGCCACAAGTATTGCTGACAGCAGGGTATGGTGGAGGGAAGGAAGGGGCAGAGATGCCCCAGATGCCACTGGAGATACTGTTCCTCCTACCTAAGGACTCTGGTTATCTCCCCAGGGCCTTGGCCAAAGGGGAGAACAAACTGGAACAGAGATCAAGGTGAAGAGTCCTTAAGGACCTAATAACCCTAAGGAGAAGCAACAGTAAACTAGGTTAGGTTTATATTGCCATTCTATAGTAAATTATCTTTGTTTGTGTGTTTGTTTGACCTGAGGTCTCGCAAGGGTTAGTTTATTGTAGCCTTAACCATTTGTAAATAAGTGATAATGTGCTTTTTTTTTTTTAATTTTTTTTAATGTTTATTTATTTTTGAGACAGAGAGAGACAGAGCATGAACAGGGGAGGGGCAGAGAGAGAGGGAGGCACAGAATCTGAAACAGGCTCCAGGCTCTGAGCTGTCAGCACAGAGCCTGACGCGGGGCTCGAAGTCACGGACCGTGAGATCATGACCTGAGCCGAAGTCAGATGCTTAACCGACCAAGCCACCCAGGCGCCCCAATAATGTGCTTTAATTAGGAGAAGATATGAATTGCATACCTATGGCTTTTACTAGCAAGGTGTCCACGAATTCACAGGTCCCCAGAGGCACAAAATCTTAACTTCGGTTGATTTATAATCATCCCTTGCAGTGGAAATGCAGATGAGGACCCTAGTGAATGAAGGGACTAACAGCCCTCTGTCCCCTTCCGGGAATATTAGTTTAAATTCTTGCCAGTTATAGTCAGATACAAGGATTCTCTTCTCTTCTGCTGTTTTCTTCCTGAGCACAAGTTGCATATTTCTGTTTGTCACGTCTTTAGTCCACTCAGACTTGGGGGATTTTTTAAATCATAGCACTCAAATGCCCTCCCTGGGGGAGGGACTGTCGGTTGGGGAAGAAACGAGCCCAGCAGAACTACTTGCACTTCAAGCCCCTCTCCCAGAAAGCAGGTAACCAGGCCTGCCCCCCTCCCTGGGGTACAGGTTCTGAGCACCAGGCCAACAGCCAATTTAAGGGCTGGTTCTGGGATTTCAATACCTCTGTCTGCCTGGGACCAAATGAAGACTATCACCTCTACCTCACTGGAGACCTCATTAGAACTTGAACTCTGGTCTTTGTTCCTTCCCAGTGGGTTCAATGTGGTGGAGAAGGTGAGGGTAAAGGGGGGTCGGGAAGCCCACAGCTCCCAGAGCAGGGGGAGTCCGACAGCCTCTGAGAAGTGGGAGTGAGTAAACAACCAATTACCTATAGGACAGCCAGTAACCAGAGAAGTGGCTGAAATGATGTGATTCTACTCACTGCCTGTGAGGATGGCTGCCTTCGTTCAAGCCCTGCTCCCACCCAGCTTCTCAAGACTAATTTCACCGCCCTCTGCCTACTTTCCAAGTGAGATTCCGCCCTCACTGGAAGCGAGATTCCAGGGCTGAGAGGCAGATGGCTCTATTCTGGCTACATTCTTCCCAGCTTGGCCATTGTCAACATCACTGCATTTCATCTATGTTGTGAGAAGGGGAAAGAATCAGATGGCATTTCTACCCTCCCCACTCCAACACCCCTTAAAGCCTTTGAATCCTTTGGGGGAAGAGAATTTAGGAAGAAAGAGGTGATTCAGAATTTGCTTCTTAGAAACTGGAGTGGGAACCCAGCTGGGCTGCAGGAAGTGTGGGGTCAGAGCAAAAGAAGCCTCACATTCCTTTCTCTCTTTTGGCTGTGAGCTCCCTCCTACCTGCTGCCTCTAGGCTAGTCCCCACCAACCCCTCTTTCTTTTTTTTTTTTTTTTAACATTCTCTGGTTCAACTGATATCAGTGCAAATCCTCACCGAAAGGCCTCTACATATATAAGATTAAGGTCTAGCACTTATCTGCAAAGAACTTACAATCTGGGGAGGTAAGGAATTTCATGCAACTAAAAAACATGTACATAAATAGCAATATGAGGCAATGTACAATAGATATACATTTGGAGAATTGCCACTGTGGCTATTAGCCCCAGGGATTTCTCACCTGGATGACTGAGGAGCCCTCTTTGTGGCCCCTGCCTCGGCCCGCCTCATCCTTCCTCTTCTTCCACTCCCAGTCCTGGCTCCACACTATAGCCAATGATGGATCTACATGTAAATCTGAGTGGGTCCCACCCCTGGTGGGACTCTCTTGACTCTCCCACATCTTTCCAGATGAAACCAAACCCCTCCTGTGGCATGCCTAGCCTTTTGTAATCTAACCTCTCCTAATCCTTGGCACCACATCCCACTCTATACCCATGTTCCAACCAGAATAAAGCATTTGCAATATCCAGATTCTACCAGCTCTTTGGCCTCAGGGCCTTTGCACATGCAGCTCCATCTGCCTGAACTGTTTTTTTCTCTTACTTTCCATTTGGCTAACTCCCAGTTTGTCTTTTGGGACTCGGCACAGAAATAACTTCCTCTTCCCAGGACTCCTTCCTTGACACTGTCTGGGTTAAGCATCCCTCATCAATATTCCTGCATCACCATAGTATTAAGCCAAATTGTAATGAGTCTTCCATTGCTCTTTCCCCTAGACATCAAATTCCTTAACTCAACTTTGTACCCAGTGCCAGGTGCAGAGCAGACAATAACTGATGGCTGAATGAGAAGCTGAATGGCAGACAGAGGAGTTCATAGAGAATGTGGAAAGTCATTAGAGGCTTTTGATTCAGAGACTGAGAACATCGCCAAAACCATATTGTAAGATGAGTAGTCTCTTAGTTACCAGGTTGGTGGGTGGGGGGAGGTTGTTGAAGGATAGGGGAGAATAGACCGAAGTAATAAGGGCTTGATGTAAAGAATAAAGAAGGTGACAGTGAGGAGCAGGAATGGAAATGAGCTTTACAGGAAGTAATGCTAGAAGCATTAGCAAGTGTTTAAATGTGTCCGCAAAAGAGGGAGATGAGTCTAAGGTCTGCAGCCCTGGTGTCCGAGGGAACTTGAGAAGCACAGAGAAGTCAGGAGAAGGCTCTGGATGCAGGTAGCAGTGGGGAAAGGGCCACCAGGGAATCTGTGAGAGAAGATGATCCGTTTGTTTTTAGAAATAGCTTCAGGGGCACCTGGGTGGCTCAGCCGGTTGAGCGTCTGACTTTGGCTCGGGTCATGATCTCAAGGCTGGTGAGTTCGAGCCCCGAGTGGGGCTCTGTGCTGACAGCTCGGAGCCTGGAGCCTGAAGCTTCGGCTTCTGTGTCTCCCTCTCTCTCTGCCCCTAACCCACTCGCATTCTGTCTCTGTCTCTCTCAAAAATAAATAAACATTAAAAAAAGAAAGAAAGAAAGAAAGAAAGAAATAGCTTCAGCTAATTAGGACAGAAAGCAACCGGACTGAAGGAATTTTGAGCTCTGGGTTTTATTTTATCTCTGGGTAGTCTACGCAGACAAAGACTAACAAGTTAGGGCCTCATCTTAACCTTTCAGAAAATTGGGGTGAAGGTCCAACCATGATGTTGCTTTGTGACTATTTTCGCTTTAGCATAAAACGATGCCACTACCAAGTAGAGCTATTAATTCTTTTGCATTCTTCCCCACCCCCGTTCCAGAAGACTTTGCTGGGGGATAATGCTGTTTCTCCATCTGGACAGGGCTATGTTTTACCAAACACACTGCACTTCTCAGTCCATTACCTTCTCCTCCTTCTCACATTCTTCCTGTTTTCTGACTCTGCGTTTATTTTAGTCTTGTGTTTCTTTTGAAATCACCACAGACATCTGTCTCTCTTGCCTTCCCCATGCGTCCACCCCTCTCCTCTCCCACTCCTATTCTCATCATTGCCCTGAAGAGACCCAAAACTGCTCGGCTTCCCTCCTTCTTCTCTCAGTATCCGGAGCCTCTTTGTTGGGCAAGTCTCAACCCGTTCTCAGCCTCAGACTAATCCTCCATAACACTGAAAATGACAGATGAGGTCAGACTTTGCTTGGGAGGGAAGGAAGAGAAAATTTCTTAC
Source organism: Prionailurus viverrinus (assembly GCF_022837055.1). Taxonomy (NCBI): domain Eukaryota; kingdom Metazoa; phylum Chordata; class Mammalia; order Carnivora; family Felidae; genus Prionailurus; species Prionailurus viverrinus. The sequence continues at coordinate 24,547,917 of NC_062577.1, forward strand.
CCAGGAAAACCACACTCATTCATAACTGGCTTTCCAAATGAGAACAGACTAGAAGGGTGTGTGTGTGTGTGTGTGTGTGTGTGTGTGTGTGTGTGTTTCTGCTGACAAGAACCCCAGATTCTGCTTTCCTCCTAGCACATGCCTGCATGTTCTGATGTTTTGGACTCCTGATATGTAAAGGGGATGAAGCATCAGAACGTAGATCTTTAGATGAGTAGCTGGCGGCACTAGGGTTTGGGAGAGTGATCCTTTACCCTCCAGGATCCTCTCTCAGTTTGTCACCTTGCCAACTGGTATGCAGGAGTTTAAGCTGTAAGTCTTTGCGGGCTGGGAATGAGGAAGACAATGCAGGCTGCTGATACTAACAAGGTCCCTGGAGTGATTTATTAGTGTCTCCAGTCTCCTTTTATTTGACAGGAGAAGAAAAAGAAAGTGTTTCTTCCTTCTGATAAGAGATGCATACTTAGCAGTTTATATATTCAAACCCCATTCACCTCAGTTCAGTTGTCCCTGGTTGGTTCTGTCTTAAGAAATGTACAGGCCCTTTCAATTGACCTAACAGCCTCTCTAGCTATCCTTCTCGTTCTCTTTTGCCTTTTATGCCAGATTTCTTGGAGGAAGCTGGAGCCTCCACATCCTTCCCTCCACACTTTATAATTGGATTTTTTCCTCCTGTCTTCTACCAGGAACTTTCTCAAAATTCGCCAGTAACTATCCTCAGTTTGGTGACCTTTTTCTTTGTTCTTGCTCTCCTTGACTCTTCTGTTGCCCATCTTCCTTGGCTCTACTCCCACCTTTGCCACACACTGTCCCTGCTACCAATGTCCTCTTCCTACTCCAGCCCTTACCTCCAGGCTTCCCCTTTATTACATCCTTAGCTACTGCCCTTCTCTCTTGCTTGGAGAGTTTCTTTATGCTCTCAGGTTTAAGGACCATCTCTAAACTTTGCTATGCCCTGGAGAGCAGCATATGAAAAGCAACACACACACACACACACACACACACACACACACACACACACATGCCTGCAGGCAGTACCCTAAGGCATCATGAAGGAAGGAATAGCGTGGGGGAGCTAGGCCTTGAGTGATCTCAAGCTGAGAAGTTTACACTTGACCCTGAGATCAGTGGAAATACCTGCTTTTTAAACTTTAATGTGCAAATCACCTCAGAACCTTGTTAAAATGCAGATTTAGTAGTCTGGGGTAGGGCCTGAGATCCACATTTCTGGTAAACTCCCAGATGATACCCATGTTGCTGGTCCATGGACCATACTTTGAGAAGCAAGGGGCTAGATTACACTTCATACTGTCAGGTTTTGGGGGGTGGGGGTGATGGCAGGGGAGGGCGGTGTCTGTGTTGTTTTTGTAACTCATCTGGAATGAAATCCAACTTGAGAACCAGGACGCTATTGTTTGCATCTCTGTGTTCCCCATTGATGATTTCCTTCTGGGTGTTCCTGTAAATACTTAATTGATAGGACCTAGGGCTGAGTTGTTATCTTCTAGCTATGCTTTACAAACACTGATTTATCTTTAAATAACAATTGTGAGGCAAGTGGATTTTTTTTTTTTTTGGACTATAAATAGAAAACAAGAAAAGTGAATGATTCTCCCAGTAGTAAGCCACATTTCAGATTCTGGTCCCTAAGTTCCTGGCTCAGAGGGGTCCCAAGGACTGGTGCAGGGTGAATTCTAACACTGCCTCTGCTTGGGTCCTCACTTGACTGTTCGAGAGGACCTACTCACTTTCTGGACCTCATCTACTCTTTCCTGACTGATAAGTAGGAGACTCTCCCCTCTGTGTCTCCTTGTCTCATAGGCAAGTTCAGGAGCCTTAAGAGCTGCAAGCTCCATGTTAGGAGGCCAGATGCCTGATGCTGAGGTGACTTAAAGTTTGGGAAGTTGACAGCTGGGCCAGCTCACATGCCAAAATCACCCCCACACCACATCTTTACAACTGCTCTTAGCAGTGCAGGGAAGGATTGCCTTTTAAAAAGATATTTTAAAGAGGAAGTGGGGTGGTGGGGGAGAAAACCACAGAAATCATAGAGTAATAACAACCTCAACATAGTATCCCGTGAACCTTAAGTTCAGCTTCTGAAACTGAATTTTTGCTTTCAGGGATTTCTCCCATAGCCATAAAAAGAAAAGCAACTCCAGTCTCTAAAGTAGGTCACACAGAGAGAACAAGATGATAAATGCAGATGCCAAGGCACTTTCACCCTTTTCCAAACCAAAAATAGAACTTGGAGATTGTCTGAAGAAAATGGGTGCAGCTTGAGAAAAGCTGGGGAGAAAAAAGTGGGTGGGGTACTCCTGCCCTGGATTCACTTGACCCACAGCAGACCTTCTGAGCAGGAGAACTTGACTCCATGGCAATTCCTCCCAATGACGGCCCCCCACCTCCACCCACGCAGCATCTCTTCACACCGTCTAGCTCACTCCTACTGGTCACCTCAGTTGCAGGATTCCAGCGGGTTTTGACTATTCCTCTACTCCCATTTCCAGTAACTCACTGTAAAAAGTTTATATTAATCAGTCAAAGCCTAAAGGGACGTGGGGAGAGACAAGGCAAAGAGGCACTTTTGGATTTCTTCATCAGAGCAGCTCTGTGATTCATTATCTGTTCTAAAACGCGGCACTTGCAGTTCCAGGAAAGGGGGAGCGGAAATGCTGTGTAGCCCAAGTTTGGGCTCCCCTGTCTTTGCCTCTCCTTCCCTCCATCTGGCCAAAAGCCAGGCTGTTTTTCGGCAGCTGCTCCGGTTTCTAGATGGATACTCCCATACCCACCCCCTGCTATTATGATGGAATTGGGGGTCTGGCGAGGCACCAGGATTGAACGACCCACTACTACAGCTGTGGCTTGATCTCCAGGGCGTAGAGTCTCCAGATTCTGCAGGGTTCAAGGTCAAGAAATCCAACTCTGCTCCATCTAGCAGGAGGTAGCACTCCCAATCACAGCTCTTCCCTGAGCACTGAGACTCTTCCCCACAGGTAAACAATGAATGTGAGCATCCTCAGGAGAGGGTAGAGGGACGGAAGACTAGCACCCAGACAGACAGATAGGAAAGACATAACTACAGCACTGAAGGAGGTATCTAGGCCACAAAGGGCAGGGTGACGCTGTGACTGGCTAGAAAGAAACAGCCACGCAGATGTGGATCAGCCTGAAGAAAAACTCGAATGGGATCCAGGAAAGGGATCAAGTATGAGGAGTAGCCAAAGAAAATTCTGCCCCTCAGAGAAAACCTCAGTGCTTTGAGCAGGGAGAACAGAGTAGTTTTCTTTTACCTCAGAGAAAGCAAGCTTCCAGCAGCTGTCCTGCCCCAAGACTTGAGACATTGAATAGATAGAACAAGCAGGTGGGAACACATGGTGTTTGGCACACACCTGAGTTCTAGAAAAACTGAAAGGAGCCTTGCCTTGGCATCTAGTGCAATGATGAGCTGGGGCAGCCTGGCAGGGGCCCAGGTCATAGGGAGAAAGCAGAGGGCGACCAGGTCTGCCTTGGTGCTAAATGGGTAGAAAGGGGGTAGCTGAGTCTTACCTTCATTGTGTAAGTTAGCAATGTGGCTTATCACATAGGCACGGGGGCCTCTTGTGACCAGGTCCCAGGAAACTTTATTATATAAAAAAGATTTATCAAGAAATGTCACAGGCCTACTGTATGCTAGACCCTTAAGAGATTTACCTGTGGAAGATGCTTGGTGGTAGTGACGGGCATCAGCCCTTCTTCCTGCAACTTTCAAAAGCTCATAGCTGACAATGTCTCACCTGCCCGTAAGTGGGCAGTATCCAGTGGCGGGGGGGGGGGGGGGGTACTGCGGATCAGGAGAGTAGGGGAGAGGGAGAGGCACATGTAGGAATGCAGTCCCAGGAGGCTTCTCCCTCCCTGCTTGTGAGATTCCAAAGGTCTGAGATAAACCCCAGGATATAGTCCAGCAAAGATGCTTTGGGCTATGTTCTCTGAGAGAGAGCTAGAGAAGGGTTTTATTTTTAAAACCCTCATTCCTGCCGGGGGAAGGGGTGGTGGCAGGCATGGGGAAAAACGGTGTTTGGATCAGGAAGGAGGCATTCTACTAGATGTGTGTATCCTTTTACACTTTCTGCTCTCACACACTCTCTTCTCTATTATACCCTCAAGATCTGTTACTGAAAAACTCCAAGGACATGAGCTAAGATTACCATGATTCCTAACATCAGTTCTACTTCTACTAGATTTTTCCTCCCAAGGCTTTCCACTGAGTAGAATTTTAAATGTGAATAATGGTTCAAAGGCTGAGAAACAAACTGCTCATTACTGGAAAGAGTGCCAGGAATCCTGGGAAGCAGACCTCACTGCCACCGCAGTTCGGCACCTAATAGTAATGGCTTCTTTCATAGTCACGGGAGGGTTGGATCGCTGTTTCTTTTCATTCTCCTCTTCTTTCAGTAACTGCTGGGATTAAAGCGAGCTTAGAAGAATAAAAAATTCACAAACAGGACAAGAATATTTAGGGCAAGAGATCAGAATTTCTTTGGTTATTCAGTGAACTGAACTAACTCTACTTAAAAAAAAAAAGCACAAGGAAATAAATGTCCATCCAACTCTGTATCGCAGTAGGTATTAGCCTTTTGACTCCACCTCACAGGCTCTAAGGGGAGTTACCTGCCTAGCAAGTTGAGGTAAGAGATTCAGACTAATTCAGTGATAAAAAAGAGCAGTTTTGTCATCATTAATTCCATTCCCAATATTTACTATGTCTGTAGTCTGAGAAGATTTTTACCAATGTTGCAAAATAGTCCATTCCCTCCCACTTCTCATCCCCAAATCCAGTGATAAATGATAGGGATGGAAAGGTTATTATTACTCTACCAGGTGCCTTAGGGAAAATCTAGTCACTGTGCAGTTCAAGCTTTCCATCTTAAGTTCCTTTCCCCAAATACAATCAACAGTTTCTGAGAGGGAAGACAGGTTTAAAGTAACCTGGTTAAGAAGTGTTGTACTAAAACTTATCACCTTTATTCACTATTAATGTGATCTTGAAGTACTCATCAAAAAGCACTTTTTAAACAACTAGTTTTCATGGGACAGTAAAAAAAAAAAAAAAAAAAAAATTTCCCCCTAGACCACAGCTAAGGTTTCTTTAATCAAAAGAAGAGGTCCCTCCCAGAGTGGTCAACAAGTGGTTAGGTATTAAAAACTATTGGCTTCATTTGTAGTCACAGTGAATCTGATTTAGTTGTGTGTGATAACCTTATCCTGCCACTGGGAAGGCTCTTTTCCAAGACCTATCAATTAACATGGCTTAAGAAACATTCTATGCCCAAGCAATTCAGCTAAAAATAACTCTGTGGGCTATTTTTTTTCTTTACTCACAGAAAGCGTTTGTATGTCAACAAGATCTTTGCTCCTTGAGTGTTTTCACTCCTGCTTACTCTTCCCTGAAAATAGAGTTGCTTGATACAATCAGAAAAGTCACAGAGTTGGTGTGAGACATACAGAACAGCAAAACCATGCTGATGCAACTAAGCTTTGTAACTGCCAAGTGTCCAGAGAATAAACAAACCCAGCATTCAGATAGGCTAAGTTTAAAATAGATTCCCCCTTACTTGCCTTTCTTACAAATATACACAATTCTTTGACAGTAATATATCTGATTTACACACAAAATTCACTTCTAAGTTAACAATAACTAAAAAACTGAGTGCTATGCATGCTCACTTTTCTAAGAACTTTTGAGGCATTAGCTCATTAACTTTCACAACGTTACGAGATTGATACAATTATCTCAATTTCACATTTGGAAAAACTGAGGCAGAAAGAGATGAAGTCATCTGTCTAGAGTTCCTCACCTAATTAAATGGCAGACCCAAGATACAAAATCAGAAGTCTCACTCAAGAGCCCAAGCTTTAACCATTACACTATACGGCTTCTGCAACAATTCTGCAAAACCAATCATGATCTTTCCAGATTTCCTACAAAGCTAGATCTCCCATCAAATATATCCACTTACGTTCTCTAAATTAAGTAGAAACATGGTCCCATGTTTTCTCTTAAATGTGAAAACAATCAACAGGAACTTCAGTCTTACCCAAAACATACCAACTCTGTTAAACACATCAAATGTTACCCCCTTTCAAAAATAAAGATGCACTGAGATAGCTGTTCAAGCATAACTACTTTCTAGCAACAGGAAATGTTTGCAAAAGTAAGGCCCTGGACCTTTTATTCAGTTTAAGCAGTTAGCACTCAATGGATCTCTTGTGGCTAGAACTGAACTTAAATAGCTAATCTCTGAAAGAAAAACATGTCAATTTTAATAAGACCCTGATTAGACAAGGTTTAATTCTATGAATATATTGTTATGGTGATGGAGCATAAGGCCAAAAGTTCCTTATGCTTAATGAATCACTAATAGAGTTGCAAAAAATCAAAGCACTGGCCTACTGAGCTATGACAGAAGTTCACATAATCAAGACTTTAGGAATACCAAAGCACCATTCATTTGCTCCCTCTGTTCAAAGGCCGTAACCTTTACTTAAAAGCTTTGTCTAATCTTTCCTCAATTTGTTCCATCTCTTAAATACTCATTTATAAGCTGTTATAGACCAATAACAGCTTTTAAAGTACTAGCAACAATATTTTAAAATAGCATTCTAATTGATTTGCTTCTGAACTAGATTAGTGAATCCCTTTCACATATCGAATACTTGCCCGACAAAAAGCTCTCTTAAAATGCAGTAATTATTGTAAAACCAACTGATGACATAGCTGTCATCACCTAAGTGTTTACCATGACCCAAACACTGAGCAAATTAGGAAGTTTTGCTAAGCTGAATTTGCCTAGCCCTCCTTCCTAGTTTGACACAAGCAATTTCCTTTCACTTTCTACAGATAAGACAATAAGAGAAAAAAAAAACACTGAAAACTCCATCCACTGGAATACAGAGGAGGATCAACCAACTGGGCGGGTCAGTCTCATTAGCTGCCCTCATGGGTCTGTTTTTTTCAATAACAAAGCTGAAAGATGACCCATATTATATAGTTTAACAGGATACTAAAAAGAAGTTTTTGTGAAAACATATTTGCATACGGGAAGGGCTTCAAAAGTTGGCACTAAAGTTAATTAATATTAGACACCATCAGATTGAGCTCCAGAAAATCAAACTGGGCTAAACGGACTTCAGAAAAGGCAGTTGTAGTGACAGGTTAAGAAATTGGCTGACCAATGGTATCAGTACCTAATAGCAGTCCTCCGTTGATCTAGGGGAGACACCTTCAACATCTCTCTCCATACTTAGTGAAGTCAGAAAACAATGTCCCCAGTCTGTGCATGACTGATATTAAGAACCACTTTTCCAGCCAGGACCATAGTCACCCTTCTCCCTCTTCCCTCCCAACCCAGACAGATGATTACAGACAAGGAGGCAATTAAGTTGCTTCAAAATATTTAATACGTGTTAGACACGTAAAGTTACATTTTTATACCAAAATCAATACAACGAAGGAGAAAATACTGTACAAAAACCTTGTCGGCTCCCCCAACCTTTATACAACAAAGACTGGAGTCACCGTATCTACAAAACCATAAGGTCTTTCCACTTAGGGCTTCTGTCTGTAAACTCTGTTTCATTAAACACTTTTTAAAAGCACTTGTAGTAGTTCCGATCTAGAGCTTTTAAAAATATATCTATTCTCTATAAACTCCATATTTCCAAGCTTGAACTCTTCTGTGAAGTTCATCAAGCTTTTTTCTTTTTTTTCCCCCCTGTGGGGAAGACAAGAGCCGCTCAGATTCCCTTTTCCCAGAGTAATCACAGGGTACAGAAGTTTCTTCAGAGAGAGAGAAAAGTGGGGAGAGCGAAATGATACAGGTCTCTGCTCCAGACTAAATCCCTCTAGTCTTAGGAAATCCTGTGAGGAAATGCCACTCCCGGCCCTGGTGCGGGGCTAGCTTTCATGTGAGGGGTGTGTGTAAAGTCCCTTCCTCCCCCGAGCACGAAAGGGGAACTCCCCAGGCCCGGCCCTCTCCGCCGCTTCCTTCTCGGGGCTGCCGGCAAAGGAAAGTCCCCGTCTGCCCCCGATCTCCTCAGCCCTGGGAAAGGGGTGGTGCATTCCAGAAGGACAAAATGGTCTGAATTCAACAAGACAGACGTACGTACACAGAACACTACACAAAAGTTAACGATCGTCCTCTTCCGACAAGCCTCCAGGGGGGAGGCCGCCGAGCCCGAGGGCAGTCGGTGCTGCCCGGCGGCAACCACGGTCCCCGCAACGCGTCCAGCGCCCTGCGGTCTCTGGGCCGTCCTCGCAGCCCCACGTCGGGGCCAACCGCCGCTCAACCTCCTTCCAAACGGGACCCGGGGGCTCAGAAGGCCACGATGGCTGTGCTCCAAGGGTTAATGTCTCTCAGCACCGGCTTATCGCAGCAGATCTGCCCGGGCTCGGCGGCTTCCGGACCGCTCTCCTCTCCCTCGGCTTCCTCCCGGCCGCCCCCGGGGCTTTTCCGCAAGAGTCCCGAGAAGCTGGAACCGAAGATGCTAATGAGGTTAGCCACGTTCCCGGTCTCCATCTCCTCCTCCTCCTCCGCCCCGCCCGGCTGCTCCTCCGAGTTCCGGCGGGGCTTCTTGAGCGGGCTGGAGCCGGGCGCCGGACCGCCCGCGGGGCCGCCACCCACGCCCGCCGCGCCGCGCTTCCGGGGGCCGACGGCGGGCGGTGCCGGGGGCTCGTCCTCGGCCGGCCGCGGCGCGCAGCGGCAGTCAACTCGGGGGCAAGCGCCCAGCGCCCCCGGCCTGTCCTCCCCTCCTGGGGGGCAGCCGCAGTGGCGGCGCGCCCCACGGGGCCCCTCAGCTCCCGCGAAGACCCCGGCTCCTCCCTCCGCCGCCTCGCGCGGTCCCTCCACGCGGCGCCAGGCGGCTTCCGCCTCCTCCACCTCTCCGACCCGAAAAGCGTCCCCGGCGCCCGTCACCGGGGCCGCGGGCTCCGCGGCGCCCACCCGCGGCGCGGCCGGGTCGGCCGGGCGCTCCGGCTGCGGCTCGGTCTCCGGCCAGGCGGCACAAGCGGCCGGCGGTGGCGGCTCCCCCCAGCCCGCGGGCGGCCCGGCCGCCGGCTCCCCGGGCTGCTGCGGCGGCGCCGCCGGGCTCCCCGCGGGACCGGCCAAGTAGAGGCCAGGGCACGGGTCACTCAGGTAGACCTGGCGGGCGCTGCGCAGTACCAGCGAGACCAGCAGGTTCTTGTGCAGTTTGATGCCGCCGCGCTGGACCCGCGAGTTGTAGATCTTGCCCAGGGAGATGCTGACGATACGATGAGCCTCCAGCTTGAACTCCATCCTGCCTCCTTTTCGCAGGGCTGCCTCGGAGGTGACGGGAGAGAGCCCGGCTCACGTTCGTAAACAGGGAGGGGACGAGAGGCGTCGACAAGTCCGGTCCGGGGGTGGACCTTCGACACCTGAAGACTCTGAAAAGAAACGACTCCCGTGACGCCTCACTGACTCCCGCTCCTACTCACGACAGACAACAGCCCGCTCCCAGGTCCGGTCGCTAACTGAGGGCGGCCCGCACTCCCGGCGCCTTATATAGACCCCTCGCCCGCCAATCGCGAAGGGCCGCCAACCGTTCCGGGGCTGGGCGGCGCGCCCTCGTGCGCCGCGCGCGACCAATTGGAGGCCGAGGAGGGGCGCCAGGGCCATTCGAACGTTAGTCCCGCGGAGCAGTCTCTTAAAGGGGGCGACGACGTGCGGCGGTGGCCGGACGGGATGGGTCGGGGCTTGTTCTCCGCCTGCGGGTCACTGAGCGGAGGCTTAGCCACAGTGTGGTTTGTAGTTAAAGATTCTGGCTTGTGCGCTGGCTTGCCAGAACCAGAGGGAACTAAACCACTGGAACTTTCATCTGAGTATCTCCCCCCCCCCCCGCCCCCGTAACAAATAGTATTACCACAAGGTATTTAGCAGATACTGATTTTGGATGAGTGCCTTGCCGCCCTGGAGTCACAAACACTCTTAGCATCTGTTAAATCTAAGAAAGAAAAAGAGAGTTCTAAAAGTTACTAAGTTTTTAGCTGCTTATCAAGGAATTGTGACTAGATACCAAGTTATTGGTTCTCTACTAAAGCGGTCATCTATCACTTTGTTCTCTATGAAACAAACACACTTGTCACAGGTTACAGTGAAAGGTGGTACAGGTTCTCCACAGTGATTTTTCAACACAAGAACTGACTAGTCCACCTTGGAAGAATCTAGCAAGTTCTAAAAATACAAATAGAGAAGTCTTGTGTTCCCATCATGATGTCATAATTTTATTTTGTGTCAAGGTAAAAATATAGGGGAAGAGTGTTCCAGACTTTTCTGGTAAGTCAACAACTTAGTCCATCTACCAATCCTTAGTATGTGGCCTTAGGGCAGAATCACCACAGGATTGTCCAGGACTGGAGTTCAGTTCCTGGATTCCTGGAGAGTCAGTTTGATTTAGTCGGTCTAAGCTCCACAGACCTGCCTGATGATTCTGGTAAAGAACCTCGGGAGCTTTAGTTTCTCCACCTCTGAGAGGGAGAAATCACATACACATCTGTTCTATTATGCAGAAGATAACTAAAATATTCACCCATAAAAAAGAATGAAATCTTGCCATTTGCAACTACATGCATGAAGCTAGAGAGTATAATGCTAAGTAAGTCAGTCAGAGAAAGACAAATACCATATGATTTCATTAATAAGTGGAATTTAAGAAATAAATAAGCAAAGGAAAAAGAAACCAAGAAACAGACTGTCTTTATTCTATAATTATTTTCTTAAAAATTTTTTTTAAATATTTATTATTTTGAAAGAGATAGAGCATAAGCGAGGGAAGGACAGAGAGAGAGAGGGAGATGCAGAATACAAAGCAGGCTCCAGGCTCTGAGCTGTTGGGACAGAGTCTGACACAGGGCTCGAACTCATGAACCTCAAGAGCATAACCTGAGCCAAAGTCGGATGCTTAACTGATGGAGCCACCCAGGTGCCCCTATAATTTTTTTTAACGTTTGTTTATTTTTGAGAAAGAGACAGACGGACCGTGAGTGGGGGAAGGGCAGATAGAGGGAGACAGAGAATATGAAGCAGGCTCCAGGCTCTGAGCTATCAGCACAGAGCCCAAATCGGGGCTGCTCCAACTCATGAACTGTGAGATCATGACCTGAGCCGAAGTCGGACGCCCAACCAACTAAGCCACCCAGGTGCCCCAAGAAATAGACCCTTAACTATACAGAACAAACCGATGGTTACCAGAGGAGAGGTGGGGTGGGGGTGGGGAGAGATGGGTGAAATAGGTGATGAGGATTAAGGAGTGCACGTGTGCGATGAGCACTGGGTGATATAGGGAATTGTTGAATCACTGTATTACACACTGAAACTAATATAACACTGTTATGGTAACTCTACTGGAATTAAAATAAAATGTAAAAAAAATGGCAACTCTCAGCCACAATCTGAATCCTAAAACTGAGCACAGCTTTCTTGGAATCCACCTGGAATAGTTGGCCTGATCCTGCCCCAGGGTTTGGCCAAGTGGGATATTTAATTAGGAGAAATAGTAAAAGGTAGGATTGATAATGGTCAATTCACAATCAAGAGTCTTCCAAAGGATGTGATGGCTCAGTAACATTACCTATGCCACAACTTATTAATGGTAACTGAGGAACCAGTCCATGAGACCCAGAGCTCCTCCCCTCTAGGAATTCTCAGCTTGCATAAAGGAGATAAAATAGTAACATGAATAATTACAAAAGCATGTCATATATTTTGAGTAAGAATGTGAAATTTTTTTCTTCTATTTTCCTTTGAGAGCTATTAGTCACTTTTTAAAAAATGTTTATTTATTTATTTAAAAAAATTTTTTTAACGTTTATTCATTTTTGAGAGAGAGAGACAGAGCAGGGAAGGGACAGAGAGAGGGAGACACAGAATCTGAAACAGGCTCCAGGCTCTGGGCTGTCAGCACAGAGCCCGTCGCGGGGCTCGAACTCACAAACTGCGAGATCCTGACCTGAGCCGAAGTCGGACGCTCAACCAACTGAGCCACCCAGGCGCCCCAAAAAATGTTTAATTTTTGAGAGAGAGAGAGGGACAGAGAGAGGGAGACACAGAATCCAAGGCAGGTTCCGGGCTCTGAGCTATCAGCACAGAGCCTGATGCGCACTTAACTCAGGAACCACAAGATCATGACCTGAGCCGGAGGTGGAAGCTTAACGAACTGAACCACCCAGGGGCTTAGGGAGATATGAGTCACTTTAAAACGCTTGAGTGCAGGCTTTGAAGGGAAGCTTCCTGAGTTGGAATCCCAGCTCCACTTTTCACTTGCTGTGTGACCTTTGGAAAATTATTTTGCCTCTCTGTGCTTTGGTCTTTCCCATCTTTTGATTTTTTTTCTTTTAATGTTTATTTTTGAGAGAGACAGAGAGAGACAAAGCGTGAGTGGGGGAGGGGCAGAGAGAGAGGGAGACTGATAATCCCAAACAGGCTCCAGAGCCTGATGTGGGGCTCAAACCCACAAACCATGAGATCATGACCTGAGCCGAAGTCAAACATTTAACCGCCTGAGCCACCCAGGTGCCCCTGGTCTTTTCCATCTTAAACTAGAGATAATAATAGTTTCCACCTCTTAGAGTTTTTGTGAGGACAAAACAAGGTAACACACGTGAAGCTCTTAGAATAGCCTGGCATATAAGAAATTATGAACATATGTTAGAAAATACCACCCCCCCCCCCCCCATGAGACCTTAGAATGGGCAAAGAGGCCAGGGAGGGAAGAAAGAGACAAGAGAAAGAAGTTGTACTTGAAGAGGGTGTTGAAAAAGCCTGAGGTAGGATCCACAAGTTGTAAGCAGCAGAGAAATAGTCTGGTATAGGGAACATATCATTTTGTAGGTGTGTCAGACGCCTATAGTAAGCGGCAACAACTAGGAACAGAGGCTAGAACTTCAGGACAGTGGGTCATGAACGCCTCAATGAAGAGATGGGGCCACAGGGAGCTTACCTAAGGTAGTTGAGTAAGAAAACCACAGATAGATTCTAGAACAGTCAGGGCTTTTAATTACAACTGAGCTATAAAGAGGATCACTTAATTATAAAGCTCTTGTGAGAGTTTAGGCAAGGGTCCTGAACGCCTGAACTAGGTGGAGGTAGGAAGAATGAAAAACACAAAAACACAAGATTGGAACTGTAGTCAAGATTTGGGATGCCACCCCCACACACCCACCCAAGTCACTGATAGAGAAAGCATTAGGTGAAGCCCTCCTGATCCACATGAGCTGGGAGTTTCGCCATCTGCCACTGCACTTCTTTTCCTTCAGCGTTGCTCTCATCACTTGCTCCTGTCATGCTCAGGGCCCCTGTCAAATTGTGCTGTCATCGGAGGCAGGAGCCCATCTCATGTGTGTAGCCAGAAGATAGTGAGAAAATTTAACAAATGGACGACACGGGCACTAACCACCAGAACAGAATCCTGGAGGCCTTTACAGTGCCGGGGGTTATGGGGGGGCTCCTGCAGGAGGCGCTGAGTGGCTAGGAAGGGGTGTACTCAGGAGCCTGGGGCAGAGATTCTGCCAACTGGCATGGAACCATTTCAATATTTTAACAACTGGGGTGGCCACACCTGTGTATACTGAGTGATTGATTATGCACTTAATGATCGAACTTCTAATAATGATGTTGTCTACCAGGCACTGTGCTAGTCACTTTAGAGACATTATTTATGATCTTTATAAAGTTCAGAAAGTAGATCTCATTATCTCTCTTTACAGATAAGGGAACCAGGACTCTGAAAGATCTCGTCGTCACACAGCCATAGGTGGAGAACCTATATAACTCTACATAACTCTAAACCTAGAGTGCAGGGCTCTGGGACTAGGTGACCTCATTCTACCTATTACTTGCTGTGTGGCCTTTGGAAAGTTATTTCACAGCTAAGTAAAATGAGAAAATCATGCCCTAGTTTTGTAACATGTGCAAGTTATTCAACCTTTCTGTGCCTCAGTCCCCTATTATGTAAAATGGAAATAATAACAATACCTAAGGTGCTTACTATAGCCCCCAGCACCATACAGGCACTAAGTCAGTCTACTTAACGGTTATTGTTAGTACTGTACAAGTGCCTAGTTCAGTACCCAGCACATAGTTAGCACTTGTTGAATTTTAAACACTTTTTCTACAACACCGCATAATAGGTGCTTAGTAAATATCTACTGACTTGAAACAGCATGACCACTACTATCATCAGGACTTCCTCTAATCCTGAGACAACAAAATGGAACATTGAGAACTCATGTCTGGAGGGCATGGGCTCTTATGTTCTGCAAGCTTTATCTCCACCTATCGAGAGATATAGAATATTTCCTAAGCTTTAGAAAGCAGGTGATTCACAGTTGGTGGATTAGAGCCTCTGCACTGACAGTGCAGAGCCTGTTTGGGATTCTCCCCTTCTCTCCCACTTGTGCTATCTCTGTCTCTCTCAAAATAAATAAATAAACTTCAAAATAAAGTTTGAGAGAGAGAGAGAGACAGCACGAGTGGGGGAGAAGCAGAGAGAGAGAGAGAGAGAGAGAGAGAGAGAGAGAGAGAGAGAGAGAGACAGGATCCAAGGCAGGCTCCAGGCAGAGCCCAACGTGGGGCTCGAACCACAAACCTTGAGATCATGAACTGAGCTGAAGTCAGATGCTTAACTGACTGAACCACCCAGGCACCCCAATAAATGAACTTAAAAAAAATTTGCCATTATCAATCTTTGAGACTTTCTAAGTTAAGGCAGGATGAGAAACACTAGGGGTAGGACAAGGACAAGGACAAGGACAAGGAAGAAACTGCTCCGGAGGAAGTGGCCAGGACATGTTCATCAAGTCTGGTCCATCCCTCCACCCCCAAACTCTCCTCTGGACACACAGGAGCAGGTTAGCACACTGAGAGGTGGCCACACCTGTTCCCACTCAGGCACTCTGACTAGAGGATTCCTCTAAGCATGGGGCTTGTGTGCCCACTGCTGTTGACTTTATTTCGTGTTGTTCTTTATTTCTTGCATGACAAATGGAAGGCTGAGTATTATTATTAGGTGATTACAGACCTTATATTGCCTTAAGTCTAGTCTGTATAAGAACAATGCAAACCGACCATGGATTATGCACTCAGTAGCTCTGTGAGAAGGCACCAGGAGTAGGAAGGAGTGGGTGAAGTAAGTTATCTGCACCAAACCTACCTTGCAATGTTAGGACACTTGGAAATTTTCAGGTGGTCAAAGGTGCTTATGTAAGTGAATAATCATTTGTATGAAATCCTGAGTGCTTTAGGGGAAAAGTGCTACAAAAATACGTTATTAGCACTTTATGTAGACAATCCTGCTCTTGATCTTGTGAGAACAAAGCCATTTTTAAGTTTTTTTTTTTTTAACGTTTATTTATTTTTGAGACAGGGAGAAACAGCACGAACGGGGAAGGGTCAGAGAGAGAGGGAGACACAGAACCTGAAACAGGCTCCAGGCTCTGAGCTGTCAGCACAGAGCCCGACGCAGGGCTCGAACTCACAGACCGCGAGATCAGGACCTGAGCCGAAGTCGGCCGCTTAACCGACTGAGCCACCCAGGCGCCCCAACAAAGTCATTTTTTAATGCAACTTTTTCTCTCTCACTGTTGTAGCATATTTTACATCTTTTTTTTTTTTCTTTTGGCTGCTTGGCTACTAGAGAATTTCTTTTCAAATAATATTTGACTAGGAGTGGGCACCAAACATTGCCTTTTTTCCTTTCTCCTCATTTCTTTTCCCCTAAACCAGCCCTCCTTCTTGTCCTAAATTTTATATTGGGTTCAGAGAAACTTAGGTTGTTTTTATAACCTTTTTTGCCACATCTTGCTTCCTTTGGTACTCCTAAAGAACAAATTCCTCAATAAATAGAGTACTGAAACTCATGAAAATGAGCCTACAGCCCTCTCAAGCCACAGAATGAGAAACTACCACCATATAAAACCCTAGGCCTGCACTATTCAGTACAGTAGCCACGAAGCCAATAGGTCTAGGATGATTGAGGAACAGAATTTTAAATTTTGTTTACCTCAGATCTAAAAACTGAAACAGGATAAAATCCTTTTCCTGCAACCCAGCTTTATTATGTAATATTTGTCAGAAGCAGACTTCCCATGAAAGTTTGAAAATTTAGCATCTAAATTAATGCTGCAACTGTAAAATACATAGCAGATTTAAAGATTTAGTATCAAAAAGAGAACATAAAAGGTCTCATTCATATTTTTAGAATGGCTACATGTTGAAAAGATAACATTTTGGATATATTGGTTTAAATAAGATATATCATTAAACTTAATGTAACCGATTTCTTTTTACATATGTGGCTCAAATTATATTTCTATTGGACAACAGTGCCCTAATGGTAATAAAGAGATAAGGTGGTGTGGACATATAAATATGCATGAGCATACTGTGAGCAATTAACAAATGTCCTTGATTGGAGAAGAGAGAAAGGAGAAGAAAGATAAAGTAAAAAGGAAGTAAGCCATAAAACACTTAGTTGTAGAGTTGAGAAGAAAATCTAAGAAAAATGTATAACACAGAGTCAATTGGCCAAATTTCTTTCTAGAACGGAGAAGTAGCCACAAAGGTAGAGAAGCACAATTCTACTATTCTGATTATGAGAACGCAGACATTATCTCAGCATTGTTTTAAAATTCAAAATACACACATGCAAACAAATTTCAGAAACTCACTTGGATAGCATCAATCTCGGGAGCCATTAGAGTGCATTTATTCTTTTCAAATTCTGATGTCCACCTGGAAGCTGCAGGGACCATTTGTTTTCAATATGCCATTTTCCCGCACAAAAACCTTCAATGGTTCCCCATGACCTTTATGGCAAAAATCCAACCCTCTGGCCTGGTCTCCGGAGTACTACACAATACATTGTCAAAGACAAACAGCCTGGAATGGTGAATAGAGCCCGGCTCCTCACCAGCTGTGCGTGGTCTTTATCTTATAAAATTGGGGAGTTGAACTAAATCAGTGGCCCTCAAACTATGGCCACACATTAGAATCACCTGGGGAGACTTTAAATATGGAGCTGCCCAGGCCTGACCCCAGATGATTTAAATCAGAAACTCTGGGGTGAGACCCAGGCACTGGAATTGTTTTTAAACTCCATAGGTGATTACAATGTGCAGTCACGTTTGAGAACTAGTGGACTAGCTGATTGTTTTAGGATCATTTCAGGTCTAGAATTCTGTGATTCTATTAATCCAGGCAAACCTTTTCAACCTTTCTAGTACCCTGAGCAACATTAACACCCCATTTCTTTCCCAGCTAGACAGATCTAATCAAAAGCATATGTCTAGGGGCACTTGGGTGGCTCAGTCGCTTAAGCGTCCAACTCTTGATTTCAGCTCAGGTCATGACTTCAGGGTCCGTGGGATCAAGGCCTGTGTCGGGCTCCCTGATGAGCGTGGAGCCTGTTTAAGATTCTCTCCCTCCCTCCTGTCCCTCCCCCGCTCTTCATGCTCTCTCTCTTTCAAAAAAAGTGTACATCTGTCTTCTACTTCCTCAACAGAATGGGCTCTCCCTCTCCTGCCCAAATTCTGCACAACCACTTCCTCCAGGAAGTCTTCCATGCCCACTGGTGTTTACAGTTTGCTCACCTGGGCACACACTCTCATAGTCATTTGCTACTTAAAACCACAATACCGCTTATTATCTATGGTAACTTTTGTATTTTTGTTTTGCATTTTATTTACTTGCATAGTAATTATTTAACTTTTATGTAGTTCTATTTCTTATTTCCCAATAATATTCAAGTACTGGGAGATGCTACATTATACTTTCTTTGCATCATGCCTCCTCTACACCAAGAAGCCTGAATATTGTTATGTACATATCAAGGGATCAATAACTGGTTGATAAACAAATTAGTAATGGGTTCCCCAAATCTGAGGTTAAACTACTCAAAAGCAGCCAGCCGTTGGGGGGGGAAGAGAACTGCACATATATTGGTCTAATGGCATATTAACCAAACTATCACATCAAATACATTCTATTTTATCCTAGCTTATTATTATTCATGACCCTAAGCTCCACCATTTCCCTAGAAAAGCTATTTTTCACATAAAATAAGTTGATTTTTGATAGCTTGCTTTTTACTGCCATGCTATTTACAAATGTGTGATTCTGTTACTGAAAAAATAATTGCTTGCCTACTCTGTTCTGATTAAACATTTATTATGGATTCACGATGTACTGAAAACTCCACTGGGTATCAGCACCTGCTTTAGGGGTAACCTATACATCTCCAGCCAATAAGAAAGTCTTGCCTCTTCTCCCCACTCCCATTCTAATTGCTGTAGCTAATAGAGCAAATTCTAATTCGTCAGTCAAGTCCATTTTGGATCAACACAGCTGATCTAAATTCTAATATGAATGCTCATTCAGTTTGAAAACCCCAAATCACTAACCCGTCTCATGTTCATTTTGACTAAGCAAATTCTGAGTAAGTATTTATACAGACACATCCTGCAATGTAAAAAAGAAGTTTCAGATCTGCTGTCTAACCAGGAGCTGGTGTGTGGATTAGCAGATTTATGTTTATAAAGCAGTCTGAGCTCTTTTGAGGAAAATGATTTTAAAATAGGCAGCACGCTCATATCCTTCCCTGCATCATAATCACTTACAAAGTTCTCTGAGTCCAACTTCTTTCTTAATAAACGATAATTCCTTATGGCATTCCCTGAAAATACCAAAAAGATCATTGCGGCGGGGTGGGGGATAAAAGGTGTCCTTTAAAAGTCCAGTAGGACTAGGATCCTTCCATGTGAGAATTGGTCGAAGAAAAACTAGTTACAAAATACCTCGTGGCATTGCCCTTTTAAGAAGCGTAAGCATTTGGTTCCCAGTCTTTTTATCCGTGTTTCCTCGCAGGCTGACGTAATGCTTAGGAAGTTTCAGAGTCACGTGGGGGCCCCTGAGGTCAGAGTCCCGAGGAGCCTTTCCCCAGTCTGGGTCTTTTTCTGTTTGATTTTGAATTTGTTCGCGCCGTGATGGAATGAGTGCGTGTGACCGTGGGTGTTACGATTAGTGTCCCTGGGTAGGATTGTTTTCCAGTGTGTCAGTGGGAGCTGGCGGGGGAGGGGATCTGCTAAGTCACTTCGGCCGCAGTGGTTTGTAGCAAGGCTGCGCTCAGGTCGGTCCGAATGAATGGCAGAACCCCTCAAGTCATTTCGGTCACGGTGGGAATTTTTGTTTGTTTGGGTTTGGGGTTTGTTTGTTTGTTTGTTTTGAGGCTTACAAATGATTTTTAAACTACTTTGATTGGTTCTCGAGCCATTGTTATGGTTATTGGTTTCCAACTGGGTAGATGAATTAGATTTATTTTTTAAAAATTCGTTTTTGTGCCTGTGCTTGAGAGGAAGAGGAGTTCTTTATCCTCTAGCAGATGAGAGAGTAAAATAGAATGAAGGGAAAGGGTATGACTTTTCTCTCTCTCTTTTTTTTCCGGGAGATCTAACTAGACTAGAGGGTTTGACAAACAATTAACAATCCTCCCCACTCAGCTGCTGTTTCCCAAAATAGCATCTCCTTAGCTGCCAGGGTGGATGGAGGCCTTAAGGGGAGGAAGACACAAAGGTGCCCTCTTTTTTAAAGCCTGCATCTCTGTGAGATCTTGAAGGCACAGGGGGAAACCCAGGGGATTAAATTAGCAGGCAGCCTAGGCTCCACCTGGAAGGGAGATAGATAATAGGCTTTTAAGACAGGAAACAGCTTGTGCTCCAAAATAATAATTTTCAAAAGCAAGACATGATGGATGCTGGGAAGATTATCGCCCCCCCCCCAACTTCATAATTTCACAATTTACCCCAATTCCATAATTAAAGGAAAATCGCCCTTTAAGATGCAGTTTGGTGAATGAGTCAGGTCTTCTGGTATTCCTGCAATTCTGCCCCACCTCGCCCCCATATTTGGAAGGACTGTTTCAGCCAGCCTGTCTCTAAAGCCCGACTCCCTGTTGCAGAAATTGCTCAACCCCAGGTCTGGGGAGATCTGATTAGGGTTGTGTTGCTTTTTCCTCCCTTTTCATTCTTTCTTCCTTCTCTGTCTTGTCCTCTTCCAGTCTTGTTTCTTTTCCCCCTTTTCTGTCCTCTGAGCCTGCCATGTTTTACCTCTTCCTCTTCCTTTTCTCTGAAAGACTGCGTCTCACACTCCCACATGTTAATTTGTTCTGCCAGCCCAGGCTCTCTGGGGCCCTGAAATGTCTCCTGTCACGCGTGGGGATGTGGATGGGAAGGGAAAGCGAACGATGCACTAAACAAAGGGAACAGACCAGCAACACGCCTTCAAGAAGGTCAGGAGCTTGAAGATAAAAGAGGAAGGCGGAGAAATATACCCCCAAAGAATTGTACATATCAAATTGGATTCTCGATTTTGCAGTTTTAAAATTTCCTTGAAAATATACCCAAAGGGAATTAAAGCAGCTATCAAAAACAGAAACCTGTTCATGAATTAACTCACAATCAACCTCAGCTGCTAGTAACTATGGGCTTGGTTCCTTTTGCACTGTATATATGCTTCCACTTTAACAGTGACGTTCTGGTTCACGGTCTGATCATAGGACCATGTCCCTCTGAACTGGCCCTTCCCTGAGGGCATCAGGCAGGTCTCCTGTGTGGATCTTCAGTGGGTAGCATAGCACTTGGTCTAGAGGAGGCAGTCCCATGTTGGAAGGACTCTTACAGTGTTGGGGTGAGTGGATGGGTGGATGGATGGATGGATGGATGGGAGAATAGATAGTAGAGCAAGACCCCTGGAATACTCCTAACTTTTCTCTTTTTCTCCTGATATTCCAGAAAGGGGAATATACAGTCGGCAGACTTTCTTCTGACAGGCAAAATAGAGAAGTAACGTGATTGACTTTGATGTTCCAACAAGACTTCTCCTCAAATAGCCTTTTCAGCACTGAACGCTATACGTGGCATGAACAGGGAACAGGGTTACATGTTTGTTGAATTAATGTTTAGGAGAGGAGAAATATAGCTATTCTTCCTTGAGGAAGAGGTTTCCAGGAAAGAGAGTGGAGGAGCAGTATATAGTGATTCAAATATAAAGCATTTTATTTAGTTATTTATTTTTAAGTAGGCTCCATGCCTAGTGCGGGGCCCAACACGGGGCTTGAAACCTGAGATCAAGAGTCATACGCTCAACTGACTGAGCCACCTTGGTGCCCCTCAAATATGGAGCATTTTAGGCATATCTTCCCAACCCGAGTTCTGTGAAATATGTTAAAGAAGAAACAACCTCATGATGAGAAGGGGTATTTTGGAGACTACAGAAGGGCTTCTACAGTAAAGAGAGAGGAATGGGAGTATATACGTGGTATGATATTTCCAAAGGGCCAACCTTCAAAGGTATTTGTGGCTGACTCAAATGTTAAACATTTGGATCCAGAGATGCTTACATTCTTTTTACTTTGGCAAGGACTCTGCATGATAGAAGGATATCAGTTCGGAGCAAGGTCAATGCCAAAGCAGCTTGGAGAGCATGACTTCTGCTCTGTCCCAAAATGGGGTGTGGGAAGGGCCAGGGTGATACTAAGCAAGTGCATGATGATGCAGGTATATAATAACAAGATGTCTCACTCAGGTTTGTCACTTAGCTAGCTTTAAGGCCTTTCATTTATCCAAATCCTCTCCCTCTCCCCAAGCCCTCCAGATGCCTCCCCCCACCCACCAAAAAAAAAAAAAAAAAAAAAAGCATAGGAGAGCTGATTTACAGAGGCCAGGAGCTTTACCAAATTCTGAACACAGAATATGCCTGGGAGATATTAAAAAGGGTAGTTAATTGGTTGGCTCCTGAATGTGTTAATCCTGAGCAAAGCTGTGTTACTACCTCATTAGCACACTAATTCTACTGACTATTCTCTGTAGTCCTGTATCACTTAATATCCTGGGCATTTCTGGAGGTTGTTTTACAAAATCAAGTTGTATTGACTAGAATTGCAAACTAAGACTCTTGGCTCAAAAGCTCTTATTCAGGAACATTTCAGAGTAAGAAAAGATAAGGTTGTAATTATGTGCCTGAAATACTGAGCCTGGTTCTTTCTTCTCTGCTCAGAAAACCTGTGGTTGGTCTGGGCATCGTCATGGTTCCTTGCTGTTCGTGTAAAGCAAGCACATAGTGAGAGGTGAGCAGCTGGGCTGGAAGTGGTCTCTGGGCCCAGTGAAGGATTCGATGCTCCCATCTCCACACACCCATATCCACTCTCCAAAGGACACTACCTTTACCCCTGCCACTAGCCAGTCAGGTGACCCTGTGTAAGACGTGGCATTTCAGAGCCCTCGGGATCTTAATCTAGGAAATGATGAGGCTCCTCTAAGGGTCCTTCCAGTTCCAACACTCTAGAAAAAGAAGACTGAAAAAGACTTTGAGGAACCAAATTTGTTTGCCAAATTGTGGGGGCAGTGGGAGAATATTTAAAGGAAAAAGGAGTTGAGATGTTTCCTAAATGTTTCTGGGTTTATTAAAATCCCTGCACTTCAGGTACCAAACCAACAAAATATAACAGGGCAGAAGAGCCATCACAATATTCTATTTTTTAAAAAATGTTTATTTATTGGGGCACCTGGGTGGCTTAGCCAGTTAAGCATCTGACTTTGGCTCATCTTGTGATTCATGGGTTTGAGCCCTGCCTCGGGCACTGTGATGAGAACCTGTAGCCTGCTTTGGATTCTGTGTCTCCCTCTCTCTCTGCCCCTCTCTTGCTCTCTCTCAAGAGAGCATGAGGACAGGGGCAGAGAGGAGAGAGAGAGAATCCCAAGCAGGCTCCGTGCTCAGCATGGAGCCCAACTTGGGGCTTGAACCCATGAACTGTAGGATCATGACCTGAGCTGAAATTGAGTCAGATGCTCAACCGACTGAGCCACCCAGGAGCCCTGAAATAATTATTAGCATTTTTTAGAAAATAAAATTATTCAGCCTCCGTCGGTGAACATTCCCTGGTTGTCTACTATATGGTAGGCACTGTAGCAGGCCCTGGGGACACCAGGATGAGTATGTCCCATCCAGCGGTGACTTTATGCAGCTCACCTCCTTATAGGGGAGACAGGCAGGTAAGAATAGAAAGTCATCTATAACAGAAATAGTCATCATGATAAAGAGTCATCATCATCAATAATAGAATGCCACTGAGAATTAGTCTTACAATACGACTATGTGCAAGGACAAGGGTGAGGTCAAAGAGGGCACAGGTAACTCTCCTGCAATGAAAGTCATGGAGGTAAGGGGAGAGCTGGGCGCCAAGGCTCATGGTGTCAGAGAAAGAGGCTTGAGCCACCTTTTCTTCTAGTTGCAAAAGTGAATAATGTACAGAAAAATGGAGGTGGGTGGGGGAGCTCTAGCCACCATCCACTCCTTAATGATTGCCCCAAGCATGCCAGGGCACCACATTTGTCTGTGTTGTTCACCGAGGTATCTCTAGCATGTAGGACAGTAGCTGGCATGTAGTGTGCTCACAAAATAGTTGCTGAATGAATAAAAAGAATAGGGGCACCTGGTTGGCTCAGTCAGTAGAGCACACAACTCTTTTTTTTTTTTAAGAGAGAGAGAGAAAGGGCACAAATGGGCAAGGCGCAGAGAGAGAGAGAGAGACCTGGCTCACCTGAAGCAGGACTCAAGTTCACGAACCATGAGATCATGACCTGAGCCAAAGTCAGATGCTTAACCGACTGAGCCTCCCAGGCACCCGAGCACATAACTCTTGATCCCAGAGTCATGAGTTCAAGCCCCATGTTGGGTATAGAGTTTACTCACTGCTAATAAAAAAAGAATACATTCAAACACATCCTCTGTTCTCTTTATCCTTAAGTACCTTTTTGACCAGTTCAGAACACTATATGGTGCCATCACAGAAGCCAAGGAAGGAGCTTTCAACAAAGAAAGTATATTCGGAGATGTTTAATTCATGTTATATGACGTGCAGAAAGGACAAGTGAAATCATACCAAGAAAGAGATTGGACAGTTGAGAGTTTCCAGTGAATTCCCCAGCAACAACATGACTTGAGGGGTAGTGACATATTCAAGTCCTTCTGCAGACCAGAAAGAGTGATAAGACAGTGAGGAGTGGAGACAGCTAGCAGATAGCTTGCTCTCAAGATTGTGAAGATGAGGGAAGGTCTTAAGTAGAAAGAGACATCCTGGAGCTTGGGAGGGTTTCTGAATCCAGGAGAGAGTCACAGGGAATAAGAGGAAAAGGACCCAACCAACGTTGAATTCCCATATTATGTATGGGGCTTTATAGGTGAGGAAACTGGGGTTTGGAGTTGGGTGGGGGTTTTTTGTTTTTTGTTTTGGTGAGGTGGAGAGAGGCAGAAGGAGAGAGAGAATCCCAAGCAGGCTTCACACCTAAAGCAGAGCTCTATATGGGGCTCAATCTCAGGACCATGAGATCACGATCTTGAGCTGACATGAAGAGTTGGATACTCAACTGACTAAGCCACCCAGGCACCCCTGGAGTTGGTTTCTAAGACAATTTTTTAGTGTTTATTTTTGAGAGAGAAAGAGAGAGAGGGCGAGAGCGCATGCACATGAGCAGCGGAGGGGCAGAGAGAGAGGGAGTCAGAATCTGAAGCAGGATCTAGGCTCCGAGCTGTCAGTGTAGAGCCCGATGTGGGGCTCGAACTCACGAGCCATGAGATCATGACCTGAGCCAAAGGTGGATGCTTAATTGACTGAGCCACCCAGGTGCCCCTGGAGTTGGTTTTTTAAAACTTGCTTATGACATGCTACAACATGGATAAACCTTGAGGACATCATGCTAAGTGAAGTAAGCCTGTCACAAAGACAAATATCGTGTGATTCTACCTACATGAAGTACCTAAAGTGTCAAACTCATAGGCACAGAAAACAGGTGGTGATGGCCAGAGGCTGGGGAGGGGTGAGTAGGGTGGTGGTGTTTAGTGGGTATAGAGCTTCAGTTTCACAAGATGAAAAGAGGTCTGGAGGTTGGTTGCACAACAATGGGAATTACTTAACCCTACTGAACTGGATATTTAAAAATGGTTAAGATGGTGAACTTTATATTACGTGCATTTTACCACAATTGTTTTAAGAAAGTGCTTAGGATTGCATGACTAGTAAATGGAGGAGGTGGTATTCAAGACCTTGTCTGGCTGGCTATGTCTCTGTTCTTTTCTATATGCATCTGCACCAGTCTATGAAGCTAAAGCTATAGTAGGGAGAGGGAAATTGGAGGAGAACGTCTTGGGAGATCAGTAAAGGAAGGGATCTGGAGCGTTGGTGGGGAGCCAGCCCAGGACAAAGTAGGATACTTTGAATACATTCTCCCTCTGTGGAGACTGTAGGGAAGAGGGTAAAGGGGAGAAGACTTGCGGGGCCATTTGTGGCTGGAGGGCTAAGGAGCTTCTAAGAACGAACCTTGGCTTTCTCTGTGAATTTGGAGGCAAATGGGGTGAGATCACTCAGGGAGCCTGAGGGAGTGAAGAGAGTCTGGAATAGCTGTTATAGACAAAACTAACCGGAGTTACATTTACAAATATATGCCAAGCAAGTTGAGATCCTGGCCATCGTGCCTAACCAAATATGTGGATGAAGTCCGTGAGGAACTGCCCCTAAGGAAATAAACAGTTAACAGAAGTTCATTCATTAGGTCGTCCAGCATAGTCACAATGAGAAGCATTAGTCATACCCCTTTGGTCACTAAGAGCCCCAGAAAATCAGCTATTTACCTGTAGATTCAGGCACAGCTCTGCCCATCTAGAAAACAGATACTGCAAGGAAGCCAACTTGAGAACTGAACAGTCAAAATGGTTGAAGGGTAGTCAGTCTTAAGTGGTAGTCCTCTTGAATGTGCCAAAAGAGACCTCAAGTTCAAATCATCTTGAGCTGTTCACCACCCAGTGATGAGAGTTTTCAGTCATATAGGTAGGTAGATGATGCTCACCTTAGGTAGGGGCATCTTCAAATTATGAAAGACAGCAGCAAGGTCCAGACGCCAAATACTTGCATTGAAATGCCCCCCATACTCCCCAACAGATTACTTTTAATGCTATGAGATTACCAGTAATGCATTTTCTGATTATTCCGCTGTTAATGGGGGTCCCTTACCTATCTTAATATATAATCTACTGATTGCAAACTAAGTGGGATTTTTCTAAAAAAGAGTATCTGGGTAGTTATTATAATAATAGGCACAGATCACTTTAACAAGCTAAAACTGTCAGCCCCATTATTTGGCCAGTCTCTACATGGAACTAGCTTCATGTAAGCCAGATAATTACAAGTATCATAACTGAAATGAGTTGCTGCATTGTCCTTCAATTAAAAAAACATTGTATAATGAAATAATTGTCAATTCATAGGAAAGTACGGAGATGGTACAGAGATCCCATGTACCCTCACTAAGTTTTATCCATGGTTATACCTTGCGCAATTATGGTACAATATCAAAACCAAGAAGTTGCTACCAATACAATATACGTGCATTGTTCTATGCCATTTTATCCACGTGTGGATCCATGCCCCAAGCACTGCAATCAAGATACAGGGCTACCATCCCAACAAAGATCTCTGTCATGCTACCCCTTTACTGTCACAGCTTCCCCTCTCCCTACAACCATCCCTAACCCTGGAAACCGCCAATCCATTGTCCATCTCTATAATTTTATGATTTTGAGAATGTTATAGAAATTACACGGTATGAATGATACAGTATGTGGCCTTTTGAGATTGGCTTTTTCTTTTTTTTTATTTTTTTTTTTTTAAATTTTTTTTTTCAACGTTTATTTATTTTTGGGACAGAGAGAGACAGAGCATGAACGGGGGAGGGGAAGAGAGAGAGGGAGACACAGAATCGGAAACAGGCTCCAGGCTCTGAGCCATCAGCCCAGAGCCCGACGCGGGGCTCAAACTCACGGACCGCGAGATCGTGACCTGGCTGAAGTCGGACGCTTAACCGACTGCGCCACCCAGGCACCCCTGAGATTGGCTTTTTCCACTCAGCATAATGCCCTTGCAACTCATCCAAGCATGTATAAATAGTTTATTCCTTTTTATTGCTGACTGGTATTCCATAATATGAATACACCATTGTTTCACCATCATACATGGAGGACATTTGGGTTGTTTCCAGTTTCAGTCTATTATAAATAAAGCTGCTGTGAACAATTGTGTGCAGATTTTTGTGTGGACATAAGTTATCATCCTTCTGGAGTAAGTTGCCATGAGTGCAATGCGGGGTAAGTATGTTTTTAGTTTTTAAAGAAATAGCCAAACTATTTTCCAGAGTGCTTGTACCATACTATGTTCCCACCAACCACAGGTGAGTGATCCAGTTTCTCCACATCCTTTCCAGCATTTGGTATTGTCCCAACTTTTTATTTTCTCTGTTCTTGTCAGTGTGTAGTGATCTCTCACTGTGGTTTTAATTTGCATCTCCCTAATGACTAATGATGTTGAACATATTTATGTAAAGAAATGATGTTTATAATTGGCTTAGGAGTTTCTATGGGCAAATCATTTTACACTCTCCAAGCCTCAATATTCTCATCTGTAAAATGAGACAATGTTTTTAAGTTTATTTATTTTGGGGGGAGTGGGTAGTATGAGTGAGGGAAGGAGCAGAGAAAGAGGGAGAAAGAGAATTCCAAGCAGGTACAGTGCTGACAGCGCAGAGCCCCACGTGGGTCTCTATCTCCCTAGGAGATCCTGACAGGAGCTGAAATCAAGAGTCAGATGCTTGACTGGCTGAGCCACCTGGCACCCCTAAAACAAGAGAATTTAACTATAAAACCCTCTGGCTCTAAAATTCTAAGTCCCACTAAATTTACCCTGGGTGGGTTTGTTTGCAAGACAAAGAGCTTTTAATTTTCCCTTTGTGCATCAGCTACTCCCATCTGCCATGAATTGACAAGTAATGACTTATCTATGGGCTTCATTCAGCATTTAAGTCCCATTATCAAAAGCTAAGCAAAAAGATTCACACTTTCACAAATTTAAAGGGACTTTATTTTCTGATTCATTCATTGTAAAGTTGTTTTTATTTTGTTCCCAAGGTTCATTATAGAACAAGGTTTTGAATAGATGATACATTGCAATTCTCCTCAAGCATTGCTTGAGCGCCTGGTGTGTGCAGAAAGGGTGGTGTCTGGGAAGGAGCATAAGCTGTATACGGAGGAGGACTTGGTTTTGAATCATGCCTCTGCCCCTTGGTAACTGTGACCTTGTCAGGAAACATAACAAGTTGCCATGAACAATAGAGATATCTGTAAAGTGTCCAGTTCATAGTTAGCACTCAGTAAATGGTAGCTCTGAGGATGTGGGGCAGGAAGAGAAGTCCCAGCATGTACCCTGCCCTGTGCACGGACGCCTTCACCAACACCCACACACACATCTCGCTCAATTCCTCCAGTAACACTGGGAGACAGGTATTTAATAGCCCTGGTTTGTTTTTTCTTTCTTTCTTTTTTTTTTTGTAAAAGTGCGGCTCAGAGATGTTCGACAACTTAAAATCATCCTGATACTAAGTGACGGAGATGGAATTCAAACAGTGTGCTGTTGTCCTTTTCTTCCTCCGAATGAGCAAACTGGGTTCTTAAGGGGTTAAGCCAGAATCTTGCCAGAGGGTCTAGCTGGAGTGATGACTGTGCAGAAACAGATAAATACCAACCCAGGGTAGCAAGTGTCCGTTGAGTGGCAGAACCAAAAAGCATTTAGGAGTTGAGAGAGGGAGTTATTCTGAGGATTGGCCAGTTGGGGAATGGGGTAAGGCAAAAAGAAACTAGTGGATTACAACTTTCTCTGTGTCACCAGACATCTCTGAATTCCTAGATGTCACCCTCACAACTGCCTGTTGGTCCTGGAAGCCCAGCCCAGCTGCTTCTGGGAGGGAGAGAGAACTTGGCTCCTCCAATCCTTCCCTCTCTCCCTCGTCCCCTTCATTAATGGAATATTGATATGTAGGCCCTCCTTTTTCTCTCTGAAGTTTTATCCAACCCGTGTTTTTCAGCATTACCACAGAGGTCACTGTGAGAGTTGTATTTCTTCTATTAACATAAAACCCAGGGTCTGTCTTTTAGACATACATTCTAGATTACCTTCTCTAAAATCATTTTCCATGATGTGAGCTCGATTTGCTTAGAAGCATGTGTCTCAGCCATTTCCACCCTTGCTCATTTTCAAAATGTCATTGAGCTTTATTGCCTATATACCCTGGCTCATAGTAGGCATTACAGAAATTCATTTAGTCAGTGTGCATGCGTATCGAGTACCTACTATGTGCCAGGCACTAGAGAATCAGGCCTCATACAACATCTATTCCATGAAAAGCTGATCAATGTATGAAGGACAAAAGAATTTAATTTGAATGTCAATTTCCATGGCAGATTATTAATAATTGGACTAAATACAATTGGTGGCTTTTTTTTAATGTTTATTTTTGAGAGACAAAGACAGAGTGTGAGTGGGGGAGGGGCAGAGAGCAAGGGAGACACAGAATCTGAAGCAGGCTCTGGGCTGTCAGCACATGAGCCTGATGTGGGGCTTGAACTTACAAATGGTGAGATCATGAGCTGACCAAAGTCAGATGCTTAACCAACTGAGCCACCCGGGGAGCCCCTAGAATTGGTGGTTTTAATGAAAATATAGTGTGTGTGTTGCCACACAGATAAACTGCTAATTCCTTTTGGCAGGGGACAATCCTTGACAATTTCATCACGGGGGCTACAAACAAGTCATCCTGCAGAATGATCTCAAGTCTGTGAAGCTGGGCAAGCTTACAAATCTTTGAAATTTGATCTCAAGTTAAGGCGCTACATTGGGTTAGAGTAGCTTGCTTTCGTCTTCCCCCCCTCCTTGATCCTCAGGGATCAATGACTAATTCTGTCTTCTAAAAGTAAGGTAAAGGGTAGCCCAAATATTCAGCCTCTGGGGGTTACATCTGGTTTGGCAACTTCCTGTTGTGTGTAACGCACAGACCACGTATTTGTAGCCGTTTTGTGAGTAACATGCAGAGTATGTACTTTTAGATCTTTTAAAGTGAATCAAGGGGTTGTATTTTAGCAACAGACAGGATTCCAAATGTTTCAGCCCTTCAAATTTCCCCAGAATTGTCACCACCTAAAGTTCATGTCTTCTCAGTGCGTTCCCAGAATTCCCTATTTATGCCACTGTCCTGTCACTCAGAAAAAAAAAAATAGAGCTTTAACTCCGTTCAGATAACAGATTCACCTTAGAATCCTTACTGATACCTCAAAAGGGGAAAGAAAAAAAAAAAAAAGCAAAGACTGCTTTAGCTTGGGGTTGAATGTCTCATTTCTCCCTTGGTTTCACTTCCTTTCCATTCGGGTGGCTTCCCATTTCGTCTGTAGCCTCCTGTTCCTTGAATGTATTTTCCATTTCAGAAACTGTTTTCTCAGAAGCTGTTTTTCTCCTTGGTTGTTCCCACTCTCTGGCCCCTGTTTTGCTCCTTCAGAGGTCTGGCTGCCGCCACAGTACTTGCCTGAGACCCAGGTCTGGGCTTGCCAGGGCTCCAGGCCAACTCAGCTCTCCAGCTGCCCCTCCGCCTTTCAGCTCCAACTGTCCAGCTCCAACCGACTCAGAACCTTCTGGTCTCAAACATTCTCTCACACCCCACCCCCACCAAGGACAAATGCAGAAGTTCCTACTGGGTTCAGCCAACTCTGAAGGGAGGAAAGGGGAGAGGACAAATTATACATGATCGGTTCTGCTCAGAACAAGCAGTTTCACACACTTCCCAGGTCATTGATAAGAATTGATGAAATTTGTATTTCAAGAACTTTTGTTAAGTAAATACCCATGTAACAATGCAAAGGAAAATTCAGATTATATAACAACTCTACTGGCCTTAAGAATAAAAAGATACATGTTGGGTTTCAGATATTTGGGCCCACAAGGTGGCTGGGAACTCATTTCTCGGCACCTCTTGTCAGAGCTTTCAAGAAAAACCGTGCCTCCTGTAAGAAACTCTGAATTCTGTTCTTGTCTCTGATACGTGTGACAAAAGTATAGTTAGAATGTTTGGGGTCCCTCATCTCACAGACAAGGCAATAACAAGATGAAGTATTAAATAATGCTGCTGAAACCTTTGAAGAACTCAGATGAGCATTTGCAGTGTTCATTCTGGGCCCCTGGAATGTCACACCATCTAGGGTGGGATATGTCCCCTCTCTGACTTCAGTTGTAAGATGACACTGTTCTTTTGCACCAGTCCATGAGGACTAGCTAATTAAAATACTGTACTGGTTCATTCAAGAAGTATTTACTGAGTCGCTAATACATACAAGGCATCGTGCAAACAGACTGTGTGATATGACATAAAATTTTAAAAATAGATTGCCATAAATAAACTCCAAGATAGGATTATGTAAAACCTTTCAGTTAATTTTAGCCATTTGAAAATACAAACAGGGCTTCTAGTTCTACTGTTTTGAATGAATTGACCTATTTTTTCCCACCATCTCTCTCCCCTTCCAAATCAATTCATTCATCTTAGTCCATAGCCAATTTCCATCTATTTTCTAATGGTATGACTCGAGCTGCCATGTAAGGTTGAGCCCTGTGCAAGAATACCCCGAGTGAGAGGGAAAATCGGGTAGAAATCCACTCTATGTTCTGCAGGGCTAAGCCATGACCTGGCCTGGGGCTGTGTCCACCAGAGAAAAAGAACAACTTTCTAATTTTCACAAATGTCCCATATGGGTTAGCTGTGGCTCTCTTTGTGTTCTTAGTTGGTTCATGAGCCAGAAATGGGCAGAGTTTACTGAGTTTACAGAGTTTATCACACGAGATTTACAACAAAAATACATTTGATGACATAGCTGGTTTTTATCTTGCTATGTGATAAGTCACCCCTGTAAGTGCCTGTATTTGGTGGTTTTTTTGCTCAGCCATGCCAACTGTGGGGAAGCAAGAAGGAAACTTGTTAGAGAAAGAGGCCACAGTGAAAGCTTTGATGAGTTCCCCTGGAGCCAGCCACAGTTTGGGCGGTGGGGCATGGGGGCTGGGGAGAGGGTTCCTCCTCAAGCATGGGGTTCCCATGCTCTTATGTTTCAGAAATCTTATGTCCAGGGGAGTCCAGGGTCCTGCGTTCTGAACTCATATTTAACTTAC
This sequence comes from Prionailurus viverrinus, assembly GCF_022837055.1. Lineage (NCBI taxonomy): Eukaryota > Metazoa > Chordata > Mammalia > Carnivora > Felidae > Prionailurus > Prionailurus viverrinus. Next base: position 24,580,047 of record NC_062577.1, read on the forward strand.
TGAAAGACATAAGCATCCCCCACCCCCCACCCCCCCCCCCACCCCCCCCCCCACCCCCGCTGGTAGAACATGACCTTCTTACTGAGAATCAAAGATGGCAGGCATCAGAACATCAGAAGCCTCTGGCTCAAGAGAAGCTGTTGAACAAGTAGATCAATGAGCAACTCATTTTACCATCAAGAGGCCACTTGTCCTAGAGGGGTTGCATGGTGAGCCTTAAAAATGGAAGAAAAGCAAGTGGTATGATTTAAAGAAAGCATCGCTATTCTCCAGATTTCCCCAGAACCATCCAAATGTTCACCAGATTCATTTAACTCTTCTCATTCAAAGTTAAGAAAAGGTACACTACTAGTCAGTCTCACGGTAGGGTGAACCCATTTAATTATTTTGATTTCCTAACTTGCAAGCTGATTCTCTGGAGCAAAAGGAACTTTGCTGGATCCTGCAGAGCCTTGATAGGGATGTGCTGTAGGTTGAAAATTTATGTTTAAGTCCAAACACTCAGTACCTAAACATACGACCTTATTTGGAAATAGAGTTGTTTCAGATGTATATTACTTAAGATGAGGCCATACTGGAGTGGACTCCTAATCCAATATGACGGGTGTCCTTTTTAAAAAGGGAAATCCAGACACAGATATGCACAGAAAGAACACCTTGTGAAGACTGAAATTATACAGCCACAGGCTAAGGAATTACTAGAAGCAAGGAGAGAAGCCTGGAACGGCTGTATCTCTGGTGTCTTCAGAGGAAGCATGACCTTGCCAACACCTTGGTTTGCGACTCTGCCTTCCAGAATTGTGAGACAATAAATTTCTGTTGTTTTAGAAGCCACCCAGTCTTCCTTACATTGTCATGGCAACCCTAAGAAGCCAATACAGGGTGGAATGGGGAGAGGATGGTGGGACATGGCAGTTGTGACAGATTGTATCATTCCCAAGGTGACCACAAGCATCTCCTGTCCACATGTTCTTCTTAGTGTGTCTTTGACAATCTTTCCGTTGAGTATTGGGGTCTATGTCCCCTCCCCTTGAAACTGAGCAGAATTCTGAGACTTTGCCTGGAGTATGGCAAAAGTGACACTCTGTGACTTCCAGGGTGAGGTCATAGAAATACTAGGCACTTCTGCCCCGATCTTCTGGGATACTCACTGAGGGAATCTAGAGGCCATGACACAGTCTCACCACCCTGAGGCCACGGTGCCAATGTAATCTACACAAAGAGACCACATGGAGAGTCCCTGAGTCTACTTGGAACAAGAGGTGCCTGTCCCCCACCCAGCTCCTCCAGTCCTGCACTGTTTCAGTTCCAGCCAGTATCTGACCACAGCCCCGAGCCATAAGGGCCTAGCCAAGCCCTGCCTAAAATCCTGACTCACAGAGGCTACAGAAGATAATAAAATGATTGTTGCTGCTTTAAGCCGCTCGTATTGGGATTTGTTACCAGAAGACAGAAGGACACTGGAGAAAGGGAGGCAGTATAAAAGGAAGATGCAGAGATGTCCTAGAGACACAAAAGTCTAAAAGATGGCAAAATGTCCGAAGAAAGAGAAGTGATGGGGGTGTCTGCGTGGCTCAGTCGATTAAGCGTCCGACTTCAGCTCAGTCATGATTTCCTAGTTCGTGGGTTCGAGCCCCACGTCCGGTTCTGTGCTGGCAGTTCAGGGCCTGGAGCCTGCTTTGGATTCTGTGTCTCCCTCTCTCTCTGCCCCTCCCCACTCGCACTCTGTTTGTCTCTCTGTCTCAAAAAAAATGGATCAACATTAAAAGAAAAATTTTTTTAAAAAGAGAGAGAGGTAGTGAAGGAGCTTCAGACAGGCTCGTGAGGGTCTCTTCCTCAGTCAAGTGGAAAACACCTGGTCTGGGAGACCTGCACTCCCTTCTAGCACCGCTCGCTGCCTGCGTCTTCCAGGCACGTGCCCTCTCCTCTCCAGAGAAAGATCTGTGAACTGACAGACTGTGTGTGAAAGGAGGAGCAAAAGAGCAAGAATGTGTCCCTTGCATCAATTCTGGGGCCACCAAGCACGCTTTTGACCCTGACTCACTGTTCTCACGTAGGCTCTGCTGCCAGAAAATTTGCTGACCAGCTGAGACAAATATCTGACCCACTTGGCAATTGTGTTCCTCACAGTAAACTAATCCACTGGCCCTCCAAGGTATGCACTCATCTGATCAGCACGTGGAGACACCTGACCTTCATACGTGAAAGACAAAGACCCCCGATATGGGTGATCAGAATAAGCTGTGACCACTCTGAGGGATCCTGCCAGAAAATGATCTCTGGCCTCCCTGGTCAATGACTATTCTTCGTGGTCACAGCTGCAAAACAATCTCTGGCTAAAAATGAGAGAGAAGAGGAAAGACCAAGCAGTTCCTCGGAATTAAGGGAAAACTCAGAAGAGCTCAAAAATAGTGTGAGCAAGAAGAGAAAGGCAGAGGACAGAGGCCAGCCCTCTGTTGGGACAGCTCAGGACCCCTGTGGCAGGGCAGTCTGGCCCAGAAAAACCTTGTCTCACCTTCACACTGCTCTCCAAACTGCTTGCCTTTCCTCCCAGTTACACTGCCATGGAAACGAACTACATCTTGGTCTGTATGCACTTAAAAAGAAAACATAAATTAAGTGTAGTTGAAGGAGGAGAAGGAGAAGACGGAGAAGAAGGACAAAAAGGAGGAGGAGGAGGAGGAGGAGGGAGAGAAGGAAGGACAGGAGGAGGAGACGGAGGAGGGAGGAAGGATGAGGAAAAGGAGGGGGAGGACTAAGTTTAAAGATTTCTCCTCCAGTGTTCTTAACCCAAATATTAAGTGAAAACCCAAAGTCAAAGTGTGATTCTAGTGACAGCACGGCTTGTTTTTGATATTTAGATTATGTTGTCAAATATTTCATAGATTCCATTTGTTGAGCATCTGTCTTTAGCAAACATGAGTTAAAATTATTAAGAAATAATGAAATCTTGAACCCCTAGTAAAACAAAGATTGTAAAATTTTAGGTCTTATTTAAAAGCACGCCTTTATGTTACATGCATATAATAACTCTTAAATTACAAAATCCCCAAAGGAGAAACAGAAATGCAGCAAGTATATTACAGAAGGTCTTAGCACCACATCCTTGACCTTGTCTCTGCCTTCTCCTCTTCATCCACTGGGACGTTTTAGTTTTGTGTTAACTGTGACACGAAGAGGTTTTGGTCATTCACACCTCTGATGAGAGCACCAGGCAGTTGGAGGGATGAGACATTTACATAGATATATCACCTGTATCACTGTAAGTGGTCCATCCAGAAATGTATTAAGTCTTAACTATTTTAATTGTGAGAAACTATTCCAAAAATAAAGCTGCTCTCTTCCCAGTGTAACACTGATGAGAAGACAACATAGGAACTGCCTATGGCGACCCTAAAATCAAAATAAGCAGACATCAAGGCACCTGGGTGGCTCAGTCGGTTAAGCATCTGACTTTGGCTCAGGTGGTGATCTCATGGTTCGTGGGTTCGAGCCCCATGTCGGGCTCTGAGCTGTCAGCAGATTCTGCTTCAGATTCTGTGTCTCCCTCTCTCTCTGTCCCTCCCCTGCTCATGCTCTGTCTCTCTCTGTCTCTCAAAAGTAAATAAATGTTAATATATATAATATATATAATATCCAAAATAATATATATTATAATATATATTATATATAGGGCATATATTATAATATATATTATATATTATATATAATACATATATATATATTTTTTGGATATATATATATCCAAAATAAGCAGACACAGTTGTGCTCTTTTGCGAGTCAGCTGGCACCAGGAAAGAGACACTTGCCGTAGGAGCTTTATCCACGGAAGTGGGTAGACGAGTGTAATTGACGTCGATCCTAGGATCAGCAATTCAACAGGACCAGAGGTAAATGGTGGTGAGGATTTTAGGGGAGCGAGGAGGATCTTGGGGATGTTCGTTCTCACTGTGGGGCTTTTATTTATTCCCAGTGCATATATATGGAGAATGAGCATATGCATAAAGGTGAGTCAGGCCCATCTACCAGAAGCCAATAGAGGACGAATTGAACCCTCTTCTGAGACAGAGATACACTATCATTTTTTTTCACCAAAGGTTGCAATCGGGTCTAGGTCACTGTAGTTCCACTGAAGTGATAGAATGTCTGATCATTAGTGTTCTGATTTTCCTACAAAAATCGGAAAGAATGAGATGACTTCCACAGATCGGGCCAGGCATACTTCCAAGATTCCAAGCTACCTGGAAGATTTGCCATAAGAACAAGGCACTTTCACTTTCTCTCAGGCCAGGAAATGTGTAAAATGATCCAGCCACTCACAGGTCATTGTAGAAACTCACTGACTAATCTCCTGGGCTGGTCCAATCCTGTCTGTAGGGTCACAGCATAGGCATCTGTGATGTTCCAATCTCTTACATAATGAACATTCTCATGAAAGAAGAGAAAGACCATGTTATGGTGTAGTGAGCTGCCCTGCACTGGTGGTTTTCCAGTGGGGGCTGGATGCTCAAGTCAGAGGCACAGTAGAAGACATCTCCTTCCCTGGATCAGAAGGTTCCCTCCAGCTCTGAGATTCTCTAATTTCACAAAAATTTCATGACTGCCTATATTTCTGCCATAAATACTCAAACCTATGATATCCATGCGTGTATTGTGGATGTGGTCAAGATTTTTTTGTGCACTGGACTTGAGTCCATAGGGGATGGGGGACCATGCTTCCTAGAGGAAAAACTGGAAAAGAGCTATCTCCAATCATAGATCTGGTGTAAGAAGGTTGATGGACTCCATTTTGCTTTGAAAGGAAAAGTCTTTAGTCAGATATATGCAATTTTCCTTGTAGCTCAAAAACAAATTACACAATGCTCAGCAAAATCTGACAAGCCAGCATGGACGTTTTTAGCCTGTTTTGTCAAGATTCTCTTAGTACTTGACAGATTTTAACTCGAATTCACAGACTCCACAAGAAGGGACTCAGTGTGTATCATTCTTGAAAGAGGTGTGTCATTGTTAATTTTTTTTTTCTTCAGCAGCTATTACTTCCTGGATTGGGATCACTACTATACTTATAAAGAAAACATTAATGACTCACCAACTCTCTGAGTTGATTTTCTAGTAAACGGGTTGGTCTTACTTTGACCTAATAATATGCTTTGTACACTATCACCAGAATTGAGATTTAAATCTGTGGTTATGAAGCAAAGCCAAACTCTTAGCCCACAGTGGGCTCAAACCCATAATCCAAGTGTCACTAATATTAAGCTGTGATCAATTTGTGCATCTAATGAAGCCAGAGGCAGGGGAATGACCTTATAAGACTAGTCTGTAAACTCTCTGACCACAGGAATCACGTCTGTCCTTTGCTATATCCCAGCATCCACTATAGTGCCTAGCACATAGTAGGTATTAAATACATAGTTAGTGAATGAATTCATTTTTCCCCAAGGTATCAAGAACCTGTATATCTCCCATTTCTCCTTTCCCTTTTCCTTACCCTGAACCCCATTTCCCAAAGGTATCTACTCTTCAACATTTCATGTGTTGAAAGATGTTTTTTTGTTTGTTTTTTTTAGAGAGCGAGTGTGCCCATGCACGCACACACACACATGAGGAGGGGAGGGTCGGAGAGAAGGAAACAGAATCCCAAGCAGGCTCCACGCTCAGCACAGAGCCCGATGTGGGGCTTGATCTCATGATTTTGAGATCATGACCTGGGTAGAAATTAAGAGTCGGTCGCTTAACGGACTGAGCCACCCAGACAGCCCTGAAAGATGATTTTAGAAGGAAAAGGATTTTCACATGATTTCAGGGAGAAAAGTGTTAAAATGGGAAAACTTACTAAAGTCTTGAAACAAAGGATAAAATCCCCTCAAAAGTTGGTATTAGTTAATAATAAAGATATAGTTTGGAAAAAGACAAATCAAGATTACCATATCTTCTCTGAGTCACCTTCTAGGAGGACAGTTCACCTGGACAGAAGCTGTGCTTCTTTGCTGATGTTTAGGCGTCAGGCATCACCTACCTGTGAAACAGACCACTGTCCTCACAAGCATCATCCATGGGAGAGGTGTTCCAGGCGCTCCTGTGATCACAAAGGGAGGCCCAACCCATTCCTAAATGGAGCTTGGGGGGGTGGGTGCAGAAAATGACCTGTGGGAGTAACAGTCTGTATACTTTATAGCCCCTACCTCCAGGTGCCTCACAGCTTGGGCCTTCTGCCCCAGGCTAGGACCAATTCCAGCTCCTAGGTTGGTGAACCCAACAACAGCTTTCAGCTGTCTGGTTCTGAACACAAGCAAGAGAGGAAAAATCCACAAGTCCCCCTCCCCTTCTATGCTAACTTTTGGGGACTTTTGTCCCTGTGATCGGCAGGCAGCCCAACACTACTTTTCTTACTGTTACCTCTCACTTCACAGCTTCAGGTGGGGTAATAAATGAAAACAGAGGAACAACAGTTCCCAAAATGTGGTCCGAATGCCCCAGGGGGTCTCAAGGCCCTTTCAGGGTGCCTATGAGGTCTACATCACGATCCCCCCCCCTTTTTTTTAATCCTAATCTCTCACATGTGCACGGTGGGGTTTTCTAGAGGCTACCTGATGTGTGATGACATCCTCTCTCTGATGGCTTATAGATACGTACTTGTGTTTTCTTGTACTTAAAAATCTTTTCCATTTGTAATTGATAAGACAGTAAATAGCAATAGATATAACTCACATAAACAAAAGCTCCTTGGTGTCCTCAATAATTTTTAAGAAGAAAGGAGCTTTAAGGCCAAAATGTGAGAGAACCACTGATTTTAAAAAGCACATGGTGTTTCCTGCTTTCCACTGTTCCTCATTCTCAATCTCCAGATAGCCACAACCCATTGTTACCCTGGGGGACCTGAACAGCCATGCAGAGGCCACAATCTGCACGGGAAGGAGTCCTCAGTTGCTCTGAGGACCCAGCTCAACTGATACCCGTGTCTGATAAGTTCCATCCCCATTGGGAAGAATGTCTCCATAACCCCTTTCTTAGACAATTTATTCCCCGTTTTTCAACCAGATCATGCAAATTTCTGGGGTGGGGTGAAAGCCATGAACTTTGCAGAAAGTAGTTGTAATCCTTGGAAAAGTTGTGGTTTGCTCTGACCTATAGGGCTCTAGAAAGAAGAAATAAAGTTACATACAGTACAGGTATCATAGGTACAGAGCTTACAATAGTAGAAATTGGCAACGGGGTTTCCCAATTAATTTTCTTCATTGTAGGAAACATGTAAAACCAAGAAGGACCCAGAGCGCAGGTCCATCAACAACAAACTTATTTGTTGTGTACCTCCCTCTACGGCAGCGTGCTGGCGAATGACGAATGTGGAGGTGAGCCAAGTTCTGTCCTCTAAGTGGGCAGAGTGGAGTAGCCTCATAGCTTTGAGTGTTTGGAAAGCGTGTCAGGATCATTTACTGTTAACCTTTGAAATACTTTTATGAGTCACAGAAAAGGAAAACTGAATTACAAAATGTGTGACTGTTTGTGATGAGTAATTCAGCAAAAGACTGGAGATTAGAACTCAGCCTTCCTTTTTTTTTTCTTCAACTCCATGCTAGTGCAAATAGATACCACAGCCACCTTGGCTCTGCTTGGGCTCTGAACTGCCTTGTGTCCTTGGGCCGGCACTTTTGTGATTGCTATGGTATGAATGTATGTGTCTCCTGCCCACCCCCCAGATTCACATGTGGAAACTGTAACCAGCAAGGGTGACGGTATTAGTAGGTGGGACCTTTGGGAGGTGCTTAAATCCTGCCAGTGGAACCCTTACGAATGGGATTAGTGCCTTTATAAAAGAGGTTCTGAGGGGCACCAGGGTGGCTCAGCAGGTTAAACATCTGACTTCAATTCAGGTCATGATCTCATGGTTTGTGAGTTTGAGCCCCACATCAGGCTCTGTGCTGACAACTCAGAGCCTGGAGCCTACTTCAGATTCTGTGTTTATTTTACTCAAGAGCCTGCTTCGGATTCTTCTTTGGATTCCCTCCCTGGCCCGTGGTCCGTCTTTTTCTCACTCTCTCTCAAAAATAAACATTAAAACAACAAAAAAGAAAGAAGTTCTGAGAGATCCCTGGCCCAGCCCTACCATGTGAGGACGTGATGAGAAGTCCACGGTCTTCAGCTGAGACCAGGGACCTCATCTGAGCCCACTGATACCCTAATCTCAGACTTCCATTTTCCAGAACTGTGAGAACTACATTTCTGTTGTTTATAAGTCACCCAACCTGTGGTGTTTTGTTATGCAGCCAAATGGATGAAAACAGTGACCGCCATCAGAAACAAACATAGGTAATAAACAGATTGTGTTGTGGTTATGCCCTCAAATTCACAGAGATTCGCATCACAGAGGGGCACCTGTAGTGAAAGACAAAAAACAAAAACAAAAACAAAAAACAAAAAACACCACACTCTGTCCCTACGTGGACTTCCTTCTCCTTGACTATTCTGCTAATTTTCCAGATGGTGCTGTCCTTCACGTTCCCGCTGAATTGGGTCCCATCCAGATGTGAGCCATACAGAGCCAGACAACATCCTGGAAGGGCTGCCTCCCACCCATCCGTGGGCCTCACCCCTACACCCCACCTTGCTATCTGGTACTCTGATAAAAGGAGGAGCCTTGTCTCAACAAAATCTTCCTTCTCTTTTTCCTGAGGCTTGGAGGGGGAGCAGAGGTATCTATGCCACACTTCCAGTACTCTTCCCACACAACCCAGTGGTCCAGGTTCTCCCCTGTCTTCCCAAGAGCTCCTCATCCCAGGGAGAATCAACAGGGTTGGTATTAACCCTCACATCCCAACTTACAGCAAGTTTGTTCCAGTTTTCCTACCTTCTCCCTCCCTTCCCTGAGAGCAGGAGGGCAGGCAACTAACAGTTCTCTCTCTCTCTCTTTTAGTGTTTATTAGTTTTGAGAGAGACAGAGCATGAGCGGGAGAGAGGCAGAGAGAGAGGGAGACACAGAATCCGAAGCAGGCTCCAGGCTCTGAGCTGTCAGCAAAGAGACCGATGCGGGGCTCGAACCCACGAACCGCGAGATCATGACCTGAGCCGAAGTCAGATGCTTAACCGACTGAGCCACCCACCCAGGCACCCCTGTTTGCACTCAAAGGTTATGCCACTCATCAAAATCTGGGAGTGGAGATTCATCTGGTCCCTCTTCCTATCTGCCCAGACTTGCCCTAAAATGTCTCCGTGATCAACGGTCCAGCACAACCCCAAGTCAGCCGTAGATTTCAGCCAGATCCTAAGCTGTCAGAGATTTTCCGGTCTGACAACAATGATGACATTTAATGTGTAAGCAGAGAACTACCGTGTACAAAGTGCTGCCATGTACGTTTTTCACACCAATGTCTGTGGTCTAGGCATTATCACAACTTTATTTTACTCAAGGTTATTGCTTTGTTTGCTTAGCATCTATTAGCTCTGCTTTTTTTTCTGATAATAAGAACCCCTGCTCCTGACAAACACATAACACATATTAGAAAATTAGTTTACCTGACTCTAATGTGTGCTTCTGTTAAGAAGCACCAATCTTTTTTTTTTTTAATGTTTATTTATTTTTGAGTGAGAGAGAGAGAGAGCAAGCAGGGGAGGGGCAGAGAGAGAGGGAGACACAGAATCTGAAGCAGGCTCCAGGCTCTGAGCTGTCAGTACAGAGTCCAACGTGGGGCTCGAACCCACAAACCATGAGATCATGACCTGAGCTGAAGTCTGATATTTAACTGACTGAGCCACCCAGGCATCCCTAAAACATATCAATTTTAATCCTTCCACCCAAACATAGCCCACAGTGTATTGGTTTCTCTCTCTCTCTCTCTCTCTCTAGCCCCCAGATCCGGTCTCTGACCTTCTGTGCTTGGCTTCGTGCCCTGGGAGGTTATGCTCATCAGACTGCCCCTGGGGTCTCCTTGGCCTGAGTAGTTTTGGCCAGTGGAGGAGCATCCTCAGCAAATGTCAGAGAGCCAAAAGAGGGAAGGGTTGGGGTCACAAACACCTGTTCCCCAACCACCTCACTGCAGTCTGCCAGCTGCTGTGTTTCTCCACAGGCACAGCACTTGCTAGAAGGCGCTTCTTCTAGGGCACCGACCCTTGCTCGCCCCTTCAGATTTGGGGGTGTAACAGTTTCCCTGTGCTGCAAGTCTCTGGGTACTTCACTGTGCCTTACTGGTCTCCCCAATCCTGATTGTACCTCTGTGCATGATCCCGTGATTGAATTCTATTCAGTGAAATCATTTTGAGTGTGCCAGTTATTTCTTACCGGGATTCTGTTACCCACAGCCAATCTTAGAAACTCGTCCTGATGGTTGCAGTGATTAGTCTGGGGAGTGGCACACGATCCGATTCAGACCAACCGTAGTTCTCCTGCGAAAAAAAGTATTTTTGTAGCTAGAATTGGGAGAGAGAAGCCCATTCCTCTAGAATGGTGAAGCTAGGAGGATATGCATAAGCTTTATGCTGGCTGCCACATCCCCACCTCATGGAAAAAGCCATCCGAATCTTGGTTTTAGTTTCTTGGGTTCTCACACAGCCCTGATTCTTGTCTTTCAAATAGCTTCCTCTTTGTGTCTAAGCCAGTTTGAGTAGATTTCTGTTACCAGCAACCATTGCAATTAAGATGGTTATTCAGCTAGTGAGTGGGAGGGTTGAAGTTCAAACTCTAGTCATCTGCCTCCAAAGCTGATATTCTCGGGCAGATAGTCCACATTCATAACTGTGACCCAGATGCCTCCCCAAAGCCTGTCACAGCTCTGGAAAGTCCCACCATTAAAGATCACTCCTAGGGGAAAAGGCATGTTGTATCTAGGAGTTACCCATAGCATGATACAGACATAAATGCATTTTGAATGGTAAGATTATGTGAAAAGTCTGTATTAACTAAAAGTTGACCAACTGAGTCATATCTTTAATGTCTAAGAGGAACTTTATACTGAAAGGAATCTTATGATAAATCTAGTAAAGACCCTCCATTTGTTTTCTTTATAAGTCCAGATTTTCGCTCATACTGGTACTGTATGAGCCCTCAGTTTAATAAACCACTTATAGGAATGGCTCCCTCCCAAAGTATTTCCCAGCTTATCACTGACAGGAGATGGAAGGATTTGTCTCACCGGATACCTCAAAAAGGAGGTGTCCCTTGGAGGTACTCCACTCTATCAAGACAAGTGGAGTTGCTGAATCTTGTCCAGATGCTGATAAAAAGTAACTAAGGGAAGTTTTCACGGGGAGTTACAGATCACCACAGTGCAACTAACAAGGTGGATTTCAGAATAGGGTGACTATAACCTAGATTAGAGGAAGTTATATATAAACCCAAGGGTTCTGAGGATGTAGGGACCTGGTGTTCCCCCTTCTTGTTACCTATCCTTTGCAGGATATCTTCCCCAAACTGCAGGAACCTCTCTAATGAAGCAGTATGTTCTTCTTCTAGCCAATTCTTTTGATATTAACTCATGCCAATTAGCCTCCTGTGCCCACTTGGTAATGTGAGCCACATTATCAATAACCATCTAGGAAAGGATATCTTTAGTGAAGATCGTGAAATCTTGTCCATCATAGGCCTGCTGGAGAAACATGGTGCTTCTGTCCTCCAACAACTCCGAGCCAATGATTCTCTGGTAACTGTGAAACCCTGGCACACACGTGCAGATCACGAAGGGGCTTAGACAGGGACGTGGAAGTGGGCATCCAGGTGATGACTAGGGGAATGGCTGGAAGCGTCTTCTGCCCCCAAATACATCACCCCACAGGCATGCCTCCAGGAGGTTCCTGTGAGATAACCCACTCATCAACAGATGTTTGCAGAATACCTCCTACATGCCATAGGAACATGATCATTTTTGCCTTGGGGAATTATCCGATAATGGGAATGACCCACACTGATAAACTTTATAATGTGGTAAAGGAGGGAAAGATATGCAAGAGCCAAAAATATCCTGGGAAAGTTAACATAGCAAGTCACTGTACATAAGCAAGCGGCTCACTGAGCCGGGCTGCCAGGAAGTGAGACACAGAATGGCCAGATTCAGAATGAGAAAGAAGATACAGGTTAGAAGCCTGAATGGGCATGGCATAGAGATATGGAGGGCAAAGGACAGAGGGCTCCTGAGAAGAGACGACTCGGAAGATGCTTAGGGCAGGTGGCAGGCACTGAACGCCATCAGGCTTTGCCAAAAGAGTGCAGCTCAGCAACCAGCTGCTCAGAGTTCACTGTCAGCCCAGGGCAACCACCTGCAGGGATGGGGGTTGGTGCAGGGGCGGGCCCATCTCTGCTGCCACCTGAGTGATTGTGCTGACTCTGCAGCTGCTTCCGTTCCACCTTGAAGGTCTGCTGCTGGCCCTTTGGCGGCTGAGTGTACCTCTCCCGGTGACCAGGCATGGGGTTCTCCACCATCTACAGAGCCCATGGCTCTTTCTGCCAAGAGACACTCGTAGGTAATGACAGGATGAGAAATAAATTCAGTGAAATAAATAAATGCAGTGAATTGTCCAGGTGAAAAGATGTCAGAGTGAGTCCCCGGGAAGGAGGCATAAAAGGAAGATATTTAGAGTCACAGACAACCCACGTTAGTGCTCTGGGTTCAGCTGCATCCTGGGACCTAGCTGTCACTTCCTTTCACAGAATCACAGAACCCTAGGAACCGGGGCCTAGAAAGGATCTTAGAGCTCCAGCCCAAGACCTGGAGGCTTTTTCTGTCCAGGTTTGGAAATTTAGGATGAAATTTTACAGGTAATCTCATCTTGGAAGTGAAGCAGAGAGCCCTGTTCTGGGCTTCGGGGAAGGACCCGTGATCACTCATTGGTCCCCCAGGGTTGCCGTAAGAGGGCTTGCAAACCCTGATAACCCACCCCCTTGTTTTATGAATGAAGGCTCTAGGTAGATAAATGAGGGCTCCCACCTTGCCCCTGTGTGTGCATGGGCAGGTACGTACACAAACACACACACACGCACACCCACACACACACCCTAGATCACTCAGAGAACCCACGTGAGGGCTCAGCCTCCTGAGAAAAAAAGTGCTTTGAAAGCACAGTGCTTTTCCTCGCTCTGTGCGGAAGGCTGTGGGGGCTGAGCAGAGTGAGGTCCTCTAACATGTGGGGCCACATCCACATCCAGGGACTTCTCTTGGTTGTCTAGGGATGGTACTAGACACCTCCTCCCCAGAGTGTTTCCAGATTACCCAGGTGGATGCTGTTGTCCTTGTGTGAACTCTCTGAGAACTCAGATCTCCCCATGTGGCCCTTGCCACTGCAGAGAATCGTGGATGGGTGTCAGGTTCCCATTCCCCAGGCTGAATACTACTTAATGATGTTTATTCCTTCCTCTTTATTTGTAAGATATATTTAAGAAAAAATATCGGGGCACCTGGGGGCTCAGTCGGTTAAGCATCTGACTTCGGATCAGGTCATGATCTCACTGTTTATGAGTTCTAGCCCCACATCGGGCTCTGTGCTGACAGCTCAGCACCTGGAGCCTGCTTCGAATTCTGTGTCTCCCTCTCTCTGTCCCTCCCCTGCTTGTTCTCTGTCTCTCTATCTCTCTCTCTCAAAAATAAACATTAAAAACATTTAAAATATATAGAGAGAATTTAACAAAATCATCTCACAAGCGGTTAGGTCATCTTTGGTGTATACAAGTCTGTCCACACTTTGCTTTTTTCTAAAACTGTGTCTGAAAGAATTCATGTAGGCTGTCTTTTAGAACCGGCCGCCCCAAGGCCAGGATGCCTTTACCTAAACTATGGGGGGACACAGGATTCCCTGAGGCTGAAACCAGGCCTGCCGGGGCCCCTTCCGCCTGATTGCACCAGTTCTGTAAAAGCAGAACTGTTCTCTCCTTTCTCCCTGCTTCTCTAGCAGAGGTGGCGGCCGCTTGGCAGGGCTCAGAGTAGGCACCCAGCCCCGTGGGCCCCTCCGTGGAGGTGGTATTCTGCACATCAGCTGCAGCACTGAGCAAGATGGAGTCTGGTCTTCCTTCCTTAGGCCTGGGCGGAACTGAAGACCCCAAGGCCCCTTTCCATGGCTCTGAACTTTTACCGTCTCCGTTTCCTTCCTGGGGCTGGGGGGGTGGGGGGATGAGGGTTGGGATGAGGAGGCAACAGTGGAAGACACTCTCAAGTTGGGCATAAGTGTCTTTCCCCAAAAAAGTGTTGGTTCTTGTAAAAATAAGATCCAGAGATTGAAGCAGAAGGACAAGCACTACCCCCGAATCAATAGTTATCACATTCTGCCTTCTATTCTCTTTATCTTCACTTACCTTCTACTGCTTTCTCGATGCTAAAGCCCTTAAGGGCTGGGACTTTGCTTTTTTCCTTTGTGTTTCCTGCCAAGGCCTACCACAGGGAGGCTTGGCACATGGTAGGAGCTTCATAAATATTTGTGAATTAAGTTGTTGGCAGAGCATTTTATTTCTCTGCCTTGAAATATGCTGAGATGCACAGGAATCTATTTAACCTGGAATGCATACCTTTAAAAATACTTTTCGGAAAGTGCAGGCTGGCGAATGGGGAGCAGAGCTGAAATCTAATTTACACCCAGTCTGGAATCTGCACAAGGTGTATGTGCTTGAACCTGCAACCGATTTTGAAACCATTCCACTTCTCTACATCTGGAAAGGCTTTTGTGGCTACTCTGCAGATACGCAACGGTTTAAAGAAGGAGGCAAGAGGAAGAGCAAGTCATGAACATTAGTTCTCACATCTTCTTAGTATCCATCCGTGTATTCGACAAGCATGTGAGCACTTCCTCTGTGCCAGGCACTGTTCCAGGCCCTAAGCACACAGCACACAAAGCAGATACAAATGTCTGCCCTTGTGAAGGCTTCGCCCTAATAGAGGGAGGGGAGGAAGGCAGACAATGCAAAATACATGAAATATATATCATGTCTCTTTAAAAGGTAGAATGGATATAAAGTTGCAAAGGGGACTATGCAGTACAATTTAAAACAGCGATGCTTGTGAAAGGCGTTCCCCACAAGGTGACCTCTGAACCAGTGACTGCCAGGAGTGAGGGAGCCAGGCAGGTATCCAGGGACACCAGTCCAGGCAGGGGACTGTACAAAGACCTGGAGGAAAGGGAAGGCAGGGCATGTTCCAGGAGCAGCAAGAAGGCCTGGGGCTCGAGCGGACAGAGGGGGGAAGAATAAGTCAGAATCGCTTCCACACTTATTCATAGGAAAAAAACCTACAGAAATCAAATTCCAGGCAAAGAATGGGAGAGAAGGAAAAGGGATTTAAAAAGAGATTGTTTCTTTTCTTTTCTTTTTTTTTTTTTAGTTTAGTTTGAAGAGGGGGAGTGGCAGAGAGAGGGAGAGAGAGTCCTAAACAGGGTCTGTGCTAATGGAGCCCTAGGCGGGGCTCAAACTCCTGAACCATGAGTTCATGACCTGAGCTGAAACCAAGAGTTGGACGCTTAACCAACTGAGCCACCCTCAAAGAGACTGTGTTTCTGAGCTAAGCTGGATTGGTATAGATAGAACTTCCCTTGGAATCTGGGGTTCCTTTTATGACATCAGGTCTATATGCCCGGGCCACGCCAACAAGCAAAAAACAAAACAAACAAGCATCAGCAACTTGGAGCATCCCTGCACAACGGGAGGATCTGGGCTATGAGTGTCGCTGACATCATCTCCGTACATATTTACATACATATTTACAACTCATATAATTTCACTTTCTTATGAAAATATAACCTTATAAAAATCTGCATTATCCAGAGTTTATAAGAGGGAATTAGAAACATGGTCCGTCGACAATGCTGTCCAAGTACAGCGTGATGTCTTTTTGCCAACCTCAATCTCAAGCCAGGTCCTGGTTTTTCCGAGCAGTCTGTCTCCACCAGCCAGGCCTGACTTCAAAGGCTGCTCTGCCCCTGAAGGCTGGCCTTCATCTGCCGGTCATCTGCCCGCCTACCCTCCTGCAGCTGCAGCGTGGCTCTGCTCCAGGGCATCGCAGCCCTCTCCCCTTGCTTTGCCACAGGCCCACTTTCCCATCTGGTGTGTCCACAAGTACAGGTCACGCTTGCTCCTTAGTTGGGCTTCCGAAATGCTACTTCAGCCGTGATGGGAAGTTGCTGGACAGATGTTAAGTCAGTAACAGAACAGAAAAGATAGAGGGAGATCCATGGTACCCTTTCTCTCTTGGTGCATTAGACCTTATGATAATTTATATCCTACAGATACGTTGCTCAGATGATCAGATAGTATAATTACGCAGGTTGAGAATCATTTGAAAAAAACCTGTATCTGACCATTTTGTATTTCATACAATTCAATCTGATCTTTTGATTCTTTCTTCTTGTTGCAATAATTATGAAATTAGATTTCTCTCACCTTTTTCACGGACAGATTATCAGCATCAACTCACTTATTGAATGGAAATTTGCAGTTTATTTTTTTTTAACGTCTGTTTTTGAGAGACAGAGACAGAGCTCAAGTTGGGGGAGGGGAGAGGGCAGAGAGTGACAGAGACACAGAATCCGAAGCAGACTCCAGGCTCTGAGCTGTCATCACAGTGCCCAACGTGGGGCCCGAACCCACAAACTGTGAGATCATGACCTGAGCCAAAGTGGGAAGATCAACCCACTGAGCCACCCAGGCGCCCTGGAAATTTGCAATTTAGAATTTAGTCTTCTATCCAGGCCAGTCCAACTGCTTCTTAAAGGACCTCGGCTGCCCTGTCCCAGCAGCCTCTGACAGATATTGCTGACAAGCCTGAACACCACAACTAAACCACCCTTAGACCAGATGCAGTGGTCACATTCTAAATTGCGTTCCCTTTAACCCATAGATTGACTAGTTGGGCCATTTTTACAAAGGACTGTGAAAATTACTGGATTATACAATAATTGATGAGGTGTTTGCAGATATTCATCCGTGGGGGCGATGTACATTTATGGGTATCTGTGATGTACAAGGAATGGTGAGGCAATGTCAGGAACAGTAAACAAATCAGATCCCAGTTCTGTCCTCCAGGAACTTACAGTATTATTGCAGACCTAAAGCATGGACAGAAATAAATACAAGGCAGCAACACAGGGCAGCAAGCAGTAAGTGCTATGAAGGAAGTACCAACAGAGTACTCCAGTAGCTCGGCAAAGACAGACTCTGTTCTCGTATGAAGGAATCCAGAAATGCTCCAAGACAGAGGTAGCAAACCGTCCATGAAGTTGGGCCTCCAATGGTCCGTGAAGGGCAGCAGCATTTGAATCATAGCCATCAGAACTCCAATTTATCTCTTGAGTACAGGCCGTGTGTTAGGTACTATGCTAAGTCCTTGATAAACATGAGTTTCATTTATTCCTCACAGCAACCCTTTGAAGTAGGTCTTGTAATTCCCATCTCGCAGATGGAAATTAGGGGCAGAGAGATCAAAAAAATTGCCTAAGATTATCCCTAGAATCCTTAAGTGGAGGAGACAGGATTCACACTGTGATCTCTTGCATGGGCACTCCCTCCACCTTAGATTACCCAACTGGCCCTACCATAGGGGCACTTCCCCTTTCCAGGCTCTATTTCAATCGCCTCCTCGCCTGGTCATCCCTGTTCTCTCCCGCCCCCTTGTGTCACAATGACTCATTGTCCCCGATTTCCCAGTCCCTGAGGGCCCAGGCTCCAGATCTTACAAGTGGCTGTGGGTCCTGATTGGATAACCACGTCAACAAAATTCCAATTAGTATTTGTTCGTTCTCCCAAATGGCCCTATGCCTTAATAAATCAGAATGATTATGATTCCTGGGAACTACTCTTTGGAATTTCAGGCATTGTGGGAATGAGGGGGAGAAGCAGACAGTAATACTTTTAGTTAGAAGGATCTTTGGACACTCCTCAAACCATGCAGTCATGTGGGTGCTTCTATGCCCAGTAAGAACTGCTAATCTCCTCACCACTCACCTAAGACAGGAACTTATTGAAGGCCCCCAAGTACTGAATGTGACAAGTTGATTTTTTAAGTTCCTCTTTCAAGGCTACCTTTTTGGAGGTTACCAATGTCTTATCTCATATAAATTTTATTCTTTTCTGAATTTCCAGTAGGCACAGACCCAGCTGCTAGGCATACAGCAATGAATACATCAAAGTCCCTTTCTCTGAGCTCTTCTCAATGACAAAGACTGGCAATAGATAAATACATAATACAAGATCAAGTGGTAATAACGTGTGTGAAGAAAAGTAAAGCAGAGACAGAGACCGTATGAAGAGAGCTGATCTTTTAGATAGAGGGACCAGTAAAGGCCTCTCTGAGCAGGTGGCATTTGAGAAGAAATTTGGGTACAGGGAGGAAGTGAGCCATAGGAGAAGAAACTTCCAGAGAGAACAGCAAGCCCAAGTCCTTGAGGAGGGTGCACAGAGGAATATAAATAGTAAGGAGAACCCCGTAGGGCCACGTAGAGCTTTAGAGAATGAATGAATGAGCTCTGGTAGGTTTTTTTCTTAGTACTCTCTGTATACAATGATGACCATATGGTCTCATATTTCCCAGAAGAACTCCAACTTATGAATCTTACTCTTTTTAAGTGATTCACTGAAGTTGTAAGAAAATGTAATTTAATATGCATACTCTTGAAAGGTATTCCAGAATAAATATAAATTGGGACATCAGAAAGAATGTCCTTTGTCATCTGTCTCAATTTGGGTTTCATAAAACAAGTGTGTAAAGAGCCATTGCCTCATCTTTAACTTATGCCCCTTCCCTCCAGTTCTTGGCAACCCCCTGGGGTAAGAAGATTGAGGTCAATGGGTTTTAAGAAAGAATAGGCAGATATTTTAACTAGTCAGAAGAAAAACCTACAAATGAGTTCAATTTCTCAAGTTTAGATAGATTCCATGTCAGCCAAAAAGAAGAGAGCCTTAGGGGAGTGGAACATTGTCTTAGAGAAATTTTGGTTACACGTACCTTGGCAACAGCTCCATGGAAACAGACCGAAGTCTAATAAAGTCTATAGCAAAGGCCCACATTTTCTCATGTTAACTCTTTGAACTCTAGGCCATTTCTAAGCAGATAATCTGCAAGTCTGCCTTTTAACACTAGTCTGGTTGGCAACTTAGGGGGCTTATCCATCACCAGTCCTTGTCTCTGAAGGACCCTACCATTTGTGAAACAGATTGATATAGCAGATTGATACACCCATAGAATTCTGAGTTAGTACCGAGAGACTGACCTTGATTATTTCAAGATGAAACACGCAAACCACATATGGCTTTGCAAGAGAGATCCCATATATGCCCCACACTAATTACACCCACACACATCAGGTCACAGTTTCACACAGGCTGAAGTGAAGAACAGGATGAGTTGTAAAGTGTGAAACATCATTTTTTCCCCTACACATTCTACACACATTTCTATACACATTCTACAACTACAGAAAACCACAGTTGCAAATTTGTAGTCATGATTGCTGCCCAAATTCTATATGGCTCACAGTCAGATAACTTCAACTTCTTAGAGATAATACCTTTAATATAAATTCACTCAGGAAGTATTAAGTGCCTATTGGTCACTAGGTATTGCCTGGGAAATAAAGAAGAAAAGAATGAGGTGATCTCTCCCTGCCTTTAAGGGAAGAGTTTTGCAAATAGAAAATTATAGAACTGTAGACAGGCACTATGGACTACAGAGGAACAGTCTACTACAGGCTGGGGAGCCAATGAAAGCAACACTCTGGAAGTGACATTGGAGTTATCTTGACATTTCCTGGAGTCGTGACCCCAAACACTCTGGTATCTCTTCCCCATATTTCCCTATCTAGAAGCTCCTACTCAAGGCCAGCATTAGGCACAAATATCACGTAGACCAAGTCTCATTCATAACCCTGTCTCCCTTCCTTGTCAACATCCCTCAGAATGCTCAGTCGGGGTTTGGCAGGACACAGCCTTCACTCCAAATGAGTCACATAAAGAGACCTGAAGGAAGAGACTCTTTGTGTATGCATGGGCAAGGTTAAGGGACTAAATGAGGGATGATGGCGCACATAGAAGCTAGCAATCATGGAAAGCCATTATCACTCCTAGAGTTGCAGAGATAAGAGAAGCAAATAGTGTTATCAAGGTTCAGTTGGTCTAGATCCATGAAGAAGCGACTACTCAGGCAAAACTATATTGCAGAGGGACACAGCTACTACCAGAGGCATTGCAGAAAGAGGGCAAGGAGGAAGAAGAAAATACCCCCAACCTCTCTTTCCTCCCTGCTCTCTCATCTCTCTCCTTTCAGTGCCTCCCATTGGTGAACCCAAATTGAAATTAGCCTGCAAGAGCACTAGGTAATGCAATCTGTAGCAGTCAACTTCCTAGGGCACAAGGCAGGACAGAGAAGGCTTGGAGTCTAACGAGTCAACAGGAGAATAACCAACACAAAATGACCTTTCCTACCCTTTATAGCTGACTTGTTTAATTTCAAATTACACCAATGATCAAAGTGCCAAATATCCACATCCAAAGGTGCTGTGACATTGTGGTAAACCCCAGACTGTGGGCTCGAAAACCTGTATCTTCTTCGGACTCTGCTCATTATATGAGCTGAGTCAACCTCTCTATTCTGGGCCTGGGTTTCCTCACCTTGATTGTTTTTTTTCTTTCCTTAGCCTACAAGTGTTAGTGAGACAATTACATGAAAGATTCTGTGCAGGGGATATTATTGGCGAGTTCTTTGAGGATCAAATGTAGGTGATATATAAGCTTTGAGCTTCTAGAATATCATCCATTTCTTTCTCTCTTCCTCTTTCCATCATTTGTATCTTATCCTCTTCACCTCTAGTCTTTCCCATTTCTGACTTGAATGGTGGGACTTTACTGGATTAAATTTCTGTGGAAGTAGGAACTATGTCTGTCTTGTTCACTGTTATATCTCCAAAAGTGCTTGACACATAGTAGCCCATCAACCAACATTTGTGGAATTAATACACAGATGATTTAAAAGAGCTCTGACTGTCAAGTTCATGAGTCACCACCTATGGTGGTGACCCAGACCGAGTTCTAGACATTGCTTGCCAACCCACTCAGGAGGACCAGTCCCTCGCTGGATGAACAGTTGCTTAAGGCAGAGAAGCCTGGTGCTTCCAGTCCATGGGCCTTCTCCTGTATTTAGGACAACAGAAGGCATCTGCTTTTCCAGTGACATGGATCCCCTAAAAAAATAAAAAAATCCTCCTACTCAATTGATATTTCTTACACCCAGTAAACAAGTCCAGAACCATGGTTTTATCTTTCTATGATCTTTTGTTATAGGTAGGGCTTATGGTAAGGAGGAAAAACAAACAAACAAACAAAGTAAACCTGAGCAATGGATCTGCTCCTCTATTCAATGCCCCTGAAACTCTGGGCACATCCCCATGAACTTCACTAAGCTAGTAAAGAGAAACAAAAGGAAAGGAAAGGATTTGAGCAAAAAAGAAGGGTAGCAATGATCAGAAGGAAAGTGAGGGGGTTACCAGCAGTGTCTTTCCGGAATGGCTTCTGCCCCTCAGCAGGTAGGTGACCTCAAAAGTCTACACACATGAACTGGAAAACTGTCCAGCTGGCCATCACTCATGCAAGTCCTGGGTTTCATAAATATGCTTTTCCACCCTTGGCTTCATCATTTCACCACAGGGGGAAGACAAGCTGTTCCCCTCAGGCTGCCTCAGCTTTGGGTTCAGAGCAAAGAAAAGTTGTGATATTCACAGGCTGTGCTTCACTGTTAATACAATGATGAGAGGTAATGAGAGAACCGTCAGCCCCTAAAGTCCTTCTCTTTAGGAATCTTTGAATTGAAACACCAGCCCTTGCTCTTCAGTGACTTAACTGAGCAACACCTAGGGGAGAAATAGTGTCATCAGTTGCTAGGTAGAATAGGGAGACAAAATGACGGTGTTGACTGCCTTCTAAGGTGACTTTTAACCCTTTATTGGTCTCACACACTGCCCATTCAGCTCTACTTCCTTTTTCCTGTCTGGGCCTGTCCCCCAGCTCCCTGGACAAACTCAAGCTGCTGTTTCCCAATGTGGCATGCTCTTCTGATGACAGCGCAGTCCCAGCTTGATCCTGGGGGTTGCTAATCAAGAGAGCCAAGCGGCTGCCCCTCAGAATCTTCTGTCAGGCCTTTTCCTTGGCCTCCTTTATTCAACAAGCATTTTTGAAATGCAAAAAATGCTCACACACTTCTGGTGTGCTGGGCTCAACCCTACTCCTAACTTTTAAATATTTCTGGAGCATAGCTATGTGCAAGGCACAGAAAGACTAAGAATACCTGGTCCCTTAAGGAGCTCAAAAGAAAAGAAGTCTTTAGTTCTTCCCTGGAGCTTAGATTTCACCTAAGGTCAATGCAAAAGATTCACACAAAGTTCCCAGGACTTGGAACTCCCTGCTCTGGCTTCTGACAGTCTTAGACCCCTTTGTCTGCTATTGCAGTGCCGCTTCGAGGGTCCAGTTACTTTTAGCTTACGTCTATCCTCCTTGCTGCTCTCGCACCGTGCAAAATAAGCTCAAAAAATGCTTGTTGAATAAAGGAGGACAAGGAAAAGGCCTGACTGAAGATTCTGAGGGGCAGCCACTTGGCTCGTTTGATTAGCAATCCCCAGGATCAAGCTGGGACTGCGCTGTCATCAGAAGAGCATGCCACGATGGGAAACAGCAGCTTGAGCTTATTCAGGGAGCCAGAGACGGGCCCAGACAGGAAAGAGGAAGTAGAGATGAATGGGAGAGAGGAGTGGAGGTAGGGCCACGAGGCAGGCTGGCTTGCACTGGGGTTGAGGGGCCTGGGTCTGCATCCCAGCTGTGTGACCTTGGGCAGAATCCCAAATCTCACCAAGGCTCAGTCTCTTCAACTTTAAAAGCAAATCCTGGCATATATTGCACAAGGTTGTTGAAATATCAGATGAGGTTCTGTTTATGATGCTCCTGGCAGGTAGTAGAACTATAAATATTGGTTTCCTTCTGTGGGAGGCTGAATAATGTCCTCACCCCCATCACTCCAAAGATATCCACATCCTAATCTCCAGAACCTGTGACTATGTTACCTTACCTGGCAAAAGGGATTTAGCAGATATGATTAAATTAAGAATCTTGAGATAGGAAGTTACCCTGGATTATCTGGTGGGCCCAAGGGAATCCCAAGGGTCCTTATAAAAGGAAGGCAAAGGGGTCAGATTCAGAGAAGATGTGACAAAGGAAGCAAGGTCAAAGGGATGCCATTGTCGAAAGGGGACCTACACCAAGGAATGCAGACAACCTCTAGGACTGGAAATAGAAGGAACAGATTCTTCCCTAAGGCTCTAGAAGGAATGCCACCCTCTCAACACTTTGATTTTAGCTCACGAGATGAGATCCACTTTCAAACTTCTGACCTGCGGAACTGTACGAGAACACATGTGTTGTCTTAGGTCACTAAGTTTAGGGTCATTCGTTACAGCAGCGATAGGAGATTACTTGTCTCCCATTTCCTCAAAGAGAAAAGAAGCCAGGTAGTGAAATTAATATTTGGCAACCTCTCAGGCCCTCCTAGTACTTTCCCTTCTCAGATCTTTGTATTTCTTTTTTCTTTTTCTTCTTCCTTCTCTCCTTTGTTCCTCCCTCTGCTCCTCATTTAACAAATGTGGAGTACCTTTGTGCCCCTCCTAGAGCCCCCAGTAGTCCTACATGTCTCTTGGCAATGTATTTGCTCCTTGGCAATGTATTTGTTCCTTTCATTTTCTGTTCATATGTTGTTCCAAAAATGCATACTATACCATAATCTACAGCATTTACATTAAAAAAGCAGGTATGGTGACCATGCCTTTCATGTTTAAGCCATTTTTTCAAATTGCAAATTAGCAAATACAATCCAGAAAACTTGAAAAAAAAAATCAGAGTAAAAGATAAAAGTCACCCTTGAGAGAAAGCCACTGTTAACATTTAGTATATGTCTTTTATATATATATAAAAGACATATACTAAATGTTAACAGTGCATATATATATGCATCTGACTACATATGCATGTATATAAACACACTTGGGGGGCTGTTCATTTTACCAAAAAAGGGTTTCACATCCTAATACTATTTTGTAAATTGTTTTTCACTTAGCAATATCAACAATGCATTTTAAAAAGTAGAATAGCTTTAATAGTCCTTAAATTCTTAAATAAATAGATTTAATGACAATCAAGATCCTAAAGGACAATGAAGCCTGCCCTGCCCACTAAGCTGGGAATCACTGGGGTAAGGAGTGTCCTGGGAATTGTCCTTGGGAAGAGCAAGTCTCCCTCTGCGGAATTGTCTAGCCTTAAATCTCAGGCTGCACTTTTCAGTGTCCTGTGCTTATCTTGTTCACTATGGATCCCTTTAACTATGTCTTGGCTTCGTGTGTGTGTGTGTGTGTGTGTGTGTGTGTCTTGACTTTTAACACCCAATTTATTATATGTATCATAAGGCTTTTCTGACGAATCTGACCTATTTGCCAGTGGGACAAATCATCCTCAAAAACCAAAGACAAATTATCAAGTTAGCAGAAGGGTCTTGTTTGTTAAATAATGGTGTTTTCCACATAATGTAACTTATTACAGTCAATAAGTAGTTTCCTCTTGGCTATTTAAAAAAAAATTTAATGTTTATTTTTTTTATTTTTGAGACAGAGAGAGACAGAGCATGAATGGGGGAGGGTCAGAGAGAGAGGGAGACACAGAATCTGAAGCAGGCTCCAGGCTGCGAGCTGTCAGCACAAAGCCCGCGTGGGGCTGGAACTCACGGACCATGAGATCATGACCTGAGCCAAAGTCCCCCGCTCAACCGACTGAGCCACCCAGGTGCCCCTCCCCTTGGCTATTTTTAAAAATTCAATAGGTGTGCATGTGTTCAAGCCTGTGTGAGCCTGCATGTGTATGTGCGTGGGTGTGTGTGTGAAGTCTGATCCATTTTTGTGCTTAGGTAAAATCCATTTGCTAATTTTGGGACAAGGCTAGCCCTTATACAAATGGGCAGTAGGATCCTGTTGCAAAGAACACAGGTTTAGGAGTCAGAAAAACTTGTTTCCAAATGGGGCTCTGCCTTCCCTACCTATAAGACCTTGAACATATTATCAGCCTCTCTAAGCCTCAGATTTCTCATGTGGAAAATGAGGGTCATAACTCCTTACAGAGTTGTTGTGAAGATTCAATAAGATCCCCAGTGATTTCCAGGACTTGTGACTTGTCACTTGCTGGGACTTTAGAGCACTATTATCACACGTGCAATCACCATCATCACCCTTTAGCCATCCCAAATAAATCTGTAGTTTAAGAAAAGACAGTGGGTCTATCTGGTAATCTCAGTTCAAGCCCCCTAGCCCTGGTGTACAAACAAGTTGGTTACATTCTAAAACCTGCCCAACGTAGAAATTCTGGAGCCACTTCTGAAGATTATACATGGATGATCACTTAGCGCAATGTCTGGTACATAGTAAGTAAATGTTAGCCATCGTTATTACCATTCTAGTTATTCACTAGTATACCAAGAGAGATTATGGTTTTTACTTCTCTGTGCACCGACAGATTTATAGAAAATGGTAAAGGTCATACCTACCCTCCTGCAATGGTTCAAATTCATTAACATATTTTAACTTTTAATACTTACCAATATCCATTCATTCAGACATGACTAACTTGCTTTATTCTAGAAAGAGTTTTAAACTGCTAACTTTTGATGTACTTTTTGCATATGTGGTCAGTTGGCTTTCTTATTTCTCTTTTTTGATTTTTTTTCACTTTTTGTATTTCTGATTATCCAGGTAAAAATTGCCAAACTCACATTTTCTTTTTTCTAAATATAAATATTTTTTATGTATAAAAATGTTAGTATATATGTACAAATGTGTATGTAAAAATGACAAGAGTGTATATATATGTATAAAGGTGCATCTAAAGTGTATACAAAAATGTATATCATATATATAATTTTGTGTCTTGCTGTTTTGCATACATGTAATTATACACTTTTTAACATTTCTAACAGCCATCAAATGTATCTTCCATAAATTCTTTTTTTTAATTTTTTTAATTTTTTTTTTTTTTAACATTTATTTATTTTTGAGACAGAGAGAGGCAGAGCATGAACGGGGGAGGGTCAGAGAGAGAGGGAGACACAGAATCGGAAGCAGGCTCCAGGCTCTGGGCCATCATCAGCCCAGAGCCCGACGCGGGGCTCGAACTCATGGGCCGTGAGATCGTGACGTGAGCTGAAGTCGGACGCTTAACTGACTGAGCCACCCAGGCGCCCCTCTTCCATAAATTCTTAATCACTTCTTAGTATTTGGGATATATAAGCTGACTAGAATTCCTCTTTGTTTATTTTACACCAGTGTGTAAAGGGTAAGAGTGGGAGGTGTTGGTAACATCCAAGGAGAGGAAAGAAAACATAACCACTGTGTGGATATTTCCTGTGGTTGGCGCTAGGAAACATAGACAGCCATAGCTGGATCAATGGAAACCAATATGAGTGAATGTTTCCTAGAGTGTTCTAGAACACACACATGTATATCAGGGCTTTCAGAAGATTGGGAAAATGATGAAGAGCATAATACCTAACTTCTATGTAACACTTTTCTCCCTTACTCTATGCTGATTCAAAAAGGATTTAGCGTGAACTCAACAACAAAAAACAACCCAGTTAAAAGATGAGCGAAGTGTTTGAGGGGTGCCTCTCTGGCTCAGCCAGTAGAGCATGAGACTCTTGATCTTGGGGTTGTGAGTTCTAGCCCCATATTAGGTGTAGGGATTACTTAAAAATAAAACCTAAAAAAAAAAATCTGAATAGACATTTTGCTCAAGAAGATACACAAATGGCCAATAAGCACAGAAAAGATGCTGAACATCAATAATCGTTAGAGAAATGTAAATCAAAACCACCATGAGATACTGCCTTGTATCCGTTAGGATGGCTGCTATTAAAAACAAACAAACAAATAAACAAAATAACAAGTGTTGGAAAGGATGTGGAGAAATTGAAGCCCTCGTGCACTGTTAGTGGGATTGCATAATGGTGCAGCTACTGTGCAAAACAGTCTGGTGGTTTCCGAAAAAATTAAAAATAGAATTAGCATATGATCCAGTAATTCCACTTCTGGATATATACCCAAAAGAATTGAAAGCAGGGTTTTGAAGTGATATTTGTACGCTTATGTTCATGCATTATTATTTATGAGAGCCAAAAGGTTCAAGGAACCTGAGTGACCATGGATGGATGAATGGATAAACAAAATGTGGTATGTACATACAACTGAATATTATCCAGCCTTAAAAAGGAGGGAAATTCTGGGGCTCCTGGGTGGCTCAGTTGGTTAATCATCCAACATCAGTTCAGGTCATGATCTCATGGTTTGTGGGTTCGAGTCCCGCATCAAGTTTTCTGCTGTCAGCACAAAGCCCAATGCAGACCCTCTGTACCCACCTCTCTCTCTGCCCCTACCCGGCTCATTCTCTCTCTTCCTCTCTCTCTCTCAAAAATAAATAAACATTTAAAAAAAAAAGGAAGGAAATGCTGACACATGCTACAACATGAATGAACCTTGAAGACCATACGCTGAGTGAAATAAGCCAGTCATGAAAAGACAAATGCTGTATGCTTTCAATTATGAGGTTCCTACAGCAGTCAAATTCACAGAGACAGAAAGCAGAATAGTGGTTGCCAGGGGGTGGGGGGAGGGGGAATAGGGAGTTGTTTAATTGGTACAGTTTTATTTTTGCAAAGACGAAAAGAGTTCTGGAAATTGGTTCAGCGACAGTGTCAATGTACTTACCACTCCTGGACTGTATTCTTAAAAATGGCTAAGATGGTAGGTTTTGTTATGCGTATTTTACCACAATGAAGCGATTTTCAATTACTTTTTAAAAAGGATTTAGGGTACTTAGAGTACCCCGTTCTTTCCAAAATGCTTTCATATACATTATCCCAGTTGATCATTAGAACAACCTAGTGAGGGAGCAGGCTGGGTATTATTACTCCCATTTGGAGTAGACGAGATTGCCTTGTAGGGGTGTCATGGAGCTCCCACAGATTTTAGGGGGAAGGGATGGCTTCCGTCTACCCAGAGTCCTTAATGACAGGATGTGATTCCACACTTTCTGATCCTCATTCTCATTGGATCCCTGGCCTAGTGGCCTGTGCCTGGGCCCCAGCAAGCTCCCTCTGTCACTCACTCTCCTAACTTTGCAGACTCACTCAGGGACTGGAGGTTCTCCTGGATGTCCTCTCAGGACTGTACAGAAAACTCAGAGGTGGAGTTGTAGCCTCTGCCACCAGAATGAACAGAATCTGAGTGTTACAGTTTGATGAGTTCTAACAAAGGCATATAACTGTAACCCATGCTCCCATCAGGATAGAAAACATTTCCATCACCTCAGGAAGTTTCCCTTCCCAGTCAATACAACAAGCCCAAGGCAACTACTATTTTGGTATTTTATTCCATGAGAATTTTTAATTCTTTTTTTTTTTTTTTTTTTTGGTGGGGGGATGGGAGGAGATGGCTTTTTGCTGAGTATCCTTCCTGAGTGGTTGTTTATGCCAGGACCTTGGACCTATTAAACTTAAAAAAAAAAAAAAAAAAAAAAAAGAAAAGAAAAGAGAAGAAAAGAATAAAGTAGCTTCCTTTGTTTCTTCCTCATTTTATCTTTTTTTTTTTTTCCTCATTTTAATTATAGCTTCCCTTTCCATGGAGCCTGTCTGTCCCAATGGTCTGAGAGTGCCTTGAAGGCAAGGACCAAGCCTATTTACCTCTGTTCTTCAGTGCCTAGCACATAGTAAGCACACAACATGTCCCAGGCACTGTTCTAAGTGCTTTTTACACATCAATTCATTTAATCCTTGTAAAACTCTAGGAGGAAGGTGTTATGATGGGGTCCATTTCACAGATGAGGACAGTGAGAGATTTAACAGTTTAGTGTTAAAGACACCATAGTCAGGAAGCAGCAGAACTGGGATTTGAACTGGAGCAACCTGGCTCCACATATGGCTCTTACTCAGTATTCTCATCTGCCCTTTAATTACATGTGCTTGTTGAATGAATGAAAAATGATCCTTTTTCACCTTCCCATCTCAGTATGTCCATAGCCAAATTAAATGGTGGTCTCCCAAAAGTTTCTCTTCCCCACAACTGACCTCACTGCTCCTGCAGGAGACCCTGCAGGGTCTAAGAAGCACAGAACCTTTCACCTCTTGGCTCCCTAGCCTCACTTAATCTCTCATGTCTAGGTGTCCTTTTTTTTTTGTCCTTCCTAGAAAACATCTATCAGATTCACCCCTTCCTCTCCCTTTGTCACCCGCTAGACCCCAAGACCTGACATTTATTGCCCACCTGCCTGTACTCACTAACCTTTGTCTTACATTTTTCCTTGAGCTCTTTTTTCTGGCTTACCTCTTAACTCAGGCAAATGAAACCCCAAAGCACTCCTGACAGCTCTGAAGAGAACGCCCACTGGCCCAGACCACCAAGCCCTTTTGAGCTAACCACGTGCCCCACCCCCACCCCCACCCCCGCCCCAACCTTGTGCCTGAGAACATGGACCATGGAGTAACCTCTGGAATGACCTACAACTACCTTTATGACATTATAATACTAAAATATCTGCCCAAGGAGGAGCCTCAGACTCATTTACATAACATACAATGTCCATATAGGGCATGTTTCCTTAAGGTGCATGGGCAACCTTATGCCTGCCTCCACATACGATGATGAGGCTTCCCTATCTAAATATTCATCCTAGCTTAGAACAAAATCAACTCATTCACCCTCTCTTGGGGAGCCATCACTTTGGAAGCCCTTTCTTATTTGCTGCAAATTAAAGTTTTCTTTGAGCAACTACTCAACATGGTGCAGTTTGGGACTCACCTAGGAGCAAACTCACATTGGTTTGGTCACACCTTTACAAGTGCTGCCTCACTCTTTGGGGGCCTTGGGGTTTACATGCATTTTTATTTAACATTCACAATAATCCACAAGCCAAAAATTATTATTCACATTTTGTAGATAAGAAACTGAATAATAGAACCCAGGTTCAAACGGATTTTGTCTAGCTCTGAGGACTCTACCATCTCCAAAGACTGGTGACCTTCAGCAAGTCACTTAATCTCCAAGAGTCTCAGACTTCTCATTTGTAAAATGGGGATAATGACAGTAATTACCTTATTATTAGAGCAACTGAGATAACACTTAGTACAGTGCCTGACACACAGTAAGTGCTCAGAGATAATTAGCAATTAGAGTTCACAAAGCCTATATAGCATACACAGAATGAGTTGGCTAATTGTTCTGACCAAAATGCTATCTGAAGAGCTCTTGAACTATAGCTGGGAAGAAACTGCCATACGTGGTCTCTTCGTAATCCCTCAAAGGTGCTCTCCCCAGGGAAGCACTGTATGCTGTATGAAAAAATTACCTTACTGTTCACCTGCGCAATGCACACATTAGAAAATACATCCAGTCTGGTGGAAAGTGCACAGAATCTATGGCTGTGCCCTGTCAGGTGTGTAACCATGGGAAATCTTGAAATGTCTGAGCTTTGTCATTTACAAATTGGAAATAATTCCTTCCCCCCAAGAATATTGAGATAACGCACATACAGCCTTTAGGACATTGCGGGACACATAGTTAAGACCCACATAAAGGAATTGTGCAACTTTATCATAGTCAGATAATGTTATATGAGCTCGTTTTAATGCAAGTCGAGGACGAGATGGATTTATAAATCATATGTTATCAAAATCAAGTGTTAAAAGTATAGGAAAGGTAAAAGGATTGTGCAAATCAGGTACTGGGGTGTATGTCTTGAAAACCTAACCAACCCCAAGGGGGGAGCGAGCAGCACCTCCCCTGAAACCTGAGTAGGGAGGCGGGGGAACACCGGCCCTCCACCCACCCCAGAGCCCCGCCTCCAGGGTTGCTCGACGCGGCGCCCAGGCTCCGCCGACGGGAGGCGGGGCCGGCCCTGGTCACGTGAGCGCGGGTGCGGAAGTGGTGCAGAGGACCCGTGTTCGTGGTTGGACGAGGCCGCAGGTCCCGGGGGCGGGGTCAAGTCTGCCAGACGCGCCGGGAGGAGCCGGGGGTGGAGGCAGGCGCGGGGGCCGGCGTCGGAGACTGGGATTTGGTCTTCTGGGCGATCGATTGCTGGACCAGCGGCGGTCCCGTGCTCCCCGGCCTGCGCGCGCCAGCTGCTCTGGGTTCCCCAGGCCGAGGCGCCGGCGGCTGCGGCAGGCCGGTGTGGTGGGGAGAGGGAGGCTCGGAGGGCGCGGGCGCCCGGTGCACGGAGCAGGCGTGAGGCAGCCGGGGGCCGGGACGCCATGTCCATGGAGGACCCCTTCTTTGTGGTGAAAGGGTGAGTGTCCCCGCGGTCTCCACTGGAGGAGGAGGTGGCCGTGTTGCCAGCCCGCACCTCCCCGCTCTCCTCGCCGGAGGGGGAGGGGAGACAAGTGGAGGCTAGGGAGGGGACAGTGGGGACGGCTTAGCCTGCAGGGCCATGACCAAGCGTCCAGAGACATCCCTTCCCAGTCCTACCTGGACTGTGAAAACCATGTCCCCAGCCAAGCCCCTGGGGAAGGAGGTCCTCTTTGGCCTGTGCGCCGAGATACAACTTATTTGGGGTTCGAGGGGACCAGCAGCTCTGCAGGTGGGGAGGGAGACGCGCGTCCTAGCCCCAACTGGGGCTCCGGTGGAGCACGGGGCCCTACTTCGAAGGAGGGAAAACAGCATCTGGGCAGGAAAAGGGAAATGGCCCTCCTGAGCTTTGTAGTTGGCGTTGATGGGGGTGAGTTCCCATTGTCCATTGAGTTTGGAGCTCTGGCCCGCAGACTGGTGAGACCACAACATGCCCAGAGGCGCCTGAGCACGTTTGCAGGCTGGGCTGCGGGGGAGCACGGCTCCGGAAGACAACTCAATTCAGTGGGGGCGTTTTTACTGAGTAATGTGAGGGGAGGAAAGCAGCCGTTCGAACTCGGCGATGATGTTGGAAGGAAAACAAAATGAAATCAGCCAAACTAAACTTTCCTCAGCTTTATATTAGCAACTGGGATTTTCCCACAGTGCTAAAGGAAGTGAGCGCTTTCTTTTTAACTCCCTGATTTCATCCAGGCTATTTGACAGGTTCCCCCCATTCTTATCCAGCCTTTCAGAACAGAACTGCCTTAACTTTTCCCTATGAGCTGTCCTGACTCCATCTTTGATTGCTTGATTGTTTGGAGGTAGAAACTTGGTTTGCACTTTGTTGTATTATCTTTGTAGCCATTAAGAAAGATGGATTCTTATGTTGTTGTAACTTGTCACTTCTATGTTTTAAGTGTTAGACATAAAAAAAAAAAAAAATCTGAGAACTACTAAATTCCCAGAAGATCAGTACTAGTAATCACGAAGTGTCCCTTTGCTTGCAACTAGTTGCTACTAGCTTCCTATTTCTGTAGTGGTAAAAGCTGACCAGTTGCTTGAGTGTGTTTTTTAAGGATTCTTCTCAGAAAATTCACATGGTACTTTAGGTGAAGGACTTTGTTATCCATGATACAGTAAAATCTATACACTTCTTAACGTTTTCTTAAAAGGGGTTTCTTCATCTTACTTTAAGGTAGATGGGAAAGTGACGAGTTGTAGATTGATTAGTAATATGTGGCTCTCTGCTTGGAAAATGTGTTATTTGTTGGAAGGATTAGTTTCGGGGTTCATTTTTAAATATCAAAGCCGTGTGTCTTTTCCTTAAAGGGATGTTCTTAATGCTTAGGTTGCAAAGGTTGTCTCTGGCAGTGGAAAGCAGAGAGAATCAGAAATTGTTTGATTTTTAATGGAATTTGCAAAAATGCTAAATTGCCCTGCCATCTTGGCCTTTTTTTTCCTGATAGTATCTAATACATTCTACCAATGCTTGCTCACTGATTAGATATCACTGTTGTATTGGAACACTGGCCTGGATTGTTGGTTGACTTTATATCATGTTAGCTCATGCCCTTAAGGTGTCTGAAGAAAGAGATTCACAATACTTCCAGACTGTGAGAGAATATTTGGGGAGCCATGTACCTCTATTTATTAATATTGAAAATGTATTGCACGGTGTAGAAAAATTAGATGCCTAAGTTATGGCTCTTAGCCTAGCAGCTATGGTTCTGAGAAGCAACTCACCCCAAAATTAAGTAGAAATGACAGGTGATAAATTAAGCGCTGAAGCGAATGCTACAGAAGATTAAGTGCCCCAGTAGTTCTGAGAAAAGCTACTCATTAGAAATGGTTATGATTGGAAAAGCTTTTAGAGATAGTAGTAGGTCTTGGATTAGGTTTTGAAGATGGGTAGAATTTAGTGAATTCAGGCCCGAGTCTCATCTGGACTCTTACTAAAATGAGTCTCTTAATTGGTCTGCCTGCTTCTGGTCATCTGCCTTTGGTTCTATTGGATCAGAGCTGTCTAAAATATAACGTGAGCCATATATGCCATTTGATATTTTCTAGTAGCCATGTTAAAAACTAAAAAGAAACAGGTGAAATTAATATTAATGTCATCTTTAATATAATCAAAATATTTCAGCATGTGATTATTATAAAGATTATAATGGCGGGTGCCTGGGTAGCTCAGTCGGTTAAGTGTCTGGCTTCAGCTCAGGTCATGGTCTCTTGGTCCATGAGTTCAAACCCTGCATCAGGCTCTGTGCTGACAGCTCAGAGCCTGGAGCCTGCTTTGGATGCTGTGTCTCCCCCTTTGTCTGCCCCTCCTCCCCTCACACTCTGTCTCTCTCAAAAATAAACATAAAAGAGAAGATTATAATGGGATATTTTATTTTTTTGTACCTGGTCTTCAAATTTGGTGTCTATTTTACACGTATAGTACAGCTCAATTTGGACACTAAATTTGCATCAGAAATCTTTGATCTGTATTTAGACTTCATTAAATTTATACTTGAAAAAGCAGATTCACATACCCAAATATTTCAAACATACTTAAAAATTTTCCAGTAACTGAATGGCGTATGAGTTTTTAAATTTAAATTGATTGAAATAAAAAAAATCAGTTCCTTCATCCTACTGGTGCATTGCAAGTGGTCACCTGTGGAGCCCATATTGGGTTCTAGCTCTTCTAGAACCCAAGCAGGGGTTTCCTACTTCACATCTTTTAGTGGCTGCCTGTTGCCTACAGAACAAAGTCCAAACACTTCATGGCCAGTATGATCCAGCCGTCCTTTCCCCTCCGCCCACTCTGCCTACCCTCAGCTCAGAGCTCCCACAACGTCAGACTCAGTATGGTGAGTCTGACCCGATACTGGGCGCTCTTACTTCACACGCACCCACTCTGCCTGGTTCACCCACTAAGCTTTGAAGATTCAGTGTAAGCATCTGCACTGCCTCCAGGAAGTGCTTCCCTTGCCCCTCTTCCTCTGGCTGTCTTTCATTATTAGACTATGAGCTCTGAGGGTTGGGGCTGTTTATTTTTCCTGTACTTCCAACCCAGCACTTTGAATATACAGCATAAATGTTAAATAAATACTCAAAGGTGGTGGTGGTTGTGGTGGTGGTGCTTAAGGAGTAGTGAGTCATGGGTGGGAACGCTGCCAGCAAGGGCCCTGAGATGGGCATTGTGTATTAGAAATTATCAAGGAGAGCATCTCAGGTGTGTAGGAAGTTTATTTGGGGGAAGTAATAATAATAACGAACGTTTAGGGGACGCAACTCCTATCCAGGCAGTTTGTGCTAAGTAAGCACTATCAAATTTTTCACTTGATAAGAGCAGCTCTGTGATGTGAGTACTAGCCACATTTTAGAGATGAGGACCTGAGGAAGCATAGAGGGGTTAAGTTATTTGCCTAGGGTTACACAGCTAACAAGTAGTAGACCCAGGATTCAAATTTGAACTGCCTAGTTCTACTCACACTGTTAATATTTCACAGTATAGGTAGAATAGGGTCAAGGAGAGTCTCATTTTGAAGCCATGGGAGATTTTTAAATCTAGGAAATGGTGTGAAATTAGTTTTTGGTTTTTTTTAGGAATACTAATTTGATGGTAGTGTTGGATACATCAATGTGAGGAAAGATTAAGAAGGGGACCAGATAGAAAGCTGTTTTAATCTAAATGTGTAGTTCTTAATGCCTGGATGTTTGAGGCTAGTTTTGTGGGGTTTGAACACTATCAACGAACGTCCTGTTCAGAGGAGAATCCCAGAACACAGGAGAAAATGACCACAATGGGGCAGCTGAGCTCTTAGGACACATGAAGCCAGCCTCTACCTGGAGTAGACCTTCGTAGTGGTATTTACACCACCAGACTCGGTCCCTGAAACTCCAGGTTTTACTGAATCACCTCTAGCCTGCCCTTAACCTAGCCTCTCTGGTGGATCCTCTCCATGCGTTCTCACTGGGTGAGATTGATTATTCCCATTATGTCAGGTACTCTGTGCACATCCAGGTCAGTCTGACCCCACTCTCTTCCCCCTCGCTCCCAATGCCTGACCAGGCCTTCCTCCTCTTAGCCCTCTACTCCTGACTCTGCATTCTCCTTCGTCCCATGTCCACTAGGCATTGTGTTCGGTCAGTGCCATCCCTTAGCTATCTCTAGAATCTTATCTCCCTCTTTAGTTACGGTTCTTCTACCCTGGTTCATGTCCTTGTTCTCTCCTACCTGGACTCGTGTAAGCAACTTCTTCAGCAAGCTTCCCACTGCTACCAGATGTGTCCACAGGGACACGGTCAGATCATTTCTCTATTCAGAATCTTTTATTCTAAAATATTGAGGGTCTGTTTTGTGTGCCAGGAGCTGAGGGTATAGAGCAGCGAACAAACAACGTCCCATCGTTATGGAGCTTACATTCTAAGGACAGGAAACGAACAAATATGTGGTATGTCAGGTGGTGATAAGTTCAGTGAGAATAAAGCTGGGTGAAGAGAAAGGGAAAGTGGATTCTGGGTGTAATTTTTCTCTTTCTCTGACTTCAGGAAGCAGTGAAGTTTGGTGAAAGAACTGGTTTTTGGTGATCAGGCTGACTCAATGTTGAGATCTCACCTATCAATTATTTGGTGTAACTTTTGGCAAGTTAATTCTCCTCTTTGAGTCTATTTGTACAAAATGTCTTAGCAAGGTACAAAATTGGCTTAACAATACCTGCTTTATTAGTTGTAAGGTATTAAATGAGTTAATGCATGTAACTTGGCCTAGCAGTTGGGGGCACATATTAAATGCCCAACAGACATTCTCTTTTAAATGTTTCCATCCAAATTGGCTGCCCTTTCTGAGAGGAAAACCCTGGTTTTTGAGTAACATTTAAAATAATGTTAGAGGAATATATGCTTCTTTTGGAAAATTAGGAAACAAAAATATAAAAAGGAAAATAAATATTTATTGAGGAAACTGGGTGGCTTAGTCGGTTAAGGATCTGACTCTTGATTTCAGCTCAAGTCATGATCTCATGGTTGTGACCTCGAGCCCTGTGTCAGGCTCCTCACCGACGGTGTGGAGCCTGCGTGGGATTGTCCCACCCTCTCTCTGTACCCCTCCCCTTCTCACACACACTCTCTCTCTCTCTTTCACAAAAGAAATAAACCTTAAAAAATTTACTGAAATGCCACCATCCAGAAATAATTCATTAAAATTTTGGTGTCTTTTTTTTAATGCTTATTTATTTTGAGAGAGAGAGAGAAAACGGGGAGGGGCAGAGAGCAAGGGAAAGAGAGAATCCCAAGCAGGCCCCTAGCCTTCAGCACAGAGCCCCCAACTCGATCTTGTGAATCAGTGAGATCATAACCTGAGCTGAAATTGTGACCTGACCTGAAATCAAGAGTCAGATACTTAACCCACTCAGCCACCCAGGCACTCCTTTTGGTGTCTTTTTTGATCTTTATTTCTATTAATAGTTTTAGGCAATACTACTAATAGAGTTTTTGATCTCTTACTATATTATCAGGCACTGTTCTAAGAACCTAATAGGAATTATCTTTTTAATCCTTATGAAGTAAGTAGTAGTACTATTATCATTTCACAAAGGAAGAAAATGAAACTTAGAGAGTAAAAAAAAAAAAAAAACAAAAAAGAAAACTTCAAGCTTATAAGCTTATCTGTGGAAAGGCTGGGATTTATATAGAAGTGTATTATTATTATATTATTTAGTAATTGTTTAGAAATTGGAATCATACTGTTTTAAATCTTTTAATCTGTACTTTTTATATCCTTTAAATGTCTTCAGTGAGGAGGGCTTTTAATGACTCTGTTGTATTTTGTCGTACAAATTTAATATAGTTTATTACCCAGGATGACAGTTGTGATGTTTCTGATTTTTCACTATTACAATTAATGTAGTGGCAAAGAGAATGCCTGACAGGTTTTTATTGCTGTTTCTGATTATTCCCATAGCCTGGGTTCCTGTAGTAGAATTGCTAATTCAGAGAGTATGCACACTTAAAAAAAAATGTTTATTTATTTTTGAGAGGAGCAGGGAGGGGCAGAGAGAGAGGGAGACACAGAATCCCAAAGCAGGCTCCAGGCTCTGAGCTGTCAGCACCAAGCCCGATGCAGGGCTTGAACCCACAGACCCTGAGATCATGACCCGAGCCGAAGTCGGTTGCTTAACCGACTGAGCCACTCAGGTACCCCAGAGAGTATGCACATTTTTAAAGTTTTTGGTACATACTACCGGATTGCCCTCCAGAATACACCCCTATCTCCACTCTGTCCCTCACCCCACCCATTTCCCTTAATCTCTTAATAGTACTGGGATTCTCATTTTAAGAAATCTGTACTAAATTGTGAGGTGAAAAAAATACCGTATTTGAATCCTATTTCATCTTTGTATTCAGTAGGGACGCATGCAGTACTTGTTTGATGAGTTTTGGATTCTGTATTTTTCCCCTATCTTGTTGGCAACCTTTTAGAATTTGTGACTTCTAACCGAAGAGGCCAAGAAAACCACAACATTGAGCATTGGGTATGAGAGTCTCTTGGTACCAAGTGAGCCTCTCCTATAGGTAAAAGGCACGAATGTTGTGGCTCCTTAATATTTTGCTGTTTGGGAGGCTTTGTGCACCTGAATAAGGATAATTTCTAGGTTCTTGGCTGTGGATCAATGTTGAGATAATGGCATAAGTGAGCAGATGAGCAGTATGGTGTATGTTGTGTTGTGTTCTCTAGCCAGCACCTGTCTCTGCAGCTAGATTGTGCGTTCCTTGAAGGCAGGCCTTGTGTATTTTATTCACAATGTTGAGAAAACTATTAGTATAATCACTGAAAAAAATCACTTGTTTGTAGAGTAGTTTTAATCTAATAAATTTGAATATAAGTCAAATCTCATTTTCTACTTTTTTAATTTCTATTTTTTAACATTTATTTATTTTTGAGAGACAGAGAAAGACAGAGTGTGAGTGGGGGAAGGGCAGAGAGAGAGGGAGACAGAATCTGAAGCAGGCTCCAGGCTCTGAGCTGTCAACACCGAGCCAGACGCAGGGCTCAAACCCACGAACTGTGACATCATGACCTGAGCCGAAGTCGGATGCTTAACCTACTGAGCCACCCAGGCACCTCTCATTTTCTACTTTTTAAAAATCAGAATCAGATGTTTCACTATAAAAACAGCCTTGCAAACATTTGTTACAAATTTATCCAATGCCTAATACTATATTTGGCTGAAATTATAGTCTCATTGGAGAATGCTATACAGAAACGCAGAGGAGTGCAGGCGAAAGACAGTATGCATTGTGTGTAAGATTTTGGAAGAGAGTTAAGATGCCGTGGAGAGTAAAAAAAGTAAAGACCCCAGTGGGAATGTTGGTCAATAACATTTTAGTGAAGCAAGTATAGGGTCTCAATCTGGGCCTTAAGGAAATGTCTGCTTTTCATTT
Source organism: Prionailurus viverrinus (assembly GCF_022837055.1). Lineage (NCBI taxonomy): Eukaryota > Metazoa > Chordata > Mammalia > Carnivora > Felidae > Prionailurus > Prionailurus viverrinus. The sequence goes on from NC_062577.1 coordinate 24,618,825, forward strand.
GCAGAGATGTAGGGACTCTTGGCTGGGGAAGCAGCAAGCAGAAGTCTGGAGCCAGGAATGAGAAAGGGGAGGATGGGAAGGAGACCTGCCAAGTGACACAGATTTTGTTTTAATGAGAAATCAGGTTGGATATTAAAGTCGGCCAGTTTGGGGGAGGAAGGTGTGGAATACCCAGCTGAAAGAGTTTCAATTTAATCTGTTTCCTGTTACAAGTTCCTAATCAGGAGGCAGTTTTAACTAGCAGTTACTGTTCACTTGCCTTTGGGCAAACAACTGTTAAGGGCTCAAACCCAGGTGTTCTGATTCCACAAAGAAAATAGATTGTCTGGAGGCTTAGCAGAGATGGGATTGAATAGGTCTTGGTGCTGGAAGGCGCCTCATAGTCAGGGTCAGAAGCATTTGAGGCAAACAGCCAAGATGCCCAAGCCCCATTCTCCTATTTGTTCAACGAGTGCAGACTAGATATCTTGAAAGTTCCTTCCAGATCTAAAATCCAGTGATTGGGCTTCAGTAGAAGCTGTGCAAGGTGAGAAGTTTAAGAGGAAAAGCGTCTAGACAAGTTTCAAGTCTTGGAAGATAGTGGCGCCATTGACTGAAAAGGGGAAGTTAGAAAGGGATGCAGACGTTTTTTGTTTTATCTTTTTAATACTTGCTTTTTTTTTTTTTTTTTTGTAGGCAGGATAGGATTAGTTTGGTTTTAGGCAAATAGAATGGTCCTATGGGCAGCTGAAAATATAGGAATTAATCCTGGGTGAGTGGCTAAAGTTGGTAATGCAGTTGGGGAGTCATCAGCTTAAAGGGACATTTTGAACCTGTGAGTAAAAAAATCTATAAAAAGTGCTGAGAGGGGCACCTGGGGGGATCAGTCAGTTAAGCTTCTGACTCTTGATTTTGGCTCAGGTTGTGATCTCATGGTCATGGGATTGAGCCCCATGTCGGGCTTTGTGCTGAGGCTGCTTAAGATTCTCCCTCTCCCTCGGCCCCTCCCCCTCCTCCCACCTGCTTGCTCTCTTTCTCTCTCTGTGAAAAGAAAAAAAGTGCTCAGAAACACTGGGACCAAGTGGAGGAAGAGGAAAGAGAAAACTGGTAGAAACTAGAAGAGCACAATGACACAAAAGCAAAGGAAGTGAGAGTTTCAAGAAAACAGGCTGTGGTGGCAAGTACCTTGAAAGTGAGCACGAGTGCAAGCCACTCGTGACTTTGACCTGCAGTGTCATTGGTAGTATCCCTGGGGAGTTGTGGAAGCAGCAGCAAATTGAGGTCAAAATTGTATATAACTGCAGGTGACTAAGCAGAGGCAATTTCTCCCCCACAAGAGTAATTGCAAAAGGTATCACAGTACAGTTGAATTTGGAAATGAAGTGAGGTCAAGTGAAAGGAGAGTGTGTGCTTTTCCCCTTAAATACAAAAGATGTGAGTGTGGAAGTCAAGCAGTAACCGGAGCTCCTCTCTCACCCTGCACGAGGGATTGGTGGCAGAACGAGGTTGGTAGGATATGGGGCGGGCCGGTGATATGGTTACAGGCGTTTCATTACTAGAGTGGAAACCATGTGCCTTTCGTAGTATATTGATGAAACAGGAACCTGTCGGTAGAGTCATGCAGAACGAGGGCTGCCCCAGATACCGGTATTGGGGCAGATTGTATTTGTCCAAAGGTGGCCACCCCAGTATACATCTTGCCCCATTTGCTTTTCTCTGATTGCAAAGCTGGCATTCTTCTGTCAAGCTGGGATCCTTTCCCTTGAACCTGGGCAGACCTTTGTAACTGCCTCACCCGACAGAGCGAGGGGGAAATGACACTGCTTGACTCCTGAAGCTCAGGTCCTAAAGGACAACCAGCACAGCTTCTGCCTGTATCTCTCTGACCCAGGACACAAGCCTTGGGGGTCCTGAGCTAACATGGGAAGAGTGCAGCTGTACTGAAGCCGCAAGGGAGACATGTGGACAGACGGCATAGACACCAAAGAGCACATGTTCTTGCCACCCCAGACATGGTGGAGCAGGGACCAGCCGTCTCCTCCGTGTTCGGCACGATTTCCCGACCCACAGAGTCCACGAGCATAATAACTGGTTGTTTTACACCTCTAAGTTTTGGGACGGTTGTTACACAACCACCGTAACTGGAACAGATGCCAATTCAGAGTCTGTCAGCATGATCTGAGAAGAAAGGAGAAATCAGAAGGCTGCTTGCTGGGTGTTGCAGCTCCAATTATCCTACAACTTGTTGGTGTAGCTGAATGGAAGATTCTGCGAAACTCAAAATCCCTAATGGCTGAGATGCTCCTTCCTCCAACTTTACTGATAAACTTGGTGAGATGTGGATGAGAAAACTTTGTGATTTTTATGGACATCTGGATGTATTGCCTTTAACCCTAGAGGTTGGATGGGAGGGTGGGCCCTTCCGTATGGTGGAACAGACTGGAACGTTGTATGGGAGAGGCTCAGCTAGCAACGACAGGGTTAGTGTTTGCCTGGCTTCGGAAACAAACTAGGTTAGTTCTGACGGTGTCAACTTTTTATTTATAATGAATGGAAGACTCTGGTTTCCAAAGCTTTGATGACTTCATTTTTGCCCCAAAGATACATTCTTCAAAGATACAGACTGTGTTCTCACTTTTGACAGTTATTTACCTCTAGTTCCCTGGGCATTGAGGTGGATTACAGCAAAGGACCTTCATTCTGGTGTTCTTGGAATTTAATCCACTAGGATATGACAAGTCCCATGATTTTGATTGACCATTTGGTGGACAGCGATGGGGAAGAGCTTCATCCCTAGCATTTTCCAACACTGTGACTCTCATTGCCCATGAAATGTGTAAGACAGAACCGACTTTGGAAACATCTGCAACAGATGTGGCAGCAGAAAATCGGCCTGACTGTTGTGGAGACCTTCTCTGGGTCAAGAGCTAAACCTGTAATTCCTAGGAAAATAATTAGCGAGGTTTTTTTTTTTTTTAATTTTTTTTTTTCAACGTTTATTTATTTTTGGGACAGAGAGAGACAGAGCATGAACGGGGGAGGGGCAGAGAGAGAGGGAGACACAGAATCGGAAACAGGCTCCAGGCTCTGAGCCATCAGCCCAGAGCCTGACGCGGGGCTCGAACTCACAGACCGCGAGATCGTGACCTGGCTGAAGTCGGACGCTTAACCGACTGCGCCACCCAGGCGCCCCAATTAGCGAGTTTTTGGTGAAACGGTGCCAGACATGATTCCCAGTGCTGTTGGTGAGCAGATTGTTATTAACCAGGAAGTTTGTTAAGCCAAAGAGCTCCAAAAATTCAAGGTATACCTGGCCCCTCATGGAAAGTTCTGGGTGTCAGACTTCAGTTGTCCCCATCACACAGTTGAAAGAAAAACCTCAAATAGATAGACCAGACTTTACAGGAAAAAGATAGCAATATTTTGTGATTTTGACCTTTTTGGAGACCATAGACAAAAGTAGATCGCTGCTGCCTGGGAAGTCAGCAGCTGCTGCTGTTTGGTCAGGGTGCCGTGTTCCTCACAGGGTAAAGTGCTCCTCACGGGGTGTGGTGCTCCTCCCAGGGTGCCATGTTCACATGGGCTGTGCTGGACTTGGCGGGGGGGGGGAGTACCTAACTAGTCAGTTCTTAGAGAAACAGCTCCTCCCCCCCCACCCCCCGCCCTTGCTGAGAAAGGAATGTGAAGAAAACTCAGTGGGCTCTCTTCTTTCTCGTTAAAACCCTCACAGATCTGAAGCAGATGACGTTGTTATATACTCCTCTTTTTTTCTCTCTCTCTCCTCTGTTCTGTTAATTGATTTACTGGGGATGCCTAGTGATTTTAAATATTCAGCTCCAGATATTTACAAATGGTTGTTAATTGAGTTGTGTCACTAGAGTCTTGCACATTTATTGGGTGTGTCTTGTGGCTCTTGAAACTGTTCAGAAATCCCAAGTTCTTTGGAAAATTCTGGTTACCATTAATATTTGGCGTAAAAAAGAATTTGTGCCACATGTTGTTTTCTATTCTCCTTTCAGGCCTTCTTTTCCAGGCTGATGCTAAGCTGACATGAAGTTGGGAGATGTTTTAAACTTCGAGTGACCCCTCTAGCTGCTCTTAAAATGGGATTCCTTGACACACGGCAGGTTCTGGCTTTTCAAGATTTGAACCATTGCCGATAGTTCCCATTTTTGTAATTCTTTGAAACGTGTGTCTTAGAAATGCAGTCTAATGCCTACTTTGCCTTTCTTTTGTCTGTGCCACTAACTGATAGCTAAAGATGAAACTTATTGAAAAACAAGAGATTGAGAGTGGAATAAGCCAGGTGACCAGTTGGGCCTGTGGGGTGTTGGATGTTATCCTGGAATTGCTTTGTGGCATTTTTCTGTTTCCTGCCATTTCTTTGATTACTTCTTCAGAACATGCTTAAGAGCTCCCTGATTTCACTCTGTGCTGCTAGGATTGAATCCATGCATGTGCCCCACCTCCCCCTCAAGTCTATCAGTGTCTTCAGAGTTATGGTTATGAAAGTGTGGTCCTTGAATCTCAAGGGGTTCCTGCCCCTCTCACAGAAGAGTCCCTTGGCTTAAAATGCTTTTCGTAATAAAACTCAGGTGTTGTTTGTTTTTTCCATTGTACTCACATTTACACCAATGTGCAGAAACCTGTGGCAGATAAAACTGTTGATCCCGTCACCTAAACCCAGGCCGTGGCACTACACCGGTCTGGTACTCGTTGTGTTCCTCCCTCACAGCAGGGGGGGTGGAGGGGGAGGTCATGTACCCTTAAGAATGCCCTTCCTGAAACAGTAAAAATTGTTAGTTGTGTCAAATCTATCCTTGAAGACCTTTCTTTCTTTCTTTCTCTCTTTCTCTCTTTCTTTCTTTTTGATGTTTGTTTTAGAGAGAGAGAGACGGAGCATGAGTGGGAGAGGGGCAGAGAGAGAGGGAGACACAGAATCCAAAGCAGGTTCCGGGCTCCGAGCTGTCTGCACAGAGCCCATCGTGGGGCTTGAACTCATGGACGGTGAGATCATGACCTGAGCTGAAGTCGGACGCTTAACCGACTGAGCCATCCAGGTGCCCCAAGACCCTTCTTTTTTAAAAGTTATGATTTACCTACAGTAAAACTGACCCTAATTTTTAGTGTACAGTTCTTCAAGATTTGACAAACTGATACAGTCGTGCGTAACTACCATCTCACAAATAAGGTATGGGACCGATACATCTCCCCTAAAAAGTTCTCTGCAAGTTTACTCCTTGGTGAGTCACAGATAGAAACTACAGCAGGTGAGGGGCACTTGGGTGGCTCAGTAGGTTAAGCATGCAACTTCGGCTCAGGTCATGATCTCACAGTTTGTGGGTTTTGAGCCCCACAGCGGGCCCTGTGCTGACAGCTCAGAGCCTGGAGCCTGCTTTGGATTCTGTCTCCCTCTCTCTGCCCCTCCCCTACTCGCACTCTGTCTCTCAAAAATGAATAAACATTAAAAAATTTTAAAAAAAAACTACAGCAGGTGAGTCGTTGCACAAAGGAAGTATTTGCATCAAAGAAGGAGTTCACAGGGAATAACTTCTAAAACTGTGACTCCCCAAGCAAGTATGGATGCGTTCCTTTTACTTAGGGTTAGGATGAATATTTAAAAAGGGGAGCCTTGTCATCAAATGTGGAGGTGGGTGTAAGGTGCCTGCACCATAAGAAAACCTGCCTGTGTGAGCTTCGTATGTTATGTAAATGAGGCTTGCGCTCCTCATTGGGGGATTGGGGGAGGTTTTAGCGTTATAATGAGGGAAAGGGAGTTGTAGGTCCTTCTGGAGGTCACTCCACGCTCCATCTTACCCTTGAGGCTTGAGTCAGGGGGGGTCACACTCAAACTCGTCTGGGCGCTCTGGGCTGGCCGGAGCTTTTGTCAGGGCAGGTGCAACTGCCTGAGTTGCTGTCGCTTGGGTGTTTTCAATTTTTGGCAGTGACGACTAAAGCTGCTCTAAGAATTTGCAGGTGGTTGTGTGAACGTAAGTTTTCATGTCACCTAGAAGTGAGATTGTTGGGTTATATGGTAAACGTATGTTTAATTTTAAGACACAGCCACACTATTTTACGAAGTCGCTGTGCCATTTTGCATTCCCTTGAGAAATGCAGGAGAATCCCGGCTACTCCGCCGCCCGGTCAGCATTTGGGCATCCTTGGTTTGTTTTAGGCCATGTGTAGTGGTATCTCACTGTGCATTTAATTTGCATGTCTCTAATGACTAATGGTATTGGACGTTTTATGTTCTTAAGCTGTCATCTGTATGTCATCTTTGGGGAAAGCACTATTCACATCTTTTGCCCGTTTCCCTTTTGCTGTTTTTGCTTTTAAGTTTTTACTTATTTGAGAGAGAGAGAAAGCGTAAGGTGGGGAGGGGCAAGAGAGAGAGGGAGAGAGAGAATCCCAAGCAGGCTCCACACTGTCAGCACAGAGCCCGATTCAGGGCTCGCGCTCACCTGCTGCGAGATCATGACCTGAACTGAAGTCAGATGTTTAACTGACTGAGCCCCACCCCCCCAGTCGCCCCTGCCCATTCCCTGCCCCCCATTTCTTTCTGGGTTTTGTTGTTGTTTGTTTGTTTGTGTTTTTGAGAGAATGAGCTCCATTGGGGGAGAGGGACAGAGGGAGAAAAAGAGAGAATCAGTGTGGAGCCTGGCTTGGGGCTTGATTTCACCACCCAGGGATCATGACCTGACCCTGAAATCAAGAGTTGGATGCTCAGCTGACTAAGCCACCGAGGTGCCCCTTTCCCTCCATTTCTTTAAAATGTCTTTTAAGTTTATTTATTTTGAGAGAGCATGTGCAGGAGGAGCAGAGAGAGAGGAAAAGAGAATCCCAAACAGAGCTCTTGACACATGGGACTCGATCTCCCAAATCCCCAAACCGTGAGATCATGACCTGAGCCAAAAGATGGACAGTTAACCGACTGAGCCACTCAGGCACCATACTCCCAGTTCTTAGTTGGGTTTGTTTTCTTATTAAGTTTTGAGAGTTTTTTAAAAATTATATTCTAGATAAAAGACATTGATCAGATATATAATTCATGAACGTTTTCTCCCAGTCTTAGTACACATTTTTAAAAAATTTAATGTTTATTTTTTGAGAGAGAGACAGAGACAGAACATGAGCAGGGGAGGGGCAGAGAGAGGGAGACACAAAATCTGAAGCAGGCTCCAGGCTCTGAGCTGTCAGCACAGAGCCCGATGCGGGTCTCGAACCCGCAAACCGTGAGATTATGACCTGAGCTGAAGTTGCTTAACTGACTGAGCCACCCAGGCATCCCCTCAGTACACATTTTGACATTCTGTGTGGCAAAATGAGAGTGTGCCAAAGCACTTTTGCTATATTGTGAATGAAATAAGATGGCTATCTCCAGGAAAAATAATTTGTGATTGAGTTGCAAGCTGAAATAGCTCGTTTTTTCCCTTCACAGATCCCATTTTTACTTGAAAGAATGCCTGGCAAACTTGTTATTGGAACTTGCATATGTTCTCAAATTTCAAAATTAAAAAATACTTGAGATATTTTCTCAGAAATGAATGAAGTGAACCTGTCACTTAACAGAAAACAATTGACAGTATTTTCAATGATCATAAAATTAGAGCCTTTGTTTAAAAACAGAATTTTGGAAAACTTCTCTCAAGTACTATCACCTTACATATTCCCAGTAATTAAGTTTTTCTGATGATATTGGTGGTGATATTATATGATTTTGGATAGTGTATAATGGAAAGACTCAGCATTTTCAAGACCTGTGATACTCAGTAAACTAGTATTTTCCAGATGACCAGTACATGTGATAAAATTAGACATGGGTGGGGCGCCTGGGTGGCTCAGTCGGTTAAGCGTCCGACTTCAGCTCAGGTCACGATCTCACGTTCCGTGAGTTCGAGCCCCGCGTGGGGCTCTGGGCTGATGGCTCAGAGCCTGGAGCCTGCTTCCGGTTCTGTGTCTCCCCCTCTCTCTGCCCCTCCCCCATTCATGCTTTGTTTCCCTCTGTCTCAAAAATAAATAAACTTTTAAAAAAATTAAAAAAAAAATTAGACATGGGTGGGTGAAAGATCCATTCAAAATACAAGGTAGGGCAATGGATTGTAATACATGAGAGTTCAAAAAGTCTTTGATACAGTTTCAGGTTCCACATTGCAACTAACCTTTAAGAAGCGGCCGTTTTGTTGAGTTTTGGTATAGTGGCAAAAAGGAATATCCACAATTATCTAAAAAGACTGTTAAAATACTCCTCCCTTTTCCATCTGTCTATCTGCATGAGGCTGGGTTTTCCTCATATACTTCAACAAACATGTTCACAGACTGAATGTAGAAGCAGATATGAGAATCTAGCTGTCTTCTGTTAAACCAGATATTAAAGAGATTTGCAAACATGTGAAAGAGTGTGGATTTTTAAGATGTTATTTTTTTGTAAAAACATTATGTTAACATGTAGTAAGTTCATTGTCATGTTTGATTACTTGATACTTTTTTAAACATATTTGGATTTCTAATATGGTAAGTGGCAGTAGATAAATAACCCACATCAATTTAAGTTTTGGGGGTCTTCAGTAATTTTGAAGAGTGCAAAGAAACCCTGAGATCAGAAAAGTATATGAATGTTTAGTTAAGATAATTCAATTCAAGCACCATGGTTGTGTTCTGGTGATGGAGAATGAGGGATGCCCTGGCCTGAGGCTTCTGTGGTTTAAGGCTTCTAGGTCTCAAAAAGGAATTTATGTTTACTTTACAGAAGTGGTAATTTTATATTCTTTAAAATGAGATGTCATTATAGATACCTCTTGAAACTCTTTTATTATCATAGATGATACTCAACACTTACAAATAAACCAGTTACCTCGGATTATGGGAAGGTGTGTACCTCCTTCTCTACCAGATCAGCCAGAAACCTTACTAAAAGTTTAAAAGTGGATTTATATGTCAGTTAGTCCTTCCCCATTTTATGTTAGAGTTTCTCATTAGCACTGCAAGTATAAGGCTGATAGGGGAGGGACAATGAGAGAACTCTGCTAACTCATAAACTGGGTGCTGAACTTACCTGAGGAGATTCACTGTTGGCCATATAGCTCATTGGTGTATTCAGCCTGGCCCAATAGCTGTATTCTGTGTTTAACACTCAGCGTTCTAGCTCTCATGAGTGGTCTCAAACCAAAATATTATTGTTATGCACCTTTCTTCATTTTGTAAGTGCTTTGTCTTCTGGTACTTGAAATGTCAGAGGGAATAGGATGCATGCAGTTTCTGTCTTAAAGCTACAGGTAGCAAACACCCTGAGTGTGCACCCAGAAGAATCGGTTAAGAAGTCATAGAAGGATCAAAACAGGTCTCATAGTTTGGGTGCATGAAGATTATAATCTTTGTACGCAATAGACCATATGATAGTAAAATGATTCCTTTTTGGCTTTTATAAGCAATAGTATTCAATTACAACATTTAAATTGTAGATATTGGGGGCACCTGAGTGGCTCAGTTGGTTAAGTGTCCGACTCTTGATTTTGGCTCAGGTCATGATCTCCCATTTCATGAGTTCGAGCCCCACATTGGACTCTGTGCTGACAGTGCAGAGCCTGCTTAGGATTCTCTTTCTCTGCCCCTCTCCCTCCCTTCCTCCCTCTCTCTCTTTCTTTCTCTTTCTCAATAAATAAACATAGGGGCGCCTGGGTGGCGCAGTCGGTTAAGCGTCCGACTTCAGCCAGGTCACGATCTCGCGGTCCGTGAGTTCGAGCCCCGCGTCGGGCTCTGGGCTGATGGCTCGGAGCCTGGAGCCTGTTTCCGATTCTGTGTCTCCCTCTCTCTCTGCCCCTCCCCCGTTCATGCTCTGTCTCTCTCTGTCCCAAAAATAAATAAACATTGAAAAAAAAATTAAAAAATAAATAAATAAACATTAAAAAATAAATTATGGGTGTTGGCCCATTGGTAGGGGGCAAAGTTTTGCCTTTTTTTTTTTTAATGTTTATTTATTTTTGAGGGAGGGTGGACAGAGGATCCGAAATGGGCTCCATGTTGACAGCAGAGACTCTGAAGTGGAGCTCAAACTCCCCAACCACAAGATGATGACCAGAGCCGGAGTCAGACAGTCAACTGACTGAGCCATCTGGGCACCCCAATTTTTTGTTTGTTTTTTTCTTTTCTAGGTCTATCTGTACTTCCCAAAAGTTATATAGTGTAATTTTTACCACACCAATATAGAATGCTGCCTCAAAAGTGGTTGGTCTTTTTTTAAATGTGTATCACATTTATTTATTTATTCATTTATTTATCTATCTATTTATTTATTTATTTTCCCAAGTTTTTATTTAAATTTCAGTTAACATACAATATAATATTAGTTTCAGGTATAGAATTTAGTAATTCAACACTTGCATACCACACCTGGTGCTCATCACAACAAGTGGCCTCCTTAATTCCAACATCACCTACTCAACCCACCTCCTCCAACTGCACCCCATCATCTCCCCTCTGGTAACAACCATCAATTTGTTCTCTACACTTAAGAGTCTGTTTCTTGGTTTTCCTCTCTTTCTCCTGCCATGTTCATTTGTTTTGTTTCTTAAATTCCACATAAGAGTGAAATCATATGGTGTTTGTCTCTCTGACTGACTTATTTCTCATAGCATAATACTTTTTAGCTCCATCCACATCAAATGTCAAGATTTCATTCTTTTTTACTCCACCATATCCTCTTCTTTTTTTTTTAATCTTTATTTTTGAGAGAGAGAGAGAGAGAGAGGGACAGAGTGGAAGCTGGGGAGGAACAGAGAGAGAGAGAGACATGAATCTGAAGCAGGCTCCAGGGCCTGAGCCGACAGCACAGAGCCCGACATGGGGCTTAAACTCATGAACCACGAGTTCACAACCTGAGCCAAAGTCAGATGCTTAACCGACTGAGCCACCCCGGTGCCCCTATTCCACCACATCTTTGTTACCCGTTCATCAGTTGATTGACATTTGGGCTCTTTCCATAATTTGGCTGTTGTTGATAATGTTGCTATAAACATTGGGGTGCAGGTATTGCTTCAAGTTAGTATTCTAACTTGATGATAGGGTAGTTCTATTTTTAACTTTTTCAGGAACTTCCATATTGTTTTCCACCAACAGTATAAGAGGGCTCCCCTTTCTCTGCATCATCACTTACACCTGTTTTTTTCTGTGTTGTTAATTTTAGCCATTATGATTGGTATGAGGTGATATCTCATTGTAGTTTTGATTTGTATTTACATGATGTTGAGCATCTTTTCATGTGTCTGTTAGCCATCTGTATGTTTTCTTTGGAAAAATTTCTATTCATGTCTTCTGCTGTCAGAACAGAGCCTGATGTGAGGCTGGATCTCACATACCTTGAGATCATGACCTGAGCTGAAATCAAGAGTTGGACACTTAACCACCTGAGCCACCCAGGCACCTCCCTTCTGCCCATTTCTTAACTGGATTATTTGTTTTTTGGATGTTGAATTTGATAAGTTCTTTATAGATTTTGGGTACTAACCCTTTATCAGATATGTCATTTGCAAATGTCTTCTCCCATTTTGAAGGTTGCTTTTTAGTTTTGTTGTTTCTTTCACTGTGGGGAAGCTTTTTATCTTGATGAGATCCCAGTAGTTCGTATTTGCTTTTCTTTCCCTTGCCTCTGGAACAAGTAAGAAGTTGCTCCGGCGGCCAAGGTCAAAGACGTTGCTGCTTCTGTTCTCCTCTAGGATTTTGAGGGTTTCCTGTCTCACATTTAGGTCTTTCATCCATTTCGAATTTATTTTTGTGTATGGTGTAAGAAAGTGGTCCAGTTTCATTCTTTTGCATGTTGCTGTCTGGTTTTCCCAGCACCATTTATTGAAGAGACTGTCTTTTTTCCATCGGATATTCTTTCCTGCTTTGTCAAAGATTAGTTTACCATATAGTTGAGTGCGTTTCTGGGTTTTCTGTTCTATTCCACTGATCTGTGTGTCTGTTTTTATGCCAGTACCATACTGTCTTGATGACTACAGCTTTGTAATACAGCTTGAAGTCCGGAATTGCGAGGCTTCCCACTTTGCTTTTTCTTTTTTAAGATTACTTTGGCTATGCAGGATCTTTTGCAGTCCCATTCCAATTTTAGGATTGTTCTAGCTCTGTGAAAAAGGCTGGTGATATTTTGATAGGGGTTGCATTAAATGTGTAGATTGGGTGGTGTAGACATTTTAACAGTATTTGTTCTTCTAACCCATGAGCATGGAAGGTGAGGGGAAGTTTTTAAAACCTTGTGGCTCTATCTAAGTTGAAAGCATGCTAGATCATAACACTTAATGACCTGGTTTCTCTCTGAACAAGAAACACACTCACCTGCTATATGTGTATTGTATACATGTATATATTTAAAGGTAATAATATTAGGAAGTCCAGTGAGATTTTGGATTTAAAAATGTCTCAGATTAAAAGACAAGCTCCTAAATGGGAGAAGATATTTGCAGATGATACCTCTGATACAGGGTTAGTATCCAAAATATATAAAGAACTGATATAGCTCAACACTCAAAAAACAAATAATCCAATTTAAAAAATGGGCAGAAGACATGAGCAGGCATTTCTCCAAAGCAGACATATGGATGGCCAACAAATACATGAAAAGATGCTCAACATCACTCATCATCAGGGAAATGCAAATCAAGACTACAATGAGATATCACCTCACACCTATCAGAATGGCTAAATTAAAATACTTACCTTCAGATTAAAATACTTACCTTCAGGGGTGCCTGGGTGGCTCAGTCAGGTAAGCGTCCGACTTCCACTGAGGTCATGATCTCATGGTTCGTGGGTTCAAGCCCCGCATTGGGCTCTGTGCTGACAGCTCAGAGCCTGGAGCCTGCTTCAGATTTTGTGTCTCCCTCTCTCTCTGCTCCTCCCCCACTTGCTCTCTCTCTCTCTCTCTCTCCCTCAAAAATAAAGATTAAAAAAAATTTTTTTAAATACTTACCTTCAAAAAGACTAGCTGTGTGAGTAACCCTTCCTCCACCCTTTTTACCCTCATTCTTCCTCCATGCAGGAAAAGGGAAGCTGTGTTAGGACTTGTTCATATGAATATAAAATATCACACCAAATGGCAGCATGTGTGAATGTTAATGGCACTTTAGTTAATTTGTAGGATTGCTTCTTACAGGATTTTTAAGTATATAGTCCATTGAGAGAAAAATTACATTTTGTCCTTCTCTAATCAACTTGATATAACTACTTAAATAATGACTGTTTTATCCCCAAATCAGCTGAGAACATAATACTAGGCCTGGCATCTTTAAAGGTTTGAACTGTGATATTTGTTCATGAGGAGCCTTCTGTAAAGAGCTAAAAATACTTTTAGGAGTGGTAGGTGCTGAAGATGGTACATGATCACAGGCGTCAACTTAAAGTCAAGCAGTAGTAACTTGTTCATGGAATGTATTGTCTCTGATTTCTGCCCTTTCCCTTCACCTTGATTACAGAGAGGTACAGAAAGCAGTCAACACTGCCCAGGGCTTGTTTCAGAGATGGACAGAGCTCCTCCAGGACCCCTCCACAGCGACAAGGGAAGAAATCGACTGGACCACCAATGAGCTGAGAAACAACCTCCGGAGCATAGAGTGGGATCTGGAGGACCTTGACGAGACCATCAATATCCTTCTCTATGGTGCCTGTGCCTCTGGGATGGACAGAAAAATGAACACATTTTTGTCCAGATGTCTCAAGTACATAGATTAGATATTTCCTTTTCTAGTTGATTGATGTTGCTCTTCTTTGTACCATGATACACTCAAAATAGTTGCCCAGTGAGCTAAGGTTTAGGGGCCACGTTCTTCTACGGTGCATGATAAGTCAGGCAGTGTGGAGACAGTGTAGTGCAGTGGTTATAAGGTCAGACCCTGGAGTCAGATTGTGTGTTCAAGCCCTAACTATACCAGTTACTATCTGTTTGACTTGGAGCGTTGTTCTCTGCTTCAGTTTCCTCTTCAGTAGAAAGTTAGGATAATAGTAGTACCTAGCTCGTAGGATTGTTGGAAGTGTAGCAGGTAGAGTATGGTGCCTGACGCACAGTGAGCTTCTGTGTTAGCGGTCATTATTACATAGAGGTGTATACAGGCCAGTGTTATACGTTGTTGATTAGAAATCAAAAGAAGATCCTTTTGTGGATTGTCTTCTTCCAATTCAGGAGGTGATGCTAGAATGCCAGTGTCCATCGGAGAAGCATTCTAAACCATCCAGTTGCATTCAGTAAAAGCAGATCTGTTACATTTAAGTCATGCTCTTGATGTTAAAGAAGTGCACTGACCTGACTGACGAACCAGAGAACTGTAAAAGCTGAACTATGTGGCCTTTTCTCAGGTGGAAAAATTCCAGCCAATCAAAAACGTTGACGGTATGCCAGCTGCACGTTCTCAGTTCTCTTTTGTTCTTTCAGTAAGTGTGACCTAGGAAACCGGCTTTCGTCAGAATCACTCCATAGCATGGGTTCATGTGCAGTTGATGTGTGGACTGCATAATTTATATATATTTCTGTTAATCATAATGACCCTGGGTGCCTTTTAAATTACTATTTTTTAAGTTTATTTATTGATTTTTTGAGAGAGCGAGTGTGTGCACAAGCAAGGGAGGGGGGCACAAGCAAGGGAGAGAGAGGACGAGAAAATCCCAAGCAGGCTCTGCACTGTCAGTGCAGAGCCCCATGTGGGGCTCAAACCCACGAACCATGAGATCATGACCTGAGCTGAGGTCAAGAGTCGGTTGCTTAACCGACTGAGCCACCCAGGCGTCCTCTTTTTAAATTATTTTTAAAAAACAAGCATGTTCTTTAAAATTAGTGGAACAAAATATGTGAGAGGATGGGATCAAAAGCACAGATACAGGAAGATCCGTCTTCCCTTGAGATGGAAGAAGACAAGATTGGGGAGACAGAAATTACGAGAGAAAGAGGAGATACTGTGGGTTCGGTTCCAGATCACCACAGTCAAGTGAGTATCGCAATAAAGCAAGTCAAGTGAAGTTTTGGGGTTTCTCTGTGCATAGAAGTGATGTCGACACTAGACTGTACTCTGTTAAGTGTGCAATAGGATGTTGTCTAAAAACAGTGTATATACTTTAATTTAAAAATACTTTATTGCTGGGGTGCCTGGCTGACTCAGTTGGTAAAACACGTGTCTCTTGATCTCGGGATTGTAAATTTGAGCCCCATGTTGGGTGTAGAGATTACTTAAAAATAAAATCTTTAACATAAAAATATTGCTGAAAAATCCTAGTCATCATCTGAGCTTTCAGTGAGTTACAACCACAGATCACCATAACCAATATAACAGTGAAAAAGCTTGAAATATTGCTAGAATTACCAAAAGGTGACACAGAGACACAAAGGGAACAAATGCTGTTGGAAAAATGGTACCAATAGACTTGCTTGACACTGGGTTGCCACAAACCTTCAATTGGTAAAACACACAGTGTCTACTAAGTGCAGTAAAACAAAGCACAATAAAGTGAAGTATGCTGTTTTCATCACGCATTCAGCAAGTAATCCCTGAGTGTGCCATGTATTTTGTTAGTTACTGGGATGGGACTGATGAGCAGAACAGTGTACTGGCCCTCATGGAATTTATGGTGGGGAGTAGTGAGGAGCTCTGGGGACAGGGGAACAGACATTAATCAGAATAACACAAATGTCTATTTGCAAACTGTAAGAGAAAAGTACAGAGAGCCATGTGAGTGTCTGACATGGGGCAGCAGGACCAGGCTGGGGGTGAGGAGATCAGGGGAAGCTTCACTGAAGAAGCCTCGATCTCTAGATTTGTAAGCAGGGTTAGCTTCTTGCCATAAGAGGAATGGTTTGGAATAGCAGATGAAACAGGTTTTCAGAGCTGTCATGGGAAAGGTGATCTGGAGTCAGAAAAGAATAGATACAAAGTGCTGGCAGGTCTCTGGAAGAGCCCAGCTCAGCTGTGGTCAGACTGCCATGGATTTATAGTGAACCCAGTCAGCAGTCTTAACCCGGAGGGTCTTCTCCACTTTGAAGCACGGAGATCCTCATAGCTGTGGGAAGAGAGTTTGAGAATGATGTGTGTCAAGTTGCCTGTGTGTTCAGAGACATCGAGCCAGATTTTATTGCTTGCCTGTGAGAGATTCTGTGGTTTAACATGATGTCATTTGTTAGACTTTTTTTTTTTATTTTTTTTTTTTTAAATTTTTTTTTTCAACGTTTATTTATTTTTGGGACAGAGAGAGACAGAGCATGAACGGGGGAGGGGCAGAGAGAGAGGGAGACACAGAATCGGAAACAGGCTCCAGGCTCTGAGCCATCAGCCCAGAGCCCGACGCGGGGCTCGAACTCACGAACCGCGAGATCGTGACCTGGCTGAAGTCGGACGCTTAACCGACTGCGCCACCCAGGCGCCCCTGTTAGACTTTTGATGATGAAATTGCTTTACCTTGACTCTTTGACCCACGCATAGTTGAAGCAAACCCTAGAAAATTCAACCTTGATGCGACTGAATTGAGTATAAGAAAAACCTTCATCACAAGCACTCGGCAAGTTGTCAGGGTAAGGAATATGAGCTTACTGTGTTATTTGTGCAAGAAATAGCCAAACTGCTTTTCTTAATTGTAAACTAATAGGTCGACTCTGAAACCACTTTTTAGTATGAATTAAATGCTGCTTTCCATCATAATTTCTCTGATTCAAAGAAATAAATTTGTTTCTAGTATTGTCAGGCTTATTTCTTGGAGCAAAATGGAGAGAGTAGATGCCTGGCCCTGGAGAAGTTACTTTAAGGGTGTCCTACTTGGCCATAGCTCTCATTCCTCCAAACCAGTTCTCTTGTTTCCTCTTTATTTCTTGCTCTACTGCGTTTTTGGACAAAAGGAAGAATTACCATTGTAGAAACCATTTGGTTCCTTGATGGATTGGTAATCACTTTGCATTGTGCAGAGTGACTCTTACCAGGTTTGGATAGCGGCCTCTTCCACCATCTGAATTGCTTCTGGAACTTTTGCAACCCGTGTTACTGACATTTCCATATACAACTGCTTGACAGCCTTTCGGGAGCTGTCCAGAGCAAGCATCCATCAAGAGTGTTAAAAGCCAGTCCAAGTTGAACAAATCTTTAGTCTCAAATTACATAGCTAATAATCTATTGTTAAAAAAAAACCTAAGAGAAAATATCATTTAAGTCAAATCCTGTATCCTTGAGATATGTTTGTATTTGAAACTATATGGCTAAGCCATTTGATTAGCATAACTAGATGTAAGAGAACCAGCTGTCTTTAACATATGTACTAGAAAGCAGCTTCCTTGAATAAAAAGACTTGGGATCATACCAGCGCTAACATATGGCTTTTTAAGAGTCATCTTAGGCAGGAACCTTGGTATGTGTTTGCCAAAAACTTTATGTCATGTGATTTCCTTTTGAAATTATTTCAGATGGTAGGTTATCACTGAACTTTATTCTTGTTTCTTCTTTTATTCATTAGTTGCCTTTCTATATACATATATCTAAATTATTTTTAAATAAGGCCATACTTTAATGGGCCTCATATTTTTGGACCTGGGTGCCCCATCTATATACACTGAGCATTTGAATTAGACACTCTTAATTTCTAGCCGGTTCAGAACACTGTTCTAATAAGGAAGCCTTTTATTCCAATAAGGTAAATCTCCAATTACTTATTTGATACATATGGTTTGCTTTTCTATTTTTTGTAATAGATTTTCTGAAAGACACTTCTGTAGATGTTAGTATTTAAATGGTGCCTTGCAGTGAAGCATATATCCCTGACCTTAATCATTATATTTATTCTTTCTGCAAAATAGTACTACTTGTAAGTTTTGCAAATTGAAATTCAGAGGTAAGTATATTGAAAGTTAAGTTAATTGGTATAACTGGAAGTAGAAACTGAAGTTCATTTTGAAAAGCTTTTTAAAGTGTATTCTTTGATAGAACTGTTTAAAATCAAGTCCACGCTTCATAATGCTGCAGCCCTTCTAGGGTTGAGGTCTAAATCATACTCCACTGTATCATCCAACTGAGTATTGTAGAGTTTTTAGTCATTCTTGTTTTAATTGTGACTTCTTTTTGGAAAGCTGTTACTGTTTGCTAGTTGTAGGTTAACAGTACCTAATTGAGCTTTTGTTGATCTCATTTTAATACATTCTAATTGAAATCCTTCAGAAGAGAAGGACATAGTAATGAGGCTTACTTGAATTTTTTTTCTTAAAGCACCATGTGTTGATTGAATATTATTGCATTTGGGGGGCACCTGGGTGGCTCAGTCAGTTAAGCATCTAACTTCAGCTCGGGTCATGATCTTGCGGTTTGTGAGCTCGAGCCCCACGTCAGGCTCTGTGCTGACGGCTCAGAGCATGGAGCCTGCTTCGGATTCTGTGTCTCCTTCTCTTTCTGCCCCTCCCCAACTTGTGCTCTGTGTCTCTCTGTCTATCAAAAATAAAAAAAAAATAAAAAAAATTGTTTTAATTAAAAAAATATTATTGCATTTGGCTAAGCAGTATTTGCAGGGTTTTTTTTTTTTTATGTTTATTTATTTATTTTGAGAGAGAGAGAAAGCGAATGCATGCAAGGGAGGGGCAGAGAGAGAGAGAGGGGGAGAGAGAGAATCCCAACCAGGCTTCCGCTGACATAGGGTTCCATCCCATGAACCATGAGATCATGACCTGAGCTGAGATTAAGTAAGAGACACTTACCCTACTGAGTCTCTAGTTAAGCAGTATTTATATACTGAGATCTCTGGGTTCTAGTTGGAGGAGGTAGAGTAGGATCAGAGAGTTAGGAGATTTGGGAAAAGAAACCTACGACCAAGCTCAGGTTTGGGATGTGTATATCACAAGCTTACATAAAGTCCTCTGTTAACCTGTTATTAGTACGTTTTCGTTTATTTGCTCCAAAAGGAGTACATTTTGATCCACAGCTTTCTCTTTCTTAGGCAGGAGAGTTGGTAACACATTGTACATTTGTGTGTGTGGTTGTTCTGTCTGAAGAATTACATCTTTCCCTCATTTTTCCTTGCAATTCATGTCCATTGGCTTTGCTTTTAGAAGCATCCCTGGTTTCAAGAGTCTTGTTTGTGTGTTTTCCCAAGTGTCTTTGAAGTTTATGTAGTTTTTACTAAGTTTTGCTGGCAGTTTTTATTGAAGAGAGCAAAAATATTTTTGTGTGTGTGTAAATAGCCTTTGATATTTTTGAAGTAATCATTTTTATATTTGTGGGGTCACCTACACATCAGAGATCTTGCATGTGAAATCTTTGTGTTGTGGAAATATGTTCCAGAAGTGACTTTGTCTTAACTTAGTAGCAGAAGGTTTCGAAGTATATGGCAGAGGCACAGGGAATGAACTGTGAGGAGACCTGAGTTCTAGGCTCATTTGTGACCTTAATAAATTTTCATCATGGCAAGTGATTTAGCCTCTCTGGCTCTATGTTTTCTTTATCAGTTAAATGGTCCTCACAGACATTCTCTAACTTTCAAAGATGATGAGAACTGTACCCCTTGCGAAAAAAAATCCAACTTGTTCCAACCCAAGAATTGTTTCCATTTCATTGTAAGTCAAGATAGACATGGTTAACCAAAAAGGGGGAGGTGTACAATGTGGACAGAGATGACATTGGGATGTGTGACCTCTGAGTGCTGAGTACTGGGATGTATGGTGTCCCATTCACTCAGTTTGGAAGACACCATGGAATGGGAACAGGAGCATAAGTAACTAGGACATTTATTGTGTTGTGGGTTTTTTTTTTTGTTGTTGTTGTTTTTTTTGACAGACGAACCAAATTGTATTGGTATTAGCTGCTTCTGGACTGCTGGTTCTAAATTTCATGTGTTAGAAAGAAGATGACTGATTACCTTTTTGCCTGATAGGCTGTTACAGAATGCTTAACAGTGTTCGGTGACTTAGCTTAAAATTCCAAATCCTAATAAGGAGGCTGGTGGCTGATAACTTTTAACGGACGTAGAAACAAATGGCGACCAGAAGTGAAAGCCTGGCTGTTTTACCTGCTGTCGTGGCCACACAGGACACACGCTGCACAGCCATTGGAAGAGTCACTCGCCATCAGGGCTAACGGCCCCTCCACATATATTTTAGTAAGCAGACACTTTAAAAACCTGGAGCTTTTAAATACGTATTTCATTAAAGTAATGCATGTTCATGAAGGAAAATTAGAAAAGTTTATAAGAAGAAAAAATAGAAAAAAGAAATCTAAGCTCCAAATAATGAACACAACCTTTGCTATATTTTTCTCATGGTGATTTTCTTCTCAGTGTATGATAGTTGTATTTTTACAGTTGTGATCATAGTGTTAAGCCATCATAAGCATTTTGTATTTTAATTTTTAAAATTAAAAACAGTTCATACTTGCTATTTTTAAAATGCAAATAATTTTGCTGGATGAGAAAGGTAAAAAATGCCCCTCCATTCTGTCATTCCACTCCCTGGAAATAATCACTATTAACAGTTTTACATATTTCCTCTAGTCATTATATGACATTGAAATAGACTCTTTTAAAACAAAAAAAAATTTTTTTAATGTTTGTTTATTTTTGAGAGAGACAGAGACAAAGTGTGAATGGGGGAGGGGCAGAGAGAAAGGGAGACAGAATCCCGAGCAGGCTCTAGGCTCTGAGCAAGCTGTCAGCACAGAGCCCAACATGGGGCTCGAACTCACAAACCATAAGATCATGACCCGAGCCGAAGTTGGACAGTCAACCAACTGAGCCACCCAGCCACCCCTGAAATAGACTCTTAAAAGAAATGGCACATTAGTCTGAGTTTACTCTAAGTTACTATTCTCTTCTAGGGACATGCTGCTTTTTTCTATTTTTCTTTCCTATTATAAATAGCACTGCAGTGTACATCTTTGCTTTTTTTCTGGTATATATTTTATACTGTTCTTTTTTTAAGATTTTATTTTTAAGTAATCCCCACACCCACCATGGGGCTCTAACTCACAACCCTCAGATCAAGAGTTGCATGCTCTACTGACTGAGCCAGCCAGGCGCCCCTTTTATATTGTTTTCTTAAAATAAATCCTAATAGTGGAATTGCTAGGTCAAGGCCGTGAATATTTGACACAAATATCAAGGCTCCTGTTACAAAATGTCAAGTTTTTTCAGTTAGTCCAGTTTACTTTCCAGCCATTGTTCCAGAGCAGCAGTTTTTTTTGTTTTTTGTTTTTTTTACATTTTTATTGAAGTACAAAAATAGAGAAAAGTGCATGTATCCCAGGTACACAGCTTGAAGAGTTTGTAAACTGGTGACAGCCATGGAAGCATTCCAGAGCATTCCCAGCACCCCTAGAAGCCTCCTTGTGCGCCTTTACGGTCTCTACTTCCCTGTTCACTGTGCTGACTTCTTTTTTTTTCTTTTCATTTTTTTAATGTTTATTTTTGAGAGACAGAGCACGAGCAGGGGAGGGGGCAGAGAGAGAGGGAAACACAGAATCCGAAGCAGGCTCCAGGCTCTGAGGTGTCAGCACAGAGCCTGACGCAGGGCTCAAACTCACAAACTGTGAGATCATGACCCGAGCTGAAGTTGGGCACTTAACCAACTAAGCCGCCCAGGCGCCCCACACTGTCCTGACTTCTAACAGCAAAAACACGTTCTACAGATAAAGTTCAAGGTTTAATTGAATTTCAGTTATTTTTTCCATACATGTTTGGATACATGTTGATATTTTCATTATTTCTTTATGCAAGTAGTGTTCACTGTTTTTTTTTTTTAACTATTATAAAATGTATTAAGTGCATTTTTAAAGCATATGTTATCCCACCAGTGAACATTTAACACCACCCCAGGTGACTCACTCAGGTAAATCTCACACATTTAAGAAACATGGCTTATACCACTGCATTCCCTTTGTTTTAAATAAGCCAATATCTGTATGTTCATGGTGGGTGCTTTTTTTTTTTTTTTTTAAACTAAGTATATTTTTCTCAGTTTCTATGGGTGGCCATTTTTTTTTAATTTTTTTTTTTTTTTTGAGGTTTGTGAACAGCGAAATAGGTAGAGAATTCTAGAATTTCTGGGTCAACTGGACCCTAGACAGAACACCCCTCGGATGTGCTACCTACCCAGTGTCATTTCCAAGGGCTCACATATCCTCTTGTTGAAGGCCCCCAACAGAGGGGGTTTGCTCCTTCTGGATGCACCC
The DNA here is from genome assembly GCF_022837055.1 of Prionailurus viverrinus. Taxonomy (NCBI): domain Eukaryota; kingdom Metazoa; phylum Chordata; class Mammalia; order Carnivora; family Felidae; genus Prionailurus; species Prionailurus viverrinus. The sequence goes on from NC_062577.1 coordinate 24,640,964, forward strand.
TTAGATGGGCAGCACTGGGAGGGACATAGTGACAGGTTATAGTAAAATGATCTCTTTACCTTTGCTCTGCTGGATTAATAACATTTTTTTCTACAAAATACCCGAAGTGATCTTCTAAAACATGAACCAGAATACTCCATGGCCATGCTTAAAATACTTTAATGCTTCTCATTTGCCTTTGCACAGGGGCCTGCAATCTATGACCCATGAGATCTAAGAACAGTTCTACATTTTTTAAAGTATAGTTAGAAAATGTGCGCGCGCGCGCGCGCGCACACACACACACACACACACACACAGCAGTGTATGATGGGCTGAATATTTAATATTTACTCCTTGACAAACAAAGTTTGCCAGCCCCTGCCTCAGAATAAAATCTAAGCAGCCTGAAGGGCCTGCACGTTTGGCCAACCTTCTCTTCTGTCCCCTAGCCCCAAACACGCAGCTGGCTCCTTGGACCACCCTGGCCTGCTTTCTCAAGAGCCAAAGGCACTGAGCTGTTTCCCACCTCCAGGCTTTTGTATTTGCTGTTCCCTTTGCCCAGATTTCCCGGCCTTTAGTTCTTTCTGTGGTTGACTCATTCTTGCCCTTCAGGTCTCGATTCCATTGTCACCCCTATCCTATGCCTCTAGAGTGGCATTCATCACCCACTCAATTCCAGCCCTATTTATTCCCCTCCTTCCCAACACAGCAACCACTTTGTTGACTTATCTGTGGGATTACTGTTTGCCTTTTCTCCACCATAGTGTCGGCTCCATGTGGGCAGGGACCCGGCCTGTATTGCTCACTGCTGTACGTGGGCACGTATTAGGCTTTAGTGAGCATTTGGTGAGCGTAAAAATGGGTGCTGGGAAAGTTGAAGCAAGGTGGTTATTCAGACTGCCCATAGGAATTAGGAAAACTGTGGCACTGTCTCATCTGCTGTTCACTTGTCATGTGTCTTGGAAAAAGTTTCTGAGCGCCTAATCCCTCAACATTTGCATCTATAAAATAGCCTACTTGCCAACAGAAAGTTATGAAGTTATTTTGGCAGCATTTATTTTTTTAAAGAAAAATTGTATTACAGCAATCGTACTCAATTCAAATAATTTTAAAGGATATTGGGTTGTGGTTAAATATGATAAGGAAAATGGCTCATATTTAATCAGGTGTTTTACTTCAGAGTAAGTAATGGGTCCACTCATTTTTCTTTCCATACAAAATTATTTTTTAATGTTTATTTTTGAGAGAGAGAGACAGAGCTTGAGCGGGGGAGGGGCAGAGAGAGAGGGACACACAGAATCCAAAGCAGGCTCCAGGCTCTAAGCTGTCAGCACAGACCCTGACGCCAGGCCCAAACCCACAAGCAGTGAGATCATGACCTGAGCTGAAGTCGGACACTTACCTGACTGAGCCACCCAAGCATCCCTTTACAAAATTATTTTTGATACTGCTCTGGAAATTCACTCTTGGATTAGAATAGTCTATACTTCACATGAATCCAACCCAGAAATAAAATAAGATAGAATACTAGGAAGTATTCTCTGGTGTTTAATGATAGATATACTTTATCCTAAAGTGCATGATTTTTCACATGTATTCTGTTTGAAGATCTCAGTCCTTGAGCACAGGTTCTTGAGTTTGTGTCCCAGGATTGCCGTTTACTGACCGTGTGACCTTAAGAGAGTACCTCAGCCTTGGTAGATCTCAAACTCCTCACCTGTAAAGCAGAAATAATACCAGCTTCATAGAGTTGTTATGAAAATTCAGTGATAAATGTAAGTGTTCGGTGGTGTTTCTGACCCGTGGTTGGTACTCAGGAAATCCCAGCTCCCTTCCTCTGTCTTCCTCTTTAAATTTAGTATCCAGGTTATGCCCTTTTAAAGGAATGCCAGTCCCACTATTTTATTTCCTTTATTTTTGAGACTTTAAAGAATGCTGTCTTTTTGTTTTAAAAATTTCATAATAATGTATGTGTATTTTGCTAGCATGTAAAATATTAACCATGATTTTGTTTAATCTGAGGGTATTCGTTTGTTTTCTGGTCTTCTCCTTACCTCATTAGGACATGAAGGATCACATGTCACCTTCCTCTGTGCAGGCATTAGCTGAACGAAAAAACAGACAGGTGAGTAAACATCTGAATACACAACATCAGTCAAAGAAAATAGCATGGTTAGGTATTTGTAATTAAAAAATGCTGATGTCTGCGTATTGTGTGTTTAAGCAGAGGACATGTACACACTGAGCCTGGAGTGAGGTCGGCAGGTGTGAGAAAGCCTGGTCAGCTGCCCCTCCGCTCCCTCACACCCTTTGGCTCTCTCGTCTGGGCTCCCATAGCTCCCTCTGCTTATCCTTGTAGCCCCCACCACACGGCATTTCTTCTGGACGTGTCGTGCATGCTCCGTGTGCAAGGCTCTGTTAAGTGCTGTAATTGCTCCGTTTCATGTCTTTTTCTCTGCTGGACCCCATGCTCCTTGAAAGTGAGGAACAGTTTGTGTCACAGGCTGTTTTTAAATCTCTGGCTGCTGTTACATTGCCCATAGAACTTACTAGACATCGAATGAGTGAAATTTTATGTAAAGACACTGGAGGAAACTTAATGTGTGTTAAATTAATGTAACATGTGAATTTAAGTCCTTCGTCATTTTAAGTATTTATTTTTATTTTATTATTTTTAGAAATTTTTATTTATTTTTGAGAGAGACAGAGTGTGAGTGGGGGAGGGGTGGAAAGAGAGGGAGACACAGAATCCGAAGCAGGCTCCAAACTCTGAGCTGTCAGCACAGAGCCCGACATGGGGCTCAAACTCACGAATCATGACATCATGACCTGAGCCAAAGTCGGACATTTAACCAACTGAGCCACCCAAGTGCCCCTTAAATATTTTTTTGACATGAGGTCTAGTTTCTATTAGTTATTAAAGATACATCATGAAATCTCATTTCAGAAACCAAAGCACAGATAATGACATATCAAAAATAAAAGCTACAAGAGACCAGTCCTTGAATTTTAAGTATCTTTTTAAAGTTAGATGCTTTGTGTAGACATTTCTTTCTGACTGATAAAATAAAATAAAATAGTTTTAAAAAATGTACAACAGGGGCACCTGGGTGGCTCAGTCGGTTAAGCGTCAGACCCTGGATTTTGGCTCAAGTCATGATCTCACAATTTGTGAGATCGAGCCCCACGTCTCTGCACTGTCAGCACAGAGATTCTCTTGGGATTCTCTCTCCCTCTCCTTCTGCCCCATCTCCCCGCCCCCCCTCAAATAAATACTTAATACACACACACACACCAGTCACCTAAAATTTAGATTTAACTTCAGTTCCGTTCAGACTCCATAAAGTTACCAGTAGTCAGTCCATTTAGTAGACTGTTAACTCCAGAATCAGCTCATCATTTTTAACCAACTGGATATCAGTAAGTCCTTACTTTATACCTGCATGTGTTTGTTGACCCACTTAATTTTGAAAACAAGTATTGTAAGAGCTCAAAGAAAGGGAGGGGGCTCTCCAGATATCACCCAACTTAATTTTCCTGTTTCCTTTCTCGCATTTCATTTTTCAAGTCATTGTTGTGTTTTATTTTCTTCCTGTCTACCTCCCTTCCTCTTAACGGTGCAGCGAGGAACAGCCAGTGACTGACCTGGTCCATCTGGCACTAGCTCTTGGGAGAAGCTGAGGGTCTGGCCATAGCTGGCTAGTTTTGAAGTTCCCTTTTTGTCCCCCCTTCAGCTCACAGGAGCTGAGTGACCTAAGGTAGTTGTGACAGTGAGATCAGGAACTCTTGGCCTCCATTACCCTGAACTTGAATTGTTTTATTCCCCAGATAGTAGAAGTTGAGCTGACATACACAAACTGTGTAGTTACACATTGCCTTTCCAAGTGTGGACTGGAATTTTGTTTTCAGTGTTGCGCGAAACATCATAGGGTCACAAATTGTCAAAGAATCGCAGGGCCGGTTTTCTGTACGCACTCAGGCAGGCAGGCCTCGCTGTTTCCTGCCAGATCAGGTGCTGTGCTACCCCGGCTGAGCTGGGACCTCTGGCTCTGGCACCTGCACACAGGCTGGTCCTCCAGTGCCCTGGGCCCTTGCCGTCTCCTTTCCCATTAAAACAGAGTCCTGGAAGTCAGACTGGTGAAATCTAAGCTGGTTCACAGTAAAGCATAGACGACTGTTAATGGTGTGACATATGTCCACCTGAGTGTAGACCATGGATGCGCTAGAAAAATAGCCCTGATTGTGTCCCCAGGAGCACACCAGGCTGGTGGAGCCCCCAGTTCTCTGTCGGTAGCCTAATGATGCACTATATATAGCCTTATTCTGACCTTGAAAAAACTGTCACTAGGCCCCACTGCCCTCCTTAGAGATTCTTAGAGTCTTCAGCTCAGAAGGAGCAGGATCTCTTCATCTTGACAACCCTACAATCAGGGCAGGGCAGGGCCATCTTCAAAAGGCCTTGGGTCTGCTTCCTCCAGAGGCCACGTTGCCAAGGACTGCCGGAGGCTCTCCTGTGCCCTGGTCCCCTTCTCATAATCATCTCAGCACTTAGGCTCTGTCTTTGGAGCTTTGCCAAGCCCAGTCCCCAAAGTGTGGCCCTTTGACCGAATTCAGCTCTGAGCATCAGGTGAAGTGGGCCACGTCAGTCCCGAGGGGCTAGTAAAGGGCTTTTCAGACAGAGAAGCAAGTAATCAGTTAGGCTTTTAACAGTTCCGGAGATTAAAAGTACCCGGTAAGAAGATCTGGCAACCGCACAAGGAGAAAGAATCTTAGTCAGCAGCATCTTCTGGCTCTTTATGCAGGACTGGTGTGAGCAGTAACTTTGACCAACTAGTCAGACAGGATTGTGGGGCTCCCAGTCCGAGCCCGCAGCGGAGAATGAGCTTTCCCATTCCTGACAGGCCTTTTCATATAAGGGAGACTTATCCTTTTTCCAGACTTATCCTGTTCTGGCTACAAACTTCCTTGAATTCATATTGGGAAACCTGACCCTGGTGAAGAGCTCTAACTTCAGGCCCAGCACTCGCCTGGGTTATCAGGATCAGGCACTCATTCGTGGCCATGTCCCCCTGTGAATCAACCCCCAGGTCCTATCTGGGAAGCCTGTAGCCCTTTCGTTCAACTGGAAGAGCACTGGGATTTATGTATGGGTTAAACTGAAGAGACGTTGGTGGTTCTTGGGGCTTCTGTGTGTGAGAGGCTGTGACTTAGCTTCTTATCATACTAGGGTGCTCTCCCACCTCCTTCCAAAACAACCCCAGAAACTTCCCTGGCTCACACTTGAATAAAAAGGATTCTAGATCTGTGGGATTACACTAGAACCTGTGAGTCTCTGGTGAACTTCCCAGGGTAGAAAGAGCTGACCTACAGAGGCCGAGTGCTTTTACATTATGTAGTGTGTACAGATGGGCACTTGTTGGTTTGAAGGTGACATTTATTTGCATTTTAATGGGACCAAAGGCCATTTTTGAGTCCCATTGGGAAAGCTTGGAGGCAGCGGGTGCCCTTCCCGGCATTCCTGAAATTGTGCCACGCAGGCACCAACCTCCACCACCACACAAAAGGCTGACCCGGTGGAAAATGCACCGTGAGCAGTATGAGAACTCTTTATGTCCCTGCTGTGGAGCATTTATGCAGATAGTAATGGCTTGTTTCCCACCCCCCCCCAACCTGGCTGCCCCGTCCTGCTCTCACAGGCGCTGCTAGGGGACAGTGGTGGTCAGAACTGGAGTGCCGGAACGACGGAGAAGTATGTGCGCCTCGACCGTGAGCTCCAGTTAGCCAACTCCCATTTCATCGAGGAGCAGCAGGCCCAGCAGCAGGTACCCGAGGGCCCGTAGGCTGCGGTGGGAGCCAGGCCCTCCCTCCGTCCACTGCCAGCAGGTGTGTGTGGGAGGGGGGGGACTTGTCTTGCGGCGGCCTGCGTCCGCCTGTGCCGTGAACCTCCTTCGGAGCACGACCTTGTCAAGAGATCCAAGCTTGATTAGCTCTCTCAGGAAAAGCAGACCAGACATCCACAACTGACAGACAAGGCCATTGATTGAAAAAAACAAAACACAAAAAACTAGCAACGTCTTTCCCCGCCTCCACTTCTATACTCCGTTTTTTGTTCATTTCAACAAAGGCACTTTCAGAAAAATTGAGTCCTTGTTTTTTCATTGAAAATCTATTATATGTAAAAATAATTGCTTTGGTGGAGGTTATACAGCAGAAAGAAAGCGAGGTTGGTTATATTCACATTGTTGCTTTTGATATGTAGTTGTATTTTAAAAAGGAAGCTGAGAACAATGTATCTGGGGATTTGAGGGTTTTCTACGCATTGAAACTACTGGTTCTTAAATGCGAAGTTGTATGTATACATGTAGGACTGTGTGTTCTCTTTCCATTAGCATGTCTGTTTAACCAGTTGTCTACTTAAATTGCTGTTAATCAAGTAGACTTTTTTATATACAAAAAATGAGGAAGGTACAGCACAATTAACAGTAATTATTTATCACTCAGTTGTTGTCCTTGAGACAGCTCACTGCCACAGGGCCGCCTCTGGTTTGTCCTTGAGCAGGAAGGAAAGGACTCGGTGTGCACAGTTTTCCCACATTCAGAGGTTTGCCAGGCTCTCTCTCGTAGTCAGGCTGTGGCAGCCTGTTGTGGATTGAGACCTTGACCCTGGTGTGGGCTTCCTCTTCCCAAATCCCCCCTGGCTCAGTGGTTACTGCACAGGTGCTTTTGGCCCTGGCCTTTTCCCTCAATGGACTCGAGCCACACGGCATCAGTCCCCCTTGGTGGTTTCAAGGTTTGCTGACTGTTCACACGTTGGATCAGCAGGAGGTATCAGTAGCCTGACAACCCAGCCTTTTGAGCAGTGTGTTCTCAGAGGCGATAGTCTGGTCCTTGGATTTCTGGGCTTTGCTTCTGAATGAGAATTGTCCCAAGTTGGCAAAGACGCGAGCAGCTGCTAGAGTACCGGGACTGGAGCCAGGTAAGATGGATTCTCATTGCTTATTTCCCGTTTCTCTGGCACCAGCTGATTGTGGAGCAGCAGGATGAGCAGTTGGAGCTGGTCTCTGGCAGCATCGGGGTGCTGAAGAACATGTCCCAGCGCATCGGAGGGGAGCTGGAGGAACAGGCAGTGTGAGTATTGACATGCCCCTCTTACTGCAGGGAAACTGAGGGGCAGAGCCGTGTTCAGAGACCCCTGAAAAGCCTGACAGTTACAGGGCCAGTGAAACCAAAAGCTGTTTTACTTACAGCTCTGTCTTCATTCTGTCTTGCGGACTGACCTCCCCCAAAGAAGCAAATTTATCAGATAAAATTTTCAGCAGGGTTTAGGCAGAGTTATTCTCATGTTAGTTTTACACCTTGCAAAAACAGATCCAGTCTCCTCTGAGCAGACTCTTGGAGTGTTATGACGAATGGGAGCATGAGACAGATCTGGCTTTTGTAACCTCCCTGGGGATTTGGGTCCCGAAGAGGATAGGACATGAGCTGGCTTCACTTTATCACCCCATGACTCTCCTGCTCCATTGAATAAAACTTCTTACTCTGCATCTTAAACTTTAACATTATGAAAAAAAGTTTATAAATTTAACCTCAATTAATAAAAAAATCTTCCCTCAAAAGTAAAAAGTAAACACAGAGCAAACAAGAAAAAACAATTGGGTTTCTTTGTTTTTCCCTCGGGACAGTCTCCTTTTGTGCTTGGAAGCATGGCCCCAAAGCATCCTTCTAAAACCCGTTCATTTCACAATTTTTTTTTTTCTGAAAAAGTAAGACCATCCACTAGGATGTTTCAGAACCTCTCCAGTTGCACTCTTAAGTTCAGCATTATACATTCATTCTTCATAAATTCAGAATGGCACCTGCTCTGCTGGAGGTCCTGGGTATTGATAGGGGAGCGATCAGAACAGACCGTCTTTGCCATCAGAGAGTTTACCATTTACTGTGTAGAACGGACGTTCTACAAATGGTGTAAGTCATTAAGAGGTGACAGAGAAGGAAGGAGGAAGGACATGGGACCTGGGAGCCCTCACCTAGCACAAGCTGCAGACCTGACTTAGCCCAGGTCCCTGAGAAGATGTGTTTAACTGGAACCTGAAGGATGAGGAGAAGGTGTCCCAGTGAAGGGTTGGGGGTGAGGGGAGGGCCAAGCCAGACAGAGAGTGAGGAAGTGCATGGGGCAGAAAGGTTTACTGTGTATAGAGCATGGGAGTGGGGAGGGGTGCAGAAGTCAAGACAGGGAGGCCTTAGAAGCCCTGTTATGGGGTTAGGACTTTCTCTTTTGAGGGTGATGGGAAACCATGAAGGTTGTGTTAGGAATGACACCATGGTCAGGTTTACATTTCAGGCAGGCCCATCTAGCCGTGGCATAAAAAAAATTTTTTCAACGTTTATTTTTGAGAGAGAGAGAGAGACAAAGCACAAGCAGGGGAGGGGCAGAGAGAAAGGGAGACACAGAATCGGAAGCAGGCTCCAGGCTCTGAGCCATCAGCACAGAACCCAACACAGGGCTCAAACCCATGAACTGTGGGATGATCATGACCTGAGCTGAAGTCGGATGCTTAACCAGCTGAGCCACCAGGCACCATGTCTAGCTGCGGTTTAGATGACCAACCATAGTGGAGCAAGACTGGAGACAGGGAGACTAGGTGGGAAGCTACAAGAGTGGAATCTAGGCATGTGTGTTTAATTTCCGTCTAAAATGCATTCTTCCCCTAAAATGCCAGTTGGGGGACGGGAAAGGACTAATTGCCTGAACTCCTTGGGCTTCGGTAGATAACAGAGAAGCCTGGTAGACTTCCAGTTAAAGATGGTGACTTTGAACACACCGAATACACCTTTTATCTCCGCTCCCTCCCTAAAGCCCACTAGAGTGCAGGCAGAGGGATTTTGTTTTTTAGCGGCGTAAAACCTATGGGGACATAGAGCATGAAATAACAAACAATAAGCATAACATTTAGATCCTGGATGGTTACCGACTCTACCGACCAGAGGAAGCTGAACCCTTGGCCAGCCGTGGGGAGAGCCAAGGAGCAAGCTGGTGGCCACGAGCCACCGGCTGGGAAGAGCATTTTCTCACTCTAGACAGCATGAGCCCCGAAGGGCGATCTCCTCACACTGTGACAAAATCATGTTGGAAGGAAGGAGGAGGAGGTGTGGGGTGGATGCAGAGATGGGGAAGGAAATGGGAGCAGAGCAAAGCCCTAGCCCTTCTAGTGCAGAGTCAGCAGGACAGGATTCTGGTGCAAGCATTTACTTCAAAAAGTGGAGAAAGCCCAAGAGAAGAGTGGGAGGGGCTGGAGCAGTTGTCCTGGGGGCGGGAAACAGCTGTGGTTTTTTTTGGGTTTTGTTTTTTGTTTTTTGTTTTTAATGAAAACTCTTAACGTGCTATTTAGCTCTTTAAAGTGTGTGTCGAGGCACCTGGGTGGTTCAATTGGTTAAGGGTCCGACTTCGGCTCAGGTCATGATCTCACAGTTCATGGGTTCGAGCCTGGCATTGGGCTCTGTGCTGACAGCTCAGAGCCTAGAACCTGCTTCAGATTCTATGTCTCCCTCTCTCTCTCCACCCCTCCCCTGCTTGCACTCTGTCTCTCTCTCTCTCTCTCTCAAAAATAAATAACTATTTTTTTAAAAAAAGAAAAATATTTAAAAAATAATAATAAAGTGTGTGTCACTTTGGTAAAAATAATAAGTAAATTCAAAGGAGAACACATGGGTCTTGGACTCTGACCTGTGTTCCCCAGGACGTGTAGCCACTGGCAGCTGTGCCGTTGGCCACGTAACATGTGGTCAGTCTGACCTGAGATGTGGCCGAAATGTAAATGCACCAGACTTTGAAGACTTACTATGAAAAAAAAAAAAAAAACCCCACAAAGTAGCTTGTGCATGATTTCTTAAATATTGAATACATGTTGAAACAATAATGTTTTGGCTATATGGAGCCAAATAAAGCAGATTATGAAAATTAATTTCTTCCTTTTTGTTTTAAATGTGTGGCTACCAGAAATACAAAATAGCATACAGATTCACAGCCTGTTTCTTTTGGACAGCGCCGAGGAGATAGGTCGGGGCTGGAAACCTAGTTAGTGGGTGTCCTTGGGCTGGAGGCTGGGTGACTGGCCTTTTTGTCCTCAGTCGGAAAAGTCATGCCCGGCATACAAAGGTGGCTCTTGTGTTTTCGGCGTTTGGCCCTGCCTGGATAGGTCTGCAGCTGCAGGGCTAAGATGCTACCAGGATCTAAGATGAACTAATAATGTCTTAATGTGAAAATTCAGGTAAGGGACAAAGACTTGCTTATTTAGTTGTCAACATGGACTGTATTTCCTAATTGACTTAATGAGGAGTCGGTTGCCCTGAATCCTGAAGGGTTGTCGGCTGCTTCATGTGGGCACAGACCGAGCCCAGGACTTTCTAGCCACCATTGATGCTGTCAGAGTACTAGAGCCTTACTAATAAGACCTCTGGTCTTAATAAGACTAATTGGTATGTTGCATTCTATATTTGAGATGATCACATGTTAGCCCAGAGTTGAAAAGTCTGGAATGTTTGGTGATTTATGAAATAAACATTGTTGGGATGAGAGTATTTTGGTGTTTTCTTTCCCAGCTGCACCTTGGACAGCAAAATAGTGTTAGCTTCCTGGAGCCGCTTCTCCCCGTGGGAAAACACTGGCTTCTCTGCCGGTGTAGGTGAGGAGCACACACCGTCAGGAATGGCAGTCCCAGGGCCTCCCGGCGTTATGACAAAGCACAGAGTGCATTACAGGCAATGATTATTAGATTAAAGTATGTTTGGCTCCTGTCGCCACAAAGTGCTTTGTGTTATGACCTGGTGCTCACAAGACCCCCGGCAGGGAAGCTATCCCATTTTACGGATGTGGAAACTGTGCCAAAGAGTTGTGGGGTGCCTTGTCAAGGTAGCAGGGGAAGCAAGTGGCAAAGCCTGGTTGTCTGACCTCACACAGCCTCTTTCTAGAGCAATGCGTTGCCACTGAGTTTCTGTTCTTCTATCAGTCAGCTCCACACTGCCTGGTCTACGCTTCTAAAATCTACAAAGCTCTAAAAAAATTTTTTTTAAGTTTTCAGCAAGCCCATATTACAGGAAACCTAACCTGAACTCACTGCAGCTATGATTCCTGTTAGTTTCCTCTGCAGAAACATTAACATGCTTGATTATGGGGTCTGCCCCAGACCCTGCTTGTGAGTGCTGGCTAATATCCAGCATATGTAATTCATTGCTTTTTTAAATTCCTAAAATTCTGAAATCAAAAAAACATGTCTTGTGCTAAGGAGTTTGGATAATAGATTGATCAAACCCCCACATTACCTGTTTTAGGTTTGCTAACACTGAGGCGTGGGGTAAGATCATACCTTGCCATGATTTAATTTCATGGCCAGTGCGTTGCCAAGACTTTGTGCTTACCAGCCACCCCTCTGCGTCTGCTTCTCTTTCCAGTATGTTGGATGATTTCTCCCATGAGTTGGAGAGCACTCAGTCCCGGCTGGACAATGTGATGAAGAAACTTGCAAAAGTATCTCACATGACCAGTGGTATGTATGGCATTTAAAGCTTAAGAATTCCTACTTCATTCTAGAAACATGGTCTATAGCGTTCTCACAGGTGTGCCCCTTCAGATCTCCCTCCTGTCGTACATTTTTGGGTCTGCTTTCTTGTCAGAGAAGGAAGACCGGTAGGCACAGGCCTCGTCTGCCACTTGTGGCCTTCACTGGAGAAGTGGTCTTTGTGTGCCCCCACCGCACAAGGCTGGTGTGGTGGGTGGCTTTTCTCCTAGTGGAGCAACTCTCATTGCAATTACAAAATCCTTTTTTATTTCACTTTCTTATTTCCTTGCCCAAATAGGGAACAGTAATGAAGAAGCCGGTTATTGTTTTCCCTGGACTTTCTTTTATTGAAAAACTCCTACCATTTCAGAATCAGATGGCCTTACAGATCTAATTTAAATTTCTTTCAGGGGCACCTGGGTGGTTCCATCATTTAAGCATCTGACTCTTAATTTTGGCTCAGGTCATGATCTCATTGATCTTCTAGTTTGTGAGATCGAGCCCTGCATTGGACTCCATGCTGACAGCGGGGATCCTGCTTGTGATTCTCTCTCTCGCTCTCTGCCCCTCCCCCACTCTCAATGCGTGCAGTCTCTCTCTCTTTCTTTCTCAAAATAAACAAACTTAAAAAAAATCTTTTTAAATAAAAAATAAATTATTCTCACTTAAAGTCGTAAGTGAAATATTCCAGCAGATTTGCGCCAGAGTGGGGTGAAATTTTAACAGTTTTCAAACTGGTCACTATGTAGGAAGATATGTTCCAGTGACTCTATTTGTTGATGGCAGCAACCCACCTCCCCTAGTACATTAGAAATACTGTATTTTAAAGCTTAAGAACATCCAGTATCTCCTTTCTTCTTTAGTCGGCAGGGGGTGGCTTGGTCAAGGGAGGAACTGAGGTACTCCTTGAGGTGATGTAAATGTGGTTGAAGCAGAGCACTAGCACCCCCGCTGGAGCTTCCCATTTCTTGCCTCATTCTTCTGTGGGTTTCCTCTCATCAGGTATGTGTTATGGGGTCTAATGGTTCATTCAGCCTTCTGCGCTAAGGCTAATACAGATCTATATTTGCTTTCCAGCAGTTTAACTCATAGTCAAGTTAAAGAACAGTTGTCTGGGGCTCAGCTTCTTACCTGTAAAAAAATAGGTTGTTGCCTGCCTCTTCAGAGCATTGTGGAAGTTAAATTAAATAATAGTAATTAATGTACAAGTGTTTAAAGTGTCTCCCACGTATTAGTACTTACTTAATGTTTGTTTCTTTTTTAAAAAATAGGAAGTCAGGCAGAATATGGCCCTGCAGGGCAAAGGACCTGTTTTGTTTTGTTTTTTTTATCCAAAACAGAGGGAAGCTCGTAGCCAGACTTAGTTCCTTCTTTCTCTCCAGGGACAAATACAAATACCTTTATGCCTCCAGCAGCTTTTCATTGCCTGAAGCAGGCACCAGCTTAGTTAATCTTTCACACACTTAGAGAAAGGTTTGCAAAGCCTTCTTCCCTATTCCTCTGTTCTCTCCCACCTTCATGCTTCTACTTAAAAAAAAAATAATAATAATTAGTGAAGTATTACATAACCAGTGTAAACCCCAGGCCCTCTCTAGTGTGTGTATTCATCACAAAGTCAAGTAGCTACTTCAGCACCAGTTTTGTTTGGGGAAGAGCAAAGAACAAAGATGCACTGTGTCTTTGTTTCTCAGCATTCCGGGAATGAATAATTTAGAAAAGTGCTTGCATTGTGATAAGCCGTTCAGTGTGTATAAATAGCACTGAGCCTTGCTTATGCTTTATGCTACTTTATCCTGAAAGAAAAGTTTGGGGAGCAAAGTAGGGACTTCAATTATATTTGTCTAAGAAAAAGGGCCAGGAGATGGAGAATTCAGCCTGAAAGGCCCTTCAGTTTAGACAGCTTGCCCATGGTTTTTTCATTTTAAGCTTTGCCTGCTCCCAAGAGAAAGATTGCTCAGGGCCTCCTGCTTGGTGCTCTTGGCTTCAGGTTGACACCAAGGCAATTTGTATTTGCCTCTGTTCTCCATAACTTCTGGGCAAGTTCGCGGCTTTTTAATCTGTACTTAAAGTATATGAAGACACGTTGAAGTTGATCAGGCAGTAACCGCGCTCACGTGCCAGCCACACGGTTCCGGAGAATCAGAACGTCTGCCCTTCCCCGTGGCTGGCTGCTTCGTGGAAGAAATCAGCCGAGATGCCACACTCGCTTTATGAGTGACCCAAGGACGGTGTATTCTTTTGAGTAGAAGGTTCTTTTGAGTCTTCCCTCACCTTCTAAAATTTTTTTATCTTTTCTCCCCAGTGGAGGAAAATATACTGGAAGGGGAGAAACACCTGCCATTGGAGCTCTCTTTGTTCCCATCTACTTTTTGAAGCAGGTCTTGAGCTTACAAAGCTGGTTAGGCTTTTCCCTTGAGAGCGCAGAAGCCTTTGTGGTTAGTTTTGCCCCCCTTCTGGGGAGAAGTCAGCGGGTGAGGTTACCTGGTTCAGGCTTTCTAGCAGCAGCTTAGCACTTCAAAGGGAAATGGCTTTAAAGGAGCGTCCCCGGTTGTGCTAGCTTGTATGAGGGATGTTGTCCTTGATGAAAACCCCTATTTAATGCAATCCTGGAAGAGAGCGTGATCGGAGGTGGGAGGGGCTTGGGAGAGGCTGATGGAAAGCCAAAAAGTGGAAAACTGGTTCGATATTGGGAATCTAGGGTTGAGAATGTTGGGGGGCTGGGGGGACAGGGATATGTGTAAGGTTGGGGGGCAGGGATGGTTAGGAAGCAATTATCTTGCTGTTTTGTCCTGGAAGAATACCAACTAATCATTTTAATGAGTGTTTTGAAGTTCTTATAGGCATTTTTAAATAGATGAAAGAATGCTAGATTAACTCAAGTTCTCTTGAGCAGTGAAGTGATAGTTAAACAGATTAAAAATATTATCTGAGTAGGCCAATTCTGCCTCCTGTGCCCATTGGACTAGTCCTGTTCAGACAAGGAACCAACAGACATGGGGTCTTTGCCCTGATCACAGTTTCTAAGTGAGTTTCTAGAGTGTCTGAAGTAGAGCAAGGTGATCACCACCAAGAAGGTACTTACTTTGCTTACTGTCACTTGGTGGCAGTCTTTTGGCCGGTTCTAAAATTTTGCCAGCCGTGGCAGATAATTTAAGTACTGGTTTGTGGACTTAGCATTGCTTTGAGGAAAGCTTTGCAATCAATTTTCCTAGATGCGGACCTTCTTATACTGTGATCCTCCATAGCCATGGTGTCCTAGAATCTGCAGGCTTTCAAGTAGACTTTTGATGAGTCAGTTTACCTTCATATCTTTGTTTAAATGGAGGACTCCTCTCTAGCAGCGGAAATATGTTTTCATAGGCCAGTGAAAGTCTGTTCTGTCAGTCTGGCCCTTTGTAGAAAGACTGCTTGTTCTTTCTACCTCCACAAGTTCAGGAGGCATCCTGGCAATGGCGGCACCCTGGGCTCCACACCCGGCCCGGCCCAGGGTGAGCGAGGGTATTCGTGTTTCCTGCCAGGCACGCGGGGGATTGTGGGTGGAGCTGGGGCTCTGCTGGGGTCTGTGTGGGCCCTTCTGTTCCTCCGCGCCTCCTTGCTCTTGGTGTTTAGATGGACTCTAGCCGCTTAGTTTCCGGTGCTTGTTATGAAGTGTTGGTAGGGCAGGTTTCAGAGAAGGCCTTCCACTTGGATTCAGTGGTAAGCTGTGTAAGTTACTTTCCCAGTAATCTCTCCTGGAGGGGTGTGGCGTAACAGTGATCGTGCTTATGGTCCCTGGAGTTTGCTTTTTCAGCCCTTCATTTCCTGGAGTGACCAGCGGGAGCTTTTATCCTCTTTCCGTCCTCCCCTAGTGCCCATTGAGCAAAGAACAGGATTCTTGTTGAATTAAGTGATTTGGCTTCGGTAGAGGATTAAAGCAAATGGGCTTTGATCTGTAATGCCAGTGCCAGCACCTTGCCAGGGGCATGGTACCCACCAGCAGCCAGCTGAGAGCCATGGGTTTTAATGAAAGACTTGAAGCGCGGAGCACGTACTGGTTACAGGCCCGTGTTCGAGGGACCGGCAGAGCTGTGGGTGCACATGCGGTGCAGGCACAGACACCCGGCCCACGGGCGGGTTCCAGATCCTCCGAGCCCCCGTCATCGGCACACTCTGGCCCCTTTCTGCTGCGGGGAGTTGCATGTGACTGTACCTTGGGGAACGTAGAGTCCCGAGAGCGCTAATCCTCGTGTCCTGCCTTCCAGACAGGCGCCAGTGGTGTGCCATCGCCGTCCTCTTCGTGGTCCTGCTGGTCGTGCTGGTCCTCCTCCTTGTGCTGTGACACGGCTGGTGCAGCCCCTCCTGCACTCGAACCCGGGGAGGCGGGCAGCGGCGCCGGGCGTTGCCGTCCCCTCCCGCTTCTCTCTGGAAGACGCGGCCTGCACTGACCCCCCTCCCCGTGACCCCACCACTGACAGCTGCTCTGACCCGGCGCTGGCAGGGCCACGGGGAACACCGGGTGGACGACCGTGCGCTCCTGGCCCACCTGGCCCGCTCTGAGGATGGCCCGCCACTGCTTTGCCTCCCAGGCCTCACGCCCCAAGGACAGCCTCGGAGGAATCCAGAAAATTCCGCAGACTCCACTAGCGCTTGCTGTTGCTCATTCCATCCATCTCGGACAGCTCTTTTCTCCGGCCCAGACCCTTCCCCCGGCTCCGACGGCGCACCGCGGTCCCGTCCTGATGAGCCCTGTCCGGAGTGCGGGCTCCCGGGCACGTTTCATTCCCCGCCGCCCCTGACAGCCGGTCGCTGATGGGAACAGAAGGCCCAAGAAGCAGTTTGTGACAGAAGACGCACCGATCCATTTTTCAGGGATAAGTGCTGGGATAAAATTGCTTTTCCAGGCACATTATTTTGTGGTAGAAATAGCTAATGGAGAATAACGGAAAGCACTAGGCTTTGGGGATGCTAACAACGGGTGGCTTGAACTGAAGGGAGGAGAGGGTGGCAGGACCCAGTTTGCACAGCTGAGGGAACGGTGGGTGAGGTTGCTGGAGGTCAGAGCCTTGCCAAATTCACGTTGCTGTCCTGGTGCAGCTTGTATTTTTAGGACCACCTTTAACTGTATGGCTACAGCACACTTGAAGGGGTTAGGGTCCCTGGCCAGCCTCCTCGACGGTTAGGTCACTCCTGTGGCACTCTGCACTGGGGGGCGGGGGGTGGGGGGGAGGGAGGTCACAGTTGGGAGTGGTTAGTACATCATTAGCACAGCGACACTCAGAAACCATAATGACAAAAAAGGCTAGTTCTGAACCAGACTTGTCTTACCCTGTGAGTCATGGCAAGAATGGGTAGGTGAACTTGAGGGTTTTTCCCCCCCTAAGATGACAACTCAGTTTTTTGGTTTTTTTAATCATCCATTCAAATAACTGAGCCAATCCAAATTTAAATAATGGATGCTTTAATTGAGTTTTAGTAGCTGAAACTGCTGAGATGCTAAATTTCAGACTTCTGATGACTTTTTAAATGCCTCCAACGTACACGTGTCTATAGGATATTTATATAGCCTCCCTGATGCTGTCACCACTGTTGAAGCAGCAGCTGACCCAGAGCCTGGCAGGGGAGGCCGTGGCTGTCCTCACCATCTTTTTGTGCACTTGGAAAGCACAGCCAACATCCGGATAGAGCTCTAGCTTGGACTTCTTGTTTCCTCATCTGTTGGGGTCCACTCCTTGGCACACTGGTTGGTTTTTTTTCTTTTTAATTTTTTTTCTTGTTTGTCTTTCTTGTTTATTTGCTTTCGGCTCCCCCCCCCCCCCCCGCCCTTTTTTGTGATTTGCAATGATGTACTTGCCCAGCTGACTTTTGACTTGCACTTTTTAATAAATATTTGTAACAGTTTTTTAAAGAAAGGTATTTTCTCATGGTTAGGATCATGGTAGGTAAGTAAATCTGCCTGTTGATGAAAGCTAAAAGCAGATTTATAAAACTAAAAGGGTGGTTGACATCCACGTTTACAGTCAACTCTGATATATAAATAAGTTATTTTTTTCAAATTAGCAAAAAAAAAAAAAAAAGATTACTACAAAGGGCTTCCAATATAGGGTACTAGGTTATTTGTTTTACAAAGTTTCGAGACTCATTCAAATAGTCTTCTCTAAACTTAGAACAGGGATGGTCCTTAGATTTGCATTAAAATATACAGGTCTTTGTTAAACATAAATGAAGACCTTGTCTCAGTACTGTATCCACACTCCACATCACAAGAGGCAGTAGGCATCCTAATGGCCTGTAGGATTATGCTCTTTACAAGCCATGCTGTTGTCCTCCTATTACCAGATTTACTGTGCCCCACACAACTGTCGCATGTGTCAGTGGGGCTTGTTGGGAACACGCCTGGTCATGAATGAGTAAGATGCTTCCCTGGTGTCGGAGGGGAGGGGGGCTGGGGGGGCGGCAGGTTTTGTGATCTGAAGGCTTAATTATTAAGTGGATGAATCTAGAATCGGCATGATGACCTCACCTAATTTCAAGTGTTTGCTGAACAGTGGCTATTGTAGACGAGACTCCTGAAGCTGAAGAGGGAATTATTTATGAGGAGGAAAGTTTACTTGAAAATACAAGCACTGCATGCGTGCTCCCTGCAGGCCCCTGTCTCCTCGCCTCAGAGGAACTGCTCTTTGACAGGCAGCCTCTTAATATCTTCGTCAGAGCCGGCTCTGCCCCAGGCATAACTCCTGGCCCAGCGGGCTTGATCCTGGGCTTGACCCTGTTGGGCCTACGGGGCATCGCTACAGATGAGTGTTCATTTGAAAGCCTCCACCCAGACCGCAAACCAGGGCGGTCCAAGAGAGTAACCCAGGGGCTTAGGTTGACTTTTGAGGACAAATGTTGCCTCCTCGGTGATCCTGACACTGCTGGGCTCCAGAGGGCACCTAAGTGGTTCCCCGGCCGATAGGAGGGGGAGAGCAGTGGACACCGGCGACCCCCCCCCGCGCTGCTCAGGGGCACATCCTAGAAGCAGTTGGGCTTTCTCCAGCCTCTGCACCTCGACACGTACTCATCATTTCTAAGGAAGTGGCAGAATGTGATGGATAGAGAGAAACAGCTCAACTTGCGTTATTGCAAGAACGTTTTTCTAATCAGCTGATTTGGGGGGTTAATTGGGGGAATGAACCGTTGAGTTAGCCAGAGTGGGGGATCCAGCTGGAAAACCGAAATACCTTTAGGTTTTCGTCCTCGTCTTTGATCTTGCCTTTGTGTGGACTGAAAACGCCCCGTGCTCTCTGTGTGCCCGCTGCTGGGTGGCAGTTGGAAGTCACTGCGTGTGTGTTACATGACGATCTTCACGCCAGAGCCGAAGGGGGAGAGACTTGGGAGCCTGCCCATTATTCTCTGCTTTTAGCCAGAGTTAAACAGACTGATGGGTCTGGTAGCCAACCACTTGGCAACTTCTACTCCTTCTCACCTCGTGAGATTCAGGGCTGTGAAGAGAAATCTAGTCTAACTCCAACAGAAATCTGTCTCTGTTAAGTGTTTTACCTTCTGTAAGCGAAGGTGGCAGAGCCAAGATCTTTCTTCTGGTAATTTCCCTGGCTATAAAGTGAGACCATTACCTTTCTAGAGAATTCATAGCATTTGAAGATCTAGGAACTGAATTATACATAGGAGTTGCTTTTCAGCTCTGTGGACTCGGATCGCTTGGCTTCACCTTGTACTGCAGGATGAACTTGGAAGCGGAACAAAATTGGGACAGTCTGAAAAGCAGAAGTTCCAAAACGCGGCATGCACTACCTCCCTCTTTGTGTTCCTCTCGCTGGCATTTCTTTCCCTCCCAGGTTTTTGAAGAATAACATTTTTGAAAAACGTGTTCTTTCTCCACCAAGAGCAGAGAGAGGTGAAACCAAAGAGCTCTCAGACCTTCCGCCCTTCTGTCACACCGCGTCACGCCTGACCCGAGTTGGTTCACGAAGACCACGCCCCACGGAATGGGCCTGGGCTGCTGGCAGGGGCGCAGCAGCGCCCCGCCCCCCCCCCCCCCCCCCCCCGCCGGGCCTCTGCTTCTGAGGGAGGGGCAGTCCCGTCACCAGGCTGGCCTGATGAGGGGAGACCCACTCTCTGTTCTGTCCGCTGCCCTGTCCCAGCTCCCGTGAATGTGCTTGCGCAGCAGTCCATCGGATGTGAATGCGGACACCAGGCTCCCCGTGTTTACTTGCAGTCCTGCTCACTGGGAAGCTGCCGACTGGTATTGAGTCCAGAAAATCAAGAGAATTCTGAGCAGAGGGAAACAGCCGTCCGGGCGAGGGCAGCCCTGCGGTGACCCTCTGAGACAGAAGCCCGCACAGCTTAGCACAGGTCGCTCGGTGGGGCCGAAACTCCAGACCTGCTGGCTTCTGGGGCCAGCATCCCTGACCTACGCTCAGAAGCGTGCGGGCCACCCAGTGCGGCCCTTTTGTTTTAGAGAGGAGACCACTCACTGCAGCTCCCCCAGCAGACGGGGCGGCATTTGCCGGGGTGCGTCTTGGGCTGGGCCCCAGGGAGCTCGTACACTGCATGCGGCCAGTGACCTCAGCGGCACAAGAGGGTAGGCCGGCGGTGGCCTGTCGTGCTCACCCCTCGCTCCAGCTTCTGGGCGTCTGCTTTTGGACAAACACTGAAGCTCCGAAAGTTCCAGCGGCCCCTTGGCCGTGTTGCTGCCATCTACCTGCATGTGACAGCTCCTTATTACGTTAGAGTCTCTTTACCAATGCGCAGGGGTGGGGAGGTGGGGAGGAAGGAGAAAGAGCTTGGTTTCCCTCTGACATAGACTAATGTGTTGGTGCTGTTTTCCTTCCAATGTGACCTTTGTCCAGAAATGCCCCTCCCCAAGGCCGTGTGGTCGGTAACTGCACTTCAGCAGTCATTGTCCCAGTCACCTGCCCGACTGCTTGGTAGGGACCTGGTTTGCCAAGTGCAGCCAGTGAGAAAGTGTATTTTACCTTCTTTTTTTTTTAAGGCTATGAATTCTTGAACCCAGAAGCCACTTGATCCTCCAGGGGGTGTTAGACATAAGACCACCCGGCTTCATTGTTTGTTGACCAAAGCTCTCGGGCCTTGTTCTGTCGTCCTGGCGGTACCCCAGCGCTCCACACGAGCCGGGCTGTGTGTCAGCCCGGGGGTGACCCCACGTCCAGGGCTGTTCTTGCTGGACTCTGCAGAGAGCGGGCTTTAGCCGGGACCATGCTACTGAACAGGAATCGCAGCCCTGGGGGTAAGTCTGCTCTGGGAGAGGCAGACGTCCTAATCCTCAGGAAAAGAGAGAGTCTGCAGGGTGGGGAGAGGCCAGCCAGGTGTTCCCACTAAGAAGTTACTAGAACTTACCTGTAAGCTTGATGTGGGTGTGTCCTAACTTGACCCAGGAGAATGCCCTGGGTGAGGGTGGCCTGGAAACCAGGAAAGGGCCAAAGACCACAAGCTGTAAATGATTGTGGATTCGTTTTGTGTTAAGTGGAGATCGGCTCTCGCTGGCTCATTTGTAATCAGAAATTAGTGTGATGAAAAAATCGAATGTGTAACACGTGGCAACACTCAGCAGGACTAAATTGTCGTATTTTTCTTCCAAGGATAAATAACCTACGGTGTTTTATTTTTAAATAACCAGAAGGCACAAACTAAAGACATGAGATCAAGGATTCGAATTTAAAATGCCTGGGTGATTTCCAGATGGTGCGCACCCCCCCTTCCTCCCCACGAGAAGAGCCCAGTAGCCCTGGTGCCAGTTTACACGCCCCTCCACAGGTAGATACATTCTTGCTCTTTCGACAGGCTGGGTCTCCCAAGTGTGGTGTGGGACCAGCGGCGGCGGCATGGCCCCTGAGCTTGCTAGAAATGCAGGTTCTCAGGCCCACCTGGATCTGCCGAATCACAGACTCTGGGGGTGAGGCCAGTGGGCTGTGTTTCACAAGCCTTCCAGGGGATTCTGCTGCCCACTGTAGTTTCAGAATCACTGCTCCTGCATCATGGAATTTAGGCTACAGTAAACCATCCCTGCATAATAAAACCTCTTCCATAGCTTTGATCGTAATCCTGACATTAAACAAACTGATGACACTATAAACTTGAAAACTTTTTAAAAATACTTGCGTAAGAAAAATCTCAACTAGCCGTCTTTCAAAGTGGTATTTTTACACCCTGAAGTCTATCAGTAATGTTTCTTATTTCTGCTCTTGAAATCATGTTACAGCTGTACAAAGAATACTGTTCAGTATTAAAAGAGAAATGGAGAGACCATGACCTTTGTCAGTTGTTGTTTTTTAAGTTTTGTTTTTCTCTTATTTCTTTTCATACTTACATACAGCTCCTTCCTTCTGCCCCCACCAGTAAACACAGACATATGCATATGCCTGGGGTGGGGAAAGCGTGTGGCTGTTGGAAGATCTGAATTATAAATTGTGCCCTCTTGGGCTGGGCAAGTTACGTGAATTATTAAACCCCAAAATAACCACATTATGGATTCAGAATACCATACGGCACAGTTTCAGTTGGGACAAGGAGTGTGGGGAGCAGAGAAACAACACAAAAGGACCTGAGTCTTTTATTTCCCCCTCATCCAAGTGTTGGCCAGCAAGAACACTGGCCATCCCAGTTGGCAGGTGAAAGAGCCTTCCTTCAATTCTGTGTTGGACAAGATGACGAGGCTATATAAGCTTAAAGACAGGGACCTTCATCATCCCATCTGTCCTCCTCATCTTCCCTCATTATCTGAACACCTTCTATGTGCCCAGCACCATTCTAGGTGCTTCATCTGTATTAATGCAGATGATACTTAAAATGGTGTTTTGAAACTATGAAGTTACCTCATCTAGTATT
Source organism: Prionailurus viverrinus (assembly GCF_022837055.1). Taxonomy (NCBI): domain Eukaryota; kingdom Metazoa; phylum Chordata; class Mammalia; order Carnivora; family Felidae; genus Prionailurus; species Prionailurus viverrinus. The sequence continues at coordinate 24,663,325 of NC_062577.1, forward strand.
ATCTCAAATGTGCAGATGAGGGAACGGGGACACAAGTGATTTCTCAAGGTCACACAGCTGAGACGAGGCAGAGCCACTTGCTGGCTCTCAGTGCTACCACAGAAATTGGGACATCCGTGCATGAGTCCCCAGCTTGACTTCCCCCAAATGTAATAGCTAAGGAGGGTTAACACACGTCAACATACTAACCAGCCTTGCTAGAGGAATGAATGCTTATTTTGAGGGTTACAGTTAGTATTTGAGAAGGAAGGGCTGTGTGTACCCCCTGATAAAAGCAAATCTGCCCCTCTCCCAGGCCTGGGGAGCTGTGGACTGTGTGGCGTTGAGAAAAAGCCGGCCGTGTACAAGGCTGAGGGTTCTGTAGCCAACAGCACGTTGACTCCACTCGTGGCTCTGCTGCACAGCAAAAGAGTGATTTGCTGTCTCTCACAAGGTCCCCACTGGCTACAAGTCTTACATAAAACTCACGTTGAAAATACAAGAGGAGACCTGGGGCAAAAATGAAACTCCCAGGAAGAGAAGGCCTGTCCATACTGCCACAATGCTGCACCATCCAAGAGGACACATAAACCTTGATCCTTGGCACCTTGGGGGCGTCACTGGTCTGGAAACAGGGACCCTTCTACCAAGACGACACTGACAACTGCAACATTAGCGGCGGCTCCATTTGGTGCAGATGCAGGCAGAGCCTGGGCACGAACATCCCCACCAATACACCTCTCGGTAGGTGAGGTGTTCCAGAACCCAGCTTGGATGGCCAAATCGCCAACCTTTCTGACCTCTGCAGTGGTATCCCCTTCCTCACCACACCGTCGGATGCATTCTACCTGCGTTCACAGAAGTTCACATTAAGATTGGCCAGCCTTTGGGAAGAGGTCATCAACTCATAGGAACAGATTTCTCAAATTTTATACCTAATTAGCAGCTAAAACTTCTGGCCAACATTTGATAAGAATCTGACGTGCTGGCAGGTCTTTGATCATGGGCATCGGAGACACGACGGGGAGTGAAATTTTGGTCTTCATTTCATTCTTACAACCCCACGAGGGAAACCCCGTTGAGGCCCAGTTTACACCCACAAACGGGCATGAGCATCAAAGACGTTTGCCCAAGGGTAAATGAGGAAGAGGTAGGGTCAGGAGGAGGACCCAGGTCTGACTGGACCAGTATGAGGCCAGCGTCCCTTCAAAGAGAAAAGAGCTGTAGTAGGAGTTGGTGGTGGGTTAAAGCACTGCTCTAAGAAGTGAAGATAAAGCACAGACACCAGGTACCCTGGACTTGACCGCATCTCAAATCCCATATGCCCACTGTACAGTTAAGAGATCTGCTAAGCCAAGGACCTCAGGCAGGCTGGCCTTGCTGATAAAATGTTTTGGAACTTTTATTTGGCTGGAAACGGGCAAAAAGTAAGTGAGCCAGACTCCTGATACGAACTCGGAAAAGCCTGGAGACGTCTGTGGAGCCCAGGGTGAGGATCAGAGCTGTGGCATCCGAATGCTGCTGTGAGCTCCCGCCACTGCCAGCGTTCTGTGCTCCTGAGAGAACACCAGAGCTCGGATGGAGGCTGCTGAGCCCACGGCTGGCTCGTCTGGGAAGCCTTTCTTCTCACCAGGTGGAGTGGGGCCTCCTGCCTGGAGCTTCCATTGTACCCCTTGGCACACTGGTCTCTCTTCACAGCTGTAGCTGTCTCCACCCTGGGGACGTGGGCATCCCAAGGGCGGGGCAGGCCTCTCCCCAGTACCTGGCACCTGGCCAGACCCCTGAGGACAGCCCCACACTGTGAATTGGGGCCTGAGCCCAGATTGCAGAAGGACAAGACAAAGGCAGGCCCAGCGGGCACCCAGGCATCCACAGAAGAGCCCCGGATGCCCTCCAGGCCTGGCAGGGCAGCTGTTAAAGCCTGGCTCCATGGGCAGAGATTCAGAGCCAATGACAGCAGCCCCTTCCTCAGGGCCTGGCGCTCCGACCTGGCCAAGCCCATAGCCTGAGAGAGCTGGGCAGAGCTTCTTGCCAAGGAAGGCTGCTGCCATTTCTAAGCAGGTGCTCTGGCTCTGTAGGAAGGAGGGAAACTTCAGAGAGGATGGTGGGGAGGGAGGGAGAGAGGGGGAGGGGAGAGAGGGGATCCGGTGACAGCCTTGTGAATGGCTCCAGAACCAACCTGGGGATTTGGGGTAGGAAATGGGTTGAACAGATGGACCAGGGAAGCCCAGGTGTTGCCAGGTAAGTTTGATGGAGGATAAGCAAGAAACTCTATTTGAAAAGAGAGCCACAATAAAGAGCCCTGGCACTTATATGGGAGCACAGGGAAGAGGAACAAAGTCAGCATGCAGGTGTTCCTGGAATGCTTCCCTGGACAGCTGGACAGGCATCTCTAGTATTTTTGAAGGCTGCCAAGGAGTCCGCGGGTGGACAAGTGAAAGGGTGTTCCAGCAAGGGTATACGAATTAGCAGCAGGAAATGGGTGAGTGAATGCGGGAATCTGGGGCGTGGCCAGATCAGGGATCCAACAGCTCCTGCCCCTAAGTACCCACGCGGGAATCCCACTGCACGGAGGCCGGTTGGAGGACCAGGAAGTCCAGTCACCTCACTGTACCCTGCCCCTGGGACACGGGCTTCTCGGCGACAAGGCTGTAGGATCAAGGATGCCTCTTCCCCTAGGGGCCACGCACATACGGACGAGCCACCAGTCCGGGAAGGTTCAGCAGCGTTCTGCAGGCAGCGCACCGCTGGAAGAGGTCGCGGAGGTCGGATGTGGAGTTCTGGGTAATAGAGGACGGAGGCAGCCTCCCCTCCAACCACCACTCCCCCAGGCCGTGCCGAGGGCGTGTTCTCAGCGCACTCCAGAGCAGGGGTCAGAAGTATCCTTTAAGTTACAGCTCAGGACACACACACCCCTCTGAAAAAATTGGTTCTCAAACAAAACCTACACGTGCCTTGTGCGAAACGCTACTTTTTAAAATATTGGTGTCGACCCACAAGACATGACCCTCGAGTGGGTTACGCCTGCTTTTCGGAAACTCTGTTCTGGAAAATGATCTTGTCCCCACTTCCTCCCGCCCCCCGCGGGGAGATGGGAGCGCCAAGGCAATTTCCCTGCAGAAAAACAAGCCGAACCCCCACGCCGCCCTGGTGAAGATGGGGGACGGGGGTGCTGGGGGCAGGGGTCGGCCCAACCCGGGTGTTCGAGGGCCTCCGGATGAGGTGAGCCCCACAGGGTTCCAGGAGGGAGGACGTGCACAGGCTGGCCGTCACAGAGGGCCGGGTTCAAATCCATTCTCCGCTAGTAATATTTGCAATGTGACCTTAGATTAATAATTTAAACCTGAGTCTTCGGCTGCCAGTTTGCAAGCAGAGATAAGTAGTCCGTTCCTCGCAGAATTGCCTCAAGGATTCAGTACTGAATCCTTAACGTCCCCAACAGAGCTCTGGGAGATCGGAGGAGCAGTGCAGGCTGGGAGACGGCCTTTGAATTAACCTTCATTTCCCAAATCCGAGCTGCGCCTGTGGTTCCTCCATCCTGAGACTCGGAACACTGCGTGTACCGGTCCCCATTCTGCGCCCCCCGCCACGCGTGCCAGTCCTGAGTCGCCTCGCTTCCCGTCCCATCCCTCCCTCCTGCTCAGGCCAGTCCTCCCGGTTGTCCGCTCCCGCGGTCCCCAGCCGTGCGTCCCTCCGGGGCAAAGTGAGGGCCAGCCTCTTCCCGGCCTCCGGCGCCCAGCGAGGGCTCCTGCGTCGTGTGTCTGTTGGGGGCTGGGAGCGTGCAACCCGTCCCCACCCCGCCCCCAGCCTCTGGAAAACTGCCGGCTCCAGCCGTCCTGCGCCTCCAACCGAGCCCGCGCCAGGCCGGGCGGCCCCGGGGCGGGGCAGTGCGGCCAGAGCCCCGTCTCCCGCGCCGGCCCCCGCGGACGCCAGGAAGGACAGCGCGGACACGACAGCGGGATGGCGGGCGGCGCGCAACAAAGGCCGGGAGGCCGGCGCGGAGGGCACCTCCCGGGCGGCCGAGTGGCAGGGAGGGCGCACCCGCGGGGAGCCAGCCGCCTGTGCGACCTGCCCGGACCCGCGGGATCGCCCCGCCCGGCCGTCCCGACTTGCAGGCGACACGCGCGTCGGAGCAGAGTAGCCTGGTGGGGAGGGCGCGGGGCGGTTGCCTGCGAACAGTCGCCTCCAGGTCGCTGACACGCGACAAATTTCGGTCCCCCTTCCCAGGGAACCTGGTGCCGACCGCACTCCGTCTTGGAGATGAGCTCTCGCCCCCCGCCGGCCCCTCCGCCACCGAGAAGAGGCGCCCTGAAAAAAAAAGGTTCTAGCAGGCGACGGTGGGAGGGAGGTTGGCCAGGGACCGCCCTTCCCTCCCAGATCCCCCCACCCCCGGCTTCCGCTAGCGACTTCTGACCTTGCGCCCCACCCCCACCTGTCACCCTAAGGATATTGACATGTCTGAGGCCCAAGTTGGAGCCACTTTCTGTTCTGTGTAGTCCCCAAATCTGATGGCTTCTGTGGAGAGAGCTATGGACACAGAATACCAATAAACTGCCCTGGGGGGTGGGGGGATGAGGGAAGGTCATAGGTTAGGTACAGGAAAAAGCCACCTTTGCGCATGCTGTTATCTTCTGTGCCTGAACGTCCTTTTCTTCATCCTTCCTGTAAGTTCCTACTCATGTTACAAAACCCTGCGTGGGTGTCCCTTGTCGGTAAGCTCCCTCCCCCCAGCTGATCACTCAGGCTGTCTACCCCAGAGGCCAGGCGCCAGGGTCTCCTGCTGCACACACCAGGCCACGTGGGCATGTTTGTGTCTCCCTGAGACTATGGCAGCTTGAGCCCGTCTTTCTCATCTCCAGGGGATCCTTGCCTGTCAAAGGGCCTAGCTCCTAGTTACTCCACTAGGTTCTAAGCAGGCGCTTTCTGACAGTCCTGTGGGTGACACAGGGCTGACCTGGTTAGCAGCTCCCCAGACAGAGCAGATGGGGACGTCAGACAGGTGTCTGGAGGAACCAAAGTCCCCACCCACCTACACGAGTCAGGGCCCCTGGCCTCACGTTACTCAGGAAGAAGTGCAGGTCTAGTTCACACAGTCCAGCCTTTTTCGGGGGGGGGGGGGAGGTGGGAGATGTCACAGCTGGAAGAGTGGCCTTGAGTCAGAGAGGCCAGGTCTGAATGTCCTGTCACTGTTGCTCAACTCAGCTCTCCCATCTGTGTAAAGGCAGATGATACACAGGGCATAAATGGCAGGTCTGTTTTTAAGGACTAAATAAAATGTGTCAAGAGCCTGGCCCTGGCCCTGGGAGGTAACAAAAGCAGATGCCCAGTATTGCTTAGAGACCTTTCCCAGTCCTGTCCTGGCCAGAGCCCCCTACTTTCCCTTCCTTCCCAGCTGGAGCTGGGAAGGCACGTTGTCCTCACCATACAGAGAAAACAGAGGTGCGCTCCCATAAGTTTTTTTCAATATGAAATTTCCCAAGTTTCATGAGCTCAAGGCCAGGAATTGGGGGTACAGGAGCTGCCAGGGTTTTCCCCATGACTACTTCCTGTCCTGCCATGGGGCCATTTCCAAGCTTTGGGGGCCCCAGGTTGGTCTCTGAGATGTTCCAGCACCCTCTTCACACCCTGAAGGCCCAAACACTTGTTCCACTGGCCCCTCTGCTCACCTGCTGGAGCCACCCCTCCTCATTCCCCATCCCAGGTGGCTCAGTCTCCCCATCCTGCAGCGCTCTGGGGCTCTGGGAGTACCCTTCACCCCCTAGCCTCCAGGGGGCAGTAAAAGGGAGTTTTAACTGGCTCCTGCAGGTAAGGCCTGGACCCAGGAGAACATTCACTATACATTCCACAGGATTGCCAGTCCCCTCCCCCCCATCACCTTTCCCTCAGGCCACATGTACCCTTCAGTGACCTTGCCCAGTGAAAGCTGCTATGAACACTCATTTTAACTAAGGCTGTGTGTTTTATCAAGTTCTAAAACAGTACTGAACTGCTCACTGCACCCCTCACCCCAGCATCACCCACCGGAGGCCCCTAGCTCCATTCTTTCCCCTGTTCATAAACGCACCTTGCCCCAGGCTCCTCTCTCAGCCAGAGGACTGTCCCTGGAGGCTTCTGCATCCACCCTGGCTGTCACCCCAACCCTGGGGGACTACCCTAGCCTTCCCTCTGGCATGCTCAATACAGTTCACTTCTGTCCCTGTGTCCTCCCTCCCTCTGCCCCCAATTCAGGACCCTGCTCTTGGCCACTCAAGGTCAAGTGAACATCCAGCCCAGAATTTAGCGACTTGGAGTGAGAGAAGCTTCAGCTTTGCTTTTTAATAATTTAAGGCTGACACACAGCCATCCATTCCCAGAGAGTCCCAACGCTTTGGGCCTAGAGCAGGGAAGCAACCTGGTGAGACAGCCCATCCCCCTGCCTGTACCCTGTCATTGCACTTCCTGCTGACCCACCCACAGCTGCCACCGGGGAGTCTGGGCAGAGAGCTTGTGGCTGGGGACAGCCTGGCACCAGCCACAGCCATGCCCACACTCTACAGGAGAAGGAAGACAGGCCCTCACCGCCAGCTCCAGTGTTGCCTTGGGCAGAGGCAGAGGGCAGGCTGGTGGGGGCGGGGCTGGCCAGTCCTACTGGCCATGGCTGCTCTTCCTGGAAATTCGTCTGGTTTTTTTTTTCCCTTCAACTTTATATATCACAAAAATTTCCCAGAAACTCTTAATATTCTGGCTACCAGATAACATCTCCCAGATGTTCTCACACCAGACCACATGTTCCAATGTTTGGCTTGGAATATATGGCCAAGGGCTGTAAGGCTGTCACTCCAGGACACTTTGCCCATTTCCAGAAAAAGAACAAAGGTGTTCAATGGGATGTGGAAGGAATGAGACTTTAAAGGCAGGCTCAAGGCCAATATGGCCAAGAACTTTCTTTGGTTCTGGAGTGTGGAAGGCTGGGGGAGCCCTTGACAGAGAGTGGGACAGGACTTGGGGGTGAAGAGGTGGTCAGGGGCCAACCCCAGTACCTGCCGCCTCTCTCTCCTCTTGCCAACAAAGGTAAGGAAAGAGGCAGACCCCGCTTCTTGCATTGAAGGAGATCCAGGTCTTTTTTCCCCAGTTCCATGTAAATTAACATCCTTAAAACACACAAGCAGGCTCCTGCCCTCACGTATGGTGGTCAATCACGGACGCCCTGCCACAGGGGTTACATGCCACTGTCATCGGTCTTTGGTCCACAAAGCAGCTTTGTGCAGTGCATTTCCATTCTTCCTAGGCCAGTTCAGGGCTTCTGCGGGAGTGACTGTGCGGGGCGGGAGCATCGCTGGGTCACCGAGGGACGGGCCTCTGCCTCAGCACACGGATTGACAAGCTGTGTGCGTGGGCCAGGAGCTCCTTGATATGAGCCAAGCCCAGCCCTGCAACTTTGGCCCCATTTACCTCGAGGATCTCATCCCCTACCCCCAGCAGCCCTGAGTACAGCTTGGCCATGCTCGAATCAGCTATCTCCTGCACGTAGAACCCTGCAAAGGAAAACAGAACAATTTAACAGGTGAAATCCAAGGACACGCAGCTCTGTGGAACGCTGACCAGGTGGGTGCTGGTGAGCGTGGGGTGGGGAAGCAGGTGCTCACACAGGGCACTTCTCCATGCACACACATACACACACCCTCATTATTCTACCTCATAACCACAAGGCTTTCTACACAGATACAGTGTGCCTGCCCTCATGGTATAATTTCATTTTTCTGTCTCCTCTTTTAAAATGCCCTTTAAGCTGTTATTATTTGTGTGTACCCCAGTGTGAATGAGCTAACCTTATCTTTTTCTGGGATGAGCTTTGATTGTAGAATAAGGAGGAAACTGATGTTCGAAAATTAAGAAAAAGACCCACTATGTGCCTGGTACTGTGCTAAGCAGGATTCATAAATACGATCAAGTTGCTGTCTTCAAGTAGCTGGAGTGGTGGGAAGGCTCACTGGAGTAATGAACGTGGCTGAGGTCAAATGCAAATCTGGTTTGCTTCCTATTAGTGTCTAGGACTAGCACTAGCCTCAATCTTCCTCGGATGTGGTGGCTCACTTGACCTTTATTCACACACATCCTGTCCCCCACACTGCCCCTAAGAAGGCCCTGCTGGCCAGTATGACCATATCCCCTGGGTCTCTTAGGTGCAGAGCGAGCTGGAGAGAGCCTGCTTCTTCCCCTTTCCCTGGGTCCAACTTGGCAAACCCACGTCAGTGGAGCAGGCCCTGTGGAGGCTTGGGGCTGGCGAGGCTGAGTTCCCCTTGCCTCTCCTGGCTACACAGTGCAGGGAGTCCTGCTGAGGGACCTTTCTCACCTCAACTTCTGCTGAAAACCTTCCAAACTCCCCTTGGACTTAAAGGGTCTTTCAGGGAAAGCTGGCCACCACCCTGCTTCACAGGCTGAGTGCACACAGGTATCTGAGAGCACAAGCCTGGGGTGCGGACTGTGTGCAGCAGACATCACCTGTGGAACTCAGTGGGCAGCTCAGCCCCACCGGAGACACCCTCACCGCTGCCCAGCCCCGGCTGGCCTGGCCTGCACGCTGCCCTCTACTCCTCTTCCTGGAATCAGCGTCCTTAGAAAGGGCCGCATAGGGCACCTCACCGGTTCTTCCGACTCTGGCCTGAAGGCATTTAACACACGGGCCAGGGGAGGTCCTCCCTCTGCTCCCCACAGCCCCATAGGAGCTTTGCTCAGCCCAGCTTCTGGCCCCAGCAGAAAGCAAGCTGTCCAAAGCTGCCCACTGAAATGGGAGTCTGGAAGCACCACCATCTCCTTTAAAGCACCTGAAGGCTGATAACTCTGAGTTTAGCAAAACCAATCTTCTGACACATTCCCTCTCCCGGGGCTGAGTCGTGGAACTCCCTCTAGGTGCTTCTTGGCCGATCGGTGCCTTTGCTGCAGGGTCGCCTCCCTGCCCACCGGCCTGCCTGCCATCCACTGTGTGAAGCTTTTCTCCCGGCCCCATCTTCCACCTCTTCCGTCTGGGGGCTCTACCCGCTTGCCTGCCTCGTCAGTGTGCTGGTAGCGTGGGGGAGGCAGTGTGCTGCCTACAGAAATGGCTGCCCTACAGCAGACAGGCGGGTGCAGAGTGATGAGAAACCCCAGAAGCATGTAGCAGCCAGACCTGGACCAGACAGACACTGACGTGCCAGCGTTCTCGAGGAGTCTCTGAGGTAGGCTTCACAATGGAAAGTCATGACAAAAATGTGACGGAGAGACCGCTGTTGTAGGTATTTATTGCCTGCTGGAAATGGCCTTTGTTAAGCATGTATGGTCTCTATGGTACTCAGAAGCAGAAGACAAAGCCTGCTGTTCTCAAATGCTTGTATACAATCGGATGTGACAGCCAGCAAGTGAACCCCAGCATCCTGACGTTTTAGCGGGGAATGCAGACCAGCCCCAGCTCACGGCCCGCCTGAGGCCCAGCAGAAGTGGAGCCGTGGCTGTTGGAGGCCAGTCTGTGGCAAGGAGGCCCTAGGACCAGTCATGCTCCGGGTGCCTGCGGATCTCTGTGTTATATCCGATGGCCAACTGCAGCAGGAGCAGGGCAGGGGAGAGGTCGTACCAACCCAGGGGAGGGGTGCCCTGGGGGGCAAGCCAGGGCGGAGCCCAAGGAGCCCTTGGTCATTACAGACCCCTGCCCATCCGACATCAACTCCATGACAGGTGGGGGAGGGGCTCCCACGGTCTGCAAAGGGGCCTAACGGGACTTTTGGGGAGCATGAGGCGCATAGCACCATGTCTGGTTGTGTGTGACCTCACACGGACAGGCGGTACAGATCACGGTGGTCCCGGTTGGAGTTCTGCTCCCCAAATACAAGTTCTCTTTCTGAAGAGGAAAGGGGAGAAAAGAGCCGGGCATTTTCCTATGCACATCACTGGACGCTCCTTATGACTCTTCCAGGTAGGTTTTATTATTTTCATTTTACAGATTCGAGAACTGAGATTCAGAGGGGTTAAGGAACCTGCTCAAGGTCACACAGCCAGCAGAGGCTCTAGAGTACGAACCATGCCGTGTTGTCTAACTCTATGCCTCTGTACCACCCCTCTGGGAGGCCGACCGCCTCTCACCTGAGGAGGGAGGAAGCTGAGGGAAAAGGTGGAGTAGCTAACAGTCTGCTGATTGCTGTATGATGATCAGTATAGGTTCACAAATGCCATCTCCCTGTGAGGTCATTGTACCCTCCTAAGGTCTAGAGTGGGGAGAAACTCATTTTCTTCCTCTCACGCTCATAGAAAATCCATCAGCAAACTGAGTCAAACTGCCTTCAAGTCAACCAGAATGCAACCACTTCTCACCATTTCTGCTGACCCCCCCCCCCCCCCCCGCCCAAGTCGCCACTGTCAAGTTTTTCCACTGAAATAACTTTAAAACCGGTCTCCCTGGTCCACCTTTAACCCACTAACGTCCATTCACAGTCCAGCAGCTGGTCAGCGACAGTGTTACAAGCACAAATCAGGGCACAATAATAGTCCCTGCTCCAAGCCCCTGGTGGCTCCCAGCTCACTTGGCGGGAAAGCCAAAGCCCTTCTGGGCTCAGCGCTGTCTCTTCCTCTTGCCACTCTGTCCAGATCCACCTCCTTGCAGGTCTTCTGACAGCCAAGCTCATTCCCACCCTCTGGGCCTCTTCGAGCCCCTTCCCTCTGCCTGGAACGCTCTTTCTCCAGACACCATACTGCTGCTCCTTCACTCCTGTAAGTGCTGTTGTGTCCTCTGCACAGAAAAGCTGTCGCCCCCTGCTCCCACAGGCACTCCCATCTCTCGGGCCCTTACCCTGCTTTGTTTGGGTTTGTGTCTCAGTACTTTCGGCTCTCTGGCACATATAAAGCAAAACGTATACAAATGCAAACCTTTTTGTAGATATAGTCTATCTCCGTCACTGGAATGTGGACTCCTGAGGACAGGAGTTCTGTCTGTTCTGTTTACTGCCAGATACCCAGCATCTAAAACACCTAGTAGGTGCTCAGTATAAACGTGTTGAAACAATGAATGATGGATCAGATGTCAGAACTTGCTGTGGTCTGCATATCTGGCAGTGAGCAGATTTTTCCCAGGTTAAATGACTTTGACCTAGGAGATCAAAGCACAGGACTAAACCCTCCTCAGCAGAGTGCAGCCAGGGCAGGATCCCTGTGAACATCACCCTTTGGAGCCAGCACCGAGGGAGGGACCTGGACGCACAGACAGGCAGGCACATTCCACATGCCCAGACATACTCAGCAGCTGGAGGAAGGGAACCATTAAACACATCAGTCACATCAAAGGGATCGCCGGGAACCAGCAGGCACAGTCTCCCTTGGGCACTACAACAAAAAGATGGCCTTCAAGATTCTGATTTCAAGACGTCAGCAGAGAGCAGAGGGGCACTGGAGTCAGGCTTACTATCTCTGCCCCCTCCAGCAGCCCCACACCAGACCCTTCCAGAAGAGTGCCTGAAGGGAGAATTCCAGTCCTTTTGCTAAGAGGCTGTCTGCATTGAGAGCTCCACTTCTCAGCCACAGACTGGAAATGATCACGGCCAAAAGGCATTGCTGTGGTTTACTAAGGCCCCAGGGATGTGGAGCCCAGAAAGGGGGGGGGGGGCTTACCTGAGTCCCGGCGCCCATTCCCAGAGGCCACACAGAAGCCAAAAGTGCCCTCCGGGGAGCGTTGTAGCTGCAGCTGGGTTGTGCCATCTGGGAACACCTCCACCACACGACCCACTGTGCGCGCCTGGCTGGGGGCGCTCACATCCTCCACGCTGAGGGCACGCTGGGGTGGGGCCTTGGCTGGCCTGCCAGGGGACCGGAGACAGTGAGTGCAAGGAGGGCTGGGCACTGGGACCCCACCATTCCCCACCTTAAAGGTGACAGATGCCTCTTGACTGACCTCAACCAGCAAAAACAACCTGCTAGGATCAAGACTGGAGGGTTGTCACAGCGGTGCCCCCTGCTACCCCTGCCTGGACACGTGATTTCAAATCTTTGTGGGTGCAGAGACCTCTCTGAGAATCTAACAAAGCTATAATGTTATATAAAAATTCCAGGGGTGAACAGGCCACCTGAAGACCCTCCATGGGGCCCCGGGTAAGAGCAGCTAGAGGATCTCATCAGTGGGTGGGACTTCTCTAGGCAGGGTCCCAGGTCAGGTGCTTCTTTGGGGGCCCGTCTCTGGATCTCTAACCTGATCTTTAACTGGGTTAAGGAAGCTCTCTGATCTCAGGATGTTGTCAGACAGCAGAGGGATAGAGGAATCGAACCTTCCAACTCTACCCATTCCACCAACTCCACACCTTCTCAGAGCCCAGTTGCACAGGGCAAGGCACTGAGGTGTGGGTTCCAAGACTCCTCTGGCTCCCGAGGCAGGAAGGAGTTAAGCCCATAGCTCCACTGCCCATGCTCTGAGTTTGCTCCTACACCACTTGCCCACTCTTACCGGACATCTGCACTGTGGTCCCCTGGCTCTCCTACCACGTAGAGGCTGGACCTGTCCCCCTTGCCACTCAGCAGAGAATGGAGGTTCTGAAAGGAGACAGCTTTCCGATGATGGTGAGACGGTGACACCTGGTGGTAAAGGTCCAATATTGCAGGTGAGAAAAGCCATGGAGAGGGCTGGGAGGGGGGGGGGCGGGGGGCGGATGCAGGAGTTGACCTTACCCCATCCATGAACCTGAGGGTTTTTTAAGAGAGTAATGATACAAGTTTTTGTCACTACTTAAAAGTGCCCGTCAGGAATCACCATGATTTACTTAAGAAGATGGACCCATATAGGTGATCAGGTTCAATTTTCTTTGGCTGAAATAACTTAGTACTACTAGAATACTAATAATTTCATTGATTATGAAAATCTAATTTTCTCTAAGAAAAAAGTGAAAGCAAATTAACTACAGAATAATAAATATGATTTTAGAATTAAAATATTAAATATTTTGTGATTGTTTAGTATCCCTTTTATGGTTATTCACATTAAAAATGTTTATCTAAGGACTTCCAGGGAAAATGGCAGAGTTCAAAGATCCTAAACTCACCTAGTCCCATGGATATAGTTATATAACACCATATTAGATAACCAGAAAACAATCCAAAGACTGGTAGAACAGACTCTCCACAGCTAATTGTAGAGAAAAGTCCATGTCCAAGAGGGTAGGAGGGGTAGAGATTTCCGTGGGAGCTAAATGGACCTAGAGGACTGTCCCAAGGAGGGAGGGAGGCTGGGTGCAGAGAGACAAGGGGACCAGATCCTCACATCAGGTACATCAGGCATGAGGAACCTGCACAGGGAAGATGAATCCCCATAACATTCGGCTTTGAAAACCAGATGGGCCTAATTTTGCCAGCTTTTAAAAATTTTTTTTAATGTTTGTTTATTTTTGAGAGAGAGAGAGAGAGAGAGACAGAGCATGAGCATGAGCAGGGGAGGGGAAGAGAGGGAGAAGACACAGAATCCGAAGCAGCTTCAGGCTCTGAGCACAGAGCCTGCCGTAGGGCTTGAACTCACAAACCGCAAGATCATGACCTGAGCCGAAGTCGGACGCTCAACTGACCAAGCCACCCAGGCGCCCCTAATTTTGCCAGTTCTTAAAATCACCGAGGCTTAACACCTGGAAAAATCAGTGGGCTTGGATCTGGGAGACTTGGGAAGATGATGGGAAACTGAATCCCCACCCTTAAAGAGACAGCACAACAAACAGCCCCACTGAGGTACAGCATAGAGAAGCAGCAATTTGAAAAATGCCTGGGGTATATGGGAGGGAGATTTGTTTACTAATCTCAGAGCCTGTGCTAGAAGGGCAGGGATCTCTGGGAGAATTCTCTAGGAACAAAAAAGTCGATAGGAACCATTTCCCTCCCCTGCCCCACAGCCTAGATACACAGACAGCTGGGGGAACCAGCACAGTGCTGACACTCTCCACCTTACTTGCTAACAGCACTGCCCACCCCCTCATTTTCCTGTGGCCCTGCCCCCCTACAATAAGCCTCGGTGGAAGTGCATCCAAAAGTGGTGCCACAAGTCTGGCAGTGTGTAAAGAAGCCCTGACAGTGACTCCTACCCTGAAGAGAGGGGAAAACAACCACACACAACAGTGTGTGGCCCTAGCACCACAATCTGGTCTGACATAGGCCCCACCCACCAACAAAAGCTTCTCAGAGGACAATGCAGAGAAAGAGCCTTGCAGTTCAGTGCTACTGCATCTCTGGCAAATGCCTACTCTGACTTAGCTCAAGCCTAAGGCAGGCCAGGAGTGGCCACTAATACCACAGGGGCCAAACACTGCCCACAACAGGTAAAGACAGTCATTGCAGACAACTGGACTAAAGGCAAAAACAGCTCAGCCACAACAGAAGGGTAAATGCAACACACATAAGAGACACCCCCGAAGCACCAGGTTCTGGGGAACAGGGGACACTACACTACAGTGCATTACAAGACCTCTTCTTCATAAGGCCACTACTTTCTTTTCAAAAAATTTTTAATGTTTATTTATTTTCAAAGGAGAGAGAGACAGAGCATGAGTGGGGGAGGAGCAGAGAGAGAGGGAGACACAGAATCTGAAGCAGGCTCCAGGCTCTGAGCTGTCAGTACAGAGCCCGACATGGGGCTCAAACTCACAAACTGTGAGATCATGACCTGAGCTGAAGTCAGATGCTTAACCAACTGAATGACCCGGGCACCCCGAGGCCACTACTTTCAAGAGCAGGAGACATAGCTGACTTTCCTAACACACAGAAACAGACACAGAGAATTAGACAAAATGAGGAGACAGAGAAATACGTCCCAAGTGAAAGAACAGTACAAAATCACAGCAAGAGAGCTAAACAAAATGGAGATAAGTAATATGCCTGATAAAGAATCTAAAATAATGGTCATAAACATACTCAATGGACTTGAGAACAGAGTTGAGGACCTCAGACCCATAACAAAGAGATAGAAAATATAAAAAAGAACCGATCAGAGATGAAAAGCTCAATAACTGAAATTAAAAACACACTAGAAGGAATAAATAGTAGACTAGAGGAAGCAGAACAATGGATCGCTGACCTGGAGGACAGAGTAATAGAAAGCAATCAAGCTGAACAGCAGAGAGAAAAAAAATTAAAAAAAAAAAAAAGGAAAACAGACTTAGAAAACTCAGAGACACAATCAAGTATAATAACATTCTCATTATAGGGATCCCAAAAGAAGAAGAGAGGGAAAAGGGGGCACAAAACTTCCCAAATCTGGGGATTCCTTCCTGGGGAAGGAAACAGAAATCCAGAGCCAGGAAGCACAAGAACCCCCAACAAAATCAACCCAATGAAATGTTGAAGTCCACACCAAGACACTTAGTAATTAAAAAGATAAAAAGTAGTGATAAAGAGAATTTTAAAAGCAGTAAAGAGAAAACACTTACATACAAAAGAAACCCTATATGGCTATCAGCTGGTTTTTAGTAGAAACTTTATAGGCCAGAAAGGAGTGGCATGATATATTCAAAGTGCTGGAAAGAAAAATCTGCAGCCAGGAATACTCTAAACAGCAAGACTATCATTCAAAATAGGAGAGATAGAGAGTTTCCCAGAGAAACAAAAGATAAAGGAGTTCATGACCACTAAATCAGTCCTATAAGAAATGTTGAAGGGAAGTTTTTTGAGTTGAAAGGAAAAACTATAATTAGGAGTAAGAAAACTATGAAGCACAAAGGCGGTAAAATTAAGTGTATCTATAAAAGATCAGTCAAGATATTCACAAAAGAAAAAGCTGAAAAGTATGACACCATATACTTAAAACATGGAGTGGGGAGAGGAGTAAAGAATGGGTTCAAACTGAAGTGACCATCAACTTAATATGGACTGCTATATGCAGAAGATGTTATATACAAACCTAACAGTAACCACAAATCAAAACCAGTAACACATACACAAAAAATAAAGAGAAAGGAATCCAAGTATATGACTAAAGAATGCCAGCAAACCATGAGAGAAAAGCAACATAAGAAATGAATAGAGAAGAACTACAAAAACAACCCCAAAAGAAGTACCAAAATGGTACATATGTGTCAATAATTACTTTGAATGTAAGTGGACTAAACTCTCCAGTTAAAAGACATAGGGTGATGGAATGGATAAAAAAGCAAGACCTGCTGCCTACAAGAGACTCATTTTAGACCTAAAGACACCTGAAGATTGAACGTGAGGGGATGGAGAAGTATTTATCATGCAAAAGGATGTGAAAAGAAAGCCAGGGTAGAAATACTTACATCAGACAAAATAGACATTAAAACAAAGACTGTAGCAAGAGACAAAGAAGGACACCATATCACCATTAAGGGGACAATCCAACAAGAAGATATAACAATTATAAGTATTAATGTAGCCAACATGGAAGCACCCAAATTCTTAAAGCAATTAATAACAAATATAAAGGAAGTAATCGATAGTAATACAATAATAGTAGGGGACTTTAACACCCCACTAACATCAATGGACAGACTGTTCAACCAGAAAATCAACAAAGACACAGTGGCTTTTAATGACTCACTGGACCAAACAGACTTAACAGATATATTCAGAGTATTCCATCTAAATACACATTCTTTTCAAATGCACATGGAACATTCTACAGAACAGATCACATATTAGGCCACAAAACAAGTCTCAACAAATTCAAAAAGATCGAAGTCATACCATGTATCTTTTCTGACCACTTTTCTTATCTTTTCTAGTTTCTAGTTGAAACTAGAAATCAACCACAAGAAAAAAATCTGGAAAGAACACAAATACATGGAGGTTAAATAACTTGCAACTAAGAAAAAATGAATGGGTCAACCAAGAAATCAATGAAGAAATTAAAAAATACATGGAGAGAAATAAAAATGAAAACACAATGGTCCAAAATCATTGGGATGCAGCAAATGCTGTTCTAAGAGGGAAGTTTACAGCAACACAGGCTTACCTCAAGAAGCAAGAAAAATCTCAAATAAACAACTTAACCTTACAACTAAAGGAACTCGAAAAAGAGCAACAAACAAAACTCAAAACAAGCAAAAGGAAGGATATAATAAGTATTAGATACAATATGTAAGGATATAATAAATATTAGAGCACAAACAAAATAGAAACTAAACAAAAAATCCTTATTGGCTGATGGATAAAACCAGGAGCTGGTTCTTTGAAAAGATCAACAAAACCAATAAACCTTTAGCCAAACTCATAAAAAAAATTAAAAAAAAAAGAGGGGGAGAGGAGAGGATTCAAATAAACAAAATCAGAAACGAAAGACAAGAAATAACAAATGACACCACAGAAATACAAAGGATTATAAGGGAATATTATGAAACAAACTGGACAACCTAGAAGAAACAGATAAATTCCTAAAACATATAACCTCCCAAAGCCAAATCAGGAAGAAATAGAAAACTAGAACAGACTGAATACCAGCAATTAAGTTGAATCAGTAATCAAAAAACTCCAAATAAAAGTACAGGGCCAGACAGCTTTACAGGTGAATTCTACCAACCATTTATTTATTTTTTTACTTTTTAGGTGTATTTATTTTTTTGAAAGAGAGAGAGAGAGAGAGAGAGAGAGAGAGAGAGAGAGAGAGAAGCGCAAGCAGGCTCCATACTGTCAGCATGAAGCCTGATGTGGGGATCGAGCTCACAAACCATGAGATCATGACCTGAACCAAAATCAAGGGTTGAATGTTTAACCAATTGAGCCACTCAGACGCCCCTCTATTTTTCTCAAAGTAATCCAAAAAAATAGAAAAGGAAGAACAGAAAAGAATAGAAAATAGAATAGGAAAGAACGAAGGAAGAATAGAAAAGCAATTCCACCACTGGGTTTTTACCCAAAGAAAATGAAAACACTAATCCTAACAGATACATGCACCCCTATTTTACTGTAGCATTATTTACAATAGCCAAATTATGGAAGTAGTCCCAGTGTCCACTGATAGATGAATGGATAAATATAAATATAGATAGATACTTAGATAAATGGTTATATATATAATGGAATATTACTCAGCCATTAAAATGAATGCAATCTTGCCATTTGCAACGACATGGATAGATCTACAGAGTATTATGCTAAACAAAACAAGTCAGTCAGAGAAAGATAAATACCACATGATTTCAATCATATGTGGAATTTAAGAAACAAAACAAATAGACAAAGAGAAAAAGAGACAAACCAAAAAACAGACTCTTAACTATAGAGAGCAAACAGGTGGTTACCAGAGGGGAGGTGTGTAGGGGGATGGTCGAAATAGGTGAAGGAGGTTAAGAGTACACATACCATGTACACATATCCTGATGAGCACTGTGTATTAAACAGAATTGTTGAATCACTATATTCTATACCTGAATCTAATATAACACTGTATGTTAACTATACTGGAATTTTTAAAAAAATTCCTTAAAATATGCACCTTAAAATATTCTACATTAAAAGGTGGACAAGACAAACATACCTTAAGGAGTTCACCCATCAGTGGAGGTGGGGTGAGCACAGGTGAGTTAACAGCCCTAAATACATGTAAGTGCTGGGCTAAAAGATGGATGTGCAGGGAAGCAGAGAGAGACTCCAGTTTAGGAAGTTTGGGGACACTAGAGAAACTGATGCCTGAGTGAGGCTTGAAGCATGAGCTCCCCGGGTGAAGACTGGTAAGGGTGCTCCAGGCAGAAGAAACAGCAGGTGCAAAGACATGGAGAGACGACAGAAAGCATATGTTCTGGAACATGGTTTGGGTGGCTGGGCTGCAGAGGTGATAGGAGATGGGCTGGAGCCTGAGGCCGGAACTGGAAGGACCGTATATGGCCTGCTAAGGAGCCAATGAGCGATGTTAATCAGAAGATTGTAAGATTAGATCTGCGTTCTAGAAACTGACCCAATGAGGAGGCTACTGTGGGGGTGGGGGTGGTGGAGATGTAGGCAGGGAGTAGCAGACTTTTAAACAAATACAATGCATATTATTTATCACATTTGGAACCCACACTCTCAAGCAGTAAGTGATGTTATCAAGAGGTTTAGAGGGGGCCCTAGCCTTATATTAGCATTAAGGAAGGCTTCCTGGGAGAAGTCCTGCTTAACTCAGACCTGAAAGACGAGGAGTTCCCCAAGGAGAAAACAGAGGACAGCACTCTAGATGATGCAAGGTCAAATGTCAAAAAGCCATGGCTGTGGGGTGGGGGGGTGGGGTGGTGTCGTGGAAGCCACCAGTGTGGTTGGGTGTGAGAACGGGGCCACTGCCTACCCAGGAGGTGGACATGAACATGAACACCAGATCCAGCCAGCACCTGTCCACATTTAGGCAGCTCCAGAGTCTAAGGAAGTAAATGACAGTCTAAAGGAGGTAGTTACCCCTGAGATGCATCACAAATATTTCTGAGTGAGACAGAGACTTGTTTTATCTTCCCTGAACAGTTCTCTGTGATGCTCAGTCCGCCCTGCACTTGTTCCCACCCTTTGTTGGCCAGCTTCCTTTCTATCTTTGCCCACGCAGCTTACATTGCTGATAACCTCACTGCCACACCAACGGCGCGGTCATTTCCCTCGAGGGTTTACAGAGATCGAAGTTCTGGTGGTGATACATCCGGATGCCATGGCTCAGACACACAAGGGACAAATCTAACTTCATGAGGAAAATGAATTCCTGGAGCACGGCGTCAACTCTAGACTTTTCTGCCCAGCTTACTATCACTTTGCTTCTGTTTCTTAGCCTTCCATTGATTCATCCAGCAAATACGTAGTGAGCACCGATCGCATAGTAGGTACGGCTCCCGGTACAAGACAAACTGATGTCATTTTCATTCGGCCTGCATTCTCTCCCCCACTGCAGCCTGAAAAATGGAAGTCTCCATTGCCCCAAACCACAATCACCTGCCGTTGCTCTGCAAAAAGGACAGGGGCAGGGAACAAAAGAACAAACATAATACCTGGAAACACCTGGAACAGAGCAGGGTTTTCAGAAAATTAGTTGGGAGTTAGCACACCATTGTTGATTTGCTGTTGGTTTATCTGCTAGCACATGGAGAGAGACCTTCGGCTAGCCGCCCTGCATTCATTCATACACTCACTGACTCACCTGTTCATTCACTGTGTCTTACATATATTTATATATTAGCCATTGTACTCAGCACAGGAGCATCCCCCACTTTTTGAAAGTTTGCTTTTATGAAAGACCTACATTAGTACCTGTTTTGACTAACCAAAATAAATCCGGAGGATTTTCACTTTTACAAAAAGAGGTGAAAAGCAAAAATAGCATTCAGCATTTGTTTTGCAGTGAGCCATTATGGGGCAGTGCACCCAAAGTGGCCCCACCAAGCTCCTCCCCCAGGGACTCCACTCAGCATCTTAGCATCAAGCCACAATAGCTTTGAACAGTGTCTGTGAGCATCTGTGCTTCATCTCGATTTATTTTGTGTATCCATTAGCAAGATGTGTCCTAGGGTATCAGAAAAGCCTGAAAGAGGTTATTTTTTGGGTCAGGGGGTGCTCAAAAATTCTCCATATAACTTAATGGTAATTGCTTCTTCGATGTATGCGATTTCGGCTTATGAAAGTTTTCACAGGAAATGCTCTACTTTCAGACAGCGGGGGAACCTGTCCTAGGAAGAGAAAGATCAAGTGGTGTTCCCTCAAAGAATTCACACCCCAGTGAGGGGAGACAGACAAAAATTAATTAAAATACTATGTGGCAAGTTCCCTAAAGGAGGGAAGCACAGGATGAGATGGGAACACAGAGCAGAGGCCCCTTAGCTCAGCCCAAGAAAGGATTGGAAGTGGCTTCATGGAGGAGGCAATTCCTGAAGTGTTGATGGATGAGCAGACGTTAGCAGGGAGAGAAGGTGGGGGAAACATTTCAAGTGAAGGTTCAAAGTCAGAGAGTGTATGGCCTGATTACAGAACTGCAAGGTCAAAGATAACGGGTCAGGTGTTAGAAGGCAACTGAGGAAAGATGAAGGCAGATCACAGAAGCCCTTCACCCATGTCAGGTGATCTGCACTTTATCCTGTGGGTGGCAAGGGGCCAAAGGCAGATGATCAGCAAGGGGGCAGCATGACCAGATGTGCCCATCAGAAGGACCCCTATGGAACCAGGTGGGGACAGACGTGGCAGGGATGTCAGTCAGGAGGCTGTTGTGTTGGTCTGGGTGTGGAGTGATTTGTGCTAGACTAACAGAGTCACTGTGACCATGGAGAAGGTTCCGAAATGATCGGGCACTAGACTCTAGGTCTTGGCAGAGGGGGTAGAGTTGAGGGAGAGAAGGGGGGGAGGAGGAGGAGGAGGTTAGGATGAGCCCGTGCTGGGGCAGCTGGCTGGAAGAACAGAACCGTGGGATGCTGCCCACCCCATGGTGTCCAGGGGAAGCCAGGTCTCATGGGTCAACTGTGGGGAGCCCAGTAGCCTCCCTTTCTCCACCTGGGCTCCCTGAGGTGGCCCCCTCTGCACTTCATTCCTCCTGTCACCTTCCACTCCATGGGCAGCTGGTGTCGCCCACCTTTTGGCTGGGGCCCTTCAGACTCACCAGATGCAGGGACTGTAACGATGGGGCTCTCTTCACTTTGGGGGTGCTGGTGTGTGACGCCGGGCCAGGCGCAGGGGCCCGCAGCTGCTCCACGCTGTAGCTGCGGGCCTTGCCCAGCTTGGGCCTTGTGCCCTGGCCCAGGGCCAAGAAGAGCTTTTTCAGCCCCAGGGTAGAGGCCAAGCTGCTGCTGCTTTTCTTGCTCCTGTCGGAAGGGGTAGCGGAGGGCGGGCCGGGTCCTGCACTGACCCCCGGTGATGCTCTGAAATGCAAGGGTGGACGTGAAGGGGACAGCGGGGGGCAGGGGCAGAGGCCAGGGCAGACAGCACCTCAGGGCCCCGTGGGCCCCGGCTGGGCCAGCACCCAGGCCTGGTGGAGGCCGAGACAGCGGCTGCAGAAAGAGAGGCTGAGAGGGCGTGTGCAGGATGCTCTGCTAGGGTGGCTTTTAGGGAAGAGAGCTCAGACAAGACCCTCAGAGCCTCTGTGCCTTCTAGGCACTGGGGCTTGTGGTAAACAGACAAGGCCCTTATTCTCAGGAGCTTACAGACAACCGACTAGTGAACAAAGGAGAAAAACCACAGCGACTGTTGAGAAATGTCGAGCAGAGAGTGACAGGGTGGCCGGGGAAGGTCTTTCTGAGAAGATGGTGTTTAAGCCGGAAGCTGAATGATAAGGAGCCATCCTGCCGAGGCTGGAGGTAAGAAATCCTGGGTCGAGGCCACAGCGATGCCATAGCCCTGGGGCAGGAAGAGGCTCTCAGAGTTCCAGAACACAACAGGGCCAGGCCACCAGCACTGGGACGCAGCGAGCAAGGGGGAAAGAGGGACTGGATGAGGTAAGGCAGGTGTGCCAGATTACCTTGAGCACTTAAGCCAAGGAAAGGGGCTGGGATTCTAGCCCAAGTGGGAGAAAAAAAAAATCATTGGGGGTTGTAAGCAGGAGAAATGACGTTATTTCACTGCAGTTTTAAAAAGATATCTTTTGACGGCTGTGTGCAGATGGAAGTGTGGAGGCAAGAGTGAAGGCAGAGAGCAGACAGTTGTCAGAAGGAAGTAATGCAGCTCAGACCCAGGAGGAAGGTGACAAAGGAGGACGCAGGAGCTGGAGGCGACATGCCAGTGGGTCAGGGAGGTAGGGAAGGAAGAGGGAGTGGCCAAGATGACGGCACGTGGATGGGATCACCGCGTGGATCGCGTGTCTGCTGGGAAGAGGACCTGGGAATCGGTTGCATCAGGGTGTCTCAGGCACCCTCGTGGAGACGTCCCGGGACACCGGAGGTAGGGGTCTGCAGTTCTGGGGAGCACACAGCGCTGGCGAGGGAGAGCTGGCTCTCGGGGGTGCCAGGAATGGCGTGTAGTGCAGAAAAGAAGGGCCTGGCCAGAGCACTGGCTCACCGAGGCTCCGGGGCCCCAGGGCCAGGACTCAGACCCTCCGCACTAAAGGACAGAACGGAAATGTGGATGCCGGCCTGTTTCCTCTGCGTCCAAGTCAGAAACAAGCCCTCTCAAACAGCCTCATCCTGGGAGCACCCTGAGGGTTGGGACTGACTGCTCAGCTGTGCCCGGCACAGTACCTGGAGCGTAAGGCCTGGTGAATGAATAAGCAAGTACCTCAGACTGAAAAATGGCTGGGAGAGAAGTGTTACGGTGCCATGCCGAGTATAAGTTGAGGAACCCTCTAAGGATTTGGGAGCAGTGAGGTTAGTCATGCCGTGGGGGGGGGGGGGGGGGGAGGGTCTCTTTTCCCACCCAGTGCCCCCACTCCCCCACCTCCTGCAGCCAGGGCTCTTGCTCCCATTACTCACCGGGTTGACACATGCTCTCTGGAACTTAACTCTGTCCTCTGCAGGCCTCCCTCTGATTCCTGGCTGGACTCTGACTCCTCTGAGGCCAGGGAGAGGGTGATGCCCACGGAGCTGACAATGCCAACAGCTGCTGAGCCGAGAAAGCCCTGGAGTCCTCCTGCAACAGCCGCAGCCCTCCCTGTCACAGAGCCACCACCACAGGTCATGGTCAGGGGAGGGGACATGCCCAAAAACAGAGGCAGGAGAGCCAGAGGAAGCTGGAGAGAGTTGGGGGCCCCAGGAGAGCAGTGGAGGCAGTGGTCAGGCACCCACAAAGCAGGCCGGGCATGAGGGGTCTTGTTTACTGCCGGAACCCATCACCCGCGGCACAGCGCCTGGCACACAGATGATTCAGAAATGTCTGTGCAGCGATGGAGCTGCGGTAAGTCGTGTCCCTCCTGTATCAGGAGACACGGGAAAATGCATCAAGAGAGTTGGGAACAGGGAAAGTTTGCATTCCTGGGATGAAAACCACAGTCTTGCCGGATGTGACGTCTAATAGTTTTAGTGACAAGTGCCATTTTTGGAGCATTTCTGATGTGCCAGGCAATGAATGAAACCCTCTGCAGAGACTATTTCATGGGTTCCTAGAAGATAGGTTCTATTATTACCCTGGGTCACAGAGAAGCCTGGAGCACAGAGGGCTTATGTGGCATGCCCAGGACCTCCTGGCTAATGACAAGAGGAGTCTGAGGAGATAATGGCCAGGCTGCCCAGAAAGGCCAGCAGCTGGTGGAATAAAAGCTCCTCAGGAGTGGTTAGAGGTGGTCAGCAGCTGGCCCAGAGCCCACCCCATGGAAGGAGACTACACCTTAGAACAGGGCAGAAGGCAGCTCAAGGTAGTGCCTGCTTTCTTCAGGTTCACGTGAGCAAGGGAGGGTGAGGGAAAACGTCTACGTCCCCTTGCGCAGCAAGGGGGGGGGGGCCAACACACCTGGGGGTGGCGGTGCTTGGCATCCACATCCACAGTAAGGTCAGCACAATCTGTCAGCTCTCCGCCCTCTCCTCCTCCACTGTGTTTCCAAGCCCTGGCTCCCTCCCAAGCCGTCCCAGCCCCGGGGACACATCAAGTCATGGACACATTAAGGAGAGGCTATGTGGCACAGACCTGCTATCTCTGCCTACGAGTGAATGGCCAAGTCGCTCACCTCACATCACAGCATCAGGGATCAGAGCCTAAGGCTACTGATGCCCGACACACTTCTGCAGCCCTGCCTGCTGAAACCACGAGCCTGCCCAGGGGGGCTAGTTGGGGTCTGGAAGGGCTCTGTCCACTGGTCACTGTATCCTCCAGAGAGCACGTCTGTCCGGTCACAGAAAGTCTCAAGGGCAGGACTCCTGCTGAATTAGTTCACTTATGCATTCCCTATAGTGCCTGGTATGGTGCCTGGCATGTAATAGGTGCTCAGTGTTGAATGAATGAATGAATGAATGAATGAATGAAATGAAGATATTGAAGGAAAGGGCCTCAACCATGTGATTATTAGGCATTTACTGCTCTAAGCAAATAATAAATCTGGAGCTGTTGCCTCTTCCTGCTCCCTGCCTTCTGCCTCCCCCCACCAAGAGTTGGCTAATCTGCCTCCAGGCTGATGTTGAGTCTTGCAGCCAGTCCACAGACCCCATAGCTTCCGGAACACCTGCTGCTGCTCTGAAGAGCTGCTAGGAGTGTGCACAGCTATGTCATCTATTAAGATGAAAGGTAAAGGATGACTCAGAGTGCTTGGCCTGGGGTCTCTGCTTACCATCGCTGCGTTTCTCCAGAGGCGGCTCCTGGCTGCAGGAGCCCCTGTCCACCTTGGGCTCACCCATGGCTCCTCCCCAGGGCCCCTGCAGCCCCAGAGGCATGCTCTTGTTGCAGCTGTTGGTGGACAGGGCCAGCAGTGGGTGACTGACTTGGGGGCTGTAGGGCTGGGTCTGCGTGGGTGAGAGCTCACAGGTCCTGGGAACTGCACTTCTTGAAGGAGGCAGAGGGGTGTCCACAGGCTCTCCCTGCTCACCCAGCCTGCTGGACCCAGGCAGGGCTGCCTTCCTGTGAGACACAGGTGAGGTGGTTTTCCTTGAAGGTGGAGGGGTTGGCACCCAGCCTCCAGGGGAGAAGAAAGAGGTTAGCTGCTGGGCCTGGTGCAGGGCAGAGGGCTCTGCATGGCTCTGTTGCAGGGAGGAAGAAGAGACAGTCTCCAGAGACTCATGATTTTCTATATCCCGGGCTTGTCTGGCTGGCGCTGAGGACCCCAGCTTCATGGAAGATGCCGGGGCACAGGCTGTCCTGCACAGAGCCCTGGAATCCACCGGGGGAACCCAGTGATTTCCCAGCCCCGCTTCAGGCTGCCACTGGGATCCCAGGGAAGCCCTTTTAGATTCCAGGACAGGAGGCTTAGGGAAAGCATCTTCTCTGGCAAACAGAGTCCCCTCAGGGTGTCCTCTGCCTTCTTTCACCTCATCTGCAACCTCCACGTGATCAACCCCAGGCGAGCAGTGAGGGGTCTGAGGGCTGCTGGGCAGCTGAGATTCAGCCTTCCGGAACCACCTGGGGCCTCCCCGAGGCCTGGCGCCCCGCAGACGCGGGCCGCTGCCTCGGGTCGGGCCGCGGGCCCTGCTTGGCTGCGAGGTCCCAGCCTCCTCGCTGTCGGTCCTGCAGCTGTCGGAGGTGTCCGTGCTGTCCAGGGCGGAGTCCACATCCTCGGGCCGCACCGAGTCTCCGATGTGCGTTTCCCGGATCCATTCCGTGTGGAGCCCCTGCTCGGCAGGGAGGAGCCTGGAGGGGGGGCTCGGGCCCCAAGAGCTAAGGGGCTCCGCCAGCACCCCCTGCGCCCCACGGTCGCGTTCCTGGAGGGACCTCGGGTCCGGGCTCGCCTTCGCCTGGGTGGGCCTTCGGTCGTCGATGCGGCTGCCGCAGGCTCGGCACTTCCTCTCGCCGTCCGGGACGGCCTTCCGGTCCAGTAGGCCCACCAGCCTGCAGAGCGCCCCTTCGCCGGCGGCCCTGCGCGCGCAGCCCCTGTTGACGTAGTGAGCGAGGTCGGGCTTGGAGCGCAGGGGGCCCTGGCCCGCCGGCGCCTGCAGCGCGCAGCTCCGCGCCTGGTCCTGGCGCTGCTGCAGCCGCTCCAGGTAGCGGGACTCGGCGTCGCGGGCGGACTCGTCCTCAAAGCGGACGCGGGACGGGGAGGTGCCCCGCTTCGGCCACTGCCCGCTGGTGGACTCCCCGCTGGAGGAGTCACTCGTGTTCCCGTTCTGGAGGTTGTCTCTGCAGGCGAAGGTCATCCTCGGGTCCAGGCCGTCTCTGCGGGGGGAAACAGGAGCAGACAGGTGACAGAAGATGGGGAGGATGGCACCACGGGGTACAGAGCTTCCAAGGTGCTCCGTGGTAATATGACTGCAGTTACCCCACACCACATTCCTGGGGAGTCAGGCAGTAAACCAGAGTAGCTTCCAAGCCCATCTTGAAGCTGAGACATGGTGCTAAACAAAATCAACAGGAGCTTCTTTACTTTTGGCTTTTCTTCTGTTGCCTGGCTCAGCCTGAGCCAAAATAAAACATTACATTGAACACGGGATATACGGAAGGATGATAGCAAAATCCTCATGGTGTGTGTGTGTGTGTGCACGTGCCTGCATACACACACTCCACTCAAGAGGAAGTGAGCCTGGCGTTCATGGGCATCTGGTAGTGATGAATTCTCTCAATGTTGTACTTGGCTATAAAGATTTAATGGGCGCCTGGGTGTCTCGGTCCGTTAAGCGTCCGACTTCGGCTCAGGTCATGATCTCACAGTCTGAGTTCGAGCCCGGCATAGGGCTCTGTGCTGACAGCTCAGAGCCTGGAGCCAGCTTTGGATTCTGTGTCGCCCTCTCTCTGACCCTCCCCTGTTCATGCTCTGTCTCTCTCTGTCTCAAAAATAAATAAACATTTAAAAAAATTTTTTTAAAAGATTTAATGGGAAGAGTGAATTATAAGTCTCTACACAGACTGTGTGGGACCTGATGTCAGGCTTTCTAAGCATTCTTGCTCCCAAAAGTGTCCACTCTGGGTTCCTAATCCTCTTGGTTAGACAGAATTTAGACAATGACACCCATGTTTCTCCTTGGACTCTCTGTCTTGTCTGTTTCAGTGCCCACCTTCTGTACCCCCCCCCCCGGCCCCCCACAGCCCCTTCCATGCTGGGGAAAAGCTATGAGGACGAGTACTGTGCTAGGAAGAACCTCTGCATTCTGTCACCAACCTTTGCTCTGGGAAACACTGTGCTGGCCGTCAAGTCCTGTCCACTCTGGAAAACACCTGCCTAAATCTCACCCTGGGGGCCCCCTGGAGCCAGGTAACCTGAGTCTCCCCGCATTTCCTATCAAAGGCCACCTAAGTACGGCTCTTCTTTCCCTTCCGTTTCCCTACAGTGACGTCGCACCAATCTACTGCTAAGTGTTTGGGACTCACACCTTTTCTCTCATTTATCATTTATCACTCGCACTGGACCCCTGCCTCGTATCCAGCCCCCACTGCCTCCTGTCAGTCTTCCCGAAGCACAGCTTCATCACACCATCCCCCAAGGGGGCACAGGATCAAGTTCAAGATCTTTATGGTAAAAACAGAGGCCCTCCACATTCCTCACTGTTTTCCTCCCCAGTTCTGTCCTGCCGCCCGGCCACTTGTATGGTCACCAGACTCCTGCCTCGTGCACTTCATGCAGCACTCTTGCATCAGATCCTGAAGACTTTTTTTCTTGACCTGCCTGCATTTGAATCCTATTTGTTAAATGTTACCTGTTGTATAAACACCACGTGTGCTGGTTAATTTTATGTGTCAACTTCATTGGTACCACAATGCCCAGGGACTTCGTCAGACATTATTCTGGATGTTTTTGTGAAGACATTTTTGAATAAGATTAACATTTAAATTGGTGGATTTTGAATAAAGCTGATTATCCTCCACAACGTGGTTGACCTCATCCAATCAGTTGAAGCCCTTAACAGCACAAACACTGATCTTCCCTGAGCAAGAAAGAATTCTGCCAGTAGACTGCCTTTAGGTTTGAGTTGCTATCTTCCCTGAGTCTGAAGCCTGCCAGCCTGCCCTGCAGATTTTGGACTTACCATGCCTCCATGATCACATGAGTCAATTCCTTAAAATAAATCTCTCTCTCTCTCTCCCCATATATATATGGAGAAATACACACACACACACACACACACACACACACACACACAGTCTGTTGGCTCTTTCTCTGATGGTTTTCTCTGAAGAAACCTGACTAATACACCATGATATTATCTCCTTCCCATGAACACCTGTACCACTCATTTGTTATGACAGACTCACAAGATGTTAGTGCTGGAAGGCACTGCCATGACCACATGGTCCCTCCTCATTCCTATAAAGGAGAGGCCACACAAGACCAGTTTCTAGGCTGACCGGCACCTGAGCAGCTGAAAAGGCAAGCTGTGGATATTTTTTCTCCTTCAGAAGGAGCCGCAAAATAGAACTAGACACTGACGATGCTGGTGGTCAAGTTTTATTTGGGGAGGAGCCTGGATTTTAGGGACTTGCTATTTCTTTCCAAGTACCCAGAAGTACACCCGTTGTGTATACACAACTACCTATACTGGCATACTTCATGTGTTATGTTGCTGTTTTTAGTCCTCAAAGTGTCTACGAAGCCTTTCCTATCCTTGCCTTCCTGTTCCTCTCCCCTCCCTCTCCCCAGAGAAGTGAACTCTCCTCCAATAGCACACTGTATGTACATAGCACTGTTTGCTCAAGCTTGCCTAGACTCCCAACAACTGATTATAATGAAATGTATGTCTACAATTAGTGGATTTACTAATCCTTCCCCTAACAAGGTGCTTCAGTGATTCTGGAAGAAGGGTGTCAGTGCTTTCAAAAAGGCTGTCTTAATACGAGTTCCTCCCTCACCAAGTTTATAGCTACCCAACAGAAAGACAAATATGGTACGCAATTAAAAGAAAAGCAGTTCAGATAACAGCAGGAAGAAAACATACATGCTTAACAATTACTATTAAAACATGCTAGCCAGTGGGAAGAGTAGCCATTGAACCGGCTGGCATCTAAACCTATTCACAGCATTTACTGGACCAGACAGTGTGTCCCTTCTCAGCTGTACTTTGTGTCTGGATCAATGGCATTGCCTGTCTGGCTCAGGTGAACATGACCTGAGCCCTGGGGGTGTCACTGGCCATTGCTAACCACCCCCTCCCTCTGTGCCTTGACAAAGCCACTGACTAGCCTCACAATCCAGATGGATTAGAATGCTCTGGATTGCTGAGGGAGTGGAATACAATGTATAAAAAATGCATACACTTTGGAATCAACGGGTGGTCTGAGAGGTTAGAGTTAAATTGTCCAAGACTGATTCTCTGCAAAACTCCATGGGAGCCAGCTATGGCTGGGAGCTTAAGGCACTCCCTCACCTGTGCCATGTCAGACAGACAAGAGGCTCAAACCTTGGACCCCAGGCCTCTGATTGCAGAGGGGCAGGGCTGGTGGTCACCTAACTGTGAATGCTGAGCTGGCAGGATAAAGCTAGAGCCAAGGTTCCACCATGCCATAGCACTGTGTCCCCACCCCCAGTGCACACTAAGGAGGAGTGAGCACTTCCTAAATCATGCAGCTTAAAGTGCCACTCCCTGGAACCCTCCCTGGAGGCTGCGGCTCAGCGTTCACTAAATGTTTACCCTGCCCTAGGAGGCCGTGGGTGATGGGGGCCTGCACATCTGCCGATACTCCTGACTCCAGTGTTTTCTCTCAATGAGCACTGCTCCAGGAGGAATTTCCTTTTTTAAAGAACTACTGCTAAGCAACTGATCTTCCTGCTTTGAGACTGGAGCAGAGCCTGTGCTTAAAAGGGCTGCTTTGAGGAATACTGCAGAGTTGTCCATCATCCTGTTTTCTGGAACTCACATTCAGGCTGGGCCAATTTATCCATTAGGCACAGCAGCCACAGTGTCTATGGGCCGGGACACTTCCAGGGACCCATGAAAGTCATTTGTCTTCAAGTCAGAAGAAAACAAACTCTTAAGTCCAAGAAAACATATAATACCTTTTAAACCAGCATGGTCAGAAACTAGAATTTTTAACTTTTTTTTTATGGAGGAAGGCAGAGAAGGCAAGAGTGCCTAGCACCCCCAAAAGTCATAATGTGGGTCTGCATTCAGAGAGGGGTTCACAGCAGAGATGTGAAGTTCTTCACTAGGATCACCCCTGATGAGGATGGTTCAGGGTCTCCCTGCTTGTCTCAATATGGCTAGGGTGGTCCCCCTGATCCCTGTGCTAGTGACAGTTTTCTGTTGCTGACTATGAGGCACTGGAGCCCCAAGCTCTTGCCCCTGAGGATCCCACCTGCACCTGTATGTCTTCAGCCTCTCAGGATCTGAGGAAGGCGCAGTGGGACAATCACTCTGGTCACATGCATGTGGGGTTCCTGGGTCAGCTCCCCAGGGCATTCTTGCCCAGGAACAGGAGGCTCTGCCAGAGAAACAGCATCACCTCTCCTCCCCCAGAAACAAGAGGCACCCTACTAAGCAGAACCCGCCCCCCCCCCGATATCTGCAGGCACGTATACGCGCGCATGCACACACACACACACACACACACACACACACACACACACACACACAGGCAGGATACCCTGGTGGCCAGGCCCACCCAATGCAGGGAGAGGCTCACCAGGAGACTCGGTACACTGGCCGGCACACGGCGACCCCTCTGTAGGCCCCAGATGGCACTGCCCTGCTATGCTGACAGGGTGTGGGCTATACTTTGGGGGAGGAAGAAGAAAGCCCGGCTTTAAAGGCAGTACATTTCTAACCTAATAAGGGAGTCCAGGTGCCATCAGCCGCATCAGTGACCTTAACTTTTCCATACAAGATGGTGAATTGAGTCATCCTGGAATTCATGCCAAAGGTAGAAATAACATTTTTTGTTCTAAAAGGAGAAATGAAGGGGAGTCTGATCACAGAAGGTACTTTCAACTCCACTGCTGAAACCAGAGGCCTCTGCCAGCAGTGCTGGGAACACGCCACACAGGTACGCTGAGGGCTTTGGAGACAACTGCACAGCAAAGACCCTTCCGTAGCAAACCATACCTGCAAAGCTCCTCAAGCTGCCTCAACCATCACCCCTCTCGGAGAGGACCGTCTGGCCCAGTACCTGGAGTTGATATGGCCTCTGTGGGAAGGCCACTTTCTGGAGGCCCACTTCCTACAGCAACGCTGTGCCAACCACACAATCAACGCAACCTACACAAGCTCTACTGTCTTAACACGGCTGCTGCTGACACAGGATGACAGCCCTCGTGGGTCACCTTCCCAGGTCCTGCATCTTGCTGACGTGTTGTGCCCTCCTGGTGTTAGGAATTCCAACCTAGGTGTGCCTGTCCCCAAAATAGCAAGAGACTGTGTTTCCGGGAGCTGCTCAATTTCTACGCTGATTTGCTTCCAGAAAATGAAGCTACTGATACGTCTTCACCTCCTGGAAAAGCCTGTCTGTCCATGCTTGCCCCGGCCACCTCCAGCCTGGCCGAGGATAAAGAAGGCCTTCTGGAGACTGCTCTGCCCGCCCCCACTCTTCCATCCATCTTTTATCAAGCTGCTCTTTGGAAGGAGTGATGCCCCTGGGCTGAGGCGGGGGGGAGGGTGCGGGGGTGCTCCTGCATCTGACTCGGGCCTGGGGCCTGTGTGGCATCACCATGTTAACTCAGCATGGCTCTCCAGGGTGATTTGACAAGCATAACCTTTAGAAGCATCTGCAGCAAGCCATCTGGCGTTGATTTTTCAGCTGCACCCTCTGAGGATTCACCAGGGCTGCCAAGTCAAAGTAATTCTTTTCTGGACACGGCAGCTGCTAAAGTGGGTCACCTTGCATTTCTATAGCATTTCTATGGCCAGGGGACAGCCTGACAAAAGGGAACATACTTTAAGGTTGGCGACTGGGGTTGTGATGAGCTGCTCGCCTAATCTGGGGAAGAGGAAGTGTCCAAGAGCACATTTACACAGTCACGTCTGTTTTGCAAATAGTCCTGCCAATTTTGAGACTACCCAGCCCAACCTAAGTAACCTACAGAAGGTGGAACAGAGGGCTCTGTGAAAGTCTAAGGCTCTGAGCTCCATATATATGAAGAGAAGAATAGTTAGGATGCTTCAGAGAAGCCATGCCCATTCCTAACTAGTCTCCTCCAACCAGAGCGAGACAAAGCAAAAATGTGGAAAGAAAAGGATAGTCTTTTTGGCACAGCTTGCCCAGATTTAGGATCTCCTGAGCCCCTCTCATAGGGGGGTCATAATGACACTGAACTCAAGAGGCAGGCCTCAGCCCTCTGCTTATGCTGGAGTCATCTCAATGGTGCCACGACAGTCCACGGCCTTCAATGCATAGGCTCAGTGTCTCCCATCAAAGAGCATATGGCCCAGTTCCACTGAGAATCCTCTGTTCTTCCAGTATCACACAGTGATGGAAACCAGCACACCCAGCATGCCCATCATCGTGACAAAAGCGCAGGTGCCCTGCTTGGGGCAGGCACAATTTGGCATGGGCTGGCAGCCCCGTGTCAGGTCCACCAGGTGTACCGGCCCTGGGGTGTGCATTCCACGTGCAGGGGGTTCCAGGAGGGGCATGGCACACGGAATGGCAGTCGGGGATGGGGATGGGATGTCACTCCAGGAACAGCCACATATGTGAAGGGCTGGTCTGAATGTCCTTCAACTTGTTCTCTGCCTGCCTCTTCACGCCCAGTGAACTTGCCCTCACCCATGGCTCTAGCATCAGGAAAGCAGGGTAATGCCCAACTCTGCCATTCTGACCTCTTTTCCTCCTCTACAGATCTTGTATCCAAATGCCTGTATGGAAATGAACATTTCCTCCATTTGGAGGGCAACCTCCTCTAAAGCGTGACCCTGAACTTCATTCCTTGGCTAAGGCCCCACCAAACCTCCAGACACCCAGTCAGAACCCTGGGCTTCCCCCTGGATGCCTTCCCTTCTCACATTTCCTACACCCGGTTAACTAAATGATTACTGGTAAGAGGTAACACTCACATAGTACTCGCTATGCCCCAGGCACAGTTCTGAACACCTTACACGTACTGACTCAATATAATCCTCACAACAACCCTGTAAGACTGGCACCATTACAATTCCCATTTTGCAGATGACAAAACTGAGGCACAGAGACTTCCCCAAAGGCACACAGCCAGCAAGTGGCAGAGCCCGAATTCAAACCCAGGGGTCTGGTTCCAGAATCTTAAACACTTTGCTGCTGCCTCAGTAAACCTGCATTCTTCTGGCTCTTGGCAATTCCTTATCTCCACACCCCCCCCTCCCTATCACATCTCACCAGGACCACCATGCAGCCTCCTTACCGCCCCAGGCCCCCAGATCCAACACATCCCTGCAGCCAGGACAGCTATACTGAGATGCAAATGTGATGATGCTATCTACCTGCTTAAAATCCTGTAGTGGCTTCTAGCTGTTACTGGAGACATCCAAATCTTTCAGCAAGCCTGGAGGCCTCCGTGACCAGCCTGCACTGAGCTTTCTGGCCTTCAAGCCACTCCCTCCCGTCCCGTGAGCACGGTGTTTCTGCTCATGGTGTCTGCCCTGGGATGCTCACCCCGGCCTCCATCATCCGCCCAGGGAAGGTATACATCTCCTCCAAGCCCCAACTTAGAAGCCACGTCCTCTAGAGCCTCTGCTGTCCTTCCCAGGTGGAGGTACGGGTTTCCTGCCCCGCATTCACGTCTATCCTCTCCTACACCACAACTGTATTGGCCTGTTTGCCGGTCTTTCTCCCTGGAGACCGTGACATCTGTCCCCCAGGGAGCTCAGATTATGTGTCATTCACCTTCGAATCCTCCATATTTGACACTGTAGGCCCTCAGTCAAGGTGTGTTGACCGACTAAATGAATTAACTCACGCGCCTAACATGGGAAACACACACACAGGGAGCAGTGAGCAGCAGTACGTTGGCTGGATCCTACCTCTTCTCCCTGCCTCAGCCCTCCTAGGCCAGGGCTCCACTCACCGGCTGCCCTGGGCAACAGCGGGCACGATATCATGGCTGGCACGGAGGGGCCGGGTCCTGGCCTTCATGCGGGCACGCTGCAGCAGATGCTTGGCTTCCTCATGCCTGGGGCTCAGCACGGACTCCGGCTTGGGACCAAAGGTCCTACAGGGTGGCACACAGGCCAGAGCAGGCGGGGGAGGGATTAGAAGAAAATAACACGGATTAGAAGAGCTTTAACAGCACTGAGCATGGCGGTGCCAGAAAAAGCCCTGCATGTGCAGCCTTCCTTGTCCAGTTCCCACACAGAGGGCACCGGCCTGGGGTCTGGGCAATGGCCCTGAGTGTCTCTGGACAGGGCCGGGGAGCTAACCCACCGTGGACAGATTATCTGCTCAGGAAGTGGAGACAGAAATCCCAGGAGGATCTAAGAAGGGTAGGGGAATCTCCAGATTATTCTATTGTTCCTTCCCTGGGCAGGCAGCCGGAGTTATCTGGGAGGACGGGGGAAGGGCCCGGCGTGTTGGACTGGGCCTGTGCCCAGCCAGATGGTCTTTACACACATCACCTCCTTCTCTCCTTCTGCTTCTCTCTGCACCCACACGTACCCATGCAAGCCCCCACCGCAGACTCAAGAAGTCAGGCCTCAGCCTGTCACATTCTGCTCCTTTTGGGGGAATGACATTTCTATAAATCCTGGTGCTTGCTTGCCTCAGTCCCAATCCAAACCCGTTAGGCATCGGCTCAGGGCTGAGAGAAATTAAGCTGGACCCACACCAAGTCAGCAAATGGCTCGATTTTCATAATAATAAGGGTCCTCTCCCAGCCCTCCCCACCTACCAGATGTGTGGCCTCCCCAGCCAGTCCAGAGCTGCGGAAAATGACGGTGGCCCTTTTTCAAAGCTGTCTCGCAGACAGTGACATACAGCCAGTGCCAGGTTACAGCAATAACAGCAGCCCCACAACCTCCCGCTGACAAGCCATTTCTCTCCACAGAGCTCCCTCTCCCCAGCCAGGCTGGCCCAGGGCAGGTGCGCTCTCCACTTGACAGATGAGGGTGTTCCGCAGCAGAGAGGAACATTTGGCATGTTGCTCAAGGTCGAACATCAATTGAGAGCAAAGCAGACGATAGCCAGCCCCACTGCTTCCAGTATCCTTTCCACACCCTCTGTCTCCTCCTTCCTCTCCTCCTTGGATCCCAGGGCAGGCTTGAGAATGTTTGCAGCTGGAGTCAGACATGCTCCTTCATGTGACTTTGGCCTCCCCTGTCCTCACTGTCATATATGCAGGGGCTGTCCTTACCAGGGAGGGTCCACAAAAGGCAGGTAGAGGCCTAGCCAAGCATACCTACATTTCAGACTGTAGCGCCCCAAATCCCTTGTCTTACCCACCCCGTATGTCACCCGGAGAAAGGGGCCTGACAGGGGGAAGGTACCAAGTAGTTTCCTGGATAATGGAGGACAGATGTGAGTGGAAAATGGCATAATTCCGAGGCGTCCTTGGGACATCCTTGGACAAGCTCTGGGCAGTCTAAGGTCCTTTCTTTCTCTTTCTGTTTCTCTTTTCTTTCCCTTTGCCTTCCCTTCTTTTCTTTCTTGCTCATTATTTGCACCTAACCTTTCTTTGGGGCCCAAGGGGTGGAAAGAGCTGGCAGAATAAAGGCACCATCTGTGCCCATGAACCCTGGCAGGGCCCAGGCACAGTTCTGGAACCAGGAGGGTTTACTGGAGTGACGTGAAAGTGAATCTCCAGGCCTGCAGCCCTGTGGAGCCTCCTTTGGCAGGAGAGGCCTTGCTGTGCACAGCTTCCCAAGCAGGCAGCTCCTCCGATGCACGGCTGCAAGCAGCTGTACTCCCTGGGGCTCCTGCTCCAACAGCAGAGATAATGAGGTTACCAGCCCGAGAGACGCCCCTGCAGCCGCGGGCCTCTGGCTGTCTGCCCACACACTTGGAGCCTTCCGGTGACAGCTGTGCTTCCCCGGCTGTCTGAGGGCATTTGTCACAAGACCTGGTGGGCAGGCAGGAGGGCCCACAGGCAGCTGGCCAGATGCTGCCAGGATTGGCCTTGCCCCCAGGTTTTTAAGCCATTTTCCAGCTTTGCTGTTTCTTTTTTACTCCCTCTACTTGGAGCTGTTAATTCTTTCTTTCTTTCTTTCTTTTTTTTTTTTTTTTTTCCATCAGCTGCCCTGCTTTGGTTCCTGGCAGACAAAGCTACTTTCTCCACTGATTAGAAAAGCAAGGCTCCTGAAGGCATCCATGCAGTAACAAGCTGAGCAGGGAGGGGAGTGGCAGCCACCTTCACAGATGGCAGTCAAGGTCAGCAGGGTAGGAACTCCTGGCCCTGACCAGCCCTGTGGAGGGGAGAGCAGTCTTCTCCCAGGAGGCGGGGGCAGGCAGCCGCGGTGTTGTGGGATGCGGAGCCTTTCCCAGCCAGACTGCCCACCCCCCCCCCCGGCCCCGCCCCCATCCATCACTGCATCCTGCTGGTCCGCCCAAGAGGCGCCGGCCCTGCCAGGCACACAGGTTCAGACTCTTCCACCTGAGGGAGGCTTTCCAGTCTAATCTGGCCCTGGCCTCTGCCAAGGGCACACAGCCCTCGAGCCAACCCCTTCCCATCATGGACTATACCCCACAATCTCAGCTCCCACAACTGTGAAAATTTCCTGGAAGGGCTGGGGCAGACAGTGCAGGGCTAGATTAAAGCAACTCCATCTCAGAATAACAGCTTTTGCTACCCTCTGGAAAACCTGCATGTCTGAGACTCATTCGTTCAGCAGGCAGGGCATGGGGATAAAGTGGCTGAGTGCTTTTCTCTCCTGGGCTTTAGTCTCCCCATCTGTAAAGAGCGGGAGTTGGATACGGGAGTAGACTCACACCTGCTACCTGTGAGTCTGGGTCTGCCCAGGTAGTCCGGTGCACCACAAGGCTGGGGGAGGGATTTTGAGGTCCTCTCCCTGGGGGGATCCACACCACAGATGTTTGGCCACCAAGGAGCAGCAACACCTACCAGGAACTAATTTGGGGGGACGACCGTTGTTCCACATGAGGATTCTGGCCCTTCCCTCTGCCCCTCCAACCACCAGTGTCCCAAGCTGATTTCAAGGACTCGGGCAGCATGCACCCCGCCCCCCCCCCCCCAATCTGGCTTGTTCATCTAAGCCAGTTTCCTGGTGGAGAGATACAGGCTTAGCTCCAACCTCAGCTCCCCTCAGGGCCAGACAGGTCGAGGTCTCAAGTCAGGACAGACGCCATTCCTCTCCTAGCCAAGGAGGAAGGGGGGGTCAACAGGACAGACTGGCCTCTTTCTGCAGCCATCATAATCCTGGATTAAAATAATAAGCTCCAGCAAGTCCGGGTCTAACGCTTTCATCTCAAGAACATGAATTAGGGAAATAATTTGGACTCTAAAGAGATCTGATATTTCCCAGATTCCAGGATGCAGGGGGGTAGAGGGGAAACGTATAGTGTACAGAACATATATAAGTCTTTTCCCTCACCATTTTTTCCACCTCTGTATATCATAAAGCCTCTAGATGGCCAAGGATCGAGCTCTCCTGCTGTTATACTGTGTAGTTTCCCAAGGGAGGGGAAGAGAAAAGATGGGCCTGAAACTGATTCCTGGTTGCATGTGCCATGAGGGCAGGATGGTACCCTGGGTGCACGATCACAGCCACCTTCTTCCCATGGCTGGAGCACACAGACAGGCTGCAGCCACAGTGCTGGTTAAAGCGTGGTTCTGGGGCAGCCTAGCCAGGTTCTCATTCTGGGCTGTCCCCTCACGAGCCATGTCACCCTGGCAGGTTACTTTGGGGTTAAGCCTCAGTTTCCTCATCTGCTAAGGGCTCAGCTGATAAGTGAGCTTGAGCTCCTTAAAAGAGCTCATCACAGAGTCGGGCACTGGGTAAGAGTCAACCAAGGCCAGCAATCACTATTACCACTGCTGTGATTATTAGTAGTATTATTTTAAGTTACTCTCGCCCCCTTATGCACAAAGGATAGAATCCCTAAACATGAACTGGAATCCCTGCTGAAGAGCTCACCTTGTCATGGTCTGCAAGGGGAAGGTATGTTTGGAAGGGAAGCCATCTTGAGGCTAGAGAAGCCTTGGTGGTTTTGCTCCAGACAGCCTCTGACAGGGCTTCACAGAAGAGGCACCTTCCATAGAATGGGAGCCAGAGGAGACTGGTAGCAGAGGGAAGCTGCTGACAGATAATAAACAGGTGCTTATTCTCAACAGGGAAGAGGAGCGGGCTCCTTCAGAATGGCTGCTGTAGGATACGCCTGCCTCACTTAACACCTTTGAAAGGATCTGGGTGGAGGATCCCAGAGCTTTCTTAAGATGCCAACTTCTTATCCAGGGATAGTAGAGGGGCTGGCTTTGCCACTCTTCTTGAAGGCTTCTTGAAGAAGGCTAACAAACTCCCTATGGGGCTGCCCTTCTGGTCAGCACCGCCTGGCCTCAGTGTGTGGAGGCAGGTGTCCGAAACACCCCCACATAGTGGGAAGAGTGGCCGGCTCAACTCTGGAGGCCAAGAAGGAGGGTTTCCTCTTGTTGAATTTCAGACCACCCCCCACAGACGGTCTAGGGTAAAGTAATTTTCTACAGCCTCTATTTTCACAAAGATTGGGACCATAATGAGAATGTGTGGCGTGTATGTGAGTGAGGTAATGGCGTGGCAGAAAGCTCCAGGTGGCACTCGCTGTGCATTAGGGTTTCAGTGTTAGTGTCCTTCCTTCTCCACCCAGGACTTAAGAGCACTAGGTGAGCGGGAGCACAGTAAGCATTTGAAAACACTGGTGGGTGGTTTAATTTTTCTTTTTAGTTTTATTCTTGGTAGGCTTGAGATTGCTAAGGGGGCTTTCATCCAGTTTTCCTTTGTGTCTGTATATCTTTTATTTTTTAATTGTTTTAATCTTTATTTAATATTGAAAGAGACAGACAGACCGACCAAGTATGAATGGGGGAGGAGCAGAGGGAGACACAGAATCCAAAGCAGGCTTCAAGCTCTGAGCTGTCAGCACAGAGCCCAACATAGGGCTCGAACCCACAAACCACGAGATCATGACTTGAGCCAAAGTCAGGCAGTTAACCAACTGAGCCACCCAGGTGCCCTCGTGTCTGTATATCTGGGTAGGCAGGATGGCAGGTGGCTGGGGATATGCAGGACAGGTTGGCTCTGCCAGCTTTCATTAACCCCTTGCTCTGGGGTGTCCTCAGGTACACCTATAGCCCTGAACATCCTGGGGATGTGCAAGAGTGGCTCTTCTCCCATGCTCACCCCCAGGACTCTTCACGTACCTCCTAATCCTAGGGGCCCAGAAGATCCAGAACTGGACTGGTAAGCCAGAGTGATCTCCAACTCTCTCACCAGCTCTGTAGCATGGGCACTAGGCCACAGGGGACAGCAACGGTCCCGCACTGTCAGAAGACGCTGTGGTCTTACCACAGAGGGAGTGGGTGTGGCAGGAGGAAGATGGTTAATGTCTCTCGTTTTTTACTGCCCTACTTAAAATCTAAATTCCAAAGCTCTCCACTTATGGAGAGCCAGCTTCCCCACCCTGTATCCCGATAGTACCCACGCATTCCACCTCACCCTTCTCCCAAGCATTCCTGTAGGTCCTACCCACCGGGAGTGTCCTCTCCTGTTTCCATCCAGATCCTATCAAGCCCACCTACACTCATGCATATGTGCTTCTGCCAAGAAGCCTGTTCTGTGCAGCTACTTGGCCGGTACCGGGTCCCGGAGATAAGACCGGCACAGTTTTTGCCCCCAAGGAGCTCCAGGAGGAGACCCACCAGCAACATCTACGGCCAACACTGAGGCAGGCAGAGAAGGCAGTGAGCACAACAACGGGCAATTCCCTCTGAAATTATACACAGGGGTCGGTTCACAGGAGACTCTCTAAAAGTGTTAGTGAATACATTAACTTCTAAAAAGCTGGCAATATTCTCGCAGCTGTGGGTCTGACCACTAGAGCCACAGGCACGGCCTCTGAAATTCTCGGGGGCTCCCTGCCTGCCTCACTTTAAACTGGAGTCTCACAAACTGCTTTGGGCGGGGAGTTTTGACCTCTAGCAATCCCAACAGGGGCCTGAACACTGGGACCCACCAGAGTGTGAGCTGCTGCAGGCTGGCACTCTGCCCTCTCTTTTCATGAAGAGGCGTGGGAACTGGAGACTGGGCTTCCCCTGAGCCTCAGCTTCTGAAGTGGGCACGATTCTACCACAGGGATGGGGTTGGGGAGGGGGGGAGTTGGAATCAACAGCCTAGGGAATCCTCTGAGTTTCCTTCATCATCAGAGCACAAATAAAACACAGCCCCAGGGACCCTCTCCTCTCCATTTCCCCCTCCCAGCAGAGTGGTAATTAAAGCCCTGCAGACACACTTGAGGACCTGGGGCACTGATCGCGCACACGGAAGGTCCTGATTTGAGCCGGAGCAGCCTCAAGAGGGCGCCCTGGCACCCTGGCACCTCTGGCTTCACACAGGTTTTGCACACGCTGGGATCCCATGCTTCACTTGAGATCCTGAGGCAATCTGTAATCCTGATCTGCTCTCTCCGAGCCTCAAGATAGGGAAAAGGCTGAGCTGGTCGTGGCTATTTTACGTTGTGGGGATGGGATGCTCGCGGGCTGCGAAGAATGGAAGAGGGCAGGGCCAGGCCTGGGCAGAGCACACGCTTCACTGTCCTCCCCACTCCTGTCTCTGACAAGCCCAGTTCCCAGTTGGCCCGTGAACAGGTGGCTGACAGCACTGGCCCCCGTTTGCCCTCTCTGAAGTGCTTACCGCCCCCCTCTTCTCCCCAAATTCCCACTTCCCAAATCATCTCAACAGTGGCTTGGAAGAAACAAGAATGGCCTGTGGAGCCCATCACCTCCCCTTCTTTGCCTATCCCTGAGAACACCTGGCCAGCGCTGGGGGAGGCAGAAGACCCCCACTCAAGGAGTGGCCTGTGGGGCGCAGACAGGACAGCTGTGGCAGTGTGGGAAGAGGGTTAGAGCGCAGGTTTCAGCACCAAGCAGCCCTGCATTCCCATACTTCATAGCTGTATGACCCTGGGCAAGTCATTTAATCTCTCCCCAGAGGGGCCTCTTTGTGAGCGAAGCAGGAACAATCCATATAGCTAGTTATGAGGATAAAGTGAGAATGTGGTGAGCACTTAGCACAGGCCCTGGCACACAACAAGAGCTGTGGTCCTCAACAACACGTTGTCCTCCTCCCTCGCATGGTCCTCTGGAGGGAAGGACTGGCCACTGGGATGTTCCAGCTCTCTAGGACAGGACCTTGTCTTGCCCCTCAAGAGGCAACACTGGGGGCAACACTGGGGTCAGGGGATGGAGGTCAGCATTTGGCCCTCAGCATGCAGGGTCCCAGCGCACTTCTGATGTTCCCACGGCATCACAGGTACCTCACCTCCAAGGCCGACTCTCCCCGTGACCACCCCCCTCAACAGGCTGGCCACACATCCCCACCCCCGACCATCAGACAGTGACGACTGTCTTAGGCTCTGCAGTAACCATCATTTCGTGAGCTTCTTGTCTTATCACCTTGCAAAGCAGTAACAATTGTAGACAATTATAATCAAATACACATTGGATTAATGTGTATTTTATAATTAAATACACTTTGGGTTAATTCCATCAAATGGTTACTTGATGCAATACTGAATGGCACTGATGCTAACCTGAGTGTGAAGCAGGACCATTTATGCCTCCAACCCTCAGAGGAGAGGACTCACTGCCCGAGCACGTCCTGACCCCTTAAGGATGGCCATCTTGATGCCCAGCCATAGCTTCAGAACACCCCACTGCCCAGGGTCCTAAGTCTCTCAGTACAGACGCGAAATCCCCAGGACACTGGTCCCATGTGGTGCTCCTGGACTGCAGAGCGGAGAGTAGCATGCCTTACTTCGGAAGTCTCTTGGGGAGGTTAGCTATACAGAAATGGCATCAGTAAATCCACCCCCGTCAGGGGACAGATGGAGCCTGCCGTGTCTTAGGGACCACCTTCATATCTGCCAGGAGACTCAGTAATAGAACCAAATGAGGAGCCCTGTCCAAGGGGGCCTCAACACATGGCCGACCTTTCTCTCATCCTTTAACTAGACACGTTCCCTGGCCCTTCAGCGTGGGGGTCTACTCAGCAGGGGCCTGACTGTAGATTGCCAATAGAGGTCAGTGAGGCACTCTGACCTTCCAAACAAACCAGAGGATGAAGTTTTCCCCATGCCAACTCTATGCCCAGATATATGCTGGGCACAGTCTGAAAGCTCACTCACACAACTTCTCTCCACACACCCATACCCACCCAGCAGATACCTACATATCACACAGTACACATATATGCACACATTCATGTATCCTGCACCTGCACACATACACTCGACCTGAACCCTAAAATGCTGCAGGTGTCCTGGCAGTTTAAACCACAGTCTAGAAATCGCCATCCTGAGGATTATACACAAATGCCATCTCCTCACAGTGCTGGGGGGAGAATACCTTCCTTTGCTATGGTTGAGGTTCTCCTCCTTTAAAACAGGTATTTTCATCACTTATTATCCAACATGCAAGTTGGGAGCTTTGGCTTCTCCCTTCAAGAGAGAGGTCCGGACAAAGCCCCCAGTGGCAGCACCTTGCAGCTGGGCCTCTCTCCCAGCCCCGGAAGAAAGGGTGTGAGGGGTGGGGGGCAGAAGCAGCCACAGGAAGAGGACGCACCATCTTTGCCTGCCTCAGCTGCCTTCTCTGCGGGCTCTCCGAGGAAGTAGGAGGGAGAGGGAGGAGGACAGGGTGTCGCTGAGGACCACAGTCCTTTCTGCGGTCACAACACTCCATGCCGTGGCCGGGCTACGGGGAGACCTGATGGGAGGCAGAAGACAGTGGCCATGGAGGCAGAAGAAGAGAACCCTAGCAGAGCGGAGTCAACTATGATTCCAAGTCATAGATAGTGAGGGACGAAGGAGCCAGACAGCCCCCTGTCCAACAGGCCCTTAGCCAAGGCCACTGCAAAGGCCAGTAGCCAAGCAGGAGCTGGGTCGCCTGAATCTGGGGAGTCCTCAATTTGTAAAGGCAGGGCCAAGAAATGTGCCCTCCACATTTTCTGGAGGGCAGGTCAGATGAAGTGGAATTTATGTATGGAATGGCCTGGTGATGAAGAAGTAACAATTCCGACCTCTGACCTCCACAGAAACCATGAGACCCTCAACAAGTGACGACACTGCACAGCCGGAGAAATGGAGCCTCTCCGGCGCCTGGCGTTCTGCAGCCAAGAGCTCGGCAAAGACTGAGGCCGAGGCCAACCTCTGAGTGGGTGCCGGAGAGAGCCGCTCACCCCAACCGAGCGCACGTCCTGCCGGGTCAGGACACTACCCATGTCAGAAAGTGGCCCCACTGCTCCAACCACCCTGGTGTGCCAGGTCCCCGAGACACTGGTGGAGGGGCTGGAGCAAAGTCTGTGGGATGTCACAGGAGAGACTGGAGGAGGTGAAATCCTTTACAGGAGCCAGCACCCCCCCGGAAGGGAAAGGGACCGTGGGGTGAAAGCTCTGCATTTGTGTACCCTCCCTAAGGATTTTCAAAACTCTTCTCTCATTTTAGTCTCACGACAGTCTTGGGAAGTCAACCAGACAGATACTATTTGGGCCACTTTAAAGATAAAGAGACAGAGCCCAGAACAGGGGATATGACCCAGG
This sequence comes from Prionailurus viverrinus, assembly GCF_022837055.1. Lineage (NCBI taxonomy): Eukaryota > Metazoa > Chordata > Mammalia > Carnivora > Felidae > Prionailurus > Prionailurus viverrinus. The sequence continues at coordinate 24,707,353 of NC_062577.1, forward strand.
GAGGCAGAGCAGGTTGCTGGTATACTCATGGCACTGTGCCCTGCACCCAGCAGTTTTGCTCAAGCGGCAGCCAGGCACCAGTGGGCGCTGGGGGTGACTGGCACATTCTATGGGGTCTCACATAGGAGGATCCCCAGCGGTCCACTGTGCACTGGTCTCCTGGTGTGGGATCTGCCTGCCTCTTGCTTTCTCGAGGTCTCCCACTCTCCCGGTGCTGGGTAAGCGAGGGGACCACAGCAAGGAGGCCAGGAGAGGAGGTGCGCACCCTGGGCTCTTACCTGTTCTGGTCTGAGTCCTGCAGGGAGATGCCTGAGTCCCAGTCCACGTCCCCGGGTGGTCGTTCTAAGAGGCAGAACAGAAGCAGAGATCAGGGCAGAGCCAGAAACTGGGCTCTCAGGGGCCACTCAATGAACATGGAGAAGACAGTCTTCTTCACAAGCAGTTTGCTCCCCAGATAAATTCAACTCTACTCTGTGTCTCAGTCTAAGAAGTGGAGGCACGGCCTGTCACGGTGACAGCTGGCGGGCACTGCCATGGGCCCAGGGGACCGTGTGGGTCCTGTCAGGTGTGGGGTGAGGAATGGACTTTGGGGTGGGAGGAAGGACGTGAAAGAAGGCGCTCTCGGACCTGAACACTTCACATCCGCTGCCCGAGTACCGCCCACCTAACAGAACACCTGACCTGTTTGTGGGTAGGGTTTCCCCCAGGAGGAAAAGAGGTCCCCTGGGAGCTGAGGGCAAGTCAGAGGAGGGAGGTGCAAAATCCCACTCCAAAAGGACCACAAGAGAGAACGAAAGGGAAGAAATCATGGTAGCCTCCACGCCAAGCAGAGGGTGGCCTCCAGTTGGTCTGGAGGTCATGGGGTCTTCAGCAGACAGGTAGAGAATCTATGTCAGAGCCAGAATAAAAGGACTTCTTGATGAATTAGGTGACAGGCAGCTGTGCTCTTCTCCCCTTCCCGCCCCACCCCTCCACAGGTGCCCTCTTCCCCCTTGTCCCCTCCTGGACTCCCTCCTTCTGCCCCCACCACCCAGACCTACAGAGTGAGCCTCACCTGGTATACCTCTGTCCCGGGATGGAGTCCAGGCTGAGATTTCCACCTTGGCGGGGCCTTGCCCCCCAACACTGAGCATCTCCTGCAGCAAAAGGCGGTTCCTCTCCACCCGGTCAGACAGGGACAAGGCACTGCCCCCAGTGCCCAGAGCCCCCAGGTCTCCAGCTCGCCAGAGCCCCCCGAGCAGGGCTGGCCTGGGGACAAAGTCTTCTTCGGAGGTCAGAGACAAGCTGTCCAGGTCTCCACCTGTAACTAGACCATCTTGAAGGGCATATGACCTTCCTTTCCTCAGGTGGGGCACGTGGGTGATTTTGTTACAAGGACCAGGGCCCCCAGGCCGGCCCGGAGTGACTCTGTGGATAGGGCTCTCTGGCAAAGAGCCAGGCCCTGGAAGCAGGCTCCTCTCATTGTCCGGCGATGCCCACACTGCTTCTGGAGGCCATGGGCTCTTCCCGTTCCAGCACTCAAGCCCAGGAGAAGGCGGCCTGGGCAGTCTGGGAACCTCCTTCCTGGCAGGGTCACTCTTGTTGACAACACTGTCCAGCTGCGCATCAGTCAGGTTCTGAGCAGGGAGGACCACCTCAGCATCCGGCAAGGAAGACCCCTCTGACAGAGTCCCAGCTCCACCCACCCTGACCCGCCTGCATTTGGATTTCTTAGATGGCCTCTCCTGAGAAGTGAGGCAGGGGCTCACCCCCTGTTTGCCTGCTGTCATCTTTTCCTTCAAGGCCCTCACCTTGGACTCCAGCACAGAGGGACCTTGGCGGTGTATCCCCAGTGCACCGGGGTGCTGGGGGACCATCAGGTTGGGTGTTCTGTCTTCCAGAGAGCAGGACCAGGGTCCTGGGAGGTGTCCATTATCCAGCCGTGGCTCAGGGCCACTTCTCTCCACACCTGAGGTCATCTCCATGGAGCTGGCTGTTCCGCTCCCTGTTTTGGTCCCTCTGGAAAAGAAAACAGACAAAGCTCCTGAGACCCAGCATATGGCTAGTAGCTCCAACACCTTCCTGGGTCCCCAGAGTGCCTTGGTTTTGAGCCCTGTCCAGGTGAGAAAAACGTGGGGACAGAGCTTTGAAAAGTATAAATCATTGGATGGGACAAACAAGTTACTATTGAGTTTTTTCTTCCAAGTCTGAGGAGTGTTCTGGTTTTTCTACCCCCATTTTACAGATGGAGCACAATGAAGCTTCAAACAACAGCCAACTGTGGACCGGAGTGAAAACAGGGGCCAGATTTCCCAGTCCCTGGCCTCTTGCTTTGCTGACAAGTGACCTCAGAGGATGTCAACCTCTGCTAATAGCGGACACGCTCTTCCCTTTTTAAGGGAAGCCAGTGCAGATGAGGGGCTTCAGGAAGATACCCCACAGGATCTGACTCTCTGGTTCAAGGTGCCCACCTGTGTACAAGCCACAGGACTGCAGCATGGGGCTGCGCTCAGATGGTGGCCACAATTAGTCGCGGACTCCTGTCCACATGTGCTGTGTACCAGGCAGGCCTGCAAGGGCTTTCAGACACTCTCAAATAATCCTCACACACTCTGCCAGGATGGGATTATCTTCCTCATTTTCACAGACAGGGAAACTGAGGCACACAGAGATTCCGTCACGCAGGCGGAGGCCGGGTTTGCAACGCAAAGCTTCTCCTTCCAAGGCCAGGGCTTTTTCAAAGCACTCAGTGATCAAGGGATCACTTACCCCCCACCCCCCTCATTCTGTAGAGGAGAATATCCAGACTGGAGGGGTTAAGTGACTTGCCAGAATCACAACACTCCTTGGTGGCATGGTTGATGTCATAGTCTTCACAGGGAATGAAAATGAGCACGGGATTTTATTCACCAAGTGGTTCAGTGCACACATACGTGCCACGACGTGTTAATATCCACCCGCTCTCTGGGAAAATGCTCTGAAACACCATACGTTTATATATGTCTCACTTGAAGTAAACGGCTTATGTAGAAAAATCCGTATTTACTTAAGTGACAAATTAGGAGTTAATTTTTCACTTCAAAAAAAGTTCATCACAGAATTCCCCGAAATAGTCGTTTACGACCAATCGACTTAAACACGTTGCAGGAATGTACACACTTCATAAAGCAAAGGACACAGTGCAAAAATGTCACATAAGCCTTACGCCGGGGAAGCGCCAGGGGTATCGTCAGGCGGGCGAGATCATTTCCTCCACCGGTTGATCTAGAAGTTAACAACTTTCTCTTGCAGCCCGGCCGCCGAATCCTCTCTTGTAAAGTTCAGTTCAGAAAACAGGGGGTTCGGGGCAATCCCAGCCAGGGGAAAAGCACTTCCGACGGGGAGACTTCTGGCACCGCGTCCCCGGAGAACACGTCTCCTCCAACGGGGGCTCCCCGGGGCGCGGGCAGCCTTCCGGGGAGGCGCTGGCTCTCGCCCCCACAGGCTGAAGCGGGAAGGACTCTCCGCGCCCTCCCCCGCGCCTCTGCTCGCACCCCCCCCCACCCTCCCCCACCCCTCCGCCCCGGCCCGCCCGGCGCCTCGCTCCCGAGTACTCACTGGGGGCCGCCGCCCGCCGGCTGGGCCGCCGCCGCCTCCGGCACCCCCTCCATCCCGCGGCGCGGCCCTGCTCCGGCCCTCTGCCCTCCGGCCCCGCCGTGCGGTGTGGGGTGCGGGCCGCCGCCTGCCTGCGGGGTCCGAGGGCCAAGCGGGCGCGGCCCGGGCTGGAAGGAAGCGGCATGGGCTGCCAGGTCCCGGCTCTGCCCGCGCGGAGAGAGGCCGAGCCGGGCGCGCCCCGGGCCGGGAGCGGAGAGAGGGAGCGCGGAGGGCAGAAAGGCGGGGCGGCGGAAGGGGCTGGAGGAGCGGGACCGGGCCCCCACCCAGGCCTCCGCCGCCCTCCGCTCGCCTCCTTCTCGCGGGCGGGAGGACGAGCGGGGCCCGGGCGCCGGGGGACCGACCCCTTGGCGCGGGGCCGGGCCAGGCTTCGGGGCGTGCGCAGCGGGGGACGCGGCTCCACGCGGGCGAGGGCCAGGAAGACCTCGCGTTCCTCCCCGGCTCCCCGGGGAAGCGTGCAACTCCACACCCGGGGCTTGGGGAGCAGGCTCGGCTGTCCCGGGGGAAGCTAAGGAATGCCCTTTGTTTAGACAACTTTTCCCGAGGTCTCGGTCCGCCCTCCCCGAGGTGCCCTTTCCAGACGCTCGCGGGTACCCGGAGTGGAGGCGGGCTCCCTCATCCTGCCCGGTCAGGGGGAGAGCCTGGTCCCTGCGTTGCCAGCCCCTGGGATAGGGATCGGTTCTCAGAGTCCTGGGGACTCTTGAAGAGACCGGGTCGCTTCTTCCACACCCGGGAGCAAGTAGCAGCCAAGGGCTTTACCTGCAGCTGTGACCCAAACCAACGGGACTTTCTTTCTCTTTCCACCCAGAGGGAGGTAACAGAATCTCACCTGTTACCAAACATTTCTACACAAAGGACGGGAAACAGCAAAAGAGTTAGGACCCAGGAGATTCCAGAAATCTCTACAAAGGCAAAGTGCTCATCCATCTTTGCTTCAGATGACAAGCTTCTCACTCAAAATGGTTTGCTCTCCTGTTTGTACCTTGCTCACTACCGTCACCATCCAGATGACAGGCACGGGCGCAATGAGGACCACACAATGGGGGGGCGGGGGCGCGAGGGAAGGATGGTTTCCAGAGGAGGCCTGGCTCTGGAGTGGGCAGGACTTATCCTGCAGCAGGTGGGGGCATCCGGGCACAACCCCCCAGGCCTGAGAGCAGCTGTTTGGGGAACTATGCTAGATTGGCCTTGGGCTACTTTAGGAACCCAGTGGATTATCTAGGGCAAACCCTTTGTGTTACAGAACACACGCAAGCTCAAACAGCTCTCTCCTGTCAGGTGTCCAAAGCCTGGGACCAAAGCTCTTGCATCCCCTCTCTCTCCATTATTCCCAGAGCAATCAGTTCCTCCAACAGGGCACTTTGTGCTGTTGATTAATCCTGACCACTTCATAATACGGTCATGTGCCGTCTATGGAGGGTGTACGGAGCATCCTTTCTACAGCTTAGGAAACTGAGTGAGGTGATCTCGCCAGGATCACAGAGCTAGTGAGTGGTAGGCTCTCTAGAGTCCGAGACCCTCCCCTCAACCACACTGCCCGGCGCTGTCGCCAGCCTTCTGCTTGTGCACATTCAGCACGGAAGGATTTAGTTTAAAGAATCAAAAACTTGTGAAGTGCTGTAAGAGCAAAGTTAGCTGCCGCACAGTCTGGCCCTCCCTGTCTGGATACCTTCTGCCATCCTTCCTGCGATCCAGGGTACAGTCCCGTAAACCTTGCAAACCTCTCTTCCATGTGCGGTGTCAAGGCTAACAACAGTACTGTTACGGTTATTGGGGAATTTCTATGAGCTAAGGTACTCAATATAGGATCCTTTAGGTCTTTACAACAATCACAACGTCAGTATAGTACATCTCCACTTTAGGGATAAGGAAATTGGGGTACAGACAGATTACCCGACTTGCCTGAGGACCCACAGCTAATATAGTCAGAATCTGAATCCAGTCCTGTATGGCTCCACGATCTTCTGCCTTGCTTCCTTCTTCCAGAGGCTCTCAGAGCTCAGACTCTTAAGGGTAACTTTAGGACTCCTGCTCCCCACCCCCAGAAGTTAATGATCTGTAAGGCAAGTTTCTGAAAGTTCCAGCAAAAGCTTAATGTTTAAAGGAAACCTGCTCCCCCCCGCCTTTTGAGATGCAAATAATCACCTTCAGTTGACTCATTATGTTTGTTACTTTACACTTAATGTAGGGGTAATGGGTGTCACATCTCTATAGAGGTTTTAAAAGCCATCTAAAAATACCAACAGGCAAATCCTCACAAGCTATTAAATTATCACCGCATTCACATGTCTGAGAGCGATTCTCATTCATCTGGATTCTGTCTGGTTCAGCAAATATCTGTTGAGTTTCTACTACATGCCAGGCACTGAAAAGACACAATGTAATACCATAAGCCCTGTCCTTGAGGAATTTCTGGTCAAGTTGGTGCAGGGGAAGGGAAACAAAACTTCCATATGAGTGCTCCCCAGGCAGGGTAGCACAGGGTGGAGGTATAGGTCTGCTCCCAGGAACAGCAAGACTGAGGTGTGTCTTGGGTGGGAGGGGTATCGCAGAGAGTGGGTCTTGGAGTTAGCCAGACAGAGGGGGAGGGGTGGGAGAGCCATTTCTGTCAGAGAGATTAGCATAACCACTGGCATCCAGGTGCGAAACTGCCTGGTTTCACTGTTCTAAAGTGCAAAAGTTACACTGGTTAAAAGGCAAGGGTGGGGCGCCTGGGTGGCTCGGTCGGTCTGTCGGTATGCATCCGACTTCAGCCCAGGTCACGATCTCACGGTCCGTGAGTTCGAGCCCTGCGTCGGGCTCTGTGCTGACAGCTCAGAGCCTGGAGCCTGTTTCAGATTCTGTGTCTCCCTCTCTCTCTGACCCTCCCCCATTCATGCTCTGCCTCTCTCTGTCTCAAAAATAAATAAACGTTAAAAAAAAAAAAAAAGGCAAGGGCAGGGCTGAAGCTGCAAAGCAGGGGTGACTCCTCTGGGGTCCGGGTGAGGAACTTGGGTGCTGTTCTGTGTCGTGGGAACCCCTAGGAGGTGGGCTCCCTTGAGCACAGCACGTTTCTGGACTGGAGAACTAATTTACGTCCTGTGTATCAGAATCCATCATTACCATTTTCTGGAGAGAAGTCTAGGAGGAGGGACACAATCACACTAGGAGGTACGAAGCCATCACATAGCCTTCTTCCTAGGGCTCGTACAACTAGGGAACCGCTTTGAACAACTAAGGGAACCCACCATCCCAAGAAGCCTCCTTCCCCTTAGCCTGGGTGAAAACACGGCCTCAGTCCTCCTCCTCACCTTCCCCCAACACGTTCTGAACACGCAGCTTGAATAAGGAGCCGCATAGGATGTGGAAATCGGGTTTCATGTAGGATGAAGGGATGGGCGAGAGATGGTCCTATAAGGTGACACCGTTAGGGGTGAGTGGCGTGGGAATGGGGTGGGAGGGACACCTCTCCCGTCCCTCTACTGTACTACCTGGGGGAGCTTGTCCAACCAGAAACCCCAATTCTGTGCCTGCCCCTGTCTCGGTCATGAGACACCTGGTCTCAACACACAGGCAACGGACCCTGGAAGAAGCTTCTGGGGACGCTGTTCATAGCCCCAGGGACTTTTCTTTCCAGCAGAGGCCCAGGAGAGCACTGGGACTTGTTTCCCTTGTGCCTGCCTCTCCCCTGCTTAGAACTCCCCCACCACTTCCTTGGGCCTCTGCGGACTCTCCTGAGACACGGCGAAGGGTTGATTCCGAGGTCTGACTCGTGGAGGTTCTGATTCTGTAGGCTGGAGTAAGGCCCAGGGGTCTGTCTCCTAATAGTCTTCCTATATGCTTTTCAGGCTCAGTTTGGAGAAGCATGGGCCCTATGTGCAAACTCAAACCCCTTCGTATGGCCTGGTGGGCCTCCGGTGTGAGCTCACGGCCCAACAGCCCATCCTGCACGCCTGCCACACGGAACTACTTCCAGCCCCCACCCCACTCCCCCCTCCACGGGCATGCTGGGTCATGTCTTCTTGCCTTTGCCCAGCCTTTCCTCCAGCCTGAACCACCTGCTTCCCTCCACATACGTGCCAACTTGACTGTCTCCTCCTGGAACTCCCACACAGCTCACATGGCACCTTCTCAGGAAAGCCTTCCCCAGTGCCGGCCACAGTCCTCCTAACCTGGGTTACAGCGCCTTGGGCCCGCTGCTTCCAGACCATTTGTCACACTGACACTTCACAGAGCACTTCCTGATCCGGATCTGTGTCCCTGGCCCCTGAAACGTGCCTGCCACATAAAAGGTATTGACTAAATGCCAGGCGCTTAAAAGAAGGAAAAAAAATCCTTGTCAGGTAAGGATGCCTGACAGGAGAATAGGGGCGCTGCTTGTTCAAAGGATCAAGGTCACCTTCCAAAGGATTTGGTTCATTCTCTTGACTTGGCCAGTCCTGCCCCAGGGTCTGTGAGAAAGTAGGTCACTGGCAGGGCTAGGACCAGCACCCAGACTTCCTGGCCAACTCTGATTTTCACCTGATGTCCAGGCCTACTGGCCTCTGCCCTTCCTCCCTCTTTTCCAAACAGCCGTTTGTCACCGGCAGTGGTATGGGACTCCAATTCTGAGTGAGCCTGGAAATTTGGAGATAAAATAGCTCCCAGAAGAAGAAATGGATGGGGGAGGAGAGAGAGCAGATCACGAGAGGGAAGCACAAACAGGGTGGGAGAGGATCCCAGAAATACATACGGTCAGGCAATGTACCATCTGGGCCCTCCAGAGAGCAACTACCCTGTCATGCCTCTCTGCACACTCCAACACACACACACACACACACACACACACACACACACACACATGTGCGGGAACACATACATGCCATGCTCTCCTATGCCACACCTGCCTGAATGGACCAAGTCCCAGGGAGAACAGAAGCGTGGTTCTTACCTGGCCTCAGTTAGTCTGAACCACTCCCCCCAGCAGGGAGCCCACTGGGGCAGGACAGGGACCTTCCCCGAAGATAAAGACTTTGGACATCACTGCCTTTGATGCCCACTCACCCCACATCTGTCCTGACTCTGCTAGGCATCTGTTCCTATGCCCAAGTCCAAACAGCAGCTTTTCATTTCATAATCCTAATCACAGGGAAATGACTAGGATTAGGAAAATATTTTAATGCTCTCCCTCCTACTCTACCATGGCCTGCTCTGTGGTGGGGGCATCAATGTGAGGAGAGGGCACCTGGCTTTAACTTATCTATCAATAACCACTATCATCTTGGCTGAGTCAATTTTCTCATCTACAAATGAAAGCAGATTCAGGGAGAAAGATATTGGAGGAGGAACTCAGCCCTGAAGTCATGTTTGTGACAGTTTTTCATCTTGAGAAAAGACAGAAAAGTGCTCAGAAATCTATTAGTAATTTGCTTAAGACATATGAGAGATGAAAAAAAAAAAGACATATGAGAGATGATGAAGGAATATATTAGTATAATCTGGAAAAGTAATAGCCCATTTAGAAATAACTTTTATGCCAAAAGACATTTACAAGAAAGTTAATGGCAACATTGTTCACAGTACAAAACATCCGAAGACCATCCAAAGGTTTATCAATAGTAGAAAAGATAATTTTGGCATATTTGTAAAATGGAATATTAGATATCAATAAAAATGAACACATGATAGCTACATAGAACAACGTGGCTGATTCTTACAGGTTGTTGAGCAAACAAGTCAAAAAAGAAACAGATGGCATTAAGCAGAAAATTCTTTAGAGACACATACACTACATAGGAGGTCAAACTAGTGGAAAGCAAGAGAATTATTAAAACAGATAATAATATAATGGCCTCAGTGTGGGAAAAAAATGTCAGATGACAATTGGAGAGAAGGGTATGAAGGGTTTCAAAGGCAGAGGTAATGCTTTTTTGAGTTAGGTGGTGAATATATGGATGTTTACAATGTACATTATATATATATATGCATATATATATACACGCATATATATATATACACATGTGTATACACACACACCATATAATATATATAATGTATGTAATATGTAGCATATATATAATGTGCATACAACACATGCCATAATTTAAAATATATATAATGTACATACAACATAATTTTTTACAAATATAGAATCTATATATGAAAAAAAAACCCTCTTTACCATCTATGTGAAAGAAGACCTGAGTAAATGGAGAAATATTTACTCCATGTTCCTGATACTTATTGTATATTATGAAGATGAAAATTTTCCTTGGATCTAAAGAGTTAAATATAATTTCAGCCAAGAGTCCATATATAGGCAAAAATATTTAAGAGAAAAAAATGTATACAAGAAAGAGAAGGAAAGAAAAAAAAGAAATGAGAGGAGGCTTACTCTACAAAATACAAAATTGTGCTATAAGTTTATAATAATTAATATAGAGATGGACTGATGCCAAAATAAACAGAGCAATGTAACAGAATGAATGTAGTATATATATATATATATATATATATATATATATATACACACACTATATAATATAGTATGAATATATATATATATAGTATGTTGTATATGTACATGGTATACACACAGTATATTTATGCACATAGTATAAAAACAGATCCTAAACTTTCTTCATCTAATAAAGGGCATTTACAAAAAATATATAACCAGGATGATACTCAGTAGCGAAATGTTGAACACTTCTCCTGAGTTTGGGAACAAGGAAAGGACATCTAGTACCAGCACTCCTATTCAGTGTTGTAATGGAATCCCTATCTGGTGCAATACAGCTAGAAAAAGAAAAGAAAGCATGAATAATGAGACAAAATTACTTGCCAATTACATGATTACAAAACAATCCAAAAGAAACTCTCAAAATTTAGAAGTAAATTCAGCAAGGCTTCTGGCTACAGAATCAATATATAAAAATCTATTGTATTTCTATGCACTTAGCAACAGGTAGAAAGTGAGATTTATAAAAAATACCATGAACGAAAGCATCAATCATCAAATGCCTAGGAATAAAACCTGACAAAGATCATTGGGAAGACTTTACATTGAAAACTACAAAACGTTACCGGGAGAAATTAAAGAAATGTGAATAAGTGGAGGAATACGCCACGTTCATTGATCAGAAAACTTACTGTCATTAAGATGTCAGTTCCTCCAGGATTGATCTAAATATTCGTTTTATAGTTCGGTAGGGCTGTGGTAATGAAGTGCCCCAAACTGGGTGGTTTACACAACAAAAATGTATTGTCTCACAGTTCTGGAAGCCCGAAGTCCAAAATCAAGGTCTCAGCAGGGCCATGATCCATCTGAAGGCTCTAGGTTCAGGCCTCTCTTCTAGCTTCTGGTAGCTGGCTTGTGGCAATACAACTTGAGTTTCACGTGGTATTCTCACTGTGTGAGGGTCTGTGTCCAAATCTCCTGTTCGTATAAGGACATAGTCATATTGGATTAGGGACTCATCCTACTCTGGTATGACCTCATCTTAACTAATTACATCTAGCAACGGTCCTATTTCCAAACAAGGGCACATTCTGAGGTATTGAGAGTTAAGACTTCCACGTATAAATTTTAGGGGACACAGCTCAACTCATAACAGTACTCAATGTATTCTGATCTGTATTACAACAGGTTTTCTTTCTGGTAGCAATTGACAAGCTGATCCTAAAGTTTATATGGACATGTAAAGGATATAAAATTGTTAAGACAATTCTTAAAAAGAACAGTGCTGGAAGACTTATGCTAGTAGATCTCAAGACTTACAATAAAATGACTCCAATTCAGACAATGTGGTATTGGTAAAAGTATAGACAAATAGAATAGAGTGTCCAGAAACAGACTCACGCAGGCACAGTCTCCTGATGTACAACCAAGGCTCTACAGCAGTGCATTGCAAGAGAGGATAGTCTTTTCAATTATCAATGCAAGGTCAATTGTATATCCATATCAGAAAGGAAATAAACCTTGACCCCTTGACCCCTACCTCATACCATTCACAAAAAGTAATTTGAGATTGATTATAGAACAAAATACGGAAGCCAAAACAATCAAGCTTCTAGGAGAAAACAGGACAATATCTTTATGGTGTTGGGTCAGGAAAATCTTCCCTCAGGGGGCACAAGAAGTACTAATTTTCAGACAGAAGTGATAAATTGGACTTTGTCAAAATTACGAATCTCTGTCAAAAATCATCTTTAAGATACTGAAAAGGAAAACCACAGACTTGGAGAAGATGTTTGCAATATCTATATATGGCCACTATATACCTGAACTTCTTAAAATCAAGGAAAGACAGAAACCAATTTTTAAAATGGACCAAAGACTTGAACAGGCATTTCACAAGGAGGATATTCAAATGATCAACAAACATGTGAATAGGTGCTCAAAATTATTAGTCATTAGACGAGTATAAATTAAATCACAATGTGATACCACTACATTAAAGAGCAGAGGAAAGGGACCCTTGGGTGGCTCAGTCAGTTAAGCTTCAGACTCTTGATTTTGGCTCAGGTCATGATCTCACAGTTTGTGAATTCTAGCCCCACACTGGGCTCTGCACTGACAGTGAGGAGCCGGCTTGGGATTCTCTCTCTCCCCCCTCTCTTTCTGCCCCTTCCCTGCTCACGCACTCTCTCGGTCAAAATAAATAAATAAACTTAAAAAAAGTAAAACAAAATAAAGAAAAGAAAAATGAGCAAAGTACATAAACAGTTTATAGAAGAGGGACTATAAACAGTTAATAACCATAAAATGGTATGTTTAAAATCATTAGAAAACAGAGAAATGAAAACAAACTATCCCAAAGTTATCATTTTAACACTTTAAAATAGAAAAACATGTTTCAATGTTAATACTGAACATTGGGGAGAATACAGTTAGATGAGCTTTCTCATATACTTCTTGTGGGGATACAGCACTTTTAAAGACAATGTGGCATTGTGAAACAGGGGTCTGAAGTATGCTAACAGCTCTGGACAAAGCAATGTTTTTCTTTCTTTCTTTTTTTTTAAAAGTTTATTTATTTCTTTTGAGAGAGAGACAGAGACAGCAGGAGCAGGGGAGGGGCAGAGAGAGAGGGAGAGAGAGAGAGAGAGAATCTTTGCTGTGCTGTCAGCAAAGAGTCAGACAGGCGTTTGATTTCCTGAACCATGAGATCATGACCTGAGCCAAAATCAAAAGCTGAATGCTTAACTGACTGGGTCACCCAGGTGCCCCCGTCTTTCTTAAGATCTGTGTTAAGGAACTAAAAAATGAGGAGAAAGATTTGATAAAAGGAAGTTCATTTGGCATTATTTGTAGGAGCAAAATATTGGAACAACCCAAATGTCCAACTAAAATGGAAATGATGATCTTCAAAAGGTAGAGCATTATGTAGCCATTAGAAGTAAGCCCTATTTTGAAATGTGTGTAATAGGAATATGCTCATGCAAAAAATAAGTAAAAAATTTTTTAAAAGGAACATGCTCATGTAATAATAGCGTTAAGCAAAGAAGCAGGATATGAAACAATCTACAGTTGGATTTTAAGTATATAAAACATGTATGTGAAATCTACATTTGTACTTCTCTATCTGTATACAAAATAAGACAGAAAATACATCAAAATATTCATCTCTGAGTTTGGGGGCCTGGGTAATTTATACTTTTTGATATTTTCAGGCTTTTTACATAGGCAGAAAAGGAGTCATTATAATGTTATAAAAAGCATTTAGAGGAATAACGTTCCTCTCTGAGAGTATCAATCAACATTCTCTCTGCCATTTAATTTTAGAGGACCACTTATCACTGTCTTCCTTCTGTAAGCCATCAAATAAAGGAAGTGTCTCTTCTTGTTTTAAGTTTACTGGGTCAGTAAGCATCTTCCCTGATTGGTGGTATTATCCCTTGCAGGGAACAGGATGAGTCTCCCGGGCATCAGGGAGATAGAACTGGGTAAACAGTACTCCACAGTGGGGTAGAGATAAGGAGTCAGCGAAATATACCTCACCCCTCTGAGTCAGATCCCTATTCCTAGGTGGAGGTTAGATATTATAGTCAATAATTATTTTATTCAGTAACTTTATTAAAATATATAATAATATATATGTTATATATTATATATATATTATATATATATTTAGTTTACATCCAAGTTAGTTAGCATATAGTGCAGTCATGATTTCAGGAGTAGATTCCAGTGATTCATCCCCTACATACAATACCCAGTGCTCATCCCAACAAGTGCCCTCCTTAATGCCCCTTGCCCATTTCGCCCATCCCCCCACCCACAGCCCCTCCAGCAACCCTCTGTTTGTTCTCTGTATTTAAGTCTTTTCTGTTTTGTCCCCCTCCTGTTTGTATATTATTTTTGGTTCCCTTTCCTTATGTTCATCTGTTTCGTATCTTAAATTCCTCATATGAGTGAAGTCATATGATGTTTGTCTTTCTCTGACTGACTTATTTCGCTTAGCATGATACCCTCCAGTTCCATCCACGTAATTGCAAATGGCAAGATTTCATTCAGCAACTCTCTTTCTTATTGTCTATCTCGCCTTCAAGAATGTAAGCTTTATGAGGGCAAAGACTCTGTCTCTATTTATCATCGTATGTCTCCTATGACAAAGAGAAATCAGGTCCCATAAGCTTGGGTAATAATATAGGCTATCTCATTTTCCTGGCAGGTCATTAGGCCCAAAGGCATTTCAGAGGTTCAGGGAAGTTTTGAACTAACAACAAAACAAAACAAAACAAAACAAAACAAAACAAAACAAAACAAAACCAGACTAAATGAGTTTGCCTTTGTTTCACCCTGCCTTCCTCAAAAGTAATTGACCATAGAAGCTGTTTCCCTCAAAATAACAATCGACATCCTGGGATGTCCACTTTGGGACCACCTGACCAGATGGCCTCTTAGGTTTCTTCTCACCAGGATCGGCCAGGCCTCTCCACCCCGGGGGTTGGGGGGAGCAGGCAGCTGCTGTACAGCGCTTTCCAAGATCCCACAGAAAGGTCCACACTGCAAGCAGAGAAGCCTCCCTCAGGGCCAAGGAGCAGCCCCTCCCAGCTCTATTTTATTTTATTTATTTTATTTTGTTTTATTTTATTTTGTTTTATTTTATTTTTTATTTTATTTTATTTTATTTATTTTATTTTATTTTATTTTTTATTTTATTTTATTTTATTTTATTTATTTTATTTTATTTTATTTTTTATTTTATTTTTTATTTTATTTTATTTATTTTATATTTTATTTTATTTTATTTATTTTAGAAAACCTAGTACTATGAGTTAGAGACCAAAAAGGGGAGACTTTAAAAAAAAAACAACCCAATTTATACTCTGATTCTTTGTCAATTTGATTATGTCAATGCACCCTAAAACTAACAGCCTCAGTTTGCCCATCTGTGAAAAGGGAGAGCTAGGGAGACTTGATTGGCACCCATACAGCATTAGCCCTCGGAAGTTCCCGACCTGGGGTCCTCAGACACCTAATGGGGAGAAAAGCATAAGCTATTTCTAATATTTAAAGAGGTCTAATGGAAATTATACATTTACCATGAGAAGTGTCTTTGCTTTTGACTGGTATTGTATCAAGTCAGTATGGCAGCATTGGTTGTCAGGGGGACAAGGATTATTATGCAATAAATATGGTAGGTTTGTTGGACAGATTTTTTTTTTTTAACAAACTTAGTATCTGTAAAAGTAATAAAGAGATCAGCTGGTAATGAAAAGGTAAGGCGCTCCTGACTCAAGAGGTTGGGGCCCCAAACCAATTTAAAAGTGCTGTGGTAGGGAGCAAAGGGGTGGGTGGGACAGCGGGGACGTTAGGGTGTCCTCAAGGAGCTCCTGGGAGAGGTCTCGGCTTGTGTGTGGGGGCGTGTGTTTAAGGTATGGAGCGGCTGTGACACAGTGGCCCTTTTCAGAGCATCCTGAGAAAGGGTGTCAGTGGGCTAAGACAGGGTGTCAAGTACCATCTGTAGTGAGCTAAGGGAAGCAGAGCTCTGAGTCAGGTAGGCTCGGAGATCAGGCCCAAGTGGATTCTGTGCAACTTCTTAGAAAGCCTTCTGGCAGGGTCAGTGTCTGGGGGTTTTCAAGCCCTTGAAAGCTCTGATTTTATATGTGCGAAGTCCTGCTCCCATTGAGCCCCGCATCGCCTCTTCATAAGCAGCCATGTCTACAGACGTAGTCTGTACAGTTCATTGCTGTTTACTTTTCCCTTCAAGATGCTGTTCACTTAAGGGGCATCTGGGTGGCTCAGTCGGTTAAGCATTGATTTCGGCTCAGGTCACGATCTCACTACTGTTCGTGGGTTTGAGTCTCATGTCCAGCTCTGTGCTGATGGCTCAGAGCCTGGAGCCTGCTTCGGATTCTGTATCTCCCTCTCTCTCCGCCCCTCCCTTGTTTATACTCTGTGTCTCTCTCAAAAATAAATAAACATAAAAAAAAAAAAAGATGCTGTTCACTCAGAATCACCCATCTGGATTCCTATTCTCCCTTCTCTCCCTTGGGTCCCTCCCCCGACATTTCTCCCCCAACATCCAGCTCCATTTTGGCACCAGCCTCGGGAGCTGGGCCCACGAGTTTTCTTTCTTCCCCAAGAAAGCAGTGGTGAAAATCATGTTTGGTAGATCCCTACACATCACCAAAAAGATGGTTAGCTTTTTCTCACTCTTTGATATGGAGCATCTAAGACAAAAAGTCTTTCCCTTGCTAATATTGATATTGAGATGATATCTCTTACTAAGTGTCGGGCCATTTCTGTGAAGATTTAGAGGAAACAAGGACAACTGAAGGGGATTCCATTTGCCCCAGGACCTCAACCACGCTGCAGGCTTTAGCTAACTGGCTAAAGCTGAAAAGGACTTTTCTCTAGGGTTTTTGAGACTAGAGCATTTTGTTGTGTGGCTTGTAAAAAGTTGTGTCACACGGCTTGATAAATAAATGTATAATTTGGGGTGGAGGGGTTAGCAATTAATTAAACTATAGGGGAAAACGTGAAAGATGCTGACATGGACCAAAAAGATTATTGGGGGGACCATCTAGTGCCTCCTTCCAGATTATCTAAGTTACTTTAGAATTCTATAAGTTGTAGAAAAATGGATAGTAGTACAAATGATTTTTATCCATAGAAATGCCAGTTGCGTTTAGAGAAATTGCCTCATGAATATTGACCAGCCAAATATTGCTGATTTTGCATTTATTTATAAGTTTTTCTCAACATTCCAGATGTCTATATGTTTGCCCGTGTTTTGGATTCTCTTTTAAGTAGGTTGTAACATTGTACTGGTTCTCTCATTAATTAATGACCTAAATAAAATTTCTGACATGTGTCCATTTTATAGCTATAGGAGAGGCATGATTACACTCTCTTTTAAAAACTATCTTTTGACACATCCACAGAGAAAGGGCCATGTGAGGACACAGTGAGAAGATAGTCATCAGCAAGTCAAGGAGAGAGGCCTCTGGAGTAACCAAATCTGCTGATACCTTGATCTTGGACTCCGGAACAATAAAAAATAAATTTCTGTGGTTTAAGCTACACAGTGTGTAATATTTTGTTGGGGTAGCCTTACCAGACTAAGACTATATACCCAATTTGTTTATTCATTTACCTATAGATGGATATTTTCTTGTTTTCAGTTTTTGGCAATTATGAATAAAGCTATTAGCATTCATACACAAAAAGTTATCTTTTGTGAATTTGTTCAACTTATTTATTCAATTAATCTTTCCTAATGTAAGCTAGGCATTATGGCTGGACACCAAAGACAGAAAAATAGATAGCATTCTAGCCCTTGAGAACAGTCTAGCATGAAGGGGGGGGGGGTGTTGAAGTGGTGGGAAGACTGAAAAGTTACCAGATTTATTTTTTTTTTTATTTAAAAAATTTTTTTTAACGTTTATTCATTTTTGAGAGACAGAGAGAGACAGAGCATGAGTGAGGAAGGGGCAGAGAGAGAGAGGGAAACACAGAATCTGGAACAGGCTCCAGGCTCTGAGTGGCCAGCACAGAGCCCAACGCGGGGCTCGAACTCACGAACTGCAAAATTATGACCGGAGCCAAAGTTGGACGTTCAACTGACTGAGCCACCCAGGCGCCCCCAAAGTTACCAGATTTAGTAAAGATAAGGAGTGCTCTATCACTCAGCCATAAAAAAGGATGAGATCTTGCCATTTGCAACAACGTGGATGGACCTAGAGGGTAAAATGCTAAGTGCAAAAGTCAGACGGAGAAAGAAAAATACCATACGATTTTACTTCTATGTGGAATCTAAAAAACAAAGCAAATGAATGAACCCCCCAAAAAAGCAGAAACAGACCCATAAATACAGAGAACACACTGATAGTTGCCAGAGAAAAGGGGGTAGGGAGGTGGGCAAAACGGGTGAAGGAGAGTGGGAGGTATAGGCTTCCAGTCACGGCATTAATAAGTCATGGCGATGAAAGGTACAGCATAAGGAATCCAGTCAATGACAATGGCGTCGTATGGTGCCAGATGGTAGCTACACTTGTGATGAGGAGAGCATAATGTAGAGAGGTGTCCAGTCACTATGTTAATGCACTTGAAACTCATGTAACATTGTATGTTGACTGTACTTCAATTAAAAAAAGTAAAAAAAAAAAAGATAAGGAAGCGTTCTAATGGGGAATAATAATGGGGGCACGTTAATCTTCTTGAAGGAGTAAGTGAGAAGTATTGCTCGCTGGCACTGCCTGGACAGGTAAAGAGCAGGAGGGGAGAGTTCTCTGGAGAATCAGCCTCACGCACAGAGACAGAGACACATGCCTTCCTAGAGGTTCCATTTTGAGAACAGACAGAGATGAGGGTGGCCTAACAGACGGAGGTAAGATTCCAACGGGCCTCGTGTCCTACAATGCATAGAACTGATTGTAGGTAACGTTTAAAATTACAGGAGAGTACAATTTTTGACTTCTCGTATCTCCTGGCATACCTAGAGGAACAAATACCCTGGTTTGATAAGTCACTGATGATTTTGAGTCACTGATGGAATGACACGGTTGGATGAGTGTTTAAAAAAAACAAACCAAACGACGTTCCAGAGGGTAGAGGCAAGATGGATTAGAAGCAAGGGACTAGCACTTCAGGGTAGGTTTCCAAAAGAAGGCAGTGAGAGGGGGTTGGGGGTGGATGGTGTTTGTTAGAGATCTGCAGCTGTGAAATGAAGGGGGAGAAGGAGGATGGGGACAGGGAGAAGTTGAACTGCAGTGCAGGGCTGACAAAACCTTGGCCAACCCAGCATGGAACTCTGGAGCGAATGCGGTAGCTCAGAGTGTCGTGTGTGGGGACAAGATGGCTGTGCTTTTATGTGCCCGGTATAAAGTACACTCACTCCATGTGGATTTGTCTAGTCACTGAACATGTGTGGGTTGCCCCAGGAAGGGCATGGTTTTGGGTGAGGCAGCTCTCTGCCGCTGAGGCCGACCTTGAAGGAGCTGTCAGCTCAGACACTGTTTCCTGTAGCCCCCAGACCTGTGCCCACACCTGCGAAACAGGTCCTTTCTTGGAGAGAGGTCTGGGCGGTGCGTTTCTGTGTCCACCATAGTTCACTCTTTGTGCCATTCAGTTTGCTTTTCCATACACGTTCAGACAGCAGTTCTTTCAGGATTCTGGTGAGCTTTTCTTCCTGAGAAGAAACTCAGAAGAGAGAAATTAGTAGGATGAGCCAGCCCCAAATGGTGCAGTGGGATTCTGGGTCACAAGTGATGCTCATCCATTGTGGATGCCTTTCATCATCAGTTACCATTCCTCCTGGCTTCAGAAGCTAGTCTGATAGGACCCATACCTCATCTCTAGGGGCGCGAGCCCCTTTGTAAGCTGAGGTTTCTATGGCTCTCTATTTACAGCCACTATTGGGCAAGAGAGTACCAGATGTGCCCAAGTCACATGTTAAAAGATAATTTTATTTTTAGAAAAAAAAATCAGGACTCTCAGCCACAAAGATGAATGAATTATATGTGTATTATTATATGTGTGTATTCAAGAAAGTCAAAAGAGCACAGGCATACTTGGCATTAAGGAATGTTGGGATGAATTGCAAGTAGAGACCAATTTTTTTTTTTTTCCAACAGGGGGAAGTCAATCAAAATCACTACCAGACGAGACAGCATTTACGTATAATTACCTACAATTTACAAAGAGTTGAAAAAGAGCTTGAAGACATGGAACATGACCAGAATCTGATAATCTGGAAAAGTATTCTATAAATGATGCATAGCGTCCACTGAAACAAAAACATCTTTTCTACACCTGGGTGCCAAACAGATTCTTCTCTGCCCACATCGTGTAATAGCAGCCCTTCCTCTTCCTGATGATCAGGTCAGTTACACTATTGACAAGGTTACTCTTGCCTGCTAGTGCTTGGACATAGGAAGCTCACAATTCAGCGGGACTGCAAAGCCTGCAGAGCTCAGAGTTAGGGGGAAAGAAAGCAGAAAGTGGATTAATAAATAGGATGGTAAGTGCGGCTACTCCTTGGGACTCAGACCCTTGTGTCCTTTTTGTGGGCATGGTACCATATATAGGTTTTTGACTCAGTGCATATACTGAATCCTGGAGGGTGACACCCATACTCACAGAATGTTACCTCTGATATGGCACTTTAGCTAGGTCAGGCCGGCAGCTTCTAGGTGATGAATTGTATGCTACGATAAAGTGAATCCCATGGTCATGAGCTCTTTCACATAACTTCTATGCTGTTAAGTTGGTCTTCTAGTCTGAGGCGATATTATACGGAATCCCATGCCAGTGGATTGAACATTCTGTAAGCCTTCACATGGTGGTGCTATTTGAGACTCTGTGGTCAGGAATCCGTGACCTGAATATGTACATATGCTGAGAACAAAGAACAGACTTCTGACCTTTCCAGGATGGAAAGGGCTCAATGCGGTCAACTTGTTGCCAAGTGATGGGTTTGTCTCTTGAGGAAGAGCAACCAATATGGCGTCATACTGGGGACTTGGTGCTGCTCGCTGCAGTAGGCTGGATATCTCCAGTGGCAGCAGTAGCCAAATTATCTTTGGTAAGTGAGAGTCTGTGCCATTGGCCCATGGATAACCTTCATCTCTGCTCCGACACTTTGTTCATATTTCCATTGTGCCAACACTAGAGTGGCCGATGAGAGAGGCTGGTTGAGGTCGGTGGGCTGAGTCATCTGTCTAATTGCTTGTCCTCTTCCTCATCAATGGCGGATGCTCTCTGGGGATGTAATCATGTGATACAAAGATGTTCCTACTTTAAGTCCACTTCTAAATTTTTTTTTTGAAGTTTATTCATTTTTGAGAGAGACAGAGAGAGCGTGAGCAGGGAGGGGCAGAGAGAGAGAGACACACACACAGAATATGAAGCAGGCTCCAGGCTCTGAGCTGTCAGCACAGAGCCTGATGCAGGGCTCAAACTCATAAACCGTGAGATCATGACCTGAGCCAAAGTGGAATGCTTAACCAACTGAGCCACCCAGGTGCCTCCCCCAAGCCCACTTCTATAAGTCCATCCACATACCCCTACCCCGGACCCCTTATCCCTAATTTTCCTGTTTTTCCTCATCAGTTAGCCAAGCCATTTGCCACTATATATATTCTAACCTTGGGGCACTTCTCTTTTCTACACCAAGTGGATGACCAAGTGCAATATTCAAAGCTCTGAGCATTGGGAGGATTTTCTCTCATTCCTGTCTTTCAATGCTACCCCTGTGTGAGCCTGTAGTACAGCTGCTATCCAATTTCAGCTTTCACACGTGGACTTGACCCAGCCATGAAACAACTTGGGTTTTTCCCTCCTTTCAGTCAGTCTTACAGGATCCCTCATACTTCTATAGATGTGCCCTGAAAGAGGAACTCTTGGGAAATCATGGTAGATGACAGTCTGAATTACCTGCTAGCACAGCCTGCTTGTGCCCTCTCATCCTGCTCGTGCTCAATCCTGGAGGTACCACTTCCACTTTATGATGGATCGTCCCTGGGTCAGTCTCACCGGGTCTTATAGGGTGCTGCATTTGATGGGCAGTTTTAGGGACAAAATTAGTTGTTGACTCTTTCTACTAGGGCCCCCTAGCACATTTGGAGTTGTTTTCCAAAGGCATACAATTCTTCACTACAGATGGCATGGCCTTGCTGGGAGCCTTGGGAACTTGCATTGTGATTCTCTCATTGGAGCTTGTCACAAACTCCACATGATGTCTTTCCTCACTCTAATCCCATGAGGTCTGTCAGATCATATGGCCCAAGGAGCAGGATTACCTGCATGGTAGCATGGGCTGGTTGCAGAGGCCTTTTCTGCTCTGGGACTCACTTAAAGCTGGCTGCCTTCTATGTCACAAGGTGCCGTGAATCAAAACGGTATCTCTAGGTATTGAATATGCTGACTCAAGAACTTGAAGAGGCTTACCAGGCATGTTTCCATCTTCATGCTGAGGTACAAGATGTAATAATTTGACTTTTGTTTTACACATGTCCTGGTTATTAGACCTGATTCTTGGACTCCTGAACATGTTACAGCTCCTGAATTATCTCAGGGTTTAGCTCCAACTCTCTGAAACACACATGTCTTATAAAGGTCTCCAGTGAGCTAGCCACCTCTTGCCCATCTGACCCTGTCAATATAATATTACTGATGTAATAGATAAATGTGACATTCCGTGGGTGTCCAGATGGTACCAATATGTTTGAACTTAATATGGCCTTGGAGTAAAACTGTAATGTATATAACTTCCATGGAAATGGGAATTCTTTCTGATCTTTTGTTCTGATTGAAAGAGAAAAGAATACCGTCATCAAATCAATGGCTGTATACTATATACTTGAGGTGATATTGATCTGGTCTAATGCAGGCACTGGCCTGCAATTGGGGTTATTATATCTGAGATTGTGATAGTCTAGTGGCCCTTCCTATTCCATCTGGTTCTTTCAGAGACCAGACTGGTCAAAATAATAAGGATTGAGAGGAATTGATGAATAGAATATGGCAATAAATCTCTATTCTCCACTCCCTACAATATGACTTTACATTTTTATATGTCTGGGGTGGAAGGTTAATTTAAGACACTTCCACTTGGCCTTTCCCAGTATGATAGCTGTTATTTTGCCGATCAAGTATAGTATGCAAAGCGGGGGTTGGGCCAACTGCAAAATAGGTCATTCCAGTTATATATTGGCAGACTGACCATGGATGCTGTGGATCTCTATAAACTGGACACTGGTCAGGACTACATTTATTATCTGGCCACTATCATCAGACCCACTGTAACATGGGGGCCATGATGATTCAGGTCTTGGGCCATCAATAACAACTCAGGCCCTATGTCCAACTGTCATCAAATGTCTATTTCCTTTTCCCTAAAGCACAGTTACCAATCATTATTGTGTGTACTTGCCATGATATTGCAGCATTTTTCCTCCTATGGACCCAGCCACCTCTTCTGTCAGCAGTTGTGGGTCTGAAAACTGGCTCAGGTTCAGAAATCGGGCAAGGGATTGTGAACTTTTATTGGGGCAACTGCCCTCAGCTTTGTAGTTGTCTATTGTTTATTTCTTCTGCTAGTATAAGCTGAGTAGTACAAGCTGGGTGACTGCCCACCCATATCGTTTCTAGGGACACTGTTCTAGTAATCATTCTCTTAACTTTCTATGGTTCTGACCCTGTCGGCTGCCATTCTGACCTTGCCAGTGATGATAGTAATTGTGACTTCCTGGCTTTGGATGGTTTTGTGCTGCCATCTGGCTCTAATGTTTCAGTCTTATCATCCCCACTGCTATCAAACAACATTGCTCTGTGGTGGTATCTTCACACAAGAGTCAACTCTGAATTTTTAGTGATGCTAGTGCACCTCTGAACAGCGTACTCCTTAGGACCTTTGTCCATGGTCTGTCCTTTTGGGCTTCCAGCCATAGTGTATCCAGAGCACCCCCTTTCCTGAGCTTTTAGCCCTACCTTCACTGTCTGCCAAGGCAATTCTGGAATTTTAAATCCGCTCAATAACACGGGCCATCACTTTTTCCATGTTTCTAGGAGCCATGCTAGTAGCAAGTTGGCACCAACTCCTGGAATCTTTGCTAGGGAGTTAAATTCTGTATCTTGGGGAGCACTTCCAATTTAAAAACTCTTCTCTATTCAATCTTATATTCTGGCTCCTCTCTTCAAGCAGCCTCAGGATCTCCTCCAACTCCTATCAATATCTGTAGACTGTCTTATGTCTCCTTTAGTGTATAGTCCCTATCCTCCCTTAGCTGGCCCAGCATGTCTCCAGCTGAGTTATGAGAATCCTCAGGGGTGCATGTGCTGTCTTGCACAAGAGAAGCCTCTTTACTGTCTCCCATCATGGAGAGGGGATGGGGTGTGCTAGTAAGGATTATGGGTTAATATGTCTATAGACTCAGACTTTTCCGAGGGGGTTGTGGAATCAAAATCTTTGCAGGGGTTGGGGGAGGGATCCAACTAGATGTTGCATCTGATGTGCCCCATTTTCCCAGTGAGGACACTGACCTTGCATAACAGACCTGCCTTGGTTGTGTAACTGTCTGAAATTCTGTAACTCTATTAAGTTCTGGCTTGGTCTTCATTTTCTCTTCCTTTCTCTTTGTCTTCCACTGTACGAAATGAACTTTGTATGCAACTAAAGAGGCCCTCTGTTTCCACATTTGGCTTTCAATTGTCTGGTACTTGCCCTCAGCTGTTTATTATCCTTCTGTAGGCATCAATGACACTTAGAAAAGCCATCCAATCTCATCGCCCTACAGCTACTATCTCCTCTCTACATGGATATGTAGTGGTAACAGGAGTCCAGCTCTCCAAAATACAACATATCATTTCACCTAATACTTGAGATTCTGTGTATATTAAAAAAAGACCTGTTGCATCAATCCATTAGATGCCTAATATTATCTAAAGAAAAAAGGCCATTTAAGATTATTTTTTAATTTAGTAAGAGTTAAAAATTTTTTCACCCTTGAAGTCTGTTTGCCCTAAACCCTCCTACAAGTTAGTCCAAGTTAGAAGAATCATGTTCAGGAATCCAAGAAACCCAGAGAGAAAAACACAATCACACAAGCCATTCACCAATGACAAAGGAGTCAGCAAACTGTTGGAAAACAAGAGCTTGTAATAATGAAAAAAGGACAGAGTTTGTAACCAATCACTTATTTTCTTTTAAAAACACAAAACCACATTAACTTTTTGCTTTATACAACCATCTAGAAACTATAAAACAGTACCACATTGTGCATTTAACCTACTTATCAAGAAGGGAACTCCACACGTCGTAAGAATTCTACCCATATAAGGAAAAAGGAGACAGCTAATAGCATAGTCACAGATACAACATGAGTCCAAGCAAGCATCAATTCTTTGACGTCACCTTTTCCATTTACCAGAGTGGAGAGAGTAAGAAAGAAAGCAAGGGAGAAAAAAGAGGGAAAGAAGCACCCACAGAGAACTAATCACATTCCAGTTACTTTTGACAACTATAGCTCAGGGTTTCATAGATAGTATCATTTGACCAACACAATGTGGTAGGGGGTGAAGGAAACATGACTAGAGGGAGAGGGTTTGAAAAGACAGATACATTTTACACCCTATTCCCCTCCTAAATAGTCTTGATACAAGCTTCTGTGCTAATCCAGAATATAGCAAGAAATTAATCTTAACAATGTGATAAAGCTTGAATTCTGCTTTTTTTTGCAAATGTGAGTGGCTCACAATTTTACTTTACAGTTCAAAAGAATAACAATGTCATGACCAATTACAGGATTCTTTCAGGATTCCTTACAATCTTTCTCCCTATTCCCACCATGCTGGTGTTGCCACAGGACAATCAGGGACATTTGGGTAGGAACTTCAGGAAGTTTCGGTAGTGAGATGGAATCCTTGCTTTTTCTTAGAAGTCCACACCTTTCTGGTACTAAGTCTCCCCTCTGATTTGCGGTTGTACAGAGGAAAGGGCATAGAACTAAGGTAATATGGTGGAAGTTTAGTCAAGTAACTGGCTTGAAGGTATACAAGATGAGACTGTAATTAGCAGACACACTAAATCCAAGGCAAACAATTGGTTATTTGATTGTCCTCCTTAGGTTGATGGCACCATAAAAAACTGAAGGTGGCTCTGATATACTAATAAAATAAACCAAAGGTCTGCCACAAGGAAACATACTTTAGATGAAAATTAGTATAATGTTTCTCTTCACTTCAGGGGAAACTCTCATCTTGTCCCTCTCACTTCCTCTTCCACCATAAGTATGCAAATATATTCTGGAAGATTCTTAAGGGGCAACTCAGCTATCAGAGTTTTGCCAACTTATGTAAGAAAGGCCATTATGAACTGTACCAATCAGCAGGCTCATCTCCAATCCCAGGCAAACCTCTCATCACTTAAATTAAGCTCTTCCCAATCTAATGAGATTATTTTACTTGTTCATGTTTGGTTGAGTAGATGTGGTTTAATGCCAGTTAAATTATTGATTTGTAGCACTGACCATTACAAATGTCTTATGCTCTAATATAATCAATTCTATCCCACATTATCACTGTGCTCTGACACTGTATATATAGATTGAAAATATAAGGCAGAAAGTTAGCTTTTAAGATTTACTACCAAGATGGACACCTGAAATGCAGAAATGTGTGAAGTAATTTATAAAATCTCATTTTAACTCTAACTCTCCTAATCATCATAATCAAGAAATAAAATTTAGATGCATCATAAAATGAACTAAGCTGGTAAATTTGATTCTTCTTCACCATTTTCTCAAGTTCTACCATAATTTGTATTGTCTTCACCTAGTGACTACAGATCTTATATGTAATGATGCTGGCTTTTTTATTAGGTTTGAGAAAACTGTGACGATTTTGTAGTTGAAAAGGCCATAGATTGAACTTTTTTTTTTTTTTTGAATCTGAGAAGCAATCTTAATTTAAAAAATTTAAATATGCTATATAGCAAGAAGTACTTATTTTCTAAGACAGGCAACTTTCATGCAAATTAAGGAGAATCATAATCTGAAATCTGTTTATCAAACAAAGTGTAATCACTTCAGAGAATAATAAGTTTTTGAATAAAATAATGCCATGGATATGGTTATTTTCTCAATTATTTTCCTTAGACTAATAAGTTTTCAGTTATTGCTTAGAAAATTGCATTTGGGCATAAAGAACCATTTCTTGAATAATGCAAAATAATGAAAAATGATGGGAAAATAAAGGCAGGTCTCTACCAGCAACATAACCACTGAGAGGAGAAACAGCGAGGCATCACCAACGCCACTGAGCTCACACACTTTCCTAACTGTCCTGCTTCTTGCTGCCAGGATCCAACATCTTCCTGCTCCTCTCTGCTATCTCCACAATTATTTTATTTTTCTTCAACTAAATGTCTGTTAATCTGATGCCTGTACAACTCAGTGATGTCATTTTTTTTTTATTCTTAACTTGTTTTACTTCACTTGTTAAGAAAGGATGAACTGCTTTCTCATTATCACGAATGTACTTTGACCAAACCATGGTGAAAGGATACCATATATCCACAACTTACTTCTGGTAAAATCTGTTAAAATCTTAAAACTCTCATGTTGAAAATTTGGGGGAGTTATGGATCCTAGGGACTAGGTCCTTCTTTAAGGGTCCATATAGGTTACTGATGAGGTGTCAGGCATTCTCTCACATCATTGCTTCTGAATCTGAAGTTAAGCAGCTTTCTTAAGAAAAATGAGATACTAGGAAAGTAAGTTGTTTATGGGTTTCCAACTTCTTTCCAAATTTAAAAATTACCATTATAACCCAATTAACAATGACTTAATTTTTGATCATTTTATTGTCTGTCTGTATGGCATGAAACTATCAACTATTCATTCCATTCTAATGGCATAGGCAGGCTTAAGTATAGGTGCATACTTGTGAGTAGAAAATAAGCCATTTTTTCTGGGTCTTCCAATTTTTTACACATGTCAACGAACTTTATTCTTTTATTTATACTTCCTTTTCATTCCTTTGGGGAGTATTTAAACTGATGACATAAATTGATTCTCAAATATAATAAAACTAGAATTTCCAAACCTAAAATCAGATAAAGTTTTACCTTTGGTTAGATTGCTGCTCCTTTAAAATGACCCTGTGATATTAATTTCCTAAGAGTTCTAAGAGTTTCAGTGTACAGACGCCTCCAATAAAATATTAGGTAGGACACAGCATTGGCAACTGCTAGGGCATAAAAAATTTAGAAGAGAAAAATGTACATTGCCTTTTTTTCAAAGAAAAAAATTTAAATGTATATTCTGTCTCCCAAACTCTTCCTCTTGATGAGGAATAGCCCTCTTTTCTCTTTACAGCTTTAGGAGGAAAACGAAGCTGTGTGTTTCAATACTTATTTGAGCATCTGTCATGGTAAGCTGAAAGTTACAGAAATCTTATCATTCTTGAATAGACTACGCTTATAGGACAAACATATCAGAAAAGGAATTCTAACATTGTATTATCTATGAAAAAATAATACTGATTAGGGCCTAGGATCGTAACAGTTGAAAAAAGACCAAATTGGCCGTAGGATACACTGAAATAAAAACACTGGGGAGTTCAAATACCAAAAGTCAACTGTAAGACTTCATGTGTGTCATTATATAGTTTTACTAATAATAGAAAATGAAGTTGACAATTCAAATTGCTCTGGATACACATTAATTAGTACCACCAGTTTTATTTGTACAAGAAATGACTGGTCCACTGGACTTATCTAACTCAGTAATAATTACTGTTATTCCTCGACAGACCAGTGATATTTCCCCCATAGTTTTAAAGTACAAAAACAAAATAGAAAAAAAAAATCCCAAGTATAAATAATGCAACCTTTAATCTATTTTGGGTCACTAAATTGTTACCACTGATTATGATGATTCAATTTATTTAAACTAAAAAAAAAAAAAAAAAAAAAAAAGAGAGAGGTAATTAAACTATTCCGCTTCAGTTTTTGGGCCAACAAACATTGCTTGGCAAAACATAAAAAAACAACAAAAGCCAAAAATTTGTATGATTTTTCAGAAAAAAATCTCAATTTGGAAAGGGAAAAAATTTGGAAGTTTATCAGAATAAAACTGGAATAAACTCCTTTGGAAACGAACTATTTGTCAGTTAACAAATAGTGGATGGAATTCTGGCAGTAACAGTTGACTTGAATATAACCTACTGGATCACGACAGGTATGAGTGAAGACCTACAATACATGGCAGAAGGGCAGATGACAAAAGGGGCTTATTAATGGGTAACACCCACGTGTTTAAGACTAAGGAAGTGATAACAGCTCGCTTGTCTCTCGTCTAAACGACAGAATTTACTTTCACGAATCCACTGATGTTGATGCTGGAATCTTCAACTGGATCTAGGGGGATGGGAGGATTAAAACACACTTCACTTTTTCCTGGAATTTATATTAATTTTGATAGATAACAAAATGCTCAATTTAGTGCCAACCACATTCAAGAAAGTAAAATCCTTTAAGGTTGGAGCTTATTTGGATGATTTAGGAAAACAGGGAAGAAATTAGACAAGGAAGTAAAAATGGGCATTGTGCACAAACCATGAGAGTCCGAAATGTCTAAGAAATGTATTTTTTGTTTATGACCGAAGTTTAGACCCCCAAAATCTTAAAAGCAGGCTTTCTCTCACAGGAGGGCATGAAATACAATATTTATCCTTTAAAACTGCTGGGAGAAATGGCTGCCAAGGTCTGTTTTATTAATGTAATGTGAAAGAGGAAGGATTATTTGTTCTTTGCTCTCAAATATATGGTTTCCCCAAGACAGACTTTCAATTTGATCAAATTTTGGCTAAAGTAGTGAGTCCAGATGAAAAAATATCCAACAAAAGTGTAGGCAGTCTCTGAAATAGCTTTATCTTCTAGCTCAGAGTTAGGAAAGGTTTCAATTACCCTAAATGCTGAAGCTTAATAAGGCATAACTTCAGTCGTTATGGTTGGAGAATGGGCAAATATATTCCACATCTGTTCCTTAAACAAAAAAGTATCAGACCTCTTAAAAAATTTCAACCAGTTGTGTGGAAGTATATAGATGCTTTGTTAGGAGAGACATGCTCAGGATTCTAAAGCAGCAGCAACTTAAAAACTCAGTTATAAAACTTTGGCTTAAAATTAAAAAAAAAAAAAAGAAAGAAAAATCAAAGTCAAAGTGGTGCAAGTTATCTCATGAAAGAGGTATTGTGGACTAAACCCTCAAATGCGGTCCAACATTAGTTTCCCCTGTCTTCTTTCACTGTTACCACCTTCATTGCACAGGAGTTATATCATTCTTTTATGGTTAAGTTTCATAAATAATGAGAAAACTATATGCAACAAATACATCATATTTCCCACCCACCCAGCAACCCTCCCCAAAATAAGAAAAGTTACATCAAATTAAAAAGTAGCTTCGTGAATGAAGGTACTGCTCTAAGTTGCACTTTCCCTGCAAGTGCAGCCAGTGCTTTTGCGCTGGGTATGAAGGAAAGGAAAAAATTCTCCACATAAACGGACAAAAAAGTTAAAAACCAATGTCCGGTTTCAACCAGTCAAAACCGGGCCAAGCGGAAGCCGAGGTATCTCGGTACCGTCCCATCAGAGGGTCCTTGCAATGCCTGTTCTTCATCCTGATAGGTATCTGTGTCCTTGTGAT
Organism: Prionailurus viverrinus; assembly: GCF_022837055.1. Taxonomy (NCBI): domain Eukaryota; kingdom Metazoa; phylum Chordata; class Mammalia; order Carnivora; family Felidae; genus Prionailurus; species Prionailurus viverrinus. The sequence continues at coordinate 24,737,599 of NC_062577.1, forward strand.
TGTAAACAATCCATAAGATACTATGTTTTTGTTCCTTAAAATGTCCTCTGATTGGCAAAATGAAGTAAATATTTGTTTTAAAAATAGAAAATGAAAATTAAACCAGAAGAAAAGAAAAGAAACACAGTGAGCTTGTTTGGAGTCCATAGGATCCGATCTGGAAGAGCTCGGAAAATGTGTTATGTGTCTTCTCCTGTTTTCGGCTGGAAAGGTACTAGAGGTTGCGTTGGTCGAAGAAAGAATTGTAGAGTAGGAAAACCAAAGATGTTAAACTAGACCAGAGGCTTCAAGTGTTAGCTTCATCATCTGTGTCTTCTATCAATACCTTAGTGTCACGAGCCTTGGATCTAGGGGGAAAAAAAGCACATAGTCCATTATTAAAATACAAACGTGTCATGGTATTGGATACATTTCCAATCTTACCACCATTAAAAACACATTGTAGGGGCGCCTGGGTGGCTCACTACGTTAAGTGTCCGACTTCAGTTCAGGTCACAATCCCACAGTTCATGAGTTCGAGCCCCACATTGGGCTCTATGCTGACAGCTCCGAGCCTGGAGCCTGCTTCAGATTCTGTGTCTCCTTTCTCTCTCTCTCCCCTGCCTGCTCTCTCTCTCTGCTCTTTCTCAAAAAATAAACAAACATTAAAAAAAATACATTGCAAAAGGGCATTATGTACTGCACCAGATGGACTATTCTTGGAGTTTCATATTCAATTTCAGGTATTATTGGAAAAACATTAAGAAAATAGACTGCAACCAGAGGAAGATAAAAAGAAAAATGGCAGGTCATGTGCAACAGAGAGAGAAATTATCCAAAATGAGAAGATCTGAGTTGATCAGCCATAAAAAAATAATGAAATCTTACCATTTGCAACAACATGGATGGACCTAGAGGGTATGATGCTAAGTGAAATAAATCAGAGAAAGACAAATACCATATGATTTCACTCACATATGGAATTTAAGAAACAAGTGAACAATGTAAAAAAAAAAAAAAAGAACACAAACAAAAAAACCCAGACTCTTACATATAGAGAACTGCTGATTGCCAGAGAGGAGGTGGGTGGAAGGAGGAGTGAGATAGATAAAGGGGATTAAGAGTACACTTATTGTGATGAGTGCTGAGTAATGCATGGAAATGTTGAATCACTATATTGTACACCTGAAACTAATATAACACTGTATGTTTATACTTGAATAAAAATAAAAGGAAAAGACCTGAGTTTGAGTATTGACTCTGTATGATGTAACTTTTGGAGTGTTAATTTTCATCTCTGTAAAGCAGGAATAATAATACCTATTTATATAATAGTACTTTTACCTCATGGAGATAGTGTCAATATCAAGTGAGAAAATGGATGAAATAAACATCAGCAAAGTATTAAACAAATTATGATGAGGTTGACAGAAATACTGCCATTTGAGGTACACACGAAACAAGGTGAGTAAGCCAGCAAAAGAGAAGACCTAAGGAGAGGCATGACATTTGTCTCCAAAAAGTTGACTAAGTATAATGTAGCAGAGGGAGGAAGCTATGTTAGAAAGTTATGTTAGAACTAGCATCAACTGGTTGAAGTTACAGTGAAGCATATTTCAGCCCAACATAAGCTATTAGCCACAATAACCATCCAATAATAAAATCAGGTGCCCCATCTATATAAACTTCATTATCATTGACAACTGTCAATCAGCATATGATGACCATCTCATCAGGATGCATTAGAAGAGATTCTTCTACTAGATGAAAAGTGGGATAAGATAATGTTAAGATACTTTTAAATTCCTAAGTCCTATGAGGTACAAGTGGTACTTTGTGAAGTGGGTATTATTACTCCCACTTGACAGAGGTGGAAAACTGATGTTCAAAAAGGTAAAGAGTGTGCTAAAGGTTGCGTGAGTCACAAAGTCTGTACTCAAATTCAGAATTTATTTTAGATTCTCTGCTCTCTCCATTGCACATAACCTGTTCCATTGTTTTTTAAGTTTTTATTTATTTTAGGGAGAGCGAGAGAGCATAAGTGGGAGGAGGGACACAGGGGGAGACAGAATCCTAAGCAAGCTCCACAGTCAGTGAGGAACCTGATCTCATGAACCATGAGATCATAACCTGAACTGAAAACAAGAGTGGATGCTTAACCAAGTGTGCCACCTAAGTGCCCCTCTGTTCCATTGTTTTAAACGTCTTCTTCTGGTTGCAATCTAATATCTCAGTGTTTTTCCACTTAACACCTGAAACTGAAAGTAATAATCTAGTGCCAAAAAGCTTCCTGGTTTCTGAAGCAGAAATAACATATGTTTAGACTGCCCTCTGCTGGTGACTAATAAGGATCAGCCATCCACATTTAGTAGCTCAATGAGACAACTGCCTAGTCCTCCAGTTCTTTTCAGCACTTACCCTGCTGACCCCACCTACCAACCCCTAGTGCCCCTCCTCCTGCTTCAAACTCTACTTCCTCACCATAATCGTATCATGCTTTGTTTTGATGTTCTTCCCACTCACCTCCCTGGCCATTCCTTTCCCAATCCTTTACTTCTTTTTTCTCTTGCCCATGTTTCCTCAGGCTTAGCTTCCTGTTTTCTGCCCTTCTTTTCTGTACTTTGTCTTCTTCAGAGAACTTCCAAATTCTATTTGAAGCCTGAGCAATTTGTACTCTGCCCCCTTCTACCTATGGGTTACTATTACCACCTCCTATTTTTTTTTTTTTTTTTTTTACTTCCTCTAAAACATCTCCTTCTATTATTTTTAGTCCTACTGTAAAGCATCCTAACCCAAGTCCTCAATGTCTGAAATGTAAGAATACTGCAGTGGCCTTCCAGTTGGTATTCTGGCCTTTAGTGTCCCCTTTCCCAACATATTTTGAACAGTGCCATTAAAACTCATGAAAACACTACTTTCCTGTCATTCTTTCATGAAAAAAAATTCTCTGACTCCTTCCTGCCTACAGGATCAAGCTTGTTTTTTCCAGCCTTTTACAATTATACTTCATCTATTCGGCTAAATTTTCTTACTCTAGTTCTAGTCACATGGCTTTTCTCTCTGCCCCTCATTTCTACCCTTATGTTTTCATCCTGTGCCTCTGGCCTAGTCAAGCACTCTCTTATCCTTTAGAAAACTGCTCATGCTCAACGTCATTCCCATCCACTGTGAAATCTCTAGATTCCAAATGCAGCCACAATATATTCTACATTATTGTTCCTTTTAGGATCATACAAAGTTAATGACTTATAAAAATACTGCTGTGGGTATTTAGTAAGAAAATAAACACAATGGCTTATATTTATGTAAGCTATTCATATATAAGAGCTCTTTTTGTGAGGAAACTGGTCTAAATCCCATCATAACCACTCTGTAAGCAGGGGCCATATTCACTTCAATTTTTTGATGAAAGATAATGTAGAGGAATTAAAATGGTTGAATGCCAGTAAATTCATGTGGTTCAACCTGATACCATCTTAGCTTGTTAACCAGTACTAACACCTGAAGGAAATTCGTTTCAGAAAAGCGGAAGCCATACATACTGAGAAGCGAGGCGAGGCCGGCGCAGGGATATGCTCTGGCTATACTTCCACGGACGGTTTTTCTGGCGGTTTCGTACCCCATCATCCTGGTCCATCATCTGTTCTAGGAGTGTCTGGTCATCTGCATTCAGAGGAGCCACAGAAATGTCCCGCACGGCACGGAATTCACCACAGTTATTCAGATGTTCATTCTCCAGGCGGAAGAAGTTCCACACAAATCGCCTTAGCAAAATAGGGTAGGTAGGTAAATTACTTATAAAATTTGAACATACTGTTGTAACCTGTAAACCTCCCAGTGTATCAAGTGTCCATTCAAGAAACAAAAACAAGGAATTAAAGGTTAGAATATTAAAACAGGAAAAGATGGTGTGGTGGGGAGGGGAGGGAATAAGAATGGCATAGACAAAAGGAAAATTCCAAGGGGAAAATACAGCAGCGGGATGGCTATGTGTCTGCAGTTCATGGCAGAGTCTAGGGCTGGAGACTGCATAAAGACAGTTATTTCAAGTCATGGGATTAAGATAAATGTAAGTGGAGGAAAGAAGAGGGCAGAGGATTCAACCCTGGAACACTCACAACATTTATAATTTGGGAAGAGGAAGAAGAGCCAGTAAAGGAGTTAAGAAGGAATAGCCAGGGAGACATAGGAGTTTGGCTTCTGAGAAATGACGTGAAAAAAGTAAAGTAAGGTCAGTACCAAGAACAGACACTGGATTTAGCAAAACAAAGAGGCAGTATGATACAAGAGCATAGATTCTGAACGACTGTCTAGATTCGAATCATGACTCCATCATTTCCTAGGTGTAATGACCTTGGATGAGTTACTTAACCTATGCTTCAGTGTCATGAGGAACGTGGGACAGTAACAGTATCTACCTCAGAAGATTGTTCTGAGGAGTCAATAAGCTGATACACATAAAGGGCTCAGAACAGTGCCAGGCACATAGTGGGCAATACATGTTTGCTGCTATTGTTATTATTACTGTTATTATTAACACAAGATTATTAACACAAGCAATTTAGTTTGAGTATTGGGAAAAAAGACGAGTTGAATTAAAGGGAGAATGGGGGAGGAGTGTGAGAGTGGAGACAGCAAGTACAGACATCTTTTGAAGAGTTTTGTTGTAAAGGAGACAGAAATGGGCATGAATTGGAGGAGGAAAGTAGATTCAAAGGAAGCTCCTTGCTTTTGTTTTAAATGGGTGATAGAACATCTGAGTCTATTATTAAGCAGATAATTTTAAAGGAAAAATGAAATAAGAACCTCAAAAAGGAATTTTTTTTTATCTGTAAAAAAACATTTTTTTTTTTTCAATTTATAAAGCAGCATCATATGTGGAAGAGAAAGAAGTGGGAAGGGAGTAGGTCTTATAGTGATGGAGAGTTTCAGGTCCTAGACCTAGAGATTTGGGAAAGTGAAGAAGAGGGGTTGACACATGGTTTGGAGAAAGTACTGACAGCAGCAAGCACAGTTTCCAGACGCTGTCTTATTTTATCAGACCACCCTGATAGATGTGCCCATCCTGACTCAGAGGAATGCTATACACATCTGAAAATATCTTTATTTCATTTTCACTTGTGAAACGTATTTCCAGTGGATAAAGAGTTCTAGGTAGGCAATTGTTTTCTTTCAGCACATTGAAAATATCATTTTATACTTTCTTTTTTTAAGTAGGCTCCATGACCAGCATGGAGCCCAATGTGGGGCTTTTACTTATGACCCTGGGATCAAGACCCGAGCTGAGCTCAAGAGTCAGATGCTTAACTGAGCCACCCAGGGGCCTCTGAAAATATCATTTTAATGACTTCTGGTTTTCATTGTTACTTTTGAGAAGTCAGCTGTTAAACTGCCATTTCTCTGACGTTAATCCTTTTTTTTTAAAGGATTTGACGATAATCCTGCTTTTTTAAAAAAATAAGCATTTTAATTCAAGTATACTATAGATATACAAAAGTGTGCAAATTATTAAGTGTGCAACCTGGTTATTATAAAGTGATCACACTTTATAATTACCACTCAGAAATAAAAAAAAAATATAACATTATCACACCCCCAAAGCTGCCTTTAGGTGCCGTCCTATGTTCTAGAGAGTTTACTGATTTACCTTTCTTATTGATTTATCTTTCTTATTCATTCACGCATTCATTTATTTCTAATGTTTACTTATTTTTGAGAGAGAGACAGGAGGCAGAGAGAGAGAGAGAGAGAGAGAGAGAGAGAGAGAGAGAGAGAACCCAAAGTGGGCTCTGTTGCTGACAGGGGGAGAGCCCAATGGCAGGGCTTGAACTGTGAGATCACGACCTGAGTCAAAGTCAAATGCTTAATCTGACTGAGCCACCCAGGTGCCCCATACCTTTCATATTTAGTTCTGCAACGGAATAGATTTTGTATACAGTATGCGGTGAGAGTCAAGATTCATTTTCCCCCCATATGGACAGCCAGCTCAGTTGATTCAATATCACTTACTAAAGAACCTCTTTTTCTCCACTATTATTTAGTCACTTTTGTCATAAATCAGGTAATGTCAATGTATGTGTGGAACTGTTTCTGGACTCCCTTTTCTGTTCCAGTGGACCATTTGCCTATTCTTTCACTAACACTAGACACTGTTTTAATTACAGTGGCTACATAGGAAGTCTTGATATTTGAGAGTATAAGTCCTATAACTTTTTTCTTTTCAGCATAGTCTTGGCTACTTTTTTTTTTTTTAATGTTTATTCATTTTTGAGAGACAGAGGGACAGAACATGAGCAGGGGAGGGGCAGAGAGAGAGGGAAAAACAGAATCTGAAGCAGGCTCCAGGCTCTGAGTTGTCAGCAGAGAGCCTGACGTGGGGCTCAAACTCATGAACCACGAGATCATGACCTGAGCTGAGGTTGGATGCTCAACCAACTGAGTCACCCAAGTGCCCCTAGTCTTGGCTATTCTTGATCCTTACTGTTTCCATGTAAATTATAGAATTGGCTTGTCAATTTTCATACACATAATCATTCATTAAATTTATTCCTAGGTATTTGATATATTCTGATGCAACTCACAGTGGTATGTTTGCTAAAATTTCATTTTCTAGTTGCTTGGGACTGTTTGTTAGAACATTACATTTTTATTTATATTAACCTTATATTCAGGGACATAGCTATGCTTATTTTAAAGCTTTTGTGTAAATTCTTTTGAATTTTCTGCATATGCAATCATGTCATGGGTGAGTAATTAGTTTTATTTTTTCCGTTCTAATTCTTACACTGTCTCCCCAATGCACTACCTATGTTTTCAGTATGATGTTAAAAACAAGTCACAACAGGCATAATAATCTCATTCCTGATCTCAAGGGAGAGCTTACAGTGTTTTCCCATTAAATATGACCTTATTTATGTTTTTTGTAGATAATATTTAAATTATTTATGAACAAGTATTGACTTTTCTCAGTATTGTTTTCTACATATCTGAAGATTTTTCTCCCTTTATTCTGTTAATGTGGTGAGTTAACACAGATTAATTTTTAAATGTTAGTGATTTTTGAATATTAAATCTCACATTCCTAGAATGAAACTAACTTGCGATGTACTATGCTATGATGTACTACGCTTTTTATATACTGTTGGATTCACTAGCTAATATTTTCTTCAGGAGTTTTGCATTTCTTTACAAGAGACAGACTGGTCTTCCTTGGAATGTTCTCCTAGGTTTAGAGATCAAAGCCATGCTGGTTGGACAAAATGGAACTGGGAAGTGTTCCTTTTATTGCCTCTTTTCTCTGGAAGAGTTTTGTGTAAAACTGGTAACATTTCCCACATTTCTGGAGGAATTCCTTGGGCCTACCATTTTCCTCATGAGAAGTTTAATATGAATATAATTTCTTTAACAGATATAAGCCTATCAGATTTTCTATTTTATTGGTTTTGATAAACAGTGCTTCTCAAGGAATTTGTCCATTCCATGTCAATTTTTAAGGTTTATTTATTATTTTTGAGGGAGACAGAGGGAGACACAGAATCTGAAGCAGGCTCCACGTTCTGAGCTGTTGGCACAGAGCCTGACATGGGACTCAAACTCACGAACTGAGAGATCATGACCTGAGCCAAAGTCGGACGCCTAACCGACTGAGCCACCCAGGTACCCCTCCATGTAAATTTTTTAACTTACTGGCATAAAATATATCTTGAGGATTTTTCTATTTGTAATTTGTGCATTCTTTCCTCTTTTGCTTAATCATTCATGTTTAGGGGTACCTGGGTAGCTCAGTCGGTTGAGTGTCCAACTCTTGGTTTTGGCTCAGGTCATGACTTCATAGTTTGTGGGATCAAGCCCCACTTTGGGCTCTGTGCTGACAGTGTGGACCCTGCTTGGGATTCTATCTCTCCCTCTTTCTCTGCCCCTACCCTGCTGGCACTCTCTCTCTCTCTCAAAATAAAAATAAACATTAATAAAAAAGTCATGTTTAGACATTTATCAATTTTATTCGTCTTTTTAAAGAACTAACTTTGGCTTGTTAATTTTCTCGACTTTGTTTTCTATTCCATTAATTTCTGTTCTTTATGTTTCCTTGCTTCTACTTTCATTTGGGTTTGATTTGCTGTTTTAAAATCTTCTGAAGCCAAAGCATAAGAGACTCTTAAGAACTGAGAACAAACTGAGGGTTGATGGGGGGTGGGAGGCAGGGGAGGGTGGGTGATGGGTATTGAGGAGGGCACCTTTCGGGATGAACACTGGGTGTTGTATGGAAACCAATTTGACAATAAATTTCATAAAAAAAAAATAAAATCTTCTTGAAGCTGTATATTTAACCAATGTATACACTTAAAGCTATATACATTGCCTTCTAAGCATGGCTTTAGCTGCATTTTCTTCTGTCACATTATCAGTTTCATTATGTTTAAAATATTTTAAAATTTCCATTACAATTTCAACTTTGACCCCTGGGTTATTTAGACATGTATTGCTTGATTTCTAAACATTTGGAAATTTTCAGTTATCTTTTTGTGATTTCAGTCCTCTGAAATTTGTTGAAACTTACTTTACGGCCTAGCATGCGGTTAATTTTGGTAAATGTTCTACATGCAAATAAAAGAATGTGTATTTAGTAGTTGAATGCAGTGCTCCATATATGTCAATTAGGTCAAGTTGGTTAATTAAACTATTACTGAGAAAAGTATGTTAGAATCTTCCCCTAAAATTGTAAATTCACCTACTTCTATTTTTTACCAATGTCAGCTTTTTTTTTTTTTTTTGTTTAACATATTTTTAGGCTATGTTATTAGGTGCATACAAATTTGAACTTGTTATCACAACTGAATCTCAAAATTGCTAGGTTTGGCAAATATACTTAGTGCAAAATTAGCTTTAGTGCTTTGCTTACCTTTAGGGTATCTGCTTTTACTTAGATTTTGGGCTATCTTGTTAGATTACTGATGTTTTTAGGAAGGCTTAAAAAACAATTCCTCTGGAATTTTTATTGTTTCCAGTGAGAAGGCTGCCTCCTGAATAACCCAGAATGCCAAATTGCAAATAATGATTCTCAAAAGATTTTTATTTTAATTTCTAAGACTTTTTTTTTTTTTTTAAGAGAGAAGAGAGAGAGAGAGAGAGAGATAGGAAGTGGGGGAGAGGGACAGAAGGTTAGAGAGAGGGAATTTTAGACAAGCTCCATGCTCAGTGTGGAGCCAGACATGGGGCTCAGTCCCATGACCCTGGGATCATGACCTGAGCCAAAATCAAGAGTCAGATACTCAACCAACTGAGCCAGGCAGGCACCCCTGTTTTAAGGCTTTTTACCTCCCAATTTCCACTCATGAACCTTCCAATGGAGCCCAATTCTAAAAAAGCTTAAAAGCCATCATTAGTAATTATTTTAACTTTCCAAGAATTAATCTTTTAGATCTTCAAGTAGGATTTCCCAACTCTGAGGCTAATGAGAAGTTTGAGAAAAGTTAGAAAATTTAAGCCTTTCAAGTATATGTTTTAATGAATTCTAATTTGTAAGTACTGGGGGTTTTTTTTAGGGGAAAAAACTTTGATAGACTTTTTGGTAGTTTGCTTACCGGAAAACCTCAAGAGGAGCAAAGACAGTAGCAATGATGTCCCCAGAATGAGGCAACAATGTCATGGAGGTAATTGAGATTTGGATAGTCCAAGCAAAGCGCAGAATCACATCCTCTATGATGGCACAGTAGTAATAGGCCTGAGGAACAATAAGCAAATTGAGTACACTTACCATTATGTTTCTCACAAATAAGCATACCTGTCACAGCACCAAGACTCACACATGTCCCATCAACAAGCACAGATTAAAGAGGAAAAATGGTTTTATTTTTATTTTACTGTTTTAGAAGATCTCACCAATTTAATTTTTCTCATAAATAGTACAATATTCAAAATGAAGTTTTACTGCATTTCATTAATCACTTAACAAATATATTTTATTCTCATATTGTATACCATGCTCTCTTTTAGACCCTAGAAATATAAGCCAGATGAGATCCTTGATCTGACTGAGATTATAAAGTGTACATCATATACTAATAATGACTCAATAGCAAAAAGATCAGCAGATTCATTAACTGTCATTTGTACTTTTATTCTCAAATTGCTTCACTCTGCATTTGAAGGAAGTTTTTTGCCTTGTTTTTTGACATCATTAAATAAAATGAAACTTGGATATCATACACATGGTTAAATTTAAGGAATGTTCTATTTTTACATGAGAAAGACAGCATTCAATAATTTTTTTCAAGTGCTAGTACCTAGTATCTAGGCATCCAATTTTAGCTATACAAAAGTTTTAAGTACACAAACTGCCAATAGACCAGAACTATAATTCATGGATTTGCTCATTCTTAATCTCTGGATAATCAGCTTTTTAAATATATGCATTTAAAAACTGGAAACTAGAACTGCTCTATATTACACCATAGCATTTATTTTTTTTTAAAAATTAACACAGGAATACTAGTCATGTTAGAAGGCTATTTAAAAAAAAAAAAAAAAAGCAGTCCGCTTGCCATCTTCTCCTCTCAGTCTCTACAATTTCAAAATTTGTAGCTATCTGTCCGAGGATTTATCCTCCATATTTCTAAATAATGTGTATATATTGCTATATCCTGGTTAATCAATTGTAGATGTTATCCACTGCTTATTATCATAAATCTTATGAAGATTTAAACATATTTACATTTCTCTGTTCCTTTCCCCATCCACCAGTGTAGCAATAATGCAGTTTTTTGATAAATTCACATGCAGTGAATTCATTATTAGGCTTCAGTAAAGAGCTACAATTTCATGTTACTTTAAGAGTCCATCTTAAACTGATCTACAGTTGACTATGTGGGGGCTCATGTTACCAAAAACATGGAAGTCTTTTGGGAGGAATAACTTAACATGAGGTCATGAGACAAAGAAAAGTTTTAATATGGAGATAACAAAGATACTTTCTGGACCTGGATGTGGTGCTCACTAATATGCACTGTTAATTCCTAGGAACTGATTTCAAGATTCATATAACTGTGTTCTTAAGTTTTAAATGAAGCTACACTGGACTCCACCAAAAGTTTCTTTTCCCTTTTCAAGGAGAATGAATCTTATTCCAATATCTGTCTTTTTAAAATTGAAAGGAATGTGGTGATCCAGCAGAACATTTTTCTTATAAATTTGCAAATTATAATGGAGGAAAGCATATACTTTATTTTCTAGGGTCATGAAAATATGCAGTAAGGAAACTGATTGAAAAACTGTATTCACTAATTTTATTACATAGAAACAAATAAGTTAGAACTATTTAAAAGGAGGCATGGATTAACATTTATATAAAGATACAAACAGTTCATCTAAGCAATCAGCATAAGAAGTAAATGTATTATATGGCTCAGTAAGATAAGAACCCAAGGAGCAATAAGGCATATGCATCTGGTGAGCACAAAAGTGCCATCATTAACCTGAGCTCATGTCTGCTCTCTGACTTGACCTTATTAACATTACTGATTTCTTTTCTTCCTTCCTTCCTTTTTTTTTTTTTTTGAAGATTTTTTTTTAAGTAATCTCTACACCCAACATGGGGCTCGATCAAGATCAAGAATCACATGCCCCACTGACTGAGCCAGCCAGGTGTCCCGATTTTTTCTTCAAACGAGATTTACAAAGATATGTCTAGTACCTAGGCCATATATTCCAAATTTGCACATTGGAATTATTGCTATAGCTTATATAAAAAAGATCAGTCTTTTCTGTCTTCATTTGCTTATGTGAAGTTACCCTACTCATTCTTTGTACCCACTCTCCTACCATCCATCTTCAGTCGTCACATGTGAAAACAGCCTTCCCTACTCACCAACTGAATATTACATTTTTACACACTTTTCAAAGTACGGTTTTGAGGTAGTGATGACATTTTGACATAGTATGAAGTATTAGTGACCCAATCTATACATCCCCCCCCATCACAGAATTTTAGAACTGGGAAAGGATCAAGAGATAATCTAATAGAAGAGAATACACTGTAGTATAGTTGCCTAAAGTTACGTAGCTAGTTAGTGAGAGACCTGGGATCAGAATTCACTTACCAGGATTTCTAGTTCACTGTTTAATTTCTTTCAGTATTTGAGTAAAGATACTCTTGGTCTTTTGACTTTTTAATTCAGGTCCTCCTGCCCAAATACAGATAAAATCCTAAAATAATTCCTAAGGAACTATCCATGTATTTTCAGACTACATTGGCACTCCACATTAACAAAAACCAGCTGAAGTAAATGAAAAGAGCAGTCTTCTTGATGCACTGAAGGAGTCAGGCACTTCCTTTCCTTTGTGCTCTCAAAGCCTTGCTCATTCAGTCAAGTATTTATTCACTGACTCCACAAATATTAAGTCTACTATATGCCAGGAACTATGTTGGGCAGTGAGGGATATGAATACCTAAGCAGATAATTATAATACAATGTGATAATTGCTGTAACAGAAGTTTGTAGAGGGTAAAATGGGATTAGGACAAATGGCTAAATATGCTTGGAAAAATAGTCTTTTTAGAGACCGTAACACTTAAGCTGACTTTTTAAAAGGAGGAACAGGAGAGGATGTGGGGAAAAAGAAACTCTTGTGCACTGTTGGTGGCAATGCAATTGGTGCTACCACTGAGGAAAACAGTATGGAGAAAAAGAAACAGAAATACCATAAGATTCAGTAATTCCATTACTGGGTATTTACCCAAAGAAAACAAAAACACTAATACAAAAAGATACCTGTATTCCTTTGTTTTACTGAAGAATTATTTACAACAGCCAAGACATGGAAGCAACCCAAGTATCCACTGATGATGAATGGATAAAGATGTATACACACACACACACACACACACACACACACACACACACACACACACTGGACAATTTATTCCTCAGCTATAAAAAGGATGAGATACTGTCATTTACAACAATATGGATGGACCTGAAGGTACTATGCTAAGTGAAATAAGTCAGAAGAGCAAGACAAATACCATATGATTTCACTTATGGGGACTCTAAAAAACAAATTAATAAACAAAAAGCATAAACAGACCCATAAATACACAGAACAAACTTATAGTTGCCGGAGCGGTGGGAGGTAAAGGAATGGACAAAATGGGTGAAGGGGAGTGGAAGGATACAGGCTTCAGATAGGGAGTAAATAGGTCACTAGGGTGAAAGGTACAGCACAGGGGTTACAGTCAACAGTATTATAACAGTGCTACATGGTGAAGGGTGGTAGCTACACTTGTGAGCATAGCCGAACATACAGAGTTGTTGAATCACTGTGTTGTACACATGAAACTAATGTAACACTCTGTCAATGATAACTTCACTTAAAAATAAATAAAATGAAAAAGGAGGAGCAAGAGTTTGCATGGCAGACAAAGGGGAGAGAAGAGGGTATCTGAGATAGAGGGAACTACATGTCAAAATTAGGTCACAAATTTTGTAAGTTATTTATTCTTCTGTTCTAGACTTTACCACATTTGCAATTTGTCTACTTACCTGTTTAACATAGTTTATGGCCTCTTTGAGAACCAGAACTTTACTTTGTTTTTATTTTCTATAGTGCCTAGCAGTTGGTAAAAACCTGACATTTTTGTTGACAGAATGCATTAGTATTTTTTGGTAATTAGTTGTTTTTCTTCTAAGTATATTAGGTTGGGATTAGGTATGTATCATAATAGGGTTTAGCTGGTGATACACTTGAGTTTTTGGGTTTTTTTTTTTTTTTTTAAAACAAATACAAACACTTTTGTACATACTTTTTGGGGGTATACAATCTCTTCCCGGAGAAAGGTGTTTTCTCCAGCATTCTTATCAAAGAGACCCCAGTCCATCTTCAGATCCCAGATGAGGGTATAGCAGGAACTGATGATACAAAACACAATCCAAAGGTAAAAGAATACCATGGTGTCTGAGTGACCTCGCTCTAAAGAAAATGGAAAAGTAAAAGAGAAAATTACTAGATTAAAGTAAAATTCTTCATTAAATAAACTCATTTAAAAAGCAGATTCTTTCTTTATACAGCTCCATAAAGGAAGTAAGATTTTATATAAATATCCCTGGTTAGGGACACTAATAGAAGTTAAATAGTAAATCTGATTCTCCTGAAGTACAAAGGAATCATCAAGCATTTATCAAGTACATATAATTTGTACAGATGTGCATTTTTGGAGGCTGTATGCTGAATACATAAAAATCCAAATAACTGCAATGGAAGTTTTGAATATTACAAAAGATGTCATTTTAATTTTTGCCATCAGGTGGCAGGTTAGGGTCAAAGATGAAAAAAAATTATGAAACCCCACTAGTAAGAAATGTATCACATGTGTTTCAACAAATTCTTACATTGTTTTTATTTTAGAACATTTCCTTGGTACACTTAGATCTTGTCAATACTTACTGTGAAGGCAACTAGATAATTTTAATTCTAGATAAAATGCCAGAAAGCAACAGACTGATGAGGAATTTATCCTTAAGGACATATATAAAAGCAAATTTCTCTCATTCACAAAGCATATTTTTGCTTCTTTAGAGGTTGTTTATAGATACAAAATGCTGGGAACACTATAAAGTACACTAAATCAGAATAAAATAATTTGTGTATGTACTTATATAATTTAGTATTTTTCACTCTTAAGTACTTCATATATTCTCTAAGGAAATTCTTTGCGAAGTTTTGAGAGTCATCATGATGTTATTTGTGTTCTCTAGGTGCAGGATATAGGTATATAACTACTAATACAGTCCTCAATTATCAGGAAAAAGAGTTATGAAACATCTAATTCAAAAAAGTTAAAATTTTGGTTAGTTTCCCAAAGGTATAGAAAATAAGGATGTATCATGCCCTAACCACAATCCTTCCTATTACAATAAATTAAAGGGTGCCTGGCTGGCTGAATTGGAAGAGTATGTGACTCCTGATCTCCGGGTTGTGAATTCAAGCCCCATACTGGGTGTAGAGATTACTAAAAAAATAAATAAACTTAAAAAAATAAAATTCTTCCTACTGAAACAAGTTTTTATTAATCATTTTTAGGTATTAAAATATTAATTGAGTACAGTATGATTCAAAGGCACCCTTTAGAAATTTATATTACAGTGAGTGAAAATAGCCATTTGTTATTGATAAACTTGAGCTCAAAATGAAGTATAAACAAAGCACTAGGGGAACATCAAGGAGAACAGGAATGTTTCCAACAGCAGGAAATAAGGGGAAGTAGCATTTGAGTTATTTGTAGAAGAATAAACAGTGTTACAAAAGTCAGGCAGATGAGGCAAGGACATTCAAAGCTGAAGGAAGATAATGAACAGTCCTAAGGGTGGGAAAGTACAGGTGTGTTTGAGGAGCTGCAAGTAATCTAAATATAGTGTGGATGAAATATGGAGGATATAAGATAAGGGGTCTGATTTAAAATGAGGCTGGAGGGGCATCTTGGTGGCTCAGTTGGTGAAGCATCTGACTCTTGATTTCAGCTCAGTTCATGATCTCACCGTTTGTGAGAAGGAGCCCCACATTGGGCTCAGTGCCGACAGCACAGACCCTGCTTAGGATTCTCTCTCTCTCTTTCAAAATAAGTAAATAATAAAAAAAAGAGGCTTAAAAAATAAATAAAATGAGACAGGAAAAGACACTTGGGGTCTGACTATGGAATGCTCTCTTGGCACTTAAGATCAGATCTGTATTTAAAAAAAAATAAGCTGGCAGGTTGCCTGCATCAGAATTACAGCTGATTTTAAAAATACAGATATGTTAGAGTTCTAGTGTTAATCAGTTCATACCAGCTCATAAGAACTGACTGTTATATTTTCAAAACTAAGCTGATTGTTAAAGTTATTATTAAAAATTAAATTACATAAACTTACAATTAGTTCTATAAAAGCAAAGGTAATAACTCAAAATTCATTACTTCCTAATTAATTTACTGAATTTTGCTTTTATCTTTTTTTGGATTATGGCATGTTTATTTTATCTGTATAATGGGAATATTATATAATGCTGTGCTGATATACATCTTTTCCCAACATTCAATGTTATCTTAGTAGCTTAACCTGGCTATGGTGGAAGTATTTACACCATGGAAATCAACAAACACTACAAATCAGTACCTCTTATCCCTACTCCTACCTAAGAGCTGGCACAACACTGTTTAGCTTCTTCTGGACCCAGAAACCAATACTTTTTAAATGGTCCACAGTGATACTAATGAACAGTCAAGCTTAGACATAAACACATTTTCAGGTTTAAACTATTTCTTTTTTTTTAATTTCTTTTTAATGTTTATTTATTCTTGAGAGAGAGAGTGACAGAGTGCAAGCAGGGGAGGGGCAGAAAGAGAGGGAGACACAGATTTTGAAGCAGGCTTCCAGGCTCTGAGCTGTCAGCACAGAGCCCGACGTGAGGCTCGAACTCGTGAACACAAGATCATGACCTAAGCAGAAGTCAGACACTTAAACAACTGAGACACCCAGTTGAGCCAGGTTTAAACTATTTCCACAAAAACTCTTCTTCACCAATTGTGTTGAATATTTATACTACAACATTGTGCCACATAAATTATCAATATAAAAGGCCTAACAAAATATTTACTTCTCTAGTTTAGTTGGATGTGTTCTGACATGTTTATTTCACTCTATAGACAGAGTCTAGCTAAGTATTATTCAGTAAGCAACATCATGATTGCATTAAAAATTTTTATAACTTATCTACTAAGGTTTGCAAAGAATAAAGCAAATTCAGCACTTTAATAAAGTTCACACTGTTTCTATATTTTCAAAACAAGATCAACACAAAGAGAGAAAGACAAGCAACTTAACTGTAAATTATATCTGCAACTCTTTCTTTAAAAAGTGAATGCATGGGGCGCCTGGGTGGCGCAGTCAGTTAAGCGTCCGACTTCAGCCAGGTCACTATCTCACGGTCCGTGAGTTCGAGCCCTGCGTCAGGCTCTGGGCTGATGGCTCAGAGCCTGGAGCCTGTTTCCGATTCTGTGTCTCCCTCTCTCTCTGCCCCTCCCCCGTTCATGCTCTGTCTCTCTCTGTCCCAAAAATAAAATAAATGTTGAAAAAAAAAAAAAAAGTGAATGCTTGGGCGCCTGGTGGCTCAATTGGTTAAGCGTCCAACTTCGGCTCAGGTCATGATCTCGTGGTTTGTGGGATTGAGCCCTGCGTCAGGCTCTATGCTGATGGCTCAGAGCCTGGAGCCTGTTTCGGATTCTGTGTCTCCCTCTCTCTCTGCCCCTCCCCCGCTCATGCTCTGTCTCTTTCTGTCTCTCAAAAATAAATAAATTCAAAAACAATTTTTTTTAATTAAAAATTAAAAAAAAAAAAAAAAGAAATTTAAGGGGCTCCTGGGTGGCTCAGTCAGTTAAGCATCCGACTTCGGCTCAGGTCATGATCTCATGGTTCGTGGGTTTGAGCCCTGCGTCAGGCTCTGTGCTGACAGCTCAGAGCCTGAAGCCTGCTTCCTACCCTGTGTCTCCCTCTCTCTGTGTCCCTCCCCCACTCGTGCCTTGTCTCCACCTCTCTCTCCAAAAATGAATAAACATTAAAAAAAAATAAAATAAATTAAAATTAAAAAGTGAATGCTTACTATGTGCCAGGCACTTTATATACATTATCTCATTTCATTTTCACAATAAACTATATTTCTGTTTTCTAGTAAAAGTAATGAAATGAGAATAAACAGATATTCATCAAGAGATAAAAAATTAGTATTTCTCAAGTAAGTTCAGGTAACATCAAGTTTTTACTGAAAGCTGATTTTCTAATTACTAAAGAAATCATCAAATTCAAATTATTATATAAAAGGAGATTGTATGTGGGGGGGGAGTTCAAAAGAAAAGAATTAATAATGAAACAAAAATCAATGTGCTAGTTTTTTTGATGTCTTAGCTTTTAAACACAAGTCCTATTCTTAGAGTGTAATTCTTAAAATGATATAATGGGTCAAGTGTTTCTTTCCTTTCTAAGCTCATATTATTTCCATGAAATTTCTGTGAAACACATACAAGGCCTTACTCACTTTTTAAAAGGCAGGTATTCCAACAGATTATTTTGGAATAAGAAATGTTTTACTTTACTTCTTCAAATAATGATTAGCATATACCTAGTCTACATGTGTTACATTTTGGTCTCTTTTTAATTATTACCCTTATTTGATCTTTCCCATCTCCCAAATGAGGAGTGCTTTTCCCTGAAATCATCTGCCTTTATTGGTATTCAGGGACTGCACTAGAAAGATATTATCACTTTAGGCAAGCAATTACATCTAATTCTCTCTTGGCTAACTCTGGTAGCCCACTTTAGTGATGTTCAGAATCACAGAAAATCAAGTCATTGCTATTCTACCCTGGGCTTCTATTATACACCCACCATGTTAGAAGCATAATTCATGCTGGAAATATTTATGGCAATGGTATCTACTGAATCTAAAACAAATAAAAACAAGCTTCTTAGGGTTTTGTACCCATCATTATCATAAAAGGGATAAAACAAAATAACATGTTAGGAAAAGTGCTGAGAGAGAAACCAGGAAAATTACATATGAAAATCATCCTGAACCACGTTTCAGGAAAGACATTTGGTTTTATTGTATTTTTTTTTTCAGGGAAGGTATTTTAAAAAATGAAAAAAGTGGGACTGTGTTAAGAGAAAGTGAATGGTGTTCTTTTCAACCAAAATCTTTCAACCAGTAAACTGTTTTTTAATCTGAAATTAAATTGAAAAACAAAATAGACTGGACACTGTTTTCAAAACCCAAACCTACACAGGCAAGCTGAGTTATGAACGAGTTTGGCATCTAGCAAATCCAGTTTTAGTCCCATAACCTAAAACATCAAAACACTAAACTGTAAGATTAATATGGTTCTCTAAAAATTAATAGATATAATACTTCCTTGATCTTTAGTGTGTATGTATGTTTCTTTTTAATTTTAGAGACACAGTGAGTGTGTGAGCAAGGGAGAGGGAAAGGGGGGGGGAGAGAGAGAGGTGGGGGGAAAGGGAGAGGGAGAGAGAGAGGTGGGGGGGAAAGGGAGGGAGAGGGAGAGGGAGAGGGAGAGGGAGAGAGGGAGAGAGGGAGAGAGGGAGAGAGAGAGAGAGAGAGAGAGAGAGAGAGAGAGAGAGAGAGAATGAATATCTTAAGCAGGTTCCACGCTCAGCTCAGAGCCCGACATGGGGCTCAATCCACAACCCTGGAATCATAACCTGATCTAAAATCAAGAGTTGGATGCTCAACTGACTGAGCCACCCAGGCTCCCCTGTTTTAGTTAAAATGTGAGGTCACATGTATTATACCTTCTTAGGTGATTATCATATTTATCCTCAGAACAGGCAAGAAGACATTATTATTCCTGTTTTATAGTTAAGAAAGCTTAAATTTCGAGAGATAGTAAGTGGAAAGATAACTGGATTTGAAGTGAGAAAATCTGGGTCTGAATCCAGACTCTGCCTCTTTCCAACTCTGTGATTATAGAGAATCCATAATCTTAAAATGATTGAGACAAAAATGGAAATCATTAGGGGTGCCTGGGTAGCTCAGTCAGTTAAGCATCGGGCTTGGGCTCAGGTCATGATCTCACAGCCCCACGTTGGGCTCTGTGCTGACAGCTCAGAGCCTGGAGCCTGCTTTGGAATCTGTGTCCTCATCTCTCTCTGCCCTCCCCTGCTCATGTTCTGTCTCTCAAAAATAAATAAACATTAAAAAAATTAAAGAAAAAAAAGGAAATCATTAGGTCTACGGATAAATGAGGAAACTAGAAATAGGAATCTTTATCCAAGGAACTTTTTTGTACTAGTCAGCTTTCTCTATGTCCATCTCAATTCTAAAATGAAAAGGCAGTTCTATAAAACCATGAAGTAATATTAAAAACATTTCTATGGTCTGTGAAAAACAGAATTTAAATACTATACACATATTACTTCATTCTGTATATAAAATTATGTTTGTAGAAAAAGACAGAGGTGTCTATCCCTGATAAAGGAAGATTATTAAGGGGAGTCACTTTCAAGCATTTCTGAATTTTCTGAATTCTATTTTTATAGTGATATATACACATCCATGTTTTACTTGTATAATTAAGAAGAAAAAGAAAAAAGTGGGCTAAGGAAAATAGTTGCTATTAGGGTAGTGACATTTTAGAGAAAACTTAAACAAGTCTTTAATACTGCTACATTGTTTTTATAATAAAAAATAGTACAGAGGAATTCATTTTTTCATGCAACAAATGTTTAATGTCTACTATAAGCTGCATTGTTTACTATATAGTTATAAGATTAACTCAAAAGACAAATTTATTTCTATATTTAACAAACATATGGTGAATGTCTACTGGGTTCCAGGTATATTTTAGAGAATGGGGATGTATATAGTGACGAACTATTAAGGGCTTAAGTGTAAAAGAAAAGAGTTATAAAATAAAAACACAGCACGTAAGTACAAATGTAGAACTGTGCATAGTGGAGGAAATCAATCAATAAACCAGGCTTTCAGGAGGGGTAACAGCCAGGAAAAACTTCCTGAAGGAGGTACTACTTGAGTGGAGTCTTGAAAGTTAACAATCTTGAGTTAAATAGGTTTATGAGGCAGAGAGAGAGAGCCATGTCAAACAGTGTAGAAACCAGCCATCCATCCATCCATCCATCCACCCATCCATCCAGTGAGTGAGCACCTACTACATGCACATGGTAGTAAATCTTATTCATTAATGAACAAATTTCCTGCCCCCATGAAGCTTACTACTTAATGGGCATAGACAACTATCAGATATACAATAAGGTAATTTCACACAGTGAAAAGTGACATAAAGAAAAAAGAAAATGGTAATAGGACAGACAGGTAGAATTCCTTTAAGACAGTGTTCAGACAGGGAAGATCAACCAACTGAGCCACCCAGGCACTCCCAAATCATAGCAAATTTAAGAAGACCAAAATCATGCCAATTTTCTTCTCTGACCTCAATGGTATGAAACTAGAAATCAACAAGAGGTAAGTAACAATATCTACAAATATGTGGAACTAAGTAACACACTTGTAAACAACTACTGGGTCAAAAAAGAAATCAAAAGGGAAATAAAAAATTATCTCAACTGAAAATGAAAATACAACATATCAAATATTGTGGGTTAAAGCAAAACGCAGTTTGGGGAGGAACATTTGTAACAAATGCATATATTAAAACATTAGAAAGATCTCAAATAAATCATCTAAATTTATACCTCAGGGAACTAGGAAAAAAAAGGGGAAATTATGCCCAAAGTTAGTTCAAAGGAAGGGAATAATAAGAAATCAGAGCAGAAATGAATGAAATAAAGACCGGAAAAACAATACAAAGGATCAATAAAACTAAAAGCTGGCTTTCAAAAAATAAACAAAATTGACAAACCTTTAGTTATACTAAGAAAAAAAGAGGACTCAGATAAACTAGAAATGAAAGAGGAGACCTTACAACAGACACTATAAAAATACAGACTCATAAGAGACTACTATGAACAATTTTATGCCAACAAATTACATAATGCAGAAACATGCCTAGAAACATACAACCTGCCAAGACTGAATCAGGAAGAAATAGAAAATCTGAACAGACTAATAACGGGTAAAGAGGCTGAATGAGTAATCAAAAACTCCCAACACAGACAACTCCAGGACCAGAGAGCTTCACTGGAGAATTCTACCAAACATTCAAAGAATTAATACTGATGCTCCTCAAACTTCCAAAACATCTAGGAGAAAACACTTCCACACTCATTCTAAGAAGCCAGCATTATTTTGATACCAAAATGAGATAAAGACACCACAAGAAAACTATAGACCAATATCCTTGATGAATAGATGAAAAATTGTCAACAAAATATTAGCAAACTGAATTCACAAACACATTAAAAGGATTATATATCATGACCAAGTGAGATTTATTTCTGGCTTGTAAGGATGGTTCAACATATACAAACCATTAAGATAATATACATATCAATAAATGAAAGATAAAAATCACATCATCTCAACAGATGCAGAAAAAGCAAAATATAACATCCTTTCATGACAAAAACTCTTTAACAGACTGGGTATAGAAGATAACAGACTTCAATATAATAAGGGCCATATACAACATAACCCACAGCTAACATTGCATTCAATGGAGAAAAATTGAAAGTGTTTCCCCTAAGATCAGGAACAAGGCAAGGATGTCCACTCTGACCACTCCTATTCAATACAGTACTCAAAGTCTTACCTAGAGCAATTAGGCAAGACAAAGAAATAAAAGGCATCCAAAATTAG
Organism: Prionailurus viverrinus; assembly: GCF_022837055.1. Classification (NCBI taxonomy): domain Eukaryota; kingdom Metazoa; phylum Chordata; class Mammalia; order Carnivora; family Felidae; genus Prionailurus; species Prionailurus viverrinus. The sequence continues at coordinate 24,759,895 of NC_062577.1, forward strand.
AAAGGAAAAAGTAAAACTGTCATTATTTGCTGATGATATGATCCTCTATACAGAAAATCCAGAAGTGCCCGGGTGGCTCAGTCAGTTAAGCATCCAACTCTTTTTTTTTTATTTTTTTATTTTTTTATTTTTCAACGTTTATTTATTTGTGGGACAGAGAGAGACAGAGCATGAACGGGGGAGGGGCAGAGAGAGAGGGAGACACAGAATCGGAAACAGGCTCCAGGCTCTGAGCCATCAGCCCAGAGCCTGACGCGGGGCTCGAACCCACGGACCGCGAGATCGTGACCTGGCTGAAGTCGGACGCTTAACCGACTGCGCCACCCAGGTGCCCCAGCATCCAACTCTTGATATCAGCTCAGGTCATGATCTCAGGGTCGTGGGATTGAGCCCCGGATTGAATCCCCGTGGGATTCTCTTTTCCTCTACCTCTTCTCCCCATTCGTGTGCTCTCTCTCTCTCAAAAATAAATAAATAAACTTAAAAAAAGAAAAAGAAAACTCCCAACAGTCAAAAAACAGTTGGAATTCATCAATGATTCCAATAAATCAGCAGGATACAAAATCAACATATACAAATCAATTGCATTTCTTTACACTAATGATGAAACATCTGAAAAAGAAATAAGGAAAATCAACCCACCCATAATGGCATTAAAACAATAAAATAAAATACTTATAAATTTAACCATGGAACTAACAACAGACAATAATATCGTACTATAATTATATGTGATCATGCTGTATCAGCAATCATATTACAATATATAAATGCATCAAAGTAACACACTGTACCCCTTACGCTTATACATAGATCAATAGAACAGAATAGAGAGCTCAGAAATAGACTCACACAAATATGCCCAACTAATTTTTGACAAAGGCACACAAGCAATTTGATGTAGGAAAAATAGCCCTTTGAATAAAAGGTGCTGGGGCAATTAGACATCCATAGGCAAAAATACGAACCTCAATCTGTCATACACCTTATGTAAAAATTTACTCAAAATGGATCACAAACTTGCAAATAAGACATAAAACTCTTAGGAAAAAAACACAGAAAACCTACAGGATCTAGGGCTAGGCAAAGAGTTTCTGGACTTGAAACCGAAGGCATGATCTGTAAAGGAAAAACTGATAAGCTTAACTTCATAGAAATTAAAAACTTTTGATTTGTGTAAGACCATGTTAAGAGGATGAAAAGACAGGCTGCAGACTGGGAAAAAATATCTGCAGATACTACCCAGTGACTTGTATCCAAAATATACGAAGAATTCTTAAAGTTCAACAATAATGAAACAAATAACCCAATTAAAAAATGGCGGAGAGGTCTGAACAAACACCTGACCAAAGAAGATACACATATAACAAATAAGTATATGAGAAGATGTTCAACATCAGATGTCATTAGGAAATTACAGAGTAGATGGGCACCTGGGTGGCTTAGTCGGTTGAGCGTCCGACTTCAGCTCAGGTCACGATCTCACAGTGTGTGAGCTCAAGACCCACATCAGACTCTGTGCTGACAGCTCAGAGCCTAGAGCCTGCTTTGGAATCTGTGTCTCCCTCTCTCTCCACCCCTCCCCTCCCCTGCTCACATTCTCTCTCTCTCAAAAATAAACAGTTAAAAAAAAAAAAAAGGAAATTACAAAGTAGAACAGCAATGAGATACCACTATGCACCTAACTGACTGGCTAAAACCCCCAAAATTGACTACCAAATGTTGACATGGTGCAGGCAACAAGAACTCTCACGCACTGCTGATAGGAAGCAATATGGTACAGCCAGTTTGGGAGACAGTTTGGCAGTTTCTTACAAAAAACTAAACATAGCCTTATCATAACTGTACACCTAGATTAAGTTGAAAAATTATGACCACACAAAAACCAGCACACATTTACAGCAGATTCATTCATAATTATGAAAAACTGGAAGCAACTAAGATGCCTTTTAGCAGGCAAATGAATGAACAAAAGTGGTACAACAGAACATTATTTAGCGATAAAAAGAAATGAACTATCAAGACACAAAAAGACATCAGAAGAACCTTAGATGCCTACTGCTAAGTGAAAGGAATCATCTGAAAAGGCTACACACTGTATGGCTCCAACAACAGGACATTTTGGAAAAGGCACATTTGTAGAGATAGTAAAAAGATGAGTGGTTGCTCAGGGGGAAGAAGGAGGAAAGAAAGAGATGAATGGGTGAAACATAGGGGATGTTTAGGATAATGAAACTATTCCATATGAAACTGTTACAGTAGATATGTATCATTATGCATTTTTCAAAACCCGCAAAACTCTACAACATAAAAAGTTAATTTTAATGTAATACACGATGTTAATGACCGAGGTAACTGTATGACAATGAGATGGGACGGGGTGGGGCGGGTATAGGGAACTCTACGTACTATCTGCTCAATTATTCCGCAAATCTAAAACTCTACTAAAAACTCAGGCCCATTAATCATTAAAAATACTAGAAAGAAAATCCTTGTAAATGTTATCTAACAAAGTGCTAGTATCTGAAATATAAAGAACTCTAATAATTCAAAAAAGAACCAAACAATCCTATTCAAAAATGGGCTAAAGACATGAAGAGACAGTTTACAGAAGAGGATATACATACCAAATAAGCCTATGAAAAGATGTGCAACAGAATTAAAACCACAATAAGATATCATCACACACCTATCAGAACGGCTAAAATTTTAAAAAGTGGCATCAACAAAGGCTGGCAGGGATGCAGAGAAACCAGACCACTCATACATTGCTGATGAGAATGTAAAATGGTACAACCATTCTGAAAATAGTTTCGTAGTTTTTCTTAAACATGCAGCTACCACACGCTTGGGGATTAATCACAGAGATATGACAATTTATGTTCATCAAAACCTGTATATGGATGCTTATAGCAGCTATGTCCATAACAGCCTGAACTAACTTAGAAACAACATGTCATTCAGTGGGTGAATGGTTAAACTATAGTACATTCACATCACGAAACACTACTTAGCAATAAAAAGGAACAAGTTTGATTTGTGCAACAGCCTGGATGAATCTCCAGAGAATTATGCTAAGTGAAAAAAAGCAGATCTCAAAAGGACTATATGATCCCATTTATATTAACACTCTTGAAATGATAAAATTATTAAATGGATTGCTAGGGGGGTGGGAGAAAGTGGGGGTAGGAGGGAAGACAAAAAGGTAATATGAGGGATCCTTGTGGTGATAGAAACTTTCTGTACTAGTCTGTATCAATGTCAATATCCTGATTGTGATATTGTACATACTTTCGTAATATCATTGGAGAACCTGTATGAAGGTTACATGGACTACTATTTTTAAAAACATTTTTTAAATGTTTATTTATATTTGAGAGAGAGGCAGAGCACAAGCAGGGGAGCCCTGGGAAGACAGAGAGAGAGGGAGGGAGACAGAGAATCCAAAGCAGGCTCCAGGCTCTGAGCTGTCAGCAAGAGAGCCCAACAACGCGGGGCTTGAACTCACAAACCGTGAGATAATGACCTGAGCTAAAGTCAGATGCTTAACCAACTGAGCCAACCAGGCTCCCTGAGCTCTCTATTTTCTAACAACTACATGTGAATCTATAATTATCTCAAAATAAAGAGTTTAATTAAAAAATATAACTTGGCTGTTTGTCTAAAACCCTTACTGAGTTAACCACTCCCTCTTGTGAACCACCTCAGTACATTACATAATACTGATAATTTGCGTTCTATTTTGTTGTTCTCCCTTATGAAACTAGGAGCTCCAGAACGAGTCTTAAAAGATATGTCGTGTTCATCTATACATGTCTAGCATCAAACACAGTCTAAAACACTCTAGGTGTTTTATAAATGTTGAATAAAATAGATGTGACAGAGGTAAACAAGAAGGCAATTCAACTACTAAGTTGTATTTATATTCAATTTACTATTTGTTGTAATTCTTATTTATTGGCTTGTCAATAATAAAAGGATCTCTTCAGTGATTAAGATTGATTGCTGCCTTTCCAAACTCATTTAGTAGTACAACCAAATAACAATATTTCTGGAGTGGATAAAATTATGTGTTTCTGTCTTTTCTCCTACGAAGAGACACAGTTTCATTTATTAAGTAAATGGAATAGTATCAACCATAATCACTTTACAAAGAAATATAAGGATCCTGGGGCACCTGGGTGCCTCAGTCAGTTGAGCATACAACTCTTGATTTTAGCTCAGGTCATGACAAGCCCTGTGTTGGGCTCTGTGGAGCCTGCCTGAGATTCTTTCTCTGTCCCTACTCTCTCTGGCTTTCAAAAAAAAAAAAAGAGGCAATATAAGGATCCTATAAACTTTTAAAAAAAGTATTTATTTTAGGGTGAGCACAAGTGGGGGAGGGGCAGAGGGAGGAGGAAAGAGGATGGGAAGCAGGTTTTGTGATGACAGGCTGACAGCAGTGAGCTCGATGTGGGGCTCGAACTCACGAACCAGGAGATCATGACCTGAGCTGAAGTTAGATGCCCAACCGACTGAGCCACCCAGGTTCCCCGTGGATCCTATAAACTTTTGACAAGGTCTCAAGTGCTTATTTTATGAAGCTGTAAGAAAGCTTCAGGTAGTACATTCATATGACTAGGAACTTTTTTCTTAATTGAACTGGAAAAAATCAAGTCATAAACACAAGCTAAAGTTATAGTCAATTAAAAATGGAAATAAGATTGGATAAGGTTTTAGCAGCAATAATAGTAGGGTACAGTAATTAGAGTTGAATAAAGAATATAGATCACAAAAATGGAATCTAGAAATGTAAAAAATAAAAACAATATATATTCTACATTATGGCTAATTAACAAATTTAAAAAGAAGTGAGAATATATATAATATGAGGCATGCCTAGAGAGAGAGGGAATGCCAAAATCTTTTCCACCATTTTCCATACAACTTGCCAACATTCTATACTAGTATAACATATCAGATCTAAAAATGCCATCTGAAACAATTCTTAGTCTCAGAGTGAAACAGTCCAAGACTGTAATGCCTTTTTATAGAAACCTTCATTTCTTTTCTTTCAAATACCTTTTCTTTCAAATTACCTTTTCTGTCTAATTAAATGTTAGGAGCAAAACCTGTATTATTTCAAACTTTACCAGTACTTCTGAAACATCTATCCAAATACTTATTCTAGGAACCATCTAATCAATTGTAGTCATCAATACGCTTTGAGATTTAATTAAAAATAAAAAGTTTAAACAGTCTCTAATTACTTTAAGCAGAATAAAAGCTGATGGAAAAACATAAAATCTTTTTCTCAGTAAAGAATCCTTGATACTTTCTGGAGTTTTTTGGGTTGTTGTTGAGACTTCCATTAGAGTAATAACACTTTTGGTCTGTCTCTGCCCTGCTTTCTCATTCCTCCCTAAGGAACTTTACACCTATTTCCTTAGAGCCTTTTTATGAAACGGGGACTGCTGTTATCAGGTAACATGTCCAAGGTACTAATCCAAAGCCCATGTTCTCATTTAATATGTTCTATTACTTCCCTACCATTCATTGCTTGGCAGTCCAAGATCTCCTAAACAGTACAGTAGGAGGAAGCAATATCCAAACTCAGTAGTTTCCATATTTCCTCAACACCATATCCATTTATAATTTCTATTCTTTAAATTCTACTAGTATTTACTTAAGTGTGGTCAGCAGAAACAACATGAGGCACATGTTAAAAAGGCAAATTTTGGAGTCATCATCCTAATCCTACTAAAAATAACTGAAGTTGGGCCTGAGAATAAAGCATTTTTAAGTAACAATCTATGGTGATTCATATACATACTAAAGTTTGAGAATCACAGCAATACATCATGCTACCTTGTTGGAAATATAACTTTTTAGTGTGTAAAAAGGAGTATATTCAGGGACAGAGAATTCTGGTTTTGCTACTTCTGCCATGTGACCTGGGTCAGGCAATTTAAGCTTCCTAGCTTTAAAAAAATATAATAAATAGTATCTGTTTTACTTCCTTTCAGGGTTGATATCAGATACAAAATGAAATAATGAGTGCCAAGAAGCTATGTACTGGCAAATAGCTCTATTAGAATAATAAAATATAAGGGGCTAAAAGCAGGGTGCCTTGGTGGCTCAGCAGTTAAGCCTCCGACTCTTGATTTTGGCTCAGGTCATGATCTCTCAAGGTTCAGGAGATCAAGCCTCTGGTCAGCCTTTGCGTTGACAGTAGGGAACCTGCTTGGGATTTTAGCTCTGTCTGTCCCTCCCCTGCTCATGCTCTCTCTCTCAAAATAAACTTAAAAAAAAAAAAAAAAGGAGCTAAAAGAGCTTCAGAAATATAGTTCAGGCCTTTTAATTTTTTTAAATTATTATTAATATCTTTTTGCCCGGTCTCAGTCCGCTCTGAGCACATTCCATCACCAGGTTCCTAGAACTCAGATTGCGCAGTGGTCACGTCATCATTGACCAGGTCTCACAGTTACAGCTGCAGAGGCCTCCCTAAAGCTCCCTCATCTCCAGCCTACCTGCTGCCCCTAATCTCTCCCGGTCCCGGTCCCCAGCCCCACTTTGCCAGACACATTTTCATAATCTTCTCAGGCTCTGGGTTAGTGGTGACACCAGCAATGGGGCCTGATCATATAAGGAAGATACCGCGAACTCATTGGGGGCTATCTCGGGGACTCGGGGCGTCCCTGCCCTATGACACTCACTATACTCCCTTGGATGCCAACCACCCCCACCTCCGGCTCCCAGTCGCAGGGCCCCTCTCAGGCCCAGAGGCCTAGGCTTCCAGCAGGCCTTTTAATTTTTTTTAAATGAAAACAACTGTTTTTCTTGTTTATAGAAAGATTATACATTCACCATAAAAATTTCATAAAAAGGAAAATAAAGTGATAACATTACAATCACTATTTATAAATTTTGACATTTAATTTTTATTCCTGCTTTAGAAATTTTTAATATTCTTTCATTTCTTGCATAAGAGTAATAGAAGAATGTTAAATAATAGTGATGATGACAGATATCTTTGTTAGTCCAGATTTTATTTATCAAAACAATTTTTTTTAAGTTTATTTTATTTTGAGAGAGAGAGAGACAGAGAGAGCAAGCAGGAGAGGCACAGAGAGGGAGAGACAGAATCCCAAACAGGCTCCATGCTGTGAGCAGAGCCCAATGTAGGGCTCGAACTCACGAACTGTGAGATCATGACCTGGGCAGAAACCAAGAGTTGGATGCTTAACCGACTGAGCTACCCAGGTGCCATGAGAATGTTTATAATATTTCACCTTTAGTCATGATAGCTGTGTCTGTGTATAAAAAATATAGTACTTCTATATTTAAGATGGATCCTTACAAATATATATATATTTCTTAATTAGGGTCTCCTTGGCATTTGCTGAGATGATCACATGGCTGGTGACATGGTAAACTATCCCTAAAGTATCTCAGTCATGGTATATTATTGTTTTAATATTCCAGTGGGTTCTAGCTCCTAATGTTTTATTTGGAATCTTTGTAGGTATACTCATGAGTAAGACTGGGTTATACAGTTTTACTGAGGAATATCTTTCTCTGAATTATGCAGGTTTTTAAAAGAAAAAAGATGCTTTCTTTTTTTAAG